>NC_045785.1:93875562-95125562 GCF_009873245.2 Balaenoptera musculus | reverse complement strand
TCTAGTGAATCACTTCTCTTTTCTCATTTTTGTAGTTCAGACATGGTTGTCTTTAGCCTTATTGACTTTATTTCTTGTCATATTACAGTACTAAATGGACCTTAAATAAGACACTTAAATATAATCTTTGTTTTCAAATTTATAGAGATATTCTTGTTATATGATTGTAAGGTCCAAGTATGCAGTTAAATTTTATCTTAAAATATTTAAACTAGAATATAATTTCCCCCACATAGTAGCATATATTTTAATACTTCAGATATTTTTTATTTAAAAAGTAGATTATACATTTCTCTCAATTAATTGCCTTCTAATGGAAATACAAAGACCTAGGATAATAGGGAAGAAGTATGGCCTGAGGATCCGTATGCTTGATTCAGCACCCTTGTTTAGAAAACCCCACTGAGACTAATTTTCCTCATTTCTAAAATCAGAAGAATAGCTCCACCTCAGAGCTTTTGTAGAAGGACTGAATGAAATAACATAAGTGTAAAGTACAAAATTAGATGCAGTTTGTAGTATTATATTATTTTCATTGATAAACACCATAGGAAATGTTTAGATCCTGGTCTGGTGTGCTGTTGATCTTCACATTTAGTTAGAAGAAGATGAGCACCCAGTCACACCTCTCATGTTTTGAATCCCCTGTGGCTTCCCCACCTCTCTACAGAGCTGCTGCTTCCTACAGTGGCTGTGCCGCCCAATCTTGCAGAAATGTATCCTGTCTCATTAGGATGAGAGTAGCTGTGAGAACGTTCACGTTGAGTGAAAGCAGTTGTAAAGTTAGTTGTTTATTATTTTTCTTCTTTTCTGTTTCTCTGGCAGCTCTTGAAGTCCCATTGGCTAGATAATTTTGCCAAAGACTCTGTAAACCCTGGAGTCATGGTGCTGCTGGGATGTGGTGCCTTATCCAGCACCTGTGGTCAGCTGGCCAGCTATCCCTTGGCTTTGGTGAGAACACGCATGCAGGCTCAAGGTGAGTTTCGGATAAAAGGATGGCACTGATAATGTACTGCATCAGTAACATGCTTTTGGAACTTCAGGTTTCACTGAGACAGCAGAGTGTGGTTTTAAGATAGTATTTCTCAACCTTTTTTGCATTATTGCCTCCCTAAGGAAGCTTTTTAGAAATTCTTTTCCAAATCAGTTCCTCTTCATGAAATTTTAATACCACGGATACTCTGTGCATATATTGTATGTATATCTGTGGTTTATGCACAGGGTAAGATTTTCATGCTCCCGTTGAGAATGCATGTTTTAAGAGTACAGTTGGCCCTTCATATTCGTGGGCTCTGTATCCATGGATTCAACCAACTCTCGATTGAAAATATTCAGGAAAAAGACTCCCAAACTCCAGAAAGTTCCAAAAAGTAAAACTTGCATTTGCCATGCAGTCCACTCTTTACATTTGTATTTACAGATCATCTACATTGGAAGTACTGGTTAATTAATGATTGACTGCTTGGTTGGGGGAGGGTGGTTGGTACTTGGAAGAGAAATCGGAGATAGAGGCATCTCGATGCTCAGGGAGTACTGTTTAAAGAAATGGTAGTGGGTGAGATTGGCCAGGGATAAAGCAGAAAACGAAAGAAAGGCGCAGAATGAATACTACTTTAGCATAGCAATAAAAGCCAGCAAATCATAAGAAAAGAGAATACTCAATCAGACGGCAGGAGAGCCAGGAGCGCGCTGTGTAATCAAAGTCGAGGAGACAGTGTCACAGTGGGGAGGAATCACAGTTCAGAAGTTGTAGGTCCCGTAATAACAAACAACTCCAGCCACCATTTACCGAGAATTTGACACATGCCAACTGCTTTACATATGTTGCTACTGATTCTTTCAACACTGTGCAGTTTTCATTCCATTTACAGAGGAGAAAGACCATCAGCTTTCAGCTCTCCCACTTGCTAGCTAAGTGTGTTGGGACAAGTTTCTCTATCTTTTTAAACCTCCAATTCCTTACTTATTAAATGGGTATAATAACACTTAGCTTAGAGGATTGGTATATAAAGTAATTAACTCAATATCTAACACAGAGTAATCACTCATCTTTGTTATAATCAGGGCATTCACTGTTAGGTGCCATACAGGGAGAATTATATAAAGGGGGCACTTTCTTGAGCCCCTTGGAATAAATTTTATCCTTTTATTCTGTTCGTTCTAGAAAATCATTCTGAATCATAATTGCATATAGTCATAATAAAACATGCATGAATATTAAATTAGCCTGGTTTCTTTTTTAATTTTCTAGCCATGGTAGAAGGAACCCCACAGCTGAACATGGTTGGGCTCTTTCGACGAATAATTTCTAAAGAAGGATTACCAGGACTTTACAGAGGCATCACCCCAAACTTTATGAAGGTGCTTCCTGCTGTAGGCATCAGTTATGTGGTTTACGAAAATATGAGACAAACTTTAGGAGTAACTCAGAGCTGAATTTTTTGCTTTAGCATGATTATGGAAACTTCCAACCATCTCCAGAGTGACCTTTTCTCCTAGAATTGCAACAAGTCCATGGCAAAAAGAAGCTGTATTTTTTTTTCACAAAAGGGAAGAGCATATCATTGGTAACTTCAAACATTTGGACTCAATTTTATACATTCAGAAATGCTAAAAATCATTGTTTTGATGAGCTCATACAGTTTTGAAAAGGCAATAAAATTATATTTTTTCTTATTGGTCCTTTCTACAAATCTCTGCCTGGAATTCTAAATCTGAAAAAATGTACTTGCTTGAACTAAATTTGCTTTGTGTGAATTATAAATCTTTGATCTTTATTTTGGTTGGTTCAAGTTTGTGCCAGTTCCTTTATACTTAAATATCTTTTTCTTAAAAACAAAATGATCGGAAAACCTAGAAACTTAAATTGTTTATATATTTTGAATGTCTTTATAAACTTCTTAAAATTTCCTTGTAGGACCATTCATGGAGAATCATTGCATGAAAACATAATCTTACAGCAGCCAAATAGGTATAAGGTCTATATTCTTTGTTTAAGCTGAATAAGAATGAACATAAGCGGCAGAACTTCAAGGCATGTGAATACCCTAGTCCACTCATATGATTTTTGTGTAAGGAAGAGTGATAAAATATTATTTATTTCAGTGAGCACTTCTCCATTTTTCTTGTACTGTTATTTGGTTCCCAGGATGACACACTGATTGTCAGTATATTACTGTTAAATTATTGACACAAGGCAACTTAATTGAAAAATTCTGTTTACTGTCATTGCTTTGAAAAGCACCAGGAAACAAAACCCTTTTACTTGTATCAGTTTCTGAAGAACATCTCTCTTCTCTTTGTCCTTTGTTTCCTACTTGAATCAGACTTCCATTTTAATCAGGAAGGCTTCTGGGGACCATTCTTGGTTATCTCAAATTTCTTAATTACATGCAGTAGGTTGATCATGGGTGAATGGCATTCTCATTTCCCCCTCACTTTTAATTTATTTGACCCTGCAATTCTCAATTTGGGCAACACAAAGCTAGGAGAATAGTATATATTAATAGTAGTATATATTAATTTTATATATCTGGTACTATAAATGAAAGGCCCAATTTACAAACATGTACTTTCATATTTTTTCTTGCCCCCCGCTTAGAAACACATTATGATATAGGAAATTTGATTTATAATATTGATAGCATGTTTTTATTTTACTGAAGCCATTTTTTGTAATCAACTATCTTTTCTGATTTGTGTGATTAGGACTTAGAAAAATATTTATTAGTTGAAGTTATTCTTATCACTTTTCAATTTAGTTCTTTTTTTTTAACATCTTTATTAGAGTATAATTGCTTTACAATGGTGTGTTAGTTTCTGCTTTATAACAAAGTGAATCAGCTATACATATACATATATCCCCATATTCAATTTAGTTCTTAAACTCAAGTTTGATTTCTAGTAATTTGTTATAAATTGCCAACATTTTAATGGAAATCTAGTGACATAATAGGCGTTTACTTTATTTGAACCTACCTCTTATATTTTCTGAACCAGAGAGAAATGTTAGACTTGTGTTTGTGAAACATATCCTAACATATAGTTTTCATTATATTAATTATACCTGATAAATGTCTCAGTATTTTTATAATACATATGATAAGAATGAGACTGTATCTTCAGGGTGTTTGTACTTTTGAGTGATACATAAATGACAATATTAAGGTATATGATTAGCTCTTTTTTCACTTGTAAAATTATGGAATGAGTGAAATTTCAAGCTACTGAAAAATATTCATTGTTCATTATGAATTTAAATTGTTTGCTCTTTAACATTTGTAAGGAATGAATGTGATTTATCTGTGTATCTTGTATCTTTTGAAAAGAGCCCGGAGTTGAAGATAGTTCATTTCTGGCATTACTGCATATTTACTTTCTGTTTATATTAAAAATACATATATGTTTGTTTTTGAAATGTCTTGTTTCCTCATTTAAAAAAAATAGTGTAACTAAGGCAAAAAAATGGCTGTGTCATGCAGTTTATATCACTGGCAGCAGTTTGAATAGTCTGTATAGTATTGCTGAATAAGACTCACTGTAGTCTTTCCAAATATTTTGGCCTTTTCTGAACAGCCATAACAGTTATTACCTCTGTCATACCTTTTGGTATAAGATGATGTTTTTCGTGATGTCCAAATTCCACATGTACCATTTAGGGTGATACCCCCGGGGCTCATAGTGCCAAGGAGAGTCCAAAGTCACAGGGCTCCTTGGCACATCTCGGTGGAGTACCAGTTTGTCTTGAAGTTGTGGGAAACAAAAGCTAAGTAAGTTTACTGGTAAGTAATTAAAACAATCTTATAATGCAGATTATGCAACTATAAAGATTATAAAATTTGATTTTAAAAAATAAAATAAAACATAAGACTGCAAAGAAATTCTGCTTTCCAACTTGAATGCTACCCGGCCTCCAGGAAAAACGTATTTGCCCTCCTTGACTCTCAGGGACCCTTTATTAGAAAAATGTCACCAATTTGTTTCTTACACATTTGTCTTGTATCCCCATGCAGAGAGTAAGCTTCACGTGAACAGGCATTGCATTTTATACTATTTTGTTTTTTGAGCTTTACATCAGGTCACATGTATAAAAGTATGGCATAGGTTCCCTATGCCCAAATAAGAATTTTCCCAGCTCTTTTGTTCTCATGGAATTTCTTTGTTTTGAGAAGAGCACCAAACGAGTAATAATATATGTGAAGAGGAGCAACCAATAACCTTCCTTTTCCTCCTTTGCCATATTCCCTGCTTGGGAGAAACACAGAGCAGACTGAGCTCATCAAATCGCTCTCCGGGAGAGCATGCCCTGCAAAGTTCCGTCTGCCCTCCTGCTTCCATGTAGGACAGAGCTGTGCTGAGGTCCAAGCTGCCTGGGCCTGGACCTGGACCTGCTGCAGCCCTCTGACCACAGTGCAATTGAAGACACCTGTTCACAGCCTTCTGGTTTTTTTGTTTTTGTTTTTTGCTTGTTTTGTTTGTTTGCAAATTTGCATGTTCTCTGGTTGTCACTGGGCTCCACAAGCCTATACTCAGATGCTCGGCCATAGCCACTGCAGCATTGTTGTGAAAGCAGAAGTGCCCCAAGCTTGGGCCACTTGGCATTTATTCTGTAAACATTCACTTGCTCATTGGTTCTTTCAGTGAGAATTTATTAAACACCTACTGTGTGTCAGATACTTTTAGAGGCTGAGGACACAGCATTGAACAGGACTCCATACTTTTCCTAATGGAGATTATCTAGTGGAGACAGACAACAAACGAAGTAAGTAAAATACGTAATATGTCAGATGTTGATAAGTGCAGGAGGCAATGCTGGGGCCGAGGTGGCAATTTTAGGCAGAGAAGACCTTGCTGAGAAGGTGCTGTTTGGATAAAGGGCTGAAGGCACGGGAATGGGCCCCACTGGTGTCTGGGAAGGGCATTCCAGGCAGATGGAATGCAGGTAAAGGCCGTGGGTGGAGGGAACATCGGGGAGGTCAGTGTGCCTGGAGTAGGGTGAGCAAAACGGAAGGTATTAGGCGATGAAGCCACAGAGGGGTGGAGGGAGGCCTGTCTGCTGAGCACTTCCGGTACTGCAATAGCCACAGTTCCTTGGTAATGTTTCCTAACCAAGATTCAGATGTCTCTCCTCTGGGGGTGGGAGTCTCATTATTGGAAACATCATTGGAAAACCTTGCAGTTTCTGTAACTGTCGTGTCCATCACACACACAATGGTTTTCCCTGAAACTGCTGTCCCAACATAGTGGCCCTTTTCCCAGGTGGCATGTCTATTGGCTACTCTTTGCCTTTCCTTCTCTGGGGAGGATTTTAATTTTTAAAAAGACAAATCAACTTAGAGACCTTAAAATCTTTCTAGATATTTTCCTAAGAATTAGAGAACTTGAATCTTAACAAACCAACAAAGCTGTCATTGTGCTCACTTCCTTCTCTGACCACCTTGTAACTGCCCAGGATTTATTTGTTTGTTTATAATTTATACAAATTGTACAATATTGAAAACAATCCTTTTATTTATTTTTTGTTAGTTGATATTGTCTTGCTTTGAATTTACTTCCACCAAGTCAAGATAATAGTAACCGAAGAAGTGATTTGTATTTTGTTACTTTTAAAAGAGGGCCAGGGATTTTAAAGCATTATGAATTACTCTTTCAAACCGAACCTTATCGCAGATCCTTGGTATTTGCTAATCAGGTGTGTTTTCCAAGAGTTTACACTCATCTTTTTATACACCATTCTGCAATACAGTCACGACCATGGATTCAGGATGAATTAGCTTAAATTCCAGCACCTGTAATCAATGTCAGCCGCAGATATACATCACTCAACCCCCAGGGGAGGTCCCCACATGAATCTTAGTGTGCCAACTGGGATGTGCAAAAAATGTGACATTTCTGAATTTTCTTTAAATTAGCTTAAATCCAGCTGGAAGCTCCTATACCACTCAGTGTTGTGCCAGTGACCTGGGATCTTGGCCACCTAGGGACACTGGTCATGGTCTACCAGTTGCTGCTAAGGGGCCCTTTGTTGCAGCCTGTATGGTCCCTTGGACCCCATGGCTGTGCTGTGCTTGGCATGGGGGTAGTTGGTAAGACATGGGGCATCTGTACCTGGGGTCTGGCCTTTCCATTCTGCAAGGGCTAGGAGTTGAATGTGAATCTCTCCTTACCTTGGGACCCACCAACCTATGTCTCCTTTCCAGGCCCTGGGTTTGTCCCTTTTTCTTTTTGCTCTTAAAGGCACCCATCTGCTCATCCCCTGGGACTCCTGGCATCCTCTCTGCAGGTAGGTTAGATGCTTGCAAAAGACAGAAGAGCCTCTGATTGAAAGTGACTTCTCTTTTCCACTTTTAAAAATCACTGAGGGAAGGAGATATTAAAGCCCTGCCTCCTTGTCTGAAATGAGATGAAAGGGAACATATAAGGAGAATAAATACAAATTAGTCTTTCACTCAGTTTTCTTGCTGTAGGCTCTCAAACCACCTCCTGCCCCTTGTACTCTGTGTCTCAGGAATGAGCATTATTGTGCCGCAGAGTGGTGGGCTCTGCTCACGTGAAACAACACATCGTTCAGCCTACTGAATCTCTAAATCCCCAGAACGTTACTGATATGTGGCATTGTAGCCTCACAGCCAGATGGTTCAGTAAATAGTGTCCTGAGTGAAAAGTCAACAGTATAATTGAGAGCTGACACTTTTCAAGGAGATGGAAGGAGATGGGAAGGAGAGGAGATGGACAGAAGAGGGTAAAATTAATTGTAATGTGGAAAAGGATGATAAGATTCTTCGGAGTTAGAACTGTTTCTAAATCTGTTTTGTTCTTGAATGATTTAGGGAATATGAGTGTAAGCCCTCAGAAGACATGGGTGATAAGGTGCAAGTGTAGACTTACAGGTAATAATGACTCGGGTGCTTGAGGCTTTTACAGTAGAAGAATCTGCAGGCAAACTAAAGGTGAGGAGAAGTTTTAAAGTCCATCCGTTTGTGATTTGTTCCTCCTCTGATTTTGTTCCCTTCCCTCTTTACTGTTTATAAAGATGTCCCTTCTGGAGAAAAACGAGAAAATCTTCCATAAGGTAATAAAACTATATCAAGGAGAGGAAAAAGTCGGTAAACAACTGAAGAATTTTGCTGTAGTTTGAAAATTTTGCTATTTCATATGTTTGTTTTCTTTAACTAGTAAAAATGTATGGCTATTGTTTTAGGGAATACTGACCAGATTATGAGAGATGCTCCTCTCTTTGCCAAGCCTTAATCATTCACTTATTTTTCTTACAAGGCAATGAGCACAAAGATTCAGAACATCAAGAGCCGTACGTTGGCCAAGAGTGTTATTCAGCAAAGTTCTTTCTATTTTTTTATGGTACTATTAACTTATAAGCAGGTGGTGACTCCTGGTGAGGTATTTCCCTCCCCTTTTCAGAATTCCCAGCAGTGGCGTTCCCCTTGGTCAGGAGGGGCAGGAAGAAGGACCTGGAGAAGTTGGTTCAGTGCAGTGCTGTGGACATGCCCTCAAGGTGAGAAGTGAACCGACAGCCTTATTTATCACCATGATAATTGCTCATGATGTTATTCAACTATAGATTTGCCCACTTGGGGCACCACGGGCCATAAATATGTTCTCTAGGCACTAATATAGACTTTCCAAGTATCAAGCATGCCTAATTTCTGAGAGAGAGAGGGGGAATTGACTGATGAGTTTTTTTTTAATAAATTTATTTATTTATTTATTTTTGGCTGTGTTGGGTCTTCGTTTCTGTGCGAGGGCTTTCTCTAGTTGCGGCGAGCGGGGGCCACTCTTCATCGCGGTGCTTGAGCCTCTCACTATCGCGGCCTCTCTTGTTGCGGAGCACAGGCTCCAGACGCGCAGGCTCAGTAGCTGTGGCTCACGGGCCTAGTTGCTCCATGGCATGTGGGATCTTCCCAGACCAGGGCTCGAACCCGTGTCCCCTGCATTGGCAGGCGGATTCTCAACCACTGCGCCACCAGGGAAGCCCCGACTGATGAGTTTTGCAGCCCACTTCATGCCTTCCCTTGTTGAGCTTGTATAAATTCTCTCTTTAAAAACAAACAGCACAGCCTTTGGGAACACTCGTACAATCAAGCCCTTCCTTTCCCAGGTGGTTGGATAGTCGTATAGCAAATGGCTAGGAGCCTCAGCCCAAAGGGACAGTATTTTCCAAGGATTTCTTGCCGTAATTTACCCTTTGTCTTACTGACTGGCAACAGAGGAGTTACAAAACTCTTTAAGTAGATCCTTGTATTTGTTCCATCATCCAATCAATGCAAAGTGAAATGGGAAGGCTGGTTTTTACCTGTGGTGGTGATAGCACAGGACCAGTAAAATAGGGACACCTGGCCCACAGAGCAAGGCTTCGAGGGTGCTGGTCATGGGAGCTTTACCCACAGCAGCCCAAAGACCACCATTCCCAAAGTATAAACTGTTAGTGCCTAGTTATTGATTTAATTTTAACACTATGGCCTATCTTGCATTAGCTCTTCACTTAGGGCCAGATACGATTGTTCAGTTTCAGATGATTCAAATTAAGATTATCTACAAAGTGAGGTAAGGCCAAGTTTACCTCAGCCTGTTGGGTCCAAAGTGTACACTCTTGACTCTCATAAAGTGTAATCCAAATGGTATATGCTCCTTCTGAGGGGCATTATTTTTTGCCAGGCAATAGAATGGTGACTTTAACTGGGGTGGGGGTTGGTCTCTGTATCCTTGTTGATTGCGGCCCTCACGAGGATACTGACAGCTTTGGTTGGGTAAATTAAATGGACGCATGTACATAATTGCCAATTTAATGTTAGAATGAACTGTCCAGGCTTTTCCCTGCTACGGAAGGAGTCATCTATTTCAGTGCATATTTCTACTTAGAGCAAAGCCAGGTATTTTTATGGAACCTCCAGGATTTCCAAAGTGAGCCAATAAGTATGTACCTTATACCAATTGCATATATAATATGTACAAAGTAATACAGATTAAGGAGGAAGTTACAAATTTAATAAAATTGTTTGGAAGAACAAAAGTAAACTAATTTTTAGTAAGGAGACATTGTAACTTCTCAAGCAGATCTTCTTAGACATAAGTTGAGTCTTCGAAAGTAATATTTTTTACATAGCCTTCTTGACGTATAATTGACGTTCGATAAACTACTCATATTTAAAGTGTATAATTTGATGTGTTGACGTATCTATTTACCCACAATCAAGATGATGAACATACCATCACCCCTAAAAGTTTCCTGTTGCACAGGAAATCACTTACCTGCTTTCTTGTTATCACTATAGATTAGCTTGCATTTTATAGAATTTCATATAAATGTCTGGCTTCTTTGACTCCGCATACTGGTTCCTTTGTGTTGTTATATGTGTCAATAGTCCATTCCTTTTTATTGCTGAGTAGTGTTCCATTATAGGGATATTCTACTATTTGCTTACGGACACTGACCTATTGATGAGCATTAGCGCTGTCTCCAGTTTTTGGCTATTACAGATAAGCCGCTATGAACATTTATGTACAAGCTCTGTATGGACATATGTTTTTAATTTCTCTTGGGTAAATACCTAGGAGTGGCATGATTGTCCCACTTGTTCCACATCCTTGCCTTTGTGGATATTTCTCAATTTTAGCCACTCTAACAGGAGTTATGTTATCTTATTGTAGTTTTAATGCACATTTCCCTAAAGATATGTGCTTTTTCTTGACACCAGTTTTGGTAAAAACTGTGTTTATGAGTGTATACATATGTCAAGGCTTATCAAATTATAAGTTTCATCATGGTTAAGTGTCTTTTCAGATATTTTGACCATTCTGGGGGGTTGTTTGCCTTATTTTGGAGTAGTGAGAGTTCTCTCTCTATATTGTGTATGAAAGTCCTTTTTCAGGTATATCCCAACCTGGTGCTTGTCTCTCCACTCTCTTAGCTATGTCTTTGAAGAGCAGTTTTTAATTTTGATGTAGTCCAATTTATCAATTTGTTCTTTTTGAATCATAGTATTATATCTAAGAAAAACTTCTTAGCTTTTAAGATTTTCTTAAAATTTTAAGAACATTTTCTCCTGTGTTTTCTTCTAGAAATTTTGTAGTTTAAAGGCCTTGAATTTAGATCTATCATCTGTTTTGAATTAATTTTTGTGTATGGTGCAAGGTATGGATTGAAGTTCTAGCTTTTGCATATGAACATTCAATTGTTCTGGTACCATTTGTTGAAAGGACTGTTCTTTCTCTACTGAATCACCTTTGTACCTTTGTTGAAAATCAGTTGTGCATGTATTTGTGGGTCAATTGTTGGACCCTATTCTGTTCTGTTGATCTATTTGTGTATTTTAATGCCACACTGTCTTCATTACCGTGGCTTCATAAGTCTTGAAATCAAGTACTGTAAATTATCCAAACTTGTTCTTCTTTTTCAAAGCTGTTTTGGCTATTCTAGATCCTTTGCATTTCCATATGAATGTTGGAATCAGCTTGTCAATGTCTACAGTGAAGCCTGCTGGAAATTTGATTGGGATTACATTGAATCTATAGATTAATTTGGGGAGAAATGACATCTTTCTTAAGATGTCAGAAGAGAAGGCATCTCTCTCCATTTATGAATTAAAAATTTTTTTCTTGATAATATTTTGTAGTTTCATAGCAATATGTGTGAATCTAACAAAAAAGTCATAATATTGAGTAAAAATTGCAAGTTGTATAAGAATACTTATGATATGTCACCTTTCATATAAGTTTAAAAAACCCACCACAATTAGTTACCAGTATAGTATTTAAAAATAACATATAGTTTAAAATATAGTTTTAAGAAAAGCAACATTCAGATTAGTGGTTGTTGTTGGGTGGGAGGGGGTTATAACTTAGGGGGCTTTCTGGATATTTCAGCAATACTCACATCTTAGGCTGAGTAATGGAGACACATCATATTTTATATATACATATATATTTTTATATAGAATATTTCATTGAACTATTTGAGTCAAAACTGTAAAATAGCTGTGTAATTTCTAATCTACTTAAAGAAGGCAAAGGAAACATGAGAACTTAATCAGCCTGACAGAATTGAGCAAAGGGGATGTAAAAGGAACAGTGAGAATGTGTTACGTACATATCACATGTGCCTGTGTCTGTAAAGCTTGTAAATGCACAGATAGGATCTCTACTGAAACCCACAGTGTTATTCCCTGGGGCAGGGAGTATCATGGGTGGGCTGTGTGTGAGGACTTTCACTTTTTAATGGAGACCTACATATTGTTTGAGTTTGTACAACTAGTATGTTTTACTTTTATAACCTTTAAAACCATAAAAAGCAAAGTGAGATTGTATTCTATGTGACATTTTGTCATCTTAATTGCCCTGGTCCTGGGCTTGTCTGCCTTCAGATTTATCCCTTGCCCTTCCCCTGCCCTGCTCTGTATTCCTGGGTGTGACTCCTCCAGGTAATGTTTCCCAGGCTCTCAGGTCTGCTGCTCCCAGGGGCAGCTGGCCAGTGGGGGCACTGGCAAGGGACTGGAGGGCAGAGGAAGAGGGAAGCCAGGGTATTTCTCCCCCAGCCTCTGCCTTTGGAAGCACCTCTGGCAGCACACACATCTAGACCCACCATTGCAAAGTTCAGAACACCAAGGGTAAAGAGAAAAGATCTTAAAAACTTCCAAAATGGAGGAGGAAACACAGACCATCTGCAAAGGAATAAGAATCAAAATGCATCAGATTTTGCAGCTGTATCCCTAGAAAGTAGAAAAGTGATAATCTAGAGTCAAAAGCAATGCAACTGTTTACTAAGCTGAAGATGAAAACAATAAATTTCCAAAGTGAAAGGAAGTTTACTTCCCACACATTATTTCTTAGGATATATTCAAGTAAAACTAGGGAGTAAATATACCAAGAAAAAAAGGAGAACAGGATATAGGCAACAGTGGATCCAACCAGGGAAAGCAGTGTCAGGAAGTCTGAGGCTGACAATAGGTGCAGAGAGAAGGAGTCCAGACTAGAGCAGCACCATGGAGGGCACTGCAAAGAAACTCTACAGAGAAAAGGGGTACAACAGAACACCTGACCCTTGATGGGTAGAAGAGGTTAAGGAAAAATGTCATTATGAAACAAAGGCAAAAAGTGCAAGAACATTAAAAGACAGAAACCTCAGGAAAAATGGAAAAGACTGAATACAAAAGAAATGTAATTATAGTGAACACTATCTCTGCAGTGAAAAATACTGTGTAGTCACATAAATGCACTTTTTTTTTTGCTTTAAAATATGCTGTTTATTTTTTTCTCCAATTATAAAAATAATACATTATCCAAACAGATAGTTTAGGAAGCACAAAAACCCACCCAGGAAAATGACAACAAAAGCCCCTCCATCCCACCAGCCAGAGATAAGCGCTGCTGGTGTCTGTGACGAAGGCGCATCTGAGGCCGTGCGGTGTGTACAGATGATGCCTTTTAAGTCCGGGCAGAAGACAGAAGAACTCACTCTAAAAGGAAGGCTGCAGTAAGGCTCCAAAGTTTTTGCACATGGAACGGTGGCCTTAAAGTCTCCTCCTCTTGACCATTTTTGATGCTGCAGAGCCCCACCCACCTGGGGACACAGGAAGAGCACGTCCTGGCCCCCTGGGGACAGGGCTGGCCTCTCCTCCTCTCAGCCAGATGCCCACGTCCATGCCCACAGGGGACGATGCCCCAGGACTCCACGGGGCATAGTGGGGACCTGCAAGCAGGGACCCCGAGCCTGTGGGTGTGACTGTGCGTTCCAGAGCAGGCTCCAGGAGACGGGGCTGGAGTCCCAGCTCTGCCGCCCAGTGCCCTTGGACCAGGCAGTCTCTTGGGCCTCGGTTTCCTCATCTATAAAACAGGAATAACACCCACCTCATGGGTTCCTGAAGGGACTAAATAAAACATGAGAAGCAGGTCACAGCACTGGCACATCTCAAGGGTCAATAAATGTCACAGAACCCATCACTCCTTCCCATTAACCTGCTTCGTGTCAACCCTGTGGCTCTCATTTCTTAAAAAACTGTCCCTCTGAGCACTGACCAAAGTCCAGGGGGTAAAGGGGAGGTTTATCCTATCCAGAGCCAACCCGAGTCTAGATCCAGCCAGGCCTGCCAGGTGATGAGAACCCATGAGCCAGCGGCCTGGACCCTGGACCAGAGAAGAGCAGCCCTGCGAGGGCTCTGCCAGGGCCATGTTCACACTGCAGAGCAGACAGGGCCCAACAAAGGATGGGCTTGTGTGGAGGGGCCCCATGGGGGGCACCGAGGCGACCCGGCAGACCTCGGGGGAAGGAAGCCTGTTCACAGGCCAAGCTGGAACCCTCCCTGCAAAACAATGAATCCCCCATCATTGTTTTGCCTTTAATCACATTTTTAAACACTTAACATATGAACATCTGTTCCTTGATGTTTCGTCTTTGTGCATCTGTCATCCTCAATATGAAAGTCCGGAACCTTCTGCACTAATTTTAAAGTCGGGCTGAACGTTTAGTAATGAGCAAAGCTGCTTAAATTTCCCTCTAATTCTAAGTCTTCGTGAAGTTTATCATAAGTAGGGTCAGCATAAAGGAATTTCTGAATCATTCCAATCAACGATTCTAAGACCTTCATCTTTTTGCTGTCTTTCTCAGTGGCGGGACTGTGCCGGAGACATCTCCGAGCAAAAGCAAAACCTTGGTAGCACCCGATCTCAGATCCGATTTTAGCTCCATGTAACGTGCCGTACTGACTTCCTTCAATCATACCCAGACTACTTCCTTCTTCATCGCCTTCCTGATACCCTTCCCCGTGAAACCTCTCATCCGCCATCACGAGGGCATCGAACACGTCCTGACTCCCGGCCGTGGCGGCAGCGGGCCCGACCCCAAACCCCGCCCCTCGAGCTCCGGCCGCAGACCCGCGAGGCTTGGGCACGGACGCCTAAATGCACTTTTAAAATTAAACTATAGGCTGAACTCCCAGGACTTAGTATAGCTATAGAACAATGCAACTGAGAAAGAAAATATAATCAGAAGTTGAGAGGTGGG
This sequence comes from Balaenoptera musculus, assembly GCF_009873245.2. Taxonomy (NCBI): domain Eukaryota; kingdom Metazoa; phylum Chordata; class Mammalia; order Artiodactyla; family Balaenopteridae; genus Balaenoptera; species Balaenoptera musculus. The sequence continues at coordinate 95,110,549 of NC_045785.1, read as the reverse complement.
AGGCTGGGGGGTGGGGTGGTGTCTGAAAGTCTTCATCTTAAGAGGATGAGATGCTGCCTATTGTGGATGGAACAAAAAAGAAAGCTGTTAGTATATACGGAAAGTTACAAGGATTTCCAAAGAAGGATTAACAAATGGTGGTATTGGGAGGATGGGAAGGAGAGGTAGGGTGTGTGCTGGTGACTTGCTCATCTAGGCACGATGGCTGTAGTGGGTGCAACCAGTGCCCTGCCCAGACACCTGGTCCTGCCCATGGCAGCACACAGCGGCTCTGTGTCCACTTGCCAGCTTCTGCATTTCTTTGCTCCAGGGTTTTGCCTGCCAGAACTCACTTTGCTGACAGGAGCAGCCCTCAACCAGTGATCCTGGGCTCCGTTGTCCACTGGCTCCATTTTGCCCTGGGGTCTGGCTCCAGGTGCCCACAGTGGCAGCTGGTTTGGTGATGTACCCTTTCCTGGCTGCCTTCCCCACCTCATCTGACTTCCCCATCCTGCCCTTGAATCCTTGTCTCATGGTCTACTTCTGAGGGAACCCAAACTGAGGCAGTCTGCCCCCCACAGATCTGAAAATAGCAGCAGAAGCCTTTTATTCAGAGAAACAGCTGACAGACGTACGGGGAGTTACCTCTACCTGGACCAGGACTGGAGGTGGGAAGGGGTGGAACTGATGCCTTCAAATCGATGCCTGTATGTGTACCTGAAAACAATCATTTAAAACATAAGGCAGGGCTTCCCTGGTGGCACAGTGGTTGAGAGTCTGCCTGCCAATGCAGGGAACACGGGTTCGAGCCCTGGTCTGGGAAGATCCCACATGCCGCGGAGCAACTGGGCCCGTGAGCCACAACTACTGAGCCTGCGCGTCTGGAGCCTGTGCTCCACAACAAGAGAGGCCGCGACAGTGAGAGGCCCGTGCAATGCGATGAAGAGTGGCCCCCGCTCGCCGCAACTAGAGAAAGCCCTCGCACAGAAACGAAGACCCAACACAGCAAAAAATAAAATTAGTTAATTAATTAATTAATTTTGAAAAAAATGCTTAAAACATAAGGCAAACTGGAATAATGTGACAAAAGAAACCAAAAGAAGAGAGCACAAATACATGTGGGCGGCCTGGCCTGGGCTCTAGGTCCAGATCCCTTAACTTTTTTTTTTTTTTTAACATCTTTATTGGAGTATAATGGCTTTACATTGTTGTGTTAGTTTCTGCTGTATAACAAAGTGAATCAGCTATACATATACATATATCCCATATCTCCTCCCTCTTGTGTGTCCCTCCCACCCTCCCTATCCCACCCCTCTAGGTGGTCACAAAGCATCGAGCTGATCTCCCTGTGCTATGCGGCTGCTTCCCACTAGCTATCTATTTTACATTTGGTAGTGTATATATGTCCGTGCCACTCTCTCACTTCGTCCCAGCTTACCCTTCCCCCTCCCCGTGTCCTCAAGTCCATTCTCTATGTCTGCGTCTTTATTCCTGTCCTGCCCCTAGGTTGTTCAGAACCATTTTTTTTTTTTTAGATTCCATATATATGTGTTAGCATACGGTATTTGTTTTTCTCTTTCGACTTATTTCACTCTGTATGACAGACTCTAGTTCCATCCACCTCACTACAAATAACTCAATTTCGTTTCCTTTTATGGCTGAGTAATATTCCATTGTATATATGTGCCACATCTTCTTTATCCATTCATCTGTTGATGGACACTTAGGTTGCTTCCATGTCCTGGCTATTGTAAATAGAACTGCACTGAACATTGTGGTATATGACTCTTTTTTTTTTTAAAAATGGAACTTGTTTTTTTGTTTTAATTAATTAATTAATTAATTAATGGCTATGTTGGGTCTTCGTTTCTGTGCGAGGGCTTTCTCTAGTTGTGGCAAGCGGAGGCCACTCTTCATTGCGGTGCGCGGGCCTCTCACTATCGCAGCCTCTCTTGTTGCGGAGCACAGGCTCCAGACGCGCAGGCTCAGTAATTGTGGCTCATGGGCCCAGCTGCTCTGCGGCATGTGGGATCTTCCCAGACCAGGGCTTGAATCTGTGTCCCCTGCATTGGCAGGCAGATTCTCAACCACTGCGCCACCAGGGAAGCCCGATGACTCTTTTTGAATTATGGTTTTCTCAGGGGATACGCCCAGTAGTGGGATTGCTGGGTCGTATGGTAGTTCTATTTTTAGTTTTTTAAGGAACCTCCATACTGTTCTCCATAGTGGCTGTATCAATTAACATTCCCACCAACAGTGCAAGAGGGTTCCCTTTTCTCCACACCCTCTCCAGCATTTATTATTTGTAGATTTTTTGATGATGGCCATTCTGACCAGTGTAAGGTGGTACCTCATTGTGGTTTTGATTTGCATTTCTCTAATGATTAGTGACGTTGAGCATCCTTTCATGTGTTTGTTGGCAGTCTGTATATCTTCTTTGGAGAAATGTCTATTTAGGTCTTCTTGCCCTTTTTTGCCGATCCCTTAACTTTGCTTGAACATGTCAGTCACTTTTGAAAGAGAGCCATAAACTGAGGTACATTATTGCATGGATCTGAACAGATGAAAAATATTCTCTGCAGATACTGAAAAAGTACAACTTTAATCATAGTAATGGGGGATAAATATCCTTCCCACCTTGTTTTCGCTATTGAGTAGGAAAAGACACACAGAATACATTGGTAATCACTGTAGAAATGAGACAGGATTTGTTAAACACTCAGTACTTTATGTGGCACTTTAGAGCATACTTTATGCTCTTATATAGGGCACTACTGCATAGTTGTCATTTATAGAACATTTTGTGTCTTGGGTTTAAATATGGCTGCTTGTTGTTGGCATTTTCCCGATAGAACACCATGTCTCGAATGGAAGCTATGACCCAGGGCTCTGTAGAAGCAGTTCTTGATGCCCCAAAAGACCTGCACCAAACAACTATTACAAGTAACCGTCATGGCCTCCATCCTCCACTGGGTGGCCGACTTCTCCCAGCTCTGCGGACTGCAGATACCCAGAGCTTCTCAGCTTCTCCCTTTGCCTCCTTCTGGAAAATCACTGGGCTGCCTCAGGCCAGATTTGAATTTCCTGCATGAACCATCATTGCCTTGTTTAGAGGAGGGAAGGTAGGGTCGGCTTGTTACCATTCCAGCAGAGAAGGTGACAAAGAAGGTCCTTTATGTGTAACATTGAAGAGAAAGGCTTGTTCTTATTTTTTTAGACAATTTTTCAAAAATAGAAAAATTCCGTGTTTTACAAGTCAAATTAGAAATGATTGAGAAAAAAAAACAAGCATTACTGGTCATACACAGAGTTATATTTAAATGTTCAGATATGAAAACTGTGACCATAGAAGATATTTTGGGATATTTGTTTTAATAGTGTGATGAATATTTTTTCATTTGCTTAAAATATTTTGAGAAGTGTACTCATAATTTAAGCTTGGAAGTACAAGGAGGGGTAAAATAAGTGTAAAAATAAAATAAAACAAACAAGTAAAATGCACCACAGAATTGTTTACTCACAAAATTGAGTTTATTCTATTCTTTGTTTTGTTTTGTTTTTTTTAAACAAGAAGTTGTTTTCCTTGATTGCACTCTGGTTGACATGTTTTAAGAGAAATACAGTTTAGGTTTCAGATTAAGACAAGCTTGCTCTGGTATATCCCTGGAATAATTAGCATCATGGGAAAAATTTAATATTACTATTAGGCAAATCAATCTGTATTTTTGGATTAATCTAAAGTACCCTTCAATTCTAGTAAACAGGCTTTTTTTTTAATGCTAAATTCTTATTTCAATGTTATGCAACTGCATAAGTATAAATATTTGTTCGATGTACAATTGTGACATCCATAGGGAATTTCTCAGGGGAAATAAGACTGCAAACATTTGATTGCACAGATTTTAACAAACATAAATTTGAATCAGAGGAAAATAGAAATTAGGATGGGGAGGGGAAATGGTAGGTTCTGATGTAATGATGGGCCCCCCGTCACAGGGTCCACCAGCTGCTCATCTGTTTTCCCAACTTCCTCTAATAGCAGGAACTGAGAAGTGCCAGCCCTCACCTCCTTTGCCTCTTCTTTCCTCCTTCCTCTCACCCACCACTCTTTGAGTTGTTTTTCCCTATCATTTTTTAACTTCTCAAGTGTCTCTTTCCCCTTGTTTGTTAACTTATCATTAAAAAACTGCAAACTGGTCACCCCACAGCCTGATGCCTTCAGAGGAAAATGCTTGAGAACTGAAAAAGAAAATCAAGGTAATAAAACTGACCTTCTTAAATTGTTATAGTCCTTCAACCCTGCCTAATATTGGGATAAGCTTTTCAGCTCATTTCCCTCAAGATTCAGAGAAATGTCAGTGCTTGAAAAGAAAACACAGAGAGGATCCAGAGCTGAGATCTGGTGATAATCTGGCCAATTCTTAGCTGGGAGTACAATTTTCTCATCAAACGATCAGTATATAGAACTAATAAAAAAGATTCTTATAAAAATGAGAAAGAAAAGATTATAAAAGTAAAGATTGAAATTATAAGGCTTATTCAAAAAGAATAGAACATATTGGTATAGATTTCCAGTTTTAATTATTATTATTGTTTATTTTAATTTGGGGGATATTGTTTTTAGTGTGTGATACTGATTCTGAAATCTACTTGACATTTAAACACTGATTAATACTAATGATTTTCACCAGGTCTCTCTGGGTCTCTCTCTTTAAGCCCCAAAACTTGACTGCACATTAGAATCACCTGGGTGGGGGCCAGGAGCAGTATGCCATACCCCAGACCAATTAAATGAGAATCTCTGCAGGTGGGACACAGGCACTGCCTCCTGCCCCCACCACCCCAGTGATTCCAGTGTGCAGCCAAAGTTGAGAACCACAGCAAACTTGTTTCCTTCTGACAACTGCATTTAAATGATGTCATTAATGGTTGAGATGAAAGGGCTATAAATAAAGGGTAATGTTCTCCAGCCTCCTACATAGAGGAGAGCAGGATAGAGAGCTGATAGGACTGGATGACAGATTAGACAGAGGTTTAAAGGAAATTATTGAGTCAAGGATGACTAAGTTTTTGACCCAAGAAAGATAGAATGATGAAGTTGCCTTTTATCGAGATGGAAAGACTATGTTAATACTAAAAAAGGTGGGGCTGAGTGGGCAGGTAGAGAACTGGGTTTGAAGCATTTGAAATTTGAGATGCCTCTGAGATATCTAAGGCAAAATTCAAAAAGGCATATCTGGAATTCAGGGGAGAGGTAGACATAGACATTGAGAGTCATCAGCATCCAGGTGGTATTTAAAGCCAGAAGCTAATTATCAGAGAAGTGAGTAGAGATAAGGAGGAGATGACAAGGGATGAAGACTGAAGCTGGGTGCTCCCGTCTAGTAAGAGGTCAGAGAGATAAGGAGGAAGCAGTCCAGGTGATGAGAAGGAGTAACAGTGAGGTTAGAGGAAAATCTGAAACATGGGCTGTGTTAGAAGCCAGGTAAGGTGAGGACTGAGGATGGACCGTTAGTTTTCCCTTCATGAAGGTCACCTGGACAATGAGAGGAAAAAGATAAGTGGGTGACAGAAAAGAAAATCCTGCCCTCCCACACGTGTTTTTCTCCAGTATTTACGTTCCTAATGTAAGCACCAAGAAAGCACATAGCTTGATTCACCACCTAGGGTTTAACTGGGCAGGTGCTGTGAAAGTGCAGACCAGAAAGGAAATTGCAAACACTGGAGAGGGAGTTGTTGACATCAGGAGCGTGGAGTCAAAGCAGAGGAAGGGAAAAGGAGGAGATGGATGCATAGCAGTTGTGGGTTGTTGGACCAGAGGTCCTAATGAATTTGCAAAACAAAGGTGGTGGGAATGATTGGCATACAAATTAAGAGGAGAGAGGGTGGGTCAGACAGAGATTTTGAGTTATAAATCTGAGAGAGAAAGTTTGGAGAGCTGACAATTTCTCGTGATCCAGCTACCTAAAGTCTTTAATGAATGAGAGATAGTGAATAAGTGGTCAGATGGCAGGACCTTCAGTGGGATGGGGTTTAACAAGAGGTGGATGTGGGAGAGAACTTCAAGATGGTGGAGGAGTAAGACGTGATCACCTTCTTCCCCACAAATACATCAGAAATACATCTATATGTGGAACAACTCCTACAGAACACCTACTGAACGCTGGCAGAAGACCTCAGACTTCCCAAAAGATAAATATATTTTTTCCCTTTCTCTCTTTTTGTGAGTGTGTATATGTATGCTTCTTTGTGTGATTTTATCTGTATAGCTTTGCTTTTACCATTTTTCCTAGGGTTCTGTCTGTCCTTTTTTTTTTTTTTTTAGTATAGTTTGTAGCACTTGTTTTTGGTTTGGTTGCTCTCTTCTTTCTATCTTTTTTTTTATTACTTAAAATTTTTTTTTAATTTTTAGTAATTTATTTAATGTTTTATTTTAATAACTTTATTTTATTTTTTTCTCGTTCTTTCTTTTTTTTCTCTCTTTTCTTCTGAGCTGTGTGGCTGACAGTGTCTTGGTGCTCCGGTTGGGTGTCAGGCCTGTGCCTCCGAGGTGTGAGAGCCGAGTTCAGGACGTTGGTCCACCAGAGACCTCCCAGCTCCATGTAATATCAAACGGTGAAAGCTCTCCCAGAGATCTCCATCTCAACACTAAGACCCAGCTCCACTCAACGACCAGCAAGCTCCAGTTCCGGATACTCCCTGCCAAACAATTAGCAAGACAGGAGCACAACCCCACCCATTAGCAGAGAGGCTGCCTAAAATCATAATAAGTTCACAGATGCCCCAAAACACACCACTGGACGCGGTCGTGCTGACCAGAAAGACAAGATCCAGCCTCATCCACCAGAACACAGGCACTGGTCCCCTCCACCAGGAAGCCTACACAAGCCACTGAACCAACCTTAGCCACTGGTGGCAGACACCTAAAACAACGAGAACTACGAACCTGAAGCCTGTGAAAAGGAGACCCCAAACACAGTAAGTTAAGCAAAATGAGAAGACAAAGAAATAGGCAGCAGATGAAAGAGCAAGGTAAAAACCCACCAGACCAAGCAAATGAAGAGGAAATAGGCAGTCTACCTGAAAAAGAATTCACAGTACTGATAGTAAAGATGATCCAAAATCTTGGAAAAAGAATGGAGAAAATACAAGAAACGTTTAACAAGGATCTAGAAGAACTAAAGAGCAAACAAACAATGAAGAACTAAAGAGCAAACAAACAATGATGAACAACACAATAAATGAAATTAAAAATTCTCCAGAAGGAATCAATAGCAGAATAACTGAGGCAGAAGAATGGATAAGTGACCAGCAAGATAAAATAGTGGAAATAACTACCGCAGAGCAGAATAAAGAAAAAAGAATGAAAAGAATTGAGGACAGTCTCAGAGACCTCTGGGACAACATTAAACTCACCAACATTTGAATTATAGGGGTCCCAGAAGAAGAGGAGAAAAAGAAATGGACTGAGAAAATATTTGAAGAGATTATAGTTAAAAACTTCCCTAATATGGGAAAGGAAATAGTAAATCAAGTCCAGGAAGATCAGTGAGTCCCATACAGGATAAATCTGAGAAACACACCAAGACACATATTGATCAAACTATCAAAAATTGAATACAAAGAAAAAATGTTGAAAGCAGCAAGGGAAAAACAACAAATAACATACAAGGGAATCCCCATAAGGTTAACAGCTGATCTTTCAGCAGAAACTCTGCAAGCCAGAGGGAGTGGTAGGACATATTTAAAGTGATGAAAGGGAAAAACCTACAACCAAGATGACTCTCCCAGCAAGGATCTCATTCAGCTTCTACAGAGAAATTAAAACCTTTACAGACAAGCAAAAGCTAAGAGAAACCAGCTCCACCAAACCAGCTTTACAACAAATGCTAAAGGAACTTCTCTAGGCAGGAGACACAAGAGAAGGAAAAGACCTACGAAAACAAACCCAAAACAATTAAGAAAATGGTAATAGGAACATATATATCAATAATTACCTTAAATGTAAATGGATTAAATACTCCAACCAAAAGACATACACTGGCTGAATGGATACAAAAACAAGACCCTTATATATGCTGTCTGCAAGAGACCCACTTCAGACCTAGGGACACGTACAGATTGAAAGTGAGGGAGTGGAAAAAGATATTTCATGCGAATGGAAATCAAAAGAAAGCTAGAGTAGCAATTCTCATATCAGACAAAATAGACTTTAAAACAAAGACTATTACAAGAGACAAAGAAGGACACTACATAATGATCAAGGGATCAATCCAAGAAGAAGATACAACAATTGTAAATATTTATGCACTCAACATAGGAGCACCTCAACACATAAGGCAAATGCTAACAGCCATAAAAGGGGAAATTGACAGTAACACAATCATAGTAGGGGACTTTAACACCCCACTTTCACCAATGGACAGATCATCCAAAATGAAAATAAATAAGAAAAAAAAGCTTTAAATGATACATTAAACAAGATGGACTTAACTGATATTTATAGGACATTCCATCCAAAAACAACAGAATACACTTTCTTCTCAAGTGTTTATGGAACATTCTCCAGGATAGATCATATCTTGGGTCACAAATCAAGCCTTGGTAAATTTAAGAATATTGAAATCATATCAAGTATCTTTTCCAACCACAATGCTATGAGACTAGATATCAATTAGAGGAAAAAATCTCTAAAAAGTGCAAACACATGGAGGCTAAACAATACACTACTTAATAACCAAGAGATCACTGAAGAAATCAAAGGGGAAATCAAAAAATACCTAGAAACAAATGACAATGAAAACATGACCACCCAAAACCTATGGGATGCAGCAAAAGCAGTTCTAAGAGGGAAGTTTATAGCAATACAATCCTACCTCAAGAAACAAGAAAAATCTCAAATAAACAACCTAACCTTGCACCTAAAGCAATTAGAGAGAGAAGAACAAAAAACGCCCAAAGTTAGCAGGAGGAAAGAAATCATAAAGATCAGATGAGAAATAAATGAAAAAGAATTGAAGGAAACAATAACAAAGATCAATAAACCTAAAAGCTGGTTCTTTGAGAAGATAAACAAAATTGATAAACCATTAGCCAGACTCATCAAGAAAAAAAGGGAGAAGACTCAAATCAATAGAACCAGAAATGAAAAAGGAGAAGTAACAACTGACACTGCAGAAATACAAAGGATCATGAGAGATTACTACAAGCAACTCTATGCCAATAAAATAGAAAACCTGGAAGAAATGGACAAATTCTTAGAAAGTACAACCTTCCGAGACTGAACCAGGAAGAAATAGAAAATATTAACAGACCAGTCACAAGCACTGAAATTGAGACTGTGATTAAAAATATTCCAACAAACAAAAGCCCAGGCCCAGATGGTTTCACAGGTGAATTCTATGAAACATTTAGAGAAGAGCTAACACCTATCCTTCTCAAACTCTTCCAAAATATAGCAGAGGGAGGAACACTCCCAAACTCATTCTACGAGGCCACCATCACCCTGATACCAAAACCAGACAAAGATACCACAAAAAAAACTACAGGCCAATGTCACTGATGAACATAGATGCAAAAATCCTCAACAAAATACTAGCAAACAGAATCCAACAGCACATTAAAAGGATCATACACCATGATCAAGAGGGGTTTATCCCAGGAATGCAAGGATTCTTCAATATACGCAAATCAATCAATGGGATAAAACATATTTACAATTTGAAGGAGAAAAACCATATGATCATCTCAATAGATGCAGAAAAAGCTTTCGACAAAATTCAACACCCATATATGATAAAAACCCTCCAGAAAGAGGCATAAAGGGAACTTACCTCAACATGATAAAGGCCATATATGACAAACCCACAGCCAACATCGTTCTCAGTGGTGAAAAACTGAAACCATTTCCACTAAGATCAGGAACAAGACAAGGCTGCCCACTCTCACCACTATTATTCAACATAGTTTGGGAAGTTTTAGCCACAGCAATCAGAGAAGAAAAAGAAATAAAAGGAATCCAAATCAGAAAACAAGGAATAAAACTGTCACTGTTTGCAGATTACATGATACTATACATAGAGAATCCTAAAGATGCTCCCAGAAAATTACTAGAGCTAATTGATGAATTTGGTAAAGTAGCAGGGTACAAAATTAATGCACAGAAATCTCTTGCATTCCTATACACTAAAGATGAAAAATCTGAAAGGGAAATTAAGGAAACACTCCCATTTACTATTGCAACAAAAAGAATAAAATACCTAGGAATAAACCTACCTAAGGAGACAAAAGACCTGTATGCAGAAAACTATGAGACACTGATGAAAGAAATTAAAGATGATACAAAGAGGTGGAGAGATATACCATGTCCTTGGATTGGAAGAATCAACATTGTGAAAATGACTATACTACCCAAAGCAATCTACAGATTCAATGCAATCTCTATCAAACTACCAATGGCATTTTTCACAGAACTAGAAAAAAAACTTCACAATTGGTATGGAAACACGAAAGACCCCGATTAGCCAAAGCAATCTTGAGAAAGAAAAACGGAGCTGGAGGAATCAGGCTCCCTGACTTCAGACTATACTACAAAGCTACAGTAATCAAGACAGTATGGTACTGGCACAGAAACAGAAATGTAGATCAATGGAACAGGATAGAAAGCCCAGAGATAAACCCACGCACATATGGTCATCTTATTTTTGATAAAGGAGGCAAGAATATACAATGGAGAAAAGACAGCCTCTTCATTAAGTGGTGCTGGGAAAACTGGAGAGCTACATGTAAAAGAATGAAATTAGAACACTCCCTAACACCATACACAAAAATAAACTCAAAATGGATTAAAGACCTAAATGTAAGGCCAGACAGTATCAAACTCTTAGAGAAAAACATAGGCAGAATACTCTATGACATAAATCATAACAAGATACTTTTGACCCACCTCTTAGAGAAATGGAAATAAAAACAAAAATAAACAAATGGGACCTAATGATACTTAAAAGCTTTTGCCCAGCAAAGGAAACCATAAACAAGACCAAAAGACAACCCTCAGAATGGGAGAAAATATTTGCAAATGAAGCAACTGACAAAGGATTAATCTCCAAAATTTACAAGCAGCTCATGTAGCTCAATATCATGAAAACAAACAAGCCAATCCAAAAATGGGCAGAAGACCTAAATAGACATTTCTCCAAAGAAGATATACAGATTGTCAACAGACACATGAAAGAATGCTCAACATCACTAATCATTAGAGAAATGCAAATCAAAACTACAGTAAGGTATCCTTTCACACTGGTCAGAATGGCCATCATCAAAAAATCTACAAACAGTAAATGCTGGAAAGGGTGTGGAGAAAAGGGAACCCTCTTGCACTGTTGGTGGGAATGTAAATTGCTACAGCCACTATGGAGAACAGTATGGAGGTTCCTTAAAAAACTAAAAATAGAGCTACCATACAACCCAGCAATCCCACTACTGGCCATATACCCTGAGAAAACCATAATTCAAGAGTCATGTACCACAATGTTCATTGCAGCTCTATTTACAATAGCCAGGACATGGAAGCAACCTAAGTGTCCATCAACAGATGAATGGATAAAGAAGATGTGGCACATATATACAATGGAATATTACTCAGCCATAAAAGGAAACGAAATTGAGTTATTTGTAGTGAGGTGGATGGAACTAGAGTCTGTCATATGGAGTGAACTAAGTCAGAAAGAGAAAAACAAATACAGTATGCTAACCCATATATATGGAATCTAAAAAAAAAAAAAAAGGTTCTGAAGAACCTAGGGGCAGGACAGGAATAAAGAGGTAGATGTAGAGAATGGACTTGAGTACACGGGGTGGGGGAAGTGTAAGCTGGGACGAAGTGAGAGAGTGGCATGGACATATATACACTACCAAATGTAAAATAGATAGCTAGTGGGAAGCAGCCGCATAGCACAGGGAGATCAGCTCGGTGCTTTGTGACCACTTAGAGGGGTGGGATAGGGAGGATGGGAGGGAGACACAAGAGGGAGGAGATATGGGCATATATGTATATGTATAGCTGATTCACTTTGTTATACAGCAGAAACTAACGCACCATTTTAAAGCAATTATACTCCAGTAAAGATGTTAAAAAAAAAAATAGAGGTGCATGTGGAGGGAATGGTCTAGGAGTTGAAGCGGACAGTGAAGAGCACACATATCCCGCCTCCCACCCCATGGAAGGCAAGTGGTGTCCTCATGGGAGAGAGAGGCTGGAGTAGGAGAGGGGAGGATGGGAGAGGCTCGGGTGGGTAGACTTTTATGAGGCTACGGTTTGCAAGAAGCTGATGAGAGGGGGAGTTTAAAAAGTGTGCAGGTAGGACTGTGCTCAGCAATGACACCTGTCAATCTCCCTCCCCTGTTGGGGTGGGGGGAGGTGCTCCTTGAAGCTTGTGCTTCCGAGGGTGCTTCCCTGTGGCCTGAGGTAGGGCACTGCTTGGGGCTATCATGGGGGGAGGGACAGCTAGTCCAAACAGAATCATCGATTCACGGTTGGTAAGAAAGAATGCGGCCATGGTACAAACCCCAAATGTGGGAGTGTGAAGGAACCTAAACACTGAGTGGGAGAAATAATGGGATGCACAAGTGGGCAGGGGAGGGGACAGCGTCCTGGAGGCGGAGCAATGACCTGCTGTTTTGTGCAGTGACTTTTTAATTAAATCCCAATGAGGTCTAGTGTGTGGGCGTGGTTCATTCACAAGGGCAGGAATAGGATGAGCGGAAGGCACGATTTTCAAAGAGGGGTATGTAGTAATTACTACACAAAATTAGAAAGAATGAAAGGAAATGAAACATTGTCAACTATAGAGGCTGTGCTTTTTAAATCAAGAATAGCCAATTAAGCTGTTTTGTTATGTAATATCTCACTCATTAGTCATTGCATTTCCTTTGGTTGTATGTGCCGTTTCCATGAAGTTGATTTTTATTCCATTATGAAGGAATAAATCAAATCCAGTGAAAGGAAATCTGTCCTCATTGCTATCTACAGGAGGAGGGGCTTGAACCAAAAGTCTTTTGTGGTTTAAGAAGTTTGGTTTCAATTTAATAAAGAAGAGGAGACTGAGGGATAAGAAAAGATGTCAGGTTTTGCCTTTTCCTCTTGAAGTACATAAATAGAACAAAAAGAAGTAGTGAGATGTAGACAATGGTAAAGAACATGAAATCAACCCAGGACATATTAAATGTTGATGGGATGCACAAGTACCGAGGATTTGTGGTACCACTGAAAATAGAGTAATTAATTCAACACGTTTTTGTTGGTGTCTGTGTTAATAACTGTCTACCAGGGACTTTGCTAGGCATTAGGCATGTGTGAAAATAAATAATATGTAGTTTTTGTTCTCAGAGCTCACAGTCTATTGAAAAGGCTGACATGAAAAAACAATTTCAATTTAAAGTGATAAGTGATTTAACGAGTTTGCACAATGGGAACAACAGATGGGGTGTTGACAAGGCGTCATAGGGGAGATGACATTTTTGCTCAGTTTTGAAGGATGAAGCGAATTTTGCCACACAAAGAAGATAAGTAAGGGTGTTCTAGAGAGAGAGAGAGAGAGGCAGAGTATGTAAAGGCAAAGAGGCATGAAAGGGTGTGTGTGTTTGGGAAATTGTGAGTTGTTCTGTGTGATTGGAGTGTCCGCGTTGGAGAATGGCTAGACAGAGAGATTAAAACCAGATATATGCCATGCTGAGGAGCTGGGCTTAAAAAGAGAGCCAGCCATTGGAGGGACTTCATCAGAAGGGAGTGACAGAACCTGCCAGATCTTTCCAGAAGATGGATGGGTTGGGGGGGAGTGAATTGGAGGCCGGTACAAACTGGAGGCAGAGAAACTACGCTCTCATCTTTCATAGCTGCATCCCAAGGGTCAAGTACAGTATTTGGCCTATGGTTGGTGCTTGACAAATACTTGTTGAGTGAGTCAATGAAGGAAGGAAAGGCAGGACTACTGAGTTGGGTTGGTGGCTGCAGGATGTCGAGAGGAGCTGTGTCTGAGGATGGTTGTGTCTCCCTTCCGCTCCTTGCCAGGTCCACTCACCCATGCCTCACATCCCTGCCTACTCATAAAAGCGGAGCGCCCATGAGGGAGACTGAGAAGGAAGGAAGGAAGCACCAAAGAACGGGCATCACAGAGCCCAGGAGGAGACAGTTTTTCACAAAGGAAGACATGGCCAACACCGTCACATGCAGCAGGGACGTCCAGCAAGGACAGGTCCTTGGGCATTGCCAGGTGTGAGATCCTGAGTGACTGCAGTGAGAAGAGAGAGTTTCTGGGAGTGGCAGCAGCAGGCGCCAGATGGCAGTTGGCTGAGGAATGAATGGGGGGAAGGAAGGGGAGAGCGTGAGTGTGGACCTTCGCTCAGAAAGCTGGGCTGTGAAGGGAGGAGGGGGAGGAGGGAGCTTGAGGGGGAGGCAGGATCAAAGGGATGCTCTTTCGTGTTTTTTTGTTTTTAAGGAGGGTAAGTTTATGAACTTTAGAAAAACCAGCGGGAAGCAGAGGTTAAAGCCAGTGGGTAGAGATATTATAGAATAAGGAAGATGGGTTTGGCTAACTAGGAATAATGAAAATTTTTTAGTTTTAAAATTGAAACCTGCATTTTAAAAGAACAAATAGATGTCAGTAATGGAAATAGGATGAGGTGGAGGAGAGAATGCTAGACGGATGATAGAAAACCTGGAAACTAGTCCTTTCTCTGCTACAACTCAACTGTGTGAACTTCACTAAGCTATTTATCTGCTCTGAGCCTTTGTTTCACCTTTAAAACAAGTTGACGCTCTCTGGAATGGTCTATTTCAGCCACAGAACTCTATAATTCAAAGTGTTATAAGTTTGGTAATATACACATATAAAAATAAGACTTTTCCCCAAATGCAGTTTGCCTCAAGTATAACTTAGCTATATTGTTTTTGGAATTTTTGCTTTATATTATCTTTAAGAATAAATGAGATAGTGTGTGAGAAGGAACCTTAGAGATTTAAGAAGTAAAACAGCTAAATTTCTACTCATTAATAATCATGCTAGTATTCTTGACCCAGAGACCTCACATGTTTTCCCTTTTTTGTATATATTACCCCAGAGTATGAAATCTTAGCAGAAGGGGAACTAAAATTAAATTAGCTCCTTATCTAAAGATTTAGATGCCCTGGTACAAGCCTCTTAAGGATAATAAGCTAATAATTTCCCTGTGGATGGCAAAATTATGGTTTGCATAACTATTTCCTCATGATTTAATTGAAAATATTAAACATTAGGCACTCGGATACCAGGGACTCTAATACAGGATAACACATTTCCATCTTCTGTCTCTGCAACCCTTGCAGCTGATGAGGCTTAAATGAAAACAGAAATGCTCATGAAAGACACAGCTGCATTTAGACGTGAGTTGGGCCATTCTCGGACATATTTAAGCACTTGGTCATGGGCCATGAGGTAGATGCCATTTCCAGGGTTCAGTGGAGAGCAGAGGCCAGTAGCCGCCTTGTCCAGCATCACGCTACAGTATCGAGTGATGCCACCCAAGCATTCACACCCTCAGACCTGGCAGCGCAGCAATCGGCTGGCTTGTCCTTACACCGAACTTATAAATAGACCTGCTGCACGGCTCTCTCCTCCACCTCCTGAACTCTGTGTTTTAGAGATACAACCAGTCATGCTGGCTAGAAACCGGACGGCCATCCTCAGCGTCTTCCTTTTTCTTTTGCCCCATGTCCAATGCATCAATTACTCTGGATTTTGCTGCTTCCATAGCCTCTCTTCTGGGTCCCTTTTGCTCTTACTGTGTTCATTGCTCTAATTTCAGCAATAGCTCCCTCCTTTTTCTCCTGCTTCCCAGCTTTGCTCCCTTCATATCCACCCTCCATCCTGCTGCTAGGTCTTAAAGACGGCATTCCAGGCCTTCCTGTTTGGGCCTCTGATGCCTCTAGAGTCTTCTTTCTCACCCCTGCTACTCCTTTCATGTCTAGATTCCAGCAAACGGTGGTGGTGCCCTGCTTCATCTCTTTGCACATGGTTTCTGCTTGCCCATACTGCCTTGTCCTGACTTTTTCTGCCTCTGAAACTTCTATTCATGTTTTCTATTATCTTCCCTTTGAAAGCCCTCCTATTCCAGTCTCTCCAATGAACTATAGAAGGCACGGCCGATTTCTCTTTTTGCGTAGATTAGAGATTCTACATCGTATTTACAGGTTTAGTTTCACCTGTCTCCACAACTAGACTCTGAGCTTCTTAGGGGCAGGAGACTAGGTCGTACTCCTCTAGCACATAATAGGTGCTCAACACATGCACGTGAATGGGACTAAATTTTGTTTCTGTCTTTCTTTGCCAGCTATATAACCCTTTCATTTTTATTTTCACAAATATGTTTCTAGTAAAATAGAGAGCTCTTCTTTTGCTTTTCACACATATCCTAATAATAATAATAGCTTCGATTTATTGAATGCTTTCCAAATGACAGGCACCATTCTAAGAATTTTACATACTTTATCTCCTTTATTCCTCACAACAGCCATGTGAGGGAAGCAGTATTGTCCTTATTTTGTGCCTGAAGAAACTTAGTCTCAGAGATGAAGCAACTTGACCAAGGTCCAGCAGCAGACTTTGGAACGTGCCTGCAGAGCTGGCTCTCCTGAGAACAAGACGTACACTCTCAGTTACCTTGTATCTGCCTCTTATTAGCAGTAGTTACCATTTGTTGAATGGGTTTTGGCAACATAATCTTTGTCACTTCTTTTAAAAAGATATCTTTAAAAATGCACAGTGTGTGAATACCTTCTCTTATTTAAAAGAGAAACATCGCAGAAAGAGTTCTTTGACCACTGATCTCAAACCCATCCCCCAGCCCAGAGGAAACTACTATGAGCTTTGTGTGTAGTCTTCCAGATCTTTCTCTGTGCTTTTACACACACTGCACACACCTACATTGTACAGTTGACCCTTGAACAACCTCGGTTTGAACCGCACGGGTCTACTTATATGTGGATTTTTTCACTAAACATGTACCAGAAAATATGTAAATAAGTACATGAATCCCTGGATGTGGAACTATGGATGTGAGATCCTGCAGGGGGGTTGGCCCCCTTAACCCTCACGTTGGTCAAGGGTCAACTGTGTTAGTTGGGTAAACGCAAGCTACTTCAGCAAAGAGGACCCCAAATACAGCTGATTAAAGAAAATAGACATTTATATTCTCTCACATAATAGTTGCAAGGTGAACAGTTCAGGTAGAAAGACGGCTTTGTCCACATGGCCAATCACATACCTTCCTTCTGTTTTATTCTTGTCTGCATGGTTGAAATTAAGTTAAAGAGAGCTCCAAATCCCATCGTCAGGAAGATGCTAAGAGGCGTTCACACCTGTGTTCTCAGGAACGGATCTAATAAAGGCACACCTCACGTTTGCTGATGTTCCATTAGTGGGATATGAACATTTCAACTCTGAAAAATATTCTGTCAAATAACTTGCTGTACTGGGCAGCTGTTTACATGGTTGCCAGCTGTATATGAGAGTCTTCTTTTCCTAAATTCTCATTATCACTTGATATTGTTAGATTTTTTAAACTTTTACCAATTGAAAGGGTGAGGAATATCTCATTTTTCTGTTGACTTATTTTTCTTATTGATTTGTAAGTCTCTCTCCATAGTAGACTCTAATCTTTTATCGGGGACATATATGCCAAACAGCTTTTCTCAGTCTTTAACTTGTCTGTTCACCTTGTTTATGGTTGGGTTTCTCAACCTTGGCACTACTGACAGGCTGGGCTGGATAAGTCTCTGTTGTGAGGGCTGTCCTGGACATTGCAGGACATGTAGCAGCATCCCTGGTTTCAGGGCGTTAGATGCCAATGGTATCCCACCTCACTTCCCCAGTTTTGGCAGGGAAAATATATCACCAAATGTTGCCCGGGGGGCAAAATTACCCCCAGTTGAGAACCACTGTTTATAAAAAGGTTAATTCTTAGTGCAATTGATAATGCTTTTTCTTATGATTTATGCTTTTTTTCATCTTGTTTAAGCAAGCCTTTCCTACCCCCAGATAATACAGCTATGTTCTTTTATTTTCCTCTAGTATTTTTGTAGTTTATTGTTCTTTGAAGAATAGTTAAGTCTTTAATGCCCTGGGAATTATTTTTGTGTAAAATGGGAGGCGAGGATCTGTAGCAGAGCCAGTTTATGTGCCATCTCAAATCTCCTTGGCTCTGCCTGGATCTGGTCACCTGCCCTGTTTCCTGGCCAGAGTTACCCTGGCAATGGTTCTCTTTGCTCTCATGGTTATAAAGCCATGGCCACTGAGGCCATAGACTAAGGAGCTCTTGTGTGGCACTGACTGAGAAGGAGAGTCCGTCATACCTGCACCCTGAGTAGATGGGACCTGGGGAGGCTTGGAACTTCTGCAGGGGCTGCCTGGAGGGACACACAACCAGGGAGTGCGAGGGAGTCAAAGCCCCAGCAGGTGGACTTCTACCAAGAAAGAGAAGAGGGGAAGAGGAAAACCAGCCTTTAGATTGCTTGACCGTGCTCCTCCGTGGAGTTCCAAGACACAGGGCTTTCATGTCACCTTTTTGGAGACGTCCTGCGAGACCAAGCAGTGAGCTGTTTTGGTTGCAGGGCTGTGGCTCAGTAACTCACCTCCGTGCATTTGCTCTCCCTCCTTCCTGCAGTGCAGGTTTAGCACGTAGGCATTTACCCGGGCCTGTCTAAAGTTAGAACTTCACTTCAACATTTACCTCATATGGATAACCAATTTCCTTAACAGCTTTTATCAAATTCTGCCCCTCCTTTTTTCATTCTGATGATGATTTTTGCTGTGAGTAACAAAAATTGTAACAAAAAGTAGCAGGGCCAGGACTAGGGTAAAGTAACTGAGGGACTCACCTTGGGCACAAATTTGGGGGAGGGCACCAAAAAAGTCAGTAATAAAGACTAATACCATTTAAATGCAATGTTTAAAAAAGTCAACATTAATGCAAAAAATTCATAATGAGCAAAGTATTGAAATTTTAAATAAAGCCAGAATCTGATCTTACATTTGCTTGATTTACACACTCCCCCTAATCCTGGGGGAATTTAGTAATAAGTAATACAGTAATAAGAAATTACTGTATTATATGACAAGAAATCTATAGGAAGATAAGGGCAGGCAGGCTCCAGGCATGTCACAATCATCAACTCAATTATGTCATTGAGGACCCAGATTCCTTTCTTCTTCTATTCTGCTATCATCAGTGTCAGCTTCAGCGCAAGTCTAGTGTCCCATGGGATTGCAACTTGCTGCAACATCCCAGAAATTACATTCAGAGGTGATCACGTGCAGAGGCAAAGAGGGGACACACCTGCGGATGAAATTCTACTAAATTGTGTTTTGGACCAAAAAAGGGGAGCCTTTGTGTAAATTAACTCGATGATATGTTTTCTTCCTAATATCTAGTGTAACTTCCTTGAGGGAGATTGAATTTTGGGAATGGGAATAATTATGGGAAAAGTGGAGACTTAATTTTGTAATTTTTGGGGACACTTCAGGGAGGGCAAGTCTGGGTGGGCTCTGGGAAGCCAGAGGTACAAGAGCACTGGGAAATTCAGGCAGAGAGATGAGGTGCCAGAAGGAAGGGAGGGGAACGAAGGGCATAAGAGAAGGAGGCTGAGGACTGACTTGTTGAGGACTGACTGAGTGTGTAGGACCTGCCTGCTCCCTGCTCCCTCCATACCCTTCAGGACTTTGGATAAGGGTCTCATTTCCAGACAAGCCTGAGCAGTCATTTGACCTTCAGGCTGTGGCCACTCTCTCACCTGCCCCAGTGAGTGGCTCCATTGACATTTACACGGGAACATGGGGACATCTCCAGTGGCACTGTGGAGGCCATCAGCCTGGTTCACAGCATGAAGATATCTTCCCTGTCTCCTGATGTGGCAGCTCAGGCCAGGTCTGGAGGACCCTCTCTTGGTCACCTGTCACATTGAGCTGGGCTGGCCATTTGTAGGCTCAGCATCATGACCCCAGCCTGGGGCTCACCAGACCCTTGGCTAACTGATTGTTGATCTGATGGAGGTGGGTCTTTCCAGGATGAAAGGATGCATCTGACCTGTACTTACTCCATTGCTCAGCTCATTCCTCCCCACTTGTGGGGAGTGGGAGAAAACAACTTATTTGATTGACTTTGGGAGGACCTGAACACATGTGGCTCAGCCAGCCCCCCTCCACTTTTACTCCTTTTGGAGTTGCCTGTCCATAGAACAGGCTTATTTTGATCTGATTTCTGCCGTACACCATGTGGCCTGACCCGGTCAGGGAGGCCTCTGATTATTCAGCTGGGGATGAGGGGTGGATTCTGGTAAGTCTCTTCAGTCTGGGGGCATTAGGAAGTCCATGTAGTTACACATCCAGGCCACATGCTCTAATCCAATTACATCAGAAATAAAGCTGTCTGATGCCTTCCCCCTCACCTCAATGGCCCCTAAAATCCTACCCCAACAATGGAATTTATTCCAAAGGAGAGAGGGATATAAAGAATCTTCTTCCACAGGAAACTTTAAATTTGCTCATTTATTCAACAGATACTTATTAAGTGCACACTAGGTGCTAGGTGCTGGATATGTTGCAGTGACCAAATCCAGCATCATAGAGGTAATATCCGGTGTGTGCGTGTTGGGGGCAGGAAGGGGGGAAGGTCAGTAAACAGAGAATCCGCAAATTAGTTAATGACAAATGTTAAGGAATTTTACTATGAAGGAAAAGTGCTGTAAGAGTCACTTGCTCTCATCCAGATCAGCCTGCCCCAGCTCCAAAGACACCCTCCCACACCCTGTTTCCCACAAGGCATGGGACACCGGGCAGAGTGAGCCTTGGAAATACCCTTATGTGTCCCCGGGGTAGATATGCAAGTTACACTCATAGTAATTCTGGCTTACAGAAGTATCTTTAACTAGAGATGTTAAATTGCCAAATTAAAAGAAGAGGGAACAACTGCCAAAGAGAAAAAAGTTGAAAAAAGCATTGTATCAAGGAAATAATTGCTTAATCACCCCACGCTGTTCTACTCCTTTAAGAATATTAACAGGAACAGTCTTTTGGTCTTGGAGGGTTCAGAGCAGGCATCAGACTCAACTTAGAAGTCAGGAGCAGTTCTTAAGCTGTACTCTAAAGCATGTGGGTATGGAGAGAGGGCCCAGAGAGGCAGGGAGATCCTCCTGTTCAAAAGTATCTCTCCAATGTTCCCACTAATGAGAAATTTTTCTTGATTTATGAATAACTGATTCTGAGGGTTAAATCAGTTAATAATCTTTTTCTTTTGTATAAATTAAGATAATCTGTATTGGGATACTAGCAATTTGAGTTGAGAAATTGAGGAAGTAATAATAATGACTATTGTTTACCGATAATTGAACCGACTGATTTCCGTGAATTATCTGATAAGGATTTTTTGAGGTTGGTACTATTATTCCAATGGGTTTTGAAAAGGTTAAGTGACTTGCTGAAGGTTGTGCCTCTATCAATTGGCAGAGTTGTGATTGGAACCCAGGACATTCTGACTCAGAGTCAATGCTTTAGTCTATGGAGCATTTCTGGGAAGGAAGGGAGACAGTATCTCTGGGAGGCCAGGAGGCAATGTGAGAGGGAGATGGAATAATAATGATAATATTGAGTCAGGTAGCTGCAGTTTATTGGTTTACTCTAGGCAAACCATCTAATATATGTCATAGCATTTACCCTCTCAACAACCCTAGAAGGGCAGCATGTGGTCCTCATTTTACAGATAAGAAAAGGGAGGCTGAGAAAGGTTGCACGACATGCTCAAAGTTACACATCTTCAGGGTCCAGAAGGCAGCTTGGATTGCCAGACAAAATGATACCGTTTCAGTCCATCCCCAGGGCCATAAACTGCTGGTGCTGCTTAGAGAAGGACATGCTGTTAGCAGCAGGAAGTACCCTCAACTCCATGATTCTGGGCATAAACTACCTTGGGAAGCAATTGAGACCCAAGAACTAGAATTCTATTAAGTTTATTTTCCTACTCTGAATTTGTTATATTTATATATCTAATTAGCTCAGAATCACACGTAGAGTTTAATCTGCACGTCTTCCATAGGGAGCTTTGGGCCTATTGCAGGAACTCCGTTTACATCGGGAGTCCTGGACCCTGGAGGTAAGGGTGGGGAGGAGTAGCCGGAGGGGGAGCCTCTGATAGACTCAGGTGGTCTCTGTGGCTGCCTGAGAGCGGGCTAGTCTGGATGTGTGTCAGCTGTGCCTCATATTCCCCAGGCCCCAGTTTCTCCCAAAATGGCATGGAAACCCCCAAGTTGCTTGGTGTTACTCTGCCAAGGTCATCAGAAGGCACCCCATCCCAGACCCACTCACGAGCATGAGCCCCTGGGAAGTATGGAGGGGACCATCAGTCTCTTTTTAAAAATGCAGTAACCTTCTGGGGAGTAATAATCTGTGTTACGGCAGCTTTTCATGGGGACTGAGCCCAGAACCCTGAGTCAAGGTGGGCTCAGGAGTTTGTTGCCAGAGGCTGGAGCAGATGGGCTCCTGTCACTATTGCTGCCAAGAGCTGAGCCTAATCTACGGTGTTCCAACTACCACCTCAATTCCTTCTTTGTGGACTCCCCAGAAAGCCCCAGGTGCTCTTACCATGCTACTCAAGTCCCAGGAAATGAAGTACATTCCCCAATTTCCCTTGGTGTGTAAATACAAACTAAATGTGATGCAGGGCCACATTCACAGATTTGGCAGGTTAATTAACTGTGTTTTCAGGAAGTAGAATTAGGCATGCTAATAAGACCTTAAGTGAAACACAGGCCAGGCTGTCTGATGAAAAAGGGCTTTGCTGACAACTTCATTAAACATATATGAGGAAGTGAGTCACGCATTTCAGCAGAGGAAATCCAGTAGACAGTGGGTAGGAAATAATAGGAACACCAGCAAGGCTTAGAGATACGTGAACGCAAAGTATAGTTCTTAGGAAAAGAGTAATTTGGTTGGGATGGATACCTGCCATTACAGAGAATTAATGAGGCTTCGTTTATTCACTCATTAAAAAAAGTTTATGGAGCTATTTTTTTTCATCCCAGGTACTGTACTAGACAAGGGAAAAGGTATGAAGAACAAGATTTAGGACCGACGCTCTTGGTACTTACAAAGTCTAATGGGTGAACATTATCAGGAGCTTTTTAGGGAACTATAGGCTAGTGGACAATTTGGGCAAATTATTTACTAATATTCTTGCTTTCTTGAATTTTGAAACACAAGTCAAAAGTATATATATATAAGTATATACTGCAAATGTATATGTACATTTAAGTATAAAATGCAAATGTACAGTTGAATGAAAAATAAGAAAACAAATACCTGTGTAGCTATGCCCCAGTTTAAGGAACCGAACGTTACTAAAACCTCAGAAGCCTCCAGTGAATACCTTCCCAACTTAATGCTCTTCTCAGCCCCCCCCAAAAATAGCTACCCTAAAATTTGTGTTAAGTATTCTCTTCCTAGTTGTTTTCCTTTTATATGTTTCTCTGAACAATATTTTGGAAATCTGCAAAGTGTATAAGTGAATCTAAAGGTCACTTTGATAAGAATTATCTTCAGTATGATATTAAATCTTTCTCACCAAGAATAGGACATGTCTCTCCATTTGTTTAGGTCTTTCACACCCTTGCAATAAAGTTTTATACTTTTTTTCTGTAAAAGGATGTACACCTTTTGTTAAGTTTTCCCCTTAGCTAAATGTATTTTTTTTTTTAAAGAAAGTATCTTAAAGTGTACCTATTAAAAAATTATGATCTCTGACTGGTTGTTGAGGGTGTAGAGCAATGCAATTGACATTTTTGTAGGGACTTTATGAACAGCAACTGCTAAACTCTGATACTAACTCTAATGATTTATAGCTGCTTTTGAATTTATATGTGGACCGTCATGCAATATGCAAATATTGGCATATTTATTACTTTCAAATCCTTTTTAAAAATATTTTTCTTGTCCTACTGTACAGGCTAAGGTCTCTAGTACAATGTTAAATAGAAGCTGAGGTAAATAGGCATCCATGTCTTGTGCCAGACAGTGACTGACAGTGAAATGCTGAAAGCACTAGGTTTTAAATTTTTATTTTTATTTATGTATTTATTTTTATTGGCATATAATTGACTTACAACATTGTATTAGTATCAGGTGTACAACGTAATAATTTGATATTCTTATACATTACAAAATGACCACCATGATAAGTTTAGTTACCATCTATTACCATACAAAGTTATTACAATATTATTGACTATATTCCCTATGCTGTACATTACAGCCTCATGACTAATTTATTCTATAACTGGAAGTTTGTACATCTTAACCCTCTTCACTTGTTTCGCCCATCCCCTTACCATCTCCCCTCTGGTGACTGTTCTCTATATCTATGAGTCTGTTCCTGTTTTGTTATGTTTGTTCATTTGGTTTTTTTTTTTTATATTTCACATATAAGTGAAACCATACAGTATTTGTCCTGAAAGCACTGTATTATATATGGTTGGCTATTGGTTATTTTTAGATACCCTTCAATAAGTTAGGGACTTACTATTTCTAGGTTCTTAAGGTTTTTAAAAAATAATAAATGGATATTGAATTTTATTAAATTCTTTTCTTATATCTATTGAAATAATCATTTAGATTAATTAATGTTTAATTTTAGGTCAAACTTTTATTCCTGAGAAAGAGAATCAACTGATCATGTTATATTATCATTTTATAAATTTTGGGATTCAGGGTTATTTTATTTCCTTAGGATATTTCCATTTGTGTTCATGAGTAGAGCCTAACTTGGTGATCAGTTTCCTTTCTTGTAGTGTCTTTGTCTGGGTTAGGTATGAAATTATGGTAGCCTGAAAATATGAGTGTGGGGGGAATGATTCTTCTTTTTATGTTCTCTGGAAGAATTAATGTAAGATTAGAGTTATTTTTTACTAGAATGTTTGGTAGAATTTGACTGTGAAGCTCTCTGGGTCTAGTTTTCTTTGTAGAAAGGTTTTAAAATATTGATTAAATTTATTTATTGGTTGTAGGAATATTCAGATTTTCTATTTCTTCAGTTATTGTTGATAAGGACTTTTCTCCCCCTAAGGATTGGTATATTTCGTCCGGTTTTCAAATTTACAAAAATCTGTTTATCTTATTCTCTTTTTAGTATCCGTGTTTAAAAAATAGCCCCAAATCCCAGTTAAACTTATTATCTTTTCCCTGAGCCATTTTTCCAGTGAGAGGATTTATTGGTTATTACACCACTAATTCAACCTCTACTCCCAGCCACCATTATCATTTTGAAGGTATTGATCACTAATTCAGGTGTCTGTACCTTGACCAGATATTTTCCCCAAAGCTGAGTTTTAATTGGCCTTTTTTGTACCCAAACTTCCTCAATTGTTATCTTACCCCAAGGTTGAGAGACACTGTACAAGTACATCAATTTGTGGACTCTCTTCTTTCTCGCCCTTTTCTGCAAACCAGCCAAATCCTCTGTGAGCTCCTATCTTCCCCGTGGCAACTTGTTGAATGCAGCCAATTGTAACTAAAACATATAACTAACATTTTGCTTTCTGAACTCTTTCCCTAGGGTTATAAATTCACTAGATATATGATCTGCCTTCTGGGTTACTGTGGTGATAGTTCTACCAAATGCTTCCCACTGTATAAAACCAATTGCCATTCTAGCTTCTAATTAATTTCCCTGCTGCTGACCAGCTGAGCATTAAGCCAGTGTCCCCTGTTGAGGGTTTTTGTTATTAGCAGAGTCCTCCTTCTAACTGGTAAAATACCAATTTCCATGTCTTTCAAGGTAAACCTGGGTTGTGCTGTAGTACCAAATAACTTCAAAACCTCAGTGGCTTCACACAACTTTGCAAGGTCAGTGTAGATGGGCAGAGGCTCTGCCCCTCACAGTCACTCCTTGACAAAGCGCTGCCAGGATAACAGCAGTAAGGGAAGGGGTGGCTATGCTGGCCGCTTGCTTGTTTGCTCATGGCCCTATTCTTCGTCCCTCCCCTGCTTTGCTCTTTCATGTAGGAAGCTGACACTTAAGGCCCTGTTTCATGGGTTCCCATGTCAGCTGGCTTCCTTGTGGGTTTATCAATTGGGAGACTCTGGAGGGAAATTCCTGGGTATCTGAGATTCTGAAAGGCTGAGACTATTGTCCTCTCCCATCCCCATGTGTCGTTTTTGAACCGAGACTTGGAGCCTGTGAGGGCTCCTCTCAGTTACACGTGTTCTCAGACCTTTTTTCTAGCTTTCTACTTGGGTGGGGTCTCCTTTTGGTGGTGAGCATTTGCCGGCATCTTTAGGTTGTTCAGTTTGGTTTCATGATGAGTTTTGGAGAGATTCAATAACTTCGAGCTGTTGCCATCATTCTTTTTCAGGAAGTCCCCTGGGGCCACTTTAAATTCTGTTTGAGTTTTTGGACCACAGAATTGGTGTGAACTTAGAGTTTGAACCCATGAGAGAGAGCCCTCTGGTTATGAGATCTTAAGGGGAATATTTTTTCCCCTTCCACCCAGCATCCTGGTAGAGGCCGACTGCTCCTTTCAGCATAGAGGAGTTTTTCATTACTTTTTTCTGAGGGTGTAGCCCTTTGCTATCTCAGCTTGGTGCAGGGGTCTTCTATTCGAAGCACTACCTTGGGTAGTATCTAGTACTTCCCCCACACATCCTGCAGTTTAACTAAATGTTTCTCCAGGATCAGAACAAACCCTCCATGCAGAGTTTTATACTTGCTTACCACTCAGAATTCCTGCTCTCATTTCATTTCTGGATTCTGTAGATTCCTTTGAATGCAGCTCAGTGATGCATTCAAAATATTTTAAGAAACATTTTATCCTGCATTTTAGTTGATTCAATTTTGAGGGTTGTTCAGAGTATCTAATCTGTCCATAATGCCAGAAAAGGAAGCCTACTTCTAGTCTTTACTTTTTATTCCTTCTGTAGCACAGAAAGCAAAAGTCACTGGGACAATAGTCCCCATTTTAAAGTACCATGACCACGCTAAAAAGACACGAGAAATAGATGACTGGTTTAGTATGGATTACTAGCTAGTAACATGGTAAATGGATACGTTTACATATTAGTCAATTGTCTGGAATTCCTCAGGTCCTCCTGTAGGCTGGAAGGTGGGGGAAAATGTTTAATCATCTCAAATTAAAAAGAGAAACACATACTTGCTACAATAGATCTAAAGATTCTTGGGTGGAGGAGGCTTGCATTTGGGATTGCTGGATTTAGCAAATAATACACTAATTCTTAAAATATAAGTATGTTTCAGGCAATCTTTGAGATATCCTTAGACCAAAAAATGTTATATGAAATTAAAATTTGACTGGGTATCCTTTATTTTATCTAGCAACCCTGCTTGCATTTCTCTTAGTCACCTCTTGCTCACATTTTCTGCTCACAAATTCTTCTTCTCTTTGTTTCACCTTTCATGGATATTCCCTTCTCTTTGCTCGTGGTTAACCTGAATGGAAGAGTTCTCTGATTTCTATGAAATATATTGTAGGCGTTTATTCATGATTTGGAGGTTGATGTCATGTTTGTGTGATATTGCAGCAGAGCCTAGAAAGCAATTTAAAATAGAATATTAGCTATCCCTGTTTTTCGAGATCAACAGCTATGCCCACAACTTTGAATTTCTGCACAGACATCTATTGTCTGGTCTCTTGTTACTTTACCGGCCTTCTCTCTCTCCATGATGAAAGGAAAATAAAAATGAGGTTGGTGTTGCTAAGTGAGCTCTCTAAAATGGAGCAAGATGCCATTAAGGAAGCATGACTTATGCACATCTCAGCCTGGATGGAATCTGACCTTTGACCTGATGAAGTCAGCAAAACCTCTGCCAGAAACTCAAGACACTTATCAGACCTAAAATAACTTGTGAAAGTCTATCAACTTATATTGGACCCATACCCTAAAACAACTTGTGATTCCTTAAGGACAAATATTTTCTTTCTTTTTCTAAAATTCAAGTATAGTTATTTACAGTATTGTGTTAGTTTCAGGTGTACAGCAAAGTGATTCAGATATACACATATTTCAGATTATTTTCCATTACAGGTTATTACAAGATATTGAATATAGTTCCCTGTGTTATACAGTAAATCTTTGTTGTTTATTTTATGTATAGTGGTGTGTATCTGTTAATCCCATACTCCTAATTTATCCCCCCCTTTCCCCTTTGGTAACCGTAAATTCATTTTCTATGTCTGTGAGTCTATTTCTGTTTTGTATGCAGATTTATTTGTATTATTTTTTTAGATTATACATATAAGTGATATCATATAATAATTGCCTTTTTCTATCTAACTTATTTCACTTAGTATAATATTCTCTAGGTCAATTCATGTTGCTGCAAATGGCAATATTTCATTCTTTTTTATGGCTGAGTGATATTCCATTTTATAGGTATACCACATCTTCTTAAGCCAGTTATCTCTTGATGGGCACTTGGGTTGTTTCCATGTCTTGGCTATTGTAAATAGTGCTGCTATGAACACTGGGGTTCATGTATCTTCTCAATTTAGAGTTTTTGTCTTTTCTGGATACATGCCCAGCAGTGGAATTGCTGAATCAAATGGTAGCTCTATTTTTAGTTTTTTAAGAAACCTCCATACTGTTTTCCATAGTGGCTACACCAATTTATATTCCCACCAACAGTAGAGGAGAGTTCCCTTTCCCCACAGCCTCTCCAGCATTTATTATTTGTAGACTTTTTGATGATAGCCATTCTGACCCATATGACGTGATACCTCATTGTGGTTTTCATTTGCATTTCTCTGTTATTAGTGATGTTGAGCATCTTTTCATGTGCTTGTTAGCCATTTGTATATCTTCTTTGGAAAAATATCTATTTAAGTCTTCTGCCCATTTTTTGATTAAGTTGTTTGTTTTTTTGATATTGAGTTGTAAGAGCTGTTTGTATATTTGGAAATTAATCCCTTGTTGGTTGCATTGTTTACAAATATTTTCTCCCATTTTGTTGTCTTTTTGTTCTCTTGATGGTTTCCTTTGCCGTGCAAAAGCTTTTAGGTTTGATTAGGTCCCATTTATTTATGTTTGCTTTTATTTCTTTTGCCTTGGGAGACTGATCTAAGAAAATGTTGCTATGGTTTATATCTGAGAATGTTTTGCCTATGTTCTCTTCTAGGAGTTTTATGGTATCATGTCTTATACTTAGGCCTTTAAGCCATTTTGAGTTTATTTTTGTATATGGTATGAGAGAGTGTTCTAATTTAATTGATTTACGTGTAGCTGTCCAGCTTTTCCAATACCACTTGTTGAAGAGACTGTCTTTTCTCCATTTTATGTTCTTGCCTCCTTTGTCATAGATTAATTGAGCATAGGTGTGTGGGTATATTTCTGGGCTCTATTCTGTTCCATTGATTCATATATCTGTTTTTGTGCCAGTACCACACTTTTGATTACTGTAGTATTTTTTGAAGTCTAGAGGTGTTATTCCTTCAGCTTTGTTCTTTTCCCTCAAGATTGCTTTGGCAATTCTGAGTTTTTCTGGTTCCATATAAATTTTAGGATTATTTGTTCTAGTTCTGTGAAAAATGTCATGGGTATTTTGACAGAGGTAGCATTAAATCTGTAGATTGCTTTCAGTGGTATAGCCATTTAACAATATCAATTCTTCCTATCCAAGAGCATGGGATATCTTTTCATTTCTTTGAATCATCTTCAATTTCTTTTATCAGTGTTTTACAGTTTTCAGCATACAAGTCTTTCATCTCCTTGGTTAAGTTTATTCCTAGGTATTTTATTTTATTTTTTCACACAATTTTAAATGGGATTTTTTTTTTTTTTACTTTCTCTTCCTGATATTTCATTGTTAGTGTAAAGAAATGCAACAGATTTCTGTATATTAATCTTGTATCCTACTACCTTGATGAATTAATTTATTAGCTCTAATAGTTTTTGTGTGAAGACTTTAGGGTTCTCTATACAGAGTATCACATCACCTATGAATAGTGGATACCTTTTATTTCTTTTTCTTGTCTGATTGCTGTGGCTAGGACTTCCAATACTATGTTGAAGAGAAGTGGTGAGAGTGGGCATCCTTGTCTTGAACTTGAAAGCTTTCAACTTTTCACCATTGAGTATTATGTTGGCTGTGCATTTGTCATAAATAGATTTATTATGTTGAGATATGTTCCCTCTGTACCCACTTTGGCGAGAAATTTTATCATGAATGGATGTTGAATTTTGTCAAATGCTTTTTCTGAGTCTATTGCAGGGGTCCTCAGCCCCCGGGCCATGGACCAGTACCGGTAAGTGGCCTGTTAGGAACCAGGCTGCACAGCAGGAGGTGAGTGGCAGGTAAGTGAGCAAAGCTTCATTTGTATTTACAGCCACTCCCCATCACTGATATTACTGCCTGAGCTCCACCTCCTGTCAGACCAGCGGCAGCATTAGAGTCTCATAGGAGCACAAACCCTACTGTGAACTGCACATGCAAATGATCTAGGTTGCACACTCCTTATGAGAATCTAATGCCTGATGATCTGAGGTGGAACTGAGGCGGTAATGCTAGCACTGGGGAGCAGCTGCAAATACAGATTATCATTAGCAGAGAAGTTTGACTGCACAGAGACCATAATAAATCAACTGCTTGCAGACTCATATCAAAACCCTATCAGTGAGTGACAAGTGAAAATTAAGCTGCATCTGGTGGCAGACTTTATAGTGGCAAGTGAGTTGAGGTACTTTAGTTGTATAGCTGCATCTGGTGGCAGGCTTTAAGTCAGAATCCGATGCTCATTTTAGTCCGTGCTTGGCCCGCCCATTATTTTATTTACTACTTCCGTCCGCACCTCTTTCCTGCACTGCGCACTTGCTCAGTCACAGTTTTGGTAAGCCCACAAGCTAACTCTAGCCAAAACGAGTAAAAAACAAACGTCGCTGGAGAGCTTCTTTGAATAGGGGGAAAGACCCAATGATGAGACGGCAGAAGACTCTAAGACTGACAGCAAAAAGAAAGCTGCATTTAAAAGAAAATACCAAGAGTCCTCCTTAAATTACGGGTTCATTGCAACAGGTGATTCACATTCTCCAAGCCTGCTTTGTATAATGTGTGGCGACTGGCTATCCAACGAAGGCATGAAACCTTCCAAACTGCTTTGCCACATGGAGACCAAGCACCCTGCTTTAAAAGACAAACCTTTGGAGATTTTCCAAAAGAAAAAAACGTGAACATGAAGAACAGAGCAATTATTGAAGGCTACCACTTCGTCAAATGTGTCTGCGCTGAGAGCATCATTCTTAGTGGCTAACTGCATTGCTAAAGCTATGAAGCCCTTTACTATTGGTGGAGAGTTGATCCTGCCTGCTGCTAAGGACATTTGTTGTGAACTTTTAGGAGAGGCTGCAGTTCAAAAAGTGACACGTGTTCCTCTTTCGGCTAGCACCATAACTAGACAAATTGATGAAATAGCAGAGGATATTGAGGAACAACTGTTAGAGAGGATTAATGAGTCACTGTGGTACGCAATCCAGGTTGACGAGTCTACTGATGTTGACAACAAGGCAACAATGCTTGTTTTTGTGTGATATATTTTTCAGGAGGATGTGCATGAGGATATGTTATGTGCATTCTTGTTGCCAATCAACACCACAGCTGCAGAACTATTCAAGTCTTTGAATGATTACATATCAGGAAAACTGAACTGGTCATTTTGTGTCGGTATACGCACGATGGCGCAGCTGCCACGACTGGACGGCTTTCTGGTTTCACTACTT
Source organism: Balaenoptera musculus (assembly GCF_009873245.2). Classification (NCBI taxonomy): domain Eukaryota; kingdom Metazoa; phylum Chordata; class Mammalia; order Artiodactyla; family Balaenopteridae; genus Balaenoptera; species Balaenoptera musculus. The sequence goes on along the minus strand of NC_045785.1, from coordinate 95,078,771 downwards.
GGGTCAAAGAGGTCACTTCTGAATGTGGGTCTACGCACTGTGTCATCCATAGAGAAATGCTGACTAGCCAAAAAATGTCACCTGAATTTAACAACGTTTTGCAGGAGGTGATTAAAATTATCAGCCATATTAAAGTACATGCCCTTAACTCACGTCTGTTCGCGCAGCTCTGTGAGGAGATGGATGCAGAGCACACACGTCTTCTCTTATACACAGAAGTGAGATGGCTTTCTAAAGGTAGGTCACTGGCCAGAGTTTCTGAGTTACAAGAGCCGCTCCAGAGATTTCTTTTAGAAAAACAGTCACCACTGGCAGCACATTTCAGTGACACAGAAGGGGTCGCAAAACTTGCTTACTTGTGTGACATATTCAACCTGCTCAACGAACTCAGTCTGTCATTTCAGGGGAGAACAACAACTGTGTTCAAGTTGGGGGATAAAGTGGCTGCATTCAAAGCCAGACTGGAATTATGGGGGCGATGAGTGAACATTGGGATTTTGGACATGTTTCAAACATTAGCAGAGATTTTGAAAGAGACTGAGCCAGGGCCTTCTTTCTCCCAGCTGGTGCATGACCACCTATCTCAGCTTTCAAAAGAGTTCAAGCATTACTTCCCAACCACAAAAGACCCCTGAACTGGGAAGGAATGGATCTGCGACCCATTTGTGAATAAGCCAGGTGAATCGACTTTGTCTGTGCTAGAAGAGGATCAACTGCTTGAGATTGCAAATGACGGTGGCCTTAAAAGTTTGTTTGAGTCAACTTCAAATCTCCATACCTCCATACCTGGATTAAGGTCAAGGCAGAATATCCTGAGATTGCCACAAAAACACTGAAAAGCCTGCTTCCATTTCCAACATCCTATCTTTGTGAAGCAGGGTTTTCTGCAGTCACAGCAACCAAAATGAGATTATGGAGTAGACTGAACATAAGCAACACACTTCGGGTGTCACTGTCTCCTATCAACCCCAGATGGGACCATCTAGTTGCAGGAAAACAAGCTCAGGGCTCCCGCTGATTCTGCATTATGGTGAGTTGTATAATTATTTCATTGTATATTACAATGTAATAATAATAGAAATAAAGTGCACAATAAATGTAATGTGCTTGAATCATCCCGTAACTGTCCCCCACTCCTGGTCCCTGGAAAAATTGTCTTCCACGAAGCTGGTCCCTGGCGCCAAAAAAGTTGGGGACTGCTGGTCTTTTGAGATGATCATGTGGTTTGTCTTTCCTTTTGCTAATATGGTGTATCGCTTTGATTTGCATATGTTGAACCATCCTGGCAACTCTGGAATGAATATTTTCTGACTCAAGTCAGATTCAATCACCATTCTCGCTGGGCACCTTAACAACCTCGTGGCTTTTTGTCTTTATAAGCCCCTGGCTCTTTCTCTTCCTTGGAATGCTCTTCTGGGGTAACCCAAATTTGTGTCTCTGGAATTATAATTCTTAAGATCCAAAATGAATTCTATTCTTATTTGCAGCTTCCTGCATTATTTTTTTGGTTGATACCATCTTCTTTTATCTCCTCCCTCAGTTTCTACCTTATTCTCAGACCACCCCACCACCACTCCCCTTTCCACAAAAACTTCTTACTTATTACATAGGGCATTTTAATTCTCTTTTCTTCACTCTTCCCCTATCCTGCACCCATCTTAAGGGATACCTTTCTACAACCAAGGGCCAATCAGGATGTTATAAGTAAAAGGTACCTTTCTCTTGGAAGGATTCTGCCACCTAGTTTTTTAAACCAATATCTTTTCTTACCTTCCTCCCCACCCTGCATGATTTTTAGTGTTTATAGATGTGAGCATAAAAGAAGAGAGAGGAAAGAAAAACCCTTAATGGAATTACTGAGACTAAGCTGTGTTGAAAGGAATTAGGAACACCAAGTGTTGTGAAATTTAATTTTATTGATAGAAAAATTATTCAAAGGCATTTATAGCTTTGGTGGATCCAACAACTGTACTCATATATTCTAACTGGTATCAAAACAGTGATTACAAATATAATATACAACATCAAATTATACAGTTGCTTTTCATGAAGATTTATAGTTAAAATGTCATGTTTTCATAATAATGTATGGTTAAAACATTTTTTGTTGGCAATTTTTTTCATTATAGCATCAAAAAAAAAAAAAAACCCCAGAATTTATAGCACCCTATGTACTCTAGTTACTTATTATTACCAGTAAGTTATATTTGCTTTTTTTTTTTTTTTTTAAATTTCAGAATTTTATTCTGGATGCAAAGGCAGTCTTTAGGAGATTGGAGAATTCCCAGCAGGGGAGGGCCATGATCCAATTTACACATTATAAATATTCCACTTTGGCTCCTATATAGGCAATGATTATGGGGCTATTGTCCAGGTAGATAATGGAAAGCAGAATCACAGAACCAAAAGGAAGTGATGCTTCCATCCCCCTGCCTGCAGGAAACTCTACCCACAAACCACTCCCAGATAGATGTGAACCCATCATGCTTCCAGAATTCTAAAGAGGCCAAGGATCCAGGGAGCCAGGGGCATCTCTGTCCATGGAAAAGTGACAGGCCTAAGGCAGGATGAACAACCAGTAAAGCCCCACTAGGCAGCCAGAGAATCAGACTTCCCCAGAAGGCCCAGGGCTCAGTCACGGAGCCCCCAGAGATTTCTTAATCACAGTCTGAAAAGCCGTCATCTGGAAATATAGCCCAGACTGACTCCATGGAGGTGAAGGCATCAGGCATGGACCAGCTGCCTCTTCTAGAAGCACAAAGCACTTGAAATACTTCATTTTAATCCAGTTATTTTCAACCTCAGCTCCAAGAAGCAGTAAAGATTTGGCAGGAATATTAATATTAGTTAATATGTATTGAGCACTCACTAAGTGGCAAGAACTAACCATTATTAACCTCAGTTTACAGATGAGGAAATTAAAGCAGGGAGGCAAATCATATTTGTTGAGCCCCTCCAATGTGAAGTTCTGGCCAAGAACTTTCCCAACATCATCATTTGCAAGGTTTCACGACAGCCTTCCAAGATGGGCAACACTGTCCCCATTTCACAGGTGAAGAAGCCCAGACTCGGGGGCATTAAATTACTTGTCAAAGCCCAAGAAGCAAAAAATTGGAGGAGAAAGGGTTCAGCCTAGACTCACTGTACTCTGCTTGCCCCACTGCACACAAAATGGAAGCTGGGAGAATCAGGACAAAAGACAGGTCCTCTGGCTACTTGACTGTTCTAGCCATTAGATGACTCTACCTGCAAGTGACAAATAGGAAGTGTCACATGGTTTCTGCTTGCCAAAGTAATGGCCTGCATACAACCAAGCCATGCTAGGGCACAGGGACCCTGTGTTTCTCAGCAAGGTCCCATTCCCCTGCCATTAGCATCACTGAACTTCTTGCTCGTGATGACAAGCCCTATACGTCATGACTGTTTCGTCTTCCAGGAATGCCCACAGAGACCACCACAGCCATTTGCTCCATGATCATGGGTGGAGTGTTCGAGAAGTTTCCTAAACTGAAAGTATGTTTTGCACACGGAGGTAAGACCCTATCTGTATTAGTCAGTTTGGGCTGCCATAACAGAATATGACCACAGACTGGGCAGCTTAAATAACAGAAATGTATTTTCTCACAGTTCTGGAGTTCCCAAATCAAGATGCCAGCACAGCTGGTTTTTGGTGAGGTCTCTCTTCCTGGATTACAGAAGGCCGCCTTCTTACTGTGTCCTCACATGGCCTTTTCTTTGTGTGTTCACAGAAAGAGAGAGAGAGAGTTCCTGTGTCTCTTCCTCTTCTTATTAGGACACCAGTCCTGTCAGATGAAGGTCCCACCTTATGACCTCATTTAACCTTCATTATCTCCTTAAAGGCCTTATCTACAAATACAGTCACATTGGGGGTCAGGGACACAATTTTGGAGGGACACAATTTAGTCCTGGTAGTTGTTCTAGTTATAAAGTACATGATGGTTCAAGGACCAAATTCCATTTCTGCAGACAAGTTTAGTTTGGTTGGCACAGTTTACTTGATTTTGTTTTGTTTTTCATTTAAATCTCTCATCAGACCACAAGCTACCACAAGCTCTCCAGTTTGCAATAGTCCCTACCATTCACTATTGTTTACAAACAGGCCTGTTTCATTCATTTCCATTTCCTGCTTGGTTCCTGTAGGTAAGTGAGTTTGTGACTCTTGAATACACACACACAATATCAAACTATACACACTGTTCTCTAATCCGCTTTTCCTTCTCAACAGCACGTGGAGACATCTTTCCATGTCAGTGAGTACAGAGTTTCATCATTTTTGATGGTTGTATGAATGACAATGCATTTTATGGACATGCCGTCATTATTTAGATATTCCCCAACTGAAAGGCTGCCTCTGTATTTTTCTATTATAACCACACTACATTTGAAAACCTTGACCATACATCTTTATACACTTGTCTTCTGTCTTTAGGATAAATTCCTTAAATCTGAATTTCTAGATGAGTTAACTTTATTCTTTTTGCTGGGTCATCTCTTGCATTTGGAACCCAGTAGATCCTTTGTAAATACAGTTAACTAGCTGGGCTACAGTAACTTCTCTTTGCATACAACATGAGGGTTGAAAAGAATCCTTTTCAATTAACACTAACCCCTCAGGAATGGGCTTTACTTGCAGGTGGTTCCTTCCCCTTCACAGTAGGAAGGATCTCCCATGGATTCAGCATACGTCCAGATCTGTGTGCCCAGGAAAATCCAACCAACCCAAAGAAATACCTTGGTTCCTTTTGCACGGACTCGTTGGTTCATGATCCTCTGGCCCTCAAGCTATTAACAGATGTCATAGGAAAGGTAAACCAGGGCTGCCATTTGGATGACTTACGGGGAGCAGAGTGCAGGATCAGCAACCAGTTGCTTGGTCTCTCCTCAAAAGCCACGTCACATCACTTCTGCTGCATTTTATTCATTAGAAGCAAGTCACTAAATCTGGCCCACATGCAAGGGGAGTGGAATTCGGATCCACCTTTGTTTTTTTTAATTTGGCTCTGTTGGGTCTTCGTTGCTTCTTCTGGGCCTTCTCTAGTTGCAGCGTGTGGGGCTACTCTTCATTGCAGTGTGCAGGCTTCTCATTGCAGTGGCTTCTCTTGTGGAGCACGGGCTCTAGGCACGCGGGCTCAGTAGTTGTGGTGCGTGGGCTCAATAGTTGTGGCGCGTGGGCTTTAGAGTGCAGGCTCAGTAGTTGTGGCGCATGGGCTCAGTAGTTGTGGCTCACGGGCTCAGTAGTTGTGGCTCGCGGGCTCTAGAGTGCAGGCTTAGTAGTTGAGTAGTTGTGGCACATGGGCTTTGTTGCTCTGCAGCATGTGGGATCTTCCCACACCAGGGCTTGAACACATGTCCCCCGCATTGGGAGGTGGATGCTTATCCACTGCGCCCCCAGGGCAGCCTGGCTCCACCTTTGGGATCCTCCAAATGACAAGCGGAGCAGAGCATTGTGGTCCTGGGCGCGAGAGGGAGGCCCAGGGCAGGAAAAAGAAAGCAAAAGACTAGGGCGAGCCGGTAGGGCAGCCCCTGTGCACACGCATGGGTGGCGGCAGGGGTGAAAAGGACTATTTGCTTTTTAAGATTATCAAAATGACAAATTTAAACATATTCCTTCATAAGTAGCACTGAGTAATAGAAGCAAATTGGTGCCTTTACATGAAAATGATTGTTGTCACATGCCTCTGATGTTATGGTGAGTGACTTGCTGAGAACAAATAGAGCTGCTCCAAGTACACATGGCCCTTATCTTGGTCACTTTAGTATGACCACCACTTGCTGCAGTTCTGTGTGCTGGTTTAGACTTCTAAGGATACCACTTCCTCAACCAGCAGATTTCATGCTCACCTCAAAGTTCCTAAGGTCAATCTGCACTTCTCTGTGGATCTCCATTCTTAATTGACAAGGGCCAATGTCTTGCAATTTAGGGTAGAATTTTTCAGCATCGTTGGCAATGAAAATTAGAGATTACACACAATTTTATTTTGAGCTGACAATGATCCTTGATGAGGACCTGTGATAGTTTGCATTTTTATACCCAATTCTTCACCGCTCCTTGCTTCCACACCCTTGCCATGGCCTTACTGTGGCTGAAAGGTGTTTCCTTACCCTTGATTTTGGGCTCAACTTAGTGATTTGTTCTTGCTAATGGCATGTGCACAGAAGTGGTAGTGTGCCAGTTCCAAACCTAGGCAGTGCATTTCCACAGCCCCTCTTGCACCCTTGTCATTGACATGGGAAGAACATGCCTGGCTAGCCCACTGGTCCAAGGAGGATAAGGCACTTGGGGAGCAGAGCTGCCCCCGCCATGCCTAATCTAAATCAGCCAACATGCAGATACATTAACAATAACAAATGAGTGTTGCTTTAAACCTCTGAATTTCAGGGAGTTGTTTGTTCTGTTTTGTTTTGTTTTCATATCATTTTTGTGGCACTAGATGATAGACCAGCAGTTTCCTAAATTTTTTAAAGTAAAATGTTACGACAGTTGAATGAAGGATGACAATTTTCAACTTGCCTGTTAATTCTGATTGATGTTACTAGCTGCCTGTTGCATCGTTCTGAAGAGGAATTTGAAATTGAGTCTAGATTTCGCACAAAAGTAATGGGATTGATTATTAATGTCTGCCACAGGAGTGGAAAGGGAAAGTGAAAGAACATATGCTATACATCTTTTATCCTAACTCAGACTCAACTTAAGTGTGACTGGCTATTAACGACTGGTAGGGTAAATGGATCACCAGGAGCTTCCTGAAGTAGATTATAACTTGTCTTTGAACCCCACTCAACTCATTCTATTTTGTATTTTGGTTTTTTTCCAAAATACCTGCTTTCTGTAAGTATTGTATCTATGTGTGTGTGGGATACTGTGGTTTGTTTGGCCTTCTCCACATCCACTGTAGTTTCCTTCTAGTGTGCCTTCTTGTACAGTAGAGGCTAGAAAGCTAAAAATCACATTTTTAAGACTCCCTTAAGGTTATGATTGTAATTTAGGTTTTGCCAATCAGATGTACTTGTCTAACTCAGAATTGAGTTAGGTGGGAAGAGGGTCAGGGTCTGAAGCATCATTGGGCTGACAGGGATTGTGATAGACTAGCAGTTTCTTCAGTCGGCAAAGAAATTATTTTTCTTAATTTCTTCCTGCCTTTCTTCCTGCCACTCATCTTTGGTTCTGAATGATTCCATTCCATGTAGCCTCTCTGGTAATTCTGGTGACAACAGGTATGTCCTCCTAGCATGCCCTTAGACAGTGACTGGCTTTGTCCCTTTCCAGCCCTCCTTAAATTATTGATGACAGCATTCCTTTGAGACAGTAAAGTATTTGATTTTGATTTTCCCTGGAAAAAATCAGGAGTAGCTTAAGTTACATGAGTCTTGTAGATGCATTTCTGAAAGGAAGCCACACAATTGGGCATGGTATTGGAGCTGGGCAGCTCTCAGGGGTGGGGTGGGGGGAGGATTGGGTTTCTTGCCTAAGAAAGCTCTTGTAGTCTGATCCTGGGAGTGAATGTAATTGACTTCAGAAGTAGTTTAATCTAACATCCACTCAACGGAGAAATTTTCTTTTGCATCATCCTTAAGAGAGCTAATCTCTCACAAAACATGCCAGCAAAGGGGGGATCACTAGCTCATTAGAAAATGCTAACTCACCTCAACACAGGGCGTGTTTTATTTTGGGAAGTGATAATTTGCAGGAAAAAGTTCTGAGGTCAAAAACATTAGGGAAACATTTTATAAAATTGCCCCCTTTTGGAGAGTCATCATGTAAATTAGCATAATAAGAGCTCTGCAAAAATCAGAATGGGGAAAACTTTCTATTTTGTTTAAGCCAGAATTTTGCAAACATTTGGCCATGGAACTTCCCCCCCTCTTCACAGAAGTGATATAAGGTCACATTTGGGAAAATGCTGCAATAATTTTAAAGCTCTTTCTAATGAGACAATTTTTTGTTTTTGTATCTTCTCTCACACTTATACCAATTTGTCTTAATTGTAACCTGGAACCATAGAGACAAATGATTAACCTCCTTCCCACATAAAAACCTGATGTATGGTGGTTGCCTCAGGACTGGGAGTGGGTGAGGGGTGGAAGGTGTGGGTGGAAAGAGAGGGCATCATGAAGGATAGAAAAAAAGTCAGTCTATCAATTTGTCTTTCTGTCTGGCTTGTGACACACTTATTCTGCCCCAATTCCTTCTTCACTTTTAGAGTGGCCCCGTAGAGTGGCCTTTCTAATCTGACCATGTTCTTCCCTTTAAAACTTTAGTGCTTCCCATCATGGAATGGATAAATTTCAGCTTCCTTGGCCAGGCATAAAGAGTGCTGTAGGATCTGGTTCTTGCTTCTTGCATTTTTTTTAGGTCGATATTTTCTCTCCTCATTTCACTTGCATTTGAAAGACAGCACTAGTGAGCTACTTGCAGTTCTTGGAGCCACAATACCATTTCACACCATCTGGGCTTTGCACAGGCTGGTCCCTGTTCCTGGAAGAATATCCTCTCATTCCCCATCCCCACCTTGTTCAATGGCCTTCACATAGCCATTATTCACTCCCAAAACCAACATCACTGTATCTGTAAAGTTTTATCTGAATTCTCTCCAACATATATTCCTAGTAGAGTTAACCACTACTTGGTACTACCCTTGAATGCTGTACATAATTTTATTTTTTGGTCTTATTACTCCATGGTAGAAATATTTGTTTGTATGTTTGTCTCTTATTAGATACAGGTTTCTGAAGATAGGGATTGTGTTCATTTTCTAGGGCTGCAGGGGTAAAGTACTACAAACTGGGTGACCTGAAAACAACAGAAATTTACTGTCTTGTAGTTCTGGAGGTTAGCAGTCTAAAATCAAGGTGCCGGCAGAGATGTACTCCCTCTGAAATCTGCGTAGGAATCTTTCCTTGCTTCTTCCAAGCTTCTGGTAGTGGCTGTCAGTCCTTGGTGTTTTTTGGTTTGCAGCTGCATCACTCCAGTCTCTGCCTCTGTGTTTACATGACATTCTCTTTGTGTGTCTCTCTACTCTTTTTATAAAGACACCAGTCATTGGATTAGGGACCCAACCTAATCCAGTATGACCTCATCTTAACTAATTATACATGCAACCACCCTAGTTCCAAATAAGGTCACATTCTGAGGTACTGGAGTTTAGGACTTCAGTATGTTTTGGAGGAGGATACAATTCAATCCATAGCAGGGACTGTATCTCATTTATCTGTTGCTACTGAGTAGATGCTTAATAAATGTTTGCTCAGTTGAGGCCCGTGTTTAAAGTTAAACATTTTGGTTGTCTGGTTACCTGCACTTTTCCTCTCTATTATTTAAAATATTGTTGTGAACATCTTTGTGTATCCATTTTTTTTCTTTGCCTCTGCTGTATTAGGCCTATGACATAAATTCCTGAAAGTCAAGTTCTTGAGTAGGGGCCGGGCATTGACTCAGGCCAACTAAAGAGATGACAACAAGGGTACAGTCAGGTGGGCAGTTGATTCATTTGTGGTTCATTGCTCCTTCATCAATGTGCCTACTAACTACCAGATGCTGGGTTACTGAAAAATGGTGCTATGATCCATTCCTTCCTGGAGTTTATAATCTAAGAGCCCTAAGCACTGTGTAAATTGTTGGGGATTAGATAAACTATGATCCCTACCCTCAAGGAGCTCCCAGTCTAGTGGGGGAGATTGACACACTGAGTGATAATTACAACACAGTCTTGAGTATAACACAAAAGTATGTGCTGTGATGGCTTTGATGAGGGGCACCTAAGCCAGCCAGAGTGGAGAGTGGGGGATCTAAGGGGGGTTTCTGGAGATGGAGACAGCTCAGCTGAGTGAGTATAAATGATGAATAAGCTGGGTATGTTTTTGTGTCAGAGGCTTTTGTGGCTCAGGGGATGAGAGGGTTTCCAGGCTCTAAACTCTGTTCCATTGAACTATAGTCTATTCCTGTGCCAGTGCTACTCTGTTTAATTACTAGAGCTTTGGAGTATGTTTAAACATCTGAGATGACAAGTCTTCTTTCATTCATCTTTGTCAAAGATTTCTTGGCTGTTCTTGTGTATTCATTCTTCTTGTGCATGATATTGATTAGGACCAGGTTCAGCTGCAAACCCAAAGCCAACAGTGGCTTAAACTAGATAAAAGTGTATTTCTCTGTCAAACAAAACTTGGAGCAGGGACACTGTGGTGGGTCCATGGTTAATAGAACACCAGAATATTCTATCCTGTTGTTTCACCATCTTCAACATTTGGCTTCTACCTCATGGTCTAAAATGGCTGCCCAAGCTCCAGCCTTACCATCTGAAGGAAGAAGTAAGTGGGGATGAAGGGGCAAAGGGGGCATGCCAGCTGCCTTTTAAGAGGGGTTCCTAGTAGCTGCCACACAACATTTATAGTTACATCTTATTGGCAAAACACAGTCCCAAGGCTATACCTAACTGTTATGAAGCCTAGAAATATATTCTTTGTTTTATGTGGCTAGGTGCCCAGCCTAAATTTTAAATCTTTATTACTAAGGAAGAGAGCTTAAAGAACATATATTGGGGTGGAAAACTAGTAGTCTCTACAATACTTCCTTCTTTCCTGCTGGGATTTTGATGGAATTACATTAAACTTATAGATGAATTTGGGGGTAATTGCTATTGTTATGATATCACAGCTCTCTAACCAGGAGCATGGCTTGAATCTCGATTTATTTGGGGGTTCCTTTATTTTTTTTAGCAAAAACAAAAAAAAAAACTATTTTCCATAAAAATGATGCACTTATCTTTTAAAAATTTTTTTATTTCAGAAGATTTTTAAGACTGCCTTCACTCAATTCCCCCTCCTTCTACCCCCTTTGCCTATGGTAACCATAAATCTTATCTCTTTTTCTATGTTTGTTTGCTTTTGTTTTTGAAGTATAAATGACCTATAATACTATGTTAGTTCCTGTTATACAACATGATTTGATATTTCTATACATTTCAAAATGATCACCATGAGTCTAATTATGATATGTCACCATACAAAGATGTTATATAGTTATTGACTATATTCCTCATACTGTACATTTCATACCCATGACTCATTTATTTTGCAATTGGAAGTTTGTACTTCTTAATCTCCCTCACCTATTTCTTTCCTCTCCCTACCCTCTTCTCCTCTGGCCACCACCTGTTTGTTCTCTGTATCTATAACCCTGTTTCTGTTTTATTATGCTTGTTCATTTGTTTTTTAGATTCTACACATAAGTGAAATCATACACTATTTGTCTTTCTCTGTTTGACTTATTTCACGTGGCGTAATACCCTCTAGGTCTATCCATGTTGTCACAAGTGGCAAGATTTCATTCTTTATCATGGCTGAGTAATGGTCCAATATATATAAATCACATCTTCTTTACCCATTCATCTATTGATGGGCACTTGGGTTATTTCTATATCTTGCCTATTGTAAATAATGTTGCAGTGAATATAGGGGTGCATATATGTTTTCTAATTAGTGTTTTTGTTTTCTTTGGATAAATAACCACGAGTGGAATTGCTAGATCATATGGTAGTTCTTTTTTTAATTTTTAGACATGATTTTTAATTAAAAAATTAAAAATATGCACCTATCTTTTAACATTTATTTCTAGATATCTATTTTGCTAGTGTGAATAGTGCCTCTTTTCCATTATTATTATTATTATTTCTATCTGGCTATTACTAGTATGCAAGAAAGTGATTAATTTCTGCACATGCTTATAACTGCTCACATTTGTGACTTTTCTTATTAGTTATAATATTGGGTTGGCCAAAAAGTTCGTTTGGTTTTTTCCATAAGATCTTCAGTTGATTCTATTTTCTTGATAGACAATTATAACATCTGAAAGTAATGATAACTTTTTCCTGCTATTACTTATGCTTCTTAATTCTTTTCCTCATCTTGGTGCAAGGATTAGGCTCTCTAGAACAACACTGAAACAGGGAGGTGACATGGTCAGATTTACAATTCAGATACACCATTCTCATGGCTAACTGGAGAACAGATTTGAGGGGAAAAGGTAGAGGTAGAAGACAAATTAGGAGATTGTTAAAATACTGTAGGTGAACAGATAATGAGGTCTTAAATTGATTTAATGGAAGTAGGGATAGTAAGTAAGGAAAACATTAAAGAAATATTTAGGAGATAAAGCTAGCAGGACTTTAGTCCTTGATTGTGTTGGTGAGAGGGAAGAGTCTTCCTGAAGTGATTATTGATGCAGTTTAATGAAAGAGAGATTGTTGTTGAGGCCATGATCCTGACTCTTTGAACGATTATTCTGACAACTTGTACCCTATTTGATTCCTGGAAAAGACAGGACAGAGATAGACTAGAAGAGTTCACTTTATTTTTGCTAGAGCTTCAGAATCAAATGTTTATTTAGAGTAACCTTATTTTTCAGAGTGAGTTGCTGAAGTGGAATGTGAATGAAGTTTGTTACAATCAAGAATATTAATAAATTTTGAGTCTAAATTATTGAATGGATGATCACATGGAGGTGAAAGTTGTTCATGAGGATAATAAGATTCTGAAGTCCTCAGTATAAAATAGGGGGTTGGTGATCCTGGCCATGAGTAAATAACAGCATGAGGGAGGGATAGAATGTAGTGCAGCTCGCATGTATGTCTTCGGAGAAAAAGTTTGGGGAAGATGGTAGAGAGGAAATGGTATGAATGTTGCAATGGAGAGCTAGAAGTTGTCCCAAGGAATATGGATTGTGGGAGTTAAGTGACAAAGTAATAAAAAGAGTTTGAGTATGTGGGTAGGTGTGGAGGAGACTCAGTGGAGTATGGGTACTCTTAGAATATGAGAACTGAGAGCTGACTGGGGGTTGCCTGAGAACGGGATGGAAGTTATGGGTTATTTATACTATACAAGGTACATCTATACTATGTGTACTATATCTAGACTAGACTAGATTAGACTAGGGGTTTGGTGTGGGCAACTGAGGTAAGGAGTAGCAGAGGCTTTGTGTTAGCAAAGAACAATCTTTATTGGTGAGAGTTTTCTTAGTTATCTCTTGAGGAGAATCTTCCCAGGTTGTTAAGGGGAAGCATTAGCTGGTCATCCATATGCCTTATTTCTAATGGAAACATGAGGGCTGGAGGTGGCTGGGAGACTTAGAGTGGGTTGGGGAAAGTAACTCTTTGCCAGTGTTCTCCCCATTTATTTGGAGATGGGATTGATGGAATCTAGGATTCTTATCTGGGTAGAGACAGATATGGGTAGAGGAATCAGGGTAGCTAGTGGTATATTCAGGTCAGAACACATTCCTGAGATTAGACTGAAGAGGGAAAGTTTTGTGGCCAAGAGTACTGAGCCATAATATAGAGTCCTCCCTCCAAGTTGACATCAGTCTTAACTTACGTGACAACTGGGATTGAAAGAAGAAGAAAAATAATAATAGGCAGGGGCATAAGGAGGAACAGGAAGAGAAAGAGGAGGAAGGGGAGGGGGAGGAGGGGGAGGAGGAGGAGGAGGTAGTGGAGGATTCCAACATTAGGATATCTGTCTCTCATTACTCTATTCCTACCTCTGGCTACCCACTTTAACATGTAGTTAGCTGGGTAAATGAATAGGAAAGGGTTCTCTTTACTTTCCACGTATTGGACTTTCACATTAAGGATGAAGAAAATGCATACTACTAGAAAACATTTTAAAGATATACTCTGGCTGAAGTTTCAATAGCACTCATGTGATGCGGACTTGGCATTCATTATTTTAATAGCTGTGTGATAATTTAGAATCACGCTTGCTTCCTGCATGTTTGGTTAGTTTAATTTTCCAAAATAAGGGGTCACTGGAATAGTTCCTGATCAGTGTGAGAAAGAAATCCTAAAGGGTTCAGGGCTTGGAAAAATTACTTGCAGATGATATCAAGACATCATTAGCCTCAAAATAGAAGTTACATAAACAGTTACTGAGAGAAATGAACAGATATCACCACTGCCTCTTTTTTTTTCTTTAAAGCCTGTTATATTAAGGACCTTGTGTTATGGACCTCATAATATAAGAGGAGATTTGAATAGATGATTTTGTGGGAGGTAATGTAAGTTTCTTGAGGCCAGTGATTATGTCTTTTTCATGGTTGTATCTCTAATATCTAGCACTGTGCCTCACATTTAGAACATGAGTTTTTGTCTGGCTATAGTTTACATCCTACTTTTTCCTTGATTTTTAGGCAATAGTCTTATGAATTCAACTTTCAGGCATGGGAGTCCCCAGGTAGAGAAATGGAGTAAGTAAAACTTTCTGTGACACCGTCCGATATTCTTGGTTTTGTGGGGTGGAAAGTTTCTTTCCAGATCATTCCTAGGTTGGTTGATAGAGGGCCCAGGGTCATCGTTATGCTGTTATCAGCTTAGATAAACAAGACCATACCACACATCTACTAATGATCATCCTTTCCTCTATTCTTTATAAAATAGAATTAGATTAACATGAACATCAAGAGCAGTTATGAAAGAGAAAAAACACAAAAACGAAAACAATGACAACCCCCCTCCCACTGCCCAGGGGCATATGTTTGAAAATGTAGTTTTGAAGAGAGAAGTCATCTCCCTAGTTCAAGTCCCAGCTCTGCTACCTACTAGCTGTGGGGCCTTAGACACCATCTCTGCTTCTCAGGTCCCTCACCTGAAGAATGGGGGTGGTAAACACATACTCCACAGGATTTTAAGGATGAAGTTCAAGAATGTTGATAAACACTGTCCACCTGTAAAACTCCCACTCACCCTTTAAATAACAATCCAAATTCTGCTTCCTTTAAGAAGTCTTACCCAATTTCCCAAGGGCAAGGTTAGTTACTCCCTTCCTCTATGTTTCTATCATAGTTTGTATATACCTTCAAGAAAGCAACCATTAATTGTATTGTAATTGCATATTTGCCTATCTGTCTAATGTAAGGTTCTTGAAGCCACTCATTATGTCTTTTTCATGGTTGTATCTCTAATATCTAACACGTGCCTCACATTTAGAACATGCTTTAAAATATTTTTGAATAAATGAATGAAGCACTTATTAAAATTTCTGGCACTTAGTAGATGTACAACTAAGATTAATTCTTAACTTCCTTCCACTGTCCCTTTTTACATTGGTGGGTGTATCATGCAGGGGGTAGGGAGGGAAGAGGAAGAGAGAATTCAGATAGAGAGGTGGTTTAGGTTAATTTATACGTAAACGAAAATATTTTGGTTCCCCCATCCTTCCAGCTGCCTCTCTGGGTCACCACTCACCTGTGCGATGAAAGGAGGGTGGGTCTTCCCCCTCGCTACCCCTGAAAACAGCTTTGATTTCACTCCAATCTTGCATTCCCTTCCTATAGGAATGCTGTTTTATTTCCCTAAGATCAAATGTTTGTGGCAGGCCTTGAATACAATAAAATATAGTTCATTTATCTGTTGATTTATTTTGTCTTAAATTCTTGATTTTGAGGAACTTCTTGAATCCAATATTCAAACAGATGCAGAGGAAGCCAGACTGTTGGGGTAATTGGAGCATGTAGTTCTACTTGGCAGGAGAATTGGGACTCATGCTGGCTTCCATACTAGATTTCCAAGGGCAACATCCAGCTGATGGTTTGTTGTCTTCAGGCCCTGACCTTGCACTGATATAAAACAATTCCTTGGAGTCCTATTTGTTGACCCAAGCTCTGAGCCTTGTTATTTGCTGAAGTGAGAAATGGTGTAAGTTTCTTCTCATAAGGTCAGTGCCCTGGGTTCCTAATATCACAAACAGATGTGTTTCCTGGGAAAGTCTTCCTGCCAGTTCACCATCTCTGGAGGATTCCTGTATGTTTAAGTACACTGGTATCTAAAAATGATTCATTCATTCTCAGTTGATTTAGTCTACTAGGGTTGAATGAATATGTCTCATTTCTAGAAACCTCTTATTGTGAAAGGCATAAGAACTTCCTCTGTACTATTTGACCATCAGGTTCGGCATGGTCCAATGAGGAATATGTACATTTTTTTGGAATAAGAGAGTTTCTGCTCTCTGATAGCACGAGAACAGAGGGTTTATCTGTGCTGCAAAGCAGTGGAGAGGTTTGGAATGGTGCGGGGCTAGGAGATAGGAGACCAGAGTTACAGCTTTTTCCTTTCATTTAATAATCAATGTACTCTGAGTCACATTTTAAAAACCCATTTCTGATAAAACTTTTGTAACTGTCCATATTGATCTGATAACATTCAAAGAGAAAGGCTTCTTTTCCTTTAAGAACAATTGTTTCTCACTTAGATGTACATCCCTTTTCCTGACACATTTGAAGCTAGCATCCAATATTTAGAGGACCGGGTGGGGGCACTCACTGAGATATTAGTGTATAATCAATTGCCAAATCTGACATTTTTATGGAGAAAGTAATCTTTCTAAAGAGTTCATATTTCTAAATGGCTTTGATAAAAGATTTCTGAATAAAACTTGTTCTGAAATATCAGTGACTCAGAACTATCATGACTAGAAACATATAAAGACAACAAATTTTGATTTTAAATATCATATGTCTCTAAGTTTTAAAAACCTTTCTTTCTCTGTATCTTACCTTTTAGTTCTTGTCCTTACGCTCGCATATTTTTAGATAGTTGTGTTAACAGTGCACATACCGCTTTGTATTCTGCCTTTGTTTTGGCAATAGGAGATAAAATAAGTAATCAAAACAGGGTTCTTTTGACTATAACTGTAACTAAAAACATCATTCATAAAATCACATAAGTAGGAAGAAAAAGAAAGAAACGAGTGTCTTATTTGTAGAACCTGTATTAACCAAGCCACATCAGAACAATATTTAAAATTTACCCCTCTTGCTCTTTCTGAATTTCTACTGTTTGCAAGACGCTTACATCTGTTTATGGAGCCCGTGGGACATCTCGTAGATGTTTGGGAACCCAGCAAACTCAGGTGCCTCATTCCCTGTCTCAGTCCATTTGGACTGCCGTAACAACATACCACGTAACTGAGTGGCTTATGAACAACAGAAATTTATTTCTCACCGTTTTGGAGGCTGCAAATTCCAAGATCAAGGTGTGGGCAGATTCAGTGTCTGGTGAGGGCCCACTTCCTGGTTCATAGATGGTTGTCTTTTCACTGTGTCCTGACATGGCAGAAGGGACAAGGGAGCTTTCTGCGGTCTCTTTTATAAGGGCACTAATCCCATTCATGAGGGCTCCACCCTCATAACCTAATCATCTCCCAAAGGCCCCACCCACATATACCATCACTGTGGGGATTAGGTTTCAACATCAGAATCTGGGGAGGACACCGATGCTCAGTCTATAGCATTCCCTATGCCATTTTCTTCTGCTGCCCTGGATGTAACTTCCCAGGCTGCAGTTGACCAGCAAGCCCTGGGCAGGTACTTCCCTGCTGCTGTGGTGCGGTCTCCCATGACTGTCCGTCTCCCTTTGACCATACTTTGTTGTGCTGAGGTCATTCATGTGTCCTTGAAGAGGCTACAGTTCATCTCATCTAGCACGAAGTGGAGAGAATCGCTTCCTTGGCTGTGGCATCATACATTCTTAACAGAGTCCTAAAGCAATTTTAGGATTCTGCCTTCCCTTTTTGTGTTCTACCACTTTCCAGTAATATCCAGTTTGACACTGGTAATAAGTTCAGACATTAGGAGATTGTCATCATTCCATATCCAGAGAAGCACTCCATAAACACATTCCTGACTCTCAGCTGTACTTGTACTTTGGCAGCAGGAAAGTTAATTTATGATAAGCGTATTGAGTTTCAATCTGAGATGAACTAGTTGGCAGAAACCTTGAGCTTCTTCTCCTTTAAATTATCTGGACAAAGCATAGCTCCTAACTCTCAGAGACAGAGTGAGGGTATAAAATAAAAGATTTGGGGGAGGGTGTGTCAGCAAATGCTGGCTCCTGAACTCAAATTTAGAAGTTTGTTGAGGCTTTGAATGCATGTGCACAAACCCTTCTCCTCCTTCCAGGAGAGCTGGGGCAATAGGATTCCTCTGGGAGCTCCTGTCCTTGGGCTGCCCCTTCTGTCTGCCTTTCCACAATAGTGCCGCAGTCATGACCTGATCACTCCCACTCAGACCTCTGAACTTGAAGGTTTTTAATTCTCTATCACTGATGAACCTGAGCTGACAGCAGTGGCAGAGTTATTTTCATCTCTGCTGCAATTCTATTATTTCCTACATGTTTTTTTAAACTGAGGACCTAGCAGGGCTAGTATTTGTCATGGTGTAACTATAAGCTCATATCTCCCAGATGGAGAACAATTATGTTCATGAACCTCCAAGGTCTTGCCAAATAAAATTAGGTCATATAAACAAACCTTCATATAATTTATGTCATTAGTCATTTTACCATTAGTTTCTAGAAAACAGCAGTAGCTCCAAGATCCCTTGGGCCATCCTTTTAAATTGGACCCTTATGAGATGAAGAATATTCTCTTTTAGTTATCCTGGTAAGTCCTATGCATTTGATAACAGCCACTTCTTAAAACAGTTCTTGAAAACAACTGGCTTCCTAGCATTTCCTCTGGAGTATACTGGATTTATGGCTTTGGTACACAGATCTATTTTGGTACATCTATTCAGAATGCAGTCATTCATATGACCTTTAAATTTTTCCTTGATTTTCTGCAATCACCCAATGGGAGCATATGGACTATAGGACTTAGAAACAATTAGGTGACCATACATTCCAGTTGGTCTAAGACAGTCCTGGTTTTGTGCCTATTATTTGGGTGTAAATATCACTAGGTTCTCCTTTCATGCTCAAGTTATCCTAATCTGGACAATGAAGTAAATGATCACCCCTGAGATGATGTCATTAATCACTGACTCTAACCAGATGTTGACTTAAGGCAGAGCACTCTTTCTATAGTGTTATTTTCAGGGTCAAGTTTCTTATATCTCTATTATATGCTGTTTCCCTGAACACTAATTCTATTACACTCAGGAAGGACATAACCTTACTCCTTGCTTGTATGTTCCTCCTCCATCTCTTCCTCCATTCTCTGGGGATTGAAGAGTCTTTAAATCAAAAGTTTTCAAGAATTAACCAAGGTGTCCCAGTTGTGAAAGCCTCAGGAGAGGAAGCGGTTTCTGTCCTTTGGCAGAATCTGCAGTCAAGACAGGGATGAGAAAAATATCCAGAAGCTCCCCAGCCTCTCACCTATAGTATTGGCAAATACTTCGGATGGGCCGGGGTTGTCCTCTGCTGGTGAATCCCCCCTTACACACCCATCCCCAGCCCAGGCATGCAGTTATTGCTGTAACCATCTCCTCGTTATCCCCAACCCTTCTTCAGGAGATTCCTCCCTCGCATACATGAAGAAGAGGAAAGCATTTGGACTTGGGCATGGAATCCCAAGCCCCACCTAAGGGAGGGGCTTAGGTGATCATCAGGATGATTTCAACGTTATGGTCATTTGTCCCAGTTAAGACCTTAGGAGTACCAAATCCCTTCTATTTTTCTAATAGGGCTAAGTTCTTGTTTCTCTTGAACCTCATATAAGTAAACATTTGAAAGCCATTCCTTTAATTTCATTCACTGGAGTCCACTAGTTACCTCTGAGAGTCCACACTTTTTCTGTATACTAAAAGCACATACAATTGTTCCAAACATCAAACAATTCTTGTTCTAGATAGAGTAATAAGTGTGGGGAGCAAGTGTACACTGGACAGAGATTCGTCATCGTCTGGACAGTGCCCTCCCTCCTCCCCCCACCCCCATCCTGGTCCTCCTCACGTTGATACCTCAAAAGATGACTCCCAAATCCCATTAACCAAACTAGCAAAAGTCCAGCTTTTCCCAGTGTCTTCCTTCTCTGGTATTTCTGGAATTACTGTGGGGGATTAGCAGCACTGACCCTCTGCATAGTTGAATACCTGCGTATAATTTATAGTCAGCCCTCTGACTAGGCTCTTCCTCTGAATCCGGAATTCTGCATCTGTGGGATTAAACCAACAAGGGATCCTGTAGCGCTGTAGTATTTACTATTGATACTTGTATAGGTGGACACCTGTAGTTCAAACCTGTGTTTTTCAAGCGTCAACTGTACCCGCAGGTAGTTTAGGAATTCAGACGCCCCCTTGAGGCTCCCACTGGCCATGGGAATAGCCTCCAGAGAGTTTACCACCAACTGAGAATAGCGCGCTCTGAAGTTGGCAGAGTAGGAATGGGTGTTGCCTACTAAGCCAGAGATCCAAATTTCACCCTCATGGGGATAGCGCCTTCTATGATAGGCTCAATTAAATGAGATCCAGGTGGCGGTAGAGAGAAGCCTCTAAGCAAGGTTGTTTGTGCCCGATGAGTCGTGTTTCTGTAGCAAAGTGGCTCTTGCCCCTACCACTGGGACAAACTGGGTGACCACTGAGAGCTTTATGGAGGCCCTGGCAGCCCTGCAGGGATCTGGCCAGCTGGACCCCCACTCCTACAGGCCCCATTGCCCTGCTCTGTTATCCACCACCATGGGGACAAATGACAGCAGTGGTGCCTTTTGGGAAGAGGGACTCCTTGTCTTCTCTCTGCCTTGCCTTTTGTGCCCTGCAGAAATATACCCTGGACCCCAAGGGTTAAGGCCCTTCTAATACAAGTCCTTCTCCAGGGTCCCTGAGTTGGGGAGGAGTTCTGAGACAGAGGCTACTATCCAGAGCCTTAGCCCTTGATGCCAAGACCAAACCACTGCTCTGGATTCCTTCCACCTACATGGTAAGTTCCTTTTAGGATTCTCACTAGTCTTTCCTAATTCAGACTTAGACCCTCTTACTCCCAATCCATCAGACAATTTACAAAAACTTTGAATCTCAAAAAGAAGGATTTGGGGTCTTTCAGAAGTCTTTACTCTCTCTTTCTTAATTTATAGGTACATAAAGATTATGATCAGACACTCATTAATTCTCAAACTTTAACACAAATGGACATATTGGGTGAGACATAATGAAAATCTGCCAGATTCCTGAGTCTGGGCCAGCATGTGCTCAGCCAATGCATGTTGTAAAATATGATCACACTGAATATTCTTTTTTATAGCCTTCATGTTTTTACTTAACTTCACGAACATCCTTCCATGACAATAAATGTTTTTCTATAGCATCATTTTTATGGCTGCAGAGTATATTTTGCTAATCCTCTAGTATGAGACATTTATTTCCATTTTTTCACTATCATGAACAGTGATGAGATGTATACCATTTTATAAACATCTTTGCGTACATCACTGATTGTTTCCTTAGGATGATTTCCTAGAAGTAGAATTTGCTGGGTAAAAGGGCACTCCAGTTACACCAACACCAGCAGCTTACAGGGCTTTGCAAAGGGCTGTCAGTAGTCATCTAAAATAATTCAAGAAACATTCTCTTGTGGCTTTTTTTTTTTTTTATTTTTTTATTTTTGGCTGTGTTGGGTCTTCCTTTCTGTGCGAGGGCCTTCTCCAGCCGCGGCAAGCGGGGGCCACTCTTCATCGCGGTGCGCGGGCCTTTCCCCATCGCGGCCCCTCCCGTTGCGGAGCACAGGCTCCAGACGCGCAGGCTCAGCAATTGTGGCTCACGGGCCCAGTTGCTCCGCGGCATGTGGGATCTTCCCAGACCAGGGCTCGAACCCGTGTCCCCTGCATTGGCAGGCAGATTCTCAACCACTGCGCCACCAGGGAAGCCCCTGGCTTTTCTTTTAAAAGGTCCATAAGAGAATGCAATCAAGGCTTAGAATTGTTCACACACACACACACACGCACACACACATCCACGTGGCTACTACTGAATCTCTGAATAACAAGCTAGGATTGTACAGTTTAGTTAACTGCTTTCTCTCAAAATATCTTTTATTGAATACATTTTTAATATTTGCTTTTCAGCAAAACATAATGACAGCTGTAATACTAATAATTGCCAGAAAGGGTTTTCCCTAATGCTCTGAGTATTTGTGTGTCAAAGGAAGAGCCTTTATATCCTTTCAAAAGAACAGCAAATATGATGGGGTGAGGGTGGGGACAAAGCAGCATCTCAAAGGCCTTCCTGTTGGGGAGATGTCTTAGAGAGGCCGGGAAGTATTTACTAGTGGGGGTAGGGCTGGCTATCTCCCCCATCAGATTGTATGTAGCCTTAAGAATACTATGTCTCAATGATGAGTGATGTTTGTCATTTTGGCTTTTAGTTTGTCTCCTGGGACCCTCTTCTAGCCTTCTTAAACTTCCTGTAGCATTTTGGCTCTAGAATTGTGACATTTTGTCTTTTTCCCTGAGGTCTCAGGGAGAGTGAGGGAACCATCTGTGCTTGTCCTCAATCCTGTGTTTAAGAGATAAAGAAGCAATTACTTCTCTCCTCAGGAAAGCTCTTTTTTCTGTCCAGCCTCTGCCTTGATCTCTCTTCAGTAAACAGTAAAAGCAATGTAGCAATCCACAGCCGTGTAAGCCTGCTGCCCCCAGCTACTTTAGACTGAATTAATAAGAATACAGCATATGGGCTGAATAAAATACCTATCCCTTTGCGCCCTGCAAGTCTTCATTCTGCAAACATTTCCTATGCATATGCACTGGACACTGGGACAAATATTGAGATTCAGGGCTAAAAAGACAGTCCCACATTTCAGGAACTCAGGCAAGGGAGACAGATGTGGCAACAAACAATTGTCATATGATGATACAGTTATTTTAATGAGTATTTGTTGAAAGGGCAGGAGGTAGTTCAGGAGGTGGAGCACCTGGGCAAATAGCCAGTGAGGTCTTAGAGAAAAAGTAGCTAGAGGATGAATAGGCGAGAGGAGGAGGGAATTCCAGGCAAGGGAACATCATGAAAAGTCATGCAAAGTCACACAAAGTCATGAAACTAGGCTAGTTCATGGAGAGTTGGGTGGAACATCAAGTATTCTAGTTTTGCTATGAAAATATGAGTGGATGGGCAGGAAATGTGGTTAGAGAAATAGGCAGGGGCAGGTGATGGGGGGGGTTCTTATATGTCACATGTGAGAGAAACTAATTGTCCCCCAATATTTGTTTTCTTCTGTCTTCAACTAGCAATAGACATGTTTGCTGGGCACATAGCTGCTAGGATTAAAGACTACATTTCTTAAGCCCCCTTGAAGCTAGGTGTGGCCAGAAACTAAATTCTGTAAACTGTGTCACCTGGCTCCAGGAAGTCTACTCTTAGGGCCTTAAAGACAGTGGAGCATGAGTGCATCCTTTTGGTTTGTTTGTTTAGTCTTCGTCCCTTTCTCCATCTAAATTCTGGAAAGCAAATTATGTCAACCATACAGAACAAGATAGAAAGCCTGGTGCCTGGTTTCCTGATGCCATGGAAAACGGTATAGCCCCAGACCACCTACCCAGATTTCTACCTGAGACAGAAATAAATTTCTGTTTTCTTTAAATGAAAATTATTTTGAGTTTTTGTCTCTTGCAAACATACCAGATCCTGACTAATACATTATGCAGACAAGTTTAGATTTTGTGCTATTGCTGATGGAGAGGCAGTGGGAAATTGCTGCGGCTCAGGGAGCAATGTGGTTGGAGTTGCATGTGAGAACCATCTCCTGAAGACCCTATGAAGGGTGGATTAGAATGGGACAGATGAGATGTTGGCAGAGCCATGCGATTATGTAGTGGCTTTGTACCTAGTCAGCTGAGTTAAACCGGAATTCGACTTCCCAGAATTCCCTTCCCTGTGTGGTTCTCCGTTAGGATTGGCTTCAAGATAAAGATTTGAAAGGGGAAAGTAAAGCAGCAGCCATGTTTACATGGAAAGTTGATATAGGGTCGGGCGCTGCTGCAGCTCAAACACATAATCCGGAATCTGCTGGTTCACCTG
Source organism: Balaenoptera musculus (assembly GCF_009873245.2). NCBI lineage: Eukaryota > Metazoa > Chordata > Mammalia > Artiodactyla > Balaenopteridae > Balaenoptera > Balaenoptera musculus. Next base: position 95,054,983 of record NC_045785.1, on the reverse strand, counting down.
CTTTGCATGAGGCAGCGGCTGGGACCACAACTAATTCAACTACTGCTGATCTCCTCTTTCAGTTCCTCCAATTTCTGGGCCAACCGTGGTTTAGATTCTGGATAAAGGCTGAAGGCTTGGAAGTGATGGGAGACTGACGAGCATCCCAGTTTTCCTCTTAGGTTCCAACTTCCCCTTGGGGGGGTCCAGTTTATCCTTGCTCTCCCTCTACCGGTCCATCTTTCCTTCCCAACTGCCTGCCCTGCTGACTTCAAACCAGCACCAAATGAAGGAGCAAACTGCACATAAACTCTTTAATCAGTTCCCCAGGCTGCATACGGTCAAATCCATAGGGATTTGACTTATTAAAATAAGTCTCTTATTACTCTAAGTGGTTCTGCTTTTCTTTCTTTCTTTTTTTTTTATTTTTAAACATCTTTATTGGAGTATAATTGCTTTACATTGTTGTGTTAGTTTCTGGTGTATAACAAAGTGAATCAGCTATATGTATACATATATCCCCATATCCCCTCCCTCTTGTGTCTCCTTCCCACCCTCCCTATCCCACCCTTCTAGGTGGTCACAAAGCACGGAGCTGATCTCCCTGTGCTATGCGGCTGCTTCCCACTAGCTATCTATTTTACATTTGGTAATGTATGTATGTCAATGCCACTCTCTCCAGCTTACCCAAAGCTGCCACTTCGTCCCGACTTACCCTTCCCCCTCCCCGCATCCTCAAGTCCATTCTCTACATCTGCATCTTTATTCCTGTCCTGCCCCTAGGTTCTTCAGACCATTTTTTTTCCCCCTTAGATTCCATATATATGTGTTAGCATACGGTATTTGTTTTTCTCTTTCTGACTTACTTCACTCTGTTTGACAGACTCTAGGTCCATCCACCTCACTACAAATAACTCAATTTCATTTCTTTTTATGGCTGAGTAATATTCCATTGTACATATGTGCCACATCTTCTTTATCCATTCATCTGTCGGTGGACACTTAGGTTGCTTCCATGTCCTGGCTATTGTAAATAGAGCTGCAGTGAACATTGTGGTACATGACTCTTTCTGAATTATGGTTTTCTCAGGGTATATGCCCAGTAGTGGGATTGCTGGGTCATGTGGTAGTTCTATTTTTAGTTTTTTAAGGAACCTCCATACTGTTCTCCATAGTGGCTGTATCAATTTACAATCCCACCAACAGTGCAAGAGTGTCCCCTTTTCTTCACACCCTCTCCAGCATTTATTATTTATAGATTTTTTGATGATGGCCATTCTGACCGGTGTAAGGTGGTACCTCGCTGTGGTTTTGATTTGCATTTCTCTAATGATTAGTGACGTTGCGCATCCTTTCATGTGTTTGTTGGCAGTCTGTATATCTTCTTTGGAGAAATGTCTATTTAGGTCTTCTGCCCATTTTTGGATTAGGTTTTTTGTTTTTTTGATATTGAGCTGCATGAGCTGCTTGTATATTTTGGAGATTAATCCTTTGTCAGCTGCTTTGTTTGCAAATATTTTCTCCCATTCTGAGGGTTGTCTTTTCGTCTTGTTTGTGGTTTCCTTTGCTGTGCAAAGCTTTTAAGCTTCATTAGGTCCCATTTGTTTATTTTTGTTCTTATTTCCATTTCTCTAGGAGGAGGGTGAAATAGGATCTTGCTGTGATTTACGTCCAAGAGTGTTCTTCCTATGTTTTCTTCTAAGAGTTTTATGGTGTCTGGCCTTCCATTTAGGTCTTTAATCCATTTTGAGTTTATTTTTGTGTATGGTATTAGAGAGTGTTCTAATTTCATTCTTTTACATGTAGCTGTCCAGTTTTCCCAACACCACTTAATGAAGAGGCTGTCTTTTCTCCATTGTATATTCTTGCCTCCCTTATCAAAGATAAGGTGACCATATGTGCATGGGTTTATCTCTGGGCTTTCTATCCTGTTCCATTGATCTATATTTCTGTTTTTGTGCCAGTACCATACTGTCTTAACGACTGTAGCTTTGTACTATAGTCTGAAGTCAGGGAGCCTGATTCCTCCAGCTCCGTTTTTCTTTGTCAAGATTGCTTTGGCTATTCGGGGTCTTTTGTGATTCCATACAAATTGTGAAATTTTTGGATCAAATTCTGTGAAAAATGCCATTGGTAGTTTGAAAGGGATTGCATTGAATCTGTAGATTGCTTTGGGTAGTAGAGTCATTTTCACAATGTTGATTCTTCCAATCAAAGAACATGGTATATCTCTCCATCTGTTTGCATCATGTTTAATTTCTTTCATCAGTGTCTTATAGTTTTCTGCATAGAGGTCTTTTGTCTCCTTAGGTAGGTTTATTCCTAGGTATTTTATTCTTTTTGTTGCAGTGGTAAATGGGAGTGTTTCCTTAATTTCTCTTTCAGATTTTTCATCATTAGTGTATAGGAATGCAAGAGATTTCTGTGCATTAATTTTGTATCCTGCTACTTTACCAAATTCATTGATTAGCTCTAGTAGTTTTCTGGTAGCATCTTTAGGGTTCTCTATGTATAGTATCATGTCATCTGCAAACAGTGACAGTTTTACTTCTTCTTTTCCGATTTGGATTCCTTTTATTTCTTTTTCTTCTCTGATTGCTGTGGCTGAAACTTACAAAACTATGTTGAATAATAGCAGCGAGAGTGGGCATCCTTGTCTTGTTCCTGATCTTAGTGGAAGTGATTTCAGTTTTTCACAATTGAGAACGATGTTGGCTGTGGGTTTGTCATATATGACCTTTATTATTTGAGGTAAGTTCCCTCCATGCCTACTTTCTGGAGAGTTTTTATCATAAATGGGTGTTGAATTTTGTTGAAAGCTTTTTCTGCATCTATTGAGATGATCATATGGTTTCTATCCTTCAATTTGTTAATATGGTATATCACATTGATTGATTTGCATATATTGAAGAATCCTTGCATTCCTGGGATAAATCCCACTTGATCTTGGTGTATGATCCTTTTAATGTGCTCTTGGATTCTGTTTGCTAGTATTTTGTTGAGGGTTTTTGCATCTATGTTCATTAGTGATATTGGCCTGGAGTTTTCTTTTTTTGTGACATCTTTGTCTGGTTTTGGTATCAGGGTGATGATGGCCTCGTAGAATGAGTTTGGGAGTGTTCCTCCCTCTGCTATATTTTGGAAGAGTTTGAGAAGCGTTGGTGTTAGCTCTTCTCTAAGTGTTTGATAGAATTCGCCTGTGAAGCCATCTGGTCCTGGGCTTTTGTTGGAAGATATTTAATCACAGTTTCAATTTCAGTGCTTGTGATTGGTCTGTTTATATTTTCTATTTCTTCCTGGTTCAGTCTCAGAAGGTTGTGCTTTTCTAAGAATTTGTCCATTTCTTCCAGGTTGTCCATTTTATTGGCATATAATTTCTTGTAGTAATCTCTCATGATCCTTTGTATTTCTGCACTGTCAGTTGTTACTTCTCCTTTTTCATTTCTAATTCTGTTGATTTGAGTCTTCTCCCTTTTTTTCGTGATGAGTCTGGCTAATGGTTTATCAATTTTGTTTATCTTCTCAAAGAACCAGCTTTTAGTTTTATTGATCTTTGCTATTGTTTCCCTAATTTCTTTTTCATTTATTTCTGATCTGATCTTTATGATTTCTTTCCTTCTGCTAACTTTGGGGATTTTTGTTCTTCTTTCTCTAATTGCTTTAGGTGTAAGGTTTGGTTGTTTATTTGAGATGTTTCTTGTTTCTTGAGGTAGCACTGTATTGCTATAAACTTCCCTCTTAGAACTGGTCTTGCTGCATCCCATAGGTTTTGGGTCATCGTGTTTTCATTGTCATTTGTTTCTAGGTATTTTTTGATTTCCTCTTTGTTTTCTTCAGTGACCTCTTGGTTATTTAGTAGCATATTGTCTAGCCTCCATGTGTTTGTATTTTTTACAGATTTTTTCCTGTAAATGATATCTAGTCTCATAGCATTGTGGTCAGAAAAGATACTTGATATGATTTCAATTTTCTTAAATTTACCAAGACTTGATTTGTGACCCAAGATACGGTCTATCCTGGAGAATGTTCCATGAGCACTTGAGAAGAAAGTGTATTCTGTTGTTTTTGGATGGAATGTCCTATAAATATCAATTAAGTCCATCTTGTTTAATGTGTCATTTAAAGCTTGTGTTTCCTTATTTATTTTCATTTTTGTTGATCTGTCCATTGGTGAAAGTGGGGTGTTAAAGTACTCTACTATGATTGTGTTACTGTCGATGTCCCCTTTTATGGCTGTTAGCATTTGCTTTATGTATTGAGGTGCTCCTATGTTGGGTGCATAAATATTTACAATTGTTATATCTTCTTCTTGGATCAATCCCTTGATCATTATGTAGTGTCCTTCTTTGTCTCTTATATTAGTCTTTATTCTAAAGTCTATTTTGTCTAATATGAGAATTGCTACTCCATCTTTCTTTTGATTTCCATTTGCATGGAATATCTTTTTCCATCCCCTCACTTTCAGTCTGTATGTGTCCCTAGGTCTGAAGTGGGTCTCTTGCATATATACGGGTCTTGTTTTTGGGTCCATTCAGTCAGTCTATGTCTTTTGGTTGGAGCATTTAATCCATTTACTTTTAAGGTAATTATTGATATGTATGTTCCTATTACCATTTTCTTAATTGTTTTGGGTTTGTTATTGTAGGTCTTTCCTTCTCTTGTATTTCCTGCCTAGAGAAGTTCCTTTAACATTTGTCGTAGAGCTGGTTTGGTGGTTCAGAGTTCTCTTAACTTTTGCTTGTCTGTAACGGTTTTAATTTCTCTGTCAAATCTGAATGAGATTCTTGCTGGGTAGAGTAATCTTGGTTGTAGGTTTTTCCCTTTCATCACTTTAAATATGTCCTGCCACTCCCTTCTGGCTTTCCGAGTTTCTGCTGAAAGGCCAGCTGTTAACCTTATGGGGATTCCCTTGTATATTATTTGCTGCTTTTCCCTTGCTGCTTTCAATATTTTCTCTTTGTATTTAATTTTTGATAGTTTGATTAATATGTGTCTTGGCATGTTTCTACTTGGATTTATCCTGTATGGGACTCTCTGCGCTTCCTGGACGTGATTGACTATTTCCTTTCCCATATTAGGGAAGTTTTCAACTATAATCTCTTCAAATATTTTCTGAGACCCTTTCTTTTTCTCTTCTGCTTCTGGGACCCCTCTAATTCGAATGTTGGTGCATTTAATGTTGTCCCAGAAGTCTCTGAGATTTTCCTCAATTCTTTTCATTCTTTTTTCTTTACTCTGCTCTGCAGTAGTTATTTCCACTATTTTATCTTCCAGGTCACTTATCCATTCTTCTGCCTCAGTTATTCTGCTATTGATTCCTTCTAGAGAATTTTTAATTTCATTTATTGTGTTGTTCATCATTGTTTGTTTGCTCTTTAGTTCTTCCAGGTCCTTGTTAAACGTTTCTTGTATTTTCTCCATTCTGTTTCCAAGATTTTGGATCATCTTTACTATCAGTACACTGAATTCTTTTTCAGGTAGACTGCCTATTTCCTCTTCATTTGTTTGGTCTGGTGGTTTTTTACCTTGCTCCTTCATCTGCTGCATATTCCTCTGTCTTCTCATTTTGGTTAACTTAGTTGTTTGGGGTCTCTTTTTTGCAGGCTTCATAGTTCTGTTTGTTTTTGGTGTCTGCCCCCATGGGTAAGGCTGGTGTAGTTGCTTGTTTAGGCTTCCTGGTGAAGGGGACTGGTGCCTGTGTTCTGGTGGATGAGGCTGGATCTTGTGTTTCTGGTGGGCAGGACTGCATCTGGTGGTGTGTTTTGGGGTGTCTCTGAACTTATTATGATTTTAGGCAGCCTCTCTGCTAGTGGGTAGGGTTTTGTTCCTGTCTTGGTAGTTGTTTGCCATGGGGCGTCCAGCACTGGAGCTTGCTGGTCATTGAGTGGAGCTGGGTGTTAGCGTTGAGATGGAGATCTCTGGGAGAACTCTCACTGATTGATATTACATGGGGCCGGGATGTCTCTGGTGGTCCAATGTCCTGAACTCGGTTCTCCCACCCCAGAGGCTCAGGCCTGACACCCGGCCAGAGCCCCAAGACCCTTTTGGGAGGTCTGAGGTCTTCTGCCAGCATTCAGTAGGTGTTCTGTAGGAGTTGTTCCACATGTAAATGTATTTTTGATGTATTTGTGGAGAGGAAGGTGATCTCCACATCTTACTCCTCCGCCACCTTGAAGGTCCTCCTCAACTTCCTTAATTTCTATAAGCCCATCTGGTAACCAGGGCAAGGATGCAAAATGAAGGCTTGGCTAATCAGAAGTGATGCAAAGATGAAAGGACAGAGGAGAATCCTTTCCATCACTGGCAATGAGGATGTTTCCAGAGCTGGTGGTGGGGTCACCTGGAAGAGACCCACACTTGTACAGAGACTGACTGACTTTCTTTTTTCTGCGCCACAGTCCATTAGTCTATGCCCACTGCTGTGCTTGCTTAACAGAAACTAAGGCAGAAGCTACATAAGCAAAACTGCAGAACCAGCCAGAGCCAGAACAGGCTAAGGTAGCAACAGTCAACTGCCCTGAACCGGTTCCAGCCTGACCATGAGGGTAGCACCTGCGCCGGTTCTGCTTTTCTGATTGAACCCGGCCTGATATTGTGTATGAAGATGGTGAGGGCAGGTCTATGATTTTCTTATTTACCACTGTGTCTCCAGAGTCTAGAATAGTGTCTGGAAGATAATAGATGCGCAATAGCTATTTTTGGATGAAACAGTGGAGAGGACGAATCCGAGAGAGCTTGGGGAGGCAAAATTAATAGGACTTGGTGATTGCTTGGATGAGGAATTGACAGAGAAGGGTGAAATCAGCAGAATCTCGATATTTTTGGCTTTTGGCAACTAGGTACAGATGATGTCATATGCTAAGATAGAGGACCCGGGAGGGGGATCATTCGGGGGTTTATTTTCCAAAAGGGCTCTTCCTAGGATGATATTGAGTTAAACGAACCACCAGGTAGCCCTTCTGTACTAATGCTTGTATTCTTAGGGAGTTCTTGAAGTTGTGGTATTGGAGATTGAATCAGACAGACTCTGCAGTTCCTTTTGGCCTTAGAATCCTGATGTAGTGGGGAAAAGATAATAAGTTCTGCTTTGAATATACTGAATTTGAAAAGATGGTGGGATATTGCTTTTGGAGGTATGTAGTAAACTGAAATTCAATTCATACATCAGGAAAAGGATCTAGGTTGGGGATTTAGTTTTGGGAGTTGTGTCAAAGCAGTAGTTGAAGCAATAGGCATGATTAAAAGAGTTTAAAGGTGATTAAGAGACCAGACTGAAGCCTTAGGGACTGGCAATGCCAAGAGTCTGGAAGGAGAAGAGGAAACTGCAAAGGACACTTAAGACAGTTGTCAGTGAAGTAACAGGTAGGCCAGAGAGTGTTCAAGGGACTGAGGGAGGAAATGGTTTTAGAGAGAAGCACCAAATGCTGAGAACCATCACTAAGCACCAAATACTGCAAGTGAATGAAGACTTAGAAGTATCCCTAGAAACAGTAGTTCCTGTGATACATTGGGATGAGAAGCCAGAGTGAGGTGAGCTGGGGAGTAGATGTGTATTGGTGGGTGAAAACTATGCGTTTTTGAAACTTGGCTGTGAACAAAAAGAGAGATTGGGATAGGAGTTAAAAAGAGTACAAGAATTGGACAGAGAATTTTTAGGATAGGACAATGGGGTTTAGAATTTCAGAGGGGGAGCTGTTGTGAATGACAACAAAGTCTGAGTGTGGACTTGGGAGTAGGTGGTTGAGGGGGAGTGGAGATGAAGTCATCAGAATTGAGATCAAGGAAGTGGAGGCCAAGATGTAGAAACACAGTCAATGTGGGCATTGGTGCCTTGGCAGATGATGACGAGATGGTGAGAAAAATGATGACCCCAAGTTCATGATGGATATGAGGGAGCTGACAAGAGATTGGCATATTGCAGGGATGAAGAAGAGAAGAAGTTGTCATTCTCAGAAGGTGTGGGCCTCAAAGAAACATGAGGTTATTTGTTCATTCAGTATTCAATATTAAGTGCCTACAGTAGTGACCTGGGAGCACGGGTGAAGCGTAACTAGGCGAACCACCTACTGAGTGATCAGTGGGGTTGGGGAGATAAAACATCTACACATAGGAAGGAGTAGCCTTCAGAAGGATCCAGATTTCCTTAGCAATTTTTAACCCTCGTTGCACATTCAAACTCCCTGAGGAGATTTTAAAAAGTACCATGCCTAGGTCCTATACCAGTCCAGTTCTATCAGAATCTCTGACGGCATCATCAGTAGCGCAGCAGCAGCAGTAGTTTTGAAAGGACCCCAGGGATTTCCATTGTGCAGTCAGGCAAATCACTGATGAGCAGGCAGTCCTTGGGAATAAAGAGGTTTCAGTGCTGAAGCTTACAGGGGCCTGCGGGAGCTAGAGCTGGGGTTTGGTGGGAAGTGAGTGCTGAGTAGCACCTGTCTTTGGGACCCAGGGGGCAGGATGTATAGTGGGGCCCCAGATATGGGGAGCTCTGATTATCTGCAGCTGAAGCCCTTGGCTGGAGGGCAGGAAGCAAAGCGGGGCCCAGGTGCAGAGCATCTTATCGTTGCCTGCAGCTGGGCTCTGGTGCCAGAGCGAGGACAGGAAGGGAGGTGGGCCCCAGGCTTATTTCCCACTGGGAGGATACTTCTAGCAAGTTCTGTCATCAGTCGTCAGTCCTATATTTGAAAAGTACCATAAGAAATTGTGGCCTGTCTTGAGAGAACAAACAGGGAGGAGACAGTTCAGGAAATCATGTCACATTAGGAATGAAAGAAGGAATTGAGAAATCGGAGAAGAAAAACCTTTGACTGGCTCTGACAATTGTCATCAAGGAGTTGAAAGGCTGTCCTATAGAAGAGTGATTAGATTTACTGTGTTTAGCTCCAGAAGGCACACCAAAGAGTTGGAATTCAAAGGAAGAAGACTTCATTTCTGTTTAAAGGAAGACATTTCTAATAAATACCTTCCACCACACTTGAAAGGGTCACCATATGAAGTGGGGCTTTCTTCTAGGCTTTACCAAGAGGTTGGATGGTCAGATCTGTAAATGGTTTAAGAACATTACAGCCCTACTTTGGGTAGGAGGCTTGATATCATGATCTTTATGATCGATTCCTAGTCTTAGATTCTAGAAAATTCTTCGATGTGAACATTAAACATTAAAAAAATAAAAAATAAAAACCTGAAAAAATGCTTGGTGTGTATTGGCTATTTTCTTGGGGAAAACAAAGTGTTAGGTTTTTCTTTTTCTTTTAATCTAGCATTGTACTTGGGAAATATAGGTAACAATATTAAACTATTCAAGCTGACAGGTTTTTTTTCTGAAATTAAAAAGCAAATTCTTTCTTCATTGTATATATTTATAGCTTAACACATTAATAACAATATTTATAGGCACTGACGTTTTCAGAACAATTTATTAGTTAATCCTCACAATGTTTCTATTTAAGTGGGTCAGTATTTTTACAGGAGAAACTTGAAAAAGAGAAATATCTATGTGACTTGAGGAAGGTCATAGCTTAAGTCAGCAATGCAGCCAAAAATAACCAATTGCCATAATTTGACAGGTATACAGCTCTGATAGTGAGCCCAACTGAATATATAATACAGAGCATATAGATAAATATAGTTCCTATTCAAATGGGTTTCCACATAAACCAAGGCAGATGATAATTAATACAGAAAGAAGATAGCTTACGTTCTTTAGGGAGAGTCAGTAGATATTACCTTGTTTTCCATTGCTGGATTCTTCAAGACCTTGTGAAGAAACTACATTATAGCCCTTTAAAAATGGCTTTACTGTAAACATGTTTAAAATTTTGGAGAGATTTTAAAAAAAAGGTTTTAAGGAATAACTCATCAAAAGCTGGAATAAAAATGACAACCCAGGGATGGCTTTAGGAGGAGGTAGTAGGGCTAATTTCTAAATAATTTTAAGGAATTAGATGCAAAAACTCTCACAGCTTCCCAGAGCTGCAAAACACGGGGGATGGTAGCTGGAAGAATAGGCACTTGGTCTCCAAGAATGCAAACCTTCCCTCTTTGGGGGTGCAAGGAGAAGGCAATTAGTGATACCTGCAGATTTTAAGGAATGCATAATTATTTTTTGTTATGCAAACAATTATTAGTATTTTGGTCTGTCCTGACCTTTTAAAGAGAGTAAATAGCAAATGTAGTACAAACTGCTAATCCCCTCTGAGAGGATCTGGGCAGGTATGAGAATACCCCATCGTAGATTAGGAGAGGTAAAGAGGTGAAGGACCCCTTCTCTAGGAAAACGATAATGCTCTCTGAAGCTCCTGAGAACATGGTATGAAATGATAAGTCTCCAGGAGGTCTGGTTTGCACAGGCCCTGACTTCAGAATTTAGAGAAAGTAGGAAGTTTCTTCTTCAAATAAAAAATAGAAACAGTGTTGGATTCAGTGGTCATTGTTTAAGAATTGATGTTCATAGTGTGAGAAGAGAAGCTATCTGCTTATACTTAAGTTTTAAGCCTTATTGTAATTTGTGCATCACACTGTTTACGAATGGACTTACGTGTTCCATTATATTTCCACAGAAAGAACATGTGTCCTGAATTGTGAACTGAAAGCTGTGGCACCAGATATCCCCACCTGGGGGGATCCTGGGCAGGTGGACCAGGTGATGATGGCCCATAGCATCACACTTCCCTGGGTACAAAGTCGTCAATGTATAGAAATTAGTGTGTCTCTAAGCTGCGAGTGTAAACCAAGAGCCCATCCACAGGCACAGGCACATTCACGTTTACCTCCATCTGAGGCCTTTGGGTGCAGATCACTTTTCAGGTAAGTGGTGAAATTTCAAAGATAAAACATGTTTAGCTGTGAAATCAGGCAAAAGGAAAAATGTCCCTGCTGTTATCTAGGATGACTATAATGCAGACAAGGAATTAAGCCGAGGCGAGTGGCAAATGATGGGTGTGGAATAATGGTCCTCTAACTTTGGTCTTCATCAGAATCACTTAAAAGTCTTGTTAAAAAAGCACACATTCCCAAACACTACCTAAGAAGATATGCAGATGGCAGAGAAGGATGTGAAAGACGCTCAACATCAATATCATTCATCATTAGGGAATTGCAAATTAAAACAACAAGGAGATATCACTGCATGTCTTTTAGAACTGTTAAAATTAAAAAAAAACCCCGACAACACCAAATGCTGATGAGGATGAGAAGCAACAGAAACTCTCATTCATTGCTGATGGGGATGAAAAATATACAGCCACTTTGGAAGACAGTTTGGCAGTTTCTTACAAAGCTAAGTATGGTCTTAGCATATGATCTAGCAATCACACTCCTAGATCATTTACTCAATTGAGTTGAAAATTTATGTGCATACAAAACCTGCACAAAAATGTTTGTAGCAGCTTTAATTATAATTGCCAAAAACTGGAAGCAACCAAGATGTCTTTTAATAAGTCAATGGATAAACAAGCTGTGGTACATCCATACAATGGAGTACTACTCAGCAATAAAAAGAGGTGAGCCATCAAGCTATGAAAAGACATGGAGAAACCATAAATGTATATTACTATGTGAAAGAAGCCAGTCTGAAAAGGCTACATAATATATGATTCCAATTATATGACATTTTAGAAAGGGCAAAACTATATAAACAGTATATAAGATCAGTGGTTGCCAAGGGCTCGGAGGGTGGAGGGACAGGATGAAGCATCCCCTGTGGAGCACAGGGGATGTTTCGGGTGATGAAACTATTCTGTCTGATACTGTAATGATTTATACATGATATTGTGCATTTGTCAAAGCCCGTTATAGCTTTACAACACAAAAAGTGAATCTTAATATATGCAAATAAAAAGATTATTTAGGAGGTCAGGGATCCCAGGAAAGACTGCAGACCGTGACAAGAGAATCTAACTGTATTACAAGCATAAGAAACACTCTCATTGAAGGCATCAGGGAAAAGGTGCTGACCTAAGTAACTTTAGAAATGGGTGGAGTCTGTTAGAGCAAAGGCAAAAGAGAGTGCATATACCTATTGAACTCTAGTCAAAGAAGTTGTTTCTCATGGGGGCAACTGTTAACAATTCTGACACTGCTGTACATGTATGTCGGAATCAAACAGTTAAGTAAATGAATGGTGTATGGTGGGTTCCAAGTTTCTTTCAGAAAAGGGAGAGAATGATCTATATGGTAATGGATTAGAATTGGAGGCTTCGGTAAAAACTCACATTAACATTGATACAAATGGTTAATATAAAAATATTTATAGATATGTACACACACATACACACACTAAAGGGGTATGTCAAATGTGCACAGAAGCCAACTGAAAGAGCTCCCAATGGCCAAAGCTTGAACATGTTAGCAACAAAATAAAATGCCTTTAGATTATAATCCAAAGTATAAAATAGATTAAAATGAATATCCATAGGTCCATACTGATATAAATAAATTATTGAATAAATTAATAAATTGGGGAGAGGACAAATTTCCCATCCAGACAAACTCCAAATAAATTATGAGATCCTCCATCATGAAGGAGGGGTGGTATAACCCCCACTCCTTCCTTATGGGCTGCCTAAAGTGACTTCCTTCCAAAGAGTGCCATGTGGAAAGGGGGAAAAAGGTAACTTTTCACTGGAGAAAACTGACAGACACTATGTAAGCCAGATGATTAAGGTCAACAACAGTCACAAATCATGTTGATAGTATATACCCTTGATATGCTGTGATGAAAATGGACCTTGGCCTCTGTGATCCTCTTCCCCAAATTCATAACCCACAGTCTAATCATGAGAAAAATATCAGACAAATTCCAATAGGGGGCCTTCCTACAAAATACCTGACCAATACACCTCGAAACTGTCAAGGGCATCAAAAACAAGTCTGAGAAACTGTCACAGCTAAGAGGGGCCTAAAGACACATGGCAACTACATGCGTAATGTGGTATCCTGGAATAGAAGGATGGTAATGGTAATGGTAACACAGGTACCAAACTTGTGTTAGATGTTAATAGGAGAAACTGTGTGTGGGGCGAGCACGTGTATATGGTAACTTTCTGTATTATTACCTTTTTTTTTTGGCTGTGCCGCGTGGCTTGCAGGATCTTAGTTCCCTGACCAGGGATAGAATCCGTGCCCCCTGCAGTGGAAGCGTGGAGACCTAACCACTGGACTGCCAGATAATTCCCTATTATCACCTTAATTTTCTGTAAATCTAAAACTGTTCTAAAAAAATAAAGTCTATTAATAAATCAATTTAAAAAATACACATTCTCAGCTTCCACTGCCCAGGTAATTCTGATATACATCAAAGTATGAAAGCTACTTATGTCAAAAATGCTTCAAAGAAAAGAGAAGCCTTACATTCTAGACCTCTTAGTGAGTCAGTATTTTTTTTAATATACTAAAAAGCAAACATAAGACCTTAGTGAATTTTGCTTATGTGGTTTTCTGACATCTGCCCGCTTGGCTAGATGGATCAGGTGCAGCAAGAAGCTGTCTGATGCTGGAGTGGGAGGCGGGTTCCATGGTAACAAGCTGAATCACAGTTACCATGATGCATTTTTGTCCATTTGGAATATATTTAAAAATTATCGGCCAACTAGATTTCTTTATAATATAGTTGTCAAGATGTTTATCAGGGTTAGATGCAATTAAGTATTGATATTTTTAGGTAAGTGCCATTACATCAGTGATAAAATCATTTTGGATTTTAGGAGCAGCTGCAAATGGCTTGAGAGAACCGTCTGGTTACAGCTGAGTGTGAGTTACGGTTTGTGTGTGTGTGTGTGTGTGTGTGTGTCGGGGGATGCCGCACACTCAGCAAGCAGACAACAGCTGTTTGGTTGCAGGATGAAGCAGGCCAATGGGGAATTATAGAATTATTATTTCTTTGCCCAGACCTTACTCATAACTTGCTGGCTTATGCAAGATTGGCCTGTGATGAGTGGAGAAGAGCGGACAACATTCTACCGGATATAAACAAGCCTCTTTTGACATGGTCTCTCCAGTTAGACTGAGCCACACGTGGTTTTGAGTATGCTTTTGATCTCACCATGAAAGGTGTTCTCGAAATGCTGAGCGAGGCTGCCCATTGCATTTGCAGCATATCAGGGGGTGGTTACAACAGAAGTTGGGTAGGAGAAAGCATATGCACACCTGGCTACCCACAGTGATCATCTCTAGCTTGCAACTAACTAAAAAGTGGGTGATCTGGAGCATATTAATGACCCTGAGTCCCAGACCCCAGCCAGGACCCAGTAAAGACAATCCCTGGTTGTGGGACTCCAGCATCAGTCATTTTTTAGAAGCAACCAGGTGATTCTAATGTGCATCCAGGCACAAGAACCACTGACCAGTCACTGATCTGTAAGTTCCCTTCCAGACCTGAAGTACAAACTGAACCTAAATTTTGGCAGATGTCCGACCATCAGCTATCCCAGCTCCTTCCCCTTGTTACATTATTATTTTCTTAATTATTTTTCTAATTATGATCATTAGTTCCTGCATCAGCAGACATCTGCAGCCTTCAGTCCAGGATCTGAAATGATACATCCAGCCCGGGGCTGGCACGTCCCACCTCCCAGGACGTGGAGGAACTAGCTGGAACTATGTGTCACTCACTTACTGCTCTTTCCTTATTGTTTTAATGAACTTCTTGCTATTTAAAAATCGGTGCTGGCAGTATGCCCTCTCTAGGCCCATTTGCTTGTTACTAACAGCTGGTTATCACCCTAATTAGCCTGTGTTGACTTTCTTTTCAGTCCTATAATTTGGGGTGTAGAAGCTGCCAAGCTGAGGTCAGTTTTGTTTGTGGGATCTGAATCTCACCAAAGTGACCTTGACAGCTAAAACCTAGTGTAGGTTCCTATTTCTATTCTATTAAGGACACATTTTTACCATATTAAGTGACATTTATACCATATTAAAGAATATTTTTTTCCTATTACTTAGGTTATCAATTATAATCAGATATGTTAAAAGCTAAAAATATTCCCCAGAATAAATTAATGAATGCATCATATCTCCACTGGAAATACTATTTCATATATTCATCTTATTTTTATTTCATAACATCCAAGGCATAGAATTATGAAATCTTAGGAGGGGAATTATATGGTCATCAATTTCCTATGAAATAAAGAAATCTCTTCTTTGATGTCACCAATGAGCATGCACCTGTCTTCCAAATAGTTCTAATGACTATAATTTGTTACTATATTCATTCCTTAGTGATTTATTTCTTCTAAACACTTATTTAAACTTTGAAATTTCTAATACCTGTGCTAAATTCAAGGATCACACAGATTTGGGGGGGAAAATCATGATTTTTGTCCCCATACCTTAGTGCAGGAAACAGACAAGACACCAACTATAACAATACAGTGAGACAAGGACTTTCATAGGTGTAGGTTTTTCTTGGAGTTCCCAGCCTGGGAAATAATTTTGCTGCAAACTGGGAGGGGGCAAAATATCAGGGCAGTTTCACAGAGGAGATGATATATGAATTAGGTCTTAAAGGATGAGTAGATTTTCAGGCAGAAAAGGAAGAGTGGAAAGAAGTAATGGCGGTACAATAGAACCTCTCACGATTAAAACCTCATTTTATCCCCGGTATTCCTCTAATTAGTTCTCTCTCTCTCCCTTTCCCTAAGACAAGGAATGGTATACAGTTTTATTACTCAAAGTATATTCATGAGCCAGGAGCTTTAAAGAATTGGAGACTCTCAGATCCCACCCCTGATCTACTGAAGCAGCGTTTGCATTTTTACATGATTCCCAGGTCATTTGTATGTATATTAAGTTTGAGAGGCACTGGGCTACAACTTGTGTCTTCATTTTCTTATTTCCTATTCAGACTTTTAAAAAACTTTATTGTATTTTATAACTAACTAATGCATGTACGTATATAGTTTTAACAGTCAAATAATTCTACAAAGTTCTTAACAAAAAATGGTCGGCCCCTTTTCAATTCCTCCCTATTCCCACAAATCACTTCCGAGAATCAACCACTTTTACATCTTTTAGCTATTTCTTCTAATATTTACCTCCAACTCTAAAATTAATATGATCATATTACTATTTATAGATTTATCCATTTTAGAACTAACCTATACATCTTATCACAGAAGGTAAGAATTTAACTTTTTTACACAACCATTTTGACTTTCCTTCCCTCCCCACCTTCCAACATAATTATATATACAATTTTGATTAAACTAATATTTAGTGCTTATAGTTTATGACTATAAACATTGTTCATTAAACCAAGTAGTGCACTTTAAAATTTGTTCCTGGAGTTAATTATTGTCTTGCTTTTTATTTGTTTAGGTTTTTATGTACCTATACCTATGCCTAATTCTTCCTTATCTTTCCAACAGAACTGTAAAAATCCTCTGAATATAGTCATACTATTCTATCAGTTCCATTTGTTTTCTTTGGAGTCCTTTCTTAAATTCCTATATCCTCCTATTCTAATCTGGGCTGACTGCTCTATAGGCAGCTAACACAGCTGTCATCCTAGGACTTCCTTTCCCCATTATCTTGGAAAAGTTTTTGGCTTTCTTTTGTCCTGAATTCTCTGTTTCTGGGATCTCACGATCTCTTCCTCTGTTGGTTTAATCTTTCATTTTTGTGGGGCATATCCTCCAAAAGCTTCTGGAAAGGGATGTGTGCCAGATATATGTCTGTTGACATTCAGAACGATTCATGGTCTCCCCCTGTATGATAGAGACTAGAATCCTGAGAACTACATTTCCCAGAATTCTTTGCCAGCAGCGCTTGTTTACAGTAGGCTAATGAAAGATTTGGAAGGAGGAAGTGAGATAGGGTTTTTCTTCTTCCGTCAGAAATGGTGACAGATTAACATGCGTTTCTGCAAGTGGCTTTCTCACATTCGCTATTAGACCTAGCAGTTGTAGCTTTACCAGCAGATTTATGTGGTTTCCTGATTGATGGGTAGCTCCTACCCACCCCTCGAGACCTTTCAACAATATGAGACCACTGTATTAGATCATTTCCTGCTTAGACTACCTATAATAGGTTTTTTTTTTTTTTTTCCCTGACTGAACACTTACCAAGAGTGGCTCTAAGAAAAAGACCTTCAAAAATAGGAATTTAGGCTTTGTTATTGGAGTTGCTATATTTGAAATAGTGATGACCTACTTAGTAGTGATATTATTAATTAATGATAAAATAGTTACATAAATTATTACCTGTATTACATAGAATAAAGTGCCTAATAGTGAAGGTACAGTTTTGGGAGACCAAGTAGCTGCTGCAATATGTGGATATTGTTGGAGCGAGAACCACAGGGACCGTAGGGCAGATTAGATATTTCTGAGGGCACTGGAGAGATTACAGAAAGAAATGGTAAGCTCAGGGTTTAAAAATGTCTGCTTAAGACATTCTCAGAAAACCAGAGTGATTCTGTGATTGCCCCCAAATAAAATCTTATCTTTTAGAATTACAGGACCAATGTAACCAAAAACCAGACCAAATGTTTGCTCTTTTACACACTGAAGAATGGCAAAGCAACTGAATTCATTAGTTTACAAGGTCTACTATGTGAAAGTTAAGACATATTAGGAAAGAGTGTGTTATGGACCGAATTGTGTCACCCCCAAATTCATGAAGCCCTAACTAATAATGTGGCTGTATTTGGAGATGGGGACTTTAAAGAGACAATTAAGGTTAAATGGGGTCATAAGGGTGGGGCCCTAATCCAATATGACTGACGTCCTTATAAGAAGAGGAAGAGACACCAGGGAAGAGTGGGCACAGAGTAAAGGCCATGTGAGGACACAGAGAGAAGGCAGCCGTCTGCAAGCTAAGGAGAGGGGCCACAGGAGAAACCAAACATGCTAACACTTCAGTCTTGGACTTCCAGCCTCCAGAACCATGGGAAGTAAATTTCTGTTAAGCCACCCTGTTGGTAGTATTTTGTTATGACAGCTCAAGCAAGCTAACACATCCTCTTAGAGGATACTGTCTTTATCAAAACTTGGGGAAAGACATTGGCCATAGTAGCACCAGTTTTCTTGGAAAGCTCTTTACTGGCTGTCCTTAAAGGTTGGAGCTGACAGCTGAAGATGCTGCCAATAGAAATGGGCTCTTTGATTTCAATGTGGATGATGGATCTCAGAGTGACAGGCCAAGTAGATACTGCCAAGCCAAGCCAAGATTGAATAGTTATAATTAGAATGGTTTAATTACAGACATTTTTGAATATGGCCAAGTGATCATACTGTCCCTAAGACTGAAATAGATGGGCAGTTTTACTTTTATGTGACACAGTTTAACTTTATATTTAAAATACAAAAAGTTCTAGGTCTGTGAGTGGAGACTTAATTTTAATCACAATGGAGAGTTAATGCTACTTATTCTATTTTCAGACCTGAGCCAGTTCTCAAATCTGGAACCCCTTGAATAGAAGGAAAGGCCTATCTCCTGGATGAAGAATCCTGTGATATTGCTACAACTGCATAATGTAAGTCTTCTACAGAAAAATCCCCAGATTTTTCTGGGATTATTGTACACTGCCTCTGAGCTGACACTACTTCCTAGGGTTCCAAAATGCCACGTTGGTCCACAAGTTAGGGTGGAAGTCCCATGTAGGTCAGATTATATGTATATTTTACTACTATTTGCTGCAAACTCCATTTTCTCTCCCTGCAGTGCCTTCAAGATGGCAGAATTGTAACATGTTGAACTCCAGAGTGGCATGCGATTTGCTTTGACTATGAAATGCAGGCAGGAATTACATATGTCACTCTGGCAAAAGCTTTAAGACACAGACACATTTTTAAATTCTTTGCCATGTTTCTTTTCCCTCTCTCTCAAGATAGGCAATGCTCCAGATGGCAGCTACTAGCCTGGGTCCTGGAATGAAGACACTGTGGGATAGAGCCATACCTGATCAATGATGGTATGTAAAATGAGTAAGTAATTATGCTTTGTTTTTGTAAGGCACCAATATTTGTGGTTATTTGTTATTGTTGCATAACATAGACCATTTTGACTAATGTAGATGTTAAATAGAGTTTTACCCTAAGTCTTCATCACAGTGGACCCATTGGATCCACAGAGCTGTCTTGTGGTTATTTCCCCAGGACCCGAATGGGTAGTTGGAATAGACGTATTAAGAAACTAGCAGAATATTCACTCTGATGTGTAGGTTAAAATTTATTATAGTAGAAAGGACAAATTTGTAAACTGAAAGCAGTATTGAATCCCTAGGGAAACTGCAGAGATTAATGCTACCATCAAAGACTTGAAAGATGCATGGGTGGTGATTCCTACAGGCATACATCAGAGATATTAAAGACTCCAAAATGACATGGTCACTTCCTGGCATAGCCAATCACCAACCACTTTTCCCTTATTTGTCAGAATTAGGTCTGGAACATTGGTTCCCTTTGTGGCTTCCTATGTCTTCCAAGAGATGAAATTACCAGCAGGGCAAGTAAAGACTGAATCTGATACTTGATTTTCAGCAGAAGGGGACTTCTAGAAGCTGTTGATGTCATTAGTACAGTTGAACACTACCCTGAATTTTTAATCTCTTTTAGAAAAGCAGTGACTTTCATCTAGCTTGGTGCTCTATGGAGCATGCCCACAGCCATTTAATTTGTGTTCTTTCTATTTTTATCCCCAACTAAATACTTTCTAATTTGCATGTATTATCAGAATCCTGGATTCCCAGACAGGGCTTTACCGATTTGCTCTGGAGTGTTGCCATTTCTCTGCCTCCTTTCTTGTGTATTTGCTTTTTATTAATAAGATAAGCCCTTCCAATATTGGGCTATGAGTTCCATCTTTATGTCTCAGATTGTACTCCATGATTTATCGCACTCCATGAAAATTCCCTGTTTACTTGGCCTGTTCACTATTCACTGTGCTCTGAAATATAGCACCCCCTCCACGTTTTTTGTTAAAATATGATAAATCAGTAGGCTTGAAGTTACATAGTCATATTACGTAGGGTAAGAAATGCTAGATGCTATGTCAAACAAACCACCATATCTCAGTGGCTTAATAGAATAAAGGTTTAATCCTTGTTCCCACAAAGTCCAAAGCAGATGTTTCTACTTAGTGGACAGGCTTCCACGTGGTTGTTTGGAGACCTAGTCACCTCAATCTTGTGGAATAGTCTTAGAACCATAAGGCTGAAAGCCAAATGTTAAGGGTGGAGAAGCCAAAAATTAAAAGGATCCCAAAGACTTAAGATCGTAGATTCACTGTAATCAGTCTTGCTTGCCCACTTTCAGACTCTTTGTGGTGTGAAAACATCAAGTGGCGCTATTTGTTTACATCATTGTAATAGCTTTCTGTTACATGCAGACAGCCAGTCCCTAACTGACATAGCCTTCAAAGCCTTTCACATATCTCATCTACCCCATGAAGCCCTCTCTATTTAATAAATATTGATCTCTCTTCTTCCTGACCACTGCAGCACCCCCATTTATAATATGGTATATTAGTTTCCTATTGCTATTGCAACAAATTACCATGGATTTAGTGGCTTAAAACATCAGAAATCTGTTATTTTATAGTTCTGGAAGAAATCTAAAATGAGATGGTAAGTCTGTGTTCTTTATAGAGATGCTAGGAAAGGATCCATTTCTTTGCCTTTTCTAGTTTCTAGAGGCTGACAAATTCTTTGGCTTGTCGCCCCACATCATTCCAACCTCTGCTTCTTTTGTCACATCTCTGACTCTCTTTCTGTGCTCTTATAAGGACCTTTGTGATTACAGCCAGCCCACCAGCATAACCCAAGATAATTTCTTCATCTCAAGATCTTTAATTTAATCACACCTACAAAGTCTCTTTTGCCATGGAAGTAACACATTCCCAGGTTCTGGGGATTAAGACATGGACATCTTTGGGGGAACCATTATTTTGTCTGCCAGATATGCCTTATATTTGTATATCTGTAATACATTTTACTCCATAATTACATTCAATTTATCTCTGCATTTTATATTATTTCTAATTATTTTGTATGGAAGTCTCATTTTCTTGTCCAAGTATAAATCCCCTGGGGGCATATATCTGCCACACAGCTGGGCACATACTTACTGGTTTTAGAATTTCATTCTATTCATTGACAAATACTGTCTATCTCTTTGGTGTAAAGACAAACACCAAAACATCTTTATTTTAATTGAGGACAATAAAAATTTATTCACTGTGCTTATTTCCCAGGGGTCTCAATTCTCATTATGTAATAAAAATATATTAACTCTTTTAATAAGCCTAAAGTGGAAAGTAGTCTTTATTAGTGCCTTTTAACCAAGTTTTAGGAAGAGTCATAATGGTATGCAGTTCTTTTTGGCACCAGTAATGGGGTGTTTGAATTACTTAGCTTTTGTACATTTGTTTTCAAATATTTTTTGTTTGCTTAACTGATTTTTAGACTTTTTTCATAAAAAATTTCAACACACAGAAAAGTAGAAAGACTTGTCCAGTGAATATCCACATACCCACAACCGAGATTGAGCAACGTCTACATATACACATGGTTTTTTCTGGATGACCAATTTTAAGATAAATTACAATAATTAATTTTTATTCAATGCCTTAAAAAAGTGACAATTTATATACATTTCCTCTGTTTCTTGAGGCTCATTAAGTTGTGGTTGAAGTTGGTGAACACCTTGTTATATTACAGGTTCTCCCTTTTTAAAAAAATATCTGGGGACTTCCCTGGTGGCACAGTGGTTAAGAATCCACCTGCCTATGCTGGGGACACGGGTTTGAGCCCTGGTCTGGGAAGATCCCACATGCCGCGGAGCAACTAAGCCCATGAGCCACAACTACTGAGCCTGTGCTCTAGAGCCTGCGGGCCACAACTGCTGAAGCCTACGCGCCTAGAGCCCATGCTCCGCAACAAGGAGAAGCCACCTCAATGAGAAGCCCGTGCACTGCAACAAAGACCCAATGCAGCCAAAAATAAATAAATAAGTAAAATAAATTTATAAAAAAAAATATCTGGTGTGCTTCAGGTCACTGTAAACTGAGGCTTTCTTCTCACCCACTAGAACATCTGTAAACTATTGCTTTTCTCTTTCAAACACGTGATTGACTTTGACTAAATTTTATTTTAATAGCCATAGCCTCCACATTCCTTTTAATTTCTTAACTAGTCTCCTGGAAAAAAAATCACTTAATTCCCTTTTAATTTGGGGTCAAATCTCATTCCAAGTTGTTACAACAATGTTTGCATGCTAGGAGACTAAAGAAGTAATTGCTTTGGTCTTGATGTTTTCTACCCTGCATATTTGTACCACATTTGTACCAGTTTCTGGCTGCTTTGTTTCTTTCTCAGAAAAAAGAATTTGAACATAATTTAACTTAATATCCACTTAAGCAATTCCTTTGCCCTTGCTTCTGCAAAGGGAATTATGGGTACTCTCTCGACTTTCTCCAAAAATTTGTGGCATTATTAGAACCACCCGACATCAACCTTAAGAACAATTAAAGTATCAAAACCACACTTCTCACACTTGTTAGAATAGCTTTCATCAAAAAGACAACACATAACAAGTGCTGACAAGGATATGGAGAAAAGGGAACCCTTGTGTACTGTTGGTGGGATTGTAAATTGGTGCAGCCACTATGGAAAACAGTAGTGAGGTTCCTTGCCAAATTAAAATAGAACTGCCATATAATCTAGCAATTTCACTTCTGGGAGTTTACCTGAAGAAAACAAAAATGCTAATTCGAGAAGATATATGCACTCTAATGTTTATTGCAGCATTATTTACAATAGCCAAGATATGGAAGCAACCCAAGTGCCTATCTATAGAGAGGTGGATAAAGAAGATATGGTGTACATATATACATATATATAACAGAATATTACTCAGCCATAAAAAATGAAATCTTGCCATTTGCAAAAATATGGATGGATCTAGAGGATATTATACTAAGGAAAATAAGTCAGACAGAGAAAGACAAATACTACATGATCTCACTTATGTGTGAAATCTAAAAAACAAAACAAAACAAAAACAGACTCATAGATACAGAGAACAAACAGGTGGTTGCCCGAGGGGAAGAGGGTAAGAGGATTAGGGAAATAGGTGAAGGGGGTTAAGAGGTACAAACCTCCGGTTATACAATAAACAAGTCACGAGGATGTAATATACAGCATAAAAGAATAAGGTAATAATATTATAATAACTTTATATGAGGACAGATGATTACTAGACTTATTGTGGTAATCATTTCATAACGTATGTCAAATCATTATCTAGTATACCTGAAACTAACATAATATTGTACATCACCTATATTTCAATTAAAAAAAAAAGAATTATGAAAGTCAGTTTTCAAGTAAAGAAAGCATTGGAATTTTTGCTCTAAATCTCTCATTTCAAAGAGTGACAAATTATCTCCCTAACACACATCTTTCACTTAAAAATTTAAGTTCAGCAAAAATCTCCAAGTTAGAGATTTGGCTATTAGTAAGTCAGGTTGTTGCTATTACCAGAAATTTGGGTTGTCTGGATGAGCAAACTATATTGTTTGAATAAGAGATAAAATTGGTTAGTATTCTCCCTCTTTCTTCCTGTTTTTCTCCGCTTCTACTTAGGATAAAGATTCACAGAGTGGCTTTACCCATGCCTAGGTAAGAACTCTCATGGTCATTATTCTAATAAAATGGTTTGTCTTTCTAAATGTAAATCCTTTTCTATGCTTTATCAAAGACATTCTCAAACTCTATTCCCTCTTTCCATCTCAAGACTTTAAATTGCAATTTAACCAACGATTATAGGAAAATTCTATCAGCATTGTCATTTAACATATTTTGCAAAGTAATCTAGAGCTTTTATTGTCTCAGGTAATTCCTGTTATTTTTAGCATAATTCCTGGCTTTAATTAGAGTAAAAACCCTCATCCCTTTCTGTTTTTAAGTGTTGTTATTTTACCTTTATTTTTTTTTTAGATTAGGTCAACATTTATTACAAAAATACATGTAGGTTTTCTGATCCAAATGCTTTGGCTATTCTGATGCAAGGGTGTATTTAGAGAAAAATTGAGAGTTTAAGATAATACAATTCCAACTATGTGTGTATAATATGCATTTTATTTTATTTATTTATTTATATTCTTTTCCATTATGGTTTATTATAGGATATTGAATATAGTTCCTTGTGCTATACAATAGGACCCTGCTGTTTATCCATTCTGTATATAATAGTTTGCATCCGCTAGTCCCAAACTCCCAATCCAACCCTCCCCACCTCCTCCTCCCCACTGACAAACACAAGTCTGTTCTCTATGTCTGTGAGTCTGTTTCTGTTTCATAGATAAGTTCATTTGTGTCATATTTTTTTTTAATTAATTAATTTATTTATTTATTTATGGCTGTGTTGGGTCTTTGTTTCTGTGCGAGGGCTTTCTCCAGTTGCGGCAAGCGGGGGCCACTCTTCATCGCGGTGCGCGGGCCTCTCACTATCGTGGCCTCTCTTGTTGCGGAGCACAGGCTCCAGATGCGCAGGCTCAGTAGTGGTGGCTCGCAGGCTCATTAGTGGTGGCTCATGGGCCCAGTTGCTCCGCAGCATGTGGGATCTTCCCAGACCAGGGCTCGAACCCGTGTCCCCTGCATTGGCAGGCAGATTCTCAACCACTGCGCCACCAGGGAAGCCCATATTTTAGATTCTACATATAAATGATATCATCTGGTATTTGTCTTTCTCTTTCTGACTTACTTTGCTTAGTATGATGATCTCTAGGTACATTCATGTAGCTGCAAATGGCATTGTTTTATTCTTTTTTTATGGCTGAGTAATATTCCATTGTATATATATACCACATCTTCTTTATCCATTCATCTGTTGATGGACATTTAGGTTGCTTCCACGTCTTGGCTATTGTAAATATTGCTGCTATGAACATAGGGGTGCATATCTCTTTTTGAATTAGAGTTTTTTTCTGGATATATGCCCAGGAGTGGGATTGCTGAATCATATCACAACTCTATTTTTAGTTTTTTAAGCAACCTCCATACTGTTCTCCATAGTGGCTGCACCAATTTACATTCCCACCAACAGTGTAGGAGGGTGCCCTTTTCTCCACACCCTCTCCAGCGTTTATTATTCGTAGACTTTTTAATGATTGCCATTCTGACTGGTGTGAGGTGACACCTCACTGTAGTTTTGATTTGCATTTCTCTCTTATTTTAGCTTTAAAAAGCCAACAGTAAACATTAGAGTTTGAATCTATTGTTTCCCACCATAATTTTTGGTCACAAGTATGCCTAATCTAGAAAAAATGAATGATCTTAGTACTATCATGAAACTTTAGGTACTGTCATAAAAAGGCTGTAGTCTGTGTCATATTTTTTATCTGAGAGTTACATATCATAAGACCATTCAACTGTGATATTATAAGCCAATATTATAAAACAGTAAGTATTATTTCTATTCATACTGAAATATTGGAGTTTGAAGAATTCTCAAAATAATCGAAAATTGGTATTTTATTTTCAGCATTTGATTTCATTTGAGACTACAAAAATCATCTAGTCAGCTGCATTTAATGTAACTCAGATGCACATCTAAAATGTCTTAAGAACCTTAAATAATCTTAGAGGAACATTTCTTCTACGAAAGAAATGCTTTACACCTGGAACAACAGAAAAAATGTTTTGTGAAAAGAATTCACACAGCAGGGTTCTCAGAAGACTATCACTGTTCTGACACCAATTCTCTGACTCCCACTAGGTATCCTGCAACTCAGTTCAGTTCTGACACTAATACCCAGAGTTAGCATAGACCCCACAGGTTTAAGGTCTCAGTCCTCCACAGGACTGCACCCACTTCTGACTCCAGCCACAGGTCTTGGGGGCCACCCCACTTCTGAAGACCAGCCATACATTTTGGGGTTCCCACAGCCCCCTCAGTTTCAATAATTTGCTAGAATGACTCATTGAACTCACTAAAAGCATTATTCTCACCATTATAGTTTCATTATGAAGGATACAGATCAGGAGCGGCCAAATGGAAGACACACATGGGGCAAGGCCTGGAAGGGGGCACAGAGCTTCTCTGTGTCCTCTTCTCATGGACTCCCAGCACATCAATATGTTCACCAACCAGGAGGCTCCTCCAAGCTTGGGTCCACAGTTACTATTGGGGTTTTTTCCTGGGCATGGTTGATTAAATCATTGGCAACATAATTGAATTCAATCTCCAGCACCCCTGCCCTAACTGGAGGTCCAGCTGCCCAAAGTTCCAACCCTCTAATCATGTGATTATTCTTTTTGATGGCCAGCCCTCATCCTGAAGTTATCTAGGCATCCACCAGGAGGCACCTCACTACAAAAACACTCTATCACTCCGTGTATTAATGTGCTGAGGCTGCTATAACAAAGTACCATAGACTGGGTGGTTTAAACAGCAGAAATTTATTTTCTCACAATTCTGGAGGCTAGAAATCCAAGATAAAGGTGTTGGCAAGGTTAATTTCTTCTGAGGCATCTCTCCTTGTCTTATAGATAGCCCTCTTCTCCCTGTGTCTTCACAAGATGTGTGTGTGTCTGTGTCCTTATCTTCTCTTCTTATAAGGACCCTAGTCATATTGGATTAGGGCCCCACCCTTATGACCTCATTTAACTTAATTACCACTTTAACGACTCTGTCTCCAAATATAGTCACAGTCTGAGGTAATGAGGGTTAGGACTTCAACTATAAATTTTGGGGTGACACAATTCAACCTATAACACTCAGGAAATCCCAAAGCTTTTTTGAAGCTCTGTGCTAGGAACCAGAGACAAAGACCAGATACATTCTTTATTACACCATAATTGTCTTCATGTATTCCATCTGCTCATCTCCTTCAGAGAAACACCTCTTAAGTTCTTTTTTTTTTTTAACATCATTATTGGAGTATAATTGCTTTACAATATTGTGTTAGTTTCTGCTGTATAACAAAGTGAATCAGCTATATGTATACATATGTCCCCATATCCCCTCCCTCTTGCATCTCTCTCCCACCCTCCCTATTCCACCCCTCTAGGTGGTCACAAAGCACGGAGCTGATCTCCCTGTGCTATGCGGCTGCTTCCCACTAGCTATTTATTTTACATTTGGTAGTGTATATATGTCAATGCCACTTTCTCACTTTGTCCCAGCCTAACCTTCCCCCTTCCTTGTGTCCTCAAGTCCATTCCCTACATCTGCATCTTTATTCCTGTCCTGCCTCTAGGTTCTTCAGAACCATTTTCTTTTTTTTTTTTTTTTAGATTCCAAATATATGTGTTAGTATTTGATTTTCTCTTTCTGACTTACTTCACTCTGTATGATATACTCTATGTCCATCCACCTCCCTACAAATAACTCAATTTCATTTCTTTTTATGGCTGAGTAATATTCCATTGTATATATGTGCCACATCTTCTTTATCCATTCATCTGTCTATGGACACTTAGTTTGCTTCCATATCCTGGCTATTGTAAATAAAGCTGCAATGAACATTGTGGTACATAACTCATTTTGAATTATGGTTTTCTCAGGGTGTATGCCCAGTGGTGGGATTGCTGGGTCATATGGTAGTTCTATTTTTAGTTTTTTAAGGAAACTCCATACTGTTCTCCATAGTGGCTGTATCAATTTACATTCCTACCAACAGTGCAAGAGGGTTCCCTTTTCTCCACACCCTCTCCAGCATTTATTGTTTGTAGATTTTGTGATGATGGCCATTCTGACTGGTGTGAGGTGATACCTCATTGTAGTTTTGATTTGCATTTCTCTAATGATTAGTGATGTTGAGCATCCTTTCATGTGTTTGTTGGCAATCTGTATATCTTCTTTGGAGAAATATCTATTTAGGTTTTCTGCCCATTTTTTGATTGGGTTGTTTGTTTTTTTGATATTAAGCTGCATGAACTGCTTGTATATTTTGGAGATTAATCCTTTGTAAGTTGCTTCGTTTGCAAATATTTTCTCCCATTCTGAGGGTTGTCTTTTCATCTTGTTTATGGTTTCCTTTGTTGTGCAAAAGCTTTTAAGTTTCATTAGATCCCATTTGTATATTTTTGTTTTTATTTCCATTTCTCTAGGAGGTGGGTCAAAAAGGATCCTGCTGTGATTTATGTCATGGAGTGTTCTGGCTATGCTTTCCTTTAAGAGTTTTATCATATCTGGCCTTACATTTAGGTCTTTAATCCATTTTGAGTTTATTTTTGTGTATGGCATTAGAGAGTGTTCTAATTTCATTCTTTTACATGTAGCTCTCCAGTTTTCCCAGCACCACTTATTGAAGAGGCTGTCTTTTCTCCATTGTATATTCTTGCCTCCCTTATCAAAGATAAGGTGACCATATGTGCATAGGTTTACCTCTGGGCTTTCTATCCTGTTCCATTGATCTATGTTCCTGTTTTTGTGCCAGTACCATACTGTCTTGATTACTGTAGCTTTGCAGTATAGTCTGAAGTTGGGAGCCTGATTCCTCCAGCTCCGTTTTTCTTTGTCAAGATTGCTTTCACTATTCGGGATCTTCTGTGTTTCCATACAAATTGTGAAATTTTTTGATCAGGTTCTGTGAAAAATGCCATTGGTAGTTTGATACGGATTGCATTGAATCTGTAGATTGCTTTGCGTAGTAAAGTCATTTTCACAATGTTGATTCTTCCAATCCAAGAACATGGTATATCTCTCCATCTATTTGGATCATGTTTAATTACTTTCATCAGTGTCTTATAGTTTTCTGCATACAGGTCTTTTGTCTCCTTAGGTAGGTTTACTCTTAAGTATTTTATTCTTTTTGTTGCAATGGTAAATGGGAGTGTATTCTTAATTTCTTTTATAGATTTTTCATCATTAGTGTATGGGTGTTGAATTTTGTTGAAAGGTTTTTCTGCATCTATTGAGATTATCATATGGTTTTATCCTTCAGTTTGTTAATATGATGTATCACATTGATTGATTTGCATATATTGAAGAATCCTTGCATTCTTGGGATAAACCCCACTTGATCATGGTGTATAATCCTTTTATTGTACTGTTGGATTCTGTTTGCTAGTATTTTGGTTTTTTTTTTTTAATTTTTATTTATTTATTTATTTATGGTTGTGTTGGGTCTTCGTTTCTGTGTGAGGGCTTTCTCTACTTGTGGCAAGCGGGGGCCACTCTTCATCATGGTGCCCGGGCCTCTCACTATCGCGGCCTCTCTTGTTGTGGAGCACAGGCTCCAGACGCGCAGGCTCAGTAGTTGTGGCTCACGGGCCCAGCTGCTCCGCAGCATGTGGGATCTTCCCAGACCAGGGCTCGAACCCGTGTCCCCTGCATTGGCAGGCAGATTCTCAACCACTGCGCCACCAGGGAAGCCCTGTTTGCTAGTATTTTCCTGAGGATTTTTACATCTATGTTCATCAGTGATATTGGTCTGTAGTTTTTTTTGCGACATCTTTGTTTGGTTTTGGTATCAGGGTGATGGTGGCCTCATAGAATGAGTTTGGGAGTGTTCCTCCCTCTGCTATATTTTGGAAGAGTTTGAGAAGGATAGGTGTTAGCTCTTCTCTAAATGTTTGATAGAATTCGCCTGTGAAGCCTTCTGGTCCTGGGCTTTTGTTTGCTGGAAGACTTTTAATCACAGTTTCAATTTCAGTGCTTGAGACTGGCCTGTTTATATTATCTATTTCTTCCTGTTTCAGTCTCGGAAGGTTGTGCTTTTCTAAGAATCTGTCCAGTTCTTCCAGGTTGTCCATTTTATTGGCATATATTTTCTTGTAGTAATCTCTCATGATCCTTTGTATTTCTGCAGTGTCAGTTGTTACTTCTCCTTTTTCATTTCTGGTTCTATTGATTTGAGTCTTCTCCCTTTTTTTTGATGAGTCTGGCTAATGGTTTATCAATTTGTTATCTTCTCAAAGGACAAGCTTTTAGTTTTTTTGATCTTTACTATTGTTTCCTTCATTTCTTTTTCATTTATTTCTGATCTGATCTTTATGATTTCTTTCCTACTGCTAACTTTGGGGTATTTTGTTGTTGTTCTTCTTCTTCTTTCTGTAATTGCTTTAGGTGTAAGGTTTGGTTGTTTATTTGAGATTTTTCTTGTTTCTTGAGGTAGGATTGTATTGCTATAAACTTCCCTCTTAGAACTGGTCTTGCTGCATTCCATAGGTTTTGGGTCGTCGTGTCTCCATTGTCATTTGTTTCTAGGTATTTTATGATTTCCTCTTTGATTCCTTCAGTGATCTCTTGGTTATTTAGAAGCATATTGTTTAGCCTCCATGAGCTTGTATTTTTTACAGTTTTTTTCCTGTAATTTATATTTACTCTCATAGCGTTGTGGTCAGAAAATATACTTGATATGATTTCAATTTTCTTAAATATACCAAGGCTTGATTTGTGAGCCAAGATATGATCTATCCTGGAGAATGTTCCATGAGCACTTGAGAAGAAAGTGTATTCTGTTGTTTTTGGATGGAATGTCCTATAAATATCAATTAAGTCCATCTTTTTTAATGTGTCATTTAAAGCTTGTGTTTCCTTATTTATTTTCATTTTGGATGATCTGTCCATTGGTGAAAGTGATGTGTTAAAGTCCCCTACTATGATTGTGTTACTGTCGATTTCCACTTTTATGGCTGTTAGTATTTGCCTTATGCATTGAGGTGCTCCTATGTTGGGTGCATAAATATTTACAATCGTTATATCTTCTTCTCGGATCGATCCCTTGATCATTATGTAGTGTCCTTCTTTGTCTCTTGTAATAGTCTTTATTTTAAAGTCTATTTTGTCTGATATGAGAATTGCTACTCCAGCTTTCTTTTGATTTCCATTTGTATGGAATATCTTTTTCCATCCCCTCACTTTCAGTCTGAATGTGTCCCTAGGTCTGAAGTGGGTCTCTTGTAGACAGCATATATAAGGGTCTTGTTTTTGTATCCATTCAGCAAACCTGTGTCTTTTGGTTGGAGCATTTAATCCATTCACATTTAAGGTAATTATCGATATGTATGTTCCTATTCCCATTTTCTTAATTGTTTTGGGTTTGTTATTGTAGGTGTTTTCCTTCTCTTGTGTTTCCTGCCTAGAGAAGTTCCTTTAGCATTTGTTGTAAGCCTGGTTTGGTGGTGCTGAATTCTCTTAACTTGTCTGTAAAGGTTTTAATTTCTCCATTGAATCTGAGTGAGATCCTTGCTGGGTCGATTAATCTTGGTTGTAGGTTTTTCCCTTTCGTCACTTTAAATATGTCCTGCCACTCCCTTCTGGCTTGCAGAGTTTCTGCTGAAAGATCATCTGTTAACATTATGGGAATTCCTTTGTATGTTATTTGTTGCTTTTCTCTTGCTGCTTTTAATAGTTTTTCTTTGTATTTAATTTTTGATAGTTTGTTTAATATGTGTCTTGGCGTGTTTCTCCTTGGATTTATCGTGTATGGGAGTCTCTGCACTTCCTGGACTTGATTGACTATTTCCTTTCCCATATTCAGGAATTTTTTAACTATAATCTCAGACTTTTTAACTATAATATTTTCTCAGACCCTTTCTTTTTCTCTTCTTTTTCTGGGACCCCTATAATTCAAATGTTGTTGCGTTTAATGTTGTCCCAGAGGTCTCTGAGACTGTCCTCAATTCTTTTCATTCTTTTTCTTTATCCTCCTCTGCAGTAGTTATTTCCACTATTTTATCTTCCAGGTCACTTATCCATTCTTCTGCCTCAGTTATTCTGTTATTGATTCCTTCTAGAGAATTTTTAATTTCATTTATTGTGTTGTTCTTTATTGTTTGTTTGCTCTTTAGTTCTTCTAGGTTAAATGTTCCTTGTATTTTCTCCATTCTATTTCCGAGATTTTGGATCATCTTTACTATCATTACTCTGAATTCCCTTTCAGGTAGACTGCCTATTTCCTCTTCATTTGTTTGGTCTGGTGGGTTTTTACCTTGCTCCCTCATCTGCTGCATGTTTCTCTGTCTTCTCATTTTTCTTAACTTACTATGTTTGGGGTCTCCTTTTTGCAGGCTGCAGGTTCATAGTTCCTGTTGTTTTGGGCATCTGCCCCCCAGTGGCTAAGGTTGGTTCAGTGGCTTGTGTAGCCTTCCTGGTAGAGGGTACTGGTGCCTGTGTTCTGGTGGGTTCGTCTGGATCTTGTCTTTCTGGTGGGCAGGGCTGGGTCCGGTGGTGTGTTTTGGGGTGTCTGTGAACTTAGTATGATTTTTGGCAGCCTCTCTGGTAATGGGTGGGGTTGTGTTCCTGTCTTGCTAGTTGTTTTGCATGGGGCATGCAACACTGGAGCTTGCTGGCCATTGGGTGGAGCTGGGTCTTAGCATTGAGACAGAGATCCCTGGAAGAGCTCTCACTGATTGATATTACATGGGGCCGGGAGGTCTTTGGTGATCCATTGTCCTGAACGCAGCTCTTCCACCTCAGAGGCTTAGGTCTGATACTAGGACAGAGCACCAAGACTCTGTCAGCCACATGGCTCAGAAGAAAAGGGAGAAAAAAAGAATAATTTAAAAAAAAATAATAAAATAGTTAATTAAAAAATTTTTTTTAATTATTAAAATAAAAAAATTTAAAAGTAATAAAAAAAAAGAAGAGAGCAACCAAACCAATAAACAAATCCACCAATGATAACAAGCACTCAAAACTATGCTAAGATAAACATAAAAATCAGAAACAAGGCAGTTGCAGACTGCAAATCCCAAGTCTACAGTTGCTCCCAAAGTCCACTGCCTCAATTTTGGGATGATTCGTTGTCTATTGAGGTATTCCACAGATGCAGGGTACATCAAGTTGATTGTGGGGATTTAATCCACTGCTCCTGAGGCTGCTGGGAGAGATTTCCCTTTCTCTTCTTTGTTCACACAGCTCTTGGGGTTCAGCTTTGGATTTGGCCCCATCTCTGTGTATAGGTTGCCCTCAGGCATCTGTTCCTGCCCAGACAGGAAGGCATTAAAGCAGTGGCTGATTAGGGGGCTCTGGCTCACTCAGGCCGTGGGAGAGGGAGGGGTACGGTAGTTGTAACTGGAATGTGGGGTGAGCCTGTGGCGGCAGAGGCTGGCATGACGTTGCAACACTCTGAGGCGTGCTGTGTGTTCTCTGGGGGAAGTTGTCCTTGATTACGGGACCCTGGCAGTGGCGGGCTGCACAGGCTCCTTGGGGGGGAGCATGTGGATAGTGACCTGTGCTTGCACACAGGATTCTTGGTGGCTGCAGCCACAGCATTAGCGTTTCATGCCCGTCTCTGGGGTTTGAAATGATAGCCGTGGCTCGCGCCTATCTCTGGAACTTGTTTAGGCCATGCTCTCCCTTCTGTGGGCAGACAGGGAAGGAATCCCCTCTCCTGGTGCACCCCAAAACAATGGTCTCTTGCCTCTTAGGCAGGTCCAGACTTTTTCCCAGACTCCCTCCCAGCTAGCTGTCACACACTAGCCCCCTTCAGGCTGTGTTCCCACAGCTAACCCCAGTCCTCTCCCTGGGATCTGACCTCCAAAGCCCGAGCCTCAGCTCCCAGCCCCCACCCGTCCTGGCCGGCGGGTGAGCAGACAAGCCTCTCAGGCTGGTGAGTGCTGGTTGGCACCGATCCTCTGTGCGGGAATCTCTCCACTTTGCCCTCTGTACCCCTGTTGCTGCGCTCTCCTCCGTGGCTCCAAAGCTCCCCCCCGTCCCTGCCAGTGAAGGGGCTTCCTAGTGTGTGGAAAGTTTTCCTCCTTCACAGCTCCCTTCCAGAGATGCAGGTCCCGTCCCTATTCTTTTGTCTCTGTTTTTTCTTTTTTCTTTTGCCCTACCCAGGTATGTGGGGATTCTCTTGCCTTTTGGGAGGTCTGAGGTCTTCTGCCAGCATTTAGTAGGTGTTCTGTAGGAGTTATTTCACATGTAGAAGTATTTTTGATGTATTTGTGGGGAAGAAGGTGATCTCCATGTTACTCCTCCACCATCTTGAAGGCCCCCCCACCTCTAAGTTTTGACTAATAACTATGCACTAGAGATAAATGCAAATAAGTGGTTTTGTGTTGCTACCTAGAGATTGGTGGGGCAGGCCACCTTTTTGGAGGGAATGCACTGTCTGCTCCTGTAACTCATGTTCTGAAGTCCCTGAGGAATGTCATGTTTAAAAACTGGAAGGGGGCTGAAGGGAGAATTCCTTTACTTCAGATCCATTTTCTGCTGTTTATTTCTTCACTTTTTGGCATCTACACACCCTTTCCTCCAACTCAGGCTTCCTCTGTCTGCACTAGCCAAACGAGTTCAGGAATAATTTTGTCCATGCACTTAAATAAGCATATTACCTCTTCCTAAGATATCTGCCCTAATGTCTTATTTTCTCACATCCTTACATTCTTGAAATTGCCTCAGTGCGGTGGCTTCTCAACCATCATGTTGGTGCTCACTACAAGGTAGGCGATACTTTTAGTTTGTTTTCCCTTTATAATTATCTTGGTTCTGAACTCTTCAAACGCAAGATCACAAAACTTCTCAAATTCATTTCAGTTTTTTAGTAGGTATGTACCTTGCCAAAGTACAAATGCTGTTATTTGGATAGGAACTTTATCCATGTTGCTTGTTATAACTCTGCAAACTTTATTTAGGTCTTGCCTTCCCTTCAGCTGTTGAAACTTGTGATTCCTGAGGGCAGGCAGGAAATAAGGTCTGAAGGTGAGACTGCTGCCTTATTAGTTTCCCAGGGGGAGATGAGCAGCTGAATTTGACTTAAACACTATCTCAGAATGACTTCATTTTAGAATTGAGAGGCGAGGAGCACACAAAGATCCCCCCATGAGTGGTGGTGTAAGTATTTGGTAAAACAGAAGTGGGAAGACAACATTCTACATATGGTTAATAAGCATATGCTCATATGTTTGTGAGATACTAGAGGGCAAGTAGTAAACTATGCACAAGTGTTAATTTAGTTTACTCATTCTGGTTTAATTATTTGAAGGAATAGCTTATCCTTGCACCAATTCAGAAACATGGAAGCCTAGGACAACAACCCAGGGTCTCTTTCCTATGAAACAACTTGAGAGCATCAAGAAGCCAGATTCTTTTCCTTTTGTGTGAGTTCATTCTTTCCATGATATTCAACAGACATTTATAAAGAGGATTCTACATGCCAAGCGCCTGATAGAAATAAACTGTCTTGTTTAAAATAAATGGTCTAAAAGTTATTGAAGAAATTCTCCTTCACACTAAAAAGTGAGGATTTTGTTAGTTTTCATGATCTCAGTAATTGTCCCTAAGAAATGAGTCAGGCAATTTGTCTCCTCATCTGTAAAATAAAATGTTTGCTATAGATAATCTCCAAGTTTTTTCCAACTTTAAAATTCTAGGATTCTGTAGTCTCTGTCATGATTTCTATACCCCAAAAGAATAAGGTTCAAATATAATTGATGCTTATGGGATAGAATTCTTTCCCAACTTAAAATTTTGTTGTAAGGCACATGAACCTGGTTTTTCAATATTGCACTGGGTTCTGAGATGCTGAGGTTGCTAGACAGAGGCTGGTCATAGTTTCTATTTCTTAATACATATCAGGATGTTTTTGGCCATTTTCAAGAGCCATGGAGTGGCCTGGTCTAAGGAAGGCTTTTCTCCTCAGACAACTCTAAAACCTTCCATGAAACCAGAAATGCCAGAATTAGAGGTGTATTCCTGTTACTTAGGTCTTGTTCTCTGTCTAGAACAGAGAACAAGAAGAGGATGAATAACAGACTAGAAGTTTCAGGCTTTTCCATTGATTCAGCAAGGATGCTTTTGGCTGTAAGTAACAGAATACGCAACTCAAAGTGAC
Organism: Balaenoptera musculus; assembly: GCF_009873245.2. NCBI lineage: Eukaryota > Metazoa > Chordata > Mammalia > Artiodactyla > Balaenopteridae > Balaenoptera > Balaenoptera musculus. Next base: position 95,019,274 of record NC_045785.1, on the reverse strand, counting down.
TTAACCAGTAAAGAATCAATTTTCTCACGCAGTATCAGAATTGGTTAATTGGGTTCCAGGTCAGCTTCTTTCATATCTCTTGGCTTTCCCCTCATGGGCACAAAATGGCTGCAGCAGCTACAAGCATCAGGTCCTCACATGAAAATGTCCAAAGGCGGAAAGGATAGTTCGTCTCCATGAACCTCTTTTTATTAGGGAGGAAACCTTTCTTTGAGGCCTGCAGCAGACTTCCTCTTACAGGCTAGTACTGTGTTATATCCCTGAGCCTGTGGCTGATCAGGGAAATTTGTAACAGATTCCTGTGATAGCTTGCACCAGAGTGCAGCTCCACTGACATTTTACATATCTGTAGGGTGTTTCATCTCAGATACTTAACCAGAATGGATATGATTATCTTAATTCTCTGACTTATTGCCCAAATAAGTCTTGGGCACCTTCCAAGATACAAATAATGGGCTCCTGACTTCTGATGTTGGATTTGCTCTCTTGGGATTAGGGATCAGCAGAATGGGTGTCATTCTATTTTAAAAACCTATTTTGCTATCCCTGTAATGTGTAATTAATTTGCTCATGAAATTTGCTCAAGTTCAGTCAAGTTTTTGACTTGAAGTCATTGTGTGGGTTAATGGGTGAGGGCTTTAATGAGAGCACAAGCGTTTAGGAATGAAGGGTTGGGAGAATTAAATGAGATGTACAGGTGAGGCTGCCTAATATATTTCCTGGCACACAGTGGGCACTCAATAAATACTAGTTTCCTTCCTTCATCTGGCTTCCTTCCTAATTACCGTTTTCCCAAATTCTTAGCAAAACGATTTCACCCTCCTTTTTGGAGCATCTCCTACTCCTACCCCAAAAAAGCAGGAAGAGTATAACCAATATTCCAAGACAAGGTAATAAATGGAAAGATGGAAGGAAGGGAATGATGTTTTATCATGCACTCAACACCTGGAATAGATGTATTAGGGATTCTAAGATGAGTTAAGACACATGCTCCAACCTGAAGGAGTTCACACTCTCGGAAGGGAGACTTAGAAATAATGTGAGGTTTGAGGAGTATGAGAGCAGAAACTTGCACAGGAGGCAGGTGAGCACCTAGAATTTAGGTAGGCACCTAATTTACACTGGACAGGGGAGTGAGGGCGGGGGACTGGGGAGTCTTCCCTGGGGAAAATGGTACCTAGTGGTGGGGCTTGCCCCTCACACCTCTGCCAGATCACAGCTCTTAAGACGCTTGCTCACCCAAGAGGGACACTGAAGTAGAAGACACCGATTTTTCCAGAAGTCCTGGAGAGAGCCAAGGAGCAGCCATTATTTGCATACTTGTAGAGTTTGGGGCTATAATATGTGTATTAGACCACCTAGTGGCCCCCTTTCCTGGGGACACACTGAAGTCTGGTGCTTTTTTTAGAAAAATGTATGAAATGTCCACATGCCTAAGCCATAACCCCTGGGTTCTGGTTCAGTAGATCTAGAGTGCGATCTGCTGAATCTGGCTCTGGGGTGTGGCCAGGGCAGGCGAACGGCCGGAATAGGGTGAGAAGAGTATGGGGTGAAGTAGCACTATCTGCTACTTATTTTCACATGTGTCATTTAATTTAATCTTCAAAACTTCATGAGGGAGAGACTAGGTAGCTATTTTGCAGACGAGAAAACTAAGCTTAGAGAAGGCAAGTGTACTGCCCGATGTCGCCCAGCTGGTGTCTGGCAAGCTGAACTTCGTGGTCAGCTCTCCTCAGCCCAAGTCTTGGGCACCTTCCATTATGCAGCAATTAACTTAAAACATTTAATTGTGTCCCATCTCTTCAAAAAAGGTGTCGGTCTGTGTGCACGTGTGTGTATGTGTACACACAATAATATATTAGAAAATTAAGAGCATGAATTGCAGGAGTAACCAATACTGTATGAAATTCTGCTTGAACATCAGATTTTGCTCTCAGTTTCCTGGTGTCCAGAGCAAAAAGAGAAACTCTCTAAATAAAAGTTCTCACTATTGCAAAGGAGGAAACATAACAGAGGAAACATTTCCTCTGTAGAGGAGGATTCCTTTATTCTGAGGTTTTTCTGATCACGAAGGAAGAATATTAGTTCCTCAAGAAAGTTATAGATTTGGGGAGTTATTTCTAACAATTCTTTGAGGATCTTGCAAGGAAAATTGAACCATAAAATGAACAATGTTCTCCACTGGAGTTTGCTAACAAATACAGAAGTGGTATTTACTTGACTTGGACTTTTATTTTTGTTTGTTTATCGTGCCTAAATAAAATGGCAGTAGCCTACAATAACACCAACACAGTCATTTGATGTGATCAGAGATAGAACATATATAAATTTACTTTATTTCTTCTTCAAATATTTAATGAACACTTCATATATATCAGGATTTCCTTAATAATTACTATGTGAATTCCTGAATTTATTGGGAAAATTGGTAAAGTAATTTAAGGGGTCAGTTATATAGATCTATATTTTAGAAAAGCAGAAAAAAATCTTGCCAATGTCTAGCTCCATTTTATCCCTTTGTTTTCTGTTATCATGTTTAGTTGGTAATATTTTGTGAATTAAGTTTAAGTTCACGCCCTTTGAGGAAATTGTTTATCAAGACAGGCCTAGAGAGGAGGAAGATCTAGAATGCTTTGAGAGGGATTAGCCCGGAAAACTCAACTTCAAAATTTTTAGATTATACATCCAGAGCTCATTGGAACATCTATTTCAAGGATGTAAATTATGTGTGTTGCGCTAATGTCAGCTGACGTGAGGCAGGTAAACGACAGCAGGACCGGGAACGGCTGCAGAGACTTACACAAGCCTCCCCAGCAGGACAGGGACCTGCTCGCCAAAGGTCTGTTTGGAACCACAAGCCCAATTACTTTCCTACTTCTCATCCCTGTTAGACCTGGCCACCACCCAGAACGCAAGCCCTCTGGACACGCTTCCTTGCGTGTACTCATTCCCGTGTTGTTTTGTGCACTGTAGCCCCTGACTCATCCTCCCACGGCTGTGCTCTCTGCCAGCCCTCCCAGCCCGCCCTCTGCCATCCCCACCCAGCTGTAAACCCTGCCCCCTCACACACTTGTTTGTCACAGAACGTTCCCTCCGCTTCCTCACCTTAGCTGAAAACCAGCTCTCCCCCCAGGACAGGGGTCTCAAAGACAGCTTGCTGTTTCTCCCAGGCCCCAGAGACCAAAAAGTTGGGAAACAGCACGAACATTCTCTCAGCTTCCCTCCGCTACTTAGTGCCTTTTCTCTGGCGTTTGCTTGGGAGACTCTCCCTTTCTTTGAGGCTCTTGTAGCCCGGATTCCCCTCCCCCCTCCCCTCACTGCTCTCACAAACGGTGGTCACTGGCCACAGGTGCCTATGGGACTCTTGAAATGTGCCGTCAGTGTAAGTGTTTCCAAGTCTTAGTAAAATGAATACAGAATGCCTCAATATTTTTATACTGATTGCATATTGAACTAGGATAATACTTTGGATGTACTGGGTAATACAAATTATGAAAATTAATTTCACTTCTTTCTTTTTGTTTCTTAAACGTGGCTACTAGAAAATTCCAAATGACATAAATGGCTCCTATTTGTGTCTCCTGTCATTGTATTTCTATGCACCAGCACTGCTCTGAGGGCCGCCAAGGCCTGCATGGATCTCAGACCCTGGTCTGTAAGTCTTCCTTCAGCTCCTGTACTGGCTGAGGCTTTTTTATGAGTTAAAAGATACTTTAATGGATATTTTTACATATTACAAAGGAAAGTATTTCCACTGTAAAATATTAGAAAATGTGGATTATAAAATGTTAATAAAAGCGACCAGAAATCCATAAATATATATGAAAGGATATATATCACTTTTTTGTAACTTGTTTCCAACATGTCATAAACATCTTTCTGTAGCATATGTATTCTTCTGTGACAATTTTAAAAAATGGTCAACTAATATTTTCTTGTAAGGTATACCATAGTTTATTTTTCCACTCTTTGTTGATTGGGCAGTATTTTTGAATTTTTCTATTTTATTTTATTTTATTCTATTTTATTTATTTATTTTTTTTATTAAGTATAGTTGGTTTACATAAAGGGAACAATTTTTTTTTTTTTTTTGATGGACATAGTGGTTCTTTTTTATTTATTTATTTATTTTTGGCTGTGTTGGGTCTTCGTTTCTGTGCGAGGGCTTTCTCCAGTTGCGGCGAGCGGGGGCCACTCTTCATCGCGGTGCGCGGGCCTCTCACTTTCGCGGCCTCTCTTGTTGCGGAGCACAGGCTCCAGATGCGCAGGCTCAGTAGTTGTGGCTCACGGGCCCAGTTGCTCCGCGGCATGTGGGATCTTCCCAGATCAGGGCTCGAACCCGTGTCCCCTGCATTAGCAGGCATATTCTCAACCACTACGCCACAAGGGAAGCCCCCAAATTTTTCTATTTTAAATGAAGCAGAATGCCTGCCTTAAAATGGTTTTTGGAGAGAGGGCCATCTTTAAAGTTGCCAACATTTTCTAGCTGTAGAAGGAGCAGGTCAGTCACCGAGGAGCCCACCTGCTTATTTCCCATCACACAATTGTCACATAATTTTAGAATAAATATGCACTGATTATTCTGGGAAAACCCACAAGTTAGTGCTGTAAACCAGAGGCAAATGCTTCAGACTCAGATCGTAAGTATTTCTAAATTGAATATACTATCTCCCTGGGAGAAGAACTTTCAGGTGTCGAGAGTCTGGGTCTTCTCTTAGTGAAGCTGACCCCTCCTCTCCCCTGTGGAATGCTGTTGGGAACCAGGCACCCTTGATGGGGTTGAGGTCCTGGCAGCTGTGGAGGCTGTTGTGTCTTGGCTTAGAGAGCCAGGCGAGGGAGAGAGCAGATGTTCAGCACAGGTGACCAGTGAGTCCCAGCAGGGATGGTGGAGTGTGTGTACAGTCATCAGAGAATGCCGGGAACACTTAGGGAACACTCCAAAGCAGGCACTGCTGTCCTGGTGCTACCCAGCTGGAGACTGTTAAGTCACTGATTGTTTGGGCTGAAAAAATGGCTGAGATTTCCAACAGTGCTCACCTGCTTCCATCAGAGGCTGAAATCGAGTCCCTTGGGGAAATACTCAAAGCTAAATCTGTTCCTAGGCAGAAAAGTGTGTAACTTATTTAACTATACACATATCCACAAAGACATTAAATCAGGATTACCAGAGTCAATACTTTGCAATTCCAGGACTGTGTCAGATATGTAAGAAGGGGTCTGTATGGTCGTCTTAAATGGATATCTTTCCAGGGTTTACATAGTGTTCATTGCTGAAGTTCCAAGGCAGGTGAATGAGGGAGTCAGATTGCCTGGGTTTGAATCCACATCCACTGCTGGTGACCTTGGACATGTAACTTAATCTCTCTTAACTTCTTGCAGGGGAATTAGGAGAAATAAATGAAATAACGCATGCAAAGGGCTTATCACGACGCCTGGTGTACAGTCAGCACGCAATGCATGCTAATTGTTCTTATATTATCTTTATATTATTTTTCTCATGTATTGTAATAGCTTCCTAACTAGTCTCATTACTTTCACTCTTCCTCTTTCTCCAGTATATTTTGCACATAGCAGCCAGAAAATTCAAAATTCAAACCCGATCGTGTCACTCTCCTGTTTAAGGCCTTTTCCCACCACTGCTCTCTCACTGCACTAAACTCCTTGCCACGGTCTACGAGGAAGGCCCTGCAGGGTTTGGCATCACCCCCGCTGTGACAGCCTGCCCTTCGCCCACACTCCTGGCATTCCAGCCCTGCTGGCCTGATCGCTGCCCCTTGAACTTCCTTTACTTGCTATTGCCTGTAGCCTTTGTACTTGTTGTGCCCCCAGCTGGAATGTTCCCCCGTCTCCACATGGCCGACTCCTTCATATCGTCTGTATCTCAGCTTAAATGGCACCTCCTCAGAGAGCCTTCTCTGAAGATCCAATCTAATCGACTCTCCTGGCAGTTATAATTGCATCATCTTGTTTTATTTTCTATGTGGCATTGTCATTATTGTCTGTCTCCCTGCAGTGGGGTGTAATCTCCCTGAGAGCAAGCACCTTTTGTGTCTTGTTAAGCACTTACCCCCAGTGTCCAGAGCTGAACCCAACACATATTAGGAACTCAAGAAGTATTTGTAGGATCAGTGAATGAATGAATGAATGAATGGTCTTGATAATGACACCCTATTCAAAGAAAGACTGGGTTCTACCCAGAGTTAAAAAGTGCCTTGATGGAAAAAAAACACTTTAGTCGGAGCACTAACAATGGAATTTGGAATCAATAGAATCTTAGGACCAGCCAAGTTCTGAGCTGATTTTCTTTGTACTGAAATGATCCTAGATTGAAGGGCATTTTTCCTGGATACATGGAGTCCTGGAAGACTCAAAGGGGGCCATTGCTTGAGGAACCTAAAAAATGAAGACCTCAGAGGAGGAAGACAAAGGTAGACTGTGAGGAAAACAATTAGTGATGAGCCCCATTCGTGACTCTGGAGGAAAAAGGGGAAGGGAGAGGGTCTGCTACTTCTTCCCTCCCACGTGTTTGACACCATGTAGCTCATGAGTCACTTGTGAAAGGCTGCTCTCAGAAGCTTCCAGTCGTCTGCTTCCTGAGACAGTCATGCCTTTCCCTCTGAAATTCAATTAAATCAGCCCTAATGAGTGGCTATGCGGAAAGGGAGCTCTTGTTTACAGAACACAAGGAATAATAACGAGCCAACATTAATTAGGATTGTTACTGCAAATCAGAAAAATTGATTCTTCACCTCAACAGCGGGCAGATTTCCGCTTTCAGACATCACGTCTCACAGGCTTGAGAAAGAGAGAACCTTGTGGCCTTTGTTTATTGCTGTGAAGTAGATGTTTAAGAACAACACCACTAAAATTTTCCTTTGTTCTACTGGCTCGAGTCAATTCCACCAATCGCCATTCACTATTTTTCTGGCTGTTGCCACTACCGAGTTTTCTGAATAAACACAGGCAACCAAGTTTTAACCACAATGATAAAATACTTAAGAAAAAAAACATTCTGTGGGCAAAGGGCCACGGCAGTAGGAGGGTTTGACTTACGGATCATGTTTATCCTTTGATCATCTGTCATTTTGTTAGAAGAAAGCATATGCCATCCTTTGCTCTGTTTTTAAAATAGATTCAGAGGAAGTGAGGAATTAATCTTAACCTTAAACACATTGAGCCCAGTATTTCCTATCCAACTGTAGAATGTACTATCTAGTTTCCTACACCTCGCCCTTGCTAAGTTTAGGCTCTTTGGGCCAGCTGTCAAGAGGGAAAAGAAGGGGGAAGGGAACATTGCTTTAGATGGATAAGGCATTGCGCTGTCCGTTTTATCAATCCTGGCTTATTTCCTCTCTCTGCCATTCCCTGTTCCCCACAGCGACAGAACCAAGTGTGACTGGAGCTAATGACCCTTGTGATTTTTCAGACATTCGTTCCAAAATGGGATTGGCACGAATCTCTTTCTCACTGTGTTCCACTTCGTGGTTATGCGTTACGAACACTGAAAATGAGTCAGCCCATCGACAGCGCATATCTTGCCCATCTTGGTACTCTCTAGAAAAGCAAAGTTTTGCCTTGTTTTTTTTTTTTTTTAATAAATTTATTTATTTATTTTTGGCTGTGTTGGGTCTTTGTTGCTGCGTGCGGGCTTTCTCTAGTTGCGGAGAGCAGGGGCTACTCTTAGTTGTGGTGCGCGGGCTTCTCGTTGCGGTGGCTTCTCTTGCTGCGGAGCACGGGTTCTAGGCGCGCGGGCTTCAGTAGTTGTGGCACGTGGGCTCAGTAGTTGTGGCTCGCAGGCTCTAGAGCGCAGGCTCAGTAGTTGTGGCGCACGGGCCCAGTTGCTCCGTGGCAGGTGAGATCTTCTCTGACCAGGGCTCGAACCCATCTCCCCTGCATTGGCAGGCAGATTCTTTTTTTTTTTTTGGCAGGCAGATTCTTAACCACTGTGCCACCAGTGAAGTCCCTGTCTTGCATTTTAAAAATTGTTGCTAAGAAAGGAGGCTAGCATGTCATCAGCTCACCTGCTCTGCTCTCAGTGGAGGTGGTGTTGGAGCAGCAACATTTGGAGAGTTGGTCTTTTAAGATTTTTCTTCCTTAGGATAACACTGCTAAGATGACTGACTTTGCAGATAATTCGGTCAACGTTCTTCAGCTTTTAAAGACAATGAAGCTTTAGCTATTGCAGATTTCGGCACTTATTCATAGTGATGTGCTCTGTGCTCAGCGCCCAGACCTGGCTCATGATGGGTGTTCAATACATGCTTAGGGAATTGAACCTGAGTTAGTGTCTAAGCGTCCTGTGAGGGGGGGCCCTCTAGTACAGGTGAACTGCTCCCAGACTGTGGACCTTCCCAGTGCATTTCAGTGCGGGGACCGCTGCTGCCCTGTTTTTTCAGCCCCTTCAGCCTTCTGCCCACTCATTTCCCATGCCCTGTGCCTGGGCACCGCCCTTCCTCTGCCAGAGCAGGCTTCTGCTTTTCACACAAGCATGGAGAGAATCAGACAGGGCTTAGCAATATCTACAGTGCCTGTGGGTCCCATGAGATATGGCGAAGCTTGGTGAAAATGTTTATGACATCAGCCATGTGAGGGAAGAATAACTATGAAAAATCTTCTGCATCCAGTGAAATCAACACTGCCTTTTCCTCTTTTTTATGGAAAATTTAAAACACTTGCAAAGACTAAGCAAAGACTAATACAATGAACACTTGTGTACCCATCATACAGCTTCAACAACCATCAGTTTTTCACTAGTTAGTTTAATCTATGAACTCTTCCAGTTTTGTGTGCATGTCTGCGTGTGTGTGAGGGAACCAGTGAAACTTGGCCTTTACATAATGTGAGTCCTATCTACTTCCATATCATTTAGGCATAAATAAAATTTCCTAAATGAAAACGTTACCATTGAGTCTTTTGTGGAGATGCCCTATTTTTAGGTCCTGGGACTGGCGGTTCCAGAATGTTTCAATTAAATGCTAGTAATGTAGAAAACAGCCTTTTTCGAGGCCTCATGTCCCCTCCATCAGTGGCTTTCAGCCACTTCCTTCTGTCTGACTGAATTCTTAAGCGTGTCCTTGGTGGCTGCTGGTGGAGCTGGTGCTGCTTTGTCAGTCTCTCTGCTTCTGGCACCCACACGCCGCAAGTGCAAGCTTCCTCTGGGCATTTGAGACCACTGGAGCTCAAACTTTTCTTAATTGCTGTATTTGCAGTGAATGTCCTTTTGTCACAGTGCAATGACCCATTTTTTTTCCAACCACAGAGCTGATGGAGATGGGCTGCCAAGTCACACCGGGGGAATGATTCAGAGGAGGGAGTAGTGGGCGACAGCCTGCACACGTGATAACCTGGAGAGTGCTCGGTTTTTATGGAATACGTTCATTGTATAGATTGTTACTGGTGCAGTTGAGAAAGATAAGGTGATGTCATCTGTTTTGATTTACATGCTCATAAAATAAGAAAAATCAAATGGAGTCCATAAGATGACCAGACCATCTCATGAAAATGACTCCCTGACCAGATGTCGTTCCTTGGTTCTAATAATTAATGATGAATTTGAATAAATCAAGAGAGACTAAGCCTTGTTTTTATTATATGCTTGTTCCTGTCACTGCAAAGATTTTAACATGCCAGTCTTTTCCCCACATAGATTGGAACAAACTCAACCGGATGATTTATATACATAGAATTTTAAAAGGAGATTCAGAAGAATGAGTTTCAGATGTCTGTTACAGCATGAGCTTCCCGCAAAGGCGGTAAAGTGATTGCAGTGGTCCTCCGCAAGTTCCCCTGATCCTTTCCTGGTCCTTCCCTTGCAGGCCATGTTTCCCTGGCTCCCCTGTCACTTGGCTTCCTGTTGGGTTCTGCTAGTGGGAAGACTGAAGTGTGGGAAGAAGTGACAAGCTGAGGGTCTCAGTTTCCCATTGCTGCTGTAAGAGATTACCACACACTTAGTGACTGAGACAACACATCTGTTATCTTACAGCTCTGGAGGTCAGAAGTTTGAAATAAGTCTTATGGGACCAAAATCAAGGTGTCAGCAGGGCTACTTTCCTTCTGGAGGCTCTAGGGGAGAACCCGTTTGCTTTCTAGTGGCTGCCACATTCCTTGACTTGTGGCCACATCACTCTGACCCCTGCTTCTGTCATCCCACATTGTCATCTCATCTCTGACTCTACCCTTCCTGCCTCCCTCTTATAAGGATCCTTGAGATGTCAGTGGGTCCACCTGAGTAATCTAGGATAATCACTCCATCTGAAGATCCTCACCTACTCACATCTGCAAAGTCCCTTTTGCCTTGTAAGGTAACATACTTAACAGTTTCTTGTAATTAGAACATGGACATCTTTGGAAGGGGTACATTATCCCTCCTCCCACACCAAGGTATTTTTCCCCATCCACCCTCAAGGTGACCCAGGTCCCTGCCTTCTGATAAGGCTCCTGCTCCCTTAGTCCTTATGGCCTGGGGGTGGCAATGGCTTCCGGCTGTTGCTAACCTCTGGGTGCCACCCATCCCCAGATTGGCTAATCAGTCTCTTTTGCCACCTGTGTAACAAATTCCCCACATCAAAGTCCCTTTGTTTGAAATACCGAAAGTTGCTTTCTGTTTTCCTGGGTGGAGACTGACTGAGGAGGTGAAGTGGTGATGCCTCAGCACTGATGGTCTCCCCCGGAGATTGCTGTGGGGCACGTGGGGAGCCCGAGACCTTTGGGTGATCATGTCGGGATTAGCAGGGGCTCCGCCTTCCATTCGACAAGAGTTTTCTCCCTCTCCCTCGGTCTCAGGACCAGGATGTGCAAGCATGCTGCAGCTGCTGGAAGGACGGCCAGTGATTTGAGGTGCACGGGCCTCTGATGGAGGCCAGTTCAACATCTCAGTGCAGACATCAAGAGCTTCCTAACCCAAGATTCTGGGACTGTGGAAAAGGGCTATTTAAGAGAAACTATCAAAAGTATATGTGGGAAGAGGCATTTCTTCTAGTCTGAATACTTGGATTTAAGTTCGTCCATTTGTTCTCTGTATGAACAAATCACTAGTTTCTCCGCCTCAGTGTCCTCATCTGTTAAAACGGAACAATCATAGTTAACTTCAAAGATTTGCATGAAGGCTAAATGAGGTAATGTATGGGACACGCTAGGTGAACGGTAGAATTGGTTAATTCTAAAAATAGTTACTTACTGAGACCTACCATGGGCTGGTTACTGTCCTAAGTCCCTGTTCTTGTGGAGTTTTTGATTTATTGGGAAGATAGACCTTATTCAAATTATCGCAACAAATGTACATCTAATGATAAGCACAGCTTTGAAGGAAAGGTACATGGTTCTTTAGAACATATGACAAAGAAGCCTGACTTTAACCAGAGGTTCAAGAAAGCACCTGGGCTATAATTTGAAGGATACTCAGGAGTTAAGTAGGTAAGGGGATTGAGGAAACAGCAAGTACAAAGGCCATGGGGTTGAATGGTGCACGTTGTGTTCAAAGATCTGAAAGAAGCCCAAAGAGCAAGAAGAAAGTACAAGACAAACCTGGGGAGGTAGTCAGGGCCAGACCATGCCAACCCTTGTAAGGATTTTAGCTTTTATGCTACGAACTAATGGGGAGACACTGAAGGATTTGGGGCAGTGTGTGTATGTGTGTGTGCATTTGTGTGTGTGTGATGAGAGCAGCTGTATGATTTAGCAGAAGATCACTCTGGCTGCTGCATGATGAACAGATTGGAGAGGGTCAAGAGAGGATGAGAGGAGAGCAGGCGGGAGGGCCTGGCATGACCTCCATGAGAACCTGGAAGAGAGCTTGGATTAGGGGGTGTGGAGGCCGAGGGAGAGGCAAGGGTCTCGGTTTGCACTCTGAGGTGGATGGTGGTGCTGAACTAGGGGCAGAGAGCACTGGAGAGAATGCAGATTGGATGGGGAATGATCATGAACTTGGTGTTGGGTATGCTGAGTTTGAGGAGCCTCAGAGACAGCCAAGAGGAGACGTTCCATTAGCCACTCAGGAGAGGTCTGCTCCGGACTTAGAACTTTGGGCATCATGGGTTTATAAGTAATAACTACTTGGGCCTAGATGAAATCGTCTTCCAGAGAAGCTAACATGTACTGAGGGCTTATGCCATGCCAGGCACAATTCTAAGCACTTTATTGTATTAAGTCATTTAATCTCCATAAACTCATATCTCCTTTTGAGATATTTTCCCCATTTTACAGATGAGAGAACTGAGGTAACAGACAGCCTCGATGACTTGCTCAGGTTAAAACAATTAGTGAGACTTGGAACCAGGATCCGACCCCAGGGTGGCTCCCATACTAGTGTTGTTAGTCACTTCGCCACACTGCCCCCCTCTCTCTAGGCTCACGGCTCATTCTGAGGACACGGACTGCTCTGACACAGGGATGTTGTTGCAAACACGGTGCCCACTGTTTTCAGGGGGCTTCAAGAGATGTTGGTGTTTCTGGTTGCCATGGTTTGCATAGTATACATTCCTCACCTGCTGGAATCCTACCGCCCCGAGGAGCAGCTGCCAGGAGTTGCAGAAGGAACATGTGCTGGCAGCAAAGCAGAGCGCAGGGAGAAGAGGGTGAGAATGAGGAGAGGCACGCAGCAATTATCCGCTCAAGCAACAACTTGTCTGAGATGCCTTCGGTTACCAGAAGGCTCTGCCTTTCCACAGATGGAGGCTGACCCCACCAACAAGGTAACCACCGTCTGTAGTAAAACCGGACTCATTAACATTTACAAACTGGGAGACTTTTCCTGAAAGTCATATGACGCTACATTGCCAAGGGGGAAAGATTCACTCACTCTATCTAAACACCTAATAATGCTTTCGCGCAGGCACCTGCCTCCAGCCGAGTGGGCGTAGTTCCACACCCCAGAGAGGAGAGGGAGAGTGAGCCTAAGATAAATTATATAAGCTCTTGAGCAGAGCTACATATAGATGGGCTCTGTGTGACTCGCTTTATCATTAGAGGGGACTGTGTCCTTTCCTGGAGTGTTGTTGCAGCTGGCGACCAGTTCAGCCAAAGGCAGCTTAATGCCCCATAAAATGATTAGATGGGGATGAAGGCAGATCGTAGTCGTGGATCCTGTCGCACAGCTGAAGAGCCTTTTAACTACGGCCCCCGGTGTGCAGGCCGCCGCAGGAAAGGGTTCCATTTGCCCAGCCTGCTAAGGATGCACCGGGAGTGGCCCAGCCACACAAGGAGCAGAAAGTATCACTGTTTTCCTCTGTTACGTCACCTTCGTCCTTGCAGTCGGGATGGTCCCACTGCCTCGGGGCATCTTCTTCTGCCTTGCTGAGCCATTTGCTTAAAGAATTTCAGGGTCCAGAGGGCAAATGGAACACAGAGAGCTCTCGATTCAGTGCAACATAAATCGAGCACCCACTGTGGGCTCATTGCATGAAGCGCTTCAGAAAGGAAGTGTAGGTCTGCCCCCCAGGGACCTGTGGTCTGGCCTGGATGATTGTCAGTGATAAGCCTAAGGCGGACTGTGGCATTGGACATGCATCCAGAAAAACTAGTAGAGTTCTGAAAGGCGGTGCCAGAGAGGGTGGATAGTCCGAGTATCAGATAAAACTCAGTTGGCGATTGCAGGTTTCCACCTAATGTCTGAATAGCCTTTGTGGTAACCTGAGCTGCCCCGAGACAGGGTGTGTTTCCGCAGGAGCAGGGGAACTTCTGGCGGCATTTATGTGAAGAATAGAGGGACACGGGTTACCGGGGTTCTTGCTTTGGGGTTTGGATTTCATGCCCCACAGAGTCCCCTACAACTTCGTGTTTCTATTTTTCAAGTCCCTCAGAATGAATCCCTCCCCCCGAGAACGTTTTAGCCTACTAGGCAGATGTGAATAAAAATACCCCCAAAGATAATTTGAGTCCAAAAGTTTTCTGTATTTGAGAGACTAAATGGATACTTACTTAGCGTTATCTAAATATAGCTTTCTCTGTACACTGGCACTCTTTTCACAGAAATAACTTAAATAGAATTGAGTGATAGGATAGTTAAAATTATCTTTATTTGTTCCAAAAAGATGGAACAAACTGCATAGTTCCTATGGGCATATTTTTTAAAAATATGTTAAATTATTCTTTTTTAAAATTAGGCAATACCAGCACATCTTAAATAATTCAAATATACCAAGCACATCTGCCTCCAATTTCATCCTCTAAATCTCTAGTGACCCCTCCCCCAGGCAACCACTGTGAACGGCTTCTTAAGTATTCCTCCAGAAAGAGATACACCTAAACAAGGATGTGTGTGTGTGCAGCGTGCTCTGTACACTGTTCCAATGATTATAATTTGAAAATTTCTCTGAATCATTGCTTAATTATAGTTAACAGCTGCATGGTATTTTTTGTATACTATATATCTATAGTTTACTATACTACTGTATGTCTATAAAAATTTTATATATTTTTATATATCTATATTTAGAGTTATACTGTGTGATCAGTATGTACTATATATGATATAGAATAATACTAGTGTATATTACAATATGGTGTATTGTAGTACATAGTATAGTGTACAGTATCCTATGGTATATACTGTGCTCTGCATAGTAGTCTCTTGTATTGATGTTCATAATTCATTTAACCCTGGACTGGCCTATTTTGGCATCACCATCATCCTGCCTTTTCTGTTAGAATGTAAACCTCCACAAGATCAGTGACTTGGTCTTTTTTTTAAAATTTTTATTTTATATGGGAGTATAGTTGATGAACAATCTTGTGTTAGTTTCAGGTGTACAGCAAAGTGAACAGTTATACATATACACGTATCTATTCTTTTTCAAATTCTTTTCCCATTTATGTTATTACAGAATACTGAGCAGAGTGCCCTGTGCTATACAGTAGGCCCTTGTTGATTATCTATTTTAAATATAGTAGTGTGTACATGTCAGTCCCAAACTCCCAAGTTATCCCTCCCCTGCACCTTCCCCCTTTGGGGGAAGCTTAACCATAAGCTTGTTTTCTAAGTCTGTGAGTCTGTATCTGTTTTGTAAATAAGTTCATTTGTATCAATATTTTAGATTCTGCATATAAGTGATATCATATTTGTCTTTCTCTGACTTACTTCACTTAGTATGATAATCTCCAGGAAAGACTTGGTCTCGTTTGTACCCATTGTGCCCATGCATTTGGAGTAGTAGCTGGAATGTGGCAGGTGTTCAATAAATATTGGTTGAATGAGTGAATCACAGGAAAATATGTTTAAATTTACTTTAGAGTTTTAAAATTTATTTACTTGTTTATTTTTACGGCTGTGTTGGGTCTTTGTTTCTGTGCGAGGGCTTTCTCTAGTTGTGGCGAGCGGGGGCCACTCTTCATCGCGGTGCGCGGGCCTCTCACTGTCGTGGCCTCTCTTGTTGCGGAGCACAGGCTCCAGACGCGCAGGCTCAGTAGTTGTGGCTCACGGGCCTAGTTGCTCCGCGGCATGTGGGATCTTCCCAGACCAGGGCTCGAACCCATGTCCCCTGCATTGGCAGGCAGATTCTCAACCACTGCGCCACCAGGGAAGCCCTAGAGTTTTTATTTATAAACAAATAACCTCATTATGAAAATTTTGAAAAATCAGGAAAATAGAGAAGTTAAGAATCCTAGTCTGGTTGCTCAGAGGCCACCACTGTTAACATCTTGATATCTTTCCTTTCAACCTTTCCTCTAGATACATTTTAATGTTGTGATTTTCTCTTGTAACTTTTTATCCTGCTTTGTTTCCAATGACATTCTAACTTATGCATTTTCTATGTTATTAAAAAAAAGTCATAAACATATTTTTAAATGGTTACCCTATAATGGAGATACATTTTAAATTATTAACATTCTTTTCTCCTTTGTCTTCCTGAGTACTTGACCTTCACCTTTTCACCTTGGCCACGATGTCCTCC
Source organism: Balaenoptera musculus (assembly GCF_009873245.2). Lineage (NCBI taxonomy): Eukaryota > Metazoa > Chordata > Mammalia > Artiodactyla > Balaenopteridae > Balaenoptera > Balaenoptera musculus. The sequence continues at coordinate 95,003,387 of NC_045785.1, read as the reverse complement.
TCCTTGGCATGGGAATCATGCCTGGAGTAAGACGGAAGTAAATATTTAGTTTCTGACATGCAAATAGGATTATGTTGCAGGAGAAAGGATTTGCCATTCCTCTGGCTGATGCACTCTCTTGCACATTACAATCAAATGTGGATGACCCAGGCCATAGTGTCCTCCTGTGGTGGGGAGATGCTTCTTCTGTCCTCAAAAGCAGAGCATGAAGCTCACTGCTCTACTAATGCAGGGCTGCGTTGAAGACAAAAGGAAGCAAAATAAAAGTCCATCCACTTTCTGTCCCAGAGGAAAGGGGGGCAGAGAGGAGAGGGGAAGGGAAGAAAGTGAAAGAATTAAAGTGGGTCCTAATTTGCTGTGCATTTTATAACTGGAGGGAGGGAAGAGACTCCAGGAAGCTCCCGCCCGCACCCTTCCCCCCCACATATGTTTGAGATCTTGGGAGGAGACTTCTGTGCATAGCAGGGTAGCTCTGGCTGTGATTACAAAGGAGAGCTGTGTGGTCAGACTGGACCAGAGAAGGGTCTGGTTGGCACTTTCTGGAACACCCCTCCATTCCCAGAGAGCCTGTAATGTTGAAAGCACTGAGCCTGTAATGATTTGTTGTGGCGGAACAAGGGAGCCCAGCAGCAAAGCCTGGGGGAGAACTGTAGACCCGGGGCTGGACGGGGCCTCTGATGACCGCTTAGACGTGTTCAGCCATCAGAAGTGAGGCAAAGCCTAGTCAGCCAAGGAGCACACGGGGGCTTGGAATGGCAGCAAGACGCAGAGCCGCCTTGGGTCTGTTCCAGAGACCAGAGGAGGGAGCCAGCACTGTGCTTGAGGACATCTCGTTTTTTGCTGTCAAAAGGACATGTAGGATGCCCCCTTTCCCCAGATGCCTCCTTAATGAGAGAAGCAAAGGAAGTGAAATTATGTGAGAGATTTAACCATTTTATCCTAGGAGACCAAATACCACCTAAATTATCAATGCAGATTAAGCTCTAAATCAGATTGGAAAATGAGTTATCTTCCCCCCACTAACCAGTGGAGCAAAACCAGAGGAATTAGAGTTTAAACAGTGCAATCACAGTTTTGGTAAATACGAGCTGTGATGTGAGTTAAATTTTGTGATCCCTACTGAACACACTGCTTCACTGAGTGACAAAATCATAATGAATTTGTCCATTCCTTTCTGGCTGGGATTTAAGATTCTCTAGTTTTGCATTATTAGAGAGGTTATATGAACACCTTTGTGCATTTAAATTAGGAGTCACTAAATAAATAGTTCTTCAATACATTTTGAAGTGACATTTTCACTGGGAATGTAGAATAGCTTATGTATGTGATCTAAGGTTGCTTCCTGTAGTAGAAGATGAGCCCCTAATAAGATGGATTAGTAAGAGCCAGAGTAACAGAAGAGATAATTGACCTTCTCTGTATTAGAAGTGAACAGAATTTTTTGAATGTGGGCTTGAGAGAGAAAAGAGGGTGAAGCAATATGGTGGAAGACTGGAGTCCAAGTCTTAGAAGTGGCCAAGAGACTTGTAGGAACAGAAATATCTATCAAGGAATTTTTTTATTGAAGTATAGTTGATTTACAATGTTGTGTTAGTTTCAGGTGTGCAGCAAAGTGATTCAGTTATACATATATATATTCTTTTTCTCTTAAGTTGCATATCCGTCATGTACATCCTGCCATTGCCCTAACCTTTGACAAAGGCTTCCATTCTCACAAATACCTCTGTGATGGTTTTATTCATTTTGTAGGTTCGTTGATTAGGGGTGATGACAATTAAGGAAAGGAGTTGAATTCAATATCTGGGTCAATATGATGAGGAATTGGGACCACAAAATTGACATAGTGAGATGATCTATAAAATGATGATCCCTAAAATGAACATTTCAGTGTAAGCGGGAGCTCAGAGCTGGAAGTGACTACAAGAGGTGCAACCCCCTTGCCCCCAGGAATTGAGAAATGTTACAGAGGCCATGGACATTTCCCAATTAATTGAATGGGAATTGAATCAATCTTGTCTAGCTATTAGAGTCTGGGGAACACCAGTTGACAAGTGGTATTTATGTATATCTTTGCTGTCACCATCCCATGGAAACGGGGGCTTCCCCTCACTTGTTTTAGAGATCCCCTGTTCTCTGTGGTGCAGGACACATCCATCATCAACCTATTAGAGGGTGAAAACAATGGCAGGGTGGAGAGAGCACATGGGAGAATCTACATAGAGGGGTATAACTACAGGATCTTTATTTTAGGTAGCACGAGTTAATATACCAACTGGCCCTTCTAAGACTGCTATTTCTCTCTATTCCTGTATGTACTCTAAGCTATTTTGACTCATTCTTGTCAGGCAAGAAGCATAAGCTTTGTAGGGGTCTTGGGTCCACTGCTTTGTCCCGCGTTGAAACCTACCCAATGGGTATTGAAAATTCAGCAGATTTCCTGGACTCTACCTCAGTCTAGAAATTTCTCTTAACAAGTTATTCTCTGGCATCAGCATTCACTCCTTACTGGAGAAAACACTCCTATGTGTTCTCTATCTATGCATGTGAGCCCCTTCTATAGGTCTTGCTTTGGCCACTGAACACGTCCCTTTTACGGTGACCTCATGCATTGCCTTCCCGCCCCTCCCACCAGCACTTCTATTCTCTCACCTTCCTGTTTCCTCTTTTGGCTTCATTTTCTCTCCATTTTGCTTAGACTGTTTGCTCACCATCCTTACTGCAGGAGGTCAAGCTAGCCTGGCCCATATCTGTGTTCACTGTCAGCACAGTAAAGCCCATATTTGATCTTACAACTCTCTTCATAGTAAAAATGGCTTACAATGTGTCATAGCAGGCAACTGTTTGGGGGGACAGACTTTCCTTGGAGCATGTTCAACATTGAAAGGTAGGAAAGTCATCACATCATATGATTAATGGAGTCTGAACAGGGCTATCAAAGTAGACTGAAAATACTGCCCAAGAAAGGAGATTACAGGTTAGCACCCTAAATAAATAAATAAATGGATAAATAAAGCAGTAAACTTAATTTTCAAATGACTAAATTTTATAAATTGCTGACATCCCTTAAACAGAATTTCCAGAGCCAGAGTCAATTTCAAATTCCTTTACTCTTGCCTTAAGCATTAGCTGTACTTAGCAGAGCAGGCTGAGAGTTAAAGACCCTGCCCAGTACCGCCAGATGCCTTATATCTACCAAAAAGCAAGGAGTTGAAAGTAGCCTCCTAACCAACTGCGGGCAACCTGAAGTTTGGCGTAATTGTATAACATGAGGCTCTTGGGAGAGTGACAATAAACCTAATTGGCAGACTGCCCCTGCCTTCCCAGAGGTGGAGAATGGGGATAGAAAGTATGTAGAAGGCAGGTGGGAAGGGAAACCACAAATCTAAACCCTCCTTGTAGCTTTCACCTTCAGAAATCAGAAGTTGGAGGATATTTGAAGAGTGGGCATGGAGATAGATAGGAAAACAAAAAACAAAAAAACCCAAACCGAACATGGTTACTCTGTAGAACAAATATCCGCAGGAAGTTTTCCTGGGTTGAGATACCTCTGCTAGGTTAAGTTCAAAGGAGTGTTTTTCAGCTGGTGAACTTTTTTCTTTTCCTCCTTCCTCCTTTCACAGTGCCTCATGTTAGTGGATAGATCGAAATCTTCATACTTTGTGTGCTTTCACATTTCAGTTAATGTTATGACACAATAATAAGATCAAACGGCATATGGATGGAACGCGATATGTTAATAATATCTGTCACAACCTACAGTAGCTCATGTCATCACAACAACCTTAGTGAGGTAAACAAGGCAGGTATTATTTCATCCCATTCTACCCACAAGGAAACAGACCCAGGGACTCATCTGCTCAAGGTTAAACAACTGCAAGACGTGGAATCAAAACCCATGTTTTCTGATTTGGAAACACGTGCTTTTTCTACTGTTAAATTCCATTCACACAGACTTTCAGGCCCATGTAACAAGGATTTAATCATAAGAGCTCTCTCCTTGACCTTGTTGTATTTGTCTTAGCATAGAATATATAAATGTTAGGATGTTTTTTCTGTGACTGTGATATTGGCATTGGGCAATTATTTAACAAACATGTTGAACATCTGATAATGTCAGGCACTGAACTCAGCTCTGGGACGACAAAGACCAAAAAGATTTATCCCAGGGGATGTGGCCATGGGAGGACACATTACAAAATAATACATACTATTAGATACATGAACGAAAAGACATGGGAACATTAAAGGCACAGCATCTAATGTTACTTGGGAGAGTTGGGGAAGGAGGTGATATCAGAGCTTTGTCTTCAAGGAGGAGAGGCGTCTGCCAAGTGAAGAAGGAGGGGAAGAGTATCTTAATGAGAAGACCCAGCGTTCGTATAGTGCAGACAGAGGACTGTGCACAGTGGGCCCGGAGCAGGGAAATGAGGTAGGGAGGCAAGGCTGGGTAGGGGACCAGCTTGCAGAGGTCTTTGTAGACCAAGCTAAGGAACTTGTATTTTGTTATGTAGGCAGTGGGGACCCCCCAGAGGATTTTAAGCAGGTAAACTGACATATAGAGGAAGATTCAACAAAACGGATATATTGATGTTAACCTTTTGGGACTCAGTATAACTTGTTTAAAAATGAATTTTCATACCTCTAGAACAGTGTTCTCAAACTTTAGTGTACACCAGAATTACCCAGAGGACTTGTTAACACACAGGTTGCTAGATCCCAACCCCAGTAGGATCAGTAGGGCTGGGTGGGGTCGGAGAATCTGCATCTCTAACAAGTTCCCAGGTGATGTTGATGTGACTGGTCCAGGGTCTCATTTTGAGAACTACTGCTTTTGGGAAGCATTCATTGCCTGGAGAGGACCGAGAAAGAATACCTCTAACTTATTAATAAAGCAAAATTGAAACAAGAGGTATCAATTGAATAATAAGAACCTGCTGTATAAAAAAATTAAATTAAATTAAATTAAAAAAAATAAAATTCCTTATCACATAATTCCAAAAAAAGAGGTATCAATTGAAGCATTTGAGGTATAATAAAGGTTTTTTTAAAAAAATCTAAACCAAGGGTTGCGATCATCATCAAATAATATGAAAAATGGAAGTTCGCATGAGGTCCTGGGCTAAATGCTTACAAGGAAAGCGAACCAGAAGTGGCTCCTGTTCTTGGGAGCTCATGATGATACCCAGGGGAAGGCTGGGACACATAACTGACCAGTCTTCAGTTTACCTCTAGTGGGCCGTCTGCTCTTTTCATTCCAACCCCACCCCCCAAACCCCCAAAAAAACCCCAAACCCAAAAAAAACCTTAGAAAACAGAACTGTAGCTGAGATAGAGACTGTCATAAATTCTGAGATTTTCACCAAAATTATTCTGTCACATCGGTGAAATTTTGGGGTGGAAGGAGGAAGTATGTAGAAATCACAGACCATCTTATGTGACAAAGTTGTCTTATGGTTAAGAATCATCTGACCATTAATCGGTGGAAATAGGAAAATCCAGGGGATGAGTAATAACAAGAACACCGTTTAGAGTGGGGAACTGGACCATGTAATGAATGTAAGAAACTGCGGGGCTTTTTGTTTCTAAAATGGATGTCTGTCTAGAATTCTTTCTTTAAACCTCTGCTCTAGGATGTCGCGTCCTTTGTCTCGATTATAAACAGCTTCTGAACGTGACATGAGTGGGTTTCAGACGAGCCTTCCAATGTCTGCTGTGACTAACCCTCTCTGACCTTCAGTCTGCACTCTCATTCCGGGGATTCTGTTTCATGAAATATTGATAGAGGAGATTACTTCAGAGCAATGCATACAGAATGAATGATGTTTCTTTGATGTATTAAGCCATCTTCCTGCCTTAAAGATTGTGAGGCAAAAAATAGCCATTAAAAGAAACCATTCTTAGAAGGACTCCTTGCTTGATTGACACTCACACTTAAATATGCACAACAGATTTCAGACCTCTCTCCTCCTACGTGGCACTAACTGAGCACTCTCCAATATAACACCCCAAAGCGCTGATGGCTCTGTCTGCAGTCCAGGAAGAGACCGCATTGTTCACCTGGATTACCGCAGTCAGCTACTGATATCTAATTTGCCTGCCTCTGGTCATCCTTGTCTCTACTCCATTCTTTTTAGATCAGTTGTTTTCAACTGGTGTGCCCAGACACCAGGTGAACTTGAACCTATTACAGGTACAAAGACAAATTTTGATTAACAAGGGCAAATAATTTTGGCTACAACTAAATATAACAATGAAAGCAGTGGTAGCACCAACTAACGTGTGTATTACTCTTACTAGGTGCCAGGCACGGCTCTAAGCACTTGATATTTGATATGTGCTAATTGGCTTATTCCTCATGAAAGGCCTAATGAAGTCTACCGTTAATCCCATTTTCAGATGAGGAGACTGAGGCATAGAGGGGTCGAGCAAATTGCCTGTTCCGGCCAACAGTAAGTGGCAGAGCTGGGTTTCAGAACCTGCTCTGGAAACACTGTTAGGATGAAACAAATACCCTTCCATCTAGATGTTCACTAAGCCAATTCCTGCTCATCCTTTAAGATCCAGCTCAACTGTCCTTGCCTTTGTAGCTCTCCCCGCTTCCTTCCCACTCCTCCCCTGAAGAAGAAATTGCTGCTGTATCTGTGCTCATACAGAGCTTGATAATAATGCTTAACACACCATTGTTGGTACATTAATCATCCTGATAGTCTGAGGATTCCACGCCTGTGACTTATTCATGCTTGTGTTCTTCCATCTCCTGCAAGGCCTCAAGGGCTGTTGATCTTCAGTAATTCCTGTTGTTGAGTTGAACGAGTGGAAATTATGGTATTTTATGTATAACTTTTAGAAGGAAATCACATCTCCTTTCAAATATATTTTGAAAGCTGATCATTTGAGTTCTGAATTCTGTTTCATTCAATTATGCAAGCAATCTTAAGAGAATGGCTAGTGTATACTTGGACACCGTGCTAGGTCGAAAGATACGGCAGTGAGCAAGGCAGACGTGGTGTCAGTAACATGGACTGTAGAGACCAGTGTGGGAGGCCAATTACCTAATTATGGTGGCGAGTACTGAATACTGTAATAATGTAGGGCGTGGAGACTAACGTGGCCCAGGGGGAGGGAAGGTTTTCCTGAGATAATGCCATCTAAACTGAGACCTAAAGGAGAATAAGAATTAGCCAGGTGAAGAGGGGGAGAATTGTATTCTCTGCTCTGACTTGCCTAAAAAATGGCAACATTCTCGCCCTCTCTGTTGATCTTTATATTCTTTCAAGACTCAGATAATATTCTGCTTTCTCCAAGAACTTTCTCTGAATATTTTAGCTTTATGACTTGTTTCCTCTGAAATCCTATATTCATAATATTTTAAAATAAATGTAAACCTCAAGGATGTGTCCCATATTGGGGCCACTAGGTTATTTCACTTAATCTTCAAAACAACCTTGCATGTTAGGTATTAGTATCTTTCCTTTTTCAGATGAGAAACTGAGGCTTGGTGAGGTCGGGCAATTCTTCTAAAATCTCACAGCTAGTAAGAGCAAACGGGAGAGTTGGATGTCAAATTTAGGTATACTTGGTAATTTTTGCAATAGTTTTATTAAGTAGGTATTATTATTTCCACTTTACAGATGGAGAAACTGAGATTCAAAGAATATTGGCTTAAGGTGACAAAGCTCCTGAATGTGGGAGCCTCTGGATTCCAGTTCATGTCTGTTTGGCTCCAGAGACTGTGCTCTGAAGGGCTGCTACTAAGATAGAAAGTGATTCAATATACTCTCTGATCTGAGCCCATGTGGCACCTCTGTGATTACTATCCTGAGGCAGTGTTAGGAGGCACACTGTGGCTCCAGAAACCTCCAGACTCTTGCTACTACCGGGTGGCTACTACCGGGTGGCCATCCGTGGACCAGGGGCATCTTCATCACCTAGGAGTTTATTAGCAAAACAGAATCTCAGGCCCCATCCTAGACCTATTAAATCCAAATCTGCATTGTAACAAGACTCCCAGATAATGCTCATTAAAGTTGGTGAAGCTCTCACGTAAGGTGTGCCTTAGAATTGCCCTTGCAATTATAGATTATGGAGTGTTGGCTTTCTTGGTCCAAGGACAGGTCAGTTCTGAGACTCTAGACTTTCAGGGAGAGTCCTGGGGCTCTGGATTGAGCTGGGCTTTCTTATTGACTCCTAGGAGGTCCTGGCGACCTTTGGGGACTGAGCTCACTATGGGATCTTTGAACTGGTGTTGAATATATAAAATGTCCCTTGAGGATTACTATTACCTGTGAGCTGAATTTTTAGCTTGTGGCAGTTTTAAGCTACAGGTTGAAATTTAAAAACCGTACCAATAACATGATGAATTATCCTTGTGAGGAAGAAAGAGATAAGTACCTTGCTCACACTATAAAAAGGCGTGCAAGAGCCAATAACATTTTCCATAAAACCCTGCAAATTTGTGGCAGGCCTATAATTATGATTCTGTTTGGGTGGCTTCCTTGTCTGTTTTCCAGCTAATAAAAGACCATAATAACACTACTGAGCTCTAATGAAATCTGCCATCTTTATCTTGATGGTCGACTGTTTGCTCTCATCTGTTTATTCATTCATGAACACTTATTGAATGCTGGGTACTACCCTTTACTGAGAACACTATATTTTTTTATTGATCAATATAGCAAAGACCCTAAAAGACTGACGAATTGCTACATGAGGTGATAACTAGATGATTTAACTTCTTTTTAAAATCTTGGTCCTATTTCATCTTCAGTTAGAAGGAAAGGACTTCCAAAATAGTGCTGTTCATGGCATTGTGTACATTGTACTTCTTGTTGGATAAAAGAAAGTGCTGGTAAAGCATAAGAAATAAAAATTATATTGGGTGTGGCAAAGTCCTGGAGACTGAGGTTGCCTTCTCTGCTTTGAATAGATTTTCAAGATGACTTCTCCTTAAGGTGAACCTGTTCCACTTAGAGAGTTTGGAGAGAGACAGAGAGACAAATAGAGAGAGAGACTATGACCGTAAGCCAAAATAAAGGCCAAGACCCTCTAAGTGGTTTGTCTTTATTTTTATTTCTTGAGGGAAAGAGACTCATTTCCAGCTCCGAGTACCAGAGCTGACTGCAGATATTTAGTATTCATTTTTTCTCTCCAAAGTTTAGTCTATGGGGCTGAAAACTGTGGTTGTAACATTAACCAGTTTAAGTGCACTATCTCTGTGCCAAGTCCTGTGACAGAAGGGCTTTTCTAGTACACACCAGGGAGGCATGGGCTCTAGAAGACCTCTCCTCTTTAAAAATTAGGTCCTGACGATTTAAGAGATCGCCATTTTGGGTGACTATGAGTTTTCCAATTGGCATGATGTATGGCTCTGAAAAGACTGTCAGCTTCAAGAATGCTTGTGTCATCTGTCTATGAGGTGTTTACAGAGAAAGAAAGCAAACATGGGAATAATGGATTGGCTTGCAACCTGAGTTGTGCTGAGTTTGTGTCGGATTTTGTGAGTGAGTGTGTGCGTGTGTGTGTTGTTTTACTTAGAGGCCTGTTTTCAGAATCGATATTATATATTTCACAACTAGAAGGTGACCTCAGCCCCTCTGTGCAGCAGCAGTGTCCTGAGGTAGAAACTGCTAATCTAATCACAGCCAGAAGCCCAGCCACCCAGTGGGAGCCCGGGAACAGGAAAATTCCTCCTTCTGTCCTTCCAATGTTCCTTCTATTTTCTTCCTTTTGCTCCTGCAATGGTTCAAAATCTGAGCATGACTTTTCAAGTGGAGGAAGTCTAGGTCATATCCTGTGTGCAGAAGCTGGCAGATACTGGTTCTCATTTTCTCCCTTGTCTCAGATTGTACTACCGCCTCCATCGTTTATATAACTCACTCGTTTAATCATTCTGCAGACGTTTGCTAGGTTTGTATGTACCAGGCACCATGAGAGGTGCTGGGGATGGGAGATGGATGAGGCGCCATCCCTTCCTTCACGAAGCTCACAGTTCCATTAAGGAGACAGGCGTGTAGACTATAACAATACAAGGTTAAAAGAAAAAAACAAACAAGCAATAAACCCTCCTTATAGAGACATATAGAAATGTGAACAGAGGAGGAACAATCAGCTTTATGTAAGAGGACTGAGGTGGGCCCCACCCGCGGCGGAGGGGCCCCTTGAGCTGAACGTTGAGGAATGAGCTTCAGTTTGCCAGGCCAGACAAAATCCTTTCTCATTAGGTGACTCTGCTATGAATCAATATGTCATTTATCGTGCTTGCTTTTTCTCTTAGTCAACCATCTCTGCTGCCCGTTATGGAGACCCCTGGCTGAGTAATTTCAGAGAGACAGAGAGTGTAGCAAATGAGTGGTGGAAAGCACAGGCTTTGAGTCAGAACGACTGGGAATCAGAGCTCTGCCACTTACAGTTCCCAGACTTTAGGAAATTTGCTTAACCCCATGAAAGCCTCTCTTTCCCCCTCAGTAAAATGACATAGTAACACAAATCCCATAGGATTGGTGTGAGGCTTTAGTGAGACAATGAATAGAAACGATTTAGCCCACTGCCTGGCATCTAGAAAGTCCTCAATAAATGCTGCTATTATTATTCAGATACAAACATTTTCACCTCCTCCCTACCTGCTTCTCCAACGACCAGGTGGTAACCTAAGGACCTGCCTGTAGGACGGTCCATTTTTGCCTAGGATGTAGCCATTAGATGGTTGATAGGATGCATCTAGAGTCAGTGGTTTCTAATTTCAATACCCAGTTAGAGATTTAAACTTTAGAATTTTAACAAACTGGGTTATTTCACAACAATTCAATTTATACAACATGGACAAAATCATAAACAGATTTACTAAGCAATCAAAACAAACATATGTAGCTCATTATATTCTTATATTACAATAAACAGAGTGCATAAATGTAAGCTGAGCTCTCACCAGTTCCTCCTTACTTGGGAGTTGGTAACTGACTGATGGCCAAGGGAAATACGTCTGTGTTTCACTCCAATTCTTTGGCCTCTTGGCCTTTGGTTAACTTCTTTTTTATATGCCATGTTATCCTCATTGATTTCATTCACTGAATTGACCATCATCTCATGAGAATATTTTTATTCATATTAGTAGGTTACTATGGCAACAGATAGTCTCTTCATATTGCACAATGCTCATGAATAGCTTCATTCATTCATTCATTCATTCAACCGCTAGTTAGATATTGACTATACAGAAAATACCTATTGTTGGGAAACAGATGATTTCTTACCTTAAAGAGCTCACAGTTTGTTGGAAAACAGAAAAGCTACTCGGTAGTTACCACACAGTGTGGTGAGTGCTCTAACAGAGGTTAGCAAATGGTGCCAGAGAGAAGAGAGATATCAACAACAGCCCAATAAGTCAGGGAAAACTTCCCAAGCAGAGCACTGAAGGAAGGAGGAGTAAGAATCAGACCGGCAAGGGGAAAGGGAAGGACATTCCAGGCAGAGTGAACAGCATCAGGGGAGCCAAAGCATCAGTACACTCCTCCGGAGTCAGAGGAATGATGACTTGTGTATGAATGGCGAGGAAATTGGTGTGGCTGGCCCATGGGACACGTGCAGGGGAATGGATGAATGACAGGAAGACGGAGAGCTTGGTCAATCGGGACAAGACTGAGCCAGGCTAAGAAATTTTAACTTTATGTAAAAGATGATGAAACGCTTTTGAAAGGTCACAGAAAGGGTCAGTTTTCTGCATTGGAAAGTTCACTCTGGCAACAATGTAGAGAATGAACTGGATGAGGACAGCGGTGGAAAGAAGGGGAGAAGTTGCAATCTTTCAGACAAGAAATGATGACTTGAACTGAGGTGAGGGCAAGAGGCCAAGAGAGGAGGGGGAAGGGAGAGAGCATGGTAAGTGGATGCAGGGTGAGCATGGGACCATTAAACAAGAATGAAGACAAGGAGAAGGTTTGGGGTGGGGAGAGAAAAGAAAGGAACGCTATCGTTTCTTCTTCCGTACTTTCTGTTTTCATGGGGCTGTTGTCTCTTGCCTTACTTTTTCTCTTCTGCTTCTCTCTCTCTCTCTCTTTCTTGTATAGTCTTTGTTTTCCAACCTCTGTGTACAAAAGTTTCATGTGATCCAAAGAGCATGGGATTTGGATTGAGATTAGTCTGGATTAAAATGTTAATTTTGCTAATACTGGCTCTATAATCCACAGCAAATTATTTTGTTTCTCTCATCCTTCTTTTCTTCTTCTGGAAAATAGTAACAAGCATGTTGGGTGGGAAGAAGGCAGAACTGCAGAGGTGCAGTTGTCAGGGAGGTCATTTTTGTCAGGAAAATAGAAATCGTTTTGAGCTTTACAGGCAGTAAAAAGTTTAACACAGGAGAAAGGATACTCAGGAAACATTTAGAAAGTCCAGAGGAGTAAAGTTCACTCTTTGAAACTCCTGAGTGTCAGAGACACTACAATTTCCTGCCCAGGCTGGATACTGTTATTACTGCTGTTATTGTTATTGTTGCTGCTACTGTTATTGCTGTTGTTTTGAGTTTTGTTTGGCATGCAGCATGCAACCCCATACCTTTTTGTGCTCTCCCTGTATTACATGGGCTGTAAGTCTGGGCAACGCAATTTCTAACGTCCTTAAAGTCCTGCCGGTGAGAGGCCTATGTGTGAGACTGGGAAGGCAGAAGGGAAACAAGTTATTTTTCCTTGAACGGCAGCAGGCACTTGGGAGGTTTATAACTGCCTCAAACACTCTCTTGCAAATCACCACCTTCATGGAGCAGGTAGATGTGATCCCCTAAAGAGTCTTTGCAATTTCTTACAATTTCCTAATTTTCTGAAAGATAGCAATAAATCTGAGATCAATGTTCCCTGCTCTCCTTACTTTCTGATAGGTTTGTGAGCAACTTCCTGGATCTATATCTTCCTATTTAAAATCTTTTAAAGTGATATCTGTTTTCCTGGACAAACACCAGTCAAAACCTTTCTGGCATCTACTTCTCTATATCATTTGCCACCTTTCCCACTAAAACACAGAGACTCTCAGGGCTTCATCTGAGATGCTTTTCAAGCTATGCTCCCTAGGTGAACTTATTCAGTCCTAAATCTTTCATTTACAAGCATACCTCGGATATATTTTGGGCTCGGTTCCAGATCACCACCATAAAGCAATGAGTGCAATAAAGTGAATTTTTAAATTTCCCAGTACATGTAAAAGTTATGTTTGCACTATACTGTAGTTGATTAAGTGTGCAATAGCATTATGTCTTTAAAAATGTACATACCTTAATTAAAAAATACTTTATTGCTAAAAAATGCTAACCATCATCTAGCAGCACAAACCTTCAATTTGTAAACAAACAAATCCCCCCAATATCTATGAAGCACAGTAAAGCAAAGTGCAATAAAACAAGGTATGTCTGTATTTCCAATGGTCCAACAACTCCCCAAATTGTATCTTAAGCCCAGACTCTCCTTTGAGATACAAACCCCTATATACAACTTTGTGGGCTATGCGTCCACTTGACTGTTTCACAGGCCCCTCAAACTCAGCTTGTCTGAAACTGAATTTGGTAGGAAGCTGTTGACGAAAACCACCCACCTTGGCCAGGCCCTCTTGCATGAGTTGTCTCACAACAGGAGGTCCTGATAAGTGCTGTCACTGAGAACTAAACAGGAGAATTCGGGAGGGGCCAGAAAAGGGAGGAGATGACTAACCTCCCAGAGCCCTTCTCACTGGAATCCATCCTGGCTGAGAGATGCACGCCACCAGGAAGGACCCCGAGTCACCAAACATGGGCCAAGCTAGATGATTGGCCAGAGACAACCTGGAAACTAACCCCATTACCATAAAACCTGAGACTGTGAGCCACGTGGCAGAGCAGTTCTCCTGGGTTCCCTTACCCTGTTGCTCTCCGCCCAGGGGCCCCTTTCCAATAAAGTCCCTTGCTTTGTCAGCATATGTATCTCATCAGACAATTCATTTCTGAGTGTTAGGCAAAAGCCCACGCTGGAGCCCTGGAAGGGGTCCCCCTTCCTGTAACAAATTCATGGTCTTCCCTTCTCCTTCCACCCCCAAGCTCCTTTTCCTCCAGTTTTCTCTTTCTAAGAAAATGACCTCACCCTTCACCCTGAGGTTTAAACTAGAAATCTGAAAGTCATTCTTGACTCACCCCTCCCCTCCATCTCCCACACGCGACCAGTAAGCTATCCTTATCCCGTGTACCTCTCCCCAGCCTCACTGCCATCGCCCTCTTCTGATCGCCCAAACTTGATAAGGGGAGCCTCCCTCCTGATCTCCCTGCTTCCACGCCCATCTGCCTCTGTTCATGCTCCTCACTAGGATGAGATTGATCCGTTGACAGTGTATATGTGACCTTGTCAGTACTCCTCTTAAACCCTTTGATGACCTCCCATTATTTTAGGGAAAGTTGTACATCCTCGCAGGGAGCTGCGAGGCCCCAGGGAGTTCCTGCCTCCCCCGCCCCTCCTGCTGGCCTCCCCCTCACTCTGCCAGGTACGCTCAGTTCTCTGCCTGGAACAGTTCTCCCACTCTTCCTCCACCTAATTCCTCATCATCCTTTGGTCTTACTTAAATATCTCTTCCTCAACTCACTGAGTTCGATTAGGTCACTCACTAGTCACTAAAACAGTGACATGTACTTCTCTTCCTAGCACTCATCACAAGGGTAGTAACTTGTTAAAAATCTTTTACCCTTTTTTAGAAGGGAAACGGCAGAAGAGCAGAAACATTCTCTGTCTTGTTCATCATTGGAGCTTCAGTTCTCGGCACAAAGAAGGCATTTATTAAATATTTATTCCATGAATTCATAGTATTTGATAAATGTTCATTCTTTCTCCCCGTCCCTCCCTTAACCTTCTCCCCTCCTTTTCTTTCCTCTTCCCTCCATCTCCCTTCAGGGGCTAGTGCCACTCTGTTGCTACTCCTGCTATTGTTTTCCTCCCTGTTGCTTCTCTCTTTTCCTCCCTCCCTCCTGTCCTTCTTCTCTCGCTCCTTCTCTTCTGTCCGAGGGCAGTGCTCACTCTGGCAGTTGTGCATTAGTTAGCTCAGGTTCTATCTGTCTTCCTGTGGTTCTTCCGCCTTTGAGTTTCTCTCAAGGTTCCCCATATTTGAGGTTGGAAGGGACAGATCTCCAGCAGAGCACCAGATAGGGCTCCCAGAAATAAAATAACCTCTGTCTCCTATTGCCCTGGCTTTGTCTTAAAGCAGCCACGTCAACTCCAGGCATTGGCCGTCAATCAGATCTTGATATTCATCCTTATTCTAGAGCAGAGAACATAGGCAGAGATATGATTCATTTGTACCCTGCCTCCTTTCCAAAATTATATAAAGGGACATTATAAGGTTCATAAAATAGGAAGAACTACTGAGACCCTTCAAAAAGAGAAGGAAGCAAATATACTGAGCCTAAGGGCTAAAATAATTCGTTGACTCTAAGCTCACTGGCAGCCAAGGCAAAAGGGGAAACTACATAAACAATAACTCTCGCCATCAGAAAAGAGCAAATATAGCAGTTCATCAGAGGAACATTTTAAGAAACACCACCTTGAACTTTTGTTTTTTACTGTATTATTCCATGTGTTTTTTACTGTATTATTCCATGTGTTCAATATTTACTGATTATTCCATGTGTTCAATTTCACAAACATCCTTTAGCAGCTGCCATGGGTCAGACACTATACTAGATACCAAGTGTTCAAGCACAAACAGGACATCATACCTGCTCTTACAAATGTGATATGAATGATTTAAAATCCAAGTATCCCATGGCTTTGTTTTGTTTTGCAGTCACTTTGTGAATATCATCATATATTTGTTCTCAAAAACACATACAGTTCAACTTACACATGGTTTGAATTATGAAGTCCCTTTCTCCACCTCTCATTGATTCCTGAATTCCTCCACACTAGAACCAGGGTAATCATTTGAAAATGTAAATATGACCATATCTTGACTTTGCTTAAATCCCTTTGATGACTCTCATTGTTTTGATTCTGGCTTTGACTTTGTCAGTGGAGTGGCTTTGGATGGAGTGGAACATTTAGGGTTATCACCTGACTTTTATTTTTTTTTGAAGTATAGTTGATTTACAATGATGTATTAATTTCAGGTGTACAGAAAAGTGATATATATATATATATATATATATATATATATATATATATATATATATACACATACACACATATATATATATTCTTTTTCAGATTCTTTTCCATTATAGGTTATTACAAGATATTGAATATAGTTCCCTGCGCTATACAGTAGGTTCTCGTTGTTTATCTATTTTATATATAGTAGTGTGTATCTGCTAATCTCAACCTCCTAAATTCTCCCCCCCACTGCCCCCATCTTGAAAGAGACTTACTTCCCCAAAATGAAGAGCTTCCTGAGTGCAGGGAAGTAAGAGAGGGTTGACCTCAGAAAGGGGAGGTGGATGTACCCTGAAAACTGAACTTTTCTCACTCTACAGTTTTCCCACATGCTGGCCCTGATTTTTCACTTCATGTGGGATCTAGATTTCTGGTTTTCTATATATAAATTATGTGGGCTCTGAGTTTCCCCTTCTTTTCATGGTGGCCTGCAGAGTCCTGGTCTTTACTGTCTCACGACTCAGAGCTTTCATTATAGTTCTTCCTCTGAGCTCCTGCAGCTCAAATCTTAGTGAATCTTCCACTGGCAAATGATAAAAGTGCCTTCTACATTTTCTGGTATGAGCAGGTAAGTTGTAACCCCATATACTTCTTTTCTGATTGCTCCTGCAAGAATCCAATGACTAAGAATCCAGGGAAAGAATTCTAAGGTGAAGAATCAGTTCTCTTCTAAGTCCTGATTCTGCAGAGTGAAAATCTTGTCTCTACCCACTTTGCACTCCATTTGTGACTTCTCAGTGTCTCTCCTACATTCATGAGCAACAGGACATTAAAATGAGGCTCCGAGATAGTGGACGCAATTGCTTCACATACCAAAGTAAGGTACTAGATTACCCAAGCAGGGGGATTGAGAACTGGGTTTGCACCCTCAGGTGACCATCCAGCTGAGAAAGGAGTAGGAGATTAGAGGGAGAATACTTTTTGGAGAGAATTTTTAGTGTGCTGTGGGTTTCAATCTCCCCCATGGAGTAAGGGTGAGAGCGATTCCCGTCTCTTTAAGCCTAGTGAGAAGAGCTTCACGGAAACCACTCAGGGAGTTTGAGCTGTGTCCCCTGGAGTCTCTGGGGGCACTGAGCCTGGTGCTGGACTTGTGACCAAGAAGCCTAAATGTGCAAGGCAGCAGGACCCCAACAGAGAGAGTCAGTGTGGAGTAAAACTAGAGGCTCAGAGGGGACGTGTAAGCAACTGCTGGAGGAGGAACAGCTTTCCATAAAGAAACTGACAGTGAGAAATCCCAGGAAACAAGAGACAGGGATGTCTCTGAAGAAACCACTAGCGTGTCCCAGAAAGAGGCAACTTTGAACATTTGTCAATTCCAGTCGATTTAAACATCCACTATGGTCAGAGGAAACCAATGTCAATTTCACCACTGCAGTCAGGCTGGGTCCTGCTTGCCTCCCATCTCCCTCTCTGTTCTTGCCACTTCTTCAATCCTGCACGAGCCAGCCATCTGAGTGTGAATGGGAGGCGGAGACGTAAGGAAGCCACTCCCTGCCCCCAGTCCTGCTGCAGGCTTCCCACCTTCCAAAGGTCTAAATCGGGTAGGAGAGAAACTTGAATTTTCAATAAAATGTGGTTTTTTGATTATTACACAGAATTGGACATGTTAATGACTAAAACTCAATCTTCTTGCAGTTAAAAGCAAACAAAAGACTCTGTTATTTAATAGTAACTGAAAAATGTGTGCCTAAGATTTCAAAAGGGGGTAGGGAAAATATATAGCTCCATGAAATGTATTTGAATGGGCGTGTAGGAAGGAAAATTGTGCTTAATCGCCCCTGGTTCACTGTCCTCCTTTTCACCGCCCCTCACACCACCATTCTCGGCAACTGCAGCCTCTATGTTGTGATAGTTTGGATTGTCCTTCAGCAAGTATTCACTCTCGTTCCTGAACTTTTGGTGGTGAGTTTGGCACCGTACAACTTACTCGGGCCAATGTAATTTTGGAGGACGTGGTGAAAATGCCGACAGGGTTTGGCTTGGCTCTTGCCGTGATGATCTGCGTGAGATGAACACGCCCCAAGTCACTAGAGTCCCTTCAGCCTGGACCCCAGAACAAATATATTTGTGGCCAACTTGAACCAAACCCAACACACTAGCAGGCTGGGGCCAGCCCAGATTAGCCAGCTGTTGATCTGCAGGCCTATGAACTAAGGCCAAGATGCTAAGTGCTCAGTGATGGTGTATGTCATTGAGTTGTGAGGTGGTTTGTTATACAGTACTGTTGCAGTGATAGCTTTCTCATTCATATGTAGATAAATACCATGGCCTCGGAGCCACTGACCTCTTTGCCTCTCAAGATCTCTTCTTCCCTCACCCCTCAGCCACCCATTTCCATGGTTGTATTCTAGACTATGTTACTATCAATAACTGTACCACCTAGAAATATTGATTTCCAGAATCTCACTCTCTGACCACCTCCACTCACTTGCTCTATTACTCATACCTCAATATCTTACGTGATCTTCATTTCACCGACCCCACAATTTTTCACTTTCTATCATCTCTATCATTTCCTCGCTTCCTACCTAACCCAGCTTAAATTTTATGGCCCAGCATGACAATTACTCCCTTGCAAAATAGTAGTAGCTAGTCCTTATGTAGGGCTTACCATGGGCCAGACACTGTGTTAAGCACTTTACATGTGGTCTTAACTTGGATTCCCCCAGAGCTGAGCTGAGCCAAAGACTTGCATATAGGTAGTTTATTTGGGAAATGATCCCAGGGAGTAGGAGTGAGGGACAAAGGCCAATGAAATACAGAAGGAGGGAAACGCAATACGAGGGTGCCTTATGGAGTAGGTGATCCCCATGGGTAACTGGCCCTCTGCAGGAAGCCTTATAAAATGCTTCCCAAGACTGTTGGCCCAAGGAAAGGGGTGGCAATTGTCCATGATTCCTTTCCCTCTCAGATCAAATGTGGGCCTCCCCTGAACTTCTAGATTGTATACATACCAGTTCAGAGTGGGTTCCCATGGGTGTTCTCCACTGGAACATCAGAGAAGCTCTGGGGCAGAAAGCAATAGTATGCAAGGACTTCTGGGAGTGAGGTGCTGTCAAGGTGCTCCTGGGTGAAGCTGGTCAAGCCTGAAGGGAATCGGTCACTGGAGAGGTAGTTGGAGCAAAGGGAGGGCCCAAAAGGAGTTGGAGTGGTGCTCAAAGGCGGTAGAGACACGTGTAGCCTCATTCATTTCATTACAGCAACCCCGTTTTTCAGATGGGAAAAGTGAGGCAGAGAGGTGTTAAATAAACTGCCCAAGATGATAAAACCAGTAAAAGGCAAAGCTGAATCCAAACCCATTCAGCTAGTTTCCAGGGTCTGCTCCTAGCCACTACTCCATGTGCCTCTCAACATGTACACACCATTGACATTTTTGCCCTTTTAACTTGGTGGTAAAACAACCTCATATGGTTTAACAGTCAGACAGAGCCATCTGGGGTATCCAAAATTCAGTGGAATATCATTTTAAATATTGATGAGTTGTGTCATCAAAAAAACATGAAAGATTGCAAGATTCTGTCAAGTTAGAAGAAAGTATATTTACGTAGCTTAAGGCTCCCTTCACATTTTTTTTTTTTGTTTTTCAAAAATTTTTTTAATTGAAGTATAGTTGGTTCACAATGTTGTATTAGTTTCAGGTGTACAGCAAAGTGATTCAGATATATATATATATATATATATATATATATTCTTTTTCAGATTCCTTTCCCTTATAGGTTATTACAAGATATTGAGTAGAGTTTCCTGTGCTATACAGTAGGTCCTTGTTAGTTATCTGTTTTATATATAGTAGTGTGTATATATGGCTCCTTCAAATCTAAGGGACATTAGAGTTAAAAGAAAAATCAATGTATGAATCTCAAGATCTAAACTAAGTGATCAACAAGGTGGAGTTAATGACCTCTGGGGAAACATAAAACTAGGTCGTGCAGTCTGTGAGGTTACTCTCCCAAAGGCCCATCTCCAAACACTCCCCCATTAAGAATTAGGGTTTCAACATGGATTCGAGGGAGACACAAACATTCAGTCCATAGCAGAAGACAGCAGTGGGAGACCAAAATCCAACTCATGGGCTTAGTGAATGTTTTCAGGTTAAAATCTTTCCAGAGCTGCTCTCTATACTCAGGTTCCCAGGGACTGTTCAACACACTTTTACCTCTCCTCACCTGTCTTACTGAAATTAAAGCTCTGAGTCACCAGGGACCTTGTCTCTCACTCAGCACTATCTCCTCAAGACTTAGAGCATTGCAGGCACTTGATTTCTTGGATGTTAGTGAGAGAATGAAGAGAGTGAGTGTTATGGGCTGGAAGGGACAGCCTGTAGCACTGACAGCTGTGCTGTGTGTGCCCAGAGACTGTGGGCAGCTCTGGAGACCTTTCCTAGCTCTGGATGATAGAATGTAAAATAAAATTGTGATTAATTTAATTTTTCTTGGCAGCTGATTTTTAGAATAATGAAAGAAATAGTACAAAACCAATTTGAATTATCAAAAGTTTATTTATTTTTTAAAAATTTCCCGGAATATTTTTTTAGACAACTTTGTTGATATGTATTTCACATACCATATAATTCACCCATTTAAAGTGTACAATTCAATGTTTTTTAGTATCTTCACAACCATCACCACAATCTAATTTTCAATTATGATTACAATCTAATTGTAGACTACTTTCATCAACCCCCTAAAAGAAACCCATTCTCATTAGCAGTCACTCTCCATTTCCTCCCTCACCCCAGGCTCTGGAAACCACTAATTACTTTCTGTTTCTATGAATTTTCTTATTCTGGACATTTCCTATAAATCATACAACATGTGGTTCTTTGTGACTGGCTTCTTTCACTCAGCAGGATGTTTTTGTGGGTCATCCATACCAGAGTATGTTTTAAGGTATGTCATGTCCCTTCTTCTTTTGTCTACTCTCCTTCCTTCCCTCAATAACTTCATCTTGAGTGATATCTGACTCTGTTTACATTTCTATAGTATATAAGATATTTATTGTTCATTTAATACTCATTTGCTATGTAATTCTATTAACTTTCTCCATCTCTTCCTGCTACATTACAATGCTGGGTACCATACTGTTTGTATGGCCACCATAACACAGGGCTTTATCCATAATAGGGCTCATTGACTAATGTGCAATGATCACTGGTGTTTGTGATGATTTCCCTGCATCATGAGATTCAGAAGCCTCCAAAGAGATTCAAAGCTCTCAGAAGCTAGATGTGGATGACACTCCAAGTTTGAAACTTATCAGGTGCTGAAATGCCAGATGGAAGGAGCCAAGAGGAACATTTGTGGTGTGAGAAAAAAACAATAAGCATTCGCAGGATGACACTTGGGATTGTCTTTGTAGCAGAATGCCTGTCTCTCTGCAGTGGTGACTCATGGGCCATAATTGACAGCTGGAACAATTGTGGGTAGGAGAGAGAGGCTTGGCCACCCAGCCAGAGACTAAACAGCTGGGTTTACATTATCCTCAGGGAATGTGTGAGCAAATCTGTTGGTCTGGTGAGTTCTTTTTTTTTTTTTTGTAGGTTATGTCTGTTAATTTTACTATGTTAGATGTTAAAACAAATTTTTAAATATTTACTAATTCTTCTAAAAATAACAATAATATATCTGTTCTTATCATCGGTTTCTGCGGAACTTTCCTTCTCTGCTGCTTCTCTATTCCAGTGCTGGGATAGTGAAGCCAGCAGCTAATTTTGTTGTTAATTGTCAACCATCACCTTGGTCACAGTGTGGGGAACCATTTTCTACAGGGAATGACCCCTCTACTTTCAGCAGAGACCTGGGTGGACATTCCTGCTCCAGGCACTATTTATTCGGGGCATTGTTTCTTAAATTTGAGGGCTCCAGACCTCAAGGATGAAGTGTTTCAGCCTGATAAAGCAGAGACCAGGGACATGGTAGAGCTGTTCTAGTCCTTCATATGTCACTTTCTTTTTGGATTTTCCCTTAAATCTTCTCAGGCCCCTCTCCTGGTGATGGATACCTAAGATTGACCAACCATTCTCACCAATGGATTACAAATATTTAAATACAAGTGTAGAATCTTTTACATATAAACTGTATGCTGTATTGCACGCACACGCGCACACACACACACAATATTTGTAGCTATTATCTTTGCAGAAGTAGTTGCAGATGATTTTTTTTCCCCTTAGAGTGAGGAAATGAAGAAAGTGCAAACCAGGACAAAACCTATTTGCAGACCAAGTACTGGATTTGAACGACTGGTCTGAGAGCCCCTCTACCTGCAAATCTTTCTCCTCCTGGCCCTGAACAGTGTCTGATAGTCTTACATCACTCTGAGTTTTAAAGAGAATCTTTCTTAAAATGAAAGTAATCTTTGTTTTGGTAGCACCCTGATTAATTTTTCAGCCATAAGTATTCTAGAAAAAAAGTTTGTTAAAGATTTGACAGGCAAACTTTTCAATACCATGAACTAAGGGGAATTGAGATACTGGACGTTTGGGTCTTACTGGGTGGACCAGGCTAGGGGTGAGTTGAAGAGGAAACAGGAAAAGAAAGATCTGGAAGCACATGGCTATGAAGTACTAGTCGCAGTGGAAGTTCTTATGGACATCTATCATTTTTGCCTGCCAGCATCTATTCTAGTTTGAGCACTCTGAGTTTGCTTTGGGGGAACCACTGCCTCTTATTGGGTTTATGTCTGGCAACAGTCCATCAGGGTGCCTGCCTTTTCCTGTCCAAGGCCAGGCCAATCAAATATTCCCTTCATAGACTTTAATCCTGGGAGAGATGAAAAGAAACAGTTGGATCCCATCATCCCAAGGGCAACTCTCTCCAGAGACTCTTCATTAGGACCTGTCACCAGGATTCTTAGAGTTGCTCTGGTTCCTTTCTATTCTGAAGTCCAAGTCTCCCACTCTTCTTCAGTTATGTGAATTAACCCATATCATTCTAGGTTTTTGTTTTGTTTTGTTTTGCCTAAGTGAGCCTGAGTTGGCTTCTGCCAGTTGCAACCAAATACTCTCACTGACCCTGGAATGCATCTGTGTGAGGGCTCGGGTAGGCAGGAGGCACTGGACTGGCCTTGGGAGACTAGGGGCTTAGGGTGACACACCCTAAGAGGGGGATAAAGGGCACTGAGGGAGGAAGAGGGAGACACCAATGGCACCCTCATCCTTCAGAATTTTACCTAGAGGTGCTTCTGGGTGACAATCTCATTTGCCCTTTAAAAGCTTCCTCCTCGTTAATCAAGGCACCTCTTTCTTTTTACCTGGCCTAGACGTCCCACTGTGAAAGCTCTTTTGGTGAAACAACAAAACAGGGTTTTTTGCTAAATTCAGTTATTCCACAAATATTTATCCAGCCCCTATTGATTGTCTGGCTCTCAGCTAAGTACCAAGGATTCAAAGGTGAACGATACACACCCCTCATGTTTAAGAGACATAAGGTCTAGACCGGCATAGTCCACTATGGCAATCACTAGCCACATGTGGCTATTAACAATTAATTAAATTTAAATAAATTAAAATTTATTTACTCAGTCCTGCTAACCACATTCCAAGTGTCCCAATAGTCGTACGTGGCTGGTGGCTACCATTTTGGACAGTGCAGATATAGAAGCTTTCCATCATTGTAGAAACTTCCTTTTGACAGTGTACATCTAGACAGGTGCAACACAGAGTAATACATGCTGTAAAAGGTATAAGCCGGGGCATTAGGGGATCACAGGGGATCTGACCCAGACTTAAGGATTCAGGCAGGCTTCCAGAAGGTAATGATATCTGAGACCTGGAGGCTAAATTGGAGTGCCCAGGCTGGGGGAAAAGGAGGCATTCCAAACAGAGGAAACTGCATGTAAAAGGGCCCTGAGTTGGCCAAGCTGAAGTACACTCAAATAACTGGATGGGAAGAGAAGCCCTTAGCATCGTCTGTGGCTTCATGCTTGGTTTTTCAGATTAGCCCATGCTCATTTTCCTATGCCGAGGGCAGGGTCCTGAGGGGCTGGGCACGGGACCCATCCACTTAGATATGTTAAAGCGAGGGTCTTTGTGCCTAAATTTTGGAGCACTGAGGCCATATGAAAGGAATTTACTAGATGAGAAACCAATGGATTTGGGCAGAGACAACAGCAGATGTGAATAAGGAGGTCTGATTCAGAGCTTTGAAGGCTGACTCTTATGACTTCAGGCAAACTATCTCTTACACCTTAGCCTTTATACACCTAAAACCAATTCGTTCTTCTGGTCAGCACCCAAGTTAAGAGAGTCAAGAAATTTGTTTTACAGATGGTGGTCATCTTTTCCCAGTGGAATGTTGAACCCAAGCGTGCTCACATTTGGACACAACAGGTCAAGTCTGGGCTAATTTAACTGCTCCATATTATGTTTTAAGTGTCATGATAGTTTACGTGGAAATATCTGATGAAAATGAGGGGCTCAAAAACCTCCAGCTTTTGATTAAGTTGTACTGTTGTTAGCAAAGACTTCATGAAAGGGAGACTCCTAAACCCAAAGATTAGGGCCCTTTTTCAGGAAAGGAAAAATTGCCACTTGCTAGGCACCTACATTGTCCCCACAGGCTTCATCTACGTTCTTTCTAATCTCCTCCCAGTCTCCCAGGAAGAGGAGGAGAGGCAGAGTGGAGAGCCAAATTCTTCTAGACATGTTAATCTTGCAGCTATGGGGGGATCAGAGTGTACCTGATTCAGAGCCCGTACTCAGCCTGATATTTTGAGGGCAGTGACTGCTGCTGCGGTGGGAGCACGTCTGTGTGTCAGTGACAGTGGAACAAGGGATAGAGGTTAACTTGGATTTGCAGATGATTGACAAGGGCAGTTAGAGCCTGAACCTGACAGAGGTCCCGTGGAAGAAAATGGCTCCTTAAATTTGGGGACCTTTCAACATCCCAGGTACCTTAAGTGAGAAAAAGTCAAAAGTCTCTCCTCAGAGGAGAAAAGGGGAAATGAAAGATAAATTACATTTCGTAAAGTATGTATCTGGTTCACAGAATTTTAGAGCTGGAAGGATGTATTAGAGAGAATCTAATTTAAATATCTCTTTTTTTTGCAACCCAGGACTTAGGAGGTAATAAAATAAATTGCCCAACATACCTTGTTAATGATAGAACTAAGAATTAAACCTAGATCTATTAATTTCTAATGCAGGGCTCTTTCTATTGACCTTTTCTAAATTTTTCTAAATAGTTTATTATTTCTTTAAATTGTTTCTCTGACTCATGCATATCTATGTGTTACTTAAAGGGTAATACTGGAAAATCGCTATGGATTGTTTTATTTCTAGATCTTGAGACTTGAGAGCTATTCTCAGTTATCCACTCTCCACCAGGCAGAGAGGTTCATCCAGTATCAGAATTGCAGACAGAATACCCAGAAAGAAATAAACATGGATTGACAATCTTGGCCCATGTCAAATGCAACCCACCCCCAGTGAACTTGCGTATTTATAGAGACTGCGCTGTTCAGTGAAAAGAAAGAGCAGGAGATTTGAAAACAATGCCTGGTCTAAATACCCTCTACTAGTTTTGTGATTTAGACAAGTTATTGAACTTTTCTGTATCTCAGTTTCCACATTTGTAAGATACAAATAAGATGATCATTGTTGTTCTCCAGAGATGGGTCTTTAAGGTCAAAGAGTCACCCTGTGATTAGAACGAGAATCCCCCATAAGTATGAGCTGAGGTTACTCCTGAAATCCCAACCTTGGCACAGCGTTTGTTGAGTGACTGGCTGACTGACGGGTGCTGACGGGCCCACTGCAGAGACTGACTGGAAGGGTCGGGTGGGTGGAGGAGGTGGGGCTGTTGAGAAAAGAAGAAACCAGAGAAGGGGCGTCCAGCTTCCCTCCTTTGCAGTATGGCCTTAACTTGGGAATATGTCTCTTTCTTGTTCCCCATTGAAAAGGATAAAAATAACGGAGGGAAAAATAGACATGAGAGTAATGAAATGGAGTCAAGCAAATACAGTAAATACTAAAATGGTAATAAACATTCTACTAAATGATAAAATGTCTTTTCAAGGACCAGTCAAATCTGTTTATGGTAATGAAGATGACAGAAACCTGCCTACAATGACCTGCTCAGCCAAGGTGGCTGTGTTGGGGTTCTGGAGAAGGATTATTTCTGGGGGCAGCACTGAAAGTGGAGAACCAACTCAACAGGAGGGCTCAGTTTGGGAATTTGAGGGCAGAGTGTCCTGGGCTCTTGCTGGAGTAGGTCTGTGGCAGAGAGGCAATCCGAGCTACCATCAGGGAAGCTCATAGGCTACTGATCTCTCTCCATCCCCCTTCCCTTCTACTCGCTTTTCTTCTTCCCTCCACCTCCCAACCCCCAGACCCCATAGCTTAATCAGCCACATCACAGCCCTGAACAAACCCAATCTTCCCCAACCTGGCATTCTCCCACACTGCTGCCTCAAAATCCTGGCAGGTATTTGATGAGGGACGGACATTTAGAAGCCAGAGAAACTGCTACTTTATCAAGGTATCTCCTACTCTAATTTGCTGTTGTTGACTGGAGTGAAAAGGATAGAATTTATAAGCCTCAGTCATAAGCTGAGATAGTTGATCTAGAAGGGATGTTACCCTGAATGTTGGCATCCATGGACAGCCCAAGCTGAGGGGGATGCACAAAGTGTGACAAGCAAGAAAAAAAAGAAAGCAAAGATCAGAGGCCAGGGGAAACATGGTGGCATGATTCGGGGTATGTGTATTGACAGGGCATAATGTGAACACAAGTTTGGTAACTATAGTGAACAGTGGTAACTGTAGTTTTTATCTGTCCAATGAGCTTTGCCATCTCCTTCTTCTACTTCCTTTGGTGAACTCCTCCTTCCCTCCACATAGTATCAGTAAAGCTGTTAATCAGAATGTATCTCTTCCCTACCCCATGCCCCCTATTCAAAACCCACAGAGATGGGCAGGTGTCTCAGGTTGGGCAAATTTGTTGGTTCGGGAATAGCCATACACCTAAATCAGGCCAGTGTTCTCCTTTGAATATCTCTGTGGGAGCTGGCAGGGGAGCCTGGGAGAGCAAAAAGAATAAAGAACAGCAGAGACAAGTGGAGGAAAGGGCAGGGAGGGGGAAGAGAGAGAGAGAATAAATATGAATTGACATCGTTAGAGCTGGACCCAACCACGCTAGATCTACCTCTTGACTTCGCAGTTGAGCCAGTACATTTTCTTTTTCCTTGCATAAGATAGAGTTTAGTTTCCTTCACTTGCAACCAAATGAATCTTGATGAATTTCATTGCCAAGGTGGGCCAGAGGGTAAATGGAGCAAGATTGGATGGTTTAGGAACTTAGGCATTGAACGCTGGGCATGTTTGGGAGTTCTTTATAACTCATCAAAGGTGCCCCACTTTCTCAGAAAGACATGAAGTTTATAAGACTCAAGACTATGCTAAGGGAAAAAATCACATTGGAGATCTTCAGAGCTCACTCACTGATTATTCCAACAGCTAAGTCTATGTACAACAACTGTCCATGCTATATGCAAATTATGATAACCGTATGATATTTTTCATCTGTGACATTGCAAAAGATCCAGTAAAAAACATCCAGTACTGACAAGAGTGTATATATTGGTGAAATGGGTACTCATGCATTGCTGCTAGAAGGGCAAATTGACTCAGACTTTCTAAAGGGACATTTTGTACTATGTATTAAAAACCTGAAAATGTACCTATTTTTGACCCAGAAACTCTGATGTTTCAGGTCCAGTATGGGCCCCCACTTTCCCAGGAGGGACACTGGGAAATAAAATTCCAAGTTAAAAGGCCCATTTATATAACGTGAAGAAGAATACCTAAGTTCATGACATTTGTTAACAGCAATTCTGGTCCTGTGTTGAAGGATCTGGTAAGCACTGCCCCTTATAATGCCAGCAATGATAATTTTTGTATTTTTGACTCGTACTTTGAGTAGTAAATGCACTTTGGAAAAGGTATATGCTGCAATCAATTGAATAAATAACACCCACCAAATCCCCTTAGAATATAAGTTTTATAAGGGCTAGGGTTTTTGTCTCTTTTGTTTACTATTTTGTTTCTACTAACTAAGGTAGTACCTAGCTTAATAAATACTTGTGGAGAGTGCATGAATATTTCTAGAAAATGACTTGGAAAGATAGAAAACCACCATGTGCTTCCTTATTCTGTATTATGACTATAAAGTACTACAAAGACTAGTGCTTTATACTTCTTAACTCAGAATTATGTATTCTGAATTAGTAATGTAACAAGTAGAAGGTTGGAAGTTTTGAACCTGAAGACAATGCTTCTGGGGAGTTCATAATTACCTATATGTTCCCATTTATCAGGGAGAAAATGGAATTCTTCCTCCTCTGTGGAAATTTCTAGAAACTTTGTGGATATTACATTGGGTCACTAGATATGACAGTTATCACCCTTGATCATAATTGGGGTACATAACTCAGGTTCTTGTACAGGTGCTGGTAAATCAATAGAGGGTAGACAGCTGGTTCATTATGAGTGTTCATTGGGGGAGCTGCTGATATTTCAAAGAAGACTAAGAAGCCAATTTTAGGTGTTATGGATACCTAAGCCTCTTAGTTAAAGAAATACTCCCTTCATGGCAGGCTTTTAGGTGGTCTAACTCCAATTCTTGGCAGAACTCCCTATTAAATGTTGAATGCCCACATTTATTTAATTTTGGTTTCAATTCGGCTTTGGGCACAGAAAGAGACTGTGTGGCTCTTTAAGGCCCCTTCTATGCTAGTTCTAGATATACAATGAGCTCTTAGTAAATCTGAGACGGTAATTTACCTTTGAAGCTTTATGTTATTACAGTTTTCTCCACTGCTCAGTAAGGTCTTAATATTAGATGTAACCATATATTCTACATTACTGAGTCAATCATCAGTAAGGTTAAAGTCAATCACTTCCTTCTAAAAACAAGCTTCTGGGTGTTGGGGGTGGGAATGGGGGTGGGTGTAGCATCCCCTGGGGTAATCCAACCCCAAGAATTCTGCTGTCTTGGCTCAGCGCTATCTGTGCATCTGGAAATCCAAGGCAAGTCATTTCCTGGAACTTTACCTAGGATGCCTGTTACTTTCTAGGCATAAGAAACTTGAAAAATCTTTCCATAAGGGGGAGAAAGGAATGTTATAAATGGTCCTATAAAGGGGAGATCAACCATCTGATGTGCTTGCAGAAGGGCAACTGAATGCAATTGCTCCAAGGGTTAAACTCCCGAAAGCATAATACCACGAACCTCTGAAAACCTCCTCAGGATAAACGAGCTGCCCGCCTCCTCCTCCACCTCCTGAATGTGTAGTGTATCAAAGATGCATTTTAAAATTCTGTGGTATAGAAAGAACTTAAATGTGGTGGAAGAAATCAATTCAGTCTCTGTACTGTGGGGCTGAAGAAAGCATTAGGCAGCAATTCTTAACAGAAATTTTCCTTTCCATCTTTCTTTCAAAAGATTGAGCAAAACGTAGGTAAACCATTCATTTCTGGTTGATTCCAAAGTAAACTGTTGGAAGCTTGTTTGGGGTAATTCAGCAGGAGAAATAAGCTGATTTTCCCCATCTGTTAGGCAATTGGACCTGAGGGGATTGGTAGCTGTCATGGCACTAGGCATTCAAAGGTAGCAATAAGATAGCATTTGAAAATTATTCTATTGATTAAAAAAGAAGCCAGTCTGTAGCCCCTCTATCGACACACTCCATTCACCAGCCTGAAGTGCATCCTTGAGCCTGGAACCTCACGGAGCCAGTTTTGTGAGTCTAGTTCAGACCATCTGTTTATTTTATGGGGCTCCTGGCTTGATTCATTCTGATCCTGAGCTGTGCTGATTTACTTGGCTGCACTAGAAGGTTTGTTGAACTGTTTTGGTATCGATAATTCTCTCTTCGCTCAGTTGAAACTTCAAGCCTTTTGTTCAAAGCTATACGTCAGGAACCACCTGCAATATTAGTCCTCTTTTTTTTTTTTTTTTTTTATCCAGTATCGGTTCTCTCATTCTTCAAACAGCTGCAAATTCAGACTTAGCCCCACACAGATCCTAATTCTTGCCCTTACAGGAAATAGTATATTAGGAACTGCTAGCCCAGATGTCCTTTGCCCTGACGTCAAGTGGTTCTTCAGCAGTGGTCCTGTATCTATCTTTAATATTTCACTTCCTGGATTCAAACTCCTCACCTGTTCCTCACACTGATAACTGTATCCCCTTGGCCTTTTCCTTGGCTACTTGGCATCCCAAGCTGTTTGGTTGTTGCTTGATCTGTGTGTAGCTAGAGACTGTAAATTTGTTTACCATCTTTCTTTGCATTTTTTTTGTATATATTTTATATTCCATTTTAAAAACGGAAGGCTTTTTCATTTTATTAAAAATTATCCATAATATTTGAATTGATTTCATTGATATTTCTCTTATGAGCATCTAGGTGATTTATTTTTAGTCTTTTCCTAAATATATAGTATGAACATTCTATAGTACGAACATAAATTTAGTAGTGTGAAGATTTTGGTGTTGGTAAATATTTCCAAGAACGTGATTTTTAATAGCTGCATCATATGGATGTGACATAACCAATTTCTAGTGGTTGATATTTAGGTTATTTCCAATTTTTGACTGTCATAAATAATGCTATATGTATTATCCTTATACATAAAGTTTTGCCTGAATTTTAAACTCAGGTTTAGAATTATTGGGTCAAAATATATAAACGTTTTTAAGACTCTTCATATTATATTGCCAAATGGCTTTTGGATAAATTATACACACTTTCATTAGCAGTGTATGTAGCTTCTGTTTCATTGTAGTCTCATCAGAATTAGTATTATTTTGATAATTCAATAAGCTAAAACAAAATCTTACTAATGTTTAAATTTTTACTTCTGTGTGAGATTTTTTCGTTTCTTTGATACATATTAAAATTTCTCTTTTGTTAATTGTCTATTTCTATTCTTTGTTCATCTTCTGTAATGGTTTTATGCTTTTTATTTTCAATTCGGATGAAGTGTTTAATGTAAGAATATTTTCCCTTTAGCTACTACTTTGCCATATTTTTTTCAGCTTGTTGTGTGCATCATTTGTTTTGTAATAATCTTTGATTTGCTAACGTTTTGAATTTTTAAAATTGAAGTACAGTTGATTTACAATATTATATTAGCTTCAGGTGTACAGCATAGTGTTTCAGTATTTTTATAGATTATACTCCATTAAAACTTATTACAAAATAATGGCTATAATTCCCTGTGCTATACAATATATCCTCGTTGCTTATCTATTTTATACAGAGTAGTTTGTGTCTCTTAATCCCATAGCCCTAACTTGCCCCTCACCCCTCCCTCTCCCCACTGGTAACCATTAGTTTGTTTTCTATATCAGTGAGTCTGTTTCTGTTTTACATATACATTTGTTTGTATTATTTTTAAGATTCCATATATAAGTGATATCATACAGTATTTGTCTTTCTCTGTCTGACTTATTTCACTAAGCATAATATTGTCTAGGTCCATCCACACTGCTGCAAATGGCAGAATTTCAGTCTTTTCTATGGATGAAGAATATGTGGTATACACACACATACACACACACACACACACACATACACATATATACAATGGAATATTACTCAGCCATTTTGAACTTTTGCTTGTCAAATCTGTCACCCTCCTTTTATCATTCCTTTTATTATTTTTGCACTTGGGTAGCTATTCCTTGTTCAGATATCAGGTAAACATTCATTCATTTGAGTTTCATCACCATGAGAGCTACCTTATGAGAGATGCTAAAGGAAAGTCTTCAAATTGAAATGAAGACGCTAACAATACAAAAACAGTATGAAAGTATAAAACTTACTATAAAGGTAAGAATTTTGTCAAATTTAGAATACGCTAATACTGTAATGGCAGTGCATAAATTCCTTTTAACTCTAATGTAAAAAATTAAAAAACCAAATTATTTAAAATAACTATAGTTACAATAATTTGTTACCACATATACAATATATAAAAGATATATATTGTGACATCAATAACATAAAACATGGGGGGAGAAAAATTAAAGTGTAGCCTTTTTGTATACAATCAACGTTAAGTTGTTATCAACTTAAAATAGACTGTTATAACTATGAGATATTTTGTGTAAGCCTCATGGTAATCACAAAGGAAAACCTGTAGAAGATATACAAAAGATAAGGAGAAAGCAATCAAAGCATACCACTACCAAAAAATCATCTAATCACAAAGGAAGACGGCTAAAAAGGAACAAAGGAACTAGAAAACAGTTAGAAAACAATTAAGAAATTGGCAGTAAGAAGTACTTACCTATCAATAATTACTTTTTTTTTAACATCTTTAATGGAGTAAAATTGCTTTACAATGGTGTGTTAGTGTCTGCTTTATAACAAAGTGAATCAGCTATACGTATACATATATCCCCATATCTCCTCCCTCTTGCATCTCCCTCCCACCCTTCCTATCCCACCCCTCTAGGTGGTCAAAAAGCACTGAGCTGATCTCCCTGTTCTATGCGGCTGCTTCCCACTAGCTATTATACATTTGGTAGTGTATATATGTCCATGCCACTCTCTCACTTCGTCCCAGCTTAGCCTTCCCACTCCCCCTGTCTTCAAGTCCATTCTCTATGTCTCTGTCTTTCCTATTAATAATTACTTTAAATGTAAATGTATTAAAATATTCAATGAAAGGACGTAGAATAGCTGAATGGATTAAAAAAACAGGATCCAATATATGTTTCTCAAGAGACTCACTTTAGCTTTAAGGACACACATAAATGGAGAGATGGAAAAACATATACTATGCATTAAAAAAAAGAGAGAGAGAACAGGAATGCCTATACTTAGATAAAATAGACTAAGTCAAGAAACAAGATACAAAGAAGGTCATTAGATAATAACAAAAGGGTTTATTCATCAAGAGGATATAACAATTGTAAATATATATGCACCCAACATTGGAGCACCTAAAAATATAAAGCAAATATTAATGGAACTGAAGGGTGAAATAAACAGTAATACAATAATAGTAGGGAACTTCAATACCTCATTTTCAACAATGGAAAGATTATCCGGACAGAAAATCAATATGGAAACAGTGGACTTGAACACTATACACCAAATGGATGTAGCAGACATATACAGCACATCCGTCCAACAGCAGCAGAATACACACTGTTTTCACATACACATGGAACATTCTCCATGACAGAGTATATGTTAGGCTACAAAACAAGTCTTACCAAATTAAAAAGGTTGAAATCATACCAAGTATCTTTTATGACCACAATGGTATGAAACTAAAAATCAATAGCAGGAGGAAAATTGGAAAATTCTCAAATGTGGTAATTAAACAATTCACTCCAGAACAACCAATTGGTAGAAGAAATCAAAATGGGAATAAAAAAATAACTTGAGACAAATGAAAATGGACACACCGCATACCAAAACTTGTGGGATACAGCAAAAGCAGTTCTAAGAGGGAAATGTACAGCAATAAACACCTACATTAAGAAAAAAAGAAAGAACTCAAATAAATAACCTAACATTACACCTCAAATAACCAGAAAAACAAGAATAACCTAAGCACAAAGTTAGCAAAAAAAGGAAATAATAAAGATCAGAGTGGAAAAAATAAAATAGAGACTAAAAAAAGTAGAAAAGATCAACAAACCTAGAGGTTGGATTTGGAAAAGTTAAACAAAATTGACAAACCTTTAGCCAAACTAACTAAGAATAAAAAAGAGAAGACTTAAATAAATAAAATTATAAATGAAAGAGGAGATGTTATAATTGATAGGACAGAAATACAAAGGATCATAAGACAGTACTATGGTTAATTAAACATCAACAAATTAGACAACCTGGAAGAAATGGATAAATTCCTAGAAATATAAAAACCTACTGAACAAATAAAGAAAATGTGGTGTATATGTACAATGGAATATTATTCAGCAATGAAAAAGAAAGAAATCCTGTCATTTGCGACAACATGGATGAACTTGAAGGACATGCTAAGTGATATAATCCAGGCACAGAAAGACAAATATTGCATGATTTCACTTATATTTGGAATCTAAAAGAGTCAAACTTTTAGAAGCAGCAAGTAGAATGGTGGTTACCAGGGGCTGGAGGTTGGGGGAAATGGAAAGTTTCTGTTATGCAGGTTGAATAAGTTCTGGAGATCTAATGTATACCATGGTGACTATAGTTAATAATTCCATATTGTATGCTTGAAATTTGCTAAGTGAGTAGGCCTTAAATGTTCTCAACCCACATACTCACATACTCACACACACGCACACACACACACACACACACACACAAGATAACTATTTGACATGATGGATATGTCAATTTTATTGTGTAATCATTTCACAGTGTACACATATATCAAAACATTACATTGTACACTGTAAATATATGTAATTTTTATTTGCCAATTATACCTCAATAAAGTTGGAAAAAATACACTGGAATTCAGTTTGTTAGTATTTTGTATGAGTCATACATTTATAATCATGAGTGAGACTTGTTTGTAGTTTTCTTTCTCATACTGTTCTTTTCAGGCTTTTGTACTTCATCCAATGATTTTGTAGCTTTTCATTTGTTTCCATGTTGTGGAATAATTTATCTATTAAGACATTTTCTGTACCTTGTGTTTGAACCCTGGTTCAGGCATATACTAGTTTTATAAGCTCTCTTTAGGCCTCATTTTCTTCTTTTTTTTGTAAAACTCGGAAAACACAATTCCTATCTTAAGGTTGTTGTGAGGATTGAAGAGATAAGGCATGTAAGTCACTTAGTGCAATCTCAAGCAGATAGTAAGTGCCTAATAAATGTAACTATTAAATGTAATCATAATTTTTAACACATTGGTATGGTCCTAGAGTGCTGAAGTTGTTTGAAAGATAAATCTTAGAAACTTTCTCTTTATTTCTTGATTATTAACTAAGAATCAAGAACTTTTTCTTGAGTCTATTCATTGGATTAATAAATTTGGGTCTATTTTGGTTTCAATTTTTCCAGGAAATCATCAATTTCATTGTTTTCCAAAAGTTTTAGTACACCATTTTGCATAATATTTACTTGTGATTTCTTTTAAAATATCTTTAAAATTTGTTAAGTCCATTTTTAAAATTCTCTTAAATTATCCAGAGGTATTTTATTCACTTTTTTCCAAAAGAGTTACCTTTTAAAATTTATTTATCAATTCTGCCATCAGTTGCATTTAAGTGTCTAGGGTGGCAGCATGTGTTACTTATCAGAGTAAATGGAATCGAACATGCACAATGTTAGAGGTCACAAATGGGGCAG
This sequence comes from Balaenoptera musculus, assembly GCF_009873245.2. NCBI lineage: Eukaryota > Metazoa > Chordata > Mammalia > Artiodactyla > Balaenopteridae > Balaenoptera > Balaenoptera musculus. The sequence continues at coordinate 94,967,940 of NC_045785.1, read as the reverse complement.
TTAGGTTCCCTTGATGTCTTCTACCCCTCTTTTATCCAGTCTACGCTTATACCCTTTAAATTGAATATCTAAGGAGTAATCGAATAGATCAGTTTTTAGTAAGTACTTTGAACGTTTACATTTTTTGAAAAGAATTTAAAACAAACCTTTACTTTTATTATTCTTGAACTTTAGGGCAGTATGAACACATTCAGAATAAGGTGGTATTATGAGCATTATAAATAAATAAATATTTAGCTACTAGAGTTCCTTTGTAAAATGTGTTAGTATGTTTGTGTGTTTCCCCCACATCTCAGCCTTCAAAATCCATTAAGTTTGGCACCAAATCAACCTACCTACTGCCCAAATCATTTCACCAGAGTCTTGACTAGAAGTATGTTATGAATATTGGGAATGAATGCTGAGCGTGTGTGCCTGGGTGAGTTGCAGTTGCCTGCAATGTAGGGTGCAACCAACTTGTAGACGGAGCTGGTAATTGTGCTGCATAAGACAATGAAAACTCCCCATCTTTGCTAAGATTCCTGATATACTCTTGTCAAGGACATGCTGATGATCCTATTTATAACCCTGGAATCTGTGCTGAGCCAAGTTCTCCAGACAGTGAGAAATGTATTTCAGATGCCTTTTTGTGCTGACTGTCATTTAGAATAATTTCTCCATCTATACTTAAAAAAATTTTCCAAGAACCTGACAGATGGAATAAATATCAAATGCCAAATTACAGTGTTTCTATCTAATTGAGGCCATCACCCAACTGCGTTCCCAAATGATGGACAGAGCAGTTATTGTTTTATATGTATTTGTCTTTCTAATTCCTCTTGCTGAGCAGTGAAGCTCTTTTGATTGTTTTTTGTTTTTTTTTTTTAAAGATTGATTGATTGATTGATTGATTGATTGCTATGTTGGGTCTTCGTTGCTGTGCTAGGGCTTTCTCCAGTTGCGGCAAGCGGGGGCCACTCTTCATCGCAGTGCACGGGCCTCTCACTATCGTGGCCTCTCTTGTTGCGGAGCACATGCTCCAGACGCGCAGGCTCAGTAGTTGTGGCTCACGGACCTAGTTGCTCCGCAGCATGTGGGATCTTCCCAGACCAGGGCTCGAACCCATGTCCCCTGCATTAGCAGGCAGATTCTCAACCACTGTGCCACCAGGGAAGCCCCTTTTGATTGTTTTAATTGAATAGTCAATATTATACACTGGGAAGCATATGCACTATTGTTTCTCAAGTGTACTTATTCCTATTTTACCTTTTTACTTTAATTTTTGGTTCTCAATTTAAATATATAGGGAGCTTCACTTTGTTATAAAGCAGAAAATAACACACCATTGCAAAGCAATTATACTCCAATAAAGATGTTAAAAATATATATATAGGGAGAAAATATGCCAGCCCTATTGTTGCATATTTCCCTCCTCATATTCTAGCCTATCAAGCATGATGCTAACATTCTCATGTGCCTATTTTCCTTATCAAATCCGAATCTAAACTGTAAAGCTTCAGAGTCACTAAGACTGTAAAATACAGTCTCCAGGATAGCTGAGCATTGTGGCTAAGTAGGTGATATTCAAAATGCCTCTTCATTGTTTGAGCTGCATGAAGCTATATAGAAAAATTTATATGCTTGGCTTTTCTTATTTAATTTCTCAATGTCGAGTTTCTGAGAAATAAAAGCAAAGGAACAATAAAAAAAAATAAGCCCATGGGGGTAAGAAAAAGAGAGGAAATGTTTGAAACTCAGAAGCAAAAGCATCTTTTTGCTACTTGCAGTAATTTACTGCCCCCCAAGCATTTTATAAGCAATTTCAGGAACAGAACTTCAGCCCATTTACATTCATAACCAGAATTCAAAGGGAGAATGTAATACATATAATTTCCCTAAATATTTGTTTCTCAAACCATGGGTGTTGGTACTTTAGCTCAGAACTAGCCTTATGCACATTGGGAAGTGGGCACCATTTTTGATTTACACTTAATCTTTGCTTTGATTTTCAAATACCAGAGATTGAAGTTAATATATTTCCCATGTCCTGAATCTCCTTAAAGCTTTAGAGCCTCAAATACTTTAACATTTATATAAACATTCCAAACCTTATATAACATTTATATAAACCTGTCCAATACAATAGCACTAGCCACACATGGCTATTTAAATCAATTAGAATTGAAATTTATTTCCTCAGTCACTCTAGCTACATTTCAAATGATCAGCAGCCACACGTGGGGCTTCCCTGGTGGCGCAGTGGTTGAGAGTCTGCCTGCCAATGCAGGGGACACGGGTTCGAGCCCTGGTCTGGGAAGATCCCACATGCCGCGGAGCAACTAAGCCCGTGCGCCACAACTACTGAGCCTGCGCGTCTGGAGCCTGTGCTCCGCAATGAGAGGCCGCGACAGTGAGAGGCCCGCGCACCGCGATGAAGAGTGGCCCCCGCTCGCCACAACTGGAGAAAGCCCTCGCACAGAAATGAAGAACCAACACAGTCAAAAATAAATAAATAAATAAATAAATTTATTAAAAAAAAAATAAAAAGCCACATGTGACTACCATATTGGACAATGCAGATATAGCTCACTCCTACCATCACAGGAAGTTCTATTGGACAGCATTTGGTGCATATTAGGTGTTCAACGATGTTTACTCATTACCCTCCTTATATCTTATTCCTCTAGGGCATGGTTCACAGAAACGAGAAGGATAACAATTCTGAATTAATTTCAGATTAACTAATTGAGCTTATTCTCACCCTCAAGATTCATTTCCAGCAACATCTGCACTTAATACATCTACCTTTGTTACCTACTGAAAAGTTTGGAGTTTCAGGCCAGGATAAGGAGAAGCTGACTTACCCTGTAGCAAGCTAAGAAAGGTGATTTGTGGGGGAAGGTAAGGCTTCACGGGTGCTGGTTAAATCAGAGTCATCGCTGTTGTCTGCCTAATTTCATAGGCAATTTAGCAATGTGGCAAATTCACTCACTCTACAACTGCAAAGTAAATATATTTTCTTTCTTTTACCTATAACTAGTCTTCCTGGTGATCCCCACTCACTGTGGAGCAGGGGGAAAACGGTCCTCAATGGTTTTAAATTTAGCCTGAACCAAAGATGTAAGCAGCCCTTTAGGTAATTTTCAGTCTTTCCCTATGCAACAATTGCTTACTTAGTCATATTTTCACTTCTACCTCCTCTTTGAAGGCGGGTAAGTGCAAGATAGATGACACTTGGGTACATTTGCAGGTGTGGGGTGGGTTATGTAAACTTAGGGTAGCAGAGAGGGTAGTTGGGGTGCCCTGGGGTTAGGTTGACTTGGCCCTCTCCTGATATCTGGTGCAAATGTTTGAGGCCAGTGAAGTCACAGGTACTCCTGCTCTCCTCTGTCAGGGTCTGTACTCAGTTCCAGCTGGTTGACCTCACCCCAGCTCTTGAGGTCCACCTTCTGGGTTTCTTCCATATCCTCCATCTGGCCCCCTGGCCTAGGTGGCTTATTCTACAAATGCACCATGGTAAGAGAACAGAACTTCACATTTATTAAGACTGGAAACTTCTAGAAGCAACATGTATTCATTCAATCTGCAAAGGAAAAGTTAGACTAGGGAGTCTGGAGCTCTCTCATTTACAAAAGAATCTACACAATTTACGTAATGGTATGTCATTTGGCACAAGATGGTGATTACATTTACAGTTTAAATGAACAACTTTTGTTTCTTATAATGAGCACCTATACACAATATGTTTTACAAATTTGTGGTTATCATGTGCTTTGCAGTAGAGGGTTCATTCCTAGAGGATTAAACAAAAGGCCTCTTGCTTCTCCACAAACGTAACAGGTGATGGAGTTTGTTCAAATTCACATTTTCTCCTCACCTGCCTAGTCTCTTAAAAGGGCTCTTTGTTCCTCTGCTCCTATAGGCATGGGATGCAAGTATTGCTTAGTATTCTATTCGTTAACTTCTGAGAATACAGCTGACACACTACCTTGAGAGCTTAAAGTGTCTATGACAAAAGGATTCTTTTCCCTATGTTTTTTCATTAAATATCACTCATTTCAGTCTTTTAATTTTAACACAGACTGAATCAAAGAATAAATGTTTTATTGTTTTTTCCATATTGTCCAGGTCTCCCATCCCTAACTGCCTTCCCTCATCCAACCACCTTCCTCCAATCACTAGGAGGGAAGGGCTTCTCTTTTTCTTCCTCTACTTCATGGCCTCCTTTGGTCCAACTGCAGTTTTGTGGCTAAAAGTTTTGTGGAGAAGAATCCTAAACATGACTGGAGAAACCCTATGATCTAGGTTTTCCAGGTTTGGTTCTTGATATCTTAGAGGAATTTAAAACATCTTCTGACAAGGCCTTGCTTGGACATAGAGAGGATGTCTAAATTCTTTTAGCATGACTGCTGTATTCTTCCCTGGGTCTTTTATGACTTGATGTCAAAAGTGGACGAAGTGAAACATTTCGGAGGAGGTAAAATTTGCCAGTTTAAGATCTGCTAAAATATCACTCTTATTACAATAAATGCTGGAGACATTTGATCTTGAAGACCATTTCTTAATCCCCCTCAATAACTGTGTGGATTTCCATTGGAACTGTGTGTGCCAAGAAAGGTTGTGCATTTGATGCAGATGGCCCTTTTGCCCTCATAGTTTAATTACATGTAGGGCAGCTTGGAAGAAGGAAATATCACTTGGGAGATGTGAGGGAGTCCCAGGTCCACTTTACAGACTGATGATCATTTTGGGTACCCTGAAGATGTTTTTATCCTCAACTTCTTTGAAATGTCAGCTTCCAGAGTGATTTATATTAATAAGAGTAGAGGAAAAAGAATAACCAGAAGTAACGAGTACAGCATATTTCTAATTTATGATAGCAGTAGAAAGACTATAAGTCTGAGTAATCTTAAGCATTCATACTAACTTTGGCACTCTTTTAATTATTGATTAATTAGAAGACCTTTAGTTAACTAAACTGACTCAAACTCATTATTTCCTCCAGTGTTAGAGTCTTCAAATAGGAGCCAGTTTTGAAGAGCGCATCTGTGGCCATCCTGGAACAGTAATATAATCCTGGAGTAAGTAATACACTCTTTCTGCTATGTTTTCTGAATACTTTAGTTTGGGAGTATATGTGTCTAGAATATTTATAGGTGATGACATGTGTCACAGAGATTGAGCTACTTGACCCTGTGACAGAATCAAAACTCAAATTCACAATTCATTAATCATGTGGAATAATTCAACTTTGGGTTGCTCTTGGATTCCTGCTTATTCAGAAGCTGTTGAATATTACTGATAGCTATGAATTATAAACTGGTTTGATTTTTTTTTATTATTAACCTGTGTGTGTACACGAGTGAAATAATAAACCATTTATAGCTGGACAAGATGCCAACAATCATCTCCCTGAGCCATTTTTTAGATGGGGCTGTTGATGACCGAGTAGTTAAATGAGAGGCCAGGAAGAAACAGAGCCAGGACTAAAATCCAGATTCCTCGACAGTTGTTGAATCTCAGTTCATTTATTCCTTTCCCTCATTTGGTGTTCTAACTTCACTTGTTCTTTTATCCATCCATTCACTTTTGTGCTCTTTGTATTGAATCCTGACCGTATATGAGTTTACATCCTGTAATTAATCATTGGTAAACTGAGTGTGAGTTTGCAAAACATTTCTAAAGCCTTGCACTGGGGCACTCTCCCAACTCAACGCATACAGGCGAAAGGATGGACATTCTTATGTTAAAGTATGAGTGTAAATTGCTGAGCTCTTTACCCTAGAAACGCAGCAAAAAGGCTCTCGCATGATGTCTGACCTCTTTTGAAGCCCAAGGAGTTGGTCAAGTCATTCTGCTCAGTCATGAGGGCAATAGGCGAGGCCCTTCCTGAATGTCGCCTGACCCGAAGGGCTGCGTGACTCAGTGCTGGCTGATCTCTGCTCCTCCACGTGTGATTCCCCACCTTTGGGCAAAGCAGAGAGGAGGCCAGCTTCAAAGCATCTCTCGGCCCGTGGAAAAGCACAGTCTGGAGTGGGGCAGCTCCCAAGCCCACCACATGAATGTTCATTTTGCTTGGCTCATGGTCAAGCAACAGCAGAAAAACAGGTTAAGAGTGAATAATGGGTTAGCCTGGCTATTGGAGTTTGTCAGCAGACAGAGAGAGATCTGGTCTGGAGTGCTCCAGGGGAGGCCATGAGGCTTGCAGTTGGGGGTCTATTTTCCAGGCCAATTTGCTACCCTAAGCAGGGATGCTTTATTGATTCCTATCTGGAATAGGTCTAAGGGAATGGTTTTAAACAGACCCTTGATTCTTTCCTTTGTGCCACTGCAAGATCACTTAATTACTATTCAACTGCAGTGTTGCAGGCTGGTCATCTCTCCTGTGGGTTTAAATGGACAGAAATTTGAGATGGCTGAAAAGGCCAAAATGTTATTATTAATTTCATTACTGATAGCAGCAGCAGCAGTAATAGGAACAAAGAAATGTAACACAGTATAAGATGAAGGATGCTGGGGGAGAAGCTCCATCTAGAAATGTCCAAACTAACCCAGGCTATGTATATTCAGTTGCTGCAGTCCAGGTGAGCGCTCAGCTGGCTTGCTTTTGCTGCCCTTTTAAGGAAATCTGGCCTGATGTTAACTCTAAGGTGCCCATTTTCTCCTCTCTCCCTCATTTTGCAAATTTAAACTTATCCAAGGTGGTAAAAATTACCCCCTCATGAGACAGGGTAATGAATATATAATATTGGTTTTTTAAAAAAATTGAAGTATAGTTGATTTACAATGTTGTGTTAGTTTCAGATGTACAGCAAAGTGATTCAGCTATATATAATACATATTCTTTTTCAGATTCTTTTCCATTATAGGTTATTATAAGATATTGAATATAGTTCCCTGTGTTTTACAGTAAGACCTTGTTGTTTATTTTATATGTATTAGTGTGTATCTATTAATCCCAAACTCCTAACTTATCCCTCCCCCTACTTTCCCTTTGGTAACCATGAGTTTGTTTTCTGTGAGTCTATTTCTGTTTTGTAAATACGTTCATTTGTATCATTGTTTTAGAGTCCACATATAAGTGATATCATATGATATAAAATTGGGTTTTAAGCATGCTAAAATTCTGTACTAACCCTGTGCTGAGATAGTGAGGTCCGAAGGCGTCTATTACAAGGAGGGCAGGAGTTAGAAGCTCCCAAATGATGACTCTGGAGAAAGAGAATTACTTAGGAAACACATTTTATATGCTTGGAGGAAACAAGGAAGTCAAGAATGAGTGAATCAGTGTAAAGGGAGGGGCAGGAGTGGAATGAGGGAGAGAAGAGTGGCTTCCGGCCTTTTCTGAATGCCCCAGAAAGAGGCGGTTTTCCAGAGATTTGTGTGACTAGGGTGAAATACAGAAAAACCAAAACTCAGAATAGACTTAGGGCCCAGATAATAAAGACTGTTTCTGTAGTGGCCAGGCGGTTAAATGAAATAGCTCTGACATCAGCATGGAAATAACAGTAAAGGTGGATGAACAAGGCAAACCTGCCCTGCCTAACCCTCTCTTTCCTTCACTCCACATCCTCCTCTATATTCCCATAGCGTCTTTTGTGTAACTCAGTTATTAGAGGATATTATACTTAATTCTAGTCATAAAGTACAGTATTAAGGGCTCAGCTCCAGAGTCTCATGGTCTGGGTTCAAATTCCAGCTGTGGCTCTTACATGTTGATTTCTAAACACTGTTGCCTATTAAAGGGAGCCAGAGGGAATTCTCTGGTGGTCCAGTGGTTAGGACTTCATGCTTTCACTGCCGAGGACCTGGGTTCAATCCCTGGTCGGGGAACTTAAAAAAAAGGAACCAGAATTCCTTGGAGAAATGGTCCCTACAGGAAGCCCAATTTGGAAAACATTTGCACATTAAAAAAATAATTATGGTACTAAATTATAATATATTGATTTTTAAAAAAGAATCAGTTGTTCCATAGCAATGCTCCAAACAGTATGCAAGAAGTAGAAAGAGAAAGTTGTGTTTTTGTTCCAGAATGACAGCTGAAGATTTTAGAAGTTATAGAATCAGGAAAAATCTCTGTTTTGCACCAACAATATAATAAATTATTCAGACAAGCAACATCAATGGATAGTGAAACTACTGGATAAAAGGTTTCTGGAGGACAGAATATAGTGTTTGAAAACATCATCCTGCACTTAAAAATTACAATGGGAAAAATGTACTTTTGCAATGGAGATATTTGCTGGACATGAATTTAACCAAGGGATCTAAATTAGCATGTCCAATATTGGGCCAAACTGATATTAGGCACCTGATGTGATATAAAATGAAGTATACAACATTATGTATGTAAAATTCTCGCTAAAATAAGGAAATAATCAGCCAGATCCAAAACTGTAGGGCATTCTCCTAAACAACTGGCCTAGGCTGTGTTAAAATGTCAATGTCATGAAAGATTAAGAAAAAAAAACAGGAGGACTATTCTAGATTAAAGGAAACAAACTGAAGAAACATGATAACCAAAGCAATGCATGATCTTTGACTGAAACATAATTTTGGGGGAAAATTCCACAGCTATCTAGGATATTTCCGAACCAAGTGGGGATTATGAGTCATACTATTGTATTAGTAATAAGTTTTTTGGATCTGATTGTAGTGCTGTGCTTACATAGAAGGCTAACTTGGAAGATACATGATGGTGTATCTAGGGGTGAATCTAAGTGAAGGCTTTCATCCTTGCAATATTCTTTCAACTTTTCTGTATGTTTGAAAATTTCCAAAATAAAATAAAATAATTTCCCAACTTTGGGCAAGTTTGCTAACCTCACTAAGACTATCTCCTTTCCTGTAATGACAGTAAAAACCTCAAAGGATTGCCTTACTTAGTATCTCACTCGCAAAGAGCACATAGTAAGTGTTCAATAAATAGTGGTCGTATAATTCTGGATTATTAGTGGAGTATGAGTTGATAAGTACAGGGACTAGTTCTTTTTCATCTGAATTCCCCAGTGCTTGGCACATGGTAGGCTCAATAAATGTTTCTTGATTTAAGAAATGAAATAGGGGCTTCCCTGGTGGCACAGTGGTTGAGAATCTGCCTGCTAATGCAGGGGACACGGGTTTGAGCCCTGGTCTGGGAAGATCCCACATGCCGCGGAGCAACTAGGCCCATGAGCCACAACTACTGAGCCTGCGCGTCTGGAGCCTGTGCTCTGCAACAAGAGAGGCCGCGATAGTGAGAGGCCCGCGCACCGCGATGAAGAGTGGCCCCCGCTCGCCTCAACTAGAGAAAGCCCTCGCACAGAAACGAAGACCCAGCACAGCCAAAAATAAATTAAAAAAAAAACCGCACATGAGTTTTAAAAAAATAAAAATAAAATAAAATAATAAAAAAAGAAATGAAATAAAACTATGAATAAAATCATATTAAAATTTTGGTTTTAAATGGAGGATACCACAATAACATTTGAAGAGATCTCACTGTAATAACCTACTTGGCATATGGTTTGTACCACCAGATTGCTATTCCACTGGAATAGTTTCTTGTATTTCTGAAACGGCTGACTGCGCATTTCTATACTATAAGGCAGAGATTCTCAACTTTGGCATCCATAAGAATCAGCCGGGAGACTTGTGAAAACACAGGTTTCTGGGCCTCACCGCCATAGGTTCTGACTCCATAGATCTGGAGTGAGGTCTGAGAAGCTGCATTTCTAGCAAGCTCTCAGGTGGTGCTAATGCTAACACTGCTGGTCCAGAAAGCACGCTTTGAGAACCGCCGCTGATGAGGAGCTCATGGAGTAGGAGGAGCCCAGGAAGCAGGGAGATGCTGTACCTCCCTAAGCAGACTCTTTGCAAAAAAGCCCCCTTGATGCACATGAATGGCATTTTTGGGAAAGTAACCCAAGAAGTGAAAGGGGCTGGTTCCTATCATCCCATCAATATCCCCCTGAAGTAAAATGATCTTTCCTCAACATTTAGACAATAACATTGTGTAGAGGGAGCATGAGTTTTAAATTTATTTATTTATTTATTTCTGGCCGCATTTGGTCTTTGTTGCTGCGTGCGGGCTTTTCTCTAGTGGCGGCGAGCAGGGGCTACTCTTTGCTGCAGCGCGCAGGCTTCTCATTGCGGTGGCTTCTCTTGTTGCGGAGCACAGGCTCTAGGCGCGCGGGCTTCAGTAGTTGTGGCTCGCAGGCTCAGTAGTTGTGGTTCGCGGGCTCTAGAGCACAGGTTCAGTAGTTGTGGCGCACAGGCTTAGTTGCTCCTTGGCATGTGGGATCTTCTCGGACCAGGGCTCGAACCCGTGTCCCCTGCATTGGCAGGCGGATTCTTAATCACTGCTCCACCAGGAAAGTCCCGGGGGCATGAGTTTTAAAGATCTACAAAATGATTATGTATGATATGTATGATATATATATATATATATGATAATGATATATATGATCATTATGTATGATACAGCTTCATCACATAAATGTATGCATACATATTCATAAATTTATACATAAAATCTAACATCTTCCTAGTTTGAGCCTTTATGAAGCAAAATAGCAATGAGACAGAAAGAGAGAGAGAGAGAGAGAAACATCATTCCTGACTACTTTAGTTGGGATTATCCCTGGCATTAATGTACAATTCAACAGAGAAAGAAAACCGGGCCCAGGGAGGTTAGTAAATGATGTGGCCCAGATTGTAGCAAAACTGGACTAGGATGCCAGGTGTTCGGGTCTACAACTAGGTCATACTGCCTTGCTGCAGTCCTGCAGGGTGATGCTTCTTTGCTTCCTTTTCCAGCCCTCCTTCAGCACATGGAATAGAAATGCTGCCCTACTTATTTTTCTTCAACCTGCAGGTCTTTGAGTGGAATTTCATTACATAAAACTTATGTAATCTAGAAATTCAATTCTTGCTGAAAATGCAATGATGAGAGTAATAAGATTTTGATCCAGAATTTTCTAAAGGAATAACCTTTATGAATTTTAATACCTGAACTTACTATCCCTCAAAAAAAGGGAAAATCATATTTTTGGAGTCTTCTAAGACAATTCTAACTTTAACTTCTCTTTTCTTGCTATTTGTAACAATGACTTTTCTTCTTAAGGTTGGTCACCTGTGAGCAATAGAGCAGAGAAACAAAGATTAGTCTTTATAATTAATACACACAGTCTCTAGAACCCCTTTAAGCTCCTGGTTCTCCTAGGAGGAAAATGTCCTTTGCATCTCTTAAGAGGATCATGTGTGCCAATCTGGCTATTTTACATTCTTTTCTATGAGCCATAATCTTTATTTTCCATACACTAGTATTTTCTAAGCAAAATGTAATAAAAATCATGAAAGAGTAAATAAGAAATAGGACAGTCATTTCATATTAAAGCAAGTGCCTACCCTGACTGTTTCAATGCACGGAAATGCCCCCTCCAAATCCCGGGAGATTCTGAGAATGTGAAACATCCTCCATGGTATGTCTTTGGAATCTGAACAGGCAGAGAGCTTCCAGGGCTGAGGGGCTATCATTAATAGTTATATAGATTAAATATATATTCCTCTAAACTTTGCAACACAATTACAACCACAAACTCCTTTTTCAGCTCCTTAATGTAGCCACTGCACAATAAGGGTAACTATGTAAGTAGACCACTTAGCTCACATGCTAATTTCATTACCTCTGGTGACTCCTCGTTGCATATTGAATAACAAACATTTCTATGGCCCTTACTAAGTGCCAGGCAGGCTTAAGCACTTCCACATGTTAAGTCATTTAATACTTGCAACAGAACAGAAGGGCTAAGTAACTTGCCCAGGGTCACCTAGAGCCAGGATTCACACTTGGGAAGTCTGGCTCTAGATCTCATGCTTTTAGTTGCTACTCAGTACTGGGGGGAAGCCCTGTGGATTTTCATTTAGACTTCCACTAACTCCCTCAAGCCCCTAATGCTGCAGTCATATGGATTTACTTATTCTGGCCTAGATGGATCTTGGCACAGATTGCTGTGACTTGAGAGAATAGGCCTTCTTGCTTTTGTACACATACTTACACACATCATTCTGCAAAGTCCTCTTTATTGAGAGCTCAGATAAAGTCCTATCGTTTCTGAGAAGTCTTCAAGTAACATTAGATCTCTCCTTTTGGCCGTCCAGAAGCATTATTGTTAGTGCCACTGTCATCATACCTATTGGAATTGTTCACATTTTTGTCTTCCTGAGTAAATAGTGAGGTCCTAGGGGTCAGGGTCTTTTCTTTTCTACCTCTATAGCCCTCTCAGCACCAAGCACAGAGCAGGCATTTACTAGAACGCCAAACTGAAGACAAATATGGTGTATGAATATTCGCCATGTAATTGTTCACATTTTCCTGTAAAGACTGTCTATGTGCATGTAACCATTTGTCTTTGATTGCATTTAGTTATTGTTCTGGGTGTATGTGCTTTTCATGATGAGGGCAAAATGCAGAGGAAATGTCAAATACAATCCCACGTCCAATGTGGAGGCTAAGGAGTCCTCCATAGATCATCACCTTCGTCTTAGGGTAACTCCTAAAATAATGAAAGAAATTTAGGACTTCCCTGGTGGCTCAGTGGTTAAGAATCCGCCTGCCAATGCAGGAACTAAGGGTTCGAGCCCTGGTCCGGGAAGATCCAACATGCCACAGAGCAACTAAGCCCGTGCACCACAAATACTGAGCCTGCACTCTAGAGCCCATGAGCCACATCTACTGAGCCTGCATGCCACAACTACTGAAGCCTGCATGCCTAGAGCCCATGCTTCGCAACAAGAGAAGCCACCGCAATGAGAAGCCCACACACTGCAATGAAGAGTATTCCCCATTCGCCACAACTAGAGAGAAAAGAATGCATGCAACAAAGACCCAATGCAGCCAAAAATAAATAAATAAATTTATTTAAAAAAAAAGAAATTTCAATAATTCTTGGGAAATCCTGTAGTGCTTCCTCCCCATACCAACCACTGGAACTTTCCTTGGGCTACCTTTTGCAGTTGTATATGCCGTGGTTCCCCTCGTGATCTCCTTGGAAAGGACTCAGTCATTTCTTTGTATTCATTATGCCTAATATGGCAGGTGCCTAAAATATAACTATGTAATGTTGATGGTAGTGATAATGTCAATATGGTATCATCAAACACTGGAACATTCTGTTTATAAAAAGACTTATATTTATTGAACGAAAGAGTGCATACCCCTATATGGAGACTTAGAGATCATCTTATTCTAACTCATTATTTCATTGATGGGGAATCTGATGTCCAAAGATTTAAACCTTGCCAGTTGTCCAAAGGCTGACTAGTGATGGAGCTGGGATTTGAACCTGGTCATTTTGCCTCATCGCCCAATGGCACTTGTTCTCATCTACATGGTAAAATTTAGGCTTTTGTAAGAAAATGAGGATTTCTTTTAAAATGTATCTAACTACATAGACTAACTATATGATCAAGGAACTGTGTGATGGAATTTTCTAGATAGCCCCCTGCCCCCCCCCCAAATTACTCTTCTTTCAGCTTTCTACCAAAACTTTGGGAAATTCATCAGTCCATTTCACTGCCTAACTAGTATATTCTGAACTTAACTGAATCTTTCTTCAATAATTTAGAATCTCGCTGGGTAAGAAAACTACAATTTGAAAAGATACATCACCCCAATGTTCATTGCAGCACTATTTACAATAGCCAAGACATGGAAGCAATCTAAATGTCCATTGACAAAGGAATGGATAAAGAAGATGTGGTACATATATACAATGGAATATTACTCTGCCATAAAAAAGAATGAAATAATGTCACTTGCAGAAACCTGGATGGACTTAGAGATTGTCATACTGAGTGAAGTAAGTCAGACAGAGAAAGACAAATATCATATGATATTGCTTATATATGGAATCTAAGAAAATGGTACAAATGAACTTATTTACAAAACAGAAATAGCATCACAGATGTAGAAAACAAACTTATGGTTACCAGGGGGTAAGGGGGGTGAATAAATTGGGAGATTGGGATTGACGTACACACTACTATATATAAAATAGATAACTAATAACGACCTACTGTATAGCACAGGGAACTCTACTCAATACTCTGTAATGGGCTATATGGGAAAAGAATCTAAAAAGACTAGATATATGTTTATGTATAACAGATTCACTTTTCTGTACAGCAGAAGCTAACACGACATTGTAAATCAACTATTCTCCAATAAAAATTTTTAAAAAATTAGAATTTCACAATGCCTTGGGCTCATTTCAGCAATCCCTGCATAACAGTGTAATAAAATAGGTTTAGGAAGTTGGGCTAAATATTGTATTACCTCATGACATACCTTAAGGATTAAAAACAATCATAGGTCCTAGTTGTTCTGTCACTATTTGATTATTGTTCCTACACATCTAGTATGAGATGGTAGCAAAGGATTGGGGGATGGAAGAGGAGTAATCATGTAATTCAAAATTCTAATTAATTGGGTTCCAACTAGTTTAAATTTTGGAATTTTTCTATAATTTATGTATTGCAGAGTAACCCCAGATGTAGACGTATGCAAAGTAAAATAAATATATGTGGGGCTTCCCTGGTGGTGCAGTGGTTAAGAATCCACCTGCCAATACAGGGGACACAGGTTCAAGCCCTGGTCCGGGAAGATCCCACATGCCGCAGAGCAACTAAGCCCATGTGCCACAACTACTGAGCCTTTGCTCTAGAGCCCGCGAGCCATGGCTACTGAGCCCGCGCACCACAACTACATGCCTAGAACCTGTGTTCCCCAACAAGAGAAGCCACCGCAATGAGAAGCCCGCGCACTGCAACAAAGAGTAGCCCCCGCTCGCCGCAACTAGAGAAAGCCCACGTGCAGCAGCAAAGACCCAACGCGGCCAAAAATAAATAAAAATAAAATAAATTTATAAATAAATAAATATATGTGAAATTTTGTAGTAGAAAGAACAGATGTTTTGGAGTCAAACAGGCCTGGCTTTGAATCCCAGCTCTGCACACTGTCTGTAAGATGAAGATCTGGTTATTTAACTTCTATGAATCTCATTTTTTTTCATATACAATGGAGATAATAAGAAGTTTCTCATAGAGTTGTGCAGATTAAATCAAATGCTCAGTTCATGCTAGGCATTCTATATATTTTGGTTCCTTCACTTAATCTTCCCAGTAAAAGAGAAGGTAGATTTATAACATAATGCCATATACTATAAATAATAGTAAAGATACAACTTTAGTTATATATGATAACATATATAACTAATGGCTCGAGTGCTAATTAGATTAACATTGCTTGGTGAAAAAATTTTAAGGGAACCAGGAAGACTCAGACATTTATAGAGATAAGATGAAATGTTAATGGGATATCTTTTTAGTTCCATTAATACTGTCATTCTTGATTACAAATGATGAATCTTACAGAATGGGATATATTGAGCTAAGTTGATTCTACTTAAATTTTCAGACTTAGCAGACTTGAGACGCTGCCCTTGGGGGCAATTGTGAGCTGCCAGTTCAAGTTTTAAAGCAACTAAATGAAATGAAGGGCGAAGTATATTTTTACTAACAGGCACAACTCTCCCATCTTCTTGTGACCTTCCCTCTGTGAGTTGCTTCTCTCTGGGGAGATGTTGGAGGGGCAGGATTCCAGCTTGGGGGAGAAGGGGCGTCCTTGGCAGAAGCCTGCTCTGTCCTGGATCAGCTGAGTGGATTCCTCTGCAGGAGAGAGGGGAGTCCGTTTCTATGACGATCCACAACTGCTCTGCCAAGACTGCCGGCCGAGGTGCTGGCAGTGCTAATTGGTATGCGGACATCCGTTCATTAGACTTTGACCTAGAATTACCATCATCTTTCACAAGGTAGGCAATGAATCATTGTTTTAGGCCCTTGCTTTGTCTCCTTCAGCCTAGGTTTGATTTGTATCAGAAATGCAGTCTCTGTAGGTCATTACCCATCTCAACCAGGAAGGTTCCTGAAGGGTAACTTTTTTTAACAGGCTAAGGTTTTGCTGGAAACAGAGTATTAGTTAACAGTCTAAGAGCTCAGAAGGAACTGATTGTAACCCAGCTCTGTCACTCAGTGGCTCTGTGATCTTAGGTAAACTGCTTGACTCCTTTAAGTTAGTGATCTCATCTGTAAAATGGGGCTAACAAGATTTCTATTCTCACAGGATTAGCCATGGGGTGTGGGCAGGGATGAAGTGGAGAGAATCTCTGATGCCTGTGTTGGCACCTGGGATGAGAAAGTGCAACTACATGGATGGATACCTAGATGGCTGGCACCTGAGTTCCACTCACTTGTGGTCCATCTAGACCATCTGGTTCTTCCCATTAAGGTTGCAGCCTTAGTAATTCAGTTATTTCCCTTCGTCCTTTACCCTCCTTGACTTTGAGAATACTGAAAAGCTGTGAAGAAATCTATAACAACAAAATACCAATGTGAACTCAAATTACTTCTCTCAGTAATCGATCAAAAAGTTCATTTTATGTTATTGTTTAACTCTTATTTTATACTCTAATCTTACTCCTAGAATTCTAGAGAGAGAACTAACTACAGATGTTGAGTGCTTTCTTTGGTTAGCTTGAGATGGAATACTAAGAGGAGGTGAAGTTCAGGTGTATCCTCATAGAAGAAAAACCAATGACGGAGACTAAAGATTTATTGAGCACACAATATATGCCAGTTACTGTGGACATAGAGACAGTAAACAAAAACTGGGGCTGTGAAACATGTTCTTCTAGTTCTATCAAGGTCACATAACAATTGTAAAGAACTAGGGCAGATTTGAGTCCCAGCTCTTCTGCTCTGCAATGTTAACCTCTCTGAGCCTCCTTTTTTATAATCTACAAAATTAGACAATGCTTATAATGCTTAGCACAGGATATGGGACTCTTAGTAAATAACAGCACTTAAAAAAAATCTGTGCATCATATGAGAACATTGTTATTGGAGTTCAGGTATGAAGCCACTGAAAATGAGAGCTTAAGTTCCTCCAGGGAACTTTTTAGAGTGAAATGGGAATTCAGCATCACTAATTTCCCATGGACCATTTCCAAAGGGACAGTGTAATGGTAGAACAATTCCCAAGTGGGATTTTACTGATGTAAAACAACTGGACATAAACATAGAAAAAATCTTTGGAAGTTTCTATATTTAAAAAAATGTAGTGCAAATACCCAAATAAAGTTTAGGGTTTTTCTCTATAGTTATAGTGTGACTTTGAATGAAACCAATTAATTCTCACTGTGTCCATCAAAAATATCACTGTCTCACTGATTCTGGAGCCAACACTGTCCCAACCATGACTCACTGGAAGCAATTGTACAAGTGGAGGGATTTTGTCTTTCTGCGTTGTTAGTTGTTACAACTATTGATTTTTCTCTGTGAACATGGATCCTTGTCTTCTCAAAGGGCACTTTCTCTTATCCTAATATTCAAACTACCTAAATGTCAAATGTATTTTTTTTTTGTCCAGCTGCGTTACAAACACAATTATTAATCCTCCTCCAAAGCCCCATGTCTTCTGCTGTTGCCCTCTGTCTCTTATGCAAGGGACCAGAGCACAGCTCTGAAGAGCGCTGGGCAGGCAGCGAAGTCTCAACATGTTCCTGGTGTGGGAGGGGATTCTGTGAGCGAGTTGGCTGCCACATCTGGGGGAGGCCTGGGTGATGAAAGATGGCAGCTGTGATGATGAGAGAGGGGCCAGTTTCCGGGAGGCAGGGACAGTCTCCTCTCTTATTCCTTCCACCTCGATCCAAATGCCATTTGTGTGAATCAGCTGCCACTTGGCCTCAAGGGACTTTGCTGCCAGATGCTCCCCTTCCTCCCTCTTGAAGCAAGAGCCAAACCCCCTCCTGACCCCTCCACCTGCAGTGAAGTCTTCTAGGGCCACTTAATGGTCGCGGGGAGTGCAGGACACAGTAGCAGGCTTTTTTTTCTTACGCACAATGTGTATAGGACTTTGAAAGCAATAGTGAAGGAATTGGAGCTGCTCCTGGTTTCGTCAGTGAGTGTTTTGCTGGCTCTTTCCCTCATATTGTTGAGCACTTACTGTGTGTGGGTCTCTGTGCTAAATGCGTGATATGCAGCATCTCATTTATCCTCAGAACGACCCTGTGAGATGGCTGTTGTGCTCCTCTGGACTGCACAGCTATGGCAGAGGATGCAGGATTTGAGCCCTGGTCTTCGTGCTTATTACTCTCCCTTAGAGACAAAGACTCTAGAATGTGAGGTAGTGGGGGATCCTGCTCTTTGTGGGTCCGAATATGCAAACTGTAGATGAAATGGAAGAGTCCTGAGGTCCGGGTTTCTCCCCAGCCACCCGAGGGCAAGAGCAGTGGTCTAGAAGAGCCTCTGAGGCACCTGCATTGCCCTGGGAACTCTTGCATTTTCTGGAAAAATTACCAGTGGGGACACTGAGTCAGAGGTGACAGGAAAGCTCCTGCCATGGCTGAGCAAGCAGCCCTCAGCTTCTGCACTTACTGCAGCAAATACTGTATGCCTTTCCTGGGGGCTCTGGCTGGTTGTTCCAGGGGGCTCTGCCTCCTCCGTCTGATATTGCCCTGAATAATTCCATAATGCCGCCGTGGTGGATGAATTCTGCCTTCTTGCTGCTGCCCTTTGCCCTGAATAATTCCATAACGCCACCATGGTGGATAAACTCTGCCTTCTTGCTGCTGCCCTTACCTTAGTGTTGGTGGCGACTTGGCTGGTCCATGGTACTGCCCTGACTCACGTGACTGCCGTGCCTTGCCCAAGATGCTTCTCAGAACCTGGATTAGCACCCGAGAGCGCCTCTGTGGGCTCATGCTTGCAGAATTTTCCATTCCACACCTTCACCACCTCCTCCCCTCACACCATTTTGAAGCAACTTGGAAATTCTAGTGAACTTTATATAAAGCTATAAACTCAGTGCCCAAGTTTCCCTTGTCTGTCTTTCCCTTGTGGTTGCCCTTCTGATCATTACAAGATTACTGAGATGTGTGAACTGCAATGTATTCTTTAGGATTCTTTGGTTGCAAGCAAGAGACCAAGCCTGGCTAACTTAACACAATGAAAATGAGGGAGAGAGTCAGAGGCGCGGGCGGGGGGACCCTAGAGAAAGAGATGGGGAGAGGAAGAGGAGAGAGAGAGGAAGGGTGAAAACTCCAACCATTCCTTGCTCTCTGTCACTCTACTAAATATTTCCTTTTTGGGAAGGAGACTGGTCTAGCTGGACCCATGTGCCCTTGGTAAGACACCTTTATTGACCATCCAGCAAGACTGTGTGCCATGGAGAGTAGGAGATGCGCTAAAGTCGTCGTTAGAAGGGAAAGCGAATGCTGCTCAGGCACGAATAGCAAACATCCACCATAGGAAAATGAAGGTTCCTTTGTCACCTTCTAAAGCATCTCTAGACATTACTATGAAAGATTTTCTTTGTTTTAGTTTCTTTATAGCCTGGAATTCAACTTGGGCAGTAAAAATAAACAATTTTCTCTAAAACTGAAAGTTGCCAATGAGTTATGGTTTTTACTCAAACTTTCGTATTTGAATATTTGGATTGCTGGTGGAACCGCACAGTGGCATCTGTGTTCCGCTATGTGTGTAACAGAGCAGGACGTGTAAGAACCCACGCGCTCCAAGGCTGCACGCAGAGGGTTTTTGTATACTGTTAGCTTGGGCAGCTTTCAGATGTTTAGACTGACATACTTAAGGCTGAACCTCTACATCCCTCAGGAGTGCCCACGCACATTCTCACTGTTTGTATTAGTAATTGTGCCTTGGGCACATATGGCCTTATGCTAAAAAAAACTACTAGGCGACTGCCTTTCCTGAAATCTCTCCCAGGATCTCCCGTGTACCTCTCCATCTCTGTTATCACGTGGTTCCCTGTGTTCCCAGGTTAGTTATACAAAGGTCTTTGTAACAGTTTGGTGTGTTCAACTTTCTTCCTCTGTGAAGCCAGGAACAGCAAGGTCTTAGAAACAGTCTGCAGCCCGTTGGCTCCTCTGAGATGGCTACGGAATCATGTTCTAACACAATTCCTTAGAAAATAAAATTCAGCATAAACTTTGAATTTTACTCATTGGCAGATTGGTTCTCATTGGCAAGATGTGAAAAGAATCTCACTGTAAGGTGATTTCACCTGTTAGGTGTGGGCTTTGAGGACAGCTTTCTTGTGAGGCTCTCGATTCCTCTGCAGACCTTTTACAGTCTGGCTCTGTCTGTCTTCTGTCCTCACCTCCAACCATTAGCTTCACACAATCCTTTCCCCTCACTTCATACACACAATATATTGGCCCCTCCACAAAACTTACTGGTCTCTGAGTTTGTTGAGTACCTTTAGGCCTCTGAGTTTTTGTGTGTACTGTTTTATTCTTTTTTTTTTTAATTTTTATTTATTTTATTTATTTATTTTTGGCTGTGTTGGGTCTTTGTTGCTGCGCGTGGGCTTTCTCTAGTTGAGGTGAGTGGGGACTACTCTTCATTGCGGTGCACGGGCTTCTCATTGTGGTGGCTTCTCTTGTTGCAGAACACGGGCTCTAGGCGTGCAGGCTTCAGTAGTTATGGGACGCGGGCTCAGTGGTTGTGGCTCACGGGCTCTAGAGCACAGGCTCAGTAGTTGTAGCACATGGGCTTTGTTGCTCCACGGCATGTGAGATCTTCCTGGACCAGTGCTCGAACCCGTGTCCCCTGCCTTGGCAGGTGGATTCTTAACCACTGCGCCACAGGGAAGCCCTGTACTGTTTTATTCTTATAATGCCTGTCCACCTACTTTTCCACCAAGTGAAACCTTCTCTCCTCACCTCTTCACCTACCCCATCACAGGCAGCTGGCCCCTCCCTTCCTCTGTGCTTCTGTAGCAATTGACTTTACCTCTACCATGGTGCTCTTTTGTTTATAATCATGCATTTGGGTTGTCTCCCCCACTAGATAATGAGCCTTGGCACACAGCAGATGCTCAGTGAATTTGAATGATCATAATGGGAAGTGGTTTAGCAAAAATACAGTCAACATAAATTCATACAGGTCATAAAGCATCTAAAGTAATTGTCAGGACTGAAAACTACTGACAACAATACTTGAAATGAGAAGATGTCTTGACTAGGAAGGGTATGATGTCTCCCGCAATTTTCTTTGGGTAATAACTAATATTTCTGAAGAGCTCTCTCATAGGAGCTATGGTTGTAGGCCCAGAAACTAATGGGAACAAGCCCCTGCCATTGTTACTATAGAAGTCAGGTCTATTATGGCTAAAAACACAAGGTACATTAAAGGAAGTGAAGAATACATTGTGCTTCCCACTTCTCTGTGTGGAGCTAACCCATCACTTTGTGGTTTACTGCTCTGCTCTGTGAAAGGAAAGAGTGCCCCTAAAAACTTGTTAGATACAGATAGCTCATTGCATGAAAATGTGGATGGTTTTTACATTGGTGTTAAATCTTGAAAACTGCTTCTTGAAATTTATTTGAAAACTTTAGCATCAACTGCAAAATTCTGGTGTCCTAAAGGGGGAGAGGGAGAGTGAGTTTCAGATTTTGTATAGCACAAGGGAATTCAGAGCCTTGTTTATCTCTGATTCTGACTTTCTACATGTCCTTTTAGAAATATGTTTATTGGAGGGACTTTCAAGATGGTGGAGGAGTAAGATGTGGAGATCGCCTTCCCTCCCACAAATACATCAAAAATACATCTACATGTGGAACAGCTCCTACAGAACACCTACTGAACGCTGGCAGAAGACCTCAGACTTTCCAAAAGGCAAGAAACTCCGCACGTACCTGGGTAGAGCAAAAGAAAAAACAGAGACCAAAGAATAGGGATGGGACCTGCACCTCTGGGAGGGAGCTGTGAAGGAGGAAAAGTTTCCACACACTAGGAATCCCCTTCATTGGCAGAGATGGGGGTTTGCAGGGTGGAAGCTTCGGAGCCACAGAGGAGAGCGCAGCAACAGGGGTGCAGAGGGCAAAGTGGAGAGATTCCTGCACAGAGGATTGGAGCTGACCAGCACTCACCAGCCAGAGAGGTTTGTCTGCTCACCCGCTGGCCAGGACAGGTGGGGGCTGGGATCTGAGGCTCGGACTTTGGAGGTCAGATCCCAGGGAGAGGACTGGGGTTAGCTGTGGGAACACAGCCTGAAGGGGGCTACTGTGCCACAGCTAGCTGGGAGGGAGTCTGGGAAAAAGTCTGGACCTGCCTAAGAGGCAAGACACCATTGTTTCGGGGTGCATGAGGAGAGAGGATTCCTTCCCTGTCTGCCCACAGAAGCAAGCTTAAACAAGCTCCAGAGACGGGCGTGAGCTGCGCCTATTAGTTCGGACCCCAGAGACAGGTATGAGATGCTAATGCTGTGGCTGCAGCCACCAAGAAGCCTGTGTGCAAGCACAGGTCACTATCCACATGCTCCCCACCAGGAGCCCGTGCAGCCCGCCACTGCCAGGGTCCCATGATCCAGGGACAAATTCCCTGGGAGAACACATGGCATGCCTCAGGCTGTTGCAACATCGTGGTAGCCTCGGCTGCCACAGGCTCCCCCGCATTTCGTACCCCTCCCTCCCGCCAGCCTGAGTGAGCCAGAGCCCCCTAATCAACCGCTGCTTTAACCCCTTCCTGTTTGGGCTGGAACAGATGCCTGAGGGCAACCTACTCGCAGAGGTGGGGCCAAAACCAAAGCTGAACCCCAGGAGCTGTGCGCACAAAGAAGAGAAAGTGCAATCTCTCCGTGCAGCCTCAGGAGCAGTGAATTAAATCCCCACAATCAACTTGAGGTACCCTGCATCTGTGGAATACCAAATAGACAATGAATCAACCCAAAACTGAGTTGGTAAACTTTGGGAGCAACTGTAGACTTGAGGTTTGCTGTCTGCAACTGACTTGTTTCTGATTTTTATGTTTATCTTAGTATAGTTTTTAGTGGTTGTTTTCATTGGTGGATTTGTTTTTTATTTTGGTTGCTCTCCTTTTTTTTTTTATTATGTTTTAATTTTTTTATTTTAATAATATTTTTATTTAAATAAATTGATTTTATTTTATTTCTTTTTTAAAATTTATTTCTTTTTTAAATTATTATTTTTTTCTTATTTTATTGCTTTTCTTTTGAGCCATGTGGCTGACAGGCTCTTGGTGCTTCAGCCTGGTGTCAGGCCTGAGGCTCTGAGGTGAGAGAACCGAGTTCAGGACATTGGACAATAAAAAACCTCCTGCCCCACATAATATCAATCGTCAAGAGTTCTCCTAGAGATCTCCGTCTCAACACTAAGACCCAGCTCCACCCAACGTCCAGAAAGCTCCAGTGCTGGAAGCCCCATGCCAAACAACTAGCATGACAGGAACACAACCCCACCCATTAGCAGAGAGGCTGACTAAAATCAGAATAAGTTCACAGACACCCCAAAACACACCACCGGACGCAGCCCTGCCCACCAGAAAGACAAGATCCAGCTCCACCCACCAGACACAGGCACCAGTACGGTCCACCAGGAAGCCTACACAAGCCATTGAACCAACCTTACCCACTGGTGGCAGACACCAAAAACAACGGGAAGTACGAACCTGCACCCTGCGAAAAGGAGACCCCAAACACAGTAAGTTAAGCATAATGAGAAGACAGAGAAACACACAGCAGATGAAGGAGAAAGGTAAAACCCCACCAGACCAAACAAATGAAGAGGAAATAGGCAGTCTACTTGAAAAATAATTCAGAGTAATGATAATAAAGATGAGCCAAAATCTGGAAATAGAATGGAGAAAATACAAGAAACGTTTAAAGGACTTGGAGGAACTAAAGAACAAACAAAAAATGATGAACAATACAATAAATAAAATTAAAAATTCTCTAGAAGGAATCAATATCAGAATAACTGAGGCAGAAGAAAGGATAAGTGACCTGGAAGATAAAATAGTGGAAATAACTACCGCAGAGCAGAATAAAGAAAAAAGAATGAAAAGAATAAAGGACAGTCTCAGAGACCTCTGGGACAACATTAAATGCACAAACACTCGAACTGTAGGGGTCCCAGAAGAAGAAGAGAAAAACAGAGGGTCTGAGAAAATATTTGAAGAGATTATAGTTAAAAACTTCCCTAATGTGGGAAAGGAAATAGTCATCAAGTCCAGGAAGTGCAGAGAGTCCCATACAAGATAAATCCAAGGAGAAGCATGCCAAGACACATATTAATCAAACTACCAAAAATTAAATACAAAGGAAAACCATTAAAAGCAGCAAGGGAAAAGCAACAAATAACATGCAAGGGAATTCCGATAAGGTTAACAGCTGATTTTTCAGCAGAAACTCTGCAAGCCAGAAGGGAGTGGCAGGACATATTTGAAGTGGTGAAAGGGAAAAACCTACAACCAAGATTACTCTACTCAGCAAGGATCTCATTCAGATTCAATGGAGAAATTAAAAACTTTACAGACAAGCAAAAGCTAAGAGAATTCAACACCACCAAACCAGCTTTACAAAAAATGCTAAAGGAACTTCTCTAGGCAGGAAACACAAGAGAAGGAAAAGACCTACAGAAACAAACCCAAAGCAAATAAGAAAATGGCAATAGGAACATACATATCGATAATTACCATAAATGTAAATGGATTAAATGCTCCCACCAAAAGACATAGACTGGCTGAATGGATCCAGAAACAAGACCTGTATATATGCTGTCTACAAGAGACCCACTTCAGACCTAGGGACACATACAGACTGAAAGTGAGGGGATGGAAAACGATATTCCATACAAATGGAAATCAAAAGAAAGCTGGAGTAGTAATTCTCATATCACACAAAATAGACTTTAAAATAATGACTATTACAAGAGACGAAGAAGGATACTACATAATGATCAAGGGATCAATCCAAGAAGAAGATATAACAATTGTAAATATTTATGCAACAAACATAGGAGCACCTCAATATATAAGGCAAATGCTAACAGCCATAAAAGGGGAAATTGACAGTAGCACAATCATAGTAGGGGACTTTAACACCTCACTTTCACCAATGGACAGATCATCCAAAATGAAAAGGAATAAGGAAACACAAGCTTTAAATGACACATTAAACAACATGGACTTAATTGATATTTATAGGACAATCCATCCAAAAACAACAGAATACAGTTTCTTCCCAAGTGTTCATGGAACATTCTCCAGGATAGATCATATCTTGGGTCACAAATCAAGCCTTGGTAAATTTAAGAAAATTGAAATCATATCAAGTATCTTTTCTGACCACAATGCTATGAGACTAGATATCAATTACAGGGAAAAAAATCTGTAAAAAATACAAACACATGGAGGCTAAACAATATGCTTCTAAATAACCAAGAGATCACAGAAGCAATCAAAGAGAAAATCAAAAAATACCTAGAAACAAATGACAATGAAAACATGATGACCCAAAACCTATGGGATGCAGCAAAAGTAGTTCTAAGAGGGAAGTTTATAGCAATACAATCCTACCTCAAGAAACAAGAAAAATCTCAAATAAACAACCTAACCTTACACCTAAAGCAATTAGAGAAAGAAGAACAAAAAAAAAAACCAAAGTTAGCAGAAGGAAAGGAATCATAATGATCAGAGCAGAAATAAATGAAAAAGAAATGAAGGAAACAATAGCAAAGATCAAAAAAACTAAAAGCTGGTTCTTTAAGAAGATAAACAAAATTGATAAACCATTAGCCAGACTCAACAAGAAAAAAAGGGAGAAGACTCAAATCAATAGAATTAGAAATGAAAAAGGAGAAGTAACAACTGACACTGCAGAAATACAAAAGATCATGAGAGATTACTACAAGCAACTATATGCCAATAAAATGGACAATCTGGAAGAACTGGACAAGTTCTTAGAAAAGCACAACCTTCTGAGACTGAACCAGGAAGAAATAGAAAATACAAACAGGACAGTCACAAGCACTGGAATTGAAACTGTGATTAAAAATCTTCCAACAAGCAAAAGCCCAGGTCCAGGTAGTTTCACAGGTGAATTCTATCGTTTAGAGAAGAGCTAACACCTATCTTTCTCAAACTCTTCCAAAATATAGCAGAGGGAGGAACACTCCCAAACTCATTCTACGAGGTCACCATCCCTCTGATACCAAAACCAGACAAAGATGTCACAAAGAAAGAAAACTACAGGCCAATATCACTGATGAACATAGCTGCAAAAATCCTCAACAAAATACTAGCAAACAGAATCCAACAGCACATTAAAAGGATCATACACCATGATCAAGTGGGTTTATCCCAGGAATGCAAGGATTCTTCAATATATGCAAATCAATCAATGTGATACACCATATTACCAAACTGAAGCATAAAACCATATGATAATCTCAATAGATGCGGAAAAAGCTTTTGACAAAATTCAACACCATTTATGATAAAAACTCTCCAGAAAGTAGGAATAGAGGGAACTTAGCTCAACATTATAAAGGCCATATATGACAAACCCATAGCCAACATTGTTCTCAATGGTGAAAAACTGAAACCATTTCCTCTAAAATCAGGAACAAGACAAGGATGCCCAGTCTCACCGCTATTATTCAACATAGTTTTGGGAGTTTTAGCCACAGCAATCAGAGAAGAAAAAGAAATAAAAGGAATCCAAATCGGAAAAGAAGAAGTAAAACTGTCACTGTTTGCAATGACATGATACTATACATAGAGAATCCTAAAGATGCTACCAGAAAACTACTACAGCTAATCAATGAATTTGTAAAGTAGTAGAATACAAAATTAATGCACAGAAATCTCTTGCATTCCTATACACTAATGATGGAAAATCTGAAAGAGAAATTAAGAAAACACTCCCATTTACCACTGCAACAAAAAGAATAAAATACCTAGGAATAAGCTTACCTAAGGAGACAAGAGACCTGTATGCAGAAAACTATAAGACACTGATGAAAGAAATTAAGGACGATACAAACAGATGGAGAGATATACCATGTTCTTGGAATGGAAGAATCAACATGTGAAAATGACTATACTACCAAAGCAATCTACAGATTTAGTGCAATCCCTATCAAACTACCAATGGCATTTTTCACAGAACAAGAACAAAAAATTTCACAATTTTTTGGAAACACAAAAGACCCCGAATAGCCAAAACAATCTTGAGAAACAAAAATGGAGCTGGAGGAATCAGGCTCCTGGACTTCAGACTATACTACAAAGCTACAGTAATCAAGGCAGTATGGTACTGGCACAAAAACAGAAATATAGATCAATGGAACAGGATAGAAAGCCCAGAGATAAACCCACCACATATGGTCACCTTATCTTTGATAAGAGAGGCAAGAATATACAGTGGAGAAAAGACAGCCTCTTCAATAAGTGGTGCTGGGAAAACTGGACAGCTACATGTAAAAGAATGAAATTAGAACACTCTCTAATACCATACACAAAAATAAACTCCATATGGATTAAAGACCTAAATGTAAGGCCCGATACGATAAAACTCTTAGAGGAAAGCATAGCCAGAACACTCCATGACATAAATCACAGCAAGATCCTTTTTGACCCACCTCCTAGAGAAATAGAAAGAAAAACAAAAATAAACAAATGGGACCTAATGAAACTTAAAAGTTTTGCATAGCAAAGGAAATCATGAACAAGACGAAAAGACAACCCTCAGAATGGGAGAAAATATTTGCAAATGAAGCAACTGACAAAGGGTTAATCTCCAAAATATACAAGCAGCTCATGCAGCTCAATATCAAAAAAACAAACAACCCAATCCAAAAATGGGCAGAAGATCTAAATAGACATTTCTCCAAAGAAGATATACAGATTGCCAACAAACACATGAAGGGATGCTCAACATCACTAATCATTAGAGAAATGCAAATCAAAACTACAATGAGGTATCATCTCACACCAGTCAGAATGGCCATCATCAAAAAATCTACAAACAATAAATGCTGGAGAGGGTGTGTGGAGAAAAGGGAACCCTCTTGCACTGTTGGTGGGAATGTAATGTGATACAGCCACTATGGAGAACAGTTTGGAGGTTCCTTAAAAAACTAAAAATAGAACTACCATATGACCCAGCAATCCCACTACTGGGCATATACCCTGAGAAAACCATAATTCAAAAAGAGTCGTGTACCACAATGTTCATTGCAGCGCTATTTACAGTAGCCAGGACATGGAAGTAACTTAAGTGTCTGTCATCAGATGAATGGATAAAGAAGATGTGGCACATATATACAATGGAATATTACTCAGCCATAAAAAGAAACGAAATTGAGTTATTTGTAGTGAGGTGGATGGACTTAGAGTCTGTCATACAGAGTGAAGTAAGTCAGAAAGAGAAAAACAAATACCGTATGCTAATGCATATATATGGAATCTAAGAAAAAAAACTGGTTCTGATGATCGTAGGGGCAGGACAGTTATAAAGGTGCCATCGTAGAGAATGGACTTGAGGACACGGGGAGGGGGAAGGGTAAGCTGGGACGAAGTGAGAGATTAGCACTGACATATTTACACTACCAAATGTAGAATAGCTGGCTAGTGGGAAGCAGCTGTATGGCACAGAGAGATCAGCTCCGTGCTTTGTGACCACCTAGAGGGGTGGGACCGGGAGGGTGGGAGGGAGATGCAAGAGGGAGGGGATATGGGGATATATGTATACATATAGCTGATTCACTTTGTTATACAGCAGAAACTAACACAACATTGTAAACAACTATACTCCAATAAAAATGTTAAAAAAGAAAAGAAAAGAAATATGTTTATTTTGTCACCCTCATTTTTTAAATGTAATCATTTAAAAGTACTAAACCATTCCGTTAAAAATAATCACAGAATGATTGTATTTGCAAAGTGAAAAAGCACTCATACTTTTTTTATTCAAATACAAATTTTCATATAGATATTACCAAGATGTCACCTGGCATGTCTCTGTCCCTCATTAAGTCAGCATATATCAATTTAACATTCTCCCTCCCATGGCCCACTATTTTCATGGTCTTCGAGAGTCAGAGATTTCTTTAGGGTGTTTGAAAGTTCCAGAGAGCTTATTTCCTCTTGGCGCATTCTGTCTGTCAATCTAATATAACCCTAAGTTAACTAGGTTCATACTCTCATGGTTTTCCATTTTGGTGCAAAAATTCCCATTACCAATAATTGTTTCATGAGTAACAGAAGGTTTTTTTATTTAGCATTTAATCACATGGGCTCTGCCTTCGGACTTCTAACTATTCTCCCTCTTTTAGATCTTCTCTCTCCAGACTTTGTCCTTTAGCGTCTTAACATCTACTTCAAATGAGCTTGTCAAAAAAAAACCCTCAAAAAGGTGGGCTTGCCCTGCTACTGCCCTCAGACACAGGCAGAAGAGGCCCCTGCCTTGGGCCCTGTGCTGTAGAAGGCCCACCCTGAGTCTGCACTCCACACTCTACACCCCAAACGTACACATCAAGAGCAAGAAGTCACAGGGCTAGGGGATGTCTCCCCTGGGAATCTGCACACCCCTCTTTTACACTGTGCTTTTGGTACCTAAGATCCTCAAATTGCCTGCCATTTCTCCCTCCAGCTTGCTTCCAAAGGCCTGCACAGTGCTCTTCCCCTCGCCCCTCCTCTCTTCTTGAGGGCTGACGTGTGCTGAGTGCACACTCCCAGGACTGATGCGTGGCCAAGGAACAGCAGTTGTGGGCAGAGTTGTAGACAGAACTGAGGTGTCCACATGCTTGTGCGTGAGTCCCTGGTGGGGTGGGACAGAGCCAGGGATGTGAAGAGAAGGAGAAGTGGCCCACAGGCTATGGGCCATGGACAGGGGCCAGGTTCATCTCCCTGTACCTCCATGTTTGGTGTGAGTTCTTCATTCTCACCTGACTCTCAGATGATTTTGAAAGTACTTTTGTCAAGGTAGAAGTGTAGAACATATTTTATTCAACAGTTCGTTAGTTTGATTTAAAACTTTTAAATATTTAGACATATGATGTGTGGCTTCCATCTGTGCTCTTGCTGCAGGCTGGCCTGCTCTACCTAAAAGTATTTTCCTTCTAGTTGACTATACAATTTTTTTTTCCGTCTCATGTTATGTGGATTTGCTTAAAGCTGGATACCCTTGGATCTAAGAGCAAGATAACATGGTTATAAATAACCAGAATATCTTGGTGCTGGTTAGCTAATTGTGTTTCTAAACAACTTATTGACTTATTCACATACATTAAAAATACAAAATACAACTATTGGTGTATATCGTATTAAATGCATAAAGGGAGTTTATAAAACAAATAATAGATTATATAAATATGAGAAAACCTTAACAGAGTGCTAAGTGAAAAAATGTTCTAAAATAGCATGTACAGTAAGTGGGCACTTTTATTTTTTAAAATATATATATATCATTAGAAAAAATGAAAAGAATGCACACCAAAATGTTAAAGGTCTTTTGGAGATGAAATTCCTGTTTATTTATATTATATATATTTTTAAACTCTCTGGATTGATTATATATTACTTTTGTAAAATTAGATTTAAATAATTATACAGGAGAAAAATATTTGAGAGCTACAGTAGTAAAAGACATTGTTGGGTTTCTTTTCACTATTGATTTTTTGACAATAAAATGGTTATAATTTGTTTTATGTTCCACTCAAAGAAAATCTTTTAACAGGGTCAGATCTGTAGTGCCTGCTAGGTTTCTCCTGAGTTTATACAGTGCATGTTTAATTTAATTTCAGTTTTAAGGAAGGTCAAAGGATCAAATCAACATACATTGATGGAATAAAAGAAGCTTTTCATTTTATCTCAGCCTCTTGTATTGGGATGTTTGCTTGCTTCTTTTAAATGTAAAGACGTTAGTAGACTCAGAACAGATTTCACATATTGTAAAAGGGTATCAAGATTTCCATCATACCTTATTTATTTTGTGGTCATTAAATGAAATAGTGGAACATTTTCAGATGGGTAATCTTCTGTAATCGTTACGTAGATTTTCCTGAAACTAGGGCAAAGGTTATAAAGATTTGATTTACTGAGCGAATTCTATAGTTCACAGACCCACTAGCCTTTGCATGAGTAGTTAGCATAAACAGATTGTTCATCAGTTTTCTCTTGTTTGTGTTAAGGGGATTAAAATGCTTAGATTTTAAATTTCTTGATTAATTATCTCTATCAACCCCTGGTAGAGTTCATGTGGTTTTCTAAATTGGTGTCATTTTCAGCCATTGTATTTTATTGGCTAAAGAATTTTCTACAACTTGGATTTTCTATGAACATAAAAAGCTTTGGTTCCAAAAAGCACTCGGAAAGTTGTCAAGACAGATGCTTTCCTGTTAGAATCTTAATCCAGCTTACACATTGGAGAGCCAATGAACTAATTAGTTAATGTATTAATCTTAATTATTCAAAAAAAAAGATTTCCCAATTTCTTGAATTATTGCACTATTTAAAACTCTCAGTACTTTCTTCTGAAGCAGCAAGTTCTTAGTGAATATTTTTTTATGTGCCTATTACTGTGCAAAGCTGGAAGAGTTGGGGGGAGTGGTGGGCATAAGGCAGCAGGAATTATAAGGAGAAATACGAGTGATGGTGTGTGTTGCAGGCTAACCTGGGGTGTTAGCATCAGACAGAGCTGTGTTTAAATTCTGGTTCTGCTACTTACTGGCACGGTTGTGTGACAGTGGGCAATCTATTTAATCATCAAGCTCCAATAAAAAGCTTAATGAAATCCACCTTCCAGAATAGTAGTGAGCATAATGCATATGAGTATCTGGCACATGGTTGATGTAAGCCAGGGTAGAGGGACAGAACGAGACCTGGCAGGAACACAGTCATGGGGAGGGAAAGGAAGGAGGAAATATAGGGAGTTGAAAATGGACAGCAAACAATTCCCAGTGAGGTTTCAAGGGCCCTTTGTATTCTAAAGACCTTTATTTAAATAACCTTTAACGTTCCTTTTTGGGGATGACTAGTCCTTGCTCTTTAGTCTTTCCTTGTAATCATCACTTTCCAACCCTTTAATCATCGTTACAGCTTTCCTCTGTAGTTTCATACTTCTCTCTCTGGTTGTGGATACTCGAAGTTTGAACAGTACTCTGTGCCCGTGGAGACAGTAGCACCACTCTTGCTCTCCTTTTCTCTTTATAATTAGTCGAGAGAAAGAGAAGTGAGCAGCAGATGACAGTTTAAATATACACGCCTAAATATATGCTCCTGACCAAGCGTGCTAAGGGGGGCTGGTGTAATAGTGATTGCAAGCTCTTTTAGAATATCTACTGTGTGCCTGGCACTGTTCCAGGTGCTTTACACATATTAACTTGTTAGCCTCACCGCAACTCAATCCAGTAGGTATTAATGTATCCCCACTGTATGGACCAAAGTACAGAGAGGTTAGATCACATATCCGAAGTTACAGAACTAGCAAGTGGCAGACCCAGGAGTTGGATGTAGGCAATCTGACTTCAGCCAAGGCGCTCATAACCACTGTGCTATGCTACCTCACCCTAGCTGAAGGCAGCAGGTCTTGAGTACTTGGATAAAGAATTTCAAAAATATGTAGGAATTTATACATATTGTATATGAATTCTAACAGGCTAGGTTTGGGAGTGGGAATGGAGTAGTTTCAAGATGAGAGACCACAGCAAATAAAAGACTGGAGGTGAGATGAGCCGATGGTCTCTGCTGTATTGGGGAATAAGATTGGATTGATGAGTTGGAGCTGAATTATTTCTCAAAATGTAGCATATTATCATCTCTTATTAAGAATCTTTAATAGGATAGGCTATAGGGAACACCTGAAGATTCAGAGTTAGGAAAGATGTTGAGAAGTGGATATGAAACATAGGAAGAATGAATTAACAAGGTTATGGAGCATGCCTAAGAGGATAAGGTCCAAGTAAGATGAAAAACCAACCAACCAACCAACCAACCAACCAAAAGAGGCTTGATGATAGTTTAGATGAAAACAATGTAGTTAAATCTCATGTTTTTGAGTCTGACGGACTGGGAGAGAGTGTGGGTGCCTTTAGAATCAGAATTTTGAGTTGGAAGGGACTTTGGAAATAATTGAGTCCAGTTCATTTAATCAATAGGACAAGGAAAACCAAGACCCAGGAGATTGTCCCAGGTCACGTGGGCAGATGTGGGGGAGTTAGGGCTAGAACCCTGTTCTCCTCCATTGGTCTAGAGTGTTGCCATGATATTGATCTTCTACAGATTGGCTGACATTTGCTAGAATTTACAGCATTGCTTTAGTAAATGGATGCCATGTGGATGGTCTGTGTGTGAGGCATATGAGGCATTCAGGACCGTACTTTCTGAAGTCATGACCAGCTATGTGACTGAAATGGGAAACTGAGAAAAGGAGTCACTTTGGGAGAAACTTACCAGATCATTTCTTGGTGGGAAAGGCAGAAGAAGGGTGCAGATGATGATTCTGAGCTTACAGTTTCTCTGAATGTAGAAAAAGAATATCAGCTGTGTTAAAGTTTGTTCTCAGAAGTTAGCAGATTTGGATGAATATTGATTGAAACCAGTTTATTTTGAAGGAAGAGCATTTTTCTTTTCATTTCCAGAGATTCAGATAATATGCATGCAATTTTATTAAGAATTGATATTTATTTTATTAAGAATTGATAATTATTCACCTAGAAACTGTACAAAATTCACTTTTATTTAGAGAGTATGCTAATGAATGATTTTCTCTATATCCTGAAAATTTTTTATAACCCTCTGTTGAATTTCTGATACATTTTATCTTTTGAGATAGAGTCAGAGGATAGCAATGTGTAATGTGGCTCTACAGGATTAATTTATTACTTCTACATAGAAGCCTCAGGGTTTAAAACACTTTATAATTTAATATGTATTCCATATTTAATTAAAATCACAAGTTCTATGCTAAAATAAATCAAGATAAGATAATCCATATTAACATGAAAGTTTTCATTTAGCGTGTGTTGGTGGGAATTTGGGCACTGGTTTTTCTTTATGGGAAGGAAAAACCCTTTTTACCTCATGCTGTGAACTTTATAAATTCTCACATGAAAACATATTCCTGATGGGAGCCTAATTGTTGTAAAGCCATGAGAACTACAAATTTGATTGTGTGTTTTTAAATGTATTTCTTTTCTTGACCATTGAGGGAAACTCTCCTTTCTACACTGAAATTAAATCTATCATTTGATCCCTTCCTCTTGTAGCTGATAACATCTCTCTCTTGTTAAAAGCATTTTTTAATAGCAGAGGGGTTGTTTCCTCATCATACAAAATTCATGAAAGATAAGAGAAAAAGAAAACTGAAATAAGGTAGTAACAATTGCCATATAAATTTTTAATGAAAGATTTAAGCTTCTGAGCCTCCTCCAAACTTAGAAAAAGAACAAAGCTTCAAATATAGAACAGCATTTATTTCCAATGATAAACCTCATGTCTGTGGACAATCCTTTTCCCTTGGGAGCCTCAGTAAAGCAAACAATTTACTTTTCATGGGTGCGTCTTAAGAGGAAATATGTTCCTTTTGAAACAATTCATTTGAGAATTATTTAACTTGGATTTTGGTCCTATTATTTTTGTAGCATAAAATAATATGCTTTTTTTCAGAAAATTTTTTTCAGGATTGATTTAATTTACCATGTGTTAATTAGAAAAATTCTTTATAATTTTATAATCAATGTCATTTAAAAGAAAATAATATAAAAGTTGTCTGGATAACTTAAGCAGGGAAGCTTCCTAAATGAGAGGTGAAAATATTAGCTCATATATGATTAGGAAAAAATAGAAATGCTTGTTTCTAAAAGGATATGATTAAAAATGTATTCTCACTAAAGTGAAACATTCTCTTTTAATGTATTAGCAAGGCTGCGTAGATATCCTTTTTTTTAAAAAAATTATGTTTTTAATTGAAATATAGTTGATTTACAATGTTGTGTTAGTTGCTGGTATACAGCAAAGTGTTTCACATATGTGTATGTGAATAAGAATATGTATATATTCTTTTTCAGATTCTTTTCCATTATATTTTATTACAAGATATTGAATATAATTCCCCGTGCTATACAGTAGGAACTTGTTGTTTATTTTATATACAGTAGTTTTTATCTGCTAAGTAGATATCCTTTTAAGTACTGCATTTTTCTTGAAAAAATTAATTTTCCTGGTTAAATACAATCCATTTAATTAAAAGTGACAAAACTTGTTTGGTTTTTTAAAAGAGCCTATAAAGTGATTGCTCTAGTTTTTTTTGTTTTTTTTTTTTAATTTATTTGTTTATTTATTTATTTATGGCTGTGTTGGGTCTTCGTTTCTGTGCGAGGGCTTTCTCTAGTTGCGGCAAGCGGGGGCCACTCTTCATCGCGGTGCGCGGGCCTCACTGTCGCGGCCTCTCCTGTTGCGGAGCACAGGCTCCGGACGCGCAGGCTCAGTAGCTGTGGCTCACGGGTCCAGTTGCTCCGCGGCATGTGGGATCTTCCCAGACCAGGGCTCGAACCCATATCCCCTGCATTGGCACGCAGATTCTCAACCACTGCGCCACCAGGGAATCCCTGCTCTAGCTTTTAATATATGGGTGGGAAAGTGCAAGATGGCACCAGAGAGCCCTGCCAAAATTAAACCCAGTTCTCTGAGTCTATCACCCCATCCTTCTTGAAATTCTCTTCTGTCTTGATTTCTGAGATACAGTGCAACTTGGATATTGGAGGAAAGAAAGAAGTAAAGTATTTTTTGTGCTGCTTGTAGTCAGAATCGTTGATTTTAAATTTTCTTTTATGGGCTCAGAATTTGCGAAGGGTTTAGAGAGAGGTACAAATGGGGGAAGACTGTTTCTTGGTGGCAGGTGTCACTCTTCCTAGTAGCACCGTACTGAGGCCTCACAGGGTAAGACTGTTTGTTTCAGCAGGTGACAGCATTAGAACTACAAGGGTCACGAGGACTTGGGAATGAGGGTTGAACCCTGAGGTGTAATAGCAATGGGGGATCAGGAGTAGTCGGTGTCTTTGGTATTAGCAGAAAGAGAGGCTATTCAGGGGACTGGGGTTGTGATGCCACTGGCCCTGTGGCAATTTAACTGAATGTGGCCGCCTTCAAAATCAGAAGGTCTGATGCTGTCCTTAGCAGGTAGAGGAGAAAGTACAGCTTTGAGTTCAAATGTATGCATAGCCAAAAAGGCAATGGCAGCAATAGCACATGCAATTGATACAGTTAGGAAGTCTGCTTTATTTTGGATGAGTACACTCATAAATCATTAGTCATTGAGCAAAGTCAGAGGGAGACTGTCAACTCCATGAAGATAAAGATTTTGTCTGTCTCATTTACCACGGAATCTCCAGCGTTAGAAAAGATGGGTGATCAATAAGTACTTAGTTAATAAATGACTTAATTGTCACAGACCAATTTGGAATCCTGGGAGGGGAACAAATGGACTCAGATAACTAAAATAAACTCCTAAAGCACAATTGAGATGCCAGCTCTATTGTAGGTCTCCTAATTGCCGGGGAGGAGGGATTATGGCTCAACAAGACCACACCTATAAGACACCTATGGAATAGGCCTAAGTGAATATTTTGTGAAACATGTATAGTTTACCATTGAGCTGCTTTGATTATTTTTTGCTAATTTCTTTTATCTTCTCCAGTCCAAATTTTAAAAGACATTTTTATCGCTCTGTAAGTCAGATTTATTGAATGAGGGTTGGCCCTAACTGATTATCTGGAAGTCACTACAGAAGCTATATGTCAGGGCTTTCTACCCACTTAGCACCAGTCAGGGGCAGTTTTATAATGGGCAACCTCCCAGGAACTAATGTTGAAGTAGTCCTCCAGTGGACACTGACCTGGATTGCAATAATTCAGTGACAGCCCCACTGGGATGTCCATAGTGCCACTAACGATTTCTTCTCTAGCTTTTCTTTTTCTCTACTTCCCTCACTGTGAGCGGTCTCCTGAATCTCATTATAAGTTTCCCGTGAGCCTTTCCCTTGATTTCCTATCTATCTCTGTTTCAACTATTCCCTATGCTGATGACTCTCAACCCTAACATTCCCACTCTAATTCTCACCCAAACACTGATCTCCTATCTTCTGATGTCTTCAGTAAAACTCATTTTGATATTCCTCAGTTCTTTTAACTACCCAGTTACGAAACCTCAGAGTCCTTCTTAACTCTTCCCTCCATGTTGTCCCCACCAAGTTCAGCTGACTCTATAAAATGCTCCACAGCCACTCTCAAGTCTTGATTCTTTTCATCTTATGCCCAATTCAGTGCAATAAGTTCTTGTCTGGTCACCCAGATTCCTAAGTTTATCTTTTCCAAACATACTGCGGCCAGAGTTTTCTTCCTGAATTCCCACTTTGACCATATTTCTCTCCTATTCAAAAATTCCCAGTGGCTTCTTGTTACCCCTATTCTATCTTGCCTTTGAGAACCTCCAAGATCTGGCCCCTCAGACAATCCCATACTGCCTCCTGATATGATCTTTCTGGTCCAGCCAGCCCCCTTTTTTTTTCCCTAGTCCTCCAAAAATAATTTGTTTGTTTTGAATGCTATGTTTTTGCTCATATTACTCCTCACTTATAAAGTCTTTTCTTGCTGAGGGTTTAGGTAAAGTCTTAACCTCTTCCATAAGGACTTCTAAATGGTTTCATTCTTCTTTGATCTTCCACTTTCTGATTCACTAATATGCTTATTATCTATGCCATGTTTTTGGTCACAGGACATTTTGAAATATTTAACTATTAAATATGTCTATTTCATCTTCTCTATTATACACACTTAAAAAACAATAATATGCATTTATTTCTTTATGCATGTTTTAGTCCTCAACCTGGTACTATATGAATATAAAGGAGCTCAGTAAATATTTATGGACTTGATGAATACAGCTATGGTTTAATGGAAAGCAAACCCTATTTGGAGCTGCATATTTTGGATTTGCTTCTCAGCTCTGCTGCTCCCCAGCTAAGTGACAATGAGAAAGTCATGAAACCCCACAGGTTCTCAAATTTTATTATTTTAAAGAATCACCTGGATATTTCATTCAATAGACATAGAAATTATAGCATCACAGAGCAAAATCTGAACAACTGAAAAGATACTCCTTTGGTGATAACTGTTGAAACTGGTGATGAGTACATGGGGGTTTAGTAAAAGTTCTTTCTACTTCTATATAGGTTTGAAAATTTTCATAATAAATGGTCATCTTCATCACCCTGGAGCACTAGTAAAAAATGCAGAAATTCTGATTCAATAGATTCCTAGATATGCCCCATAAATTCTGATTTAGTGCTTTGAGATGAGATTCAGGAATCTTGTTTTTTATAGTCAGGCTATTGTCAACATTGCTCTATCTCTCTGAACCTTTTTCCTAACCTGTAAAATTGGGACACAACATCTTCTCTACAGATCTACTGGAAGTGAAATAAGATGTGTAAAACACGTAGTTCAGTTCCTGGCTCAAAATCAGAAGCCCAGTATATGTTTAAAGTAACAGAATCCTGAGACCTCCCTGATAGTGCAGTGGTTAAGAATCTGCCTGCCAATGCAGGGGACACGGGTTCGAGCCCTGGTCTGGGAAGATCCCACATGCCGCGGAGCAACTAAGCCCGTGTGCCACAACTACTGAAGCCCGCGGGCCTAGATCCCATGCTCCACAACAAGAGAAGCCACTGCAATGAGAAGCCCGCGCACCAGGACAAAGAGTAGCCCCCGCTCGCCACAACTAGAGAAATCCCGTGCGCAGCAACGAAGACCCAACACAGTCAAAAACAAATAAATAAATAAATTTATTTTAAAAAAAACCAGAATCCTGCACCCTTCAAGAAGGACTCCTGCTCTGATAAATGGCCAATGACCATTTATAACCCTGAAGATGAATTTAGGCAACGAACGCCAAGAATAAAAAGAATTTAAAAAGTGAAAGAATTTAAGAGTAGTACTGACACATCCTCTCTCCTTTATGCTCTGCTAAGTGATTTGACCTCTTCTTGGAATGAACTGCAACCATATTTAATTTAAAGAGCTCAGAGATAACAAACTGTCAATAATCAGGGTATTTCATGGATGGTCTCACTAGACTGGTGACTAAGCTAATTTTCAACAGCTGGAAGAGCTTATCTCTCTCACACAAATCGTGTATAGTTCAGCCATTATGGAGAAAATCGCTTTGAAAAACAAACTACCCCTTCTAGAGTGAAGTGTGATTTAGGCTTATTGAAAAAGAATTCTGAGACTTCTATAAGCATATTTTTATTTTAATGACATTTTTGTTTATAGTAATTGCTTATTAATAACTAAATAGATAACATTTACCGCCACAATTGCACTAGATATTTTATCTTCTTTAGCACTTTTGGAGTAATTTTGTTTTTTAATTGGAGGAATCATACCATTTCTGAGCTATATTTGTCCTCTATCTTCAGCCACTACTACCCCTTAAACCTTCACTTTACTCCTTCTAGACTTCTTCTTAGACTCTTCTCCAAATTTTTTAGAGAAAACTGTTTCAATAATGTAAAATCTAGGCAACAGAAGGTTAAATATGCACAAGAACGCTGGAAATAACATGAAAACTTTTTGTAGCTTAAGACTAGAGGTAGAACTGTCTATAATAATAGGTCCAAGACCACTTATTCACTTGTTCATTCATCCAGTAAATATTTAGTGAGTTCTTGGGAATTCCCAGATGAACTAGACACTGTATTTCCTTAAGGACTCCTCTTAAAACCAACCATAAGACAAGGTAGAAATGACACTGATGGGGATGGGTGAATGGTGGTGGTGGTGAGGCAAGGGTGAGGTTGTCACTTATTACCAGGGAGGGCGCTCTGAGGAGGCAGCCTTTACCTGGGCTTGCCAGAGTCTGATGCGGACAGAGAGAGATGCCTCGGCCTAACTGAACCCTCCCACCCACGCATCATGTGCATAGGCTACAGATCTGGCTTAGGTTAGAGCCACATTTTGTGGCCATGGAGCATAGCAAGGCTTACATAGCTGTAGGAACTGAGTCCACAGGCAACACTAATTTAACAACTGCTCTCGTTTGCCACAGTGTGTAACTTGAATGAGATGCCAGTTTAGATTTAAATCCAGCTGCAAATTGACCATTGCTTAGCTCATTCCTGAAAGATCCTTTGAAGAAGTGGAATTCAGGGCTAGGGTCTTCTCCAGTTCATCTGCAGAGTATGAGAATACTGTGGAGAACTTTTGCGTAGAAAAACGAGAGGGAAAGACAGATCAAACATAGACAATATCTTTAAACCTATATCCCCTTTGAATCTGTTTTTGCAAGCAGCAAAATATTATCTCTATCTTTAAATGCAGGGAAGTGAAAAAGGGTAGTTAAATCTGATTTCAAAAAAAATTAGATTATTATGTAAGAGACACATGAGTCTTTCTTCACCGATACTAGTTTCTGGCTCTTTAGAGGTAAACATTTTTTAATCTATAAAGAAACTATTGCCACTTCCGTATATACTCTAAAAGGCATTGCTAAAGAACTTTTAATCTCTGAATGTGAGAGATGTAATGAGAATGAAAAAGCAATTATGAGGCAGATAATCTGCCATAAAATGTCTAAACCGGATGTGGTAGCAAGGAAAGACCTTTCTGTTCATCCTCATTCCAGGGCTGGAGACCCACTGGCTTTGGGTCAGCAGAATGTCTCCTTTTCCTTTTCCTAAAAATTGAACTGGTAGCTTCAGTGGAGGTGTAGGGCCACAGTCATCCAGCATCCACATACAGATCGCAGCGCGCAGCTAGAAAGAGAAATGTCAGCCAGCGGCCACATCTTCCCAGGCACTTTCACATAAGAGACAGATCCAAATGAAAGGCACTGATAGGCAGCCAGCAGCAACATCTCATTCACTTTGATTCAAGTAACTCAATTCCCCATCAGTGTGATGGAGAGAGGTTGGGAGACCACAGCCCTTGTGCTGGTATTGATCACTCCTTTTCCCCAGTGGCCAGCACCCGCCCCTCTTCCATTGTATTATGAGAAATCTGAACCATTTTGTGCTGAAGCAGGGTAGCTTGGGAGATGAGTGCTGATACAGGAGGAGGGGGGTTTTGTTGTGAATTACCTCGATTAGTCAGGATTTTCAACACTTTGGAGTTTTTAATTAATGCCATCAACTCTTTTTGCTTCATCAAATTGCATCAGTGTCAACATTTTTGGGCCTGGGGGCACCCCAGAAGTTATTCCTGGTTCCTGTTACTTAGAGTGATTAAGTAGACAGAGGGAAAGGGACATAAAGGTGGAGATAGCAGGATTCTAGAAGATAATAGACTTCATTTAGCTGGCTGTTCTTCTAGGCCCACCGCAGACCTCAAGAAAAAGGTATTCTGTGTTTGGTTTATCTAGCAATCTTAGCTCGGTACGTGTTCATAAGTTTACTCTAGTTTCAACCACTATATGCAGTTGATATTAAATATGAAAAGAGCACCGCACAGAAAAGTCTGGGGTCTCTGTGCCAACTGTAATATCCTTGCCTTGTAGTGTTAACTAAATTTTCACAGAGATTTAGTATGGAACCCTGTGTCACTTTTATTCTGTATCCTCACATAAAATTCAAAAGAGTGTTTTTGCACTTAGAAAGTGCTAAATATTTATTAAATGTGGTAGGAAAATCAGATTCGATATATTGGCAGGGTTTTTGTTTTTGTTTTTTGGTAATGGACAGTAATCCCCCCTCCACCCTTTTTTTGGAAATGATTGTTCTTCTTATATTGTAATGACATTTAAAATATACAAAAAGTACTTGTCCTATTTTCTTCAGGTCTACCAATTTCATCCTCTTCTCTCTTTAAAATAATCTGAATTATTACTGTTCTCTCAGAGCCACCCTCTGCAGACTTGCTTCTTTCTTTCTTATATCCTAACACTATGCTCTGATCTAAACAGCCCTGAATTTTAATTCCTGAAATATGTCAGCGAGGGGTGAAAACAAAGTTAGCAGAACATATGAGTTATTTCCTAAATCTAGGAACTTTCTGTAAGAACAACTTAAAAGTTATAGCCAGCAACAAACTAAACTGTTTGAAACCGAAATAATTATTGTGTTTTCATTCTGATCAGATATGGTGTTCTTTTAGTGCTGCCAGTGTCCCCCTTTTGTGTTTGGGCAATAAAAACCAGATTATGATTTTATAGGTAACCTGATGCCACGATTACAGGATGGAACGTAAACTGTCTACAAATACATGAATGTGAGAATGTCTGTGTGTGCACATGTGTGAGTTTAATAAGGCAATGAGGTTTCCATTTTGGTGCTTTTAATTTTTTTAATTTTTTAATAAATTTATTTATTTATTGGCTGCGTTGGGCCTTCGTTTCTGTGTGCCGGCTTTCTCCAGTTGCGGCGCGCGGGGGCTACTCTTTGTTATTACGGTGCGCGGGCCTCTCATTGCGGTGGCTTCTCTTTGTTGTGGAACACGGGGCTCTAGGCACGCAGGCTGCAGTAGTCGTGGCTCACGGGCTTAGTTGCTCCGCGGCATGTGGGATCTTCTGGGACCAGGGCTGGAACCCGTGTCCCCTTCACTGGCAGGCGGATTCTTAACCACTGCACCACCAGGGAAGCCTGTATTTTGGTGCTTTTTAGCATTCTCATGTCAGTTCCCAGAAAAGCCGGTTAACCTTTTTATTAAATCCCTCCCGTCTTGTCAAAATGAGTCTGATGATCAAAAAAGATACCTACAGGTTTTCTAAACCACAGTGTTTCAAAACCTGATGTTAGTCTGAAGCATAACAAAACACAACAAAATAAAACAAAAGGGTTATATTAGAAAAGAATAAATGGAATGCTTAACATTTTAAAAATTTAAAAAATAGAATATTTAAGAATAAAAACAAAGAGTTAAAATAACATTACTTTACCAAACAGATTTAGATTCTTTTCCTGATAGCTGAATAGCAGTAGGGGGGGAATGCCATTTATGTAAATATTAAAACTGTACTTTAGTCATGAGTTTGCACAGGTGTGGAGCATCTAAAGTTGGTTATGTATAACGCCATCTCATTGCAGTCTGCTCTTGGGAATCTCTCTGTATAAATCTCCAGGGAGGCAGAATGGCATCATGTGTGGATGTGTCGATCACGTGTGGATCTTGGCATTAGGATGCTTGGGCTCCAATGCTGGTTCTGCCACTTACTGGCTGCTTGCATTTAGGAAAGATAGTTGAGCTTTCTTAGCCTGAATTTCCTCATCCCTAAAATGAGGTAAATAATTGTACTTACCTCAGAGACGTTGAGAATCAAATAAAACAATGCATAGAATGTTCAATAGCTAGCTGTCAGTGCTCATAATATCTCAGTAAATAATAGCTGTTGTTGTTGTTATCTGCTCTCAGGCATGAGGTATGAATTTAACTAAACATTAACTTTTCCAGGGAGTTTTCAGTTGTGTGATAATGGATTTCAATTGTTAAAGAAAATTTAAACAAAAATCAGGGGGCTTTTTAATACTCCTGTACCCTCTTCACATGGATAAAGCCAATCAGTCCTGCAGAACTGCTTTATTTTCCTAAGCACATTGTTGGTGGCAGGAATAAATCTGGGTGAAATGTGGAAATGGTAAAGGGAACTTTAGCCTTGCTGCTCTCCTCTCCCAGCATTACTATCATCGTATGATTTGCATCTTCTTCATCTCATTCATCCCTCCCTCCCTCTCTCCTTCTCTCCCTCCTTTCTTCCCTGCCTCCCTCTATCCCCTACTAGGTGCTAGGCATT
This sequence comes from Balaenoptera musculus, assembly GCF_009873245.2. NCBI lineage: Eukaryota > Metazoa > Chordata > Mammalia > Artiodactyla > Balaenopteridae > Balaenoptera > Balaenoptera musculus. Next base: position 94,924,320 of record NC_045785.1, on the reverse strand, counting down.
GGAGATGTGACATGAATTAGATACAATCCCTGTTCCCAAGGAGCTCACAGGAGGGTCATGGTGCGGGTACAGGGAAGATGGTGGTAGTTGTGGTGTCAGACAAAGAGATAATTATTCTCCAAGGAACTTAGTATAATGATTGAGATATGCATAGAATTTGGAAACAGGAGCACCAAGGACTTCCCACAAAAGTTTCCTTACATTGGATTTTAATATTCACCATCGCAGTGTGAAGAGCTCTCTCTTTGACAGTTTGTTTATATCAACATGCAAATGAAATTGAAATGTTTCCCAAATTAGATTAAGACCTTTAGTTACTCACAGGAATACATAACTATTTAGCTTTTCCCTGTAAGTTCGACCTTCTCAGTCATCTTTAAAACATAATGTGTACATGAGTCACAGCTAATGTTTAACAATGGATGAATGTCTAAGCAGGGCTTGAGGGGTACAGCATGTTTAATTGAACCAGATTCTGAGAAGACCCAGCTGAGGTGCAATTAACTTGGTGAATTAAACCTTTGGAGCCTCATTTTGTGTGTGTGTGTGTGTGTGTGTGTGTGTGTGTGTGTGTGTGTGTATGTGTGTGTGTCCCCCACAGAGAAAGGGGGAACAGTTGTATTTTCATTTATTTGCACATTAGTTACCTAATTAGTCCATCCCTTGTAACAAAAAGACTTAGGGTCATGTTCTTATGGTCCTTTTTAAGCTGTTTCTTTGGAAGCTGTTTGTGTCATAAATTATTTCTAGTAAATTAATTTTGTTAGATTCTAAGTGACATCTTGAAAAAGGGCCATTATTTTCATTGTTGTTGTTCTTATTGCTATCAGGACTTAAACAGGTCAGAAGAGAAAAAAAATCCTGAGATCCTAACAAGATCCTGCTCAGTTGTACCTAAAAATCTTTAAGTTCACACTGAATTGGGAACATTTATTAAAAGAATGATTGTTATAGAAATCCCAGTCTACCCCAATCCTATCTTCACAACAGCTTTGTGGTATTTATTTATTTATTTTTGTTGCATCAGTTTTTATTTTTATTTTTTTAAACATCTTTATTGGAGTATAATTGCTTTACAATGTTGTGTTAGTTTCTGCTGTATAACAAAGTGAATCAGCTATATGTATACATATATCCCCATATCCCCTCCCTCTTACGTCTCCCTCCCTCCTTCCCTATCCCACCCCTCTAGGTGGTCACAAAGCACGGAGCTGATCTCCCTGTGCTATGCGGCTGCTTCCCACTAGCTATTTTATATTTGGTAGTGTATATATGTCAATGCCACTCTCTCACATTTAAAGCAGTATCAAATTACTAGAAACTTAAAGCCTGCATCCCTAATGTTTATGTGAAACCAACCAACATTTGATTGTAGTTGAAGAAAATTAACCTAACAGACGGAGAGGCAGATTTCAGTTTGCAGTATACAATATTTATTTTTTTGTGTTTTTAATTCTTTCCTATACTGATTTATCTTCAATATGCTTCAAAATGATGTACCTCTTTTGTGTCATAAATTAAGAAGTAAATAAGGAATAAGAAATTTGGGTTTCTCAATTTCTTCGTGGTAGATAAATCTTAGTGCTTTTCTAAACTTAGGAGTTGAAAGAATAAGAAGAATAAAATGGTAAGGATTGAGCGACAACACAGATTCTAGCAAGCAGTGGATTTACGTGGCTCTCACCAGCTTTACTTCAGTCATTTGGTACATTAGGACTGAGGCATAATCTAGTGAATTTTCTAATCCTTACTTTTCTGATTATGGTGTAATTTTGAACATGGAAAGAGACCTAGAATGTGACATCCATCATTTATTGTCTTTCCTGCAGCTCGGGATGCCACCCATCCCATTTTCCATTTGTATAAAGTATAGGGCTGAGGCAAAGATCCAAACCGCAGAGCCGTGCTGGAGAGGAGCAGGTTGCCTGCTATGCTGGAGGGTCCAGAAACGCTAACGAGACACACAGGAAGCAGCAGACCTTCCTTTCATGGGGCCCTGATACCTGGTGAAACAAATACCGGTGTGAATGCTTCCTGATCTTTTTGCTCTACCAGGAAGAGAGAACCGAGGGAGTAAAAAGGGGCAACATAGCTCATTTGTTCATTCATTTACTCACTCAACTAACATTTATTGAGTGCTCGTGGTGCACCAAGCACCAAGGTTGGTTCTGGGAATTTGAAGGTGAATAAGTTATCACTCCTGCCTTCAAGGTGTTTCAGTCTAGCAGGGAGAAAGACATTTAAACCAGTAATTAAACTTGCTAAGGTAATTATTACAATGGGGAGCAGTTTTGAACAGAAACAGCATAGCTGTGGAGGCCAATGAAATTCAGGCTGTTACTGAGCTTTGTAACCATGAGCAAGGTAATTAATGCCTTTGATCTTGGTTCTTCATCTGTGGTGGTGGTGGTGGTGATTTCCCCTAACTTGCAGATAATGTACATGAAGTGCTCAACAGAGGGCTTGGCATTCAGTAAATGGTAGAGTGTGGATGTGCTTCAGGTGCTCGCATAGGCCTGCAGGGCAGTGGGACCACTGAGTCCCGAGTCTCATGTCATGTGTGCAAGAATGGCTTTCATTGGAACACTGGGGCCCTGGAATGACAAGGAGGTGCCACTGACAGAATTTAGTACCCTATCACTCAACTTATCATTGTCATTAGGTTGTAAGGTTTTAAAGGAAGGACCACAGATGACAGCTCAAAAAAGCCCATTGCCATTTTTGTTCTCATTTGAATTTCTGACACTAATGTCTTCCACATGACTCAACTTTTGCCACTGATCTCCTTGTTTACTTGAAGATGCTTGCACTTCCACCAGCCTCCTTCTCTTCTAGGCCTTCCTTATATTTTCCTGTTGCCCTTCTCTCCACTCTCTGGTTTACTGTACTTGAGAGATATTATGTTTTGAAGTTATATTTTTAATATATATATTATATGTCAGATATGTAATATATATAAATTATAAAAGTTAAATAGAATTTATTAGGTCATTGCTGCCTTTTTGTGAACTAAAAGCTATTGGTTAATGTTTATTGTGTTCTCACTAAGTGATAGGCATCGCATATCTTGGCATTATATCAGTGCTTCTCAGACTTTAGTGTAAATATATGTCACCTGGGGATCTTTTTAAAATGTAGGTTTTGATTCATTCGGTGTGGAGGTAGGACCCAAAGAGTCTACATTTCTAACAAGCTCCTGGGTGATGCTGTCAGTCCGTAAACTGCATCTTGAATAGCAAGGCACTGTATCATTTGATCCTCACAGCAACACTATGAGGTGAATATTATTTTTCCCATTTTACATATGTGGAAACTGAAGGTTAGAGGAATTAGATCATTTTCCCAAGGTCGTGTTGCTAGAAACTTGCCATGCTCAGACTCTAAACCCAGATCTGCCTCCTGATATATATCGTTTGGGCTTTGGAAGTGTCCTACAACACCCAAAGGTGATCTGATGCTACCTGAAACAAAATTTATATTTTTGTTGACTATTTCTTCCTTTTTTATGAAACTTCTTTGTTAATTTGATTTCTCTTTATGCAGGACCTTATATTACATAGCGATTCAGATGTGTTAGATTTTGTTTCTAAAGATCATATGTAAAGTTTATTTTATTTTTTAAATTTAATTTTTATTTTATATTGGAGTATAGTGGACTTACAAGGCTGTTCGTTTCAGGTGTACAGCAAAAAAGTTTTGTATGATTTATTTGCCAAAATTACAGGTTAGGAAACACTGTACCATTGATGCAATCTGGTTTGAACACAAGAGGAAGTTGCTGGGGAAGGATCAGCGTGAGGAAAGGAAATCCTCAGGCTGATTTATTGTTTAATGCTCAGTGTACACAGTGTGCTACACTTGTCACAGGCTAGTGGGAAAGGACGCAGCCCCTGTGCTTAACAGATCAGATATACTTTCAAAAATAACATTTTGACCTGCTTATAAGATTAATATGGTTCACAATAGAAAATCTGAGCTACAGAAATGTAATAGCAAAATAAAAAATGATCTAAAATCCCACCAAGTGATTTCATATTTTATTTTTATTTTCAAAATTTAAAAGAATATATCTCTAAACGGTGACCCAGGACCACATTTACAGAGAGCAGCAAGAGTTCAATGTGGCAATACATTGCGATAAATAATTTAAACACTATTTTTGGTTTTGAGGGGCAGTGGGAGTAAAAGGGGCAGTTAGGAGTCCCCCCAAAGTTTAAGAAATGAGAATGCGCTGCTCAGCCAGCACTAGAGCTCCGGGGTCCTGTTCCACTAAGGGGTCCCAAAGCTTAGCCCAACCGGTGCAGCTGAAGACTGAGATTAATTGCGCTCAAACCCGGACCCGTCGCCGACGCATGCGCAGTGTGGCCGCCGTGGCTCCGTGGGCGTTTCACAGGCCTATTCCTCTCCGGCAGGTTTTTGTGCTGTCAGCTGCAGGGCTAGGACTGCGACGCCGAACAGTTCCGAGCCTGAGAGGGCAGAAGGAAACCATCTCTAAGTGAAAAACACATCGCGTCGAAATAGGCTTGGGGTGGGGGGCGGGGAAGGGTTTCAGCAGGCGTCTCCACACACTCACTTTAAGGTGCCAAAACATCTTTACAAGCAACTAATTTGGAGGAACAGGAACTATCTGTGGGAAGAGAATTTAGAGGGTGGAAAGGGGTGAGGGGGAAAGGATCTCTGTAACTTTCAGCGTTGCGTTCTCAACATACCCTTTGCCTTTTTTTTTTTTTTTCCTTTCCATTTGTCTGGGGAGTCCGGATGCCCCAATTAATCCTTGGCTCCTCTCGGACCCTTTAAAAACTGCCCTTGCCGTTTAGGAGGTCGTAACAGGAGCCCCCACCGGATTACATTGTTCAGACGCACTCTCCCCAAACCGGGAAGGCGTCCGGAGAGAAGATCCCCGGACGCCTGGGGCTGGGTGAGCTCCGCCAACCTGAAGGCTCGTGGTAGGCGGGGGCCCTGGGATCCCCTTGGCCGCCGCCGCCCCTCTCCTCTCCTCTCCCCTCCCCTTCCCCGCCCGGGCCGCCGACCCCAGGCCAGGGCGGCGCGCGCTCTCCCACCCGCGCCTCTGGGGACTCGCAGACGGCAGCGAGACTGGCCGGCGCGCTGGGCATGCTCAGTCGCCCGGCGCCGGGCTCGCGAGTCGGAAGCCTGTGCTCGGTCGCCGCCGCCGAGCCGGCCGGGGCGCACGAAGAGCGCGCGGGACTCGCTGCAGCGGCGGGCGGGCGGCGGCGGACCCGGGCCGAGACCGGAACCAAGCCCCACGCGAGGCCCCCCATCCGCCTGCCGCGGCTCCTGCCCCCTCGCACAGTCGTACACTCGCAGGGAAGGGGCCGACCGCGGCTGGCGTCGGGGAGGCGAAGGAACCGCGGCGGCCGCCGCTGCATCCTCGTCGCCGGCCCCGGCCCGGCAGCGTCCCGGAGCCGTCGGGCATGGAGCCGTGGAAGCAGTGCGCGCTGTGGCTCATCCACTGCAAGGTGCTGCCCGCCAACCACCGGGTGACCTGGGACTCGGCGCAGGTGTTCGACCTGGCTCAGACCCTCCGCGATGGAGTCCTGCTCTGCCAGCTGCTCAACAACCTCCGCGCGCACTCCATCAACCTGAAGGAGATCAACCTGAGGCCGCAGATGTCCCAGGTAAGGAGGCCGGCGCGGGCGCCTCCGCCTCCAGCCGGCATCTCCCATTAAATCAGCCGGCTAATTTCTTTGTGTAAATGCAGACATCTAGGTGCGTTCGGTTTCACCCTGCCTCGCAGCCTTCTGCTTTGCGGACCACTTCGGCTTCTTGTACCTTGGCTTGAGATGGTTTAGCTCTTTAGCTGAAGGCTAGAGCCCTGCGTCCTGAGACGGTATGAGGATTTCGTAAGGGCTTTCTGTGAGGCGGGAACAAGCTGTCTTAGGGTGCCCTGCACCTACCTGTGTGTGTGTGTGTGTGTGTGCGCCTGTGTGTGGCGGGAGGCAACGAAAGGAATTTGATCCAGCTCTTTTATAGTAACGATGGAGAGGCATGAAAGGAGCTGATGGGGGTAATTTTGCCTTTAGTCTGTTCTTTTGCTTTGCGTTTCGTCCCCATGTTTTCTTGAAAGCGGAACCATGACATAAAGAGGACTCTAGGAAGTGGAGGGCGTTCCGGTACCGTTATCTGTACAGGAATGAAACTGGCCAAAGGGCGGAAAAGGGATCACAGCAAGGCGGCTGCCCCGAAGGCCCCCGGAGCTTGTGGCCAGCTGGCAAGCTACACGGTTGGGTTTATAGCTAGTCTTAAGCCATGTGAGAAGGAGCAAGTCCAGTCTGTCCCAGCAGCGACAGGAAACGAGAAGTTTCGCTCCAGATTCCGCTTTCCTTCATTCAGTGGTTGCTCAGGTGGTGTGGTGCACTCTTGGCTCCTGTCGCTGGAGCCTTTCCTGGAGGTGCCTCTTTGAGGGGTTAAAAAATGCAACTCCGGAAGGCTGTGTGCACCCTAGAGTAAACTCAAAAGTCACAACTCAGTGGAATGGTAGTTTCTTGGTCCCGTCAGAAAGTTTGCATGCAGAAAGCTGTTAAACACAAGTCAATACATCTGTTTTCTCTTTCAGAATGTAAAAAACCACTTTCAACTTAAAAGGGAGAGGAAAGAGTCCCTTCCATGACACACTTTACCACTAATCCTGAATGATACAGAGCCTCAGCTATTTAGCAACCAGAACAGTGCCTTTTACAACGGAACTGACTTTATATAACGAATAATTATGTTTCTAAAGTTAGGGCACACACATTCCTCTCTTCTTGATGTCAGCGTCTCATCAGGGCCGCTCTGAACCTCAAATTCTGCATCCCTTGTCTGTCTACCTTCAACCTGCTGGTTAGTGGTCCCCAAGAAAGAACAGGCTTGTAAGTGGTGAGAGCCATATGGTTTTAGAAGTGAGAAAATTTATTTTGTACTCTCCCATGAGCCTGGGTGGTGACTGCTGACTCCACGGACCACTTAAGTGTTGTCCCAATTCAGGATATCCTGCCCAAGGGTTTAACAGACATTTCCATTAAGCTGGGAGTTGCTGCTCTCAACAGAGTTCTGTAGGAAGCTGCAGGTGATTATCCAGTCTGCAGATTCCCATTTTCCATCTGGCCTATGGCCTCAGGATGCCTTGGCCCACCAGCAGGGAGTACAGTACTTTGCTCATGTCCTGAAACTTCAGTTGCCCGGAACCCCTAGGGGCTGTTCAGTAAGTTGTTCTCAATAATGAAGTATTCTGGACAGCTGAGGATCTCCCTATTTCAACCTTCTAACCTTTACTTGAATTGTAACAATGGATGAAATTTTTTTCAAATTTTTTTTTTTTTTGCTCTTTCTTCTCCTTGTAGAATATAGTAGATGTAACTTAATCTTTTTGATGACAAAGGATTGTCATTAAAAGCGTCATTAATGAAAATTGAGCACATATGCTGCTCGAAGAACTCTATTCCCTACTGGGAGTACCACAATGAACACCTCAGGATCCTTGCCCTAAAGGAATTATTACACTGTTCTATCATATAAGCCATCAGGTTATAATGAACTAAACAGCTGAATGACCTTCCTTAGGCTGTTGTGCTTTTGGGTTCTTAACCCTGAGCTTTCTGGTTCCAAATTCAGTGCAGTAATTTTCTGTAGGTGCGGGCTTCTCCCAAAAGTGAACCGTGGAAAGTTAGTACCTGAATATGGTGATGTCTCTTTTTGTTGCCTTCTTGATTCTTGGCCACATTGCAGAGAGATAAGGTTTCTGAACAGCTGAGTGCTGGACAGGTGAGCTTGTATTATAGAGGTTGTCCGTAAATCCTTAAATGAGACTTAGTGCATGTTTTGGTTAAATAATTCATTGATGTATTTAACATGCCTACAGTGACCAGCAGATACTATGCACTTAATAGGTGTTCACTATTAGCAAAATTACTTAAAACATTTTTTTCTCCTATTGTCACATTAAGAGTAATAGGTTACAATCAAAGTTTTAAAACAGTTGCAAGGTCTACAAGTTCCTTTGGGCTGACATCTCTATTTCTGCCTCTAACTACTCATATCTTTCTTGGTGAAGGTTCTGGCTGCTTCTGGTTATAAGGCTTCTGTGCCATCAGCTCTATCCATACTATGTAGTGAATAACTTAATAACCCAGTGAAACCCTGAAATACGTCCCAGCAGACTTTACTCTTCTGAATTTAGAGCTGTCATTACTAGTATTTGTGGCTTTTGCCATGTCTAAGACTCATTCTGTCCATCCGGCTTAGGTTCTGTTGAAGATATTAACTTGAAATAAACTATTTCCTTATAGCACCTGATCTTCTGAGCCAGGAAAAAACTGGAGGCTCTCACTTCAGAGTTTTGTGGTTTTTGAGACTGTTATGAACAGATGTTGACACAAGAAATTTTAGCGTATCGATGTCTTGCTTATTACTTGTTTTTAAGTTTTCAGAAGGAGGCTATGAATAGCCTCTTTTAATAAGAGTGTGTATCTCCAATGAGTGGGATTTATTCCACTCTCTTTGTTAGCCTTCTGCCTTGTTTGTGTTAAAAAATAATAACTCTGCAAATAATTGAACAATTTTAGGTTTGAATCTTGGAGTCTTAAGTTAATCAGTTGTCCTCCAAAAAAAATTATAAATGGGACCCCGATTCTCTTACTTAGTAATTGTTCTTTTTGGCTGTGGACATCAGCCTTTTTTTGCGTCTTGCTATGTTGGTAAGAGGACAATCTTCTTTAGTTCAAAATAGGTCCTTTTTTTTTTTTTTTTTACCCTGATTTAGATTTGTTTTTATTAGTTAAGGTGGTAAACATTAATCACATTTAGTTACACATTTAACATATTCCTTTTATTATAAAGAATAAAAGTTAAATAAAACCCAGATGATCCATGCAAATCCACACAATCCATGAAATCTGGTCTCTGTATATACTAGACAGATTTATTTTTCATCCAAAACAGTGTTCTAGCTAGGATACCAAGCACATACATGACTCTGGAAGAGAAGAGCCTTCCTGTGCTAGTTGTACTGGGGGGCAACGTGGAAGACTGTGGGTTGTGGGCTTGAGGTCACTTTTGGTGGTTAAGAAGTTCTCCATAAATGCCTATAATTAACCATGGATGTATCATCAATGAAATTATCTTAATCTTACTATTTTGTAATTTTAAATTTTGCTTTATATTATGTCATAGGATGGGAATAACGCATTTGATAAATTTACTGACCACTATGTACAGTGTAGGTAAACTTCGAATTTTCTTAAAATGACTTATTCCGGTTTCAAGGGTTCCTTGAACAAATATTTGTTCCTACTATGTGCCAGGCACTGTTGTAGGCACTGGCTTGGAGCAGTAAACAAACTCAATGGAGTCCCTGCCCTAAAAGGACTTCTATTTTAGTGGGGGACAATAAATAAATAAATGGCTGTAGAATATGATGTGCTGTGAAGAGAGATGAACCTGGGTCAGGGACTAGAGGGAAATGTGATTTGATATTATGGAAGGTAGTCAAGAAAGGCTTCTCTGAGGAGATGCCAATTGAGCAGGACCTGAAGGGAGTGAGAGAAGGCAGGAATGTGGATGTTTGGAAGAAGAAAATTCCTGGCAGAGGGAACACCAAGTGCAAAGGTCCTGAGGTAATTAAATGGTGGGTAAACTGAAGGAAGAGCCAGAAGGCCAGTGGGCTGGAGGACAGTGAGTGTGGGAAGGGGTGGTAGGGATGAGGTGAGAGAGAAAATGTGGGCCAGATTTTTAGGACTTGTGGGCCATTGTAAGGACTTTCACCCTGGGTGAAATAGGAATCAAGTGACTTGACTTACCTTTTCAACAGGGTCACTCTGGCTGTTATGTTGAGAATAGACCACAGAGCAGCCAGGATGGAAGAGTCAGGCTAAGGCCATCATTCAGGCAAGTGGTGATGGCGGCTCTGACCAGAGTGATAGCAGGGCAGGTGGTGATAAGGAATCCAACCCTAGGTATATTTTGAAGATAAAGCCAGCCAGGGTTTATTGATGGAATCAGATGAGCAGTATGAGAAGAAGAGAGGAGCCAGGAATGAATCCAGGGTTTCTGGCCTGAGGAATTGAACTGATGGAGTTGCCATTTACTGAGATGGAGAAGATGGGAGGAAGAAGAGCTTTGGGGGTTGGGGGTAAGGAGAGGAGGAGGACAGTCTGGAGCTAGTTATGTCTGAAATGCCCAGCAGGCATCTAGATGCTGAGCAGGCAGCTGGAGAAGTTGGAGATGGAGAGGAAAAGTTTGCAGTCATCAAGGTATAGGTGGTATTTAAAATCTCGGCACTGGATGATATCACCTAGGGAGTAGTGTAAAAAGAAAAGATCAGACGCGTGAGCCATGGGGCCTGCCCATGTGTCAAGGGTAGAGAGATGGGAACCTGTAAGGAGTTGGGAGGGAATGGCCACGGGGAAGGACAGAAGTCAGCAGAGTATGGTTCTAGCAAACCAGGTGAATAAAGTGTTTCTAGAAGGAGTGACTAGACACGTCAAATGCTGCTCTTCAAGGGAAAAAAGGATTGAAGATAGAATATTGTATTAAGCAATATGAAGTTCTTTGGTGACCTTGGCAAAAACAGACTTGGTGTGTGATGGGCAAACCCTCCACTGGAGAAGAGGGGCAAATGGGAGAGGATCTAGACCACGAGTATAGACATGTGTTAGGGGGTGATTTTGCGGTGGAGAGAGCAGATAAATGGGGTAGTGGCTAGTAGGGGAAAAGAGATCAAGAGGGTTTTCTTATCATACAGAATTTTTATTGAATACCTATTATAAGAACTCTTTTAGATTTAGACAAATTTTATCATATGGCACACTTGTATATATGTGTATGTGTGGGAAAAATATGTATGTATATAAGAAAATATAAATGAAATATATTTGATGTGTATTTTCCACGGAGCACCAAGTGTTGGTGATGCAGCATTTCTAAAAGAATTCATCACTTTTGTCCCCAGGATTTCCTTCCGAGCTCCTAACACACAGTTGGGTTTTTATTGCTGTTACTACTTCTTAAAGTTAAAGAGAGCTTTATTTCTGCTCTACATAACTGTACATTGTTTTAAAACTATGATTATATGAGTTTTAGCATTAAGGTGTGCTTCCCAAATGCATGTCTGCATCCTCCCCCCTCCCCCAACCCCCGCCCCAGGTACTGCTGTGTGAAGATTACTGGGTTATACGGAAGAGAGAAAAAAGGCTGTCATTGTCCAAAAAGAGTGGTGTGCCAGTTATATTTTTAGCCAGTCAGTTCAGAAAATAATGTCATTATTTAATCTTTCTTCTCAGGAGTCAGTAACCTCTTTGCCATTTGTTGGATTATTCTCTTGGCCAGCATAAATTTAAACTTGACACTGATCAAGATCTTTTCATGTGAAGTAGCTCAGGCATCTTAAGCACTTGTTCTGTCTGCATACTTGATGGCTTAACCTGGGTTCTCGAGGAACCAGAGCCTGGGGTAAAGGATTGAAGTGCTGAAACTTTATTGGTGAGGTACAATCCCATGGTTGTCAGAGTGAACAAAATGAGCAAGTGCCTTTTTTTTTTTTTTTTTTAAGATGGGGAAAATTATATCATGTTTGTAATGCAGATAGGATTGATCCAGTATAGATCACCACTGATTTCCTAATTTTCAAATACAACATACTCTTTTTAGATTATTTTTCTTAAACTCACAGTGGCAATTTACATTATTGACTTTTCCTTCCCTCCTGAAACTCTTAACTCTCATCACACTATACTCTCCTGGTTCTCTTGTACCTTTTAAATATTTATTTATTTATTTATTTGGCTGTGTGGGGTCTTAGTTGCAGCACGTGGGATCTTCGTTGCGGCCTGCAGGCTCAGTCGTAGCGGCACGCTGGCTTAGTTGTCCTGTGGCCTGTGGGATCTTCATTCCCCAACCAGGGATCGAACCCACATCCCCTGCATTGAAAGGCGGATTCTTAACCACTGGACCACCAGGAAGTCCCTCTGGTACCTTTTGTATTCCTTCTCAGCTTCCTTTGCTGGCTTCTCTTTAAACATACCTTAAGAATTTTAGAGTTTTCTCCTTCGTTGCCTTTTTTCGTATCCTCTTCCCTGTATCATCTCATGACACTGTGGCGTTACCTCCTTTTCATAGCCTGATGGACCGCACATTCATGGTGACAGCCTGTATCTGCCTGTTTTATGCCCCCACCTCTGTGGTTACAGTCACTGCTTGGATGGAGGGATGAGAATCACATGATCAGAGTTCACTGTGGAAAGTTCCCCGACAGCAGAGTGAAGGATGAATTGGATGGGGTGGAGCTGGGCATGAGAAAGACTCCTGCTGAAGTTCAGTTAGGGGAGGAGGAGGCCAGTGGATGCAAGGCCAGAGAAGGGGTGAGAGTGGAAGGATAGGGAGGAATGAGAAAGATGAGAGAGAATGAAGAGCTGTAATGCGCCAGACTTTGGGACCTCTTAGGTGCAGTACTAGTGGAAAGTATCTGGGATGAGCCTCAGGTTTGAGGCTTGGGTGACTAGGGGGATAGAGAGGAGGTACAGATGTCAAAGGGAAAGGGGCACAATCAGTTTTGGATGTTGAGTTTGAAGTTGTTACTAGTTACCTTCCGTATTCTGTTTCAAGCATCCTACTCTCTTACTAATCCTTCCTTTCTGGATTATTCTCCTAATACCTAAAATTCAACAATCTTTTGAACTGTTGGTCCCACCACCTCTTCACTGCCTTTGTGTCTTCATTTCCCTCCTACTCAGCTTAAATACCATGGTCATTATAGTTACTTCCTTAGCTTCTCTTGGTTGGTGATACTCATTTGGGTAAAATATAACCCTGGTTAAATCCAACTCTCTACTTACTCCCTGCCGGCAATTCAGCTGCTGAACCTGATGGATGGAGGAAAACCCATACTACCTGAGTGCTCTCACTTTAAATTCACGATCCCTAACCTCAGGTGGGCGCCTCAGGCAACCCAGCCATCTGAGTACCTGTCTCTAGACCAGACATTCTTAAAATATGATCTGACAGTCCCTAAAATGCTTTTAGGGGTTCCCTAAGGTCGAACATTCTTTTAATAATATTATTAATACACTGTTTGCCTTTTCTCACTCTTCCTTTCCCACAAGCGTATAGTGGAGTTTTCCCAAAGCTACATGCTGCTGACCTGTGATTGTGTGTCTGTGTATGTTTTAAAGATTTCTCATTTTAGAGTTCCAATATGTAAGGTGTTGATAGATATAACCCCTATAAGTAAAAGCTGCTGAGGATTCTCACTCATTTTTTTTTAGGAGTGTAAAGGGGTACTGAGACCAATTTGAAAACTGCCCTAGACCGTTCAGTTTCTGACTCTCCCAGATGCCTGTCTGGTACCTTTTCTTCTTGAACCTGCATCTTCATTCTCGCTCTCAACTGGTGATCTTGCTTCCTATTCCACTGAGAAAACAGACACAGTCAGAGGAGAGCTTCCTCAGGCGCCCACCTTCCCGCATCTTGCCCGCAGACGATGCTTTCTGTCCTGTTCTGTGGGTGAATTATCAATGCTCCTAGCAAAGGCCAGTTCCTCCTTCACTCTATCTCTGTGCTTTCCTACGTCTTCTGTTCTCTACTGGATCTTTTGTTCGCATGCACAGGATACATTTTCAAGGTAGAGACTTGCTGATGAGCATTGGGTATGATGGAGAGTGACTAAGGACCCCTAAAGTTTGACCTGAACTACTGGGGCAGGTCAGTATAACCTCCTTATAACTGTTCCCATGGACCATGGGATAAAATCCAAGCTCCTTGGTAAGCACTGCAGGGACCCGTGGGCTGGTCCTGCTTCATGTCTCAAAGCTCTTTCAACTGTGTGCTCCTGACCTTTTCGTGGCTTCTCAAATGAACTATGCTGCTGTTGCGTTTGCCTATTTCTCTACTTGAAGGGTCCTTTCTCATTAGTCTGAGGGAAGACTTGGTTCAAGGGCCCTTTGCAGTGAGGGCCGCCTAAGTCCTTCCGCAGGTGTGGCTGATCACTTACTACTTTGTGCCACGCTGTATAGTGTACGTGGGTGGAGGGCAGCATTCCTCACACTGTTTTGCAATCTTTATCTTATCTCTCTCCCTTCCAGGCTGTGACCTGCTTGAGGCTATCATAGGCTATCAAATGAATCATATTTCATTTATATACATCTCTAGAATTTGACCCAGGGAGTCATACGAAACACGCATACATAAGTAGGCATTAATGAAACTTATTGAAAATGATAACTCTTCGTTTACTACCTTGTCAAACACACCTATATAAAATTTAATAAGATGTGCTAAGCACTATGTCATTAAAAACCAAAAACATCTGTTCTTTAAGTGGCATTACTAATAATAGCAGATAACATTACTCTGCTACTTACCACCTGAGTGACTTCCAGAAAGTGCCTGAACCTCTCTGTTCTTCAACTTCTTCATCTCAAAAGCAGGCGTGATAAAAGAACCTACCTCCTGGAGTGGTTGTGAGGACTAAATGAACTAATTATCCCTATGCTTGGCACATAACAAATGCTCAATAAATGTTTACTACTTTTACTACAATTATTACTACTGTTTCTGCAGAAACACTCCAGGCAGTGTGTTAACACCTTCCTTGCATTATGTCATCCAGTCATCACAACACCATGAGACGGGCACTGATATTCATCCCCGCGATACTCTCCAAGGCTAAGAGGAGTTAGTAACTTGTACTAACAAGTAGTGGTAGAGGCAAGATTAGAATTAAAACATTTATAGTGAACTGAGTTCCCATCCACAAGGCTATTGGCGTATCTGAATGTGAACCGTGAGGAATTTTTCTTTTTTTTCACTCTCTTTTGCTCTCGTGGCATTCCTGTAGAGGAATGCTCTCGTTGGTTTTGTGGCTGTTGGTTATAGCACATCCGTACTAAGTTGGATATTGAGTAATAATTTTGGTTTAGGGTATTGAATGTATCAACTGGATGGTTTTATACACATTTATCACACGAATCAGTATAAAATGGGAGATAGGCTTTTGACAGGAATACAGTGGGGAAAGGAAAAAAGCAGATAGAAAAACTAAGGAAAGTTAACGAAAGGAAAGGAGAAAATGAGTGTATGCTGGTCCCTTTCAGCCTTTTAACACTGTGCCTCGTGACAGCTGGTCTCGAGCACATAGTTTAATGCCCTACTCTTGAGCAGGGTCAGGACTGCTTACATTTCCCTGGGCAACAGGAACACCATTGTTTTAAATGGCATGTTTTCAAGTGATTGTCTTTTTTTTTCTTTCATGTATTACAATCATTCTTCTTGTAAATTCACAGACATCTATTGTTAGCTGTTAATTGGAATGTTATATCCCACTCTTTTTTCCCCTGTTAACACAGACCCTGAATGGTATTAAGGACAGTCACAAATTCACATTCTGCCTTTCCCCAGTCTCAAGCATTCACAGGACAGAACCATGAAAAGCGAAGGAAGCAGCTACTTCTGAATTTCATAGAAAAACTATTTTAGAATTGTATTTTATGCTGCTATCTGAATGTGCTTTCAAAATATGTGTTGCAAGAAGAATATGTGTAGTCAGCTTTTGAGTGGTTTGCTTAACAGGAAGCCGGCAGCATATGCTGCTCACAGGGGAGTGCCCTAAAGGGTCAATTAATATGGAATATTTAATGAAACACTTGATACTCACCTTCCATGATTTTCAAAGTGCTTGTCTTAAAATAGGTCTGGAACAGCTGGCCTGAATAAACAAGCATCATGCCTCTGTGCCCACTAACGTCAGGAGCCTTTTCCTGGGGGTGTGGTTTAATGAAAAGACTTGAGGCCAGGAGTCAGGAGACCCAGGTTCTAGTCCCAGCCCTGTCTCTGACATGTGACCTTAGCAAATACCTGCTTCTCTTTGTCTCCACCTTCCATACTTACAGCAATGATAGAAAATACTTACATATACAGCAATGTGCTAAAAAGCAGCTAAATTTTTTCCACATATTTAGATCTCACTTAGGAGGCATTACCTTTTTTTTTTTTAACATCTTTATTGGAGTATAATTGCTTTACAATGTTGTGTTAGTTTCTGATGTATAACAAAGTGAATCAGCTGTACGTATACATATATTCCCATACCCTCTCCCTCTTGCATCTCCCTCCCACCCTCCCTATTCCACCCCTCTAGGTGATCACAAAGCACCCAAGCTGATCTCCCTGTGCAATGCGGCTGCTTCCCACTAGCTATCGGTTTTACATTTGGTAGTATATATAAGTCCACGCCACTCTCTCACTTCGTCCCAGCTTACCCTTCCCCCCCCCAGGAGGCATCACCTTTCATGAGGAGAGCTTTGGGACAAGCCAGAAATGTTTAAATCCCAGCTCTAGTACTTAACTTTCCCAAGGTCACAGAATTGTTAGTTTCCTTGCTGAGTCTCAGTTTCCTCCTATAATAGGCAAGAAATAGTAAAATCTACTTTGCAGGATGTGGTGAGAATTCAATGATATATGTAAAATGCCTGGGCATAGTAGGTATTCAGCAAGATTTTATTTCCTTCCTTCTCCCCCCACCTCCTTGATCCTCATAAGAGGCAGGAAGAACAAGGTCTTATCTCTGCTCTACAGAGAAGGAAACTGAGATGTGCACTGGCTAAAGGACTTTTCTCAAGGTCACGGATAGGAAGTGGTAAAGACAGGACTTGAGTCCAATTGTCCTAATTCCAAATTCAGTGAAGTTTCCCATTCCTGCTTCCAAGCTCAGCTGATAGATGGTGAATTGCATGAGCAAATGACTGGGAACATGCTTGGAGAAAGCAAGGCCTGTTCTGCAAATGTAAAATGACATTATTATTTTGCACTAAAGTTTGCTGTATTTCAAATAGAAACATCTAAAACAATGAAACCAGATTTCAGTTATTTTAGAGTCTGATTATCTAGTTTGTGGATTATTGGATTTTTGGTAATTTCAAAGCTCTTCTGCTTTCTGTTTGGTTCTGTTTTCATGGAAATTTATGCATATGATTGATTGATTAATCAAATTATCCATTTGTCTGCTAAATATTGGGCTTTGTAGTAGATGCTGAGGATTCAAAGGTGAATAAAACTCAGCCCCTGACCCTGTGTTGCTTTTAGGCTACACAGCATGGATTTTACCTCAGACATGCCCTTATAAAACGGGGGGATGGGAAGGGAGACTTGAGTTAGAGTGATGGGCATGGCAAATGTTTGGTAGGCGGGTGATGTTTTTTTGGATGCATTGTTAATTTGCTGATGTTCAGGGCATGGCGTTAACGTCACAGAATGGATTATGTGTGTGCCTGGCTCCTGGTATTTCTCTCCTTTCCATAGACGTTTGTCTAGTACCTCCTCTTGTGTGCAGGGCACTGAAGGCAGAAAGTTACAGTACACGGAGTTTTTGCTTTTGAGGGGTTGGGAGAAAGCAGATTTGACCCTGGAGTGAGGCTTTTGAAAGAATGAGAAAGGAAGTAAGTCACTGGATGCTACAAGGCCGGTGCAAAAGTTCACGCAGCTGGGTGAGAGAGATAAGACCCGGAAGAGGACAGACATGAGTGGTTACTAGAGAGGAAGAAGGTTTGTGAAAGAAAACTAGGTGGGGAGAGTGTGTGTGAGACGGAGGATGTACAAAGACATTCAGACTTCGGTGATGTCCCCATAGAAGGCAGTTATTCTGAGCACTGATAACGTTAGTCCTGGAGTAGGGCTGTACCGTTGGCATTTGGCCGTGAAGATGTTCAATTACATCTGCCTGGTGTGTGGCCTGGAGCATCAGAGGATGGCCTATTCTCTTGAATATCTTAAAAGCTGAGGGAGCAGAGACTACAGAGTCAGACTGCTTAATGGGCGTGTAAAGTAAAGCACAGAGAACTGGAGGCCTGCTCACTCTGCCTCTAACCTCCTGGCTTGCCACCTCTCCCTCCCTCCCTCCCTCCCACCTGTCAGAACCTTTCCTTATCCTCCCTGTGCTCTTTTTTTTTTTTTTATAAATTTATTTATTTTATTATTTTTATTTTTTGACTGTGTTGGGTCTTTGTTTCTGTGCGAGGGCTTTCTCTAGTTGCGGCAAGCGGGGGCCACTCTTCATCGCGGTGCGCAGGCCTCTCACTGTCGCGGCCTCTCTTGTTGCGGAGCACAGGCTCCAGACGCGCAGGCTCAGTAGTTGTTTGTCACGGGCCTAGTTGCTCCGCGGCATGTGGGATCTTCCCAGAGCAGGGCTCGAACCCGTGTCCCCTGCATTGGCAGGCAGATTCTCAACCACTGCGCCACCAGGGAAGCCCCCCTGTGCTCTTCTGTCGATTGACATCTCCTCCTTCCCTGGTCCTTTTGTCCTTGGCTGTATACTCCAGAGTCCTGTCTGGATCTGTGCGGTCAGCTATTCCACTTTCACCCCAAATCCCCTTCACCTTCTGTGACCTCAGATGGGCCAGCCTGGAGCACCCGTCTCCACAGGCTTTCCTGTTCTCGCGTGTGAGCTGAAGAGAGCTGTCAACGTCAGCACACCAGCCTGTTTTTACTGTCCGGCTTCACTGTAGCCTCATGCTGTTCTTCTCACCTCTTTGCCATGCCTCATGTCTTTTTGGCTTCCGCTCATTCCCTCACTCAGATGCCAACCCTCTAAAGCCACACTCCCTGAGTCCCTGACTCTCCCCGAGTCCCTGCAAGTTCACCTGGTTCTCATCATTACCACCCAGCCCTCCCGAGTTTGGACTTGGCCTCAGTCTATCTCATCCACTACCCACGATGGTGACCATTATTACTGTTATGAGAGGGAGCGACTGTTCCAAACTTTACAAGTTACACTTGTACATTTTTTGACCTTCTGACTACCAAGGGGTCTTGAAGGGAATATTTAATCAGTGAAAATCCCAGAGGCAACCAGGTGTTAGGAGAACACTGATTCTGAGAAGTTCAACTCTGTGCACTAGCAGTACTTCTTTTGGTTTGTGGTCTGCAGAGCCCCGTGGTGTGCTGTAGTGAACATCCACTGACAAACCAGAAGCTCTCAAGCCATTTTCATCAGTTCCCAGCAGGTCTGAGGCTGCGTGTCCCCCCTGGCAACCGGCTCATAGTGTCTGCTTATTTTAGTAAGCCTTTTCTTTTATGGTAATGTTATCATTCAATTAGTGCAACATTCACTTAATCATATATGTGGTGCCTGACAACAAAGGAACGTGGATCTAGAACAATCCATCACTTATTGATACTCCAAAGTGTAGATTCAGCAGAAGATTATTAAATTCCCTGGCACTTGACCTGCAAATATGAGAAAGTATTTGTTGGCTAGAGAAATTTAGTTAGCTTAGTTCATAGGCAGCCACACAAGAAATGCTTGACTTCAGATTATTTATGATGACAGAGTACTTGGCAATAGAGTCTTTCATTTGCCCATAAACTGAACTTGGAGATTCAGTAGAATACAGCTATTCATCCGCAGTGAGGGGGAAGCAAGAACTGAGATTTCTGGAGCTCAGAATGAGCACCAACGTGAAAAGATCTGGGTGCTTCCAGAGACACTGTTTAAGGAAAGAATGTGACATAATTGCTGTTTATCAGTTTCATCCCAGTAGATTCTGAAACATGAAGCTGGATTCTTGAGCGTATTTATGCAGCAGCCCTGATAGTTAAACCTTACTGAGTTTTCAGTCTTTTCGAATATATAGTTATATTTTATGACCTTAGTTAAGAGAAAAGTAGTAAAATTTGGTAAAGGGTTTAATTTTTTCCCTTCAGTGTTTAATACATGATTCAGCAGTTTTAATAATACATATAAATTTATTTCTTACCTAGCTAGCACTAAGCTTTTTGGCATCCTTTCCCATTTGATAACTACCTAAAGCTCTCCTGGATTTTATATAAAATAAGCTAAGTAAAAAAGTGCTTAGAAAGACAGCACTTATTATTAAAAATAATAATAATAATAATAAAGCCCTTCTCTACAGAGAAGAGATAAAATGAATGTCTTAAACTTCACGTAAATGCAATAAGCTAAGCTTAATTTATGTAACCATTAGAGTTCCTAGATTCTGACTTCAAGGCTGAGGACTTTTAATTTACTCCCTATTCTACTACACAGCATTGTGGGCCTTGGATACATCAACCTGGCTTTGACTCCTAGCTCTGCCACTGACAGTCTTGGGCAACTCTGATCTTGGGTTTCCACATTTATTAAATGAGATAATGCCTATTTGCAGTGTTATACAGATTAAATTAATTGAAGTAATGCATATTTTATTTGCCACTTGGAAGGTGCTCATAAATGTAGGTTCCATTCCTTTTCATTAAGCCTGTTTTTTGTTTGTTTGTTTTTTGTTTTTTTAAGTTGAAGGAGATTACAGGTTACAAGTTATAATGAAAAAGAGGGAGAGCTGAAAGTTAGGTTGGCAATAGTAAAAACTATAAATCATGGCTGGACTCAAGAACTCAAAAACCATGTTAATCTTGGACTGTGGAGAATGCAGCCAAACTAATTCACATACTGCACAAGGCTCTGGAGAAGGATAGTTTTGTTTGAATCGACCATTATAGTAACTAGTTTTATTGTTCAAAGAGTTATACAATTATGGAGCTGGAAAAGTTCTCAGAGATAATTCTAGCTCAGCTCCTTCATTTTAAAAATGAGCAGTCTAAGGTTCCTAATATATGCAATGATTTGCCCAAGGTTACTTGGTTTCCTGAATCATAGCACATTATTTTTCTCATAACAGAATGCTAATAATGACCCATCTCCTCAAGAGAAGTTTAAATTGTGTTATTCCTTAAAAACAAACAAATTTAAAGAACTCTTTAAGAAAGATTGGAAAGTGCTTGAGTTCAGAATTTCTCATGTGAAATACTTGTTATAAAGACCTTATTCTCTCCCATCCATCTATCTATCTACCCATCCATCCATTGGCTATAATAGTAAAGGGGAATCATTGAGAATGGGGACTATAAGATCTCAGACTTTGGAGCTCAGAATGCCCTGGGAGAATTGACAAAGCATTGAGAAATGATTAAGTAATAAAAATTGTGAAATCAAAGATCTGTTGCTTAACAGAGTAAATTCTCAGCTATCCGGAAACTTAGCCATCCAGAATCACTCAGTTCCTAAGAGAGCTTGATATTTTGCCATTTCAAACCAGACGACACAAATGTATCCCACACTCCCAAGAATATGGATGTTCATTAATGGTGACACCAAGACATGTTATTTCTCCTAGAGTTCCATGAAATTTGGGACCATTTGTTCAACTTTATGTTCCTAGCTCATACCTGGCACAGAGTGAGTGCTCCTATGAATGGCTGTTGAGTGACTATTTAATGAATCCCTAACATTAGCCTTAATATTGTTTGGACAAGAATGCCAGATATTATTGTGTCCTTCATTTTAATCAAAGGATGCAGCAAATATAATTCTGCCACTCGTGTTGCAGTGGAAGGCAGTGTGGTATATTGAAAAAATGTGGACTTTAGCATCGGACTGGCCTGGGTTCAAATCATACTCCACTGGCTGAGTGATTGTGGGCAAATCCCTTCATCTGCCACCATCTTAGTTTTCTTGCTTGTGAAATAGAATTCTTCCTAATCTTCACAGAGTGGTGGGAAGAGCAAGTGAACTCTGATGGCAAAATATCTAGCACAGCACTGGGACACAGTAGGCACTTAGTAATAATGGGAGGCCCTTTGTCTCCCACCCCATCTAATCTTTTCATGATATAGGGCTTTTCCCACAGTTCTTTTGGATGGATAATCTTTTGTTGGTCTTTGGCAAATTTTTCTTTTCTGTAGTATTCTATCTTTCTGCAGATGTTTTATTTAGGCCAATTGAATCTAAGCTTTGGAATACTGTAGCTTTAAAGTGATGTAATTTACATAATTTTATCTATCTGTTGGTGATCTCATATGTGACAACTGTGACACAACAAAAGAGAAAAACAACACTTTACCTGGAATTGGGAGACCTACATTCAAAATCTGGTTCTATCACTGCCTAGCTTTGTGATCTCTGAGCCTCAGTTTGCTCAATTTATCTGAACCTCCACTTTCTCTGATAACCAGGGGGTGGCATTGTATAGGGAAGAAGACACGGGCTTTAGAGTTCCGGTTTTGGATGTGCTACTAATTAGCTGTATGATCTAGGGCAGGTCTTTCGCCTCTCTGTTCCCTCAGCTGCCTGTTGAGAGCAGCACCGTCCATTCTGTAAGTTGTTACGATTAGATGAGGTAATGTATGACAGGTTCCTGCCTCAGAGCTTTGCGCGTTATAAACTCATAATCAGAGAGCGGTAATAACAATTCTTCCACTAAATACAACTGTGGTTAGTATTATTAATGCCAGTTTCCCTAGGTGGGTGAGAGATTCATTAAGAGAACTTAATCATTACAGCTGAATATTTTAGAAAAGACTGAGTCATTTCTCAGGATCACATAAGAAGTGATGATGGAGTAGTATGTAGCTGTGAACATGATGACGAGTCTGCCTTCTTAATATGCTCCCTGTTTATATGATTAGTCACTTGGGTTACTTACAGTTCTTCTCTTTTATAGATAGCATGATTATAAATGCCCTTGTACAGATTATTCCCCCTCCCCTGCTTGGATTATTTCCTATAGTTTTATTTTCCAAAGGGAAGTTTCCAGGTCAAAGGATATAAACATTTTTGCAGCTCTTGTTACATACTGGCAGACAGTTTGTAGAGAAATATTTTTAATGGACAAAAAAGGGCAAATTTCCAAAGTCTTGGTTAAAAACAAGGACTCTGGTGTCGTTTAGATTTGATTCATATCTCAGCTACTTATTTGCTGAATGAGCAAATTACTTAACCTTACTGTTTTCTCATCTGTAACCTGGGTTATAAGTAGCTAGCTCACAATAACTGTCAAGTACTTAGTTGGTGCAAGGTGTTTCGTGCTCAGCCTTCACTGTCGGTCTTAAGCCCATCTGTGCTCCTCCCCAACTCAATCCTTTCTCACCTGGACCTCTGCCTCCTCTGAATTGGTATATACCTTATGCCAGTGTGTTCTCCCAACTGCATCTTCAATGTTAAAAACAAAACAAAACATAAATCTGATCATGTGAACCCTTTTAGCACTCTTAGAAAGCTTCCAATACTCTGAGGGTGAAATCCAAAATCCTGAAAAGGGCCCTTTGTGATCTGACCCTGCCGTACTCTCCAGACTCAATTTCCCTCTCTCTTGCTCATTCTGCTGTAGCCATGTTGGGTGTTTTTCCATTACCAGAATTTGTCACCCCGCTTTTTTTCTTCTAGACTTGAGACTTGCCATTTTGTCTTGTTTCTTGGTTTTTAAATTCTCCTTTTATGCAGCTCATCATTGGTGGAGATACTTGCTTCAGGACCGATTTTCCTGCTAGACCTAAGCCTTACGATGGCAGGGGCCACTGAGATTTTATTCACTGCTGAATTCTGAGGACCAGCACAGTGCCCAGCGTGGAGAACTCAGTAAATCTTTACGAATGTATAAATAACTAAATACGTAGTAACTTATTATTAGCAATAAACACAGGAGAGAATAATTTTGGGTATAATTTGTTAAAAGCATTTGTGATTTCAAATTGCTCTGTGAAATTAAATGTCTAGGTGTTTTCCAAGGACCTTCTAAAAACTTGAATATATCTGGTAGTTAAGATCTTGCTTGCTTTTTTCTTATATAATATTTCATGTTCATGAGGGCAAGTCTGAAGAGAAGAGGGCACATTCTTGTGTCAAGCATGGTTTAGCATCTAGCAGTCTTTCACCTTCGCCAACACTGTTCATCCAAGACCTGTAATAACATTACCTGAGCCATCCAGGCCAGGCACAGAACCGTCTTGAGCCAAACAAACAGCAGAAGGACTTGATGGCGAAGATGAGCATTCCTAAGAGATTAGATTATACTCGGTCCATTTCCTTGCACTTGAGACCTCCAACCATTTTGGCTTGCATTTCCCAGAAGTGCAAACTATTTTATATTATGCCGTTAACTTCTGCAAGTGCAAAACTGCATTTTGTTCATTCAGAAGTAGAGTTCATTCTCTGGATTTATTGAACTTGTACTATATTCACAACTGATTAGGCACTGAAGATGTAACAGAGTTCAAGTGGTAAGAGAGGTCTATTTTGGAGGATAAGCTCTCTCCCCATCCTGTGTTTCCCCGTGGAAAAACTTCTGTTATAGTGTTAGAGTAGTACCTGCGTACATGCAGCTCAACCTCTTCTGGATCTTCTTTTTGAGACCTACTTACTTGCAAAGAGGGTGGTGGTTTTCTGGTCTATTCTCATTCATAAGGTAGGCTAAGCAGAGCAGGTTATGTCCAGGGGGAGGCTTACAGTATTTTTTGGAGGGGGAGGGGAACAAGAGGAGAACCTGCATCCCTAAGCCACACTTTCCAACATATATTAGCTTTTATCAATAAAAAGTTCACATATTTATCTTATTTCTGTATCTGTTTTATCTATTGCTCATTAAGTTTCTCACTCAGTAGGAAAGGGGAACACTTATTGCTTTGCCTTTGAGGGACTGTGAGGCTTGTGATGGCCTAGCCCGCAGGCAAATGACTTCACCAGACAGCTGTTTGTGATGGGGCTTTAGGCCTTAGCAAGTGCAGGATGCACTGATCCTCACTGGGCTGTTTGGGTGAGCTGAGGCACTTGTATGTACTTTGGGTTTTGCGGGTTCAGCTTGGATTTCTGTTGCAGGTGAGGCCGGGGAAGGGGTTGGATCTTTTTAGTTATTTCGGGTGGAATAGCACTTGCTGCTTTTACTGTGTTTCAGTCAAAGCTACAGGCCAGGACTTCAAACCGCAAAAATGAGAAAATTTCAAGGGTGCTGTTATGTGAGGTTCCTCCTTTGAATTGTGAGAATGAGGCTAAGGTAGGAAGTGATAAATTGGCCTCATCACATTCAGTTAATTTCATTCCAGGCCAAACAGAGGAAGGCCCTGGAGGGACTAATCGTAGGTGATTTTTTGTTGTTTATCTAAGATCTTAATAGACCACCTGTCATATGACCAACCTTAACTGAGCTACCCACCCAGCTCCAGCAGACAGGAAAGCGCTATCTCTGCAGCTGGGCAGGCCCCAGAGACAGCCCTGGGGGGGGGGAGCCGAGGCACACAGTGCCTAGTGGGACAGAAGCAGTGCTCTGACACTCATAATAAGTTCCTTTGCTCTGTGAAACATGACTTAGATTTGCTCTGGATTTGTTACTTAAGTTCCCACCATTGGATCATAGAACTGTGGCTTCACCTATAGAAGAGTTGTAGATTTTCTTAAGAAGCAAATACAAAGGAAGAGGAACATCCTTACTTAAGCATATGCTACATTCTTGGGTTTAGATAGACCGATGAGTCAGTGAAATTATTGCAAAGCCAAACGCTAAAACGATGATTACAAAGTCCTGTGCCTGCAACGCTCAAATTTTAGAGGTCAGATTTTCTTAGGAAATCAAGGAGGTACTAGAGTGGTTTGAAACATATGCTTGATCTTATCAGAAAAGGAGCAATGGTAGACTGAAAGGACTAATTAAGCTAGGAGAGAGGTTCACATCTTATGGGAGAAATGAAGGGAAAGGTGAGGTCTTAAGCCAGGATAGACAGGTACAAAAAGGAAAGGAGATTCACCCTAACAGCAACAGTTAGAAAGGGTAATGGGCCTGTAGAAATGTAGGTCCATATGGGACAATTTATGAAAGATTTCCACAAAGATCCAGAAAATATTACAAAGTGCCCCTTTAAAGATTCAGCTAGAATCTGAAGTAGAAACAGCTGGAAACTAGATTTTCATAGCTCAGAGCTGGGTGTGGTTTTGCATTTTGTGTACTGCATAAAGATTTTTGCTAGTAGAGGATGAAATGCAACTGACTTTCTTTTCACTGTGGATCCAGGCCAGGCTTTACTTATGCCCCTGAGGGGCCACCGTCTTCTGATGTGTTTAAAGCCTTGTGGTGGTGGCCCTGGGATAGTAAAACCTAGTGGTTACAGAAAATTTGCATTTGAGAGGGAAGCACAAAGTACTGAAGAGTTCATTAAGTGAGTCTCAAGGTGAGGGAACTACTTTAATCGGGCCAGCAAGTATCACCTATGCCCTAAAGGCTCTAGCTCAGGTTCTTTACGGAGTTACGATTCTGAAGGAAAGCATGGGAGACATGAGGCATGTTCTAGGCTGGAGTGGCCTGATGAGAGTAACCCCTGGCTGGGATTATCTAATTTAGGAAATAAACTGTTCATTTCTACCCAAGAGCTCTAAAGTGGAAGAGAAGGGAAGGGATTGGCCTCTGAGTCTTTCTCAAAAGAAAATAGGATCAGCGGAGATACATTAAATAAGAAGGATAGGCCCTACTTTTGGCAAAAAAAAAAAAAAAAGGAAAGAAAGAAAGGTACTGAGGACCTGATCATTAAAATGTGTAGGAACTCTAGTGCCTTGAGATGCCCATGCAAAGATGTTAGGTCCTTACAGGCCTCCGAAAGTGTTGGAATCTGCTGAAGTTGACTTGGAAGAAATGTAGGGAAAAAGACAAATCTTCCTTAGGAAGCACTTATCACAGCCCGAAGCAATTACACAGAAAAGGCAGTTGCAGCAGGTGCTGTGGCTTAAGACTAAACATTCCTGCTTATAAAAGATTGTGGAGATGCTGATGGTACTAGGCAGAGCCTGCATTCATTCACTGTGTGAGTGCCAGAAAAGGGGGGCTCAAAGAGCAACTGCAGCTAAGAAGCTTTGGACATGCAAGTTGGGAAAGAAAGATTCCACAGTTAGGGCCTGAGGGACCTGGGGCTGCCACAAGTGCACATTTCTAAGTTTTTAAAGAAGGCACCTCAATGCCACTCTCTTAGAAGAATGTGCATAGTTGGATTTTTACCTCTGTGTGCAAATGCGTTGGGCCAAAATTAGCCGGCTTGGAGATTTCCGAGTTGAGCTTTATTTTAGAATTGTGGTAAAAGACACATAACATAAAATTTACTTTTTAAACCATGTTTAACGGTACAGTTCTGTGGCATTACGTACATTCACATCGTTGTGCAACCATCTCCACCATCCATCTCCAGAACTTTTTCATTTTCCGCAGTTGAAGCTCCTTTGTTCCCATTAAATAGTAGCCTCCCCCTAACCCCTGGCAACTATCGTTTATGAATTTGCCTGCTCTAGGTACCTCATATAAGTGGGACCATACAGTATTTGTTCTTTTGTGACTGGCTTATTTTAATTAGCTTAATATTCTCAAAGTTCATCCTTGTGGTAACATTTATAAGAATTTCCTTCCTTTTTAAGGCTAAGTAATAATCCTTCTCATGTGTATACCACATTTATCCATCAGTGGATACTTGTTCCCTAATTGAGTGTTAAGCTCTGGAAAATTGGCCTAGTATTACAGACATCTTGGCAAAAGGTCGTGCTCTTCTTGTTGACCTGCCATCTCTTGCCTCCATCTCTCGGATGCCCTGGAGTTTCTGCCATTGTCTTTGGAAGCAGTTGAATGGGTCTGGATTATATCAGGTACTGGGTTCTGGGAACATTTTGCTTGGGATAGCTGTGCCCAGGCCTGAGGTTTGCCTTCTTTTAAAATGTGATGGGTGTGGGCCAGTCACTTGTAATGCTTTGGGCTCTTTAAAAGTAGGGGCATACAGAGACTTGAGATAATAATAAAGTTTTAAAGAATAAAAAGCTAACTTTTTTGTCTCTGTCTCTGACTCAGGCATTTACCGCTTATTCAGTTCTAAATTCAGATGAAGACAAAGAGTGTTATTGATCGATTGCCCTAAGTTCTTCATGTTTGAGCATTTGAGGCTGAAAGGTTAAGGGGCATTCTTGTGGTGTCACTGTGGTAGGGACATTTAAGCCAAATTTGAAATTACAAAAGACGGCGGTGATTGGCATCTGGGCAGGAAAGTTCTTTTAGGAAGAATGATTGTGCCCATATATAATTAAAATATATACGTGATGTAGTATAGTGGGTATAAATGACCTATAAAAGCAATAAAGGGAACCAAAAGTATCCATCCTTCCCTCCTCCCTGCTGTTTTTTTTTTTTTCTTTTGAGAGGGAGGTGCTTAACATGGTAATCAGCTTATTTTGACTACTCAGTGATAAAACATGCAAGTTCACTTGCAGAATTACTGAGAGCATACTAAAGGAGCATCGTTTTACACAAGGGACAATACATCATCCTCTTTCTTTCTTTCTTTTTTTTGTCATTGTTCTTCTGTAAGTACTTATTAAATGCACAGTACATTGGGAGCCCTTGAGGTAATCAAAGCTACATATCTATTTGGAGACATGAAGGAATTTGAATATGTGATGGGTTCAGCGGTATGCGATTATAGCACACAGGTGCTCTGGGCTTATCCAAACAGGAAACACTGAGGAAGAGGACAGCTAGTCCTGGACTGGGCATATCTGAATTGTTCTAATATCCTAATTATGTCCCAGGCTCGAACTCACTACTTCAGATGCAAGAATTACTCTTCCCTCCATGTCTGCTTCCTCTTCCCTTTCTCTTGTTCCTCTCCGTTTCCTGTCTATACCCCTGCTTCTGCAGGAAACATATTTCAGTCTTCTGGGAATTCACCCTATGTATCCCCAACTATTCCTGGCATTTTAGTAGGCTCCCTTAGTAGATCCCAGAGGGCCTCTTGCCTCTGGCCTTTGTGGTCCCATCGGGCAGCTCTTTCCCTCCTCAGCCTCCCTTGGGCAGGGGTTCCCTTGGCCCTGGGCCTGAAGTACAGAAGGGAGAGGCATCTCTTTAAGTTGGTTGGCTGGTCTTCTGATTCCAGATCTCTCCCTTTTCTTTAGCATCATTGTTTCTCTATTTTCATTCTTCTCGCCCCCTTCCCCAGTCTGTTCGTATTTGAGGAGTCTGGAATGGTTATAGCCCTAAGGATCTCCCCTCCCTGGCTTCCCATGAGGGTTAGGGTTTAGGTCCACACCAGACATGCCAAGAAGACGGCAGTCATGCTCTGATGTGATGAGTGCATTTTATCATGTTGAAAAGCAAGGAAGTAAAGCCAAAATGATTTCACTTTTCAGTTTCTTCATTTTGAAGTGAGGGCTCCTGGCTGCTGGCCTAAGAGCATGACCACCTTAGCCTTATTGGAAAAATGTATTCCCTTATTGGGAAAATGTAGAATTTAGAAATTCTAAAGACTAGAAACTTTAATGGACTATATTTAAAATTTTCTGTTAAATTGAGACTTATATATACCTATACAGGTGTTAATATCATACTTATATTGTATTAACGATTGGGGCTGTGAGCCTCAACCTGAGTCTCTTAACATTTTACGAAGTTGTTGGATTGGCCCCTGAAAACCTTATGGCGAACTTAAAGAGCGTTCTGGCTATAATGCTTGAAAGTAGGATAATGATATATTTTCTTCAGCATTGTGTTAACGTGGCGGTTGGGAGGTAAACAGCCAAGAAACAGTTGTAGGTTTTTCCCACTCCTTTCCCATTCGACATACATTTGTTGGATGCATTTTGCTTAATTCAAATGGTAGAGGATGCCAGCGATGTAAGTTTAAGAATTACATGGTCCTTGTCCTTGAGAAGAAATGGTAGAGTCCAGCAGGAAGGACATGACATATTAGTATCTGGCAAGCAGAGATGGATGTGTGAAGAAAAACTTATGTGCTGATGTTTATAGCTGCTGCAGTCACTAGCCACACTTACGTACAAAGGCAGGAGCGTTCCTGAGTCAGCGTGGAAGGAACCAATTTGTCACGCACTGGTTTCATCCCTGCCTCTATAGGAAGTAACCTCGATGGTGGTGGTGTTCTGTTTTTTTCCTTTTTAGATAAATCATCATATATATTTTGTGATATCTGTTTTTCAAATCTCCAAATACTGTGACCTTGTGGGTCACATGTGCACCTACCTGTTTGTAAGGTGTGGCAGTCTGGGTAGTCACTCTGGTCCTCCCATTTCACACAGTGTTTGCAAGTCTGATTGCCGGCATTAGGAAGGCAGCATCAGGAATGCACTCTTACTTGTCTTTTCCCTTTAACAAATGACCGTGTGTGAAGTCACAACATCAGCTGGGAAAGGAGCAGCTTGGATGGAGGTATATCTTGTCTCTGGTTAGGGATGAGGTGTAAGCCCATAAATTCCAACCTGGAAAAGGATGTGCGGGGAAGCCTGCTCTCAAGATGTCCTTGTTCTCCCAACAATTTCTTTGGCATCCTTGGCAGCCCTTGCCGTTTTTTCCCCCAACATTCTTCTTCAACTTGAAATTCAGGCTTGGTGCAGTGAGCCACAGTCAGGCTTGTGGCTGCTCCAGGACGTGAGCTGTGACTCATTCATGACTCACTTGGCCAGTTTTGGTGTCCTTACAGTCAATTAAGCAAGTGAATGAAATGACCAAAAGCACAAGTTGCAAAGTAAAGCTAAATGAAGGATAGTAATTTGCATATAGTGTCACTGCTGTTTCTCCAGATTGTCCTATTTTTAAAAATTCTCTACGAAAAATTGGTTAGTGTTAGAATCTAGATCTCTTTTTATAGTCTAAAAATCAGACCTGGAATCTGATTTACCTTTTGGTTCTAATCTAATCCTATTCTAATTCTAATCCTATGCACAACTAACTCTTACATTAAATACAGAATTTTTCGTTGGCCAAACACAGTTTCCTCAAATATAAGTCATAGGGGTTTTCCAGTACTATTCATAAATGTAAGTTGCATTAAGGCATTTGTTGATTATTTTCCAGTTTATTTTCCAAGTATTTAAAAAAATATTTGTATACTTTCAGGATATTTTATTTAGCATTTCACATTAAAAATATTCTTCCAATCCAGGAACTTCAATTATCTCCTTCACTCATTTTTCCCCCCAAATTACAGAATTATATTGTTTCCAAAAGGGACATAAATGTGCCCCCAACTCTCACATATTGAAAAAACAAACCTCTCCTTTTTCAGTCAACCCGCTTCAGATTTAGCAACAACGGAGTTCAGACATTTTCACCTTTTTGATGTCTCTGCTTCTCTGATGTTGCTGTAGTTCAGAGACTTATTTCTTTTCTCACGGTCTTCCTGCTTCTTGGTGCTCTAGCCTAGTGACATCTTTTAAAACATTCATGTTTTTTGATATTTCTTTTTTTTATTTTTAATTTTATTTATTTTTAAAAATTTTGTCTGCACTGGGCTTCTAATTGTGGCGTGCGGGCTTAGTTGCCCCGCGGCATGTGTGATCTTAGTTCCCTGACCAGGGATCGAACCCGCATCTCCTGCTTTGGAAGGCGGATTCTTAATCACTGGACCACCAGGGAAGTCCCTGTGTCTTGATATTTCTTGAGTGAAACATTTCAGTATCCTCAGGATAATATCCCAAATATTGGGTTGGCCAAAAAGTGTCTTCAGTTTTTAAGTAAAAATAAGAGATATATTTTTCATTTTCACCAAGAACTTTATTGAACAATGTATTCACCCTTTTGTTCCACTACCTTCTGCCATTTTTCAGTCAACTTCATAATTCCATCTTCCCAAAACTTTTTATCTTTTTGAGCAAAGAACTGTTCCAGGTGCCTTTCACAGTCTTCCAGGGGATTGAATTTTTTTCCATTAAGAGAATTTTGTAAAGACCTAAATAAATGGAAATCTGAAGGTGCAATGTCTGGTGAATATGGCGGATAAATCAGAACTTCCCAGCCAAGCTGTAACAGCTTTTGCCTGGTCATCAAAGAAACCTGTGGTCTTGTGTAATCGTGATGGAAGATTTTGTGTTTTCTGTTGACTAATTCTGGATGCTTTTCGTCGAGTGCTGCTTTCAGTTGGTCTAATTGGGAGCAGTACTTGTTGGAATTAATCGTTTGGTTTTCCGGAAGGAGTTCATAATAGAGGACTCCCTTCCAATCCCACCATATACACATCATCACCTTCTTTGGATGAAGACCGGTCTTTGGTGTGGTTGGTGGTGGTTCATTTCGCTTGCCCCACGATCTCTTCTGTTCCACATTATCGTACAGTATCCACTTTTCATTGCCTGTCACAATTTGTTTGAAAAACGGAACATTTTCATTACGCATAAGTAGAGAATTGCACACGGAAATACGGTCAAGAATGTTTTTTTTTGCTTAACTTATGTGGAACCCAAACATCAAAGCAATTAACATAACCAAGCTGGTGCAAATGATTTTCAACACTTAATTTGGATATTTTGAGTATGTCGGCTATCTCCCGCATGGTATAATGTTGACTGTTCTCAATTAATGTCTCAATTTGATCGCTATCAACTTCAACTGACCTACCCGACCGTGGAGCATCGTTCAGCGAGAAATCTCTAGCACGAAACTTCGCAAACCACTTTTGACATGTTCTATCAGTCACAGCACCTTCTCCATATACTGCACAAATCTTTTTTTTGCATTTCAGTTGCATTTTTATCTTTCTTCAAATAATAAAGCATAATATGTTGAAAATGTTGCTTTTTTTCTTCCATCTTCAGTATTAAATGGCTACACAAAAATTCACCAATTTTGATAAGTTTTTTTTTTAAAAAATGCATGCTGATATGACAGCTGTCACATACAATCTAACAAAATTGTTTTGAATGAAGTTAAAGACAATTAAGTGCTACTGGAGCTATCTTACGGAAAAAACTGAACAAACCTTTAGGCCAACCCAATATTTTAACTCAACAAAGCCCTGCCTACATTACTGGCTTCATCACTCGCCTCCCTCCCCTACACCTGTCCCTTCCATCAGACCTTGGCCTGAATAGGCCATGTTATCCTTCACTCCTTGTCCCCGCATATGCCACTCTTATGAAAGGAACATCTTCCCCTTCGGATCTGCTGGTTAACTCCCAAACCATGCCTTCAGAACTCATACAGGTGATGGCCGTGGTTGATGTCATGCAGTTCTAGATACCTCTTCTCTCTGCTCCCCTAGCATACCTTCTTTGTCATAGCATTTACCACACCCTAACCCTGTCTCTCTGCAGCTGGGCTGTGAACTTCTTCAGGGCACAGGTGATTTCTTACTCATTTCTGTAACTGCAGTGAGTGATTGAATGAATGGATGAAATGTTTGTCTTTG
Source organism: Balaenoptera musculus (assembly GCF_009873245.2). NCBI lineage: Eukaryota > Metazoa > Chordata > Mammalia > Artiodactyla > Balaenopteridae > Balaenoptera > Balaenoptera musculus. The sequence continues at coordinate 94,891,356 of NC_045785.1, read as the reverse complement.
TTATTCTGATGAGGAAATGTATCCTAATTTCTGTGATTGAGGACCAGCTTTATGTATTCGTCAGACCCTTGCTTCTCTTTTTCCTTTATTCCTTGAGTATTTTGCTGCCCCGAACGTTGTAGAAGAGACTACTGTGGTCTCTGCACAGTGGATGCTGCTGCTTCTCTTTACTCCTGTAGAATTATGTTTACCTCTTTCCTAAACCTCGTCACTGCATTTAGCTGTTGCTTGAAGTGTGAGTTCTTTGTTTTTCTAGGGTTCTTATCTTAGGAGGAGCTCAGTGTTTGACTTGGATGGAATCAAATCACGTTTGACATAATTGCTTTAAAATGAATGAATGAATTACAAGCAACTGCTTTGCTTTGGGGAGCTGTAGGAAGCTTGAATTGTGCAGCTGTTGTTGCCCAAGGAGAAAACCTTAGGGATTTATCTTGAAAATAGAATCCTTCCAACATTCTCCTTGACGAATTGGCTCATAGAAATATTTGCCAACTGTAACCTGGCTCCATCAATTAGCTTAATCTATGAGAGGTAAATATATTGTGTGGAGGAAAGGGATTGAGGAAATTTAAAAGCTGTTACTACTAGCGTGTGATGGGTTCTTAGACAAACTAAGTGCCCTGGGAAGTTTTCACCCTCCTGTGATCTATTCAAAGCTATAGATATCCTTGTAGTTAGGTTTTGTTAGGAGTTTCTTTCTTGCAGTATTTCTCCTCTCACATGCCTTGGTGCACAGCTATGTTTTGTTTAGCATATGGCTTTGTCTTAATAATAACCCAATGATTTATAAAATTCCCCAAAGAGGATGTATGTAGTCTGAAATTTTCTGAGTGTAATATTTGGAAATTCTAAATACAGCATATAATTTAAGTGGTTAAGTTTTCATCACAACTTGTTTTGGAGATGCAGGTTTTCTTTCTTTTGGGATGCAGAGTTGTTTTTTTTTTTTTGGTGAGACCACTGGAATTTGAATTTTGTAAACCATATATTCAAGTAATCAGTAACAGAATGTTGCCCATAGAGATTTGGGGCCTGGGCTAAGAGCTTGTCTCTGCCTAAATGCAATATCATGCACTACTCCCAAGAGCTAACAACAGGTCTGTCCAGATGCTAAGACCAGGAACTTCGAAATCTCCATCTTGAGCCTTACAGGACTTTTTTGTTGTTTTTGTTGTGTAAGATGGGTATAGTTTTTAACAGAGCTTTTTGACTTTTCGGTTAGAACTATACTTTTCTTACGAGCCATTCCTCCTGGGGACTCGTCTTTGCCTGAAATAATTAGAAATTCTTAAGTAATTGTTTCTATGACTCAGTGGTAATGGCTCAGAAAAATAATTCCACATATGAAAGATACGGAATCTGTTTAGCTCTGTTTGTGCTTTTGTAGGGCAAGAAGGAATGGGAAAATGTTCTCTTCTGTTCTCAGGGTTTTGGTCCAGATCAACATTTTTTCAGGATTCTTTCCTATCACCTGAAAGAATTTATGATTTTTTTTAAAAAATTATTTATTTATTTATTTATGGCTGTGTTGGGTCCTCGCCTCTGTGTGAGGGCCCTCCCCAGCTGCAGCAAGTGGGGGCCACTCCTCATCGCGGTGCGCGGGCCTCTCACCATCGCGGCCTCTCTTGCTGCAGAGCACAGGCTCCAGACGTGCAGGCTCAGTAATTGTGGCTCACGGGCCTAGTCGCTCCGCGGCATGTGGGATCTTCCCAGACCAGGGCTCGAACGCATGTCCCCTGCACCGGCAGGCAGACTCCCAACCACTGCGCCACCAGGGAAGCCCCAAGAATTTATGATTTTAAGCTCAGTAGAGGTATATCTGTTTCTGTCCTAGAGATGATGTCTGGGAAAGTCTGGAGTTTTGCAACATTTATATGTAGGCATTTCACAGAATAACAAGAATTTATCCTTACTAGTTTAGAAAGGTATCTGTATTTTTTTTTTTTTAAATAAATTTATTTATTTATTTTTTGGCTGCGTTGGGTCTTCGTTGCTGCGCATGGGCTTTCTCTAGTTGCAGCGAGCGGGGCTACTCTTCCTTGTGGTGCGTGGGCTTCTCATTGCAGTGACTTCTCTTGTTGCGGAGCACGGGCTCTAGGCACGTGGGCTTCAGTAGTGTTGGCCCGCTGGCTCTAGAGCACAGGCTCAGTAGTTGTGGCGCACAGGCTTAGTTCCTCCGCGGCATGTGGGATCTTCCTAGACCAGGGCTTGAACCCATGTCCCCTGCATTGGCAGGCGGATTCTTAACCACTGCGCCACCAAGGAAGCCCGGTATCTGTACTTTTAAAATGAAATAAACCATGGAGTTGTTATTGTCCCAAGATAAGCATATAAACCCCTTTCGAAATTTCCTTGAGTAAATCCAAGTTTCTTGAATTGAAATTAATAAATAGAGCCTTCCGAGTACGGTCATAATGATAATGTCAAAAACCATTTTGTATTTGCCGTTCAAACAAGGCAGCCCTGAGACCAGTGGTGGTGCTGTCATATTTTAATTCTATCATTGTTGTGAACCAGGTTTCTGCTAAGGGCCGAAGAAGAAAATGTAATGTATACACTCCTCTTACCTATGACTGAAGGAACATTTGTTTACGTTTTTTTTAATTTAAAAAAAAAATTTTATTTAATATTGGAGTCTAGTTGATTAACAATGTTGTGTTAGTTTCAGGTGTACAGCAAAGTGATTCAGTTATACATATACATGTATCTATTCTTTTTCAAATTCTTTTCCCATTTAGGTTATTACAGAGTATTGAGCAGAATTCCCTGTGCTATACAGTAGGTCCTTGTTGGTTATTTATTTTAAATATAGCAGTGTGTACAGGAACATTTATTTATTTACTGATAGTATGCTTTAGTTTTTCCACATTTATCAAAGAATGAGATTCAAATTATATGCATCAGTTAAAATTTAAAGTGTTGCAAATGCGATTGCAGGAAATGGGTAGATGAGCCCTCATTTTCTCCCCCCTCTTAATAGTCCCTAAATTTGGAAGTGAGCTAATTAACGTGAACTGACTCTGAGGACATTTGTATTCAGAATTTGAAACGAGCAGATTTTAAAGAACCATGGGTCCAAGATGTTCTTTGCTGTTGAAAGTAGAGGAGAACCAAGTAGTTTCTGGATAAAGACTGTCTTTTAGTGAAATTCCACTACCATACCACTACCAGCAAAACAAGCCTCTTAGGCTCTCTCAAATGTGAGTAGTATAAACAAATCAAGACAACAAACAAAACACATCACCCCACCCCAAATAAACACTCTGGAAAAAAACTGTTGATACTATTTTCATTTAAGCTTCAAAATATTAAAAGGTTTTAAAATATATTCATATACTTTTCATTACTTTGTTATAAATTTCTTTTATACAGTCATATTCTATTTATTGTGGGGATATGTTCCTCATCATTGGAGTATGTTAGTTTCCTGTTGCTGCTGTAACAAATTGCTACAAACTTATTGGCTTAAAACAATCCAGATTTATCATCTTACAGTTCTGGAGGCCAGAAATCTGGAATCACTTTCACTGGGCTAAAGACAAGATGACGGCAGGGCTAGTTCCTTCTAGAGGCTCCAAGGACAGAATCCATTTCCTTGCCTTCTTCAATTTCCAGTGGCCACCTCTATTGTTTGCCCTGTGACACCCTCCTCCACCTTCAGAGTACATCACTTCAATCTCTGCTTCCATCCTCACATTCATTCGCCTTCTCTTCTGTGGTCAGATATCACTCTGCCTCTCTTTTATAAGGACACTTGTGATTGCATTTAGGACCCACTCAGATAATCCAGGATAATTTCTCCAACTCAGGATCCTTAATTTAATCATGTCTGCAAAATCCCTTTTGCCATAAGGTTATGTTCTTAGGTTCTGGAGATTAGGATGGGGGTGTCTTTGGGGGCCTTCATTCAGCCCCACCGCAGAGTACTTTACAAGTCGTCACAGCATAATCCTCGTAGCACTGGGTTTCCCAAAGCATACTTCATGGTTACTGTTTTGTTTCCTTTCAAATCACCTCAAGTCTGACATGTCTCTGCATATTTTTCAGGTTCTGTCTATGCGAACTTCCCTCCCTCCCTCCCTTGCAGAGACCTTCTGCCAGTCCCTCCATGATGCTACACAGCTCACCAGATCACAGTGTCTTCAGCTACATAGTCATTTGCTTTGAACTCCTGAAAAGTTATGTCTTAATACTTTGGCACTTGTGGGGCATTTCTAGTACTACAAGTTGCATGTCTTTGTTAGTTGTTATGAAGAGTTAAAGTCATCACGAGCACATAAAATAACGGCAGGTAGAGTAAATGAACCATAGGTCACTGAGATGGAGGAAGGCACAGTTTAGGCACCAGGAATGCCCAGTACAGTGTGCCGCGCAGGTTCTTGTTGCCCGAGTGAGCTTCACAGCCCTCCATGTGCTATACTAGTTGGACGTGAGAAAAATATTTAAGCATGTGATAGATTTATAGTATTAATATAAAAACATAAATATTAATGTATAAATAGAGCTATTTCTCGAATGAGTTACACGTGGACAGTGCTTAATGTTCAAAAGTACAGATTTGTAATTAAAATAGTATGAGAGTTAAATTACTGAGAATTCATCCCTTTTTTCCTTTACCAACCCCTCAAATCTGAGACATGGAATTTAGGCTTCCATGGTGTAATGTTAGTTGTTCAGGTGTTGATTATCACTGATAGCTTTAGGATTTCCAGCAGACCAGTTAAGCTCTTTGGGCTTTTATAAATAAGTTTCCTCATTTATAAAATGAAGGGGTATCTGACTACAGTTCTTTATTAGAATATTTTAATTTTTTGTTTTAATATCCATAGGCAATCTGAAGTATATATGTAAGCATAGTCTGTATCAACTGAAAAATCTAAAATTATTTCTAATGAAAAATTTCAAACATATACAAAGGGGGAATATGAACTCCTACAACACATCACCTGGATTCAATAATTACCAGGGTTACCATATGTGCTTCAATGACGTGCCTTTTTTTTTTTTTTTTTTTTTTTTTGCCTAAGTCATGTCATTTTAGTCCTTTCATGCTTTGATATGCGTCTTTAAACATTGGAGCATTTTCTTAACTAGCCAGAATGCCGTTATCACATCTAGCATGAACAATGTCTCAGTATAATCTAGCATATGGTCTGGATTCAGATTTCTTAGATTGACTCAAATTTTTTTTTTTTTTTTAACATTTAGTCTGTCCCAAATCAGTATTCAAATAAAATCTACACTTTGCATTTGGATTTTACATGTCCTAAGTCTCTTACTCTAGAGTGGTCCTTTTCTCCAAGCAGGTGACATGATAAATAAACCTGGTCACTTGTACAGCATCCTGCATTCTGGGTTTGTTGTTTTGCCTCTTCACGGTGTCATTGACTTGTTCCTCTATTCACTAGAATTCTTTTAAACTGAATATTAGCTCCAAAGGTTTGAATAGATTCATGTTCCCCTGTTTTTGCAAAGATGGTGCAGTGCGCTTCACTTTAAATCGTCTCAGCGGACAAATAAGGTCTAGTTTCCCCACTTATAGACATGCTAAGATTGATCAGTGGATTCAGGTGCTGGCAGCCTCATGTCTTCATTGTGAAGTTTTCTATCACCTTTTCATCAACTGTGTCATGGATTATTAATCTTCGCCTAGAACAATTATTTTATTGATTTGTGAAGTTGTGTTTTTAAAAAAATTGTCATTATTTCTTCCACATTTTTTGACTGGAATATTTCAGTAAAGAAAGAAGATCCTTCTTTCATTATCTTAGGTATTTGGTAACTCTGAAGTGTAATTTATATGGGAAAGACAGGAAAAAATAGTTCTTTCCCTTTGATTCCCAATTTTCAGAGTATGGAGTTGGTGCCCTAGTTATTTCCAGTAATGACCAATGAATTCTTTTGGGGTTGGGATAGGGATGGGGCTTCTTTCTATTCTGTTTTTAGTCTCATTCTGAATTAGTGGGTTTTTATCTTTTAAATGTGTTTTCATCAATGTAGTCATTATTCTTTTTGATACTCTAACTGTCCTATGTTTAGCCAATGGGGACCCCTTATTGACTCTGGGAACTATTTTTTACATCAGTTTTTAAAAATAGTGGTAAAAGATATATAGCATAAAACTTACCATTTTAACTATTTTTAAGTGTACAGTCCTATGGCATTAACTATATCTACATTGTCATGCAACTACTATCACGGTGCAGCTCCAGAACTCTTTTCATCTTGCAGCACTGAAACTTTGTATTCATGAGACAAAAACTCCTCATTCCCCCTCCCTCAGGCCCTGGAAACTACCATTCTATTTTTGTCCCTTTGAATTTGACTGCTCTAGGTACCTCATATAAGTGGAATAATACAGTAACTGTCTTTTTGTGATTGGCTTAGCCTTCATAGTTTATCCTTATATCCACAGATAGCATGTGTCAGAATTTCCTTCTTTTTTAAGACTAAATGATATCCAACTGTGTATATATACCACATTTTGTTTATCTATTCGCTGATGGGCACGGTTTGCTTTTTTACCTTTTGACCATTACAGATAATGCTGCTATGAACATGGGAGTACAAATTCAATTTTTTATTGAAGTGTAATATGATTCGTGCACTTTTCTGTATATATGTATAGAGCTTACTGAATTTTCACAAACTCACCTCTATGATTAGCAGAGAATATTACCAGCACCCCAGAATCCCACTTTTGTCCCCTTAGTCCTCAAAGGTACTTGTATTTTCACCTTCAACACTGTAGTTTTTTTGTTTCTTATTTTAAACTTTATATTAATAGAATCATACGTAATGTACTCTTGTGTCTGGCATCTTCTGCTCAATATTATGTTTTGAGATTTATCCACATTGTTTCCTGTAGCACAATCTTTTTCATATTATGAATATACCACAATGTATCCGTTTTACTGTTTCCAATTTTTGGTGTTACAAATACTGCTTTGAACATCCTGTACATGTAGTTTAGTGGACATATGTACACCTTTCTGTTGGGTATAGAATTAGGAGTGGCTTTGTCATATAACTCTAGACGTATTACTGTCCCACACAGCATTTGCCAAGGTTTCTCCAACTATTCTTCTCAATCTCCTTCCGTTCTTCAATACTATTTAATATTTAATGCAACAAGTATTCTTAAGGAACATATGGTCCTATTCCTCCCACCCCCATGGGATCTATAAAGGAACAGGATCAACAGTTTCACCATAGCCTCAACTTTCCAAATAGGTATGAAGGCACTATTCATAGCTGCTGTCAATAAAATGAATGTGGTCGTATATGAGCTTTTACAGCTTCTTAGATTTTCTTAGTGTATATTGTACATGCATGATCAGAAATTCAAATGCCATAGATATTTTTGGTGATAAGATGCTGAGAAGTTGGCAAAAACTGAAAGATAGCCAGGAGACAAAATTCCTTTTTGCTGATAAGCAACTTTCATGCCGTTAGAGGCCTGTCAGCCATCCAGAGAATCAGAAAACATTAAAAAAATGTTTTGTAAGTTAATAGTTTTTGTCATAATAGTGAGTGGAAGGTAAAACTGGTTATCAAGCTGACATTTATCATTTAGTAATCATCAAAATTCTTTATGTGCTCAGAATTTTTAATAGTTTGTTATTTAGGCATGGTTATTCAATCTTAAAATAGGCATGATATAAAAGTTTTTCTCAATATTCTTAAAAATTAAATTGATAGTGATGATTAGAAAATCATGATTTTCTAGGCTATATTGTAAGAACAAAAAGTGAGGCCAATATATTTACTTATATACAGTATATCTTGTATAGATATCCATATACATCTTTAAAAGGTGAAAGACACAACACAAATCTCACAATGTGCTCAGCATATGGTGACTTCTGTTAGATAATACAGTTTCAGTTTTTAACTTAGTTTGGTAAAATTTGCCTCAAAATATCCCTTGATGTCCTACTGCCTGGGTAAATTAAGCTATTTTTTTTTTTTTTTCTGGATCCTGAGATACAAAGAAAAGACATTAATTTCTACCCCCATGGAGGTTTTTTCCTTTTTGCTTTTGGCAGTTAGATGTGTAAACATGTATTATGATACAACCTGATATTGGGACACTTGAGGTCTGTGTGAGGCCGAGTGGTAGCCCGGTGGAGGGCATGGTTAGCCCTCTGTCTGGAGTGGGGGATGATGTGATGTATGAAGAAATGGTCCTTCTCCCAAATGCAATTTTGACAGATCAAGAAGATAAATAATCTAATCCGTACATTTCTTAAGTACTGAACCTCCTCAGAAGAACTTAGTCTTTATTCTATGGGTCATGTTTGTGAGCGAGGTAACAGGCTGGTTTACACACGAAAAGCTAAGACGTTAAATAACTAGGTTATGGTTTTGCATTGTTAACTAGTGTTGTAGCGAGGAACAGCAGTAATATTTCTATTTTTTTATGCTTTTAACACCTGGTTTTTGTAGATTAAGAAAATCAAAACCATAAATACAATGCCTTCCTGTTTGCAAATTCTTCTAGCATGTTAGAGTAGATAATTTTACTTTAGAAACTAAATATTTGGAAAGTTAAAGAAATTATTTTATGTGTTTACAGAGCATTTACCATCATAATTTCCATTTAAGATCCACCTCCCCCCCCGCCCCCAACACACACACAGCCCGGGTGCTTTGTTGAGGTTAGGAAATGCATCCCTAAGTGATGACTGGTTATAGTGTGGTGGTTCAGTTGTCAGGCAGGTTCCATGCTTGAGTAGAATAAACTTTCCTACTATCTTCTAGAATTTTGTTGGTGCCAGGACATATGCTCAATTCTGGGATTTAGGCAAACATTCTTGCAGATGGTTTCTAACTTTTCATCACCTAATGGCCTTCTTGTAACTTCAGGGGAGAAAAAGCCATATTTACCTTCCCTGTTTCCTGCTCTGTGCAATATGAGAAGTGCTATAGGACAGGCACAAGCATAGTAATATGCAGTGTGTTTGAGGAAAGTGCATGATGAACTTTGAAGATTGGAGTTAAGTGTTGATATGTAAGAATGTGCCTGGTAGACCAGGACGAGAGAGCAAAGGCATAGAGGAATGACGTATGCTTCCTAAGACCATGCTGTGGTTCCTCTGTGGCAATGTTAAGAGAGGAGATGGAATTGTAATAGCAATATGTGGCATGTCTATGAACTTGATCCTTTGGGAAGTAAGATGCCACTGAAGGATTTTAAGTAGGGGAATAATATAATTGGAGTTTTGTTTTAGAATAATCCTTTAAGGAACAGTGTGAAGGTGGATTGCAGTGGAGATGGAAGCCAGCTAAAAAGTTTTGTGATGATATCTGTACAGAATAAAATATTAATTCAAAGATATAAGCATTTTATGCTATTTATATGTATGTACAATACGATGTAAGATATTGTGTGGAGCAGAAAATGTAGATAAGGCTCTCATCTGTTCTCAGCTAATTTAAAAGCTGGAAGGGAAATAAGGCACACACATGCACACACACACAATCATAAAGGGAACATATGATCATCACTGTAAGAGGTACAAACAACTTGCGGGGAAATTCAGTAAAAGGAGGATTCCTTCTGACTAGAGGAGAGGGAAATGTTTGCATTTTCTTTGCATTCACTTTAAGAATTAAAAGAGATCATTTCTTTAAAAACACATAAAATCATTTTACAGTAAAACATAAGGGGTAGGTGGGGGAGCTTCTTAATCAAAGAGAAATAGTTTGGAGAGTTCAACTAGTTGGGCAGAATTTTTTATGTTTTAAAAGTAGATTATCCAGAGATATATCAATTTTTAAAGATCACCATAGCTTTTTAGATGAGCAGAATGCTGTCTCTCCCTCCAAGGCAATAGCTGGTGGACATGTTTGCTGCCCTTAAATGGCATCAAGGCAATGTTGACTTATAGCTGACAGTTCTCCCAGGTATGGCTTATTAGTTTGTTTTTTAATAGCACTTTTTTACTCATTACTTAGTGGAAAAGAGTTTTGTGCCTATTTGTCCCAAAGTTTTCATAGTGGGTGGCCACGTTTATACCTTTGTCATTGGTGGTAACAGTGAACTCCTGTGCATTTTATCTAGCGTTTCAACTGTTAAATGAACCTCCGTTGAAAAAATCCCTTCAATGCTAACGTTGTAACCATACTGTTCTTATTTTACCACATTCCTGAGCCCGAATCGGCAGGGCATCCCCTTTCCCTTAGCTGTAGATCTTGAAGAAGTTTTCATACAAAGTGTTCTGAAAAGAAAGCATGGCGGTTTCCTGTCTGGTTTAAATGCAAGTTAAAGACCTTACAGCTACTTCTGCAATATGAGATAAGACCAGGCATTATTAAAGAAAAGATTATCAGTGAACCCCCCACCCTTAGTCAAGTGATTTCAAGGAATTATTTCGTAAATAAGCTGTCTTAACTGATGAAAACAGGGTCAGTTTTTTCCCTCACTGATTTTTTTTTTTTCTTTTTAGGTTACCGTTATTATATATCAAATATTTCTGTTTTCTGAGCTCTGTTTCTGGGACATTGATTCTGTTTCTCAATTTTATGTCTGTTTTTGTTAAGGTACTATATAGTTGAATGTGGTAAGCTGATTTAAATGTTAATAAACTGTTTCACATATTTATGGAAATAAGCATTCTATATGTTTTTGTATAAATATGTTAATTATGTTTACATGTATAACTATTTTATTTTATTTTTTGTATAACTGTTTTAAAATATGTATATAAAGTATGTCATAATATGTAAAGGAAATACATGCATAATGTATATCTTACCCTCTCTATCTATCCATCCATCCATCCATCCATCCATCTAAAATCAGGTTTGTCAACTTGGGAAAGCCGTTTAACCTCCCCTCATCTTGGTGTCTCATCTTTAACACAATGGGGTTAGGAAAGATAATTTCTTAGGCATTTTGTACTTCAAGGTGTCTGATTTACCCAGGATTATAGACAACTTCCCAACTTATATTAAGAATAGGCTAAAAGATAAACTCTTAGAATTGATCTGCTACATGGAAATATTAAAATAGGTTCATTGGAGCCACGTAATAGAATTAGTCTAGATTCAATATGTTTTATATTCTATTCCTCTAGGAATGAAATTTTATATTTAAATTGATTAGTAGTATAATAATTCCATAGTGAATTTGATTTAAGCAATAGTTATACTAAATTTTCTCTACAAAAATACATTACTGTTCAATAAAAATTTAATATATTGTCGTCTAAAGGTAAATGTAAGTTTCACTTTTTAGGACAAATACAGAGTATATTTCAAGTCAGCGATTTGCTTTTACTGAAATATAAATGTATAGCCAATAACTAATGGTTTATTATTTCTATAAATTGTAACTAAAGCATAAACTGGAGAATAACTTGAGTGAAACTGTATCTAGTTTAATAGTAGATATGGATACTTTGAGTTGTATCTTTGATATAATATTTCTTCATATGGTACATGCAACAGTGGAAATACATTTAAAAATATGCCTTAAAAGAACTTTTTACTTTATGGCTTGTTTTCATGGAGTAGTTTCTTTTTTCTATCAAAATATCCAGTTACTTTAATTCAGATACACTGAGAAAATACTTCTGAAATAGAATGCACCAAAATATACTTTGTTTCTTCTGTGTCTTGTATCTTTTATCCTTAGCTTCCTCTTCTTTGTGTACCCTGGTTTGGCTTTTAACAATATAGGCTTACATTTTTGAAACATTATATTCTCACAGAAAGCTAAGGATTTTTATATGTCCACTCAGGTTTGTAACAAGACCTTCTGAGTTCCATAGTCCCATTTACCAGGTCTGCTGTTACTAAAATCATTGTCACCTGCACTGTGGCTTCTATTTCACCTGCTTTGTTGAAATCATGGGACTGGGTTTTTCATCTCACTCTGTACTATTTTACTTTCCAGTCTGGTGTCCTCTTCTGCCCATGCTGTCTTTCCCATCGCTGCATGTAGATGCTCCCCAAAGGTAATTTATACTCTGTACATTCAGGTCTCATTAACTCCCTTCTTTTAGCCATTTAAGCTACATGAGAGCAGAAACTTTTGGTTTTACTTACCTCCCAAAGTTAGTTTTGTGCTTGGCATAGGAAAGATGCTCACAAAATATTTATTGATGAAATAATTGAATGTTATTCCATTACTACTGTTTAAAAGTTAATTCTTGGGTTTATACATCCCAGCCCTAATACGTATTCCATCTTTGATCTTGGACTTCATTCTCAAGTGCCTGCTGGACAATTCTCCTTAGCTGTCTAATGTAACCCCAAACATGATGTGTCTGAATCTCAGTGTTTTTCTTGGGTTCTCTGTTTTTATAGATGGTATCATCTTTCTCTTAGTCACTTGGATTTAAAAATAATACCTCATATTTTAAAAAATCTCTGGTACCCCTTCCTAACTTAGACCATATTGGTTCAGGTCAGTGAGCTGTGAGTCAGACCACAGCTAGACTCCTCACAGTTACTTAATTTCCTTGAATCTTAGTTTTCTTATTATAAAATTCTTATCACCTTGGAGTTGTTTTTGAGAATTACGTCAAAATATGCATGGAAGTGCTTAGTGCGGTACCTGTGACACATGGTAAATGCTGAGTAAGTTGTCTTCCGACAGTTGTGATTTCCAGTGAGTCATGGGAGGATTGTTAGCATTTTTGATCTTTCCCAGTGTTTCCAGTCGGGCTGCTTCTGCCCTACCTAGTCCGTGTTCTCACCTCTAGCGTGAATGACTGCAGTAGTGCCGCCCACTCCCGCCGACGCAGGACTCTACCAATGGGCAGATGGTGATCACACTGTCCTCCTCTCAAGAAACTGTGATGACTTTCTGTAGCTAAGGTGGTCAAGTCTGTACACTTCAATTTGACATTTAAATTTTTGGACAGTCTGGTCCTCACCAACATTTCTGGCCTTATTTTGGACTCTTCTGCATGAACTTCTAGGCACAGTTTCACACTTTCCATCTCTTCAACTTGTCTTAGTGCTGGACGCTCTTCTCTATCCCCACCCCGACCTTTTTTTTTTTCTGTCTAGATTCCCTATCATTTAAGGCTGCTGATTCTTTTTTTCCATGAAATTTTTCCTGAACCCTTTCTTGTGACATTGCTCTCCCTGCTTAATCCATGAATTTCATTCACTCACTCACTCACTCACTCACTCACTGCCTGCCTAGACATGCTGTTCTAGGCGCTTGCATGCACCAGTGAACAAAAAGACAAAGACTGTGGCCTCCCTGGAACTTGGATTTGTATCAGAGTTGACAGGGGATCATGTCTTGTGTTCTTTGTAGTTTGCATTTATTTATTGAACTCCTGTAGTATTTCTTTTTCTCTATGGATTGTAAATTTCTTGATAGTTGGGTATTATTTTAAGACTTTTAGTATTTTCTTTAATGTCTTATTGACGTTTTACAGAGAGGAGGAACTCAAATACTGGTTAATTTTGGAGGGTCACATTCATGGCTTGAGTTTTAATACTACAGCTTCAAAATCAGAAGCATTACTTGGAATGTATTTGAAATAAGGGAGATTCATACATCTTTATGCTTTAGGGACGGGTTCCCTTTGAAGAAAGATCTATAACTACACAGGCAGATTGCTTATAGTAATTGTGGTTTTTCTGGTAAAAAGCTGATTGTGGGTGAACACTATGCTTTTGTTACTCCTATGTATGGTGGGTAGGATACATTTGATGTCACTTGAACTTACATGGAAACCTTTTTCTTCCATCTAACTTTTTTGGGCAGCCTCCGCCTACCCCCTTTAACGTGTTGTCCAAGTCAGTATTTGAAAAAAAAAAAAAGCTATATTTAAATCAATAGGCAGTTAATTTTTAATAGCTTTTGTTACTCTGGGAAATTATAGAAGTAATTGATCACTGTTACTTGCTCCTCTCTGACCTTGTAGACTAGGTTAAATGCTCCCCTCATTGCTCTAGACTTCCACAGCCCTGTGCTTCTTGTTTTGGTTCGTCCTGTGGTTGTAATTACTTATATAGTGCCTGTCTTCCTCACTAGACCACAGGCTCTGTGAGGGCAGAAGCTCTTTCTGTTTTCTTCACCACTCTAGACCCAGGACCTACTCCGTGCACAGAACATAATGGGTGCTCACCAAAAATGCATTGCATTAAATTTGACACTCCTTCAATAACCTAAGATGTGTTGCTTTCCTGTAGGTGTGAGAGACTGAGCTAGGTTCTGGGTTTGCACTGGAGAATAAAACCCAGCCCTTGTCCTCAGAGTCCTCATCAACTCACAAAATGCGCTCAATTTAATTCTTTAATTACCATTTATATGCTGCTGAAAGTTTCCAGAATTTTTTTTCTCACTTAAACCTCAAAATAGCCCTGGAAGATGCACAGTTTCACTCGAGAGATGAGGGCACTGAGGAACAGAGAGGTCCAGTAATTTATTTAGGTTCACATAGGATTGGAACCTGCCTCTGTCTGATCTCCAGATGCTTCTCCTGAAATGTGTGCTGCCTCCAGCCTGGTAAGCCACGTGCAGTGACAGTCACACCTTACGTCTATCCTGGCTTATCAGAAATCACATCTGTTTCTTTCCACTTATGCGTTTTGGGGTTTCCATTTTAAAATGGGGCAAGGAGGAGGGAGGGGATATGGGGATATACGTATGCATATAGCTGATTTACTTTGTTATACAGCAGAAACTAACACAACATTGTAAAGCAATTATACTCCAATAAAGATGTTAAAAAAGTAAATAAAGAAAAATAAAATGGGGCCAGGAATTTAGATTTGAAAATGAGCCTATTGCTGATTGAGGTTTTGCATCTCATTAAACTTTCCCAATCAGCCTCAGCCTCTTTGCCTTTGCGACTCTTACCACTGGCAAAATTTTCCATGGCGATATTTTTGTGTGACCTTTAGATCTATTTAATCTTCATTTTAGGCCTGTTGGATTAAGTTTAAAATTTTTTCTTGGTGTCTGGGTCCCCCATAGTCTGAAGAATTTCTGCCCCTTTGCCACTCGCTACTTAAGACCATCCCTAATCAGACCCATAGATACATTCCTGCCTTTATACCTGTGTTTAGGCTCTAGCTCCCTGCTGGAATGCCTTCTGTAAACTTTTTGTCAATTAAAATTAAAAACATTTCCCTTCCTTTTAGGTTCTGATGTAAGTCCCACCTGCAAGTTTAGCCCCTTAGTCACGTGCTGGCCCCTATGCCTTGTTGCTATTTCACGTGTACTGGTTTTGTTTCACTAGTGATACTTTTAATTTCTGGAGTTAAAGGACTAAATCCTGCTTTTGGTTTTGTTTTTTTTCCTGTCTCCCACAGTGTCTAGCACAGTGCTAGACATATGGCTGTACCTACGAAGCGCTCAAATGTTGGTTGAAGTAACTTTGATTATAGTTTGTACTACCTACTTATATCTGAACGCCTCAGTGCTTTCCAAACATTTTGGCATCCTGGAGAAAGGTGGCCGTAGGAGACAGTCTTCTCTAGTAAAACAGAGATGCATCCCATTTGTGTTGTGCGCATGAAGAGTTACAGAGTGTTTTCATGTGCCTATTAGCTCACTTAATCCTCACAATAATTTTATGGGGGAGGGATCATTTTATCCTCATTGTGGGGTGATAGCACTAGGGCTCAAATGTTTTGCCTGAATAGCAGATAGCTGGAGCTGGGACCCAAAGACAGCTCATGTGAGCCCAGTGCACCCAGGAGGGGCTGGAGCACCTGGCCTGCAAGCTCCAGAGGGCAGGGCCCAGGATCGTTGATTGCACATCACTGTTGCAACATAACATTGAGGTTCTTGTGTCAGCTGCCCTTTGAATATTTCCATGCACGTACTTCTGATCTGTCTGGCTCTGCTGGCACAATCAAGTTGGTTTTCTACTGCTAGAGTTTCACGATCAATTAGCTATATAGTAATCATAAAATTACCAATATTTATGGTAATTATAAAAATTACCAATGTTTGTATTCGTCTGTCTTCCCTTCTCTTCCTCTATCATCTTCATCATCATCATCATCGTCATCTCTCTGTATGTATGTGTATAGACATTTGTAGTTATTATGTATAAAACAATCTGAAGTCTTAAAAATTATAATAGAAAAAATTTAGTTGTGACAGTTATAAACTTTTTGTTAGTGCTTTCTTAACTATCTACTTAGGTTGAGGGTTACTGTGAATAGGTTGGTGGATAACCACGTTGACAGCCTTGGGCTAGAGAATTCACATATCATTATTTTGAGAAAGAGATCCTTTTGTGCTGTCATGTATTTCATGAATGATTAACAAAACAAAACAAAACAAAAACAAAAAAACAATCCTGATCATCTGGGGGGGGGAGGGTTCTAGCCTTGGAAATTTACGAGTACTTTTAAGGTCAAATGCAGTTCCTTTCTTTTGTCTCATGAATTGAGTTTTTGCTGCAGGATAGGAAAACATTTTTCTAGTTATCTGATTAAAATTTGTAGCATTTAAAATTTTGTTGCTATTTCTATGAGTGGGTAGCAGTGTAATTTCATTTTTATACTCTTGGCTTTTTATACACCTGGGCACAAGGAAATGCCAGAGGACCATCAAACTGGGTAGTTCACACTGAAGCTGATCTGTGGCCTTCTGACGTCTGTCTGAGGGAATATAGCTTGCGACATTCATCTTAAACATTTCCTTTGCTTTCAGTTTGTACAGTCAGATGCCAAAAGAAATTTTTAAATGATTAACATTTTAAAATATTAAAAATAGGCATGGATTTCTGTAGACAGTATAGACTCTGCAAAGAAAAGACAAACCTACAGGAGAAGAAATTGTCATAGGTTAGCTTAGAGTTAGATAAACATGAGATTGCAGTCTTCATTTTAGCCCTGGAGAGAAATGAGAAAGAGGCATACTGACTTGATTCTAAACATAATGCCACTGTACCGAGTGGTTTTGGTGCCATGGAAAGTGTGGTAGCGGTTTTTCAGTTCAGCTGGAGCTGAGTAGGGGAGGCGACCTTTTCACAGGGGAGTCTGCTAGAGAGCCTCGGTTCCTGATGGTCAACCAAGTGTGCAATTGCCCAGTGTGGACTTGGTACTTTGGGAGGGACCCTTTGGTATCATTCTCAGTGTGGATGCAGATATCTAGTCCCTGCCCTGGAAGAGCTAGTGGATATTTGGGGAAGATACAGTTTTAACAAAATAAGAAACAAAATTTGACCTAAGGTCTATGGTGGTTAATATTAGTGATGTGAGAGATGAGACAAGGGAGAGAGTAGTGGAGCTTGAACAGCCAGAAAGATTGGTTTGGAATCTGGACCTCAGGTGGCAGCACTTTTTGATTTTTCTCTCTACAGTTTGTCCCAGCAGGTTAGAATCCCGAGGTCCTGTTCACTCTCAACACATGCTTTTTAATGTTCTTGGGATTTTGTTTTCCAAGATCTATTGGAAAATCAGGGGATAAGCCCTTAAGTTTTAGGTATGGATTGGGGAAATTTTTCAGTGTTACGAATATTAAATATTAGTCACTATCTGCTCTTGGTGGTATTTCCTTATGCATTTTTAAACCCAAAGTGTTATGTGTGTGTGTGTTTATTTTGTTTTGTTTTTGGGCTGCGCCTCATGGCATGCAGGATCTTAGTTCCCCGACCAGAGATCAAACCCGTGCCCCCTGCAGTGGAAGCTCGGAGTCATAACCACGAGACCACCAAGGAATGCACTAAAACCTGAGGTTTTAAAAGAATTAGAAAACAAACAAACAAAAATCAATAGTTTTATTTATTTATTTAAATTGATGGGTTGATTCTCTTTTGAAAATATCATTCTGTCCTACAGGTTGTTATTTCTGTGTCAAGGAAAAGATTTTTGTGGAACATTTGCTTTTTAGAACATGGTCGTTTTAGGTATGAATTCAGTATATTCCACAGATTTCACAGAGCTTTCATTCTTCATAGAAAAATAGTGGAAAACAAAACAAAACTTCTTCTAAATTCCCAAATTGTTTAGTTCCAGTGAGGCTGCTTTATCTTATTACTATATCATGGCACTTGATACCTCTTATCAACATTTACTACATTTTTGTCTAAACTAGTGCTGTTTGCAATAAATATGTAGCATTTGCTTCTAGATAATATAAATTGAAGAACAGAGGAATCTATAGGACCCGTCCAATTGTCTATGCTAAATTTGTGGGTTAGAGAGTGTTTAAACTCAGGCTGATAGGAGGTTTTGCTTTATTCCCTCCTTGGTATTACATCTCCGTTGGTTGACTGTTTATAACAGAACCAGTTTCATTCTCACTTGACCAGGCTGCTAACAGTTAATTCTCACCAGGCTGATAAGAGTGTCACTTTTCTCGATACAGCAGCTATCTCTGTGGTGGCCTATTGTTCCAAGACGCATAATAGAACATTTTCTCCTTAAAATATAATGAAGAAACCAAATGTACCTTTAAATTATTAGATATAAATTTTATTTATTTATCATAACCATTTTGAGGACTTAAAAATGGTGTCAGCAGTTTTCAGAGAGTACCCTTGCTACAGAGCCTTCAGAATCTATTTTCCTGCATTGGTTTTCCTGGGAGGCACAGCATGTTTATTCCATTAGAAATTTCTACCTGGGTGAGCCACTGTAATCTTGAATTTTCCCGCTGTGTTCAGCTCCTTATTTCTTTGTCTGCAAGTTACTTATATTAAGCTTATCTTTTATATATAGCTCACAAGAACAAGAAAGACTAAAAAATATAATACACAGATATAGATGTTAATGTTAGTAGCATTATAGGTAACTTTTATTTTCTAATTTTCAGTTCTTTATATTTTCAAGCTTCTGTATGCTTGGCTCATATTCCTTTTATAATCAGAAAAATCTGTTAAAAACCTTAACTGTAACTGATGATGATGAGTTATATTTTTGTGTGCTGCCGCTGTGTTGTAGAAGTTGGGAGAAAAAGAGAATCTGCTTTATTTTTAGGGCAATAAGCAATTGAGTAATGTTGTATTTGTCTGGTGTTAAGTAGTTGGAGATTCTGCCTAAGAAAATTTCATGTGACTCAAGCCTATCCTTCAAAAACCAAAATTAAAAAATTTTGAAACTTGAGATGAAAACTTTTTAGTATTGCATGTTTAAATTTATTGTGATTTAAAGACAATATAGTAAATTGAGTTTGACTTTTTTCAGGAATCAGGGTCAATACTGTGACCTTCAGTTACTGTACTTCTGACTTTTCCCTTGCTGTCAGCTGCCACTACAGTAGTGCTAATCTGGGGCTTCTAATCATGTAGCTTAGAGAAAACAAATAGCATGTAACATTTTATATGGATTGAGTTACTAAATTCTGAAGGGTACTATGAAAGCTTTCTTCTTGGAGTGAAATATATGTGGTTGCCTTCCTCAGCATCTGAGAGAGGGGGCTTTGTGATCTATGTTCCTGTAAGTGTTTTAATAGCTGATGACCCAGGGAAGATGTTGAGTTTTGCTTGTTTCTTAACGGTGCATAGAAAGATTCAGTTTGGGTATTGGTAACGCTTTGGAATTAGATAGGCCTGGATAAAAATTCCACTGACACCAGTGATGCGCTGTGTGATCTTGGGCATTCCACTTAATCTCTCCAAGGTCATTTCCTCATCTGCAAAATGATGATAATCATGCTTTCATCATGGAGTTATGAAGATTAAATGAAAGAATTCATGTAATCCTCACAACTCCATGATGAAAGCAGGCATAGTGCCTGTATATGTAATTGCTCAATAAATGTTAATAATAATAATAATTGTGGGTTTGATTATTAATTTGGCTATAAATAACACATTTAATTTACAGTTGGCTGTAATTCTCTATGATCATTATGTGTATTTGGGGATTCTTTTATTTATTTATTTATTTAAATTTATTTATTTTATTTTATTTATTTTTGGCTGCATTGGGTCTTCATTGCTGCGCGCAGGCTTTCTCTAGTTGCAGCGAGCTGGGGCTACTCTTCATTGCAGTGTGCGTTCTCCTCATTGTGGTTTCTCTTGTTGCAGAGCATGGGCTCTAGGTGCATGGGCTTTGGTAGTTGTGGCTTGTGGGCTCTAGAGCACAGGCTCAGTAGTTGTGGCGTGTGGGCTTAGTTGGTCCGCGGCATGTGGGATCTTCCCAGACCAGGGCTTGAACCCGTGTCCCCTGCATTGGCAGGCAGATTCTTAACCACTGCGCCACCAGGGAAGTCCCTGGGGATTCTTTTAGAGTAAGAAGAGTTAAACTTAAAAACTGTTTTCAAAAATAACTAAACTTTCTTGAATGCTAAATTGAGCAATTGTCATTAGAACCTGTGACATTTATGACATTTAAGGCAAACATTTATTAAGTTCAGTTAGGAAGTTTTCTTTCAATAATTTTGAGACACTACATTTTTCCCCCCCTCAGCCTTAGATATTTTCTATAGGCCCATGAACAGCTCACTAACCCTGGGCATTATGTTCATGGTTCCTAACAGCATGGTCCTCTGAGCATTTCGAGGGCAGAGATAGGGAATATGTATGGTGGTTAAGAGCAAAATTAAATGCAAAAGTGCTGTGAGGTTAAAGATTATGTTCTATAATTTTATAGTGTTGGTAATTTGTTTAAAGCAACAGCAAAAATGAAACTGCAAATAAAATCAGATTGTGAAGTTTCAAGTCTCAGCACTGTTCTGAAAGCTACGTGATCTTGGGCCAGTTGCTTCACTTTCTAAGCTTTAGTTCCCCTATCTGTCAAATGGGGAAAATGTTATCTTCCTCATAAAGTTACTATGAATATCTACTTAGGTAATCCGACATAAAGCACTTGGTGAGCTCTCCACAAACGCCAACTAAGTAGTTATGGATGTGGCTTGTGACTCATCTTGGAGCTCAGAGCATTCATTGGGGTGTTTTACGCCTTGCATTGTGCTAGACCAAGGACGTGGGTCCAGTCTTGCTCTCTTTCTGCCCTGAAGAGATTAGGATGGACAAAGGCTCCTGGGCTGGCACAACTAGTGTGGGATTCTCTATTTGGTTGGCGTGATAATGACAACTTTCCATTTTATGAATTACGTTTGAAGTCTGAATTCATAAAAGTATTTTACAAATGTTAACTATAGAGAGTGAATACCAGTATTTTCTAATTGTGAATTTTCTTGGCTCCCTAAGAACTACATTGATGTTTCTACTGCATGACTGTTTGTGTGTGTGTGTGTGTGTGTGTGTGTGTGTGGTGAGAGGGTATTGATCCCAACATGGCCTGTTATTTGCTAATTTGTGTGCTGAGAAAGGACAAAAGTATTATTTAAGGTACAGAGCAGAAGACCTTTTAGGTAAGGAAAGAAATCACATAATAATTTTTAAGACTATTAAAGTTTGATACCTATACAAAAATTAATAGTGCTTCTCTGTCACATTAGCAGAATAAGAAATCATTTTTAACTGTAGCAAAATTGATTTAGGCTTTAAATTAGGAAATTGCTAAAGTTGATAAGCTAGGAGTGAGCTCAAATAGTTCAGATAATATTTTGCTTAAATAACAGCTCAGTGCTTTGAGCCCACCTAGAGGGGTGGGATAGGAAGGGTGGGAGGGAGACGCAAGAGGGAGGAGATGTGGGGATATATGTATACATATAGCTGATTCACGTTGTTATATAGCAGAAACTAACATAGCATTGTAAAGCAATTATACTCCAATAAAGATGTTAAAAAAAAAACACAAACATTCACCGTAAAATAAGCACCAGTTAGTTTTGAGTAGCTGCATAGGCCTGCCCAGAGGTAGAGGGCAATGTTGATAGTTTCCTTTAGTTTTTTTAAAAATTATTTTTATTTTTATTTTTTAGGATTATGTAGAAGCCTCTGGCTTGTCATGTTGCTTTGATAGTTACCAGATTTTGCACAAATTAAGAAACCCTAAATGCATGTC
The DNA here is from genome assembly GCF_009873245.2 of Balaenoptera musculus. Classification (NCBI taxonomy): domain Eukaryota; kingdom Metazoa; phylum Chordata; class Mammalia; order Artiodactyla; family Balaenopteridae; genus Balaenoptera; species Balaenoptera musculus. The sequence goes on along the minus strand of NC_045785.1, from coordinate 94,869,507 downwards.
TTACATGTTTTGTTGTAAGTGATATGTAGGATGTTTGTCATTTAAATAGCAGTTTAAAGTTATGATTACAATAATTCCTACTATAATAATCACTGAGGCTCCTCTCAGGAATGTAATGAGAAGTGCTTCTAAGCAGTTCCCATAGACCGTGGACACCATGTCACGTATTTGGGTCTTTCTGCCTTTGTCTTCCTCCCTCCCTCTGTCCTTTCTTTTGGGGTCATTAAACACAAACAAAAGACATTCATTAAGGATCCTGAGCTGGGTGCTAAGTATTTAGACGTAACCTCAGTCATTTTAGACGAGACTTCCCAGTTGTAGAGCTCACTTTGACATGTGTTCCTTTGCTGGCCATTTCCAGCAGCAAGAAAAGAGGCCTCAGGAAGCCATCCTGTGATTAAGAAGCCTTGGCTGAGTCGTGACTTCTGGTTACAATCACAAGCCCTCTGCATTTCTGGAAGTGGCTCTGATGGGCAGGGGTTGCTGGAAGGTGTCTCTCTAAGCCTTTCTGGGGGGATCATCAATGGATCCACTAGGAATAAGCACTTCATCATTGGTGGTAAGACTTCAGGTGATCAGAAAATGGTCAGATTCTGTTATAGGAGATTTCCTTTTATGATATATAGGAACAATATCATAAAATTGTATCACACAATTGAATTGGTAATCTCAACATTCTGGTGGAACCCTGGTCTTTAATAGATTCTTCACTTGTGTTTAAATCAACTCCACAATACCAGCTTTTATCCAGTATTTACATGGGTAGCCAAGCTTGACTTTGAATATATTTACTGGTCTTTTGATTTTTATGTGTATCTTTACTGTTTCCTTATTAGAAGGGAATACTTTATTTTTGTTTCTTTTTTTTTTAAAGGTTTAATTTTATTACGAAGATTAAAGATTTTGTATCTTAGAAAGCAATATTAAAACCATTTATTGTCTGAAGTGAAATATGAATGATTAAGTTATTTCATAAAATCAATAAAATGGAATCAACTGACAAAAATCAATGTGCTTTGTAAATGTGCCTTTTAAAGTATTTTCTTTATCATTGTGGTATCTTGGCTCAGTGGATTGTTATCTGGGTGTGGATATAAAGTTTGACTTATCAAAAAGTATTCTGGAATTTTCTTTTTAAATGTCAGGGATCTTTAGCATCTCAACGAACAGTTATTATAAGACTACTATATATAAGGCACTTTGGTAGGTATTGCTCTAGAGCAGTTTTCAGTCTAGTCAGAGATATAACCAAGAATATATCTAGAAAGAAAAAACACATATAAGTATATGGTAGCATGTATTTATATGTGTTAAGCAGTGGTTAACCATGTGCAAACAGGAGTGTAGAGAATTTGATGATGGCCATGATTTGGGGTAGGGCTGCCTCATTGAGAAAGTGGTATATAAAGTGAGGGTTGACCTGAGACAGTGAGGAGAGGAGGAATTCTGGGTAAGGCTGACATACCAGGTCGTGCAGTGCACAAGGCACTCCAAGGGGCTCATTCCCATCACAGACATCACAGATTTGTGTATGTTTTGTGACAATTTTTATGTAGGTAGTCTGTCTGCTCCACCTGCTCTGGTTCCTTGATGTTCCTTGAATATACCAGGCAGATTCCTGCCTTAAGGCTTTTGTATTGGCTATTCCTTCTACCTGGAATGCTCGTTCCCCAGATATCCATGTGGTCAACTGTCTTGCCCACTTCAAGCCTTCACTCAAATATCATCTCTATAATGAGGCTTACCTGTGCACCCAATGTAAAATAAGTTTCCTTTACCCCCATATTACCATGCTGTAACATTATCTATAAATATTGAATATAATGAATAATTATATTACATTTAATGAGCATGTTTATTATTGTCTGCTTCTCTCCTCTACCCCCTAGTAAAATTAATGCTTCATGATGATAGAGAAATTGTTCTTTTATCCATTTTTTGTTCATTGATATATTCGAAGTGTCTGGAACATCATCTTGGTATACAGTACACACTCAGATAGTTCTTGAATGAATAAGTGCAGAATGAACTTGAAGTGTCTCTGATTTTCTAGCTTAGGAGATGTCGAGAATAGTGACTTCATTAACTAAGGTTATGAGGAGAGGTTTCTCTGTCTCTCTTTTTTATTTTTTTTGGTGGTGGGGATATTGTATCTGTTTTTAAATATGGATTTCAGTTTGGTATATATTAGAGGGAAATTATAATAGGCAGTATCAGTAGGGAATATAGATGGGACACCTGGGCTTCTTTGGGAGTCATTGAAGTCATGACCGAGGTTGTATATATGATAAAAAGGGCAAGGATGGAACCCTGAGGTGTGACATTTATATTGCAGAAAGGGCAGAAGACAGTAAGTGAAACTGTGACACAGTTGTCAGAGGGGTAGGAAGAAATCTAGGAGAAAGTGTGGTCCTTGGACCATGGAAAATTACAGTGATCACAGTGCAGAATTATACAGCAGTCAAGTAAGAAAAGAAATAAAAATTCAGCCATCAGATTTGGCAATTGGGATGTCATTGGTGAATCTTGTTTCAGTTGCACAGTGTGGATGACACGGGGACAGGGGTCAGTACTGGAAAAGAACCAAGGAAACAAGGACACCACATTGTGTGCGATTGTGCATGATGGCTGTCACACCTGCTGCTCGTCATTCAATTGCATCACGCTTTAGCACTTATTTAGAGCAACATCTCGGTGTACAGCAGTAATCTGGCATTCTTAAATGAAATCAGTACTTCAGCTAATTTTTCTAGCAGATGGAAGTAAAGTATCATGAGGAAGGAAGGGTGCCTTTTCTGATTCACACAAAGGGGCCATGTGGGTGGGCAGTGTCCGTTCAGTGGCCCCGAGTGGAGCCGGCACCACTAGTTCTTGTTGGAACTGATTTTGTAGAAGAAAGAGGAAAGTATTGTGTGACAGAAAGTTGTAAGTGAAACGTGTTATCTACAGTTCCAGTTGAGATAGGTTAGCTGAGAAGAAGCCAAAAGCAGAGGCTGATAATGAAAGGAGTAGAGGATCCCACTGCAGGGCGACGGGGGAACGGGGGTGGAAAGCGAAGGAGTAACGTGAGGCAGATACAAAGGGTCAGGAGGATCTGGTGACGGCTTGGGTGTGACTGAGAGAACAAGGAGGTTGAGAATGATTTTAAGGTCATAAGGGTGGGAGGATGAGGCAAATTAAATTTCTTTTTTAACGTAAATGGAGGTGTTGGTTCTCATGAAATGTGAGTTCAGTTTTAGCTATGCTTAGTTTGAGATGGCAGGGGGATTTTAAGATAGGAATTTCTGGTAGACGGAGTTTTTGAACAAACTTAAAGGAGAGGAATCGGTTTTTTCACTTTCTAGTTGAAGCTGTGAGATGGTCCTAAAGATGCAGGCTCTGCTCTAGCCTCTGCGGTAAGTTTGTGAGGTGACTGCCCTCTTCACACCACCCTGTAAGATTGGTGTTGTTATAATTTCCATCAAAGGTTAGAGAGATTTTACCATTTGCCTGGCACCCCACAGCTTATAAGTAACAGAGCTGGAGGTCATACCAGGGCCTTTCTGCCTCCAAAGCCCTCATCATTAACCCATATTCCTTTCAGCTTTTATCCCTGGGCATCACATTGTGGGCTGATTAGGAAGTCTTTGGGAGTGAGTAACACATCTCTGGAAAAGATGGTATTTGTTGTTCACAGACTTTGTTTTCCATTCATTACTTCAAACATTATTTGCTCGAACCTTTATTTGGTACAGCTGCAGACATTTCCTGCTGTCAGAAGAATCCTTTTGGAGATGCTGGTTTTCTTCTGAAAGACCTAAGGTGCTTTTTCTTATAGACCAACTGCTCAGATATTTTTAAAATCAAATATCCTGCTACCTCTCTCTCTTTTTTTTTTTTTCTTAACAGCACATTTCCACACCTTAATTTTGATTTGTCTTTCCTTTTTGTGTATCACCTGACCTTGTTGAGAAGGAAGGCTATCGATCACCTTTAGCTCTGCCTGGTCAGTGAAACTGTTTTACACTAGTAGATGATTTCATTTCAGTTCTGCCTTTACAGTTTTAACCTAAGACTAGTTTAATAATACAGATATGTTAGCCATTGGGATTTATCCCTTAGTATGATAATATCGGTATCTCTGGCTGGGAAATTACTAATAAGTTCTTTATTTGGTTCGGCAAACACGAGTATGACTATATATAAGCAAGTTGCCTCATTTCAGGAGATTCTACAAATACGTTAGTGAAGGTTGTTTTCTTAATTTTAATTTCATTGGCATCCTACTGCCTTCTCTATAATAAGATTTATGATCTCATGGCAGTTGATATATACTTGGCATAATTTCATAAATTTTAGGAAAATCTCATAAATATTTTCTTGAAGGTTTGAACATGTAGGACCTCAAATGTGTAGAAAACAAGAGAAAATCTTAACAGTCTACTTACAGAGTAAATGCATACTACAGAGGAGATTCACCTAAACCCCTTTGTGTGCTTATTGTCTAGCAGTACTTTCTGTGCGTGGCAGTTGTTGAAAAGGCGGGAGATGGGCTGTTTCCAAAAAGAAATGTAATTTATTCTTCCTGAATGTGAAAGAAAAATTATACATCATATCAATCATCGTATTTAGACAAGTGGCACAGAATGGATGATGGGCAAAGTCAATGTAAGGGTGGGAAACATGGTAACAGCTACGTTGTCATCCATTACCCTGATAATGTGAAATGATGGTGTTCAGTCACAGGTGGCCTTTCTATCAATCAGTTTAGAAACTTAGCTCAGAAAACTAGGTAAACCTCTAGAGACCTTCAGTTCAGCCTCCTGTCCTTTGGCTTGAAAGTTTAGAATCCATCTACAGCAGAGGTTCTCAGACTTTCTCAGTTTACAGCACATTTAGTGTCTGTGATTTTTTTTTCCACTTCACCCCTAGGTCAAAACAACAACAAAACAAAAAACCCTAGCATTTTTGTTTTTAAGTAGTTAGCTCTAGACAACTTCACAGTTGGTTGAAAAAAAAGAATACACATAAATTGAAAGGAAAAATAGATTTTATTTTTATTTCGTATATACTCACAATTACTTGCTAATGGGATGTGTACACCTGTTGGTCACTACACAGCTTCTCGAATCTTGGAATAAGGTTACACAACACTATCTCCTCGTTTCCTGTTCCACACTGATTGATGTGCTGCACAGTTGCCCTTCAAACAACACAGGTTTGAATTGTGTGAGACCACTTATATGCAGATCTTTTTTCACTAAATACATGGCTACAGGACTATACCATCTGTGGTTGGTTGAATGCACGGATGTGGAACCACAGATATATAGGGCTGACTCTAAAGTAATAATCTGACTTTCCACTGCACTGAGGGTCCGTGCCCCTAACCCTCGCTTTGTTCAAGGGTCAACTGTATTATATTTTTAAAATCACAGCAACTGCTGAATATCCAGCTTCACAAAGATGTGTCATTGAAAGGAATGCAGTGTGATCTAATGTTGGAACTGCATACTCATTTGAGCCAGTAGTGCATGCAGTGTCTGATAGATGTGGAGTATTCGTGTGAGTTTTTTTGAAAATGTAAAATATCCTGGGGCCCATAGATCAATAATTTTATAGCTAGTAGATCATGGGAGAGAGACTGGAAATTACTTGCCCCCAAGTGCTGTGTAATAACCCAGGTAAATTGTCAGATATATTGCCTGGGTGCCCAGCCAATATAAATGATCTTTCTCTTGTCATATCACCAGTTTTTATAGTCATACTTTCCCCTGGTGGTCTGACTTACATGTATTTACAGTCTAGTAATCTTTACTAAGTACAGCATCACAAATTTTATTGGCAATTGGTTGATTTTATGTGTAAGTGGGTGACACAGTTATTACTGAGTCTCTGCTATAAAGCAGATGGCTTTATAGAAACTGTATTTACTTAAAACACACAAGGCAGGAAAAATTTATTAACAACATGAGACTGAGTGAATAGAGAACTTGTGGACCATTTTCCTGGGAGTTTAATCACACAACAACAACATAAATAGTTGGGTGTAAGATATAAGCCTGGTAAGTTCACAGAGGCCCCAAAGTCCCTACTGTGATGTTGTAACCTCTGTTAACTGTCAGCTTTTCTTCATATTATGGTGAAGGTATAGCTATTTCAGAAGATCTTTTATAAGGCCATTTAGAAAAATAGTGTCAATCACACTGCTTATTTTAGCAGCCTGTAGTTGTGGTTTAGAGGCAGTGGTCATTCTGTAACAAGACTATACTCATTAACTCTTAACGCTCTCACAGTTTAGAGACTTGTCTTGACAACAGATTGGATGTGGGTCTGATTCAGTGTGGTCCCCTCAATGTGTAGGCTTTATGAGGTGTGACATTTCACTGTCTGTGTGGAAAAGAAAACTTCTCATCTCTACCTATTAATGGTAAAGACCTAAAAACAACTTTTAGGTACTGCACTGATGACTTCCAACCAGTAGCACAGACTTTTTTTTCCAGAAAAACGTAGGGAAGATATCAGATTTGCATGCAGTGGTGGGGACATTCAGATAACTTTCACCTCCTGTGCATAACTTTTAGCTAGTGTTACTTTGTGACTACACTGTATCATGTTTTCACTTCACATACCCTGTTAATTTTTAGTGGGTTGCCTAAGTACTGTAGCTTATATGCTATGTAACAAATGGATGTCTATCCGTAGATAACTGTTTCAGTTATTGGAAATATCAAGAGTTGAGTTTTACTTTGCAGTGTGTCTAGAGCAGGTTTGAGTTTCTTGAAAAGTGGAGGAAGTAGAGATAATTTTAGTGAGTTACAAATGCCTGCTGATATATATAATAAGTATGCTGAAAATGTAGGAACCTGTAGAAGAAATAGAAATTTTATGGAGAAAGAACTGTTGAAAGACCTAAAGGAGATTCCTGAAGAGATCAGGTTGAAACCCATCAAGATAAGTAAGCCTTATGTTTTTTGCTTACCTGTCTGGTAAAAGCCAAAGGAGCCAAGTAAGAATTTTGATCTGCTTTCATAACCCAGTCTCACCTGTTATTATTAGTTTGGCTTTGGGCAAGTTACTTCACCTGTCTAACCACATGTACCTCACCTAGAAGATGGGAACAATACCTATTTCATAGAATGAGCTAAGGATGATGAAGTAACAGTACAAAGAACCTTGTTCAGCCCTGATACGATACATCCTACTGCCTCAGAGAGTTCACTGAGTGAACTCTTTCCCGTCCTTGGAGCTCAAGCATGGCTCCTGGTTTCTTCAGCCTTCCCTGAACTCTCACTGTGTAATTAACTCCCATCTCCTGTATTCCCATAGCTGAGAACACACCCCTGTTATAGCCGTTACCAAATTGTATTGTAATGATTTGTCCCCGTGTCTCTCCTCCAGTGGGCTGTACAGTTCTTGAGGAGGGAACCGTGCCTTACTCAGTACCTTCACAGAACTTAAGTGCTCGAAAATGACATGGAGCGAATGACGTGACTGGATGGCTACTTACCTCTGTCAGCTCACCTCTAGGCTCTTTGTGTTACTATATCTATGTGACTGTGCCCTTGACACTCTTTCTGAGCCCTTAGTGAAAGAAATAGATGCCATCATAATTCATTTGTAAGAAATAATAATTGCATTGAAAAAGTTCTCTGGGAAGCTTTTCTGACCCCTCCCTTCTAGGTAGAATAACCATTCTGTTCTCTGTGCCCTTAGAGAACCATGTACATACTTCCATCATCTTCATCATATTACTTGAACCATCTTATTGAACTTGTATTTGTTTGTGTGTTTGTTTCCCTGATGGATAATAAGCTCCTTGAGGGTAGGCCTTGCATCTGGTTCGTCTCTGCATCCTCAGTACTCAGAGGGTATTTGTTCACAGATGGCTTGAGTGTCTTCCTTTCTCAGACTGAAATGCTGATTTGTTAATTTTGTGATAGGATGAAGAATCTTCCCATTACTCAAAAGACTGTTTTCAAATTGATCTACACTGTATAGAATAGTTTAAAAGGTGTTTAGTGCTTGTTTCTTCGTTACAGGACACATCCAAATATAACATTCAGTTATTTGTATTCATGTATAATATATAATCCAGTGCATGCACATTTTATTTAGATATTTATGGAAGATGTGTTTTCTGTAGATGTGTTTTACAGGAGATATATTTTAAATACCAACAAAATTCCCAGTGCTGCGAAGTATTTGAGTTGTTAAGTATAATAAAACATAATAAGCCAGGAATCTGCTGACTATTTCCTATTGCCCTGCAGGGACCCTAGAGGTTGAAATCTTTATTTTAGGAAAGTCATCTTTTCATTATTAGTGTAAACTGATGTATTAAATGCACTGATAAAGAGATCCTTGTCTACCAGGCTTGGCATATAGGGGAGAAGAACCATGCTTCACTCAGAAGGCCACTGGCTGTGGCAGAAACTCACTATTTCTTCAGGGAGTTGATGATAAATATTATTTTCTCATGTTATTTTTTTCTCATATATTTATTTTTCCAAAGTTAAAACAGCTTTATTTTTCAGACTTGTAGTTGAAGAATACATATACTTATAAGAGTGATTTCTATTTATGAGGAAAGTGGAGGTAAGATGAAGTCTTACTACCCAGAGGTAACCATTATCAAATTTATTGTATATACTTCCACACAAGTTTACATGTATATATGCATGTGTTATGTGTATGTGTGTTCACATGCTCACACCCACCTACACATATTTTACAAAATGAGGTCATTCTACAGGTGTTGAGTTTTATCTGCTTTTTTGCTTTTTAAACTTAATAATGTCAGTGATTTTATCAGTTTTTTCCAAATGGTACTGACATTCTTTATTCACAAGAATAATAAAGTGTCTTTTATCTATAAAATCACTTGGGAATAAAACATAATACCTAATAGTTTCCAAGTTAGGTAAGGGTTTACTTACTCATATTTTAAATTTTTATTTTCCCTTTTAATGAAAAAACATTTCTAAAATGTGGCATACAGAAGTGGTTCTGAGAAGCTGGATTTTATTGACCAGTGTGGGGAAAACGTTGGGGACACAACTGTAGCAAGGAAGGGCAGTTATAAAATCATAGAAAATGTCTTATTGTCTTCTATCACCTTCATTTCATAAAAGAGAGGAGCGACTCTAACACCATCAATGCGGGAAGGGTGTAGTCTCGTAATGCTAGAAGTACCACCAGGAGGGCTCAGCTAAGCAGTTCTGAGGACCCACCACGATGTGCACTTACGAGCTGTTGTGCAGTAAGCAGGATGTGTGCCCATGATGTGCGCACGAGGTTGAATGATGTGACTTGCTGTCCGGTAGGATAAAGGCCTCTGGACGTGGCTGGGACTGTGGGATCCTTGTTGCTGTGCGGTGGCCCCTTCCTCCCTTTCCTCGGGTACTGGCTTTCTCAGCTTTCCACACGCCCCTGCCGTCCACGTCGCTGCTGCTCTCTCCCCTGTTGCTCCTCATATCTGCCTCTCCTTGTCCTCTCTCTGCTTTTTTTTTTCCCCCTTTCTCTGCTTTTCCAATTCTTTGGGTTTCCCCTGCAAAGAAAAGCTGATCCTTTAAGACACAGTTCTCTTTCCTTATGTTGTTGGTGAAATAGTCAAAGGCATTTATTAGTTTAGTTCATTAAACATATATGAATCATTGTGTCTCTCTAGGCAACAGAGATGCAAAAACAACACCAGCCTCCGCTGTGGGAATTCTCGGTGCTGTGGCAGTGGCTTTGGGTCTTTAGCGCTATGGGCAGTTGTCATGGCTGATTCCTGTTCCTTGTGTTATGGCGCTCTGTGTACTGGTTTAAGCCTTGCAGAAGGTTTTAGATTTCTTTGGGTCAGTCTGGTTTTTTTTCCCCCTTATATCTGTTGAGTGCCAAGCAGTGTCTTGTACAGAGTAAATTTCTTTTCCTGTCAATTTCTCGGGAGGGGCTTTTTGAGGATCTTATCAATGTTTAGAGTCAAACTCTTAAAAAGAGTCAAACTCTTCAGTCTCATGTGTGGCCTAAATCGTAGACTAAGTTGCAAGTGCAGCATATTCCCTCTCTAGTACATAATAAAAAACAGTGGGTTATAGGTCTGGAAAGGTGTTATAAATAGAATCTGACATTCTTTATTTATTTATTTTTTTAAAAACTCATCAGGAGGAGAGGAGATGTCTTTATTTATTTATTTATTATTTTTTAATTTTAATTTATTTATTTTTTTGGCTGTGTTGGGTCTTCGTTTCTATGCGTGGGCTTTCTCCAGTTGCGGCAAGCGGGGGCCACTCTTCATCGCGGTGCGCGGGCCTCTCACTATCGCGGCCTCTCTTGTTGCGGAGCACAGGCTGCAGACGCGCAGGCTCAGTAGATGTGGCTCACGGGCCCAGTTGCTCCGCGGCATGTGGGATCTTCCCAGACCAGGGCTCGAACCCCTGTCCCCTGAATTGGCAGGCAGACTCTCAACCGCTGCACCACCAGGGAAGCCCTGACATTCTTATAAACATAATTTTTTAGAGGTTGTATCCGTGACTAATAACTGGATACCAGCCTTTTTAAAGGTAAGATTACAAACACCATATAGAAGCACATGCCCCCAATAACACCCTCCCTCCCCATTCTAGTATATTAGGCTTGGGTTCATAAGTTTCTTTGTGGTAGGAGATTTTATACTTGAGGAACTAAAGGACTTTATAGTAAATAAAGATTAAATGGGAGCAAATTTGTGAGTAAATACCTTAAAGTTTTATGTAAGTTTTTTTTTTCATTGACTAACATTGAACAATAAAAGCAGTACACTAAATAGAATATACACAGCATTTCAGACATCAAATTGGTAATATTGGCTGCTATGCAGTTAATTTGATGAGTGAAGACAGTGGTGATCCTGATGATGGGCACATAGTTCTTGAGTGGAGACAGGGTTGGGGGCACTCTGCATGCTTGTCTTTTTCCAAAGGCTAGTTTAAGGACCTGTTCAAGTGAAGTCTAAGTCTCTAAGTGGAGAGAGAGCTTTCTCAATTGATTTCTTTTTAGCACTTGATTTATATCTGGTATCTTGTGCCACATGCAGTTTGCCTTCTAATAGTTTATAGAAATGGCTCTGTGCTTCTGCAGTTCTCTGGCTCCCTGACCTGAACATTATGTGTCTGTGCTGTCCTGGTGGAATCAGTGTCCTGCATGTGCTGTGGCCAAGGGGGAGGGGGGAGTGTGAGGCCCCTGCACTCTGGCAGGGAGGGTCACTTCCTACATGGTGTCCCAGGTGAGAGTGGATCCCCACTGGGGCAAATGCATGACACTTCCAGTGTCACCTTACTACACACCTCTCTATGCAACAGCACTCCTCTGCTGAGTCACTTCGTTGGTAAACTCCTGTGAGCCTCATATGCACAATAAGAATAGTTCTTATATTTCTGTGTGATTCATGTTTACTAGATATAAAATTTAACAGTTGTGCAGAAGTATGCAAAAGTCTATACATAACTGATCTTTGAGCAAATAGGACACACAATCAACGAGATTACTATTCAATAAAATGTAAATAATGTTACTCTTTTTATTATTATAAGTCTTTTAAGAGTATACAGAAGTCAGTAAACTGGGCAAGCACCTAAAGTTTTCTTTCCTGTGCCGTTAGAATAGTGTGGTGGTTAGGGTAGTAGTTTTGAAGCCATGCTGCCTCAGTTTGAACCCTTGCTCCCTTTACTTATTGGCCGTGTGACCTCGGACAAGAGTTTAACCTTTCTTTGCCTCTGTTTCTTCATCTGTAAAATGGGGATAGTTAACTCAAGAATTAATGGGAGGATTGGATGAGTGTATATATGTGTGGGTGTACACACACTGATGCTTAGAATAGTGCCTGGCATGAAGTAAGAACTGTATAAACGTTAGTTCTACTAATATTATTCTGATTCCTGCATTATTTTTACAATAGCAGATGACACGCCTTGACATTTATCTCATGTGGGAACTTTGTCGTTTTATGATCTTGTGGGGGAATATTAATGCATATAGACACCTACTTAGGAAAAAGTTGGATATGGTGAATAAGAAGAATGCCATATTTGGCATGTGATCTTTTAAAAAGAGGTTCCAGATAACCTTTCTCAGAAGAACACATGGGTTCTGCAAAAATAGATTACATTTAAGCAAACACTCTTTTGCCTTGTGATTTTTATTGTAAAGTTGGAGATGACTACTCGTGGGAAAAGTATTTTTCTAGACATATAAAAATCAAACTTTAAGAAGAAGCAAACATTTAAAATTTAGTCTAGCAAAATATTAATAGAAAAATTATTTTGAATTTTTTAATAGAATCTTACACACAGAATACATTCTAAAAGAAAATTACAGTGCTAAAAATGAAAATGTTCAGTGACAGGATAACTGACAGTATGAACATCTGACACATGAGTATTATTTGTAGGGTGACACTTGAGCTTTTAGCAACTTGATCAAGTTTTTTACTATAAATACATTAAAAATTTTTTTCACTTCCTGGTTTTGGTTGAACTATTCTAGTTTCCATCCAGAATCATCTGGAAGGTCCTTTTTATTAGCCATGGACTAGAGCCCACATAGCACTTAGCCTAGTCCTAAACACCATGCAGGCAGGCACCTGGGAAAGAGACAAGTAAAGCTAACCTTGGAATACTAATGCTGACTCTTAAAATGGGTATAGGACAAAAAAAGAAATGGTAATTATGTGACATGATGGAAGTGATAGCTAACGTCATGGTGGTAGTAATCATTTTGCAATATGTAAGTGTATCAGATTGCCACGTTGTATATGTTAGACTTATGCAAAGTTACATCAGTTATATCTTAATAAATCTGGAAAAATAAAATAGGTATAGGAATGGGGAAAAACTGGGCCAAGAAAAGAGTATCTTTGCCTTCTTTAAACTCAAGAGCCTGAGTATGAAATGACCAAGCCTAATACTTGATTTGCAGAAATTCAAGGAAAAAATATTCATTCACAAAAGAATTTCATGGGATCCTTATCATTTTTAATGAATGTGTATTAATTCAATGCATTTATTGCAGTCTTTATATATATAGATAGTAGTCTGTCCCCTACTGATTTCATAACTCACTTTTTGTCCTTTTTTTTTTGCACAAGTTAAGTAACATTTTAAATATTGCCTAAATTCAGATAGCAAGAGAAGTTGGTTGAAGAAATTGAAAAAAAAAGAGAGAGACGTGGGGGGAGGGAGAGAGCGAGAAAGAGAGAGAGAGAGAACCAGAAACATCAAAGAAAGGAAGTTTATAGGAAAGTGAAGAGAACAGTAATGATGCTTACATTTCTACAACTCCTTAAGGTTAAGTGCTAATCCTTGGACTGTGAACTCCCTGGGAGAAGGGGCTTGTCTATCTTCTCTTCTGTCTTTGGCATCTATCCTTGTATCAGCCTTGTGTCTTTGGCATCAGCCTGTTTTTAATGATGTCTCACACTTAGGCACTCAGTCAGTGCTTAATGAATGAAATGAATGAATGAATTAGATTTCTCATAGATTATCTCACCTAATACAACAGACCTGTAGGGAAGTATGATTATCCCCATTTTATAAATGGAGAAACCAAGACTCATATGGGTTAAGTGATTACCTAATAATGATAATTCTGCTAACAATGGTATTCCATAATGACATATTAATCATGTAAAATTAGGAATGTATTTTATTTCATTGGCATATCACTTTATTATAAAAAGCAATAAGCTATATTTAGGAATACTTACTAAAATTATGCTTAACATGCATAATTTCACTAAAATAAGTACAGTCCTATGAGGAAGATAGAATTTGTCTACCCTTTAAACTCTGGAGCTTAGAGAAGTCAAGTAAGTTTCCTAAGTTCACTTGGCCAGTGGATGGGTCATTTGAGTGCAGGACTTTCTGACCTCTGAACCCTTTCTTAATCATTACACTAAATGACTTCCTTACAACCACATAATTCTTGATGGCAGAGCCAGGATTTACATCCAGGTATTTTGTTCCTAGTTCTTATTCCCCTTTGTATCCAGTGTCTGTTGTGTGTGTATATTGTGTGTGTGTGTATGAATGAATGTGTGCATTCCTGTATACGTGTGTATGTGTGTGTGTGTTTGTGTATACATATACAGCACTTGCACTGTGTTAGTCTGTGTTTGGGCCATATAATAATGAATAAAAAATCAAATCTTGTTACTATACAATATGGTACACTTTATGAAAGATATATGATTAAAGTGATGTAACAAGAGGAGAGAATGACCAGCTCTCCCTGGAGTTGCCAGGGAAGCCTTAACACATGAATGTGGTGTTGTGAAGGGTGAGGGATGTTCTAGGAAGAGGAAGAAGAGGAATGATGATGTAATTTATTGTACAAACAAGAACTTTTTTTAAATGATAGGAACATTATCAATAATTGTAGCAGGACAATAGGGCTTAAAGATCATCCATGGTAAATCAGGACAGTGGTCCTCCTATGGAAATGCCATTTGAGGCAGAGGGAACTACATTTACAAATGACTGTTCAAAAATCATACAATAGCATTTCAATTGGTGTTAGATAAAAAATAAAATTAAAACAAAAACAAAAACGCAGTCCACAACTGCCTTATAAGATTAGGGTGGCAGTGGGTAACTGCTGCTGAAGAAACAACCTATGAACATCTATTTAGAGAGAAGACAGTTCTAGAGTGATGTAGTACAGTCTGTTTAAATTGTATGACCTGAAAGTATTTTTAATTCTTTGGTAGGAAAAAGGCTAAGTTGGGGGCAGATTTGAGTTTGCAGAAGTTCAGTGAGAGATTTGATTCAAAAAAGGAAGACTAAAGGTATCTGGCTATGGGAATTAACAACTTGGGTTAATACATCCATTTATTTTTTCCTTTTAGATTTTTCTATTGCCCCTGGAGATAAAACACTGTTAATTTGATATTGAGCTCAAGAAAGGTGTGGTGAGAAGTATTAGCGATTGTTTGATTAACAGGTTTTCTAAACAGAGTACAAATCTCCTGGATTTAGAGATGAAAAGTTTACTGGGAAGCTAAGAAAAAGGTGGGAAAAAGGAAAGACCAAGGAGCATTTTCTGTACTTAATTAGTATGGATTTCTTCTTGGTTAAGTATTCTACTTGGTTAATACTTCCAGAAGGAAATATTATATAGAAGTAGTGGTATTTATTGGAAAAAAAAAGTTCGTGTGTGTGTAAGCATACAGATAACGTTTATAAGTCAGATCAAAATCTGACCTGTAGTTCAGTTCTTGATAATACCGTGATTTTAGTGCAAATTCTACGTACCCTTATTTAACTCAGAAAAAACTACAATTTTATTTTAATAAAATATATTGTGAAATCGTGGGCAGAGCTAAAACCTGAAGCATAAATCATAAAGACGTCTCTCTGTCAGGTAATAAAATCAAAAGTGATACATACAGTTTGCATAAAATTTGGGGATGATGCTAAATTGGGAGGGGGTGTGGGATAGAATAATTTATTCTATTCTAATTGTTATTCTAATATGCAGATAGAATAACAGAGAGGTTAGAAATGTGGGCAGAAAATAGAATGTAATTTGGCAAAAAAATACAAACAAACCCCAGTGATCTATATGAGAATAATTTTGTTCCAGAGTTATTCAGTTATTCAAATTTGTTCAAAGTTGTTCAGTGTGCAGAAGAAGCCTACTGAAAGGCACTAAGAAAAAAGAAAGTGATGTTCTCCTTTGGAGTGAGGGAAGGAGGAAGGGGAGTAGGTTGCTTAGTCTAGAGCTAAACATGCTGCAGATCTGAATGGCAGGTTAAACATTTAGAGAAAAGTCTTTTCTCTAAAATGCCTCTGTTTTCTGAAGTTGAAATTACTTGGGGAAGTGTGTCACACTTCATTTTTAGTCGCACTACAGATGACTTCTTTCAACAAAGTTGATACGACAGTATATGGTTAATAACAGTGTTCTCCGTATTACTTCGTTATGCCAGTAGGTATAATAATGTTGCTAAGGTTATAAAGCAGCCATTAATCATTTTATTATATATACTCTATATACAGGAATTAACACAGTATTCTTAAGTGTACTCCTAAGGATATTTTACCAAAAAAGCCTCCCAAAATTTTGAGGTTAACAGACTGGCTAGAGCCCAGATAATCTGGTATTTTATAAAATTAATAATTATTTCAAATTTAACAATGTGACTTTCCCGCTTCATTGTAACACAAAGAAATGACAAAGCAGAAAATGAACTGAAAAAATCAAAAGGTGTGCTGGAAAAAATTTAAATGTATATCATTCTGGTAAGGAGGTCAAACAAAGTGGGGGTCAGGAGACATCAGAAAGCCAAGTATCTGATACACCCAAGTATCTGAGTGGGTGGTGTGTGCGTTGGGGTATCGTGTGGCCCTGGCTTTGTGTGAACAGCAAGGGTTTTGAACTGAAAATGAAGACATGAGGCTGGTGAAATATTTTAAAAGTCTTCTGTGTGAAAGGCAATATGAGAGATGTAATTTGGATATTCAAATATGGGGATTTGGGAGGCATTTATTGTGGCGGTAGAAGGGCAAAATGTTAGAATTTAGGTTTTCTCAAACTAAATTTATTTATAAGAGTGTACTTGATATTGCTGTTTTAACAACATTCACTTGGTAGGTCACTATAGCCAAAAAAAGTTCAGTTGGCCCTTGAACAGTTTAGGGGTTGGGGCGCTCACCCTCCCCTCAGTCAAAATCCACGTATAACTTCTAGTTGGCTCTCCTTATCCGAGGGTCCTCCCATAGGGAAGTTTCCTCTGTATCGCAGGGCTCCTCTGTATCTGAGGTTCCTCCACATCCTTGGATTCAACCAACTACGGATTGTACAGTATTGTAGTATTTACTATTGAAAATAATCCTTGTGTAAGTGGACCCGCGCGGTTCAAACCCGTGTTGTTCAAGGGTCAACTGTACTAAATTCAGTCCATGATCAAAGTGATTCAGTTAGAAACTGGCTTCCCAGAGCTTTCCTGAAATATGCTGCGTGGCAGTCACGGTGATTGCTGCTCAGTGGCTGGGCTTAAGGAGCCTCCGTAGTGAAGGTCAGGGCCCCAGGCCGCTGCTCTGACATTGACCAAGGTGTGGATTTGGTCCAGAGCCTTGCATTGTGGGCACACCTCCAAGAAGAGTTTTCTTAGACTCATGAAAAAGCACTAACAGAGTTCCCTGGTGGTCTAGTGGTTAGGATTCAGCGCTTCACTGCCATGGCTTGAGTTCAATCCCTGGCCACGGCCAAGATTTAAAAAAAAAAAAAAAACACTAACAAATATGCTGTCTGTTTCTAGTTTAACTTAATAGCCTGTATTTAAGGAAGGCAAATTGAACTTATTTTCTTGCTTTTGAAAAAATATAACTGGTAGAACATTTGTTAATGTAATGTTTTCAGGTGTATGTTTTTGTTGTATTTTTTTTTTTAAATCCTCTTTTTTTAAAGTTTTCCCCAAGTATGGGTTTGTTTTTTAAAAATTTTAGTGTATACTGAATACTGGTGCAGTGCAGTGGCAAATATAAAAGTATGATCTCTGGGATGTGTGTTAGGGGGAGTGAACTGTGAGGAACAGTGTGACAGTTTCCAGCGTGGGCAGAATTGAAGGTAGAAAGTACAAGTCTGTATAAACCCAGGTGAATGAGATTTGTAGGAAGACAGAAGCGTTTTTGGAAATCATCCACTGTACAGAGCCCATCTTAGCTCAGTCCTCTTAGATTTCTTAAAACTTTTGGGGCAAAGGAGAATAAAGGAAGTCCAATAGTTGAAGTGGCTGTAATATTTTCCTGTGGAATGATGTCTTCCTAGGCTTTCCTTAGGGCAGACCCCAAGTCTGTTTAAGTCACAGGCGCCTGTAGTCAGGTCCTAATCCTGCTGTAGAGCTTCCCCACACCTCTGTTCCATGGAGGCCACACAGCTTGGCAGGAAAGAATCCTGGCAGGGCTTGGATCTGGTTCTATTACTTGTTAGCTACCAGGACCTTGGGTTATTTACTTTGTCTCAATGCCTTATGGATAGAATGGAATAATAGTGTCTTCCTCATAGGGTTGTTGTCTATTAACTGAGATTCTTCACAGATGTGCTTAGTGCCACACCTGGGGCATACATGTTTACACTCACTGTAGAGTCATAGGCATTATTATGAGGCACTGCCTTGTCCTTTTGGAGAGATGAGTTCTGAGTTCCAGTTGGGATCTGGTGTTGGCCGACTTTTCCAGCCTCATGCATCTCTTGTGCTCTCTTGCATCTCTTGTGCTCTCTTGCCTGCACTCACTGTGGAGGCCATGTGAGTTTCTGCATTTCCTCCAAAAGGCCAGGCCTTTGCTTTCACCATATGGTTTCTCATGACCTTTTGTTCATCCTCTGACACTCAGTTCAGCCACTTCCTTGGAGGAGTGAATCTCAACCTGCTTCCTTCATTGGATGGAGCAATTCCCCTGTGCTCTCACTAACCCAGTGCTTGCCTCTGGACTTACTACACTGGGATTGCAATGCACTTTCTGTGCATTCGTTTCTCTCCTTCACAGGACTGTCCTCCCTTGGAGGGCAGGATCCGTGGCTGCCAGCTCCCTGGCTTGGGGCAGAGTCTGCTACGTAGGAGACAGACTATTACAGTTGTTAGAGGTGTGGTCTTTGGAGCCAGCAACATGGCTGTGAAACTTGCTCTCCGACTTACTGACCATGTGCCCTAGAGCCAATTATTTTACTCTCTGTGCCTCAGTCACCTCATCTGTAAGTGGCAATTATGATAGTACCCAGTCCATGGAATCAAGGGTAGAGGGAATGAGGCAGGAGAGACACAGGCTCACTTGCCCCTCCACTCTTTCCTTCCCTTTGGTGTCTCCTGCTACTCAGTCCTGCTCTGGCCGTGCCGAGGAGCAAGGGGTGGTGTGCAGGCAGCAATGGGTCCAGGCGCAGAGAGTAGGGAGATGGGGACTCCTCAGTCGTGCTTGGGTGAAATGTGGGGAGTTCTGTGGCTGCCTCCCCAGGTGGCTGTCTGTACGGGGTGGTGCACGAGGTGAGTTGTTTGCAGTCAGACCTCCTTGTTTCCGTTTGCATACAGCTCTTTTTTTCTTTTAGATCAGACTCACACTAAACTTTATTCCCATTCTCTGGATTAATGGACTTCCAAGGCTCATCTCCAAAAGCAGCACAAATTTGTATACCACAGGATTTTTCCTCATTTTGAGTGTTGTTTCTAGTGAGGACCCACCTCAGCTGCCTGCCTTCTGGGGTAACCCAGTCGTGGTGGCTCTCGCTCCCTCCTTCACAGGGAGTGGCTTTCTTGGCTGTGCAGCTGATTCCACCATCACTACCACTCCTACCACAACCACGACTTCCATTCTACTGGTATTGCTGTCACTGGTACTATTGCTGTGACTACTCCTACCAATCTCAAAATTCTGACGTTTAGCTATTGCGTTCTACTGTCACTTAGTGTCCTCTGCAGAAAGAAATACCTGTTTTTCTCTACCCACAATAGGGAACCTTGTAAGCCAGGCTTCTCTGGAATGTGGATTGGGCCATTTTTAATGTGCTTTAGACTAGCTGTGTTCCAGGTAACAATGCGGTTGAGTGTTACTTTTTCTTATTAAAGGCCATAGCAGGTATTGCTTTCATTAGCAGGTTAATGAACACAGTAAAAGAGGCTAAATTTTGACCTCTGTACTTCCCAGCCATTCAGTTTTCCAGTGCAAAGACTAGAAAAACATAAGGAGGATGAAAGATGCTGTTTGAAAATCAGTTAGCAGGCCACCACTGAATTACACATCATCATCTGGGCTGGCCACCCAGATGATGCTTATGAACAAAACTGCTTAATAATTTAAAGTCTTTATTTTATTTATAATTATTAACATCACTAACTTCTAAAAAGGCTTTTGAGGTAATTTAATAATGAATATATATTGATATATTAACATGTAAGTAAGAGGATACGCTGACAATTTAATGTAAAATTTCAATATGAGTTCGCTGGCTACCAAGGAATGATGATTATTAATTCTTTTATGCAGATAAACTGCATCATCATTCATGCATCAGTTTATTAAAAAATGTGTCTGTTGTAAAAGCTGTGGGGATACATAGATGAAATAAATGTAGTCTGTGATCTCAAAAATGTTTATTTCATGTAGCAATAGTTGGGCAAACAGATATAGTCAAGATACATATTATCACAGGTGTGAACCAGGTGCTACAGGGTATGTAGGATGCACATGTTTTTACAACTTAGCACTACACATATGAGCTTAATCATTTCAGTATTTACATATAACCCATAAAAGTGCCTCATCATTGGAGAAAATGAAAAAAAAAAAAACCGTGACATTCACAGAAAGATAGACAAGATGAAAAGGCAGAGGGCTATATACTAGATGAAGGAACAAGATAAAACCCCAGAAAAACAACTAAATGAAGTGGAGATAGGCAACCTTCCAGAAAAAAGAATTCAGAATAATGATAGTGAAGATGATCCAAGACCTTGGAAAAAGAATGGAGGCAAAGATGGAGAAGATGCAGGAAATGTTTAACACAGACCTAGAAGAATTAAAGAACAAACAGAGATGAACAATACCATAACTGAAATGAAAACTACACTAGAAGGAATCAATAGCAGAATAACTGAGGCAGAAGAACGAATAAGTGACCTGGAAGACAGAATGGTGGAATTCACTGCTGCAGAACAGAATAAAGCAAAAAGAATGAAAAGAAATGAAGACAGCCTAAGGGACCTCTGGGACAACATTGAACACAACAACATTCACATTAGAGGGGTCCCAGAAGGTGAAGAGAGAGAGAAAGGACCTGAGAAAATATTTGAAGAGATTATAGTCGAAAACTTCCCTAACATGGGAAAGGAAATAGCCACACAAGTCCAGGAAACGCAGCGAGTCCCATACAGGATAAACCCAAGGAGAAACGCGCTGAGACACATAATAATCAAATTGGCAAAAATTAAAGACAAAGAAAAATTATTGAAAGCAGCAAGGGAAAAACGACAAATAACATACAAGGGAACTCCCATAAGGTTAACAGCTGATTTCTCAGCAGAAACTCTACAAGCCAGAAGGCAGTGGCATGATATACTTAAAATGATGAAAGGGAAGAATCTACAACCAAGATTACTCTACCCAGCAAGGATCTCATTCAAATTTGATGGAGAAATGAAAAGCTTTACAGACAAGCAAAAGCTAAGAGAATTCAGCACCACCAAACCAGCTCTACAACAAATGCTAAAGGAACTTCTCTAAGTGGGAAACACAAGAGAAGAAAAGGACCTACAAAGACAAACCCAAAACAATTAAGAAAATGGTCATAGGAACATACATATCTATAATTACCTTAAACATGAATGGATTAAATGCTCCAACCAAAAGACACAGGCTTGCTGAATGGAGACAAAAACAAGACCCATATATATGCTGTCTACAAGAGACCCATTTCAGACCTAGGGACACCTACAGACTGAAAGTGAGGGGATGAAAAAAGATATTCCATACAAATGGAAATCAAAAGAAAGCTGGAGTAGCAATACTCATATCAGATAAAATAGACTTTAAAATAAAGAATGTTACAAGAGACAAGGAAGGATACTACATAATGATCAAGGGGATCAATCCAAGAAGAAAATATAACAATTATAAATATATATGCACCCAACATAGGAGCACCTCAATACATAAGGCAACGGCTAACAGCGATAAAAGAGGAAGTTGACAGTAACACAATAATAGTGGGGGACTTTTAACACCTCACTTACATCACTGGACAGATCATCCAAACAGAAGATTAATAAGGAAACACAAGCTTTAAATGACACAGTAGACCAGATAGATTTAATTGATATTTATAGGACATTCCATCCAAAACCAGCAGATTACACTTTCTTCTCAAGTGCACACGGAACATTCTCCAGGATAGATCACACCTTGGGTCACAAATTAAGCCTCAGTAAATTTAACAAAATTGAAATCATATCAAGCATCTTTTCTGACCACAATGCTATGAGATTAGAAATGAATTACAGGGAAAAAAATGTAAAAAACACAAACACATGGAGGCTAAACAATACGTTACTAAATAACCAAGAGGTCACTGAAGAAATCAAAGAGGAAGTACCTAGAGACAAATGACAATGAAAACACGACAATCCAAAACCTATGGGAGGCAGCAAAAGCAGTTCTAAGAGGGAAGTTTATAGCTATACAAGCCTACCTCAAGAAACAAGAAAAATCTCAAATAAACAATCTAAACCTACTCCTAAAGGAACTAGAGAAAGAAGAACAAACAAAACCCAAAGTTAGCCGAAGGAAAGAAATCATAAAGATCAGAGCAGAAATAAATGAAATAGAAACAAAACAGTAGCAAAGATCAATAAAACTAAAAGCTGGTTCTTTGAGAAGATAAACGAAATTGATAAACCATTAGCCAGACTCATCAAGGAAAAGAGGGAGAGGACTCAAATCAATAAAATTAAAAATGAAAAATGAGAAGTTACAACAGACACAGCAGAAATACAAAGCATCCTAAGAGACTAGTACAAGCAACTCTATACCAATAAAATGGACAACCTGGAAGAAATGGACAAATTCTTAGAAAGGTATAACCTTCCAAGACTGAACCAGGAAGAAATAGAAAATATGAACAGACCAATCACAAGCACTGAAATTGAAACTGTGATTAAAAATCTTACAACAAAAGTCCAGGACCAGATGGCTTCACAGGTGAATTCTATCAAACATTAGAGAAGAGCTAACACCCGTCCTTCTCAAACTTTTCCAAAAAATTGCAGAGGAAGGACCACTCCCAAACTCATTCTATGAGGCCATCATCACCCTGCTACCAAAACCAGACAAAGATTCTACAAAAAAAGAAAATTACAGACCAATATCACTGATGAATATGGATGCAAAAATCCTCAACAAAATACTAGCAAACAGAATCCAACAGCACAGTAAAAGGATCATACACCATGATCAAGTGGGATTTATCCCAGGGATGCAAGGATTCTTCAATATACACAAATCAATCAATGTGATACACCATATTAACAAATTGAAGAAGAAATACCATATGATCATCTCAATAGATGCAGAAAAAGCTTTTCACAAAATTCAACACCCATTTATGATAAAAACTCTCCAGAAAGTGGGCATAGAGGGAAACTACCTCAACATAATAAAGGCCATATACGACAAACCCACAGCAAACATCATTCTCAATGGTGAAAAACTGAAAGCATTTCCTCTAAGATCAGGAACAAAACAAGGATGTCCACTCTCACCACTATTATTCAACATAGTTTTGGAAGTCCTAGCCACGGCAATCAGGGAAGAAAAAGAAATAAAAGGAATACAAATTGGAAAAGAAGTAAAACTGTCACTGTTTGCAGATGACATGATACTATACATAGAGAATCCTAAAGATGCCACCAGAAAACTACTAGAGCTAATCAATGAATTTGGTAAAGTTGCAGGATACAAAATTAATGCACAGAAATCTCTTGCATTCCTATATACTAATGATGAAAAATCTGAAAGAGAAATTAAGGAAACACTCCCATTTACCATTGCAACAAAAAGAATAAAATACCTAGGAATAAACCTACCTAGGGAGACAGAAGACCTGTATGCAGAAAACTATAAGACACTGAGGAAAGAAATTAAAGATGATGCCAACAGATGGAGAGATATACCATGTTCTTGGATTGGAAGAATCAATATTGTGAAAATGACTGTACTACCCAAAGCAATCTACAGATTCAATGCAATCCCTATCAAATTACCAATGGCATTTTTTATAGCACGAGAAGAAAAAATCTCAAAATTTGTATGGAGACACAAAAGACCCCGAATAGCCAAAGCAGTCTTGAGGGAAAGAAGTGGAGCTGGAGGAATCAGACTCCCTGACTTCAGACTATACTACAAAGCTACAGTAATCAAGACAATATGGTACTGGCATAAAAACAGAAATATAGGTCAATGGAACAAGATAGAAAGCCCAGAGATAAGCCCACGCACCTATGGTCAACTAATCTATGACAAAGGAGGCAAGGATATACAATGGAGAAAAGACAGTCTCTTCAATAAGTGGTGCTGGGAAAACTGGAGAGCTACGTGTAAAAGAATGAAATTAGAACACTCCCTAACACCATACACAAACTCAAAATGGATTCTAGACCTAAATGTAAGACTGGACACTATAAAACTCTTAGAGGGAAACATAGGAAGAGCACTCTTTGACATAAATCACAGCAAGATATTTTTGCATCCACCTCCTAGAGTTATGGAAATAAAAACAGAAATAAACAAATGGGACCTAATGAAACTTAAAAGCTTTTGCACAGGAAAGGAAACCATAAACAAGACAAAAAGACAACCCTCAGAATGGGAGAAAATATTTGCAAATGAATCAACGGATAAAGGGTTAATCTCCAAAATATATAAACAGCTCATGCAGCTCAATATTAAAAAAGCAAACAACCCAATCCAAAAATGGGCAGACCTAAATAGACATTTCTCCAAAGAAGACATACAGATGGCCAAGAGGAACATGAAAAGCTGCACAGAATCACTAATTATTAGAGGAATGCAAATCAAAACTACAATGAGGTATCACCTCACACCAGTTAGAATGGGCATCATCAGAAAATCTACAAACAACAAATGCTGGAGAGGGTGTGGAGAAAAGGGAACCCTCTTGCACTGTTGGTGGGAATCTAAACTGGTACAGCCACTATGGAACAGTATGGAGGTGCCTTAAAAAACTAAAAATAGAATTACCATATGATCCAGCAATCCCACTACTGGGCATATACCCAGAGGAAACCATAATTCAAAAAGACACATGCACCCCAATGTTCGTTGCAGCACTTTTACAATAGCCAGGTTATGGAAGCAACCTAAATGCCCATCGACAGACGAATGGATAAAGAAGATGTGGTACATGTATACAATGGAATATTACTCAGCCATAAAAAGGAACGAAATTGGGTCATTTGTTGAGACGTGGATGGATCTAGACACTGTCATACTGAGTGAAGTAAGTCAGAAAGAGAAAAACAAATATCATATATTAACGCATATATGTGGAACCTAGAAAAATGGTACAGATGAACTGGTTTGCAGGGCAGAAATTGAGACACAGATGTAGAGGACAAACATATGGACACCAAGGGGGGAAAGCGGCGGGGGGATGGGGGTTGTGGTGTGATGAATTGGGCGATTGGGATTGACATGTAAACACTGATGTGTATAAAATGGATGACCAATAAGAACCTGCTGTATAGAAAAATAAATTAAAATTCAAAAATTCAAAAAGAAAAGTCTTTATGCTGACACTTGCTGTTTATATATTGGGATAGTCAATTCACTTCTTTAAGTAATAATTTCTTTGTGTGTAAAATAAGAATTGTATCTAATCTATCATAAAGAATTTTTGTTAGAATCCCAAGAAAAAAGAAAACAACCCTGTAAATTTACATGTTATTAAATTATTATATTTTTGATTAAGTAAGTAAAAAAATTTTATCCTCTAACAATGTATTGCAGCCTGGACAGTAATCAAAATGGAAATATTGGCTTGTAGTTTACTGAAAATACGGCAGTTTTAGTTTAGGGACTTGAGTGCAAAATTGGAGCTAAGAAAAGGCCCTCCTCCATTTCTGGTCTTCTTCCTGAGTGTCCTTTAAGGTTTTCATCTGTTTGTAGTAATAGGATCAAGAGGAAAACTGAAGATATTGTGCAGTCCTGAATTGATGCTGAGTGCAGCATAATTATTTTATAATTATTCAGAAGGCATCTGTAGATATGATTTCTTCATAGAACAATGGTGATGATGCTCTTGTATGGGGACCTACTAACTCACAAGTGAAAGGGACAAATGAGGTCCTCATACAAATAAAAATTATTCTTCTTTTCTTTCTTTTTTAAAAAAAATTTCCA
Organism: Balaenoptera musculus; assembly: GCF_009873245.2. Classification (NCBI taxonomy): domain Eukaryota; kingdom Metazoa; phylum Chordata; class Mammalia; order Artiodactyla; family Balaenopteridae; genus Balaenoptera; species Balaenoptera musculus. The sequence goes on along the minus strand of NC_045785.1, from coordinate 94,843,603 downwards.
AAAGATGTAAGATTTAGCTGACCTAATTTTAAAAGACAGATGTAGAGGGAGAGAGGGGAAGATACGGCAAAAGGCACAGAGGTAGAAAACCCCAGTAAGGGGAGAAACTTGATTTCTTAATATTTCCCTTCCATGCCTTCCTGCCTGCTAGTTCTACAAAAGGTGAGCAGTTAGGAGGAGTTAGAATGACAGGGGTACTAGGCAGAGACTTGAGTAAGTCTACACTGAGGCTCAGCTAAGAAGGAAAGCTCTCCTTGTACCTTAATATTTGTTGATGAGCTTCATCGTGGTCTCTTCTGTGCCTTCAAAACTGTCAATCAGCCTGTTAATGGCCACTCATAATTCAAATTACGCCAAACTCTCAAATTCAGAGACTTTCCTTCAAATGAGATGAGTGGCCCACCGAGAAATGAGACCCTGAAGACTTCTTTATCTGACAGCCTGGCTGTTGGTGGTTCCTATGAAAATTATAGTAAGTCAGCACGTCTGCAGCGTCGTGAAGCTGTATTAGAAATTGTCGACCTTCCCACAAGATACCCTTTCTCAGCTGAGATTGAAATAACTCATTTCCTAAGCTGTGGAGGTTTTTCCTGTTACGTAGCCTCAGTTAACTTTAGGCCATTATTGCCAACAGTTTTAGAGAAGTACATGTTTATTCTTTCAAATAAAAAAGGGAAGCGATCCTGTTTGCATTCGTATTGTTGAGAAAAGTCAAAATGGTTTCTACACACATAGAGGGAAAGGAAACCATATACTTTATAAAAGGAGTAGAGGGAAAAGAGAGTCCTTAAGCATTTTATAGTGAACTTTAGCAGCCTGACCTTTAAATGTTTCCTTTGTGTAACATCAGTATCACTAGCATTGAAGTGGTAAGATTAAGAGGCAGGGCCGTGAAAAACCTCTTAGCTTCTTCTGTTGTGATAGCTATTTGGTATGAAACATTTTCTATCCAGAGAGCTCTGGCCTGATGTATAATTTTCAGGGTGTCTTAGACCTTGAACGTGTTAAGCTTTCTTCTTTGAAGGTTTTCTGCATCTTTATTGAGTGCTTTTCAACCCGTAATAAATAAGCAAGCTGTTGATGAATTTCTGAAGGAGCAGAGAGGGTGAGCATGGAGGCTGAAGACTGTGGACTGTATTAGAATGTGTCACTTGTCACTGGATATACCTGAGAGAGAGGCTATGGAGTGTCTCCTTACCAGACCTTTTCAGATAAAGAGAAGAATTCATTGACTCAATTTGTGGCCCCTTTCCACATACCTTGTTCCCTAACTTGCTAACTTACCATTTTCAGGAAACACCCCCACTGTCCTTGCAGTGCTCAGGACAGAGCTCTGGGTATGATTCTTAATTCTTCTTTTCTCCCTCACTCCCTCCACCCCACCCGTATTCAATCAGTTACCAGGTATTTCCTTTCCATATTACCTTATAGAGTTCTTTCCCTTTCTCCTTCTACCATCCTAGTCCAAATCACCATGATTTTTTTCCTTAAATGAATATGACAGCATCCTATTCTTGTCTTATCTACCCCACATAATGTCCTTAATAAAGAGAAAAGAAAACCAGTTAATTCTGCACACTTCAAAATGGAGCTAGTATAACAGAGTCGATAAGGATATAGGCTCTGTAGCCAGAATGTCTGGATTTGAATTATGACTCCATTACTTTGGCATATGCAGTTATATAAGTTGGGTAAATGTCTAAGCCTCTGTATATACGAAAGAAAAAAAAATAAAAACTTTCCTGATGGAGATGTTGTGAGGATGAAAAGACATAAACATTAGCATCGAGCTTGGTATATAGCAAACACTCAAAAATGACTACAGTAGTCATACAATGCAAAATTGAGAATTCCACTCTCCTATTTAAAAACCTCAATGTTTCTTCTAGGATAAAGCCCACATCCCTTGGGCTTGCTCAGTAAGTCCCAGCTCCCCTGTCCAGCCCTGCTCTCACTGCCCCCCAGAGGGCTGTGTCCATTCTGAACCCCTTCTCCCGCCCCCACCAGCCCATTCTTTGTCTTGTCTCATCCTCATGCCATCCTGTGCCATTTACCTGGACACCCTCACACCCCAAGTCTGGCACTTTCCCTTCTGCTCCCTGAACATCAACCATACCGCCTCTTTTTGTGGGTGACTCCCACTCACCCTGCAGTGAGTTGGAGTCATTCTTGATCTCTTACTCCAGAAGGCTGTCTCTGATACTCCAGGACTCCCGAGGGACCTTTGAATGCCGTCTTCATAGCATTTGCCATGTTGTTATGTAACTCCGCGTTCACTTGTCTGTATGCTTTGCCGGACTAGAATATCTCTTTTGAGGGCAGAGTTTGGGTCATATTTTTTTTTTTTTTAAGAATACCCAGTTCTTGGCAGTTTCATTCAATTAACCAGGCTTCCTTGGTGGCGCAGGGGTTAAGAATCTGCCCGCCAATGCAGGGGACACGGGTTCTATCCCTGGTCCGGGAAGACCCCACATGCCGTGGAGCAACTAAGCCCGTGCGCCACGACTACTGAGCCTGTGCTCTAGAGCCCACGAGCAACAATTACTGAGCCCACATGCCACAACTACTGAAGGCCGCGTGCCTAGAGCCTGTGCTCCATAGCAAGAGAAGCCACCACAATGGGAAGCTCACGCACCACAATGAAGAGTAGCCCCACTCAACGCAACTAAAGAAAGCCCGCGTGCAGCAACGAAGACCTAATGCAGCCAAAAATAAATAAATAAATAAATAAATAAATAAATAAAATTTAAAAAAGGAAAAACAACCTACTGTCAAGCACTGGTTGACAGCATTAAATAAATAAATAAATAAATAAATAAATAAGTAAGTAAGTAAGTAAGTACCCAATTGAGGGGGGCGACGTTTTATGAAGTTTTATGAAACTTCATATAAAGGCAACTCATTAATATTTGTTAAGAGAGAAAATGCTATTTCGACCTTTTGTGTGTCCTTGATTTTGGTAACTATCATGTGTGGATATATTTAATATTTAAAAAATCCTAGAGGTATTTAATTCTGGTTTTTAAAATCCTAATCCTAAAATCTAAAAAATCCTAAAGTTCTCTCTTATAAATCAACTAGGTGATTTAGCAAAGTTATATAATTTTTGGTCAAACGTAAGGTATGGTTATGAACTGAAATAATGAGGTGTATCTGTCTTTGTGCATCGGGTCTGAAGACAGAAGGTTTTAAGCTGCTGGCGATGCTACAAAGGACTATAAGCATGTCAAAACACCAACAACATCCCTAGGCATAAAGAAACTCTCCTGTTCACCAGTCTTCAGTGAATTCAAGTTTTCTCTTTCTTAAGAGAGTGAGATAAGAGTTTGCTTATTAGGCATTCCATAAAGAAAATGATAGGATTTGGAGAGGTACTTTGAAGATCAATTTAGGCCATTCTTGTTTACATTAACTCTTTCTGTTGCAAGTGATAGATTGCTTAAGCAAGGGGTGGAGTTACTGGTTCATTTGATATAATTGGCTCATGTAATTTGGGAGTAGCCTGATGCTCAGCCTTTGTTTTCTAAATACTACCATTTACCATATAAATTGAAACGGAACTGTTTGGCGAAATGGCTGATTACAGAACTTGGGCAGAGAAAATATGACGCAGGCCTGGGACAGCTTGGTGTAAGAAAACAAAGACTAATGGAGTTGTCAAAAGGTCACAGAAGAGACCCCCCATGGCCAAATTTGGGACAATAGGAACATCAAAAAGACTAATGATGGCAATTAATTATTACACAAACAAAGATTAAAAAAAGGAGGGTGGAGGGCAGGGGAAGCTTGTCTTTAGGTGAGAATGCTAGCTAATAAATGTGGAAGGAATGATAGAATTTTGCAGTCCCAAATGGAATAATCAAAGCAAAGGTTATCAGTGGATGCTAAATCCATGGTGAAAAATTATCGGGAAATAGGACAGCCACATGTAAAACAAATTATCACCCCCAGGCTTTATTAATGTAAAGGGAAACATGTACCTTTACAATAGAGAGATGTGACAATAACCATCTTAACCAAGTAATCAAGCCTAGCATCAATAATAATGGGTTACCCTAACATTTTGTATCTTCTGATATGATGAACTATGACGTTCACAGTATAAAATATTTTTTCCAAAATTGTTTAACTTGTATCTTGACTTAGCTTTGGTTCATAGGAAATATAAGTGATGGGGAAATAAGTTTAATGATACCATGAGGAAATACTCAGACAAATGCCGAATGCGGGACATTCTATAAGATACCTAGGTCTGGACTCTTCCAAAAGACAGTGTCATTAAAAAAAAAAAAGTGCAGCAGGATTTTAGATTAAAAGATACTGCAAAATTAAGCAACCAAATATAATGGGTAAAACTGAATTGGACCCTAGATTGAGTGTGGATGGGTGGGATAGTGTAAAAAAGACATTGGGTAGGCAACTGATGAAATTTGGACATGGAATGGATATGAAATAATATGGAATTGTTGTTTATCTTCTCAGGGTGGTAATGGTGTTGTAGGTATTTAGGAAAATATCCTCATTCCTAGGAGATGCATGTTGAGTAATTTAGGAGTGAAGTGCCATGGTGTCTGAGCTTACTTTCACATATGAATTTTTATAAATATATAGAGATATGGTTGGCACACAAAAACCCACATGGCAGTATGTTACAGTTGTTGTGTAAATGGAGTGTTCATTGTACTATTCTTCCTACTTTCCTTTTGGTTTGAAATTTTAGAAAATAAACTGGAAAAGGAGAAAGTTCAATGTAAGGAAAACAAAGCAAAAGTCTGGTGGTAGGTGGGCAGGCAGGTTGACAGGTCCAGCTCTGTCCAGGGCTTCTGTGATGGCATTAGGGCCCACTCCCTCCATCCCTCAACTCTGTTCCTGTACTTGCACAGAGCCGTTAAGGGAAGTGTGATCTTAGTGTTATTAGCCAATTTTGGAAAGCTACTAAAATTTCCAACTGTGATTAATAGAGAAGCTTGTCTTACTCATTTTTAACATTCCCAGTGTCTGGAACATTGTAGGCATTCAAAACCTGTTGACTGAAAAAATACGTAAATAAAGGGGTGACCAAACTTGATGATTGCCTGGAAATGTGAGAGCATACCAGTGACATTCTTCAAATCCAGTAAATATTTGTGGAATTTAATAGAATTGAATTAGTTAAGGGGCAAATAAGGTTAAGATTGGTTCCAGAAGTGAGGGAAAGTTCTGTTTTTAAATCATCTCTTGTATGCATACAGTAATGACAACATTTCTTTCTTTTTTTTTTACTTTCAGTAATGATACTTTTTTGAATTAATGATCAAAGCACTTGAATGGAGGTCTACTGTAGTTTTCCTACACAGGGGAAAATTTGAGTTTGGTGTGAAATCTTCAGAGGGTAGCATGCGCAATTATGCTTTGTTCCTTGGTGAGCTATGAGTTGGGCTCTTAATTATGTAAAAAATATTGCAAGAGAGATGTTGCATAATCCCCAAGAGAGTAATTATTGTCTATCTTGGCAGAATGCAAGGCTTTTAATCTGTAAATAAGCAATTCTATGTGAAAGAGCTACATGTAGAGTGGTTCCGTGTTGTAAAGGTCTCTTATGAATTTTTTAAAATGAAAGCAGTAACTGTATGTGCAGTTTGGCTGCTGCCTTTGTACTTCAAAGGGTTTATGATGCTTCCCCTGTGGTTTTAACCCCTCCTGAAATACTTAAGCCTCAAGAAGGATTCCTGTAAAGGGTAAAACTATGTCTGGGTTAAGCCCATGAAAAATCTGAATTTTTCCAAAGTAGAGGAAGTAAAATGTGCTTTCTGCAAATTAAAAAAACAAACCAAGATGGAAAACAGAACAACAAAATAAAATATTGACAGTGCTTTAAAAAAAAAAAAAAAGCAAAGATGCAATAATTAGCTAATATATCTCTCACTTATTGGAGGTTAATAATTTTATTTTTACGTGTGCCATTGCAGCTACTATTTCCGAAATTCAGTTTCAGGATATGTGTGTACTATGCGTAGGTGGATCTGCATTTTAGATACTGAAAGTAAATTCTGTTGGTTGTCTAAGTTGCGATAGCGTCTGCCTTCCCCCTTGTCCCTGTTAGTATCGATGAGCTGAGCATGTTCTCCAAGATCAGTTTCTCTGCTTGAGCATCAGACCCTTCTCCTTTGCCCACTCAAGGACTTCCTTTGGGCGACTGTCCCTCTCCCTTGTGTGACCATCTTTCCCCTCTATCAAGTTATTCCTGTCAAAATAGAAACATGCTGTAACAGCTTCCATTGTTAAAAAGCCCTTCCTTGACCTCTTTCTCTCTGACTACCTCCTCAATCCTCTGTTCCCTTTTGCAGCAAAACTCCTAAGAATCTATATTCTATCTTTACTTTCTCTCTTCCCATTGTCTCTTGAAGTTGCTCTGCTCAGCCTTTCCCCACCCCCATCCTCCACATGGAACCTACTTTTGCCAAGGTGCACCCATAACCTTCACACAGCCAGATTCCCAGGACAGCACCTGGTCAAAACCTTATTTGAGTAGCAGCAGCAGCTGACACAGCTTATCACCCCTTCTTCCTTCCTAGAAACACCTTCTTTACTTGGCTTCAGGAAAAACCTGTTCACCTGGTTGTTCTCCTTCCTTACTGGTTCCTCTTTCTCTGCCCCTTTGTGGGCTCCTCCTTTTTTCCTGATCTAAGATGACTTGGCCCCAGGTCCTCTCCTCCCCTCTTCTTTCTCTCAAAGTCATCTCAGATAACATCATGGTTAAAAATGTTTTGTATACTCTAAAGACTCTCAGATTTAAGTCTGGAGTACACACCTGTGTCCTGGACTCCAGACTTGTATATCCAGTTGTCTGCCGCCCTGTGTCCCATTGGATGACTAATAGGCATCTCAAATTTAAGAGTCAAAATTGAACACCTGGTCTTCCCATGGCTGTCTCTCACCCAGATTATTGTAATAGCTTCCTGTCTGGTATTAATGTCTCTAGTCTTGCTCCAGCCCCTTTTGATCTATATTCAAAAAACAAAACAAAACAACAACAACAACAAAAGAAGCTCTGAAGAAAGAGCAGTAGGAACTGTTGCAGTCCAGGAGGAGATGGAACTGTAGCTGGGCTGGGAGTTAGAATAGAAAAGGGAAAAGAGAGAGGGTTATTGGCTAGAGGAACGGCAAAGTTCAAGCATAGAGGCAGGAATGAACACGGAGTAATGAGCACCAACAAGGAGAACAGCCTGACTGCAGTGGTGGGGCATGTTATAGAGGGCCTTAAAAGCTCAGCTGAGAAGTTTGTACTTGCTATGTCTGTGCATATTTTGTATACGTGAGAGGGGCCTGTTTACAAACCTGCACTTGAAACTCTAGGACTGTGCTGTCCAGTATGATAGCAACTAGCCACGTATGGCTATGGAGCACTTGAAATGGGGCTAGTCTGAATTGAGATATGCTGTTAAGTGTAAAATGCATACTAGATTTCAAAGATTTAGTACTAAAACTAATTTCATTTAAATGTTTTATGTTGATCATTTGTTGAAATAGTAGTATATTTAATATAGAGTTAAGTATTATTAGAAAAAAAAATAAGCTGCAAGGATATATTGTACAGCACGCAGAATACAGCCAGTATTTTTTTAACTTTAAATGGAGTATAATCTATAAAAATTTTGAATCACTATGTTGTACACCTGAAACTTTATTGAGGTATAGTTGATTTAAAACTATACCTCAATAAAGTTTTTAAAAGAAAGAAAAAAATATTTTAAAGTATCAGACTCTGTCCCAAGGCCTCCATGACTTCCATCTCATTTAGAGTAAAGCCTGTCCACAGGGTCCTTCATCATCTGACCTCATTGCCTTTCCAGCTCACTTCCTGCCTTGCTCCTTGTCATCCACTCTGCTCTACCCACATTGGCCCCTTCCTCAGACATAACCTCAGAAGCTTCTGCCTCAGGGCCTTGGCATGGGTTGCTACTTTAGTCTGAATACTCTGTCCTGTAATTCTGCATGGTTGCTTCTTTACCACCTTCAAATCTCTGCTGCTTATCTGTCCTCTTCTCACTGACAGCTTCTTTAACCATCTCGCTGAAGCTCCCCACACCTCACCCAGCTCTCCTGATCCCTCCTCCTGGCTTTATTTTTCTCTATTGCACTTATCACCATATGAAAATAAAAATATTTACTTTTTTGTTTTTGTTGCTGGGTTTGTTCTTGTCTGTCTCCTCTTATTAGGATGTAAGTATCCTGAGGGCAGACTTCCGTCTGCCTTGTTCACAGCTGTGTCACCGGTGCCTGGGAGAGAGTGGGTAATCATTTAAGTACTGATGAAGGAGTAATTGAAAACAACCTGAAAAGTGGATGGATTCTTCGTTGGCATTTCCCCAGCGTTCTGGGCGTGATAGAGGATAGGTAGCATTCAGAATGATTCTCTATATACTAATAGCTGTTTCCCATTCCTCAGTTTCTCTGTTTGAAGAACATAAGGACATTCCTCACGGCCTGTTGCGAGACGTTTGGAATGAGAAAGAGTGAACTCTTTGAGGCGTTTGACTTGTTTGATGTCCGTGACTTTGGAAAGGTAATTACATTTTATTTTTTATGTATTTTTAAATTCAAGAACATTTTATCAAATAACTGTTGTTTCTTATCTTGAAGTAGGACATGTGACTGAAGTGGTATCTGCATTATGTAGTTAAATTTTACATGTAGGTGGCTAGCCAAAAAATAATAGCAACAACTGTCCAAATGAGATTAGATTTATTATTTTTTTTTAATTAAAGCAGTATAAGGGGAATTTTTTATCCAGAGGTAACTTTTCCTGTTGGTTATCTTGGAGGGCAGGACTACTATTTCCCATCTTTTAGATAGTTCGTTGGGCTGTCATGACTGAGGACCAGTATTCTTTCCCTCCAGTCTTCTCCAAACCTGAAAGGCCTCTAATTTTTGGAAGTTGAGAATGTTCTGTTGCCTGTTTTGGCATTTGGGTAGGTGACTTGCAGAACACATGAAATCGCTGAAATGTTTGAGATTGTTGAATAACTCCTATTGCTTGGATTTCAGCAGATACATGTTAGATTGTTAGATTTCAATGGTATTTGTCACATGTAAATTGGTTTTAATGTTTGCTCTTATTACTTGTATGTACACCAAGCACTTGTGTATAATAGGTGACTTCCTTTCAAAAGAATCAAAAGAAAAAGGATAGAAATCATCCTTTCAAAAGTTACATTCATTTATTTTGAAGTGATTGGGCATAAAGTTAAACTTCCTGTGTCTGAGAAGCCATAAAAGAGTCAGGCAGTTAGGTAACCCCTGATGTCATAATTGCATTATGAAAATAAGCAGGGAAAAACCTAAAAGATCTTGAGAAGTTTGCTCTTACTCTGATAATTCAGGTGCTAGTATCTCATCAAAAGGCTGTTTGAGAGTGACACTTCATTTGATTTCTAAGATGTAATATTTTTTGTTATACATCTTTACTGGAGTATAATTGCTTCACAATGCTGTGTTAGTTTCTGTTATACAACAAAGTAAATCAGCCATATGCATACATATATCCCCATATCCCTTCCCTCTTGAGCCTCCCTCCCACCCACCCTATCCCACCCCTCTAAGTGTAATATTTTGATTATAAAATAAAAAGCAAGCAATGGATTGGTTTGCTTGGCAATGGGAATAAATAGCACAAACTTGAAACAGAAATGTAAAAAATTGATGCTGACATGCAGCAAGTATGGGGAAGCCAACCTGCCCAGGGAGAAAGAAGGTGTGGGTTCGCTCTTGGTCACTTTGTGATCTGGACTTCAGCAGTCTTCTCCATCATCAGACCACCTGCCCACTTAGAAGTCTGTACAAAAGGAAATGGGTATAAGGATATGGTTTTTAGGATTCCTCTTTCTCTGGCCAGCTGTGATTTAGTTGTCTTGAGGTCCAAAAAAGTGATGGAGGATAACATATGGTGATAGTTACAAGGAACTGAAAACCAAGCCTCCTTGTAAAGAAGTGGTGGTACAGTTGTCTATGGCCATGAAGTGAAGCCATGAAGACAAAGAGCAGTCAGAGAGAATCCCAGGTGAAGTGGACAGTCCTCTAAGCTGTTGGCCCAGAAAGATGCCTTAACAGCTTATAAAGATATCTTTTGCTGTTCTTTGACCTTTCCTCCTATTTTTTTAAACAACTCTTCTTTGATTTTCCTTTATTTCCTCCCTCTCTTTTGGGGAAATGAAAAAATGAAAGAAAAGTCTTGACTTTTTAAAGCTTTTCAAAAAGCTCTTCATTTTTTTTTTTTGTTCGAATTTGTACAAAATGGTGTTGACAAAGACTGTGAAGTCATAAAAATTGTTTAGAAATGCATGGCTTTGTTTTAGTGGAATAACATTGCATGCTAGCTTCTTACAATGGAAGCTTTGTAGGAGAGCTGAGGTTATAGAAAGTTGAATATAAAGGAATTAACTGTATGCTTCTCATGGGTAATCATAGTTCTGGCTTCTTAAAATATTTTGGCAGTGGTAAGTCTGAAACAGAATTAAACCTGGGATTGCGGATAGAACTTGATCCTATATTTACCACTTTAAAATTACATACATTTTTGCTACTGCCAAGATTGTGCAGCTATCTCTTCAGAACTGTATTTGACCTAAGTGAACCACTGAAAATTAAAGAATTTAAGGGGCTGTTCCATAATTTACCAGTATTATTGCTATTAAACATAATCACTCTAAGCCAAACCACCAATGCCACCACTTATTGAACCCTTTTTTTAAAAAAATTAATTAATTAATTAATTTTTGGTTGTGTTGGGTCTTCGTTTCTGTGCGAGGGCTTTCTCTAGTTGTGGCGAGCGGGGGCCACTCTTCGTTGCAGTGCACGGCCTCTCACTGTTGTGGCCTCTCTTGTTGCGGAGCACAGGCTCCAGACACGCAGGCTCAGTAGTTGTGGCTTACAGGCCCAGTTGCTCCGTGGCATGTGGGATCTTCCCAGACCAGGGCTTGAACCCGTGTCCCCTGCATTGGCAGGCAGATTCTCAACCACTGTGCCACCAGGGAAGCCCATATTGGACCCTTTTGATGTAGCAGATATCTTTTCAATCTTCAGATATATTTTTTAATCCTTATAACAACCCTATGAGGTGTAAGTACCAGTATTATTATTTTCCTCCTTGTACAGATAAGCAAACCTGTGTCTGAAATCCACGTATCTAGTAGAGATTGGAGCAGTGGTTTGACCCCAGATTTGACTGGTTCTCCACTGCTGTACAACAGAGCAAACATTCCCATAGCCAGTACCCTGAACCAGCATGGGCCTATGTGCTTTGCAAGTATTGACTCAATTCTCATATCAATCCCACCATGTAGGTTCTAGTACTGTCCCCATTTACAAATCCTAGATTGTAAGTGATGGATCTTGGACAATTCATGCAGTGTAACATTTTTAAGTTAAAAAAAAGTGAATGGGTTGCTAATTTAGAGACAAAGTAATTTCTGGTATTGTGAATATCAATTTTAACAGGATGTAGACAGGTTAGTTTGTTTCTCTCTGTTCCTTGAGGCATAATTAAATTTTTTCAATGAATTTAAAATGAAAAATATCTTTGTGTGCTCCCTGTCTGCCTTAATTCATACAAATAGTAAATCTAGGATCCATGTATACTTGGTACCATTTCACCTAGGAATATATTAATTGCAATAACAGTATCTAATGTTTTTTTTAGCATTTTGAAGCTTGGAGAGTGTTTCAGGTCACTGACCTCATTTGATTCTCATAATAGTCTTGTGAAGGAAGGAAGCAAGTGTTCCCAGTTTTCAGATGAGGAAACTGGGAGGTGGGGAGGTTAAATGGTGACTTCAAGTTCTCCTTACTTGGGGACGGAGCAGGATCTGGCGCTCAGGGCTTCTGACTTCCCAGCCCTCTGCTTTTCTTGTCTGCTGCCTATGTTTTGGATCTCACTCCTGTGAATGCTTGCTCAGGGAAAAGGATGAACTCACAGGAGAAAAACCAAAGGAACATATGAAATTAAAAAGCACAAGTGATCTGTCACTGGGAATCTAATTACACTTTATCTTTAGAAAGAGAGGAAAGATTTAGGATACTGCATGAGTTATATTTAGGATACTGCGTGTGTTAACACGAATGAATGATAATTTTCCTTTTCACTAATGAGTAAATGAAGAGAACACATTTTGGGTACTCTAGAAGGGCTTATGATAATTTTGCCTTTCAGTGTTAACTTTAATTTCTAGTATTGAGCTCTTTACCCACTGAAAATAGGGTATTGATTTTAATTCAAACTCATATGTCAACAAAAATTAGAATAGTTCTGAACACTTTCTATACTTTGGTTAAGAATCATGCAAGGATGGAGAATGAGTTTAGTAACTTGAACTCATTCAGGCGTCAGCAGAGAGAGGCCTTGAGGTTAACTCTGACTCTCAGGATTGTTAAATACAGTTGGCCCTTGAACAGTGGGGGTTTGAGCTGTGTGGGTCCACTTATAGCAGATATTTTTTCAATAAATACTACACGATCCGTGGTTGGTTGAATCTGCAGAGGCAGAACTGTGGATACGGAGGAACCGTATATATGGAGGGCTGACTAAATTATACATGGATTTTTGACTGTGGGGAGGATCTGTGTCCCCAACACCTTCCCGCCCTCTGTTGTTGAAGGGTCAACTATACTGAATAAGGTTCCCGCCAGAGGTGGAGTCCTGGCCTCAGCCTGCTGAGTCTTCTCCCTGCTCTGAGGTGGGAGGAGCTTAGGTGCCCTTTTAAGAGCCTTTACCACCTCCTTCTGCCTTTGGGTTTATGTTTTTGTGTGATTCTGAAAAATCATTACTTTCTTACTTTTCAAAAAGATGGATCCTTTTCTGGCTTTCTAGTAACAACAAGAACAAAAAGTAAAATCTTATTAGTTGACCTCTCTGCTTGAGAAATGTAATTAAAAAAAAATCCTTTCCCCCCAGGAATGTTAGAAATTATTAATTTCTTTTTACATTGCAACAAGATCTGTAAATTTGCTCATTTTCATGCTGCATGTAAAGGATTTTCCGTTCCTCTGTTCAGATTGTCATTTTCTGATTAACACTTTTGTTGTTTGGAAACATTTCCTGCTGAGCTGTCTGTTGGCACACTTACAGTGCAGAAACACATGGGATTTTTCTTTAATGAGAACATTTCTAGTGAGTAACAGAAATCAGGCTGCTGCCGCTGTGCAGATGAGTGATGAAGTCAGTTCCTTCCCCTGGCAGCTCTAGGTGGATATAAGGGCCTACTTCCTGCTACCCACAGATGTCACGTCTGTTGTTTCAAGTGTTGTAAAGCACCTGACAAGTGTAAGGTGATATGTTTTCTTGAATCAAAGAGAATCACAACTGGCTGAAGGTAGTTCCAGCTGATGTTAGTAGCAGTAGGGTAGTTTCTATGTGTTCAGGTTCAGGGCAAGCACTGTCTAAAGGAATTCAGAGCATTGGCTTAGGTGTGGATCAAGGATTCAGGTAAGAACATTAGTTGAGAAGAGGTAGTGTTGTGTTTTGGCTAAGAACATGGTTTCTGAGTTGGATTGCAGTTTGCACTCCTTATGGTATGTGATCTTGTGCAAGCTACTTAATCTCTTTGAGCTTCAGTTTCCTCATCTATAAATTGAGGTTAGGTGAGAAATGAAATGATGTATGTAGAGTGCTTAAAAAGAGTATCCAGGTCCAAAGTATGTAGTACTCGGTAAATATTAGCTGTTCTCACTCTTATTGTTACTATTATTACAACTATAATTACTGGTGTTAATGGGCTTCAGGTTCAGTGGTAAACATAGGAGTTGAATTTTGAATTGAATGCAAGAACTAATGATATTGGAAGAGCAAGCTTGGGAAAAAACTGTTCTTTCTACTGTGCTACAGCGTTAATCTATTTTATCCTGCACAGCTGTCTTTCTCCCTCCTTCTGTGACATTGGATCTCCTTTGAGAAAGCACCCTTTTCCCTTTTCCCTTTGCCAATCATGTAGTTTGAGTGGTTTAGTCAATTATAATATCCCATCCCTTTGACCAAAGTGATGAGTTCGGGGATGGGGCAGGTCACTCAGTTAGGACCTGTATGATGGTTTAAGGCATTGGCAGGGCCAGTTTTGTTTTTGCTCTCCACCTGCCATGGAAGTGTGTGGATACAAGGCTTGGAGGGGCTACGGCCATCTGGGAACCACATGGAGTTTCAAAACAGACCCAGTTCAGTGAGAGCAGAGCTGAGGAGGACCCTAGTGGTATCATGTGAGGCTGGACTCATGCTGTGCCCAAAGCCAAATATATGTATCTGTGGATTTTTCTGTGACATGAGCCAAGACAGTCTTCCTTTTCTTCTTCCTCAGGCCAGTTTTCCTTAGTTCTTCCAACCAGCAGTGAGAGAAATCTAAGTGATTCACCTGGTTTTGTCTGTCACATGATTTCAGTTGTGTAGATAGGTTAACCTTTCTTCTGTTACCAACGTTCCACACAACTTGGAGACCATTCTGTAGTGTCTCCATCTTCTGTCATATACAGAAGAGGAGATACGCAGAGTCCTAGAACATCTCTGTTTTGCAGCATGTAAATAATTACATAGAAGGACCATCCGAGCTTCGTGGTAAATGCTTTCTCTTCCTTACCTTTGACCCAAGGAGTATCATAGTTACTCTTCAGATTTGGAAGAAGCTCTGAGTCATCAGGCATCCTTCCCATGTTTGTCTGTGCTCTACAGGGTCAAAAAAATGGGCATGCATGCCTCTGCAGATGAGAACTCACTTCTTCCTGAGGCCCCCAGCTGAGTATATATATTTGGACCCTACAGAATGATTTGAAGATTACCTTAAAACTTCAGGGTAAAAAAGACTTAAAGAGGCTGGTAAATCATTCACCTGGAAATGAATAGGGCTTCATTTCTTCTTCAATTTCTGTCCCATCTGTAATGCCTTATCATGTCTTATGAGAGTATTTGCTCAGGATGTGTCCTATAAGTTTGTGTGTTTCCACTTTTTCACCCTTCCCAGCCTGAATTGTACACCTCAGGGTATATGTAGAAAGAAGGGTACAAGGACCTCTTCCTGCCCAGTGTGTACTAATACCCCAGGCCAGCTCCTCAGCTCTCATACCTGGATGACTGGATAATCTCCATATTCTCATTCCCCGCTTCCAGTCCTGTGTGTGTGTTGGGAAGTGCACCCTTCAAAGCGCATTTCATTGCATCCCGACACAATGAAACTAGATACTTGAAAATCTGTAATGATTTCCTACTACCTGTATGTCTCTTGGCAATCTACCTGGCTTTCCTGGTTACAAGAAAATCCTCCCAACCAAAGGCTCCTGAGCTTTTCTTGGGCATGGGTGGCCTCAGGGTCCTCACCGTGGCATGGTTTGAAAGATCCTTATTGGCTACTGCATGCACGTTGATCAACAATTAGAAACATTTTTTCTCATATCCCTGTGTACCCAGCATGAATCATTTTGGTATTTAAATATAATCTCTCTTTTTATAATTATTTGTTTGATCTCCTACTCTTATTAGAAGTTTGACATTTCTCTCTGAAAGTATTTCCCGTCCTAAATTATTCAGGAGTCTCTGGGGCTTTTGCGGTCATTTGGGCCCTAATCAGTCTTGCTTCGAAGCACCACTAGAAGCTCGACCTCCAGTCGATGGCCCACTAGCCTGGTGCTAGTGAAGACGGGCTCTGCTTGGTGCCTTTGACAGCTCTGATGCTGGCGTGCCCCGCTTAGCCCCACACTACCCAAGCCTGCTTCCCGCCTTCCCCACAGCATTTTAGCCTCAGCATTGAGCCTGGCCAGGCCAAATTTCTCTAGCTGTGCAGTGAATTCTGTCTAGGAGCTCCTGATATCCTTTCCTGCCAGTGATCTAGGGTCAGGGCCTCCTTAGGCAGCCCCCACAGGGGTACCAACTTTCATTCTCAGAGCAGCATTCGGGATATCTGGTCTTTCCTTCAAGGCGGCCCTGGACTTGCCCTGCAAATCAGCCAACTTTCAGCCTCCAGCAGACAGCCTAGCAGGGATACTGTGAAGAGTCAACCTCTGTCCACCCACAAAGGCCTCCTTTACTTTCCCCTCCTGAGCAGTAGGTGGCTTGCCTATATTTACATAACTAAGGAAGAGTTCTCCAGGGATTCCTTCCTGAACAAAGAAAGCTTGTTCCAGGGCCTCATTTGTGTCTATTTAAGCTGAGACAGAGGAAACAGCTTCTAGCCGTCCCTAATGTGTATGTCTAGTTGGCTGTTAAGACAATTTCTGTGTCATTAGCAGTAATCTTCTCCTTTGCTTTTGGACAGAGCTGACTTTTTAAGCAATCTCTACGTCTATTTCACTCTCTTTGATAGTTTATTTCACAGGGGTCCTTAATACTAGGCAGATTTCCCCATTCTTACCACGTTAAGAAGCTGAGCCATGCAAGGCTCATTCTTTACACCTTAGTGATTATTCAGGCTCATTTTTTGGTCTGCTTTCTAACTGCTTTTGAGGCAGTTCAAAAAAACCTTCACTGTTCTCTAATTTTAATACAGTTGAAAACTTCTAGAACAGCATTTCCCAAGCAACCCCATTGTCCTGAGAAATGTTAATAGTCTGGGGAAAATATTCTTGTTCAAATAAGTTTGGTAAACACTGCATGTTACATCCTCCCTCTACATATGGGATATAGCATGGTGAAGGCACTGAAATGTCCTGAAGTGAGGAAAACAGTTAAACTTTTAATTAATCTAGGATTTCTCAAATGTGTATGTGAGTAGCAATTTAGATATCCCATGATCACATCAAACTCACTGTGTATAAAACTGGACTACTAAAAAAAAACAACAAAAAAAACTGGAATACTTTTTTTTTTTCCTCTTCAAACCCATTTCTATTTGGGTAAAGCTATTCCTTTGTTCACTCTGCCAGAAAGTAAACAGTTAAGGCCCCCATCACAAGGATTATTGAAATAGTCTCCCAAATCTGCCTTCAGGTTTGAATCACTACAAACTCATTTTCGGAGTAATATTGCAAAAATGCAAAGCTGATCATGTTGCTCAGAAGTTTAAAACTCGATAGTGGATCTCTGTTGCTTATAACAGAATAAAATCCAAACCCTTTCACAAGCCACACAAGGTTATTCATCATCAGTCTCCTTGTCTTGCTTTCCTAGCTCCATTACCCTCCTTGTTTCCGTCCCACCAAATTACCTAAGTTGTCGTCATTCTCCAGATTAATATTTATTAATACTGTTTTCTTTGCCTGATGCCCTTCCTCTCCCTATCCCTCACCCCCTCATCTCCAGTGACTTAAAGATCGCATACACACACACCACTCATCTCCAGTGACTTAAAGATCGCATACACACACACCACTTTATCCAGAGCTTGGGCTTTGGTTGGTTCTTGGATGTACTGAACCCTCCTGGGCTGACTCTGCTGACTTGTTCCTGCCCATTCCCTTCGTTCTAGCTGGACCTTCGTCCTCCTTCCCTGTCCTACAGATGTGTGGCCTTGGCACATTAAACAGGCTCTCTTCCTCCGCTCCTGAGACTTTGAGATCAAGTAAACCTGGGTTTCACCTTCCCCGCCCATAGCTCCCTGTGTGGGAGGGAGGTTGCTCAGCTTCTCAGATCCTCCATGTTTTGATCTGTACGATGGCCCAAGTGACGATCCCTACCTCACAGGATTGTAGTGAGGAGTGTGAATCACATTCTATGGTAAAGCAGTTGGCACAGTGTCTGGCAGAGGCTCAGTCAGTGGTAACTTCTCCTGAGCAATTCACCCATCATTTCCTTCATTCTGCAAATGGTTGCATGCTTCCTCTGCTGGGCATGTGCCTAAGACAGGAGGGAAGGGGGCAGGGCACAACCACTAAAAGAATGACACAGCCACTGAGGACACAACAAAAACTGGTTAGAACCTACTCAGCCCAAGATGGCGGAGGATGGAGCCTCATTATACACTCATTGTAATACATTAGCGACATGACACACCCGCAGGTGCCAAGATATTTCCAAGGCTGCCCATAAAAGGCCAAAAACTGGGTGGTAGCCCAATTCCTGGAAATCCCCGCCCCTTCCCCAAAATAGTTGGAATAATCCTCCCACTCATTAGCCTATGAAATTACCCAGCCCATAAAAACTGCCACACCTCAGGGCCCTTGCCTCTGAGACAGACCGCATTCTGCCTATGGAATGTGTACCTCTGCTTTCACTTTACTATGGCTCACTCATGATTTCTTTCCTGTGCGAAGCCAAGGACCCTCACTTGGTGCCTGTCCCAGGGGTTCACCTGAGACCTGGGACATGATCATCTTCTCATGCCCCGTTTTCCTGCAACCTCTTTACAAAGGGTATTAATAAATCTACTTCTTGCCTATCACTTTGTCTCTCGCCTGATTCCTCCTGTGCCAAGGCACAAAGAACCTGAGCTTCATTAAGTCCTGAGACAAACTGTGTGGTTTTGAAACAGGAGGGAAGGGGGCAGGACACAACCTTTAAAAGAATGACATAGTCATAGGACATGACAAAAACTCGTTAGAACCAACTAGGTCCAAGATGGCGGAAGATTCGATTTCCAGTGGACCTTGAGCCTCGTTATATGCTCATTGTAATACATTAGCATCTAAATGACACACCCACCGGTGCCATGACATATCTGAAGCCAACCAAAAGGCCAAAAAGTGGGCGGTGACCCAATTCCTGGAAATCTCCGCCCCTTCCCCAAATAGTTGGAATAATCCTTCCACTCATTAGCTTATGAAATTACCCAGCCCATAAAAACTAACCACACCATATTTTGGGGCCTCTCGCCTTCTGAGATGGCCATGCTCTGTCTGTGGAGTGTGTATCTCCCAAGGCCGTTCTCGCCTTTTGAGAGGGACCACATTCTGTCTATGGAATGTGTATCTCTCTAAATAAATCCACTTCTTACCTATCACTTTGTCTGTCACTGAATTCTTTGAGACGTAAAGAACCTGAACTTCATTAAATCCTGAGACCAGGTGTGTGATCTCGGTGAAAAGACTGTGGGTTCAAGTCCCAATCTGGGTTCTGGCTGGGTTCCAGTCCTGGCACATGGGTTCAAGTCCCATCTGAGTTGTGTGGTTTCAGTTTCAGTTGGAAGATTGTGGGTTTGAGTCCCAGCTGAGGCGCACCTGGGTTCGAGTCCTGTCCTAAGTCAGAGACTGAGGGTTCGAGTCCCATCGGAAGGAGTATGGTTTCATGGCCAGTGCTGCTTAACCACTGCGGACAGGTGGTCCCCTTCCCTCAAGATGCTGTTTGAGTTCAGGAAACAAAACAAGTAAAACATAAATAAATAACATAAGTACACCCAGTGATAAGTGCCATTAAGGAAATAAACAGAGTAAAATGATGAACCACTGGAGGAAGTTGTTACCGAACCAAACTTGGGTCTGCTCACCTGCCTGCAATAAAGCCAATCTACTGACACCAGGTTGTGGTGAAGGAAAGTGCAGTGTTTATTGCAGGGCACCAAGGGAGGAGTCCAGGCAGCTAGTGCTCAGAACACCAGGAACTCCTTGGTGGGTTTCAGGAGAGCATTTTTAAAGGCAAGGTGAGGGAGGGGAGTCCCAGGGTTTGTGCACAATTCTCTGACTGGTTGATGGTAAGGTAACAGGGCTGTGTCAAAGGGGTTGACATTATCACTCATTAGGCCCCAGTAGGCTTGGAGGCTACATGCTCATGGTCATCAAGTAGTTAATGTCTTCCATTTGGTGGGGTTTTTTGCATCTGTAAAACAACTCAGGAAATGTGCATCAGTTACTGTTATATTATCTAGGTACTTCAGAGAGGGGCTAAAGCAGAGGATATGGGGGAGGGGTCTGTCCTGGGAAAGCCCCATAGGGTCCTGCTTGGTTACAAAAGCCATATTAGGGTGGAACGAAGAACCTCTTTGAAGTACTGGAGACCCACTGGGAGAAGGATGCCAGTACTACTGCCTACTTATTCACACTGAATTTTACATAACTTATAAATCACATTTTAACTAGATTCTGGTCCCACCTCTTCCAGCAGAACCCTTTGGGATGGTCCTTTAACTTGACGTTTTGTCAAATCTAAAATCCCTCCTAATTCTAAAATGCCACTTATTGGTAAATGAATATGTACACATAGTATTTCATAAAGTAATGTTTTGCTTTGATAGTTCTTAGTTGTGTAATCCTCTCTGAAAACACCTAAGCTTAGGATTTTTTTTTTTTTTTGCCAAGGTCTACTTTATTTTCAATAATACTGACATTCCTTTAAAATTTTGAGAGTTATGAAGACTTAACTGTACATATGCTTTGGAGAGATAAAGACGTTATAAAGAGATAAAAACATGATAAAAAAATATTGCTTTGATTTTACATCCTCACTTCGTATTGTTATAAGAATGTTATTTCCAGAAATGGAAATCTAGTTTGAGAATTGAAACTCACCTTCTCTTTGCTGTCTCCAGGGTTCCTCCTGAAACTAAGCCTGAATCTTTGGGGTAGGTTTTTTTTTTTTTAAGTTCTCTCTATTAGATTCCTAATATACATGTAAATATGCACACAGATATGGGTTAATAGATATACCAAGATATAGTATATGTATCTACAAACATGTTGTCTGTAGTAACTTATTTAATGAACCTTATGCTTATAACTGTATGCATAAACATAATTCATGATTTTTAACTTGCATGTATTTTCTTAAGTACTGTATAGCTAGACATTGCAATTTCTATCACATGATGACATACCTGAGCCTCATTATACCTTTAGTTAATGTTGTTTATATGTAATTTAAGCTTTTTTTTAAAAAATTCAAACAGAAAGTCACAAAAATTATAATCATCCTCATAATTTAAGCTTTTTGGAAGAGGCTTTTAAACCAAAGTAGCAAGGTAAAGGAATAAGGCTGTGTGTACTAATCAGCATGTATTTGGCATGCTTTTAATCCTTTTTAAGGAATGCCCCCACACTGCAGATTATATAAGTAATTAAATAAATTATGACAATGTGACATGCTAAATGCAGTAATTGACAAAAGATGCTGTGGAGGAAGTCACGGAAAGGGATCAGCTCATCCTCAGTGTGGTTAAGGGAGGCGCCTTAGAGTTTATCCTCATGCTTCATCTAGGCAAAAAAAATAGGAAGGGGCACTGCTGCTGACTCTTATTTATTAGGCGCTTACCAATGCCATGTCCTTTTATCACCATCGTACTCCATCCTCACAGGAACCCTATGATGTTGGTATTTATCTCCATTTTATGGCCAAAGAAACTGAGGCTCAGAAATATAAGAAAAAATCATAGCTTGTAGGTGATGGAGCATGGATCTGAGTCAATGTCTAACTTCAGAGTCCACAGTCTTCATGATTTTACTGCACTGCTTCCAAGCAGAAGTGGGGCAGTATCTTCTAGATTGAGGGGCTGTGAAGTAGGAAGATATGGAATGGGGAATCCGTCTGGAGTGTTTGGGATTCTGCAGAGAGTCATCCTAGCATGAGTTAAGATGCAACTGGGGTGAACTGCATCTCGAGGTCCCGCAGAGACTGGGGCCAGGGTGGGAGGGCTCTTGAGTCTTGAAGGGTCTGCATTGATTCTGATGAAGGGCCAGTGAGTGGTTTTAGCAGAGAGACAAGAGATGACCCACTGTGCACTTGAGCCAAGCACTCCGTCAGTTGAGGGGGGAGGCAGTACTGGATGGTTGTAATGGCAGCGGTTGGAAGAGCAGATGTGAGACCCAAGCAGTGTGGTTGAAAAGTATGCAGACCTTTACTAGAGCGACGGCAAGATGGGCCCAGAGTTTGAGAGCTTTGTGGTGTTTAGGAAGTGATGTGACCCATGAAAGGGTAAGGATAGAGAAGAGAGAACATTGACTCCTGAGCTGCTCCTGGATGACTGGAGGGGAAGTAGAGTTCACTGCAAGGGGGAAATAATGGAGCAGGTGCAGGTGTAACTTACTGTATGTGTGTGGGTTTAATGCAAAAGAATTCTAATGGCATTTCTAACTAACTTTCTGTAGATATATTTTGCAACCCAGTAGGTATTTTGTCTGTCTTATTTTTCAAAGGTTTTTTTTTTTTTTTTTTTTTTACTATATTTGACCATTCTAAATTTTCCCTGTATTTCACTTTTGATGTTTTTTTGCACTTGCTGATTATCTAGGGGAGGCTTAGTCTCTGGTAGAACACTTAAAAACCTTTTTTTGGTTTCATGATTTCTTTTAAATATTGAACTTTTTTTTTTTTTTTTTTTTGTAATAGGAAGCTTTCTAGGAAAGGTGTCTGCATTTCCAAGGCTGTGGCAAATACATGCTGATTAGTATTCACATTCTTATTCCTAGCTTAGCTGTTGAGCCATATCCCATCTCAGCTGTGTTCTGGGATCCTTAACCCTGTCACATTGGTTTAAAGGTCGGGTACAGTTTTTCCAGTTACACATGGAGTTCATTGAGTCTAATTTGCTTTCAACAAATTGTTATTGTGAGTATGACAGTTGAGAATTCCACAAGGAGAATTGGTTAACCCCAGTGCATGATATCATAATAGCCAATTTACTGTCTGTACAAGCAGCAGTGATGCAAAACCCTTGGCCTTTAGTCCTCAACTATTGAGCCTGCGTATTTCTTCTCAACAGGATCCTCTAGAAAAGGAGAATGTCACTTTCCATCTTGATTTCTCCCTGTTTTTTTTAATGGCTTATGCACATCTGTAGGAATAAAGGAGTGCTGGCATTTGCTTTCCATGCTCAGTGAGTGGAGCGTGTGGGTGGAGCAGGATGAATGCTGTCATCTGCACAGGGTTAGCGGAGGAAGTGCGCCTCAGGAGCATGATGGACCCCAGAAGACAATAGGGAACAATGCTTGGCAGTCACTGCAGCTGTGTGGAGTCCGGCCACACAAGCTTCCTCTGGATAGTTTAGTATCTGAGTCACTTGTTTTCCACCTAAAGCACCTGTGTCTTTGGAGGACTGCATTGGAGAAATATTAATGGAATAGGGGCCTTTCTCTGGTTTGCCTCAGTGCCCGTTCTAGTGCCCTCTGTGTGTGAAAAGTCCTGCTGAATCAACATGGTGTTTGAGGACTAATAGTGTCGGGACAAGCCGGTGTGTAGAGCAGTCAAAAATCATCAGGTTAGAATGAATGAATGGCATTTAAATCTTCTGGAGTATTCCCCCTGGAACTGTGTGCATGTGTGCACACAGTCAGTTTCATACTAAATGTGCTTCGTGACCCTAGGAAGGCTTTATCTTGCTACTTTCTTCTTATGTTTCTGTGTAAAGGGTATAGGCTCATGCTTGCTCCTTCTGAGTGAACAGGTACCTTATAGGTAATTTCTACTCTTGAAGTTGTCTTTTTAAAGTAGCTGCCTACTCATAATTCATCTTAGACACTGATCACCTTAGAATGGTTGTATTATGATATGGGAGGATATAGTGCACCATTTTTATTGGTTTGTCTAGGTCAAGTTTTGATGTTATTGATAGCATTGGCATTGGATCGGGTAAAGTAATAAAAAGAAAAGTTGCATAGAAGGCCAGATTCAGGTTAGAACTAACTCTGTGTCTGCTCCTTATGTCTATGAGGTTTAACATTGCTTTAGCAAAATCCCTGCTGATGTTTTTCTAATAGCCTATTCAGTTTTGGGGAGGAAACAGCAGAAGAATGTTTATTTATTACTGCCAGATGATAACGTACAATTTCTTAGGGAGCTAGTAGTTGAAAATTTCAGAGCATTATAGTGAAACTACTACAAAGTATGATAAAATGGAGATGATATTAATTAGCATTTGTTTTCCAAAAAATCACTAAGGGTTTTTCATGTTTGTTGTAACTTGGATTTTGGTCAGTAGACTGCCCCTAAGATTTTCATAAGTAAATAGATATATAGGTAGATAAGTAAGCAATCAAACACATATATCCTTTTTCCTATACTGTTTTGGGCCCATAGTTTTACTCCCTTGTACAGCATTTGGAAAGTTCCAAGTGAAGGCACAGAAATTCCCTAAGAAGCAACAATTCCAGTTACAGATAATGAACTATTTAGAAAATCATCACTAATGATAAATCATAGTCTACCTAAATTTTCTAGTCATTGATCCTGGAGCAGCATAGAATTAATTTATAAATGTTCTGTAGAAAAATCCTTCAAATACGTGAATCTGTAGAAAAATCCTTCAAATACATGAATCTGTAGAAAAATCCTTCAAATACATGAAGATTGTTTTCATGCTTCTCTGTCTTTTCTTCTTTAAATGAAATAAGCATAATATCCTCAATTCCTTCCTTTTTGTTTATAACCTGCTCACGTTTAAGAATAATTTGAGACATCTTACCGTGACAACACATATAAAACAGAGCAGTTAAAGATTAAAATATTGAAAACTGAAAGAGATTAGAAGCTCTTTTGAGGAAGGGACACTTATCATCATACCAGCTAGTTTGAGGACTGCATTTATCTCTCAGCTGTCCTGAAGTCAGGGAAAAAACCCAATTAATTAGAAAAGTGAGCTTTTGAATTGGCCTTAAACCTTTGTGCCTGGTAGAATTTGGAAAAAAACAGAATAAGCCCATGAATTAAAAAAACATATATTATAGAAATAATCATACATACAGAAATGTGTCAATAGAAAGACCACTACAGTGACCATTCATATATCCACTTTTGAAAAGTTGTTAACATTTGACCATATTTGCTTTTTCTAGTATTATTATATAAACATAATTTCCTATTTTTCCTGAACCATTTCAAAGAAAATTATAGGTAAGCATCATGCATTTGTCTCCTAAATACTTCAAGCTTTATAGCTTCCCAAATAAGGCTATTTCCTATGTAGCCATAATAATCTTTATTGCACATAATATGAATAATACTTCCCTAATACCACTAGACCGTATCTCTTGCTATATCTGGACTATACTCAGATTTCAGCAGTTGTCCCTAAAATATCTTTTATAGCTGGTTTCTTTGAACCAGGATTGAATCAATGTATTTGGTTGTTGTCTCTTAAAGAAAAATGTTTTCTTCGGTTTTATACATATTTTGTTTTGTGTTTAATTTTCTGATAATCTACCAAAGGTGATGATCATTTCTGATGGGTTTTTGTTGGACTAAAACTACTGTTCTTTTTTTGAGTTTAGAGTCAGGCTTGAGTTTTCTGTAATCAAGGGCATTTTTAAAAGCCTTGGCTGCATTCACTAAAGGAGGGGCTCAGTAAATGTTTTCGTTAGAATCAAACAACTTAAGTCCAATAATGGTAAACAACTTGCAAGTATTTTAGGACTACTGTTATATACCAAGCTCTGAAACAACCATCCGGAATTATTCAATACATTTTTATGTAGAGTTTCAGTACAGTGAATATACTGTTGTAGACAAATAGATTGATTGGTAAAACATGTTTTTTTGTCAGGAAACTCAAGAATTCTTGAGAGAGTCATGGGCACTTGAGTTCTAAGATTTTTACCTGGCTCAAAAAATATTATCTAGAAAGTATTTAAGCCATTCTGACCTTGTCAAAAATGTCAGCGTTCTGATACAGCCCTGCGTGAAAGAATCCTATAATTTCAAGAACAATTAGAGAGTTAGATGTCATATTCCTGCCCATGGGATTTTATTTCCATGGAGAGTTGACCCAAATATTATTACGTATGACTCACAATTCCAGGATATTCTGATCGAGAGGTTTCACTGTTTTTATTTTTCCTTGCATGGTATTATATTTAAATTTTTCTTAGGTTTTGGTTTTAAGGAATGTATTAAAATTTCAAAAGCAATAATTTTGAGGACTAGATTAGAGGAGAATAGAATAGTTCTTAGGAAGAACTTATATGTCAGTGGTACCAAATGTCAATCTCAAAATGAAGATCATGTTTTAGTCTTATCCCCTTAGTAGCAAAGAAATGGAAACAAGGGGATTTTCTTATAACTGGGTGGATTTCCCCCCTTTAATTTAAATTTTATTGTTGTTATATTAAGAGTGAGTTACTACATTGACAAGAATTACCAAAATTTAAGTCATAAAATTTTGGACTTCCTTGGTTATCCAGTGGTTAACACTCCATGCTTCCACTGCAGGGGGCATGGGTTCAATCCCTGGTTGGGGAAGTTCCACATGCCACGCGGTGCAGCCAAAACCAACCAACCAAAAACAAAAACAAAAACAAACAAACAAAAAGTCATAAAATTTTATAAGCATATCTTCTTCATTATAGGGCCAGTGTGCTTGTAGTTTGTTCAGGATAACCCTTTGTCTTCCTGTGTTATTACACATCATTTGTTAAATACATAAAACCTATTCCTACTTTGAGTCTTGTCAATAATATAATGTAATAGTTATATCCTTTTCTTTTCCATGAAAAATTTCCCATGTAATCCATACAGTCTTATTTGACATTCTTTCTGTCTCTAGTACCAGCTGATCTAAAAGGAATCTGGAAAGCATTCTTCATTCCGCCTTTAGGAAGTGCAGCATAGTGTTTGGTAAACACTTTTTCTGAGATGAGAATCAGGCACAGTCAGTCAATAATTTCCCCCCTTTACTTCTGCATTCATTTTGAATATTTCATGAAAAAAGATTTTAGTTTTGTTGCAGAAAAAAAAATACCAATGCCCAGATGTGCCAAAAAAAAAAAAAAAACCCACAAAATACCTGCAAGAAGGTTTACAGCAATGAAACAGCAGTTGAAAAAGTACTGAAATATAATCTCTTCTACACTTAATATCTTCTCCTATTCCTAAACCTTAACTATTCATTATGATGTAAAATATGTTACTAACTTTTAAAAGATTCAGCAAAATTCAAAATCCCTAGTTTAGGGATTATTATTTAGGATTTCTAATAAGAATAGTAAAACAATAGGGATGATGCAAATTTATTATTACATGCCAAAGGAGATAGGCTTTTTTGGGGGTGTGTGAGAAAAGAATAAAAGTAACACATTAGCAATTTAATAATAACAAGGCAATCTTTACCTTCATATATAGCTTCTCTTTAGTGCATATATTTATATCAGTGAAAGTTTATTAACTTTACAAATTTGATCTAAGTGAATATAGGCATATAGGGTGATTAAAATATGAAGGCAAGCAGGATTTCAGCAATGATATCAGCTAATTAACCAAGAAAACCAATTTATCTACTTTGTACAGTTTCTGAGAAGATTAAAACAGATAATGTTGTATGTAAGGTCTTTACTATAATGCCTGACACGTGAATGTGTGCTAGAAAAATGTTATTGATGAAATGTATGTTTAAACATAATTAATTGGACAGAGGCAGTTCTTTTTGTATGTTTACATATTGTTCCTCTATCCTAAAATGAAACCTCTCTTTTTTTTCCCGCATTCACATAATTTTTATTATAGTATATTGTTATAATTCTTCTATCTTATTATGACTTATTTTTTTCTTTCTTTTTTTAAAAAATTAATTAATTTATTTATTTTTGGCTGCATTGGGTCTTCGTTGCTGTGCATGGGCTTTCTTTAGTTGCGGCGAATGGGGGCTACTCTTCGTAGCGGTGCATGGGCTTCTCATTGAGGTGGCTTCTCTTGTTGCGGAGCATGGGCTCTAGGCGTGTGGGCTTCAGTAGTTGTGACACACGGGCTCAGTAGTTGTGGCACACCGGCTCAGTAGTTGTGGCTCATGGGCTTAGTTGCTCTGCGGCATGTGGGATCTTCCCAGACCAGGGCTCGAACCTGTGCCCCCTGCATTGGCAGGTGGATTCTTAACCACTGTGCTACCAGGGAAGTCCCTAGATGCCTTCTTAAAAACCGTTACAACCCAAGCTACACCTTCAAAACGAACATGTTATGGCCAACACGAATCCCTGGCAGAGGCCTTCCAATACCCCTCCTGCAGGTTCAACTCATTAGGTTCAAAATATAGATGATTTTCTTTTTTTTAGTTTTTTTTTTTTAAATTGAAGTATAGTTAATTAAAGATGTTGTGTTAGTTTCAATTGTACAGCAAAGTGATTCAGTTACACACACATATATATATGCTTATTTAAAAATTAACAGCAGCAGCTACCTTTTGTTTGTTGGAAGATTTTTAATCACAGTTTCAATTTCATTACTTGTGATTGGTCTGTTCATATTTTCTATTTCTTCCTGGTTCAGTCTTGGAAGGTTATACCTTTCTAAGAATTTGTCCATTTCTTCCAGGTTGTCCATTTTATTGGCATAGAGTTGCTTGTAGTAGTCTCTTAGGATGCTTTATATTTCTGCAGTGTCTGTTGCAACTTCTTTTTCATTTCTAATTTTATTGATTTGAGTCCTCTCCCTATTTTTCTTGATGAGTCTGGCTAAAGGTTTATCAATTTTGTTTATCTTCTCAAAGAACTGGCTTTTAGTGTTATTGACCTTTGCTATTGTTTTCTCTGTTTCTGTTTCATTTATTTCTGCTTTGATCTTTATGATTTCTTTCCTTCTGCTAACTTTGGGTTTTGTTTGTTCTTCTTTCTCTAGTTCCTTTAGGTGTAAGGTTAGATTGTTTATTTGAGATTGTTCTTGTTTCTTGAGGTAGGCTTGTATTGCTATAAACTTCCCTCTTAGAGAAACCTCTTTCCACTACAGTTTGTATTTGCGTCAATTTGAAATCAAAGTTATACATTTAACTTCTCTGAGGAACCAAATACGTGAGTGGTGAAAACATAAAATGCATAAAACGTTTACTACTGATTGCTCAGTAATAACCAGTAGCCATAATTCATAACCCATCTTGAACTATATTATATATAGCCTGAACCATATGAAATTGCTAATATTTGACAAAAATTGCAGTTTGTGTGGTTTAACCTAATATTTTGGCTCTAGATGGCTTATGAAGAAAAGATGATTGTTTTAAAATGAGGGCTGTCAGTGTAGACGATGTTCATATCATCTTTGTATAGTTCATATTTTCTACATGCCATTTTTTTTTTGGGGGGGCGGTAAAACTAGAACCAAATGAGTATATGTTGTAGCGAGTGTGGTTTTCCTTTAACATAAAGGGGAACTTGGAAACAGTAACAGTATTGCTTCTCTTTATGTAATAGAAAAAGAAAATCTTGGAATTAGTCAGGAGACCTGGGTTTGGTGTAATAAAGAGTTCTCCAGTTCTGTCTCTTATGATTGCTTGCCTTCTCATTTGTTACATTATTTCTTGGCTAGTCAACAAAAATTTAGTTTTGATTCTTTATTTGGAAATCCAAATTATCACGAATTGGGCTTGCTTTTAAGTAGCTGTGTGTATTAATTAACATAAGGTCTGTGCTCATCTCCCTGATTCTTTGTGAAATTGTATTGCTGTGTTGATAAATGAATATACATTTGTAATTACTGCTTAATATTATGTCTGCCCTACCAGATTTTAATTCCCTCAAGAATAATGATTTGTGGTGTCAAAGATCGGGAGTTAAGATTTTTTTCTAGGCTTTTTTTTTTTTCTGGAAAAGAAAAAATATTCTAATATAGGAATTTAGGATAAGAACTGTGAAAAACATTTTTTGCTGTTCCCCATGTTCACCAGTGGTAACACCCAAAGTAGTCCATATCTGGTATTCTTTTTAACAGCACATGTCATTTTGCAAGTAACAAAATATTACTCTGCTTCAAAGGGTGGTATTGAAACAAACCCTGAAGATCAATAAAGAATATGTTATAGGTCTTTGAAATCTTATGCAAATATATCAAAATCACATGCAAATGAATCGATAGCTTTCTGTTCCATGTAATTGTGTCACAGTCTTTGAGCAGATCTATTAAGAGCAAATCTAATGATGATTTATTATTTTTTGAAGATAAACCTCATGGTTGCAGGGGAAGGTAATGACATAAGTTTATAGATGTTCCCTGTACTTAATTCTATTTCCCCTGATCATGTGGAGAATTTGAAAGTGATAGTTGTTCCCTATTAAGCATTTAAAAATCATCTAGGCTAATCTTGTTCAGATTATTGAATATTTTAGTTTAGTAGTCTTGTTGCTTTAGCATGTGATTTTAGAACGATAATTCTCAGACTGTTTGTTGATTACCAAAACATGGGGAAGAATTCGTGGCCATTCTTGTAGTTGATTACAAGGTTTTCTATGTCTGTCTGTCATCTCGCTCCTTACCTGCTCCACCTGGTATCATCAGTGTCACCTGTGAGCTTGCTTGTGGGTGTGCTCGGGATCAGCTGATGCGCCAGAAGATGCTCTAGGCTCTTCTTCCATTGTTCCCTAGGTGCCTCTGTGGTCCCTGTCAGGAAAGGCTGAGGGATACCACCAGTGAAGCCTTGGAGGCCCAGCCGGGCCATCGGAATCCCTCAGGGCAGCAGAGCCACACTGTATTGTGGGCAGAAGTGGAAGGATACTGCCCTTCTCAGTGCTCTCCGCTTTTCCCCTCTCTTGTAGTCTGTGCCCTCTCTGGGCTCAGCAGGTGTCCTTACAGTAGAGACGAAGGAACAAGTCAGCATGTTATGCTATTGTGGGACCTCCTCCCTCTGTGTGTGGGAGACCTGCTCTTGAGTCCTCTTTCTTTTCTTTCTGGTTATATTGTCATTAGGATGAATTATTTTTCTTTAGGTTCCTCAGCAGTTAGATTTATGGTAGTCACCTACCAGTCATAACAAGGAAGTCAGGCATGGTTGAAACACAAAGATTTGGTGTAGGTTCTAGCAATAACACAATTCCTGCTCCTGCTTTTAAGGAATTTACCATATAAATGGAGTTTTAAAATACTGTGGATTTCATGAAAAGCCTCATTTGTGACAGACACTGTCATGCTATTCACCAAACCTGTTTCTTCTTTTGGGCACATATCTATATGGCATTTCCCAGCCTCCGTGGCA
The DNA here is from genome assembly GCF_009873245.2 of Balaenoptera musculus. Taxonomy (NCBI): domain Eukaryota; kingdom Metazoa; phylum Chordata; class Mammalia; order Artiodactyla; family Balaenopteridae; genus Balaenoptera; species Balaenoptera musculus. Next base: position 94,812,854 of record NC_045785.1, on the reverse strand, counting down.
GTTCGATGTGGCCATGTGACTGCATGTATGTGTGTAGAAGTAATATTTATCATCTCCAGGCCTGGCCCATAAAAACTTTCTAACTGCTATCCTCCATGTGTGTTTGCTTTTTCCCATCCACCAACTGAATACAGAGGTCCTTGAGGCCTTAGGGGATGGGGAAGCCACAGAATGTATGGATACAGGGTCCCTGAATCATTATGTAGGGGAAGGTTGCCTGCTGACCAGGAACACTCGTTGGATTATTATATGAACAAAAATAAACTTTCAACATGTTAAAACACTGAAATTTGGGGGTTGGTTTGTTACCGAAGTTAGTGTTACTCTTTCACATCATTTTCCAGTAGTTCTCCACCTTCTTCACTCTCACACACCTGAGAGATGAGACACTTACATCAATATTCATGATCCTCTATGGCAGGGAGAAGATGTTTTCAAGATGGGCAGAGAAGTCACTATAATCACACGTTGCAGAAAAATTGCAGAGAAATGCCGTTAGATTTAGCAGCAACTAGACCACTGTTAGGACAGTTGCAGTTGACTGGGGGTGGCAGAAGACCCAGTTTCAGGAGGATGAAAAGTGAGTGGTAGATGAGCTTGTGGAGACAGTGAGTGAATTTACTGACTGGAATAGATTCCAGCAAGATAACCATAGGATTGTAAAATTCATGGAAAACAAGAGAATTGTTTATTGTTGAAGCCATTTGTGGAAAGAGCCAAAGGCGAGGATCTTCACTGACATGATGGTAGGTAACCATACATCTGTGTTTGCCCAGGGTGAACTTGGTTTATGCCTTTAACCCAGCATCATTATTAATAGTGCCTTCATTCTTAGCAGTGGGCTAGTTTGGATAAAAATATTATACAGTCACCCCCACACTTTACAGCCTCATCTGAGTACAAGAGTAGCTGTTAAACACATAGAAATTTAACTCATAAGTGACCATTGCATCTGTGGAGCGTTTTTTAGTTTTTTTTAAAATAGATCTTTATTGGAGTATAATTGCTTCACAAGACTGTATTAGTTTCTGTTGCACAACAAAGTGAATCAGCCGTATACATACACATGTCCCCATATCCCATCCCTCTTGAGCCTCCCTCCCATGCTCCCTATCCCACCCCTCTAGGTCATCGCAGAACACCAAGCCAATCTCCCTGTGCTATGCTGCTGCTTCCCACCAGCCAATTATTTTACATTCAGTAGTATATATATGTTGACGCTACACTCACTTCACCCCACCTTCACCCTCTCACCCCATGTCATCAAGTCCATTCTCTATGTCTCCCTCTTTATTCCTGCCCTGCAACTAGGTTCATCAGTACCAATTTTTGTTGTTTTAGATTCCATATATATGCGTTAGCATACGGTATTTGTTTTTTTCTTTCTGACTTACTTCACTCTGTATGACAGACTCTAGGTCCATCCGCCTCACTACAAATAACTCAATTTTGTTTCTTTTTATGGCTGACTAATATTCCATTGTATATATGTGCCACATCTTCTTCATCCATTCATCTGTTGATGGATATTTAGGTTGGTTCCATGTCCTGGCTATTGTAAATAGTGCTGCAGTGAACATTGTGGTGCATGTCTCTTTTTGAATTATGGTTTTCTCAGGGTATATGCCCAATAGTGGGATTGCTGGGTCATATGGTAGTTCTATTTTTAGTTTTTTAAGGAACCTCCATACTGTTTTCATAGTGGTTGTATCAATTTACATTCCCACCAAGAGTGCAAGAGGGTTCCCTTTTCACCACACCCTTTCCAGCATTTACTGTTTCTAGATTTTTTGATAATGGCCATTCTGACTGCTGTGAGGTGATACCTCATTGTAGTTTTGATTCTCATTTCTCTAATAATTAGTGATGTTGAGCATCTTTTAATGTGCCTCTTGGCCATCTGTATGTCTTCCTTGGTGAAATGTCTATTTAGGTCTTCTGCCTATTTTTTAACTGGATTGTTTGTTTTTTTTGATATTGAGCTGCATGAGCTGTTTGTATATTTTGGAGATTAATCTTTTGTCGTTTCATTTGCAAATATTTTCTCCCATTATGAGGGTTGTCTTTTTGTCTTGTTTATGGTTTCCTTTGATGTACAAAAGCTTTTAAGTGTAATTAAGTCCCATTTGTTTATTTTTTATTTTATTTCCGTTACTCTAGGAGGTAGGTCAAAAAAGATCCTGCTGTGGTTTATGTCAAAGTGTGTTTTTCCTGTGTTTTCCTCTAAGAGTTTTATATTGTCTGGTCTTACATTTAAGTCTTTAATCCATTTGGAGTTTATTTTTGTGTATGGTGTTAGGGAGTGTTCTAATTTCATTCTTTTACATGTAGCTGTCCAGTTCTCCCAGCACCACTTATTGAAGAGGCTGTCTTTTCTCAACTGCATGTTTTTGCCTCCTTTGTTGTAAATTAGGTGCCCATATGTGCATGGGTTTATCTCTGGGCACTCTATCCTGTACCACTGATCTATATTTCTGTTTTTGTGCCAGTACCATACTGTCTTGATTACTGTAGCTTTGTGGTATAGTTTGAAGTCAGGGAGCCTGATTCCTCCATCTCCGTTTTTCTTTCTCAAGATTGCTTTGGCTATTTGGGGTCTTTTGTGTTTACACATGAATTGTAAAATTTTTTGCTCTAATTCTGTGAAGAATGCCATTGGTAGTTCGAGAGGGATTGCATTGAATCTGTAGATTGCTTTGGGTAGTATAGTCATTTTCACAATATTGATTCTTCCAATCCAAGAACATGGTATATTTCTCCATCTGTTTATGTCATCTTTGATTTCTTTCATCAGTGTTTATAGTTTTCTGAGTACAGGTTTTTCGCCTCCTTAGGTGGGTTTATTCCTAGGTATTTTATTCTTTTTTGCTGCAATGGTAAATGGGAGTGTTTCCTTAATTTTTTTTTCTGATTTTTCGTTGTTAGTGTATAGGAATGCAAGAGATTTCAGTGCATTAATTTTGTATCCTGTAACCTTACCAAATTCATTGATTAGTTCTAGTAGTTTTCTGGTGACATCTTTAGGATTTTCTATGTATAGTGTCATGTCATTGGCAAACAGTGACAGTTTTACTTCTTCTTTCCCAATTTTGTATTCCTTTTATTTCTTTTTCTTCTCTGATTGCTGTGGCTAAAACTTCCAAAACTATGTTGAATAATAGTGGTGAGAGTGGGCAACCTTGTCTTTTTCCTGATCTTAATGGAAATGCTTTCAGTTTTTCACCATTGAGGACGATGTTGGCTGTGGGTTTGTCATATATGGCCTTTATTATGTTGACGTAGGTTCCCTCTATGCCCATTTTCTGGAGAGTTTTTATCATAAATGGGTGTTGAATTTTGGCAAAAGCTTTTTCTGCATCTATTGAGATGATCATATGGTTTTTATCCTTCAATTTGTTAATATGGTGTATCACATTGATTGATTTGCATATATTGAAGGATCCTTGCATCCCTGGGATAAATCCCACTTGATCATGGTGTATGATCCTTTTAACGTGCTGTTGGATTCTGTTTGCTAGTGTTTTGTTCAGAATTTTTGCATCTATGTTTATCAGTGATATTGGTCTATAATTTTCTCTTTTTGTGATATCTTTTTCTGGTTTTGGAATCAGGTTGATGGTGGCTTCATAGAATGAATTTGGGAGTGTTTCTCCCTCTGCAATTTTTTGGAAGAGTTTAAGAAGGATCTGGTGTTAGCTCTTCTCCAATTGTTTGACAGAATTCACCTGTGAAGCCATCTGATCCTGGACTTTTGTTTGTTGGAAGATTTTTAATTAGGGTTTCAATTTCATTACTTGTGATAGGTCTGTTTATATTTTCTAATTCTTCCTGGTTCAGTCTTGGAAATTTGTACCTGTCCAAGAATTTGTCCAGTTCTTCCAGGTTGTCCATTTTATTGGCATATAATTGCTTGCAGTAATCTGTCATGATCCTTTTTATTTCTGCAGTGTCAGTTGTGATTTCTCCTTTTTCATTTCTAATTTTATTGATTTGTGTCCTCTCCCTTTTTTTCTTGATGAGTCTGGCTAAGAGCTTATCAATTTTGTTTATCTTCTCAAAGAACCAGCTTTTAGTTTTATTGATCTTTGCTGTCGTTTCCTTCATTTCTTTTTCATTTATTTCTGATCTGATCTTTATGATTTCTTTCCTTCTGCTAACTTTGGGTTTTCTTTGTTCTTCTTTCTCTAGTTGTTTTAAGTGTAGGGTTAGATTGTTTATTTGAGATTTTTCCTGTTTCTTGAGGTGAGATTGAATTGCTATAAACTTCCCTCTTAGAACTGCTTTTGTTGCATTCCATAGGTTTTGGGTCGTCGTGTTTTTGTTGTCATTTTTTTCTGTGTATTTTTTAATTTCTTCTTTGATTTCTTCAGTGATCTCTTGGTTATTTAGTAGTGCACTGTTTAGCCTCCGTGGTTTGTGTTTTTTACGGTTTTTTTCCTGTAATTGATTTTCAATCTCATACTTGTGGTCAGAAAAGGTGCTTGATACGATTTCAATTTTCTTAAATTTTCTGAGGCTTGATTTGTGACCCAAGATGTGATCTGTCCTGGAGAATGTTCCATGTGCGCTTGAGAAGAAAGTGTATTCTGCCACTTTTGGGTGGAATGTTCTATAAATATTAATTAGATCTATCTGGTCTGTTGTGTCACTTAAAGCTTGTGTTTCCTTATTTATTTCTGTTTGGATGATCTCTCCATTGGTGTAAGTGGGATGTTAAAGTCCCCTACTATTAATGTGTTACTGTCAATTTCTCTTTTCATGGTTGTTAGCATTTGCATTATGTATTGAGGTGCTCCTATGTTGGGTGCATAAATATTTACAATTGTTATATCTTCTTCTTGGATTGATTCCTTGATCATTATGTAGTGTCCTTCTTTGTCTCTTGTGATAGTCTTTGTTTTAAAGTCTGTTTTGTCTGATATGACAATTGCTACTCCAGCTTTCTTTTGACTTCCATTTGCATGGAATATCTTTTTCCATCCCCTCACTTTGAGTCTGTATGTGTCCCTAGGTCTGAAGTGGGTCTCTTGTAGACAGCATAGATATGGGTCTTTTTTTTGTGTCCATTCAGCCAGTCTGTCTTTTGGTTCAGGCATTTAATCCATTTACATTCAAGGTTATTATCGATATGTATATTCCTATTACCATTTTTTGAATTGTTTTGAGTTTGTTTTTGTGAGTCTTTTCCTTCTCTTGTGTTTCCCGCTTTGAGAAGTTTCTTTAGCATTTGTTGCAAAGCTGGTTTGGTGGTGCTGAATTTTCTTGGCTTTTGCTTGTGTGAAAAGCTTTTGACTTCTCCATCGAATCTCAGTGAGATCCTTGCTGGGTAGAGTTATCTTGGTTGTAGGTTTTTCTCTTTTATCACTTTAAGTATATCCTGCCACTCCCTTCTGGCCTGCAGAGTTTCCACTCAAAATTCAGCTGATGACCTTATGGGGATTCGTTTGTATGTTATTTTTTGTTTTTCCCTTGCTGCTTTTAATATTTTTTCTTTGAATTTAATTTTTGTTAGTTTGATTAATATGTGTCTTAATGTATTTTTTCTAGGGTTTATTCTGTATGGGACTCTGTGTGCTTCCTGGACTTGGGTGACTATTTCCTTTCCCATGTTAGGGAAGTTTTCAACTATAGTATCTTCAAATATTTTCTCAGACCCTTTCTATTTCTCTTCTTCTGGGACCCCTATAATTTGAATATTGGTGCATTTAATGTTGTCTCAGAGTTCTCTGAGATTGTCTTCAATTCTTTTCATTCTTTTTTCTTTATTCTGCTCTTCAGCAGTTATTTCCACCATTTTGTCTTCCAGCTCACTTATTCGTTCTTCTGCCTCAGCTATTCTGTTTTTGATTCCTTCTAGTGTATTTTTCATTTCACTTATTATGTTGTTTATCTCTGTTTGTTCTTTAGTTCTTCTATATCTTTGTTAAGGACTTCTTGTGTTTTCTCAATCCGTGCCTCCATTCTATTTCTGAGATTCTGGATCATCTTTACTATCATTACTCTGAATTCTTTTTCAGGTAGATTGCCTATTTCCTCTTCGTTTATTTGGTCTTGTAGGTTTTTACTTTGCTCCTTCATCTGTGACATATTTTTTTGCCGTCTCATTTTTCTTTTTTTTTTTTTATGAGTGGGATTGTGTTCCTGTCTTACTGGTTGTTTGGCCTGAGGCTTCCAACACTGGAGTTTGTAGGTTATTGCGTAGAGCTGGGTCTTGGTGCTGAGATGAGGAACTCCGTGAGACCTCACTCCAATGAATATTCCCTGGGGTCTGAGGTTCTCTGTCAGTCCAGTGGTTCACACTCAGAGCTCCCACCGCAGGAGCTTCGCCCCTACCCTGGTCTCGTGAACAAAAATCCCGCAAGCCATGTGGTGTGGCCAAAAAAAGAAAAAAAAGAACAATAACAAAGTAAAAAATAAAATTAGACTAGGAAAGTAACAGATATGTTAGAAAGAATATAAGAATAAAAATATAGATGAATCAATAACCGGAAGGTACATCAGTACCACAATAGTAAAGAAGAGGAGGAAGGAAAAGAAAAAAAATTTAAAAAGTGGGGGGGAAGGACTTGGCTGTGGAGGGCGTGACCTAAGCAAGGGTGAGGTTTGGGTGATGGGCAGGGCCAATGCTTAAGACCCACAGGGCTGGAAAAGACCTTGGGAGCTGTGGGGGTAGGGCTTAGGCTCAAGGAACAGAAGGGGCCCAGACGTGTCCCCCACCCCTGGTCTCAGAGGGCAGGGGACCTCACCTGGGAACCCAGCAGGCTTCCTGGGCTCCAGTGGGCGGGGCAGATGCCCTCCTCTCCTGCTCCTCTGGTCTGGGAGGCCCCCTCCTGCCTGCTTCTCCTGATCTCGCCGGCCTCCCTCCTATGCCCCCAAGGACCCGTGCGGCCTGGAGGGGGCTTTGGAGGGCAGGGGATCATACTGGGAGCTCAGCAGTCTCCCCGGCCCGAGTGGGCCAGGTGATGGCCCTCCGCTCCTCTCCCGCTCCTCCCAGAGAGTCCCTCCTGCCTGCCTTTCCTGATTTCCCTGGCTTCGGGGCTTCGGGGCTCTGATCCTGTCTGGCCTCCACTTCTCCTCCCCGCCTCAGTCCCCCTACATCCTACCGGTTCATTTTGGGGTTCTTCCCGTCTCCTTGGGCATTAGAGTTCCCCACCAGTGGCTGGCAGGCGCCCTAGGTATGGGGAGGTGCTAACTCTGTGTCTTCCCACACCGCCATCTTGACTCCGCCTCTTTAGTTACTTTTTAATTAGGGAGTTGAAAGATTGTGTTTCTTCTCTTACTTTAATCACATTGTAGAGTTAGCCCTAATATAGGATTATATTTAGGAATAAGAATGTTGTATAACTTCACTGTTCCTGATTATCTTTTAGTCAGTTTTTTATTGTTTCTCTGGCTATTCTCTTGGATGGTTTTTGTGTCCTCTTTGTCATAAAGAATAACTGTTTTTTTTTTTTTTAAATGACATGTTAAAAGAACTGGCTGCAATATAGATGATTTTGTTTTTTCCTGCACATGAGATGGTAAAGACCTTTCTAAGTGTGATAACAAGAACTCAAAAAAAACGTTGATAGGTTTTCCTGTATAATTTAAGAAAACTTATGAGCCTCAAAAGTACCCCCAAATAAAAGGCATATATAGCAGACTCTGACAAAATGTGATACTTAGGGCAAATGCAGTGTTAGAAGTTTTATTTTTTGTAAAGAGTAAATATAGATTACAATAGAAAACATGTTTCTCCTCCTGTATCCAGCATAGGTTATTGAATTTAATACTTCTAGCTACTTTATTATTTCTGTTTTGCAAATGATGGTTGGGTAACTTGCCATGGCCACGCAACTAGTAAGTGGTAGAGCAGGGGTTTCGATACATGTGGTCAGATTCCAGAACACAAGCTCTTAACCAGTGCTTTCGTCAGTATACAAATGAAAAAGTCAAAAGAAGAATGCTCCAAGGACGCAGCCAGTTCTCATTCACATAGAACCACACTCATGTGCATATACTTATTAACACAAATGACCAATAAAAATCCTGAAAGTTGTTGAAAATGATGGGAAAAACAAACACAAGTGTAAAGAACAAACTACAAGGCTTAATTTTTGTCCATGAGATAGATTACCAAATCTTTAGTACCAAATGGAAATACTGAGAATTGACAAAGATGGAGTGAAATGTTGGTGATCCAGTATTCTTTTCATAGCATTTATGTATGTATTCTTTTTTAAAAAATTGAGGTGTAATTGACAAATAAAATTGTAATATATTTCAACTGTACAACATGATTTTATATACATGTACACCACAAAAGGATTCCCACCATCAAGTAAACACATTTTCACCCCACATATTTCCTTTTTTTTTTTTTTTTTGCTGAGAACACTTAAGTTCTACTCTCAGCAAATTTCAATTATAAAATATTCTGTTATTAAATATAATCTCTGTGTTATACATTAGATCCTTAAACCTAATTTAATTCATCTAAGAACTGAGTTTGTACCCCTTTACCAGCTTCTCCCTCTGTCCCCCACCAACTCCACCCCCTGGTAACTACTATTGTACCCTCTGATTCCATGAGTTTGACTTTTTATTTTCCTTTTTTTTTTTTCTTTTTTCCCCTCCAGATTCCACAAATAAGTGATGCCATGTAGTATTTGTTTTTCTCTGTCTGGCTTATTTTACTTAGCATAACTCCCTCCAGATTCATTCATGTTGTTGCAAATGGAAGCATTTCCTTCTATTTTAAGGTTGAAAAATATTCCTTTCTAACCCCAGCCCCACCCCATCTCTGTTTCTGTCCCTCTTATTTATTATATATACATTTGTAAATATTTGTATTTATATAAATATATGTATAATTTTGTTATATTTATATTTTATAAATATTTATGTGTAGAGAGAGTGTCGTGTGTGTATGTGTGTGTATATATATTAGATAGTGAAAGAGAGGGAGAGAGAGGTTGATGTAATCCCACTTGTTTATTTTTAGTTTTGTTGCCTTTGCTTTTGACCTCGTTCCAAGAAATCATTGCCAGACCAATGTCAAGGAGCTTCGTCCCTATGTTTTCTTCTAGGAGTTTTGTGCTATCAGGTCTTATGTTCAAATCTTTAATCCATTTGGAGTTGATTTTTGTGAATGGTGTAAGATAGGGGTCCAGTTTCATTCTTTTGCACATGGCTATCCCATTTTCCCAGGACCACTTATTAAAGATATTAGTCTTTCTCCATTTCATATTTTTGCCTCCTTTGTTGAAAATTAATTGACCAAATATGCATGGCTTTATTTCTGATCTCTCTATTCTGTTCCACTGGTCTTTGTGTCTGCTTTTATGCCAGTACCATACTGTTTTGATTATTATAGCTTTGTAATATAGTTTGAAATGAGGAAGAGTGTTGCCTCCAGTTTTGTTCTTCTGTCTCAAGGTTGCATTTTGCTATTCAGGTCTTTTGTAGTTCCATATGAATTTCAGGATTTTTTTTTTTTTCTGTAAGAATGCCATTTGTATTTTGATAGGAATTGCATTGAATATGTAGATTGCTTTGGATAGTATGGACATTTTAACAGTATTCTTCTAATCCATGAACATGAACATTTTCAATTTATTTCTTTTTCAATTTATTTCAACAGTGTTTTATATTTTTAATTGTATAGATCTTTTACTTTCGTGGGTAAATTTATCCTTAAGTATTTTATTTTATTTTTTGAAGCAATTGTAAATGGAATTTTTAAAAAATTTATCTTTCCAGTGGTTTATTGTTAGTTTATAAAAACGTAGGACTTCCCTGGTGGCGCAGTGGTTAAGAATCTGCCTGCCAATGCAGGGGACATGGGTTTGAGCCCTGGTCCGGGAAGATCCCACATGCCGCGGAGCAACTAAGCCCGTGCACCACAACTACTGAGCCTGTGCTCTAGAGCCTGCGATCCACAACTACTGAGCCTGCATGCCACAACTACTGAAGCCCACGTGTCTAGAGCCCGTGCACCGCGACAAAGAGTAACCCCCACTTGCCGCAACTAGAGAAAACCCGCACGCAGCAACAAACACCCAATGCAGCCAAAAGTAAATAAATAAATAAATTTTTAAAAAATGCAACTGATTTTTTACATATTGATTTTATATCCTACAACTTTACTAAATTCATTTATTAGTTCTGTTTTTTATTGGCTTTTTTAGGATTTTCTATATATAATACCATGTCATCTGCAAATAGAAACAAATTTACTTCTACCTTTCCAATTTGGATGCCTTTTATTTCTTTTTCTTAACTGATTGATCTGACTAGGACTTCCAGTAGTATTTTGAATTAAAGTGGTGACAGTGGGCATTCTTGTCTTGTTCCTGATCTTGATTAACAAAGCAACATTGGACATAAACTACATGTTAAATCAGTGAAACTAAAGGATACATACAGAACATTCCATCCAAGAGTGGCAGAATACACTTTCTTCTGTTTGGATGATCTATTCATTATTGAAAGTATATATTGTAGTCCCCTATACTATTGTTGTATTGCTGTCTATTTCTCCCTTCAGATCTGTTAATACTTTATATATTTAGGTGTTCCAATGTCAGGTGCATAAATACTTACAGTTGTTATATCCTTTTGATGAATCAATCCCTTCGTTATTTAATGGCTTTGTTTGTCTCTTGTTACAGTTTTTGGCTATTTTGTCTGATACAAGTAAATCTACTTCAGCTTTCTTTTTGTTTACATTTGAATGGAACATCTTTTTCTATCTCTTCATATTCAGTCTATGTGTGTCCTTAAAGCTGAAGTGAGTCTCTTGTAGGCAGCATATAGTTGGATCTTTTTTTTTTTATCCACTTAGCCACTTTCTGTCTTTTGATTGGAGAACTTAATCCATTTACATTTAAAATAATTATTTATATGTAAGGAGTTACTCTTGCCATTTTGTTAATTGTTTTCTGGTGGTTTTGTAGTTTCTTATTCCCTTCCTTGCTCTCTCTTTTTTTGTGTGTGTGTGATTTGATGGTTTTCTGTAGTGGTATGCTTTGATTCCTTTCTTTCCTTTATTTGGTTCCTTTATTTGGTTCCTTTATCTCTGTGTATCTATTATAGGTTTTTCTTTGTGGTTACCAGAGGCTTTCATATAACATCTTATAGTTCTAACAGTCTATATTAAGCTGACAACAACTTAACTTTGGACACATACAACACATACAAAATCCTTATATTTTTAAGCTCCCTCCCTCACATTTTATGTTTTTAATGTTATAATTTACATATTTTTATATTGTGTATCTGTTAAAAAATATTATTGTAGTTGTAGTTAATTTTAATACTTAGTCTTTTAACTGTATATTAGAGTTATAAGTGATTTTCCCATCACTATTAGAATATTAGAGTATTCTCAAGGTAAGTATAGACTTTACTATTGAGTTTTATACTTTCATGTATTTTCATGTTACTAATTAGCATCTTTTTGTTTCAGCTTGAAGAATTCTCTTTAAAGTTTCTTTTAAGGCTGGTCTAATGGTCATGAACTACTTCAGCTTTTGCTTGTCTGGGAACTCTTTGTCTTTCCTTTAATTCTGAAGGACAGCTTTGCAGGGTAGAATATTCTTGGTTGGCAGTTTGTTTCCCCCAGAACTTTGAATATATCCTACCGCTACCTTCTGGCTTGTAAAGTTTCTGCTGAATTATCTGCTCATAGTCTTATTGGTGTTCCCTTGTTCATAACAATTTGCTTTTCACTGTTGTTAAAATTCTCTTTTTGTTTAATTATAAAGTAACTTGGTATGGCTGTCTTTGAGTTCATCCTGTTTGGAACTCTCTGGCGTTCCTGGATCTGGATATTTGTTTCCTTCCCCAGGTTAGGGAAGTTTTCACCCATTATTTCTTCAAATAAGTTTTCTGCCACTTTCTCTCTTTCTTCTTCTGGGATCCCTATAACACGAATGTTGGACCACTTGATGTTGTTCCATAAGTCCCTTAAGCTGTCTTCATTCTTTTTCACGCTTTTTTCATTTGGCTGCTCTGGTTGTGAGTTCCACTGCCCTATCTTAAAGTTTGCTGATCTTTTCTGCTACTTTGTCTAGTCTGCTGTTGAACCTCTCTATTGTATTTTTCAGTTCAGTTTTGTATTCTTCAGCTCTATGATTTCTGCTTCGTACTTTTAAATATTTTCTGTCTCTTTGTTGAAGTCTCACTTGGTTCATGCATTGCTCTTCTTACCTCTGTGAGCATCTTCATGACTCTTATTTTGAATCTTATCAGGTAAATCACTTACCTCTTTTTTATTAAGATCAATTTCTTGATATTTATCTTGTTCTTTTGTTTGGAACATGGTTCTTTGTTTATTTATTTTTCTTGACTCTCTGTTGGTTTCTGCACATTAGATAAAACAGCTTACTTTCCTAGGCTTGACGGAGTGGTCCCTACAGGAGATGAACCTCATCAATCAGCCTGGCCAAAGCTTCTGGTTGCCTCTCAAGCCTTTGTGATTGTTCAAGTCTCTGTCTTTGTTCTTAGGTGGTTCACAGTAGTTGAGGGTGTTGTAAGGTCTGTCATTGTCCCTAAGGGGAGGATCACAGCACCTAGGTGCAGGCTAATTAGAATCTAGATCCTCAGGCTACAGTTGGAAAGTGTGCAGTCAAACCCCTTTCAGGGAGAAATTAGGAGTTGGGCATTTTTGCTTGCTGAGCCAGCATGTATAGCCAGGGGTGATATTTTTGTGTCTTTTAAAAAATGGCTGCATTGAGTACTTTAGTCCTGTGGGACTTGTGAATGAAAACCCTGTTGGCTTTCAGAGCTAGGTGATTTGGGGGCCTCTGTCTTGGGTGGCAGCTGTAAAAGTTGGGGTGGTAGATGTGTGGACAAGTTCCTTCCAGGGAGGCACTGGTGACTTGGTTTTAATGTTGGAGTGAGCTGGAGGGAGAACATGGGGGAGGCGCCTACTGTCTCTTTTGGGCTCTGGCACCTAGATGCATGCTATTTAGAAGCTGGACTCTGAGGCAGCAGCTTGTAAAGTATACACTCAGACTTCTTTCAGGGAAGGACTGGGAGATGGGCACTTTTGTCTGCTCTCTATGTGCTGAGTCCTGGGAGTATGGCTGTGGGAAGTGCTGGTGCACTTGTTAACAACACCTATTTTGTTTGCTATGGTTCTGTGGGACTCATGAACGCAAGCCTTGTTGGCTTTCAGAGCTAGGTGATTTGGGGAGCATCCCTCAAAAATGGGGTGCTAGATGTGAGATCCAAGCCACTTACTCCTCAGGGAGAATGGAGTGGGGGTTTCCTTCTGATTTTATTGTGCTCTGTCAGGGGTGGGGTTTATAGTGAGAGTGTATCTCAGCCTTTCCTACCTGTTTCTGTTTGATTATTTTCTCAGTCACCCAATGTATAGGAATCACTCAGCTCTTTTCTTAATTTCTCTTAGAGGGAGTTGCTCCATGTATAGCTGTATATTTGGTGCATCTATGGGAGGAGTGAAATTCAGGAGACTCCTATGTCACCATCTTGTCCTGGAGTCAAAATGTTCTTTTTTTCTATCATGTATGGAGTGGTTTCTGGTACATCATTTTTGGTCAGGATTTCTCATGTTATATACAAAACCTTAGAATTGTATTTGACTTAATAGCTATACTTTTAATAATTTAAGGAAATATATTTTCATAAAGTCTCATATTTAGATATTGATACTAGTTGATAGACACAATATTAATTTAATAATTTGTTATAAAAAATGGAAGTAACTCAATAGCCATTCCATATAAGAGAATTTGTTAAATGAGTTTTCAAAAGTATATGCAATGGAGTACTCTGCAGCCATTTAATATTTTGGTAGAATAATAGAATAATATTTTTTTAAATCCCTCACAATATATTAAAGAAAAGTAGATTATAAAACAGCATGTAGACTATGATCCCAGTTTTACTGAGATCATATGTATATATCCGGAAGGATGTTTACCAAAATGTTAACTGTTTTTATTTTTAAGTAGTTAGATTACAGGTGATTTTTTTCCCTATATTTTACAAATTGCCTATGATGAATATGTCTTACTTTTTTAGTAAGAAAGAAAAATGTTTTCAAAAACACAAGAAGATTTTGAAAAGTCTTTTAGAAAAATAACTGAATTCAAATTATTTTTTGGAAGATTGTGTATTCTTAGAAAGGAACAAAAAAGAGAGGTAAAAAATTAGGAAATTTCATTATTCTTATAGGGGAGAAACATTTCCTATATTCCTATAAGAAATTTTTATTAAAGGTATAGGTGCAGTTCTCAGTTTCATTTTAATAAACATTTCACACCTCTGGTAGTCATTCCTCTGGCATTAGTTGCTTAGCACCAGAATCCCTGGTTGGAGGTATAATAATTCATTTGTGCCCCCTCAGGTACAGCCTTTCCAGCAGTCAGCTCCTCCTCGTTGAGAATTACGGATTTAAAAAAAAAGAAAAATTTCATTGTAGTGTAATTGAATATCAAATTTCTATTTTATGGTATCTAGTAAAACCTGAAACTATTGAAAAAATGTTTGTTGTTTTTTTAAACCAGCAAATGAGTAAAATGGAAGCAATTTCTCCATATTTCTCAAAATATTATATGAAAATACTATATTGATTTGATTACGCATTTTGTGAGTGGGTAGATTCATGTATTTGTTGAAAGTCATTTAGCTGATGTTACCTAATGGTGACATTAGATACATTTAAAAAACACTCATCTATTATCTGTTTAGTTCCAGCAACATCCTGATTTGGGAGGAATTATTTTTCAGAGCCTGTTCCCTTTGGGGACAGCATCCTGTGGGAGCACTTCTGTTTCCTTTGACTTCCTGTTTATTTAAAGAACTCTTAACAAGTATAGGGTGTATTGTGACTATTTTTCTCTTGCAAACAAATATCTTCCCCTGAGCCTAAATCTAAAATGAATAAAATGCTTTCCAAGTTAATTGGCAAGAACATTTAAAATTAAAGGCAAAATAAAATTTCACTACTGAAACATAAAATAGGCTTTTTGTGTGTGTGTGTGTTTCTAGTTAAGGTGGGCTAGTCGTTATAATTGAATTAAAACTGAATAGATATGGGAATGACCATTTTAGAAAAATCTATTCAAGGCCAGATGATACTGATGATTGAAAATGCATGGAAGCCAAAGTCAGCACCCACCCCACCCCCAGTCTCCTCCTTGTAGCTTTGGGAATGAAGGTCTTCCATGTGACAGCTACTTCTCTACTTCATCCAGCTCTACCTTGTTCCCAGCTACACCTTGGTCCCTTTCTGCTTGTGCTGCTGGTCACTACCTAGAATTCTAGGAGAACTCTTCTCCAAGTTCTGTTGCTGTGTATGCCAAGGGCATGTTTACCTGGTCTCCTACCATACAGCTATCCAAAAGGAAATATATTTGTGATAGACTTTGTTAGATGTTTGTAGATAACAGGAAGGAATTGTAGTTAGGAAGAAAAATCTTAAAAAATGGTTGATCAATCTGATAATTCTCCAAGTTCAAAAAAGGAAAACTTTAGTAAAAATTGAAACCTTTTTTAAGACAGTCCCATCATAAATACTCCTCAGTTCCCAGCCTGTTCTTTTGTTGAAGTTCTTTCTCTTCTCCCTCTTCCAGGAAGAATCCTCTTCTTTAAACCTCCACAGTGGAAATCTCCACCCTCTGTAGGGGTATGTTTCACCCTAGGATTATTTGCCACAATTCACAGGACACAAGACTCCTCCAACAATATGTTTGCCAGTGTTTGAATTTATCAGTTCAGAATAACACCATGGCAAGAGAGAGGGGTGAAGAAACTTGGTGCAGACAGCATGGGATGAGGCTTGGCTTTCTATTACCTAACCCTTTCTGCATCTCCTCCTTGCTAGTGTGGAGGTTTGAATATGCCTCTTCATTCTTTTTTTTTGTTTTTTTATTTTTATTGGGGTATAGTTGATTTACAATGTTGTGATAGTTTCAGGTATATAGCAAAGTGAATCTGTTATACATATATCCACTCTTTTTTAGATTCTTTTCCTATGTAGGCCATTACAGAGTGTTGAGTAGAGTTCCCTGTGCTATACAGCAGGTCTTTATTAGTTATCTATTTTATATATAGTAGTGTGTATATGTCAACCCCAGTCTTCCAATTTATCCCTCCACCCCCCCCATCCCCCCTGGTAACCATAAGTATTTTCTACATCTGTATCTCTATTTCTGTTTTGTAGATAAGTTCATTTGTAGCCTTTTTTTAGATTCCACATATAAGCAATATCATATGATATTTGTCTTTCTCTGTCTGCCTTCACTCAGTATGACAATCTCTAGGTCCAGCCACGTTGCTGCAGATATGCCTCTTCATTCTTGCAGCAGATTGCTAGTTAATGGAACCACCTCCTTCAAAACATATATACACAAATTTATCTTTTTCCCGTACCAAAAAATAATTTTGAGGGACAGTAGTCTAACTCTGTATTGGATTAGTGAGGAATCTTAAAGTTGTAAATGATAGAAGTCTAATTTGAGTTATTGTTAGTATAAGAGCTAATGTTTTTTAAACATTAACTATATGCAGTTGTATTATTTTAAGGACTTCACATATATTAATTATCCTGTCAAATTCTAATAACAGCTTCATTAGGTAGGTACTTTTATTGTTACCATTTTATATATGAGAAAACTGAGGCACAAAGATGTTAAAGGCAACTTACTCAGGATAGCAAGTCTTAGAGCCAGGATTCGAATCCAAGTTGTCTGACTCCAGAGCTGTTAGGGGCTGTAATGCTGATCTCAGAACATTAATGTGGAGAATTTATTGACTCATAGATTCCACTATAAATTGCAACAACCAAACCACTGGGAAGTATAGAGATGGGCTTCAGGAATATGGAGCCAGGAATTCAAATACCATTATCTCTCTCACTGTCTTTTATGTATACTTTTTCTCAGTATGCTGGTTTTAGCTCTCATTGTTGACTAGATTCTTCAACATGGTAGATGGCCACTGGTAGATCTTGACCTTAGTATTTCACAGCTTCTCCCTTTGGAAGACTTTTTCTCAGCTGCAGTTATATAAAAATCAGTGGGAAAAACTTCTAGATACATAGATAATACCAGCTGCCTGAGTCTGTGCCCTCTCCCAATAGGTCCTCCAAACGATACAGAGCAACAAGAAGAAAAAATAACAACACAAGGATTGAGGATACCCAAATTTCAAATTAACTCTAAGCAAAAGGGAAAAAAAAAGCGCACCCAAATCTCATTAAGCTGTCTCTCATATTCTTGCCTGAGACCATTGCCATGAACAAGAATGATTAAAAACAACAAAAAAAGAAAAACCTCAAGAGAGAAGATTGGGCCTGAGATTAATGTGAAACTACTGCCAAAGAGAAAGTCTGCTCTCTGGGTAAAAATACTGAAAATATTTACAATTTGATTCACAAGGAAAGACCCAACTGTATGCTGTATACCAGAGACACAACTAAAACGAAATGATTCAGGAAGACTAAAAATCAGTGGGAAAGGCTGTAATTGGCCCAGTTTGGGTCAGCTATCCACCCAGACCACTCAGCTGTGGCCAACAGTGTAGGGTGCTTTGGTTCTGCCATCCCATCCCCCACTCCCTTCTTTGGCCACTCACCTATGTCCAGGGTGTTGAACTAATTTAGAACTTGGTAGCCTTCTCTTGGTTGCTGTATCACTGCATCTTAGAACAGTCCCTGGAACCCAGAAGGTGCCTAGTATTTCCTGATAGCTTCCTCTGGACTAAATGTTTATAACAATGTCTGAAAGAAGAGGGGTTCTGCTTTTGCAAGAAGAGGGAGGTAGTGGGTAGACAATACACATATTAAGAAAAAGAAACATTTTCTAGAAATTGTTTTTCAGTGTTCTCTGATTTTCATAGTCTTGCCAAGTTGATGTTTGTTTTTAAGTGATTTGCTGCATGAGCAACGTAAGTATAGAAAAGTTGATTAATAAGTAATGAAACTGTCTGGAACAGGGCTATCTGACAGAAATACAAGCCACAAATGCAAGCTGTGTATGTAATTTAAAATTTTCTAGTCATCATATTAAAAAAGTAAAGAAATGGTCAATTTAGTTTTAATAGTATATTTTATTTAATCCAATTCATCCAAAGTATTATTTCAGCATGTAGTCATATAGAAAGTATTGATGAGATATTTTACATTCTCCATTGTCTTGTTCTGTTTGCATTTATACTTATAGCATATCTCAGTTCAGCCTAGACTCATTTCAAGTGTTCAGTAGTATTAGACATTTCAAGTGTTCATTTCAGATTTAGAGACAGGGATAGTCATCTCGTCATTTTAATGTAATGGATAAAAATAATACTTGACACCTAAAATGTATTCCTATATGTGGCAATATATTTATACCTCTTGGCCCAGGTAACAAATGCCCTATGTAATGCTTTTATTTTGTGATTTTATATGTTAATGATACCCGTTTTAAATTGGAGCATAATTATAGTTTGGTCTGTAGCCAAACATTACTGGTACTTTTCTTTTAGTTCTGAAATAAATTTACCACAATAAGGATGTAGTGGAAAAGGGTTTTTTCCTCACTTCCTTTAGGTCTCTGTTTAAATGTCCTCATTACAGCTGGCTTCTCTGAACATTTGAAACAAAATAGCAACCTCTACCATTTCCCCTCACCCCTCTGACAATTCCTATGCCCTTTACATTGCTTTAGTTTTCTCCGTAATTCCTGTAACATCTGACATATCATACATACTTTAAAAATTGTTCGTCTTTCTTTAGCACCCCCTTCTTCCCAGCGCACACACACACACACACACACACGCACACACACACAAGAATGTTAGCTCTTTTAGGGCAAGAACTCTGTTGTATTCACTGCTATGTCACTACATCTTAGAACAGTCCCCGGCACATAGAAGGTGCCTAGTATTTCCTGATAGTGTGAATGAAAGATTTAAGACATGTGGAATTCACTGCTGCCGTATGCACAGATACTCCCATCATCATCATCATCATCCTGTATGGTCTTCCTTTGGTACCCACACTCTTCCCCATCACACTACCACAGAGTTACTCTAGCCTTCAGTTCCTGTAGTCAAGGCCATTATGGTAGCCTTGTCATCATTTCTCTGCCTCCAGCCTTTCTCTTAAAGCCATTTGACAAATGACTGCCACATGAATATTAAAAAGCATCTCTGAATATGTTAGTTCCTTGCTCAGAATTTTCAGTTCCTTCCAGTGGCTTATATTTCTTCACAGTGGCTTTTAGGGATATCTGTAATGTGTTATATTTGTATCCTGTACTGTTGCCAACTGGACAGTTTGATTTTTTAAAATACATTCAGGGCTGTCTCCTATTTCTTTGTACATACTCTCTATTCCTAGGTGCCCTTTTCCCATTCTGCCCTGACCAGAACCCTGACTCAACTTTTGCTACTTCTTTAGCTGTCCTTGGGACCTGCTGTAAAGAATTTTAACTTAGGAGCATTTTGCTGATGGATTATAGAAACCCTATGAAATATGAATAGACAATGAAATGTCATCAAAGCAAGACACTTGGCCTATGTGCCAATGGTCAAGTACCCTGGAATGCAGCAGCATTTATGGTTGAGAGAAAAGTGAATATCTGTCAAAGTATGGGAACTGTAGAGAAAAGGGGCCCAGTGTTCACATTCTTTGATAGTCTAGTTCAGGGGTCCCCAACCCCCGGGCAACAGACCTGTACCAGTCTGTGGCCTGTTAGGAACCGGCCCGGCCAAACAGCAGGAGGTGAGCGGTGGGCGAGTGAGCGAAGCTCAGTCTGTATTTATGGCCACTCCCCATCGCTCGCGTTACTGCCTGAGCTCCGCCTCCTGTCAGATCAGCGGCGGCATTAGATTCTCATAGGAGCGCAAACCCTACTGTGAACTGCACATGCGGGAGATCTAGGTTGCGCGTTCCTTATGAGAATCTAATGCCTGATGATCTGAGGTGGAGCTGAGGCGGTGATGCTAGTGCTGGGGAGCGGCTGCAAATACAGATTATCATTAGCACAGAGGTCTGACTGCACAGAGACCATAATAAATCAACTGCTTGCAGACTCATATCAAACCCTATCAGTGAGTGGCAAGTGAAAACAGGCTCAGGGCTCCCACTGATTCTGCAATATGGTGAGTTGTATAATTATTTCATTATATATTACAATGTAATAATAATAGAAATAAAGTGCACAATAAATGTAATGCACTTGAATCATCCTGAAACCATCTCCCCCCACCCCAGTCAGTGGATAAATTGTCTTCCACGAAACCAGTCCCTGGTGCCAAAAAGGTTGGGGACTGCTGGTCTAGTCTTTCAGTACCTTATGTCTTTAAGTGCTGCCAATCAAAAAAGGTCCTTGTACAACATCCTTAAAATATACATAGTTTCATAGGAAGCAAAAAGTAACCCCAATGCCTTCTAGTGTACTGTGCTGAAGCAGCAGCTTTTCATGGGTTGAATTTAAAACAGTCACACCTACTTCCTTAACAGCAAAACATTTACAACTTTCAGTGGGACACTTTTGGAAGTGTTCTCTCTGTTTCTGTCATGTGGAAGACGTTGTGGAAAATTGGTATTATTTCTTCCTTAAATTCGTAGAATTCAATAGTGAAACCATGTGGGCCTACTGTTTTCTTTTCAGAAGATTATTAATTAGTGGTTCAATTTCTTTAGCTGATAGAGAACTATTAATATTATCTGTTTCTCCTTGTGTGAGTTTTGTCATTTATGTCTTTCAAGGACTTGGTCCCTTTCATTTAAGTTGTCAAATCTGTGGGTGTTCTGTTGTTCATGGTATTCCTTTATTATCCTTTTAATGTTGATCAGATCGGTAGTAATAGCCTCTCCTTCATTTCTGATATTGGTAATTTGTGTCATCTCTCTCTCTCTCTCTTTTTTTTTTTTGGTTAGCCTAGGTAGAGGTTTATCAATTTTATTGCGCTTTTCAAAGAACCAGCTTTTTGTTTTGTTGATTTTCTCTATTGATTTTCTGTTTTCAATTTCATTGATTTCTGCTCTAATTTTTATTATTTCTGTTCTCTGCTTGCTCAGGCTTAAATTGCTCTTCTTTCTCTAGTTCCTAAGGTGAAAGCTGAGGTTATTGATTTTAGATCTTTCTTTTCTTCTAGTATATGCGTTCCATGCTATAAAGTTTTCCTTTAAGCCTGTGTTTGCTACATTCCACAAATTGTGATAAGTTGTAGTTTCATTTTCATGTAGTTAAAATATTTTAAATTTTACTTGAGATGACTTCTTTGACCCATGGGTTATTTATAAATATCTTGTCAGATTTCCAGATATCTGGGAGTTTCCCAGCTATCTTTCTGTTATTGATATCTAGTATAATTACAGTGTTATCTGAGAACATACTTTGTATACTTTCTTTTCTTTAAAATTTGTTAAGGTATGTTTCATGGCTCAAAATGTGGTCAAGCTCCATGTGAGCTTGGGAATAATGTATATTCTGCTATCACTGGATGGATATTCTGTAAATGTCAGGAAGAAAAAATTATTTGATAGTACTGTGTCCTTACTGATTTTCTGCAATGGAACACTTTAAAAACTGCTGCTTTAGAGCATGGGGTCCAGTGGTTTAAAAGTATGAGTGCCATTCCCTAAAGGGGCTAATTTTTTATTTACTTGATAACATCAGAGGCACTGCACACTAAAGACATTTACAATGAGAAAATGTGGCGTTTGAGTCATAGATGGGTGTGACATGCATTTATTTCCCTTTAAAAGCTGCTTGTTTTGAGTAGGTACATAATGATGCCATTTTAAAATGGGTTTATACATGCCTACACACAAATTCATAGTGAAAGAACAAAAAGAGTTTATACCAAAATGTTGACTGTAATTATAACCCTGGGCCATGGTATTACAAGTGTTTAAAAATTGTTCTTCGTTACATTTCCCTATAGTTTAAAAAATCTCCACACTGAATATGTTTTACTTTTGAAAAAGAACCAGAAGTTCATTATGGTTTGTTGAAATCTGATACTGTTTCATGTGTGAAATAAACCTAAGGTGTGAACATGATGAATAAAATTGCTTGTTAATAAGTATTGTCATAGCCAATGATTTGTTATTCATAGTAGTCAGAGAAGAGCTGAAGTGGGAGAATTAATTAAAATCCACTGATAATTCCAGCACCCTTTTTGAAGTCATCATTGTCATCTGAGTGGCTCACCAGACCTTTGCTAGTTTCAAAATAACAAGGACAGTGGAATGATGTAAATTTCACTGTGGCTCAATGGGGCTGCAAAATGTTGGCCAGGTGGTAAATGGGCACTGACTACAAATAATAAAAATATTCTGTAATTGATTCCTGAATATCCAGAATTTACTTACTTTGCAAAAGAGTGTGAGCTTTTGGAATGAATAAATATAGAATATTGGTAGGTAAGTATTAAGCATACATAAATAAAACTTTAAAAAAATTTCCTGGTTTCAGTTATAAGTGAGAAAGTGTAGAAAAAGAGATAATAGGCAACTGCATAGTAACATTGGTCTAACTCCAGTTTTTAAATTTCCCCCCAGTATCTGGCATGTACTATGTACATGTAGTATGTTTGATGTTTATTGAATATTAAATTTCATAGATTCCCTGTGCTGGTAGAAACATCCTTGGAGTCTAAACGTTGTATTTCTTTAAAAAAACCAGGAAATGCTGTCATACATTGCTGGGTTTTATTACCTGATTTCATGTTAGGTCAAACACTAAGAACAGTGGGGAATTTCAGTTGAATGGCTGAACTCATAGAAATTAGCCTCTTCATTATTTTTCTTTAATATTTGATAATAAACTTCCATATGAACTACTTAATTGCTAAGTACAGAGGTTACTATGAAATTAATTCCGGGCATTCTGGAATCTACTCAGAAGTCAAACTGTTGAATATATTAGGTTCTGGGTTAACTTTTAATGCATATGATTCTCAGTGGGAAGAGGACAAGACAGTCTCAATAAATAATAAATCTGAAATGGTAGACTATATTTAAGGTAATGTAGTTTGTGTTTTACATATCAAGGGGAACTTGAACTAGGCTTCTATGTATATGAGTGATATTTGTAGAATGACTTTTATGATCTTCATTAGAAAATTTAACAAATTTTTAGATTATCAAAGTGGTACCTATTATATTTTAAAAACTCAAAAGCTTAAAAAAAAATTAGTCCTTTGTGCCACTCTCCCTCACCTTATCCTACTCTTCAAAAGTAACTATTTTTGATTATTTTTACCTATGCCTTTTGGTATTTACCATTTTATCTTTAAATAATATATTTATATTGGTATTTTTAATTTACTAATTAAAAAAATACGTATTGACTAATATAATAACTAGGGATTTAACTTTCTTACACTCTTCATGTTCTCTATTTCTTTCCCATGCAGCTTTAGTGCTATTTAAAATTAAAGTGATAGTGTTTTATACTATTATCACTATGTAAATGGTGATACTATATAATGTTAAATATTTTGTAATGGACAATATTTGCATAGTGATTATAGTGCCCAAGTACTATCACAGTTATTAAAAACCCTAATTAATTGATTTATCTATTCTTTCAATATTTACTGAGGGCTCCCTAGTCTTAAGTTCAGTGCCAGATATTGGCAAAATATAATGAAGGATCAGTTTCTGTTCTCAAGGAGCTCAAGATCTTGTTTGTGAAAGAGAAGATGCAAAAGTGATAATAGAGGTTTACAGAATGCTAAGGAGTCCAAAAGGAAGTAGGGCTTACTTTGTCTGGCTAGCAAGGGATTTCTAGGCTAGTTAATGCCAGAAATGAGCTCTAAAGGAGATAGGAATGGTCCAGATGGGCAAAATTGGGAGAGCTTTAATGACACTGGGATTGGCGGAGGAGAAGAATGTCACTTTTTTTCCTTTTGTGTTCTGAACATTAACAGAGTTGGACATGCCATAGGTTCATAGTACAGATGTGTTGAACCCTTATCATAGTATTTCATAGCAGTACAAATGTTCATAAAGTATCATTTCAAATAGAAGTATTGTGCTGTCTGTGCAGTATATAAACAGACCTATAAATAGATCAAACCTTGAATCATGTCACTGAAGGTCCAGCCAAAATCAAACCTGGACACAGATATGAACATCATCAGCAATGAACTCCAGTTCCTCCAGGGTCTTAAATTCATCTTTGTACTTAATATGGTGCCTGGAATATAACTGGCACTAAATGTGTGTTGAGCTAAACTGATAAAAGAAAATGCTATGTGGGTCTGAGTTTAGTTTTAGATGAATAGGAGTTTGTAATGTCTAGTTGTAGGATAAAGAGAGGATGTAAGAAATTGGAACTTTGCTAGGGATTTTTTTTGTCTTTTGTCAGGTTTCTTCCAACTATTAAGCACATTGGATCTTAGACTATTCAAGGGCAAAAGTTGCTTCTTTTTCCCCCATCTAGGAATTTTGGAATGTTTTTGTTTTGAATAATTATTTGAGAGTTTTTCATTCTGTGTAAATTAATCAAATAAATTTATGGTATCAGAAACCTGATTTGCAATTGGAATTGTATTTTATTTCCATTAATGACAATAAATTAATTTTGATCATATTCTAGCCCTTTGCCTAACTCTTTGGTTTTCTGCAAATTGTCGTTGCTATAAGCCAATTTGCATATCTGTTTGATAATTAAAATAATTTTAATTAGTATGAAGTGTCTCTGTCTAATCTTCGCTTGTATTCTTAGTAGGCCCTCCTAATGTAAATGTTAATGCAATTCTATCTACGTGATTTTTTTCCTATCATTCTCTGGATGCTAAAAAGTTCTGTGCATTTCTCATTAGGTTTTCGTTTTCATATCAAACTTTTAAAAACCTTTTAATAGTGAAAACTGCAAACTCACAAAATGGAAGAGTACAGCAGACACCGATCATCTAGCAGTGACGATTGTAAACTCAGCTTTTGGAAGCTGCTGGCTCTGTTAGTAGAATGAAAAGTGTGTCAGTTTGTCTCTATTTGTGTTTTCCATTGGGTAGTCAGGCATATGTAATCAGGAATTGAGCTGATTCTTTTAAAGCCAGGCTTCAGGTCTGATCATAGAACCATAACATTTTAGATTTGGAAAAGTTCCCTTTAGTGTTTGTTTTATTTTTAGTTAGATATCACATATGAGGCTCTCTTATTAAGACTGATATTCTCAGTAATTATTTAATTAAAAAAACTTTCTTTGGGTGCTGCAAATAATTCATATATCTTCTACAAACCAGAAAAGGGACATGAATGCATTCACATAACGACTTATGTTATTTTCTCAATATAATTTCAAGGACTTATATTTTCTATGATTTTTTGTTTTGAAATTGCTGTGGCTTAAATATGAACATTGGACCATAAAACACCTTCTAGAAAATATAAGTTAGCTGGAAGATAGAGGCAAGGCAAGCTATTTCTAGCAAGGTGTCAAAGACACCTATTGTGTTACATCCTGTGGATTGGTCAGTTGAAAGAGTTTATTTAAAAAAAAAAAAATCTTTAAGGTTTGCTTTGTAAATTCTTGTATACAAAAATTCAGATAAAAATGAAAAACTATGAAGTTGAAAATGCTGCCATGATAAAACAGAGGGCTCTTGGTGGGATTGCCTCTCAGATTGCCGCTAGGTTTACTAGTTAATTTTCAGAGATTAACGACCAGACCTGTGGGTTCTGGTCATCTTTGAAGGTGCTTCTGTTGTTCGAATTCACACAGCTCTGCTGATGCTCTAGTGACACTCTTGGCACCTACATGATCACAGTGAGCCTCTCTGCCTCCTCAGGCATTGGATTTAGAAGCTGAGGGAGACCTGAGACATCTTAAATTCTGATGTAATTTTCCAGAGGAGGGAGCTGTCCAGGGAGGGTTAGTAACTTTCCCCTGCCCATTCTTGTGTTGCTCTTTCTGAGTTGTTTTTACTCTTAGCACTTATGACCTCAAATAGGTAGGTTTGACTTTTATTCCCCCACCACACCAACAAATTCTCTCACTGTTTGTTGACACCAACTGGATGTTGTACAATTCAGTTCACTTGCAACACTAACTACCCAGAGTTAACGCAGACCCCACAGGTCAAGGGCTCAGTCCCACAAGACTGCTCCCACTTTAGATACCAATTGCGAGAATTGGATGCCCACACTCCTGTCCAATTTGGCTACAGAATCGTGGGTTTCCACAACTCCCTCCTCAAGTTCGATAATTTTCTAGATACAGAATTCAGGGAAACACTTTATTTACTGTTACTGGTTTATTATAAAGGATATTATAAAGGCTACAAATGCATTGCCAGATGAAGAAGTGCATAGGGCAAGGTCTGGCAGGGGCCTGAGCACAGGAGCTTCTGTTCCTGTGGAGTGGGGTGTGCCACCCTCCTGACATGTGGATGTGTTCACCAACCCAGAAGCTCTTTGAGCCCTGAACCCCACCGTCAGGGCGTTTCATGGAGGTTTCACCACGTAGGCATGATTGATTAGAAACTCAATCTCCAGCCCTCTCCCCTTCCTTAAGTGTTAGGGTGGAGCTGAAAGTTCCAAGCTTCTAATCAAAATTTGGTCTTTCTGGCCACCAACCCCCATTCCGAAGCTATCTAGGGACCCAACAAGA
Organism: Balaenoptera musculus; assembly: GCF_009873245.2. Taxonomy (NCBI): domain Eukaryota; kingdom Metazoa; phylum Chordata; class Mammalia; order Artiodactyla; family Balaenopteridae; genus Balaenoptera; species Balaenoptera musculus. The sequence continues at coordinate 94,786,287 of NC_045785.1, read as the reverse complement.
GTTACCTCTTCAGCACAAAAGGTGGTCTTGTCACTTGTGAAATTCCAAGGGATTAAGAAGCTCTGTCAGGACCGGGGGTCAAAGACCAATTATTGTAACAAAGATGTTCCTTTCATCCCTTTCACTCAGAAAATTACAAGGGTTTTAAGAGCTCTGTGCCTGGAACTGAGAATGAAGGCCACATATATATTTATTATTATATCACAGTATCACAAACGTACCCCCAGATTTAGTCTTCACCCTTGTTGCCCCTTTACCCCGCTTTCACGGCTACTTGCCAGATCAGACCTACTTTACTTCATACCTGGAAGACTGCCTTTGCCTCCAGCCTCATACTGGTTGTTTTAAACCAGTCCTGTGATCCCATTCAGCAAGCTCTTCAGGACTGAATAGATGTTATAGGCAAGCCTCTGGTTTTGGTTTCACATCAGTGCTTGGTCAAGGTTCCTCAAGGAGCTTTTCCAGCTCGGGGGGATTTTACATACCTAAACTCAGCAGAACCACCCACTGAGTTGTGGATAAAATTTTGGTTATTGCTGTGCCTACATGAAAATATTTCTAAAACCAATCTAAATCTATTTCGAGTGTATTGGGGCCTACTATACCAACATGATGTTGGGGGCCAGAGTACCCTAAAAATAGAGATTTAAAGTATAAGCTCTGCTCTGAACAAGTTTAAGTTCTCACTGCGGATGAAGCATACTCATGAATGTGTAAGGAAGAATATATCCAAGTGCCCAAATGAATAGCATGACCCAAAGGGCTGAAAGTAAAGGGGAGGGGAGTAAATTATGTAAGAGTTTATAGATGGAGTAAAGCTTGAGATGAGCTTCTAAGGTCAGATATGATTTGGAATAGGGAAAGGAAAGACCAGTCTGAAAGGAAAATATTGGGAATAAACTTTGTAATAAATATGGAAAAATAATTTCTAATTATTAATGTTTATTTGCATGTGAGCTCTGCTTATCTTTGCTCTGTTGCATTTCAATTTTTGTAGACAACCCCTTTCTCATAAATAATACTTAAACAGTCTCAATTCACTCAATTCATTCATCTCACATTGCTAATATCAAATTGGTATTACTGAGATGGATTTCATATATAATTTTTAAAACATTTTCCACATATTGTTTTCCATGTATCAGTATTATTAAAAAAAAATTTTTTTTAAATTAATTTATTTTATGGCTGTGTTAGGTCTTCATTTCTGTCCGAGGGCTTTCTCTAGTTGTGGCAAGCGGGGGCCACTCTTCATCGCGGTGCGCGGGCCTCTCACTATCGCAGCCTCTCTTGTTGCGGAGCACAGGCTCCAGACGCGCAGGCTCAGCAATTGCGGCTCACGGGCCCACCTGCTCCGTGGCATGTGGGATCTTCCCAGACCAGGGCTCGAACCCGTGTCCCCTGCATTGGCAGGCAGACTCTCAACCACTGCGCCACCAGGGAAGCCCTCAGTATTATTCATAAGAATACTTTAAAAGACTATATACTGAAAAGAAGTACTAATATTCTTCAAAAAAAAAGAAACCCTAAATTCTTTCTACCATCTACCCACTATTTTAGCAAGTTCTTATTAAAAATATTGTGGTCAGTTCCTACATTTGAGCTTTACTTCTGTTGAGTGAAGATTTTAAGTGAAAGTTACTACCACTAGTTTTGAGATAAACTAGTTTTGAATTAATAAAGATATAACCTCAAAGTAAGCCTTCCTTACTGGCATTTGCAGTTTTCTTAGACTACTTAAAGGAGTGTTTATTTAATTTGATCTTATTTACAAAACAGTGAATGTTCTTGTGTGCTTGTGAAACGCGGGGTTTTGGAGCTTCTGTTTGTCAGGCTTCTCTGACCACGGCAGAAATACCACTGAGTTTTAAAAGTTGAAAGGAGCAAAAGCCACATGAGTCTAGCTTATTAGAAGAAAGGACATTTTAATACTAAATTTAACCCACTCAAAAATAATGAACTGTGAGGTTTAAAATTCAAGATAAGACCTGGGAAATCCCCCCAGTCCTCTAATCAGTTATTGTTCCTCTTAAATTCTAGATGTTTTCTCCATCTCACTTATGGAAGAAAGCCACTTTTTAAACTCTTCCTAAATATAATCTTGCCATTATCCTTTTAGTACTCCTGTACCTTCCCCCTCTCTTGATATTCGGGTACAGCTTTTTTTTTTTCTTTCTCTTTGCTTTTTAAAATCTATCACGTTATCTGATTAGCTATTTTCTGGTCGATACTTGGAACTTTTAAGCATATTTGCATATACTTTTAAATTTATCTATGCAGGTATTTCAGCAACCTTACAGGCGAGTCTGTATAATAAAATATAGAAGGTGGTGAGAAGTGCAATTTTAATGTGCCCAGTATTCATTTTGAACGTGAGGGCTATCTAGCTTTTCCCGGCTGTATGTTCCTGTCCTGTAGGACGGTCCTCCTGAAGCTGCATCCACAGTCAAGAGGAACTTCCCTTGAAAGGAGGCTGTTATCTTTGGTGAAGGAGTTACAAGTAGTTTTCCTACATTAACAAGGAGTGCTTCCATATACAGTTTCACTTAAAATTTAGTTCTTTAAATGGAATAGAACGTGTACAGAGTGTGTGAAATAGCAGATCTCTTAACTCTGAGATCCTTAAATCTCATTCACAAGGGCTGCGTGACAGGCCCCTCGTTTGTTCTGATTAAATGATACAGAGAAAGACCGTGATCTATTTTGACATTAAACACATTCCATAATTATATTAGAAAAACTTGTAAGCCATACTTTGGCATTATGAAGATTTTTTTTTTTTAAGGTTTAAAAATCAAGGTTTTAAAATTTCTAATTTTGTTCTTATATGTGCAGTCGACGTTTTGGGTGGCTATATTGGGCTACATACAGTAAGTAGAGAAAACTTTGGTAGGTAACTTGCAACTTCAGCTGCCAAATGTCCTCATTTTGAGAAAAAAAAAAAAGATGTGGTTATTTTACAGGAAATGTACTGTACAGGACTGTGGTTTCTGTAAAGGAAATGCCCACCAAGAAACTAAAATACTCTTAGTACTTAACGGTGTACTTTGCGCTTGAGGTAAAAATGAGTCGGTATAAATAAACCTTGCTCCTAGATTTTATGTTCAGAATTAATTCTGAAACACTTTAATGTAAAGCATGAAGTGACTTTGTTTTTTTATGTGGCTTGCTAGCAGAATGCAGCTAGGAGAGGAGACCACAGAAAGGCTATGTAAATAATGCGAACAGATGGTTGAGGGGCAATTGTTTGACTTTGACAGTATCACACAAGGAGTCAACCCTGATTTAAAACGCAGTGCTGTAGTAAGCAGCACTATGACCCTCTTTCATTTGCTGTGGTGACTAGCAGTAGATTTATAATTGTCCTATTGTCATTCTTTTCACAAATCATTCAGTCTGTTTTACTAACATTTCTCTGTGTAATTGGCTCATCATGGCAGATGGATCATGGCTGGAAGGGAGAGCAGTGTGCCTGCTGGTCTCCAGCATCTGTAATTGGTGATGTGAGAAGCTGCTTGTTAGAATTCTTCAAATGGACGCGCCTGTGTAAAATAGGGCCGAAAGGAGCTTTGGAACTGGTATAGTCCACACCTCTCATTCTGCAGGTCTATCACTGAGAGGTTAACTTCTTTTTTTTTTTTTTTTTTTAATATTTATTTATTTGGTTGCACCAGGTCTTAGTTGTGGCTGGCGAGCTCCTTAGTTATGGCTCCCCGTCTCCTTAGTTGCGGCACGCATGTGGGATCTAGTTCCCTGGCCAGGGATCGAACCCGGGCCCCCTGCATTGGGAGCTTGGAGTCTTAACCACTGCGCCACCAGGGAAGTCCCTGAGAGGTTAACTTCTGTTTTCAAGGCTGCTTAGGGTGGTAGGCAGAATAATGGCCTCTTAAAGTTGTCCATGTCCTAATTCCTGGAAACTGTGAATATGTTCTCTTACACGGCAAAAGGGATTTTGCAGATGTGATTAAGTTAAGGACCTTGAGATGGGGAGATATCTTGTGCTATTTGGTGGACCCAATGTAATCACGTGGCTTCTTAAAAAGCAAAGAACCTTTCCCATCTGGGTCAGAGAGAGGTGCAACATTGCTGGCTTTGAAGATGTAGGAAAAGGGCCTTGAGCCACTAGAAGCTGGAAATGATGAGGAAATGGATTCTCCACTAGAGCCTCTAGCAAAGGCCACTGCCCCGCTGACACATTTAACTCAGTCCAGTGAGACCCATGTTGAATTTCTGAGCTACAGAAATGTAATAATAAATCTGGGTTAAGTCACTAAGTTTGTGGTAATTTGTTATACCAGTCATGGAAAACTAATGTACTCACCACGTTAAGAATAAAACCAAGTCTAGATCCCAGACCTTGTGCCTTATAGTCTAGGTCTTTACTCAGGTGGTAAGTGCACACTATATCACCGAATTATATACTCCTGAAAGGCAGAAACCACTTTGCTATTCTTCCCCAAGATGTAACCCAGGAATGGGTGAATGGGAGCCCCTCAGAAAGTGCTTGAGGACTAATGTGTAAGTACCAGATGCTCCAGAGAGAAACTAAATAGCAGAATCAATCTTGCTGCACTGTTTAGTTCTTCAAACTCACCAAAACCATTCTGATTCAGGAGTATCTAAAACTCTGCCCAGAGTACCCAGAAGTTTGTGACTGCCTGTCTTGGGTTGTGTCCAATCTATTCCTGTCTTGACTCCCATATTCCAGATAATCTGTGGATGGATATACAGTTCATAGGCACCTTTCCGAATCAGTCTAAAGCCCCCGGTTAGTCTAGAATGAGGACTGGCCATGAATAAGTATAAAATAAATTCAAGATATTAAAATTTTTTTTTCTTTTGGCTTTTTAAAAATTTTTGATTCTGACTTCCCACTAAGGTCCTTAAAAAAAAATTAGTTTTGATGGAAGTAATAAGGGTATCTCAAATAAAATCAATGATAAAAAAAAATCTAAGATTGGATGAGGGCAAGGACATATCCCTCAGAAAATGTAATCCAGGGACTTAAATATGTTTCAACTCATCTGCCAAATATGATCTGTTGGCAAGAGCTCTATGGAACATTGTTGGAAAGGATTCTGTGGCTACGACCTTGATCAGGTAAGAAGAGTTCTTTGATCTTGACTGATATGGGCAGCTGGGAGCAGTGCTCATTTACTTCCTAGAGATTTCTCTCCAGATATCAATCAATTCTTTAATCATTATTTCTCAAGTGTGATTTTGCAGCCAGGTATAAATCTAATTGGATGTACTGGATCCCACTCACATTCCTTCATGGAATCGAAATGATCAGTGTGATGACAGTTTAAAAATGTGAAGTGCAGGAAGTGCTGACTTCATTTGTAGGTTAATTCTATAAGTTCACACCTGGAGAACAGAAGGAGGGGTTTAAAGGAAGGCAAGACGAGTAAGTGTCAAATAGTGCTTTTTTTGTCCATTCCTACCTGTGGCAAGCAGTTCTTTCATTTTACCTCTGGCTTAGTCACAGCAAATTTTATTTTGCTTAGAGCAGCCTTGACCGAATGTCATCATGGATGATTCAGAGTAGGAAAAAACAAGATAAAACTAAAAATATATTTATATTAAAATATTGGAGAGAAGACAAAAAATATGAGAGGTTATATATGAGAAATTGTAGTATATTAAGTTTTAGGTCATTAATGAATTAATTTTTACTAAAGATTTTTAAAAGATTTATAGAGCAAATGGTAGTTACAATGAAAACTTTAACACTTTTAATACAGAAAACTAGAAAAATGTGAATATTTTGTGCTTAGATACTGTTACTTATTCCAAAAAAAATATAAACTGACAAAGGATTAATCTCCAAGATTTACAAGCAGCTCATGCAGCTCAATAACAAAAAAACGAACAACCCAATCCAAAAATGGGCAGAAGACCTAAATAGACATTTCTCCAAAGAAGATATACAGATGGCCTACAGACACATGAAAGAATGCTCAACATCATTAATCATTAGAGAAATGCAAATCAAAACTACAATGAGATATCATCTCACACCGGTCAGAATGGCCATCATCAAAAAATCTAGAAACAATAAATGCTGGAGAGGGTGTGGAGGAAAGGGAACACTCTTGCACTGTTGGTGGGAATGTAAATTGATACAGCCACTATGGAGAACAGTATGGAGGTTCCTTAAAAAACTACAAATAGAACTACCATACGACCCAGCAATCCCACTACTGGGCATATACCCTGAGAAAACCATAGGTCAAAAAGAGTCATGTACCAAAATGTTCATTGCAGCTCTATTTACAATAGCCAGGACATGGAACCAACCTAAATGTCCATCGACAGATGAATGGATAAAGAAGATGTGGCACGTATATACAATGGAATATTACTCAGCCATAAAAAAAATGAAATGGAGGTATTTGTAATGAGGTGGATGGAGTTAGAGTCTGTCATACAGAGTGAAGTAAGTCAGAAAGAGAAAAACAAATACAGTATGCTAACACATATATACGGAATCTAAGGGAAAAAAAAAAAAAGGCCATGAAGAACCTAGTGGCAAGACGGGAATAAAGACACAGACCTACTAGAGAGTGGACTTGAGGATATGGGGAGGGGGTGGGGTGAGATGTGACAGGGTAAGAGAGTGTCATGGACATATATACACTACCAAATGTAAAATAGATAGCTAGTGGGAAGCAGCCGCATAGCACAGGGAGATCAGCTCGGTGCTTTGTGACCACCTAGAGGGGTGGGATGGGGAGGGTGGGAGGGAGGGAGATGCAAGAGGGAAGAGAAATGGGAACATATTGTATATGTGTAACTGATTCACTTTGTTATAAAGCAGAAGCTAACACACCATTGTAAGGCAATTATACTTCAATAAAGATGTTAAAAAAAAAAAATATAGACTCAGGCTAGCATTGTGCCGTTTATTTTCCATTTGTTTCCTTTTTTATATTAGTATTGGTTTCAGACCTTATCAGGAAAATCAATTTGATTAATGCAGGCAGACATGATCTCAAAGACTTCGCCTTCCAAAAAAAAAGACTTCACCTTCATAGCCTCTGTAACAAGGCCTTTTGTGAGAGCTCTTTGGCTATAATGATCAGTTGACCTGTCTGTTGAGTATCATAAAGCTTAAGTGCCCGGAAAAGCCCTTGATTTCTCACCAAGATTGGAACGAGATTCTTCCTGAGAAGCATTCACATAACATCAATCAGTGGGCTGTTTGCAGAGTTGCAGCACACTAGAGCAATAATGATAAAAACGTCCTTACATCTTAAATGGTGTTTTCAGTTTTTCTGAACACTTACACTTAAATTATTGCATTGAGCCCCACTGTGAACTATTAGGCAGAAAGGCTCATATTCTTATTATCTCTATTTACAAATAAAACTGAGAAGGGTTAATGACTGTCTAAGGCTAGTAAGCAGTGGTGTAAAGAGAGAAATATTTAGCCTTAAACATGTGCATTACAATAACAGTTGAAAATACTTAACATTTCACACCAATGAAATTCATCAAGTTAAACTTACTAACCTTAAGACAGTAACAAGGTAAATATTTATAGCTAGAGATCTTGTTACCATTAGCTTCAAGAAGATATATGTCTTTAGGCATTTCATCTATTATTGTTGCTGTAAGGGATAGAAAACGTTATAAGAAATGATTCCTTCCCTCCAGCTTGCCTGTTATAACCTGGCTGTGAAGGTATGGACATTATTGATAACATTGTAAAGCAATGTTTGATAAGTGTCCTGAGAAAGATGAGATTACCTAAGTCCCAGAAGGGAAAGTCAGCCTTGGCCAAGAACAGGGAGAGACATTCAGGTAGCAGGAGACATTTAAGGTGACTGAGATTTAGACTGGTAGACATTTTGAGAGAAGCTGTTTTATTTTGATGGGAAATAAAAGAATTCTATTTGGGCAAAGGCATTGAGATAGGAAGAGTCAAAGTGTTTGTGGGTAGGACAGTAGACCAATTGGATAGAATGGGAAGATTTCTGTAGGAGAGTAATTATCTTTATTCATTTGGGAATGAAAAAGTGCTAGATTTTTCTCTATCATGAGTGTTCCTACATTTCCTTCTTCCTTGGTCTATTAAGGAGGAATAGTCTGTAGAAATTTATTCCCACTAGGGTACTGTCTTTGGAATTAGTCATCATATTTGTTAAAGAGTATTTATATGGATTCTCATTTTTCTTTTTATCTGTTATTTCATTGTTATTCCTCCCCACTTTCATCAGTTTATTTTAGAAACCTTTACAACTTACAGAAAAGTTACATGAAGATGCAACAAATACCCATTACTGGTGATAGGCTTGATGCTACTCGCTACACAGCTGTTCTAGACTGACAGATCTCCATGTGGCGGCCCTGCCCTTTTGCAAATTATCTAGATCACAGGTCAGCCGACTTTTTCTGTAAAGGATAAGATAGTAAATATTTTAGGCTTTTTGGGCCATATAGTCTCTGTTGCAGTTATTCAGATCTTCCACTGTAATAGGAAAGCTACCATAAACAGTACAAAATTGAATGATCATGGCTTTGTTCCAATAAAACTTTATTTACAAAAACAGGGGCGGGGGAGTGGGAGCTCTCTGGTGTCTCTTCTTCTAAAGACAGTAATCCTGTTCTACAGGGCCTCACACTTAGATTTCATTTAACCTTAACTACTTACTTTGAGGCCCTATCTCCAAATACAGCTACACAGCCGTGCTGGAGGTTGGGCTTCAAAATAAGAATTTTGAGGGGACACAAACACTTAGTCCATTAACAGACATTCTCTCAGCTTTCCTTCTATCGCACCCACCATTCCTCTGCCTCTCTACTTGGCTTCTCTTGCACTGCTTGATCTCTAAAATTTGGAGTTCCTCAGGCCTTATTCTAAGCCCTGTCCTTTTTTCATGCCACACAGCCCATTTGGACAGTTTTGTCCATTCCCATGGCTTCACTTACCATCGCTATAAAGATTCTCCCCAATTTTTGTCTCTAACCTAGACCTCTTTCTAACCTCCAGCCTCACATCCAATGTGTATCTCATATGATCTCAAAGTTAGTATGTCCAAAATTGAACCCTTAATTCCAAAATTCCTATGGATTCTTTTCCCCCAATCTTTCATTTTAGAAGATGGCACCATTATCTACAGTTTCTAAAATCATAATCCTGGGCATTATTCTGATTCCTTTATTTCTGTCACCACTCATGTAAGCCAGTGTGGCTGACTCTATCTGCAAGATTCATCTTGAATTTGTTCCACCTCTTGACTGAAGAAAAAATGCACCGCCTAAAAGGTGTGAGCTGAGTTTTATTTGGGGACCTGACTGAGGACTCTAAGGCCGGTAGGCAGCCTCTCAGATAGCTCTGGGGAACTGCTCTAAAGAGGTAAGAGAGGAGCCAGGATATATAGGAGGGTTGGTTGGTTGGTTGTTTTTCTGGGGAAAAAGACATGTAGTTGAACATTGAAAGATTATTGCTAATCACAAAAACAGACATCTTTAGTTGATGATTTTAGAGCTTTTCTATGTATGGGAAGGTGCAAGACTCTGGGGTCATTGAAATTATTCTGTAGATCTGCATCTTAACTAGGGCCAGTACCCAAAGCACGTAATGCTTCCTGATTTCTCTATCCTGATTTCCCCTCAGAGTGGGGAGGTGGGTGGCTGCAGTGGCTGATGTTTTGATCCTTATTTCCTGGAATGGCAGGCAGCATTCTTTGTTTACCGGAATGGCAGGCAGTATTCCGGTCCACACACCTTTCTCCATCTCCTTTGTACTTCTGGGCACTTTCTCATCAATCAGATCTCAGCAAAAGATTACCTTTCTTGACTTCCCAGGCTAAATAGTCTCTATGGATTCCCCATTCACATAGTCCTTCCCATCACTTCCACTTGGTTTTTTTTTTTTTGTCTTCAAAGCATCTTACCATCTAAAATTTTGTGGTTTATTTGTTTACTTTTTTTTTTTTTTTTTAAACTTCTTCTTTGAGAATGTCATCTTAACAAGAACAAGGACCTTGTTAGCCTGGCTCTTCACTATATCTCTACCACCTATAATAGTGCTACTACACAGTAGGTATTCAAAAGATACTTATTGTAGAAGGAATGAGTCTCTTTTACTACCACCTTAGTCCAAGCCAATTATCATCATTTGCTTGGACTACTGCAGTAGCCTCTTAACTTTCCATTTCCTACTTCTGCTCATGGCTTCCTCCAATCCATTTCCATAAAGCAGCCAACATGATCTTCTAAAACTATATCTCAGGCTGTGCTCTCCCTGGCTGGAAGCTCTTCAGTGGCTTTTCCGTGGGTGAACTGACCCCTGCATATCCCTTCAACCTCATCTTACTTCCTCTCATCCATTCTGTGGACATGTAGGTTGTCTGCTGTCTCCTAGAATACACCAATTACACTCTCCCAACTCTAGGTCTTTTCACTTGCTGGTCCTCTTCCTGGAACATTCCTCTCCAATCTTTACCTGGCTGGCCCCTTCTCTTATGTCAGACTTCAAATGTCATCTCCTCAGGGAGGCCCTGTCTAGCTGAGATGGGTTTTCCATCCTTCACTGACCTAGCATGGAGAAAAGTTTTCTTTGTAGCACCAATCTATAATTGTTTTATATTTTTGTTTATTAAGTTTCCTTCCCATGTTGGCTTCATTAGAATGGGACATTGTCTTTCTTATTCTTCATCATATTTTAGTGCTTCTCACACTTCTGGCAATTTATGCTTATTTGTCAAATCAGTGCATACACATGCTATAACATTTGTATTTCTCTTCAGGTGTCTGAAAGCACTTTGTCTTCAGAACTTTGTGTTCTAAAACTGTAATAACAGAAATGATCATTATTTTTTTATTGAAGTATAGTTGATTTACAACGTATTAGTTTCAGGTGTATAGCAAAGTGATTCAGATATATATGCATACACACATATGTATATACACACACACACATATATATTATTTTTCAGATTCTTTTCCATTATAGGTTATTACAAGATATTAAATATAGTTCCTTGTGCTATACAGTAGGTCCTCATTGTTTATTTTATATATAGTAATGTATATCTGTTAATCCCAAATTACTAATTTATTCCCTTACCCTTTCCGCTTTGGTAGTCATAAGTTTGTTTTGTATGTCTGTGAGTCTATTTCTGTTTCGTAAATAATTTCATTTGTCTAATTTTTTTAGATTCCACATATAAGTGGTATTTGTCTTTCTTTGTCTGACTTACTTCACTTAGTATGATAATCTCCAGATCTATATATGTTGCTGCAAACAGCATTATTTCATTATTTTTTATGGCTGAGAAGTATTCCATTGTATGTATATACACACCACATCTTTATCTATTCATCCGTTGATGGACATTTAGGTTGCTTCCATGTCTTGGCAATTGTAAGTAATGCTGCTATGAACATAGAGGTGCATGTATCTTTTTGAATTAGAGTTTTCTCCAGATATATGCCCAGGAGTGGGATTGCTAGATCATGTGGTAACTCTGATTTTAGTTTTTTAAGCAACCTCCATACTGTTCTCCATAGTGGCTGCACCAATTTACATTCCCACCAACAGTGTAGGAGGGTTCTCTTTTCTCCACACCCTCTCCAGCATTCATTATCTGTAGGCTTTTTGATGATGGCTATTCCAACTGGTGTGAGGTGATACCTCATTGTAGTTTTGATTTGCATCAGAAATGATTATTTTAGGAAACTTGAATGCTGTGATTAGTAATGCTTCTGTTATATATTCATCCATAGCAAGTCTAAAGTAGAAATTTGTTTCTTTATATTGTATTTCTCCAGAGACAGCTTATCAGTCAAAGAGGTACCTCCCAAAGCATGACTTACACAAGACAGTGGATTTATACTAACTGCTTTTTTATTCTTTTAGTCATCTAAGTCATCAGGAAGTTTGCATTGTTTTCCTTCTGTTACATAGGTGTTAAGTAACATTCGCTCCTCATTGTAAATTATAAAGGGCCTAGACTACTGTTTCTTCTTCTAAGTATTTTGGATTAGAAAGATTTTTAAAAATTGGTTATCAGAGAAATAAAGGTCAGATATTTTTGTCTGGCAACCCCAGACTTGAGAAGAGGGCAAGGCAGTTGTTGTTGAAACTGTTGTCATAGAGTTTAATCCTACACTTATCATACTTCTATTACGATAAAACAGTTTGGAGGAAGTACTTGGGCAGTGTGTGTGTGTGTATATATATATATGTAACAAATTCCCCCACCCTCATATATTTCTACTTAAAACTTAAAAATGATATATTTCCATTACTCTGAAAAGTACAATTTGAGACATCCATATTCTCATCACCAAGATTTAAGAAATACTACATTTTGTTATATTTGTTTCATGTCATTTTCTTTTTTGCATAAAAATACATTACATATACAGCTAAAGCTTCCATACTACCTATGATTTTTCTTCTCTTTCCCGAGAGTTGGATATCTATATATATTTAATCTGTGTGTTACCAAGAGAAGAAGTAGTCCCTGTTCGTAGGAAGTTGACAATAATACATTTTGAAGGAGAAAGAAAGTTGAATTGTTAAAGACAAAATATTTAGCTTCTTTGATGAAGTATGTTTTGCTCTTTCAGCTGGAGCACTATATCAAATGTTCAGAAAAATTTATAGCCTATTTTCCCCCCCAAACTTGAGTTAAAAACAGGATCACTAGGATATATTGTACAGCACAGGGATATATGGTCATTATTTTGTAATAACTTTAAGTGGAGTATAATCTATAAAAATATTGAGTCATTATGCTATATACCTGAAGCTAATATAATATTTTAAATCAGTTTCATTTCTATAAAAAAATCACTAATACAACAAACAGAAAAAAATCTACACAGTAATAAGTGATTTAAAACAATTCTGATGTCATAAAATTTAACTGAACAAAACTCCATATGTATTTTGACTAAAAGAATCACAATTCTCAGGGAAGTCAGGTACTTGAGTTGAGGCCTATGGAGTAAATGCCTTTTTAACTTTCGCCTAATGATGAGAGTGAAATGGCAAGAGTCAGGGATCTAGAGGGAGACTACATAATCAGCTGCCTGGAGACCTGGCTTCATGGGAATGTGCTCAGCCTTCACCTGTGTGATATTATTTTGTACTTTTATTACTTGTGTATATACTCATAAATACTTTTATGCTAGTTGTGTGTTTTACATACATATATTATTTACATAAATGACACAATTCAGGTTTTTAAAAAAATGTTGTTGTGATGAATCTCTGGTGGTATATATAGTTCTAGTACATTATGTTAACTGTTGTAGATAATACCAATATAGGACATATCCTACTGTTTATCTAGTCTTCCTTCCTTCCTTTAAAGGAAGCAAATAAACTTGTGTTTGTGTGATTCCTGAGTCATTATTACTGAAAGCATGGTTGGCATTTTATGGTAACAATTGCTCTGGGTGCATTCCCACTAAACTTAATTGAGGAGAATACATCTGAGAGAATGCAGCCACGTTCCAGATGGGTCTGACTGACTGGTGTTGGGCCCATGGAGACTATGAGATTGAACAGGAAGGCAGATAGTCTTTCCTCTGGGAGACCTGCCTTTGGGTGTTGCCATGAGCTGCTGAGTCGTTGTGGCTTTCACATCAGCTCTGGGAGAGGGTTGCTTCTACCACAAGGTCCAGACGACCCTGCCCTGCTCCCCTCATCCCCTAAAACTTGGCCCAGGTGGCAACCTCATCAGAACAGTTGGCCTGGTCAGGAGTACCCCTGTGCCATTTAATGACAAGGGTATACCTGTTACCCCTTCTGAATTAATCGCCTCCATGTGAATGGTGTCTAGAGCTTGTGGGGGTGGCCCTTGGGGATCTGGTCACCTAAGTCATTAGTTGCCAGATGAAATTGTGAAGTTGAATCTAGAGAGTGAACTCAGAGTAGTAAATTGCATTTTTCTTCTCTGAAAGCCATTTGCTAATCTCGGAGATTGTTTGCCTTTTCTTTTTTCCCTTTCTCTTCTTCAGTGTGTGCCCACGGCACAGCTGTAGAGTCTTGGTATCTCTGAGAGAGATTGCCCTGTCCTGTCGTCAGTGCCCTCTTGTGCTCTGCCAGCTACTGGAGAAGCGCCCTCCTTCCTGTCACCATCTCCTCAACCTCGGCCTGTGGGGGGGCATCCTCTTCTGCTACCTGAACTGCTGGCGGTCACTTCCCCAGCCTTCCTTCATTCCCTCTGTGTCCCCTCCAACTGGGGTAATTTTGAAACCCAGCTCTGATCCTGCCTCTCCTCTGCTCTTCCTGAGCCTTTGACGTCTCCTCCTGCTGCAGAGGAAAAGACTCACAGTCTCTAAAGCAGCCTTGAAGGGTCTCCATAGTCTGGCCTGACCTGACTGGCTTGGCCACTTCCATGTCTTGTCTCTTCTGCCACACGGGCCTTTCTGTGCCTGCTGGTTCATTGTCTGCGGACCTGCTGTGCGCTGGCACGCCGCACACCTCTGGCTGTGCCCCTGTCTCTGCACTAAATGCCCTTCTCTGCCCTGGGAATCCTACTCTCTCTTCAGGAGTTAGCAGCTGTTGTTGAAGGGCTCTTGCTGTGGCGGTTTGGTGGGAGGTGGGCAGCCTCAGCCTCTGGACGTGGAGTGGATATCGCACCGGAGTCAGGAGAGCTGGCTAAAGACAGGGCTCTGGCCCTGGTCACCGATGCTGCCACCTGGAGATGCTCAGTACAGGTTTGCTATGTATGAAATGATGGTCCCTGTGACCTTGGAACCATCCTTGAGCCTCTCTGTGCTCCAGTTGGCTCATTTCAAAAAATAAGAGGGTTTGAAGGGTCATTCTTTTCGGTTTCTTCCAAATCTGAACGTTTTGTGATATTTCTTCTTTTGTACACTTCTCTGTGCTTTCCAAATTATCTAAAATGAGAATATATTACTTGAGACCCTTGAGCTGCCAGGTTGATGTTCTTATGACTCAAAGCAGGCCAAAGTAAATGAGCCAGAAGAAAAAGCGTTAAGCCTAAATATCAGCGAGTCCCAACAGGTAGGCCCATTTGGCGTTGGAGTGAAGTTTCTAAGTGACTGATGTTACAGTGCTGGGAGGTTTGTAGAATCAGGGGCAGAGATGAGATTGTGTAACCCGGGTCAGGACAGGATTGTGAAACTGAAAGTCTGCATGTGGCCAGTATAAATCAATTAAGAGACTGACAGTTATTTGAGTACCACTATCTACTTGGCACCAGATGAGGGCTTTTGCATCAACTATCTCATTCAATCCCAGCAACCACTTTGTGGAATTAACATAGTTATTTCAAATTTATATATGAGAAAACAGGCTCAGAGAAGGGAAGTTACTTGCCCAAAGTTACTTGGTCACCAAATATTCAAGTCATTACTTGAGCATAGGTTCATCAGATTCTAAAGCCCATGTTCTTTTGTCAATACATCACATCGCCTCTCTGTCAGGCAATGGAATAAGTGCCTATGTGTGCCTGTGGAAGAGGCCAGGGTTTTGGAAGGTTTTGGAGGTATAGTATCTGTATCTTAAACAAAGAGTGCCCTGATTATTGGCAGACAGTGCTTGAACTTCATTCCAAATATCTCATCTTCTTAAAAGCACTTTTACTACTGTTTCACAGGCTATTTTCATTAGCATCTCTGTCAATCAGAATTCCTACTTGTAAGCCACAGAAGCAGACTCTGGCTGACTTAAATAGAAAAAGTCAGTTAAAGTGCATTGAGTGGTTCACAGAATCTCTGGGAGGGCCTTAGAAGCAGGCAGCCAGGATTTGTCCCTAAAATCGCACCATTGAACTTGCCTGGTGATGAGTTGGCCAGGGACACTGTCCATGCAACTTGATGGTTGTCCTGGACTCCAGCCACTGCTGCTGGAACCCTGAGTTAGATGCTGCCACCAGTTGACAGGATAGTATGTCTACATGTCTTGTTTTTTTATTTTTCTAAACTTCCTAGTCAGAGTCTGGGGCTAGTGTATCTACCTGGCAGAAAGTAAGTCATGAGCCCAGGCCATAGCTGCAGTGGAGGCTGAGGTGTGAGTATGGGGCATTTTTACTCATAGAGCAGGAGGTGGGCTCTTCCTCCTAAGATATGCAGGCGTTCTTCAAACATAGGAAGATGATTCAGATACACAGTAGCCAAAGAGAATGACAGATAGACACTGTGGCATCTAATCATGTTTAGATTATAATTTATAGAGTCAGTTTTCTCATTTTTATAATAAAACTGAGATGGGTTTTTTTCATTCTCTTGGGGTAGAAACTTTGGCATTCTCTCTTATTCATCATCTGGAACCAATTATCACCAAATTCTACTGATGCTTTAAGTCAGGTTCAGGTCCACCACTTCCTCTCTGTCACTGGGGCATCGCCGTAGTCTGGGTCTTCAAGACCTTGAGTTTGGATTTTCTCCATACTCTCTTTCCCTGGTCTCTCCAATACCAGTTTCTTCTCTTGGATCCATTCTGCAGATTCCTGCCAGAATACTATTCCGTAGTGCTATTTTCATCATCCCTCTTCATTTCTCAAAATTATTATGGTTAACCATTGGCTGATTCAGGAGTCAGTGACCTTTAATAAGTGATTTGCTAATTTGGATCATTTCTGATTTGCATCCCGTTAGTGGCTGATGAAAGAGAGAGAGTATCAGAGGAAGTCTGCTCTTGCTGATGCTGTCTCCTGTCTAGAGTGTGATCCCTGTTCTTTCAAATGTCTAAATTCTACCTTTTCTTGAGTATAGTTTGTTTCTCCTTTTCTGTGAAGTCCCCATATCATTCCAGACTTTCTTATTGATCTTTCTTTCTTTGCTACTTATATATTTATAATCTGTAGTTCATAGTTTATTATTCGGTAGCATTTCTAATTTCATCAAGTGTTTTTAATTCTCATATTCTTATATCCCTCCCTGTCCCCCACCCCAAGTCCTTAAGGGGAAGAACCATGACATGTACTTATGTTTATTCTATTCTTGGTGTTAGATTCATAACAGATTCTTGACTAATGATTAATTGAATGGGAGATATATAACCTTGGATGTATGTTCTAGTTAGTGTTATATTTTTTTAATGATATTGGAGGAAAGGAATCTGATTTAGCAGTTCTGGATCAATCATTGCTCGGACTTCTGAGCTCTGTGCATGTTATTTTCCATATGGAAGTTTATGCTGAGTACATTAAAAATAGTGCTGTATATATAACCTGAACTGCAACTGTTCACATCTCATATTGACTAGGTACCTAATATTAACGTCCACTATTCCTACTCTTTGGAAATCTGTGTAAGAAATAATACAGAAAAAGCACAGCAGTTATCAGGGTATTTTAGGTAATAAAATACATGTAACAAACAAAGGAGTTGACAGGTTATTTTTCCTAGGATTTTTCCTTGTATCTATTATAGGATTTCCCACTTTCTATATTTCCTTGAGGCATCTTTGCATTGGGATTGTTATTCACTGGGCACAGATCCTATTTATGCAGCATCTGACAGAACTGTAATTTAGTGTATTCAGCTATTTTGCTAAATACCTTCCTGCAAGCCAGACTTGTAGAGCTGTGCCTCCCTCTAAACTTTTGTAAATGGTACAATTTTAATATTTTTTAATGTAATATTCTAAGACTATGTGATTTTGTTTACTTCTGTACTTGCCATGTTAAATTTTGTGTTTGCTTCCAGAGGAAGAGGTAATACTAATGGCTTCTATAATGGCAAGCATTTTGGTGTGAAGTGTAGTGTGGTGAATTTGTCCACTTGTAGAAAATGATGTGAGCTCATGCCTTCTTGTTGCAACTTGAAAAACCTTAAAACAAAATAAAAATTTCAGTCCATATTATCTAATCTGTGAAATATTCTTGTTTCATAGAAATCTCTTTTAGAAGACAAAAGACATTTCTCAGAGGAGCTCTGATTCATAGTATGTTAACAGCCATCATATTTCTTTTCCTTGGATTTGCTCTTTTCCATTTTTCTTTGTGGTTGTTAATAGTTTTCATATTGATTTGTAAGAGTTTGGTTAGAAAAAGCATTAACTGTTTGTCTTTAATATGTTTGATTTTGTTTATGATTATATTACTATGTAATAGTTTTACATTTTTATGAATTCTAATTTGTTGAAATGTTCCATTATGATTTCTCCCCATCATGAGATATTTTTAATCTTATGGTAGACATCTTTGAAAAATCTTTAATGACCTAGAATTTCTCTGGTGTATGGTGAGGAAGTAATTGATTTTTTTTTACAAATCAGATCGTATTCAGCCAGTTCTCTCTTACTTAGTATTGATGCCTGGCCAGCTTTTTCTCTACTTTTCTTTTTATATGAGGCTTTCCCAAAGCGTCATCCTATTTTTAAATAAAATGTCAGCCTACTTCTTCATTTGTGCAGGTGAGTAATCATGCTCAGTATCACATCCTGTGTGGGTCTGACTCTCAGGCCCCTTGCTTCTTTGTCCAGGTCATCTGTGAGTCTAAGGCAGAGAATGAGCCTTGGGGCATCACTTCAAGATATTTGTTCACCTTCTAAACAGCTTTAGAATAATTAAGACCTTGTTTCCTGAGCATGAAAGGAGATTTAAAAAGGAAAAACAATAACAAAGTCAAACCCCAAACCTTGTCAATTTTATTTCTTTCAGCTTCTTTATGTGGCCTTCAGTGTCTGTCTTAGATGAAAGTTAAATTGTCTGTTAATTCAGAACACATTCAAGTGTCAGGAAGGGGCTTTTAACAGTTGAACTATACACATGTTCCTGAAATGAAAAGACCTTTTTGAGAATATTATTTTTTAAGTTTCTTATTTCCTGTTTCTTAAAATTACTTTTGGGCTTTTTACATGTTTTCCTTTTTTTTTTTTTAAATTTTACTTTTCTTTTGTCCTGGTGGTTCTCGTGCTGCCTTTCCCTTATTGTCCATCTTCCTTCCCTGACGTCTGGTCCTCTTGCCTAATGTTCCTGTTTTTCCCCCATTTTCCTGCTGTCTTCTTACTGTTCATTGTGGGGTGATCTCAGGACATCCTGATGAATGGAAAAAATGTGTTTGGGAGCTTCACTGTAACATGATTACCTATTTGGTGACAGAAAGATAAAACTGTCTAGCTGAAGTATGGAGGAAAAGAAAATAAACTATCCCATAGATTTACTAACTGAAAAAACCCAAATTATAAGAGAACACATTTTAGTCTTGTCATGTAAATATAATGATTAAAGCAACATTCAAATGAGACTATTTTATGAATTTTCATGAAATTGTAAAATTTCCTTGGGTTATACCAATTTATAAAACGATCATAACTTCTTTAGTTAGAGATGCAAATAGAGTATGGGAAATTGAAAGTGTAACTGGAAAGTCTGACGAGCGCAGTTCTCTACGCAAGAGCGTCATTCTCTTCTGGTTCTGAGAAGAAAACATGCAGCTCCCCTGCCACCCCTTTCTGTGTATTTCTCTTCTGTTCTGCGGCTCTGAAAGTGTAGGAAGCCGGCTGATGGGGAGGCATGAGCTCCCCTGTCAGAGCAGGACCGCCCATCTCTCTCTAGCGTCTGCTACCAGACTCCCAAAGGCTGGAGCTTAGGTTTGGGGCTGAGAATCCAGGTCCAGGCTGCTGCTGTCGGAATCTCTAGAATTTGTCCTGTCAGCAGCAATTTATCAGCAGAATTTTATCACCTTTTTCTTGTGTGGCAAAATGTTTGTTAAAAGGGGAGAAATTATTTCAGAAAATATGGTCTTTATAAAAATATGAGCTTCTAGAAATGTTTTGCAATTGAAAAGGTGTTGTTTTTACTATGACATGTCATTTTCTAGTAACAGTAAATTATGCTGTAACTTGAGTGTTCTTAAAATCTTTCTAACAGTGTTTCTCTGAGAAATTCAAATCACTGAATACTTTACAAATAGTTTTCTTTGCTCTAATGTATAAAAATAAAAAGATGTTTTGTTAATTGTTTCTGTCATTCTTAATTTCATAATGTTGGGGTCCTTTGGGAAAGAATTGTAACCTGATCACAAATTTGGTATTCTAATGTATAAGATAAAACAAAATGTGTCCACAAAAAGATTGTAATCTATGGTAATTGCACAAATTAGTGCCTTTGCTTTGTGACTTTTATGTATTGTTTTGGAATGTTTAAATATCTTCTCCCCTCTTTTAATGCATTTTGAATGTAATTTTCTGGTCCCCTACCCTAATTTATAAGCTCCTTGGTTGATAGATTTTTTTTTTTGTTTCCTTCATAATACTTAGAAACAGGATCTTGCATATCGTAAATGCTCATAAAATATTTGTGATTTGACTTGTCTATAAATTAGAGATGTGTTAAGGATCCCAAGAATCCGGATGATGCCTATGCCATGTTACCATTCAGGGACTAAAAACCTGGTGCTGATACAACAATGCTCTTTTCTGCCTAGAAATGTAATCTTCCTTGTTGAATGTGTTAAATATTTCATTCATTCCATGTTCTTCTTTTCATTGGAAGTTAGATAGTGTTAATTTCTCAGACTCTTAGGTGGTGTCTAATTATGGTAATGACTCCACCACCAAACATTGCTGAATTGACCGTGGACAAAGGAAACCTTCAGGAAATAGTTCTAAGAAAGGAACTGTATGGTTTTGCTTATTTTTCAGTTGCCAAGAATAACACAAGAATCGCTTTAGCGGGGAGAAAAATCACAGGAGCACCTCAGAATGCTTCTTAAGGATCAAAGGCACAATTGAATAATACAACAATCCCCTTCCTTTTGGGCAAGTTCCACTCAGCCTTGTGAGCAGTTTGGAAATAGCTTATTTGTAGGGAAGTTATAAAAAAAGAAATCCTCTATGGTTTAGCAGTATACATCCGGAACTTTAAAAATGTTCATACCCTTTGGCCCAGAAACTTCACTTCTAGGAATAATTATCAGGAAATAATTAGACACATGGACAAATATTTAGATTCAAAAGTTTTCTTCTTTTCATTGTTTGTAACTGTGATAAGTTGGGGGGGAAACCTCATGTGTTCAACAGTAGGATGTTGATTAAATGCATTGTAACCTCTTCCTCTATAGTATACTGTGTAGCCCTAAGACAATCATTATATATATATATATATATATATATATATATATATATGTATGTATGTATAAAAATATAAGGTGTGCTCTGGGTCATTGGGGCGACATCTGCAATCGGAACAGATCTAGAGTTTCCTGTGACCTGTGTCATAGTGTTTTGGAATTGAGGATGACTTGTAGGGGCAGCTGATTTGGATCATGAAGTGCCTTCACTGTGAGGTGTGAGAGCAAGGCCCAAAAGTGACCTCCCATTTAATTAAAGTGACAGAGTATTTCTTAGTTTTTACACTTAACATAATTTCCTTTTTCCAATAGTCATGAAAAAAGAATATGCCAACAAAAATATTATAGTGTAGGAAAATAATGTTTAGAGTTTTAAAAGCAATTTGAAAAAGGATGTGGCTGTTTAGAATTTGCTATTTCGTGTGCATTCACTGCTTTTGTCTCTTCTAATCACTTTTCTTTCCTTCTTTCCTCCCTCCCTCCTTCCTTCCTAATCACTTTTCATTAAAAGCACTTTCTTTCTTCGTAGGTCTAGCAGGCCTAGAGTGCATGTTCTCTTTATTCATGTTTGTGATTCCTGTGTTCAATACTGGCCCTGGTTCATGAGCGTTATCTAAGCTAAGCATTAGCATTGCTTAGCCCATATGTGTCCCATATTCATACTAAAGATGGACATTTTAGCGTCAAAACTTTCAGAAATCCTGTGTCAGCTAAGCCTCCCAGGACACTGTGGAAATTATCTCCATTTTGAGACCTAATTAAATATGTATGTTGAAAGCGTTTTTCTAAACAAGTATTTAGATTCTGAAATCAATCATCATCGTTCAAGAGTGTGGAAATAGCCAAAATTATGTCTTGCCTGATCATCTGAGCATTACATTTCTGTCAATTATTAAATCCCCACACTTGCTCCTTATTTGTAAATGCATAAGTTTCTTTAGGGGAACAATAACATTGCTCAGTTTTTGTTCCCCTGGGTCCAGGAAGTGAAATATATTGCCACATTCCCTACAAAAGAGGAAAAAGAAAATCCAACAAACATTTTCTACTGCCTTTAAAGAACATTTCTTTAAAGTTAAATTACATTTAATGCTTTTTCAAGGCAAAGTCAAAAGGCCGAGGATTTACATGGATTGCCGGCATTGGTCTTGGGCTTTTGCAGAGCTTAGGCAGGCAGGTAGTAGGAGTGGGTGTGAAGAGTAGTGAGTCTAGACTATCAAGCCAGTTGTGCACTGTTCATCACTAGGGGACGCACTTCTTGGTTTACTATGTGCACAGTGTACAAGGCCCTGTGCAGTGGCCTTCCAGCACCATTACCATGACCTCCTTCTGGCTTGTCCCTTGGAGGAGCAGGGTTGTTATGTGGGATCAAATCGGTGCTGCATAATCAGATCTCATGTGATTCTCTTTAAAAACTCTGTTTCAATATGTAAGAGCAGAGGACAAATCAGATTATCTTTTAGTATAGGGATTAGTAACAGTCTCCACTATATAAGGAGAGAAGCAACAGAGTTAAGTTCTAATAAACATTGAGTCTTGACTGTAATGGAAAGAGAGCTACTATAGTTTCTAGTCCTCCCCTTTCATATATCTATTTGAGAAAGGATGGAGAAGAAAGCAATAGCATTTGCCCTGAAATAATCTGTGTTGGAAAAGTACTCTGATTCGAAGTGATCATTTTGACACCTAGAAACCAAGAGTTTCAGTGGCTTTAAAGTAGTTATTTTTTGAATGATGCTGCTGAACAGTAGAAAAAAAATCCACTGCGCTTCATCACATTTGTGGTTATATCAGGTTTGCTCTACAATGTTAGAGTGAGAGAAACCTCATTTGGAGAAAAGATATAATGAGTAGTTAGAATTGTTTGCCATGCTTTATCATATAGGATTCAAATTAGAAATACTAGTGTTTTCACAGCAAGTTAAATTGTGCCAAATATTCCAAATTATGTTCCTACCTTCAAGGACTGAAAATAGAAAGAAGTCATTATTAGTGGAAAGTAAGTTACTATATTCATTTACATATTAGTCTATATTTATGCCAGACAAACTTCCCCCAAGTTTGTGTGTGTGTAACTTGTTTTATACTTAGTTCAGTTACCGTTCTAACAAATTTGGATCTAAAAAAATTAAATAGAAAACAATGAAAGTTATACATTTGTGTTATTACAGTTTTAGATTTTTTTCAACCTGACAGAACCTGACATCTTTGTTTTCTTTTTTTGTTGAGTGAACATCAGAAACAGAAAAGACAAATAAGGAAACTGATTTTGAATCAGGAAATTTTGCACGATTAATTGATTTTTCAACACAAGCCAATAGATTGTATAAGGTACAAATATGACATAAAGTAAAATCCAGGCCTTACATAGCTAAATGAAAAGTACTCTTTCAAAGTACTTTAATTATATCGAGAAACTGTAAGGTTGTTGTTCCTCAAAGAAGTTTTGGGTCTTTCACCTCTAGAGTATCACATTTTCCTGACCAGCTCTTCTTTTATCAGTTTTAAGTTTTGGGCTTCTGATAATATTTTATTTGAACCAAGGGCCGGCACCACAGAGCAGTAAGAGAGTTTGAAAACCATTTCTGTTTGTTGTACAATCCTGAAAACATCTTTGTATTAAAAAAATTTTTTTTTTCGAAAAAGTTTATGTACACCTATTAATAAACCTTCAAACAATATAGAAATGTTAAACAATAAAAGTAGGGACATCCCTGGTGGTCCAGGGGTAAGACTCCAAGCTCCCAATGCAGAGGTCCCGGGTTCAATCCCTGGTCGGGGAAGTATATCCTGCATGCATGTCGCAACAGTCCGCACACTGAAACTAAAGATCCTGCATGCTGCAACTAAGACCCGGGGCAACATACATACATACATACATACATATATACATACATAGATACATATATACATACATAATACATAATACATACATAAATGCAACAGTGAAATGCATAGCAGCTCCACTCCCCAGATAGCCACTGTTGTTGACACTGCAATGTATGCCCTTGAACATCCTGTTTATTGGATGCACAGGCAGCCTTTGGCTGGGGGTTGGATGAGAAGTATGGGGGCAGGGGCCCACCTTGGTGCAGTAGCCAGGTCTGAGAGGACCCTTTCCTATTTCTACACAGGCCTCTTCCTCTTGATAGAGCAGTGGGAAGGCAAAAGACCTTCTCACACAGCCTCACTTTAGAAGGTAGGATTGGAGTAAATGCCAAAAAAATGCAATTCCTTATTCCTCTGTTGGTTTGTGTTCCTTCTGCAAGACTGCTTACCTCAAATAGACCTGTATGTAGTTACTTTTCAGTTTTTAAATCAAGAACTTTTTTAGATTAACATTTAGGGGAAACCAGAGGACTAAAGGGAATAACTTAAAAAAAAACTGTGTTCTTGAATTAGTCTCTTCATGGCTTATTTCTCTATATCAGTGGTTCTTAAAGTACGATCCTTAGTCTGACAATCTGTGGCATCTTAGAACTTGTTGGAAATGCAAATTTTCAGGCCTCACCTAGGTCTGTTGAATTGGAAACTCTGGACGTGAGGCCCAGCCTCTGTATTTTAACAAGTCCTCCAGGTGATACTGATGCAGGATAAGGTTTGGGAACTACTGTGCTATATAAAGGCAAAGATTTAAAATTCTTTTTAACATGGTATTTCCCCTCTCATTCTCCATTCACTTTTACCCCAACCTAGAAATAATGTGGTTATGGAGACATAACATCGTTTTCCTAAGTTCTGTGCTCTTTTATGTCTCTGCTATTTTTCTGTCTTGAATGTCATTCTCCACTGCTGTTCACATAGCAAATCTCTAATCATTTTTTAAAACTCTATTCCAGTGTAACTCACTGGAATACCTCCCCTGACCCATAGATCCAGGTGGTCTTGACTCGTGCTTTTTGGAGCCCTGTGAGTACCTTGTTCACAGCACTTCACATTTGATTGCAGGGTTGGTTTACATGTCTCTCTCTTTTCCACATTATTGGGAATTCCTTGAGGAAAGGGATGCATCACTGACTTCTTTCTATCCCTGATACCTACTGGAATTTGTGGCATGTGCAGATGCTCAATACATACATGGTAGGTGAAGGATGAAGTGAAAACCAACAAAATAGTAGCTTCTCCAAGCTTGGGAATTACTGTAGGGCAAACTGGTGTTACAAGAAAGCTAAAGTGGCTGGGTGTGAATTCCACTGGTTGTTAGACAGCTATGTAATTTCTCTGATACTGTTTCCTACTATGTAAAGTTGGCATAATTCCCGCCTCACAGTTTTTTGTAGAGTTCCTGGCACACAGTTAGCTCTGAAAAATGGTAGCTAATAATAATCATAATATAATTAGTACCTTCTTGTGCATTTCAGTAATTTTAAGACTTTTATTATCCTACCTCAAAGTCATACTATATATAATTTTTCACTTATCTTTTAAAGTTATTTTACTCATCAGAACCAAAAAGCAGATAAATGTGATTGAATCAAACTATTTAATATTTTGTGGAGGAATATTTTATAATAGGAGAATATTAAGAGAAATGAATCAAATATACTGGCGGCAAAAATTTTTAATCAGTGTGCACTTATGATGTAAAGAAGGTTGCTATATGGTAAATTTGCATAACTATACTTTTTAAAAAACAAGCAACAATACATGTCTATTTTTCAAACTCCACTTATCAGACTACTACAAAAAGTATTGACTCTGCCATGATTCCCAGGAATTTATTTTGTATTTTTTTACATTCACTTATAATGTGCTCTCTTATAAATCTTTGATCCTTATTTAGATCAAAACCAGATTCATATGCTCTTTAAATGGGTTGAGGGTTCAAAATATTGCACCCATCATATATTGAGGGATTCTAGTATTTATATATTTTAGTAGAAAAATATAGAGCCTTTCCACTGAATCGTTTGCCTCAAATTATATAACACGTATGAACAGTCCAGTACACTGTCACCAATATACATGTCTTGTTTCTAAGAGAACTGATCCATAAAAAAATAAGTGACAACAGACATAGAAAACAAATTTATGGTTACCAAAGGGGGACGGAAGGTGAGGAGGGATAAATTAGGAATATGGGATTAACAGATACACACCACTATTTATAAAATTGATAAGCAACAAGGATTTACTATATGGCACAGGGAACTATACTCAATATCTTGTAATAACCTATAATGGAAAATAATCTGAAAAAAATATAACTGAATCACTTTGCTGTATACCAGAAACTAACACAATATTGTAAATCAATTATACTTCAAAAAAAAAAAAAGTGACAAGATTGTGCCACTGTTGGCTCACTGTTAGCAGGTGGGGCTGTGGCCGCTTAGGTGGGTAGAGTTGAGGTTAGAGATCCAAATAGCCCGTCATTTTAGAGATGAGGGCCTGGGGCCCAGAGAAACCACATGGTCTGAGCATGGTCTCACATCAAGTCACGGCTGGAACCAGAATCCAAATCTCTGTGGAGTCCTGTTCTCTTGGCATGATGTTTTGAGGCAGTCATATTAACAAAGGCATTGTGCAGGAGCCACTTTGATAAACCATTTGATGCTAGGGACTTATGTGGCCTGAAAAAAATAATATGAAGCTGTCCTGTTTGGTTTTGTTTGTTTTAAATCAAGTGATCAGTTGCCTCATTCTTGAAATTTTACCCCATCTTCAGTTCTGAGAGTTAGGTTCTGATGGGCTGGGAGTTAGGAATGAGGTAAAGGTCAGTGCAGGGTTCAGGGATTTGATGGGGTCAGGAGCATCTTTCTGTTCATTACTTCCTAATAGGCACAGCTCTTTTGACCTGGCCTCGTCAAAATAGCTGCTTTGAAACATCCCATTCAAAATGCCCCTTTGGACAAAGCGTAAGGATCTGAATGTTCTACTTCACTGAGGGTTCTTTGTATTAGCTCAGGTTTCCTCTGTATATAGTATTAAAAGACCCATGAGTTAAGCAAATTTTTATAACTGGATATAAATGTTTGAGTCTGGGCTGCCACTCTAGGGTTTTATCCTCTTGATTTAGGGTGCTATCAAGTATTCTCTG
Source organism: Balaenoptera musculus (assembly GCF_009873245.2). Classification (NCBI taxonomy): domain Eukaryota; kingdom Metazoa; phylum Chordata; class Mammalia; order Artiodactyla; family Balaenopteridae; genus Balaenoptera; species Balaenoptera musculus. Next base: position 94,759,235 of record NC_045785.1, on the reverse strand, counting down.
GGGGAAATAACTGTAAAAGATGATCCAGATTTTAAAACGTCTTAAATATGCCATATTTTGACTGGATATTCATTTTGGGGGGATGTTTAAGACAGAAGATTATAAAAAGAAAAAGGACAACAGTATTAAAGCAGAAACATTCTATTATTATTAGAGTACAATCTATCATTGCATAGAAGCCAATACAGGGTAGATCCAGCCTGGTTCCATTCAAGGAATTTTACTAATGTGGCATAGGGATTTTGATACAGCACAACGGATATGTGAAGGATGCCATCATGGCAAGGGTTTAAAGGATATGATTTATTAAGTTATTTAGACATGAGTTATCTCAATAATGTCCTCTGTATATGACTGTTTTCTCTTTTGGGAGTTCTGTTCCATTCCTGGGGACTGCCAGGAGGCAAGCCTGCTTGGCAGGTGAAACCAAGCACTGTCCAGCTGCTAGGCAGTGTGTCTCTGGTATATTCCATGTCTGAGTCTCTTTTCAAAGGTTGGCTAGAAAGAGTATCTGAGAAACAGCTTCAGAAGAGAGGGCTGATGACTCCCAAATAACTCTGGTGAAAGAATTGTGAACTTTATTGACTTTCTTTCTTCCTCTCTTTTTTGTCCTGTAAGTAAACTGTACCCATTCTTCCAGGTGAAATACTTTATCTGAGGTTAAGTGGAAACAAAATATCAAATGAAAAACTGCATCAGAGGAAAAATTGGAACCAGGACCACCAGAGCGTGGCCCTGCATGCTCACTGGTATCATTTTGCCCATCAGGGCTGAGCTCCATTTCTACAGCCTTTGAGAAGATTATTTTCTCTGTGCCAGTTCTTGGTAAATACTCAGATTCTAAGGGAAATTCAGATTATCCTAGATTACCCACATACACTCAGAGGACTAATGACTAAAAAGTACTCCTTGCTCATTGCAAAGTATCTAAGTTCCAGAAAGAGAAGTCTTCCAGGGCTCCTAAAGTAAAATCCCTTTCAGGATTTAAAAGCCACAGATAACAGAATTCTAAAGCAGCAGATATTGTTGTACTGCTTCAAAAATAGCTATTTAAGTAATTCAGCTAAAGTTACTCCTAAAGAGGATATCAGCAAACACCTGGAATGAAATAGAGATGGCATCTCAAAGTGAAATTAAATAATAAAAACACAAGTTAATCTTCAGCTTTTTTTCTTAGATCATAGTGCAAGTGAATTTCAAAAAGCTGATTAAATCCAATGTAATTTTAAGTGGGAAGGAAAACAATGTACCATGTTTGCAAATGATCCTCAGCAAAGGCTGAAAAGGAAAAGCAAGATGAAGGAAAAAAAAACAAACAAACTATGAATCAAATATATTTCCTTAAAAATTTTCCTTTATTAGTACTGGTCCATGTGTGAACACACACACACACACACACACACACACACACGCACACAAACAGTTGCAAATCCCTCAGTAGGAGTCAGGCTACTTCTGGGCCAGCCCCAGATTTGTAAATCCAGCCTAACACAGGTTCAGGTCAGCAGCCCTGATGTGAAATGTCCCAGTCACATGGGTCTCTGAGATTCAAGACAGTTCTGGGTCAGCTATTTCAACCTTTGTCAACCAGAGCTATCTTTGGCCCCTACTGGAATAGAATCATATTTCTAAAAAATGCCTGGATTTAATCCTTTCTCTAGTGCATCTACTACATTGTAATGAACTAGAGTCAGATCAGATTTTCTGAAGTTTGCTCAAGCTAGACTTGCTTCTCTGGGGTTCTGTGTATCCAGTAGTGCACAAGTTGGGTTGATCCCTTTTTCATAACACTTACCATATTCACTTCCTCTGCCACCTCCCAAGCTCACTCTGTAATCAATTCAGAGCTAAGCGAGTGTTGAAACAACTTCCGAGGTTCAGGCTCCTTCCTCTGAACTGTCTTGTGCAGCTACCAGATTAGTATTCTTAACTACTGCTTTTTTTTTTTTTAATAAATTTATTTATTTTTGGTTTTGGCTACATTGGGTCTTCATTGCTGCATGCAGGCTTTTTCTAGTTGCGGCGAGTGGGGGCTACTCTTCGTTGTGGTGTGCGGGCTTCTCATTGCGGTGGCTTCTCTTGTTGCGGAGCACGGCTGTAGGCCTGTGAGCTTCAGTAGTTGTGGCACGCGGGCTCAGTAGTTGTGGCTCGCGGGCTCTAGAACACAGGCTCAGCAGTTGTGGCTCATGGGCCCAGTTGCTCCGCAGCACCTGGCATCTTCCCGGACCAGGGCTCGAACCCGTGTACCCCGCACTGGCAGGTGGATTCTCAACCACTGTACCACTGGGGAAGCCCAACATAACTGCTTTCTGACAGTTCATTCTCCAGCTCAGAAACCTTTATTAGCTCCCCATAAATAAACAGCCTCCTTAGCCTAACATTTAATACCATCTACTTCCAACTGGCCTCTTCAGTCCTATTTCAAAATCCCCCATCGTGAATCCATCTCCTTCTATTGTGCTTCTATTTGTGGGTGCTCCTCAGTCCCTTCCCTTGTTCAGATATAGTTATTGAGCATCTGTGAGCTCTGGTGTTTCTAGGGGCTGTAAATACTGCTGTGAACAGGGCTGACAAACCCCCTGCTCTCATGGAGCTTATACTCTAGTTCAGGGAGACAGATAATAAACAGATATGTAATATTTCAAATGTGAGAAGTTATGACAGATATGGAAAGGGTGGTGAGTTATAGCACAGGCACCTTCCCTAGTTGGCTCTACAATTTATCTAGCAGTAATCACGAGCTGTCTTGATTTTCATGGTTTTAGTTTCCAGCATGTGGGTCTGAGCGTGTGTGGGCTTGCTTAGTTTCAACAGGCAGAGCTCTTGCTTCTGGACCACGAGGACTGTGTCTTTCACCTCTTTGTAGCTCCCAAACCGTGTATCATCAGTGCTCTCATGTGGGAGGCAGCATGTGTAGTGATCAAGAGGGCATGCATTCTGGGTCAGATCACTTGTGTGCAGGTGTTGGCTTTACTGCTCGCTGCCTCTGGAGTATGGCCTCTTTAACCTCTCTGTTCCTCAGTTTAGCTGTCTCTCAAATGAAGATGATGACGTTATCTTCTTCCTAAGGTTGTTGTGAGCATTTGATAAAGTGCTCAGCATAAAGATTGGCATCTATGGGTGTGTATGTGTGCATGTAAATATATATAATATATAATAGAACTCAGTTGTTTACCACTGTTATTTTTGTTTGGATGAGGTTAACTTTAAATCCATATAAATATTTATACTTCTAAACAGAGAAGTAACCCTTAGAGAAAATAGAATACTATGTTTCCTTACAGTCTACTTAATTACCAACCAGATGGAGGAACATGAGCCCACGGGCTCTAGCTTTGAACAGTCAGACCCTTCTAAGTGGGTTCTGTTGTGTTAACTGCTTCTCTTGTGTTCAATTTGACAGTACAAGAAAATTTTACATATAAATTAATTATTTCTGCAGCTAAACTCTATGCTCTGAGTTTCAAACAAATAAGATGTGGAAATAAGTTAGAATTAATTATGATCATACACGTTTTCTTGGACATTTTATTATACATGAATTAGTGCCTAAATGTGACAGAGCAAATGTACTAATAAATTTTCATAAGCAGTTAGCATGACTGCATAATGAGGCAGTCCTTGTTTAGTAAATATTAATATCTTTGTTACTTGTTGAAATTTACATGGGCTTTTATAGGTGGTTACTTTAATAGTATATGTTTCCTGTTTGTTTATTGTTCAGACAAAAAGATGCAGGAAGTTACTGTTATGACAATGTTTATATTTTCATATGAATTTGAACTACACTATTAAAGGAATTGTTTTACGCTATGAATATACAGGATTTATATTTCCATAATACTTTGTGTATTGTAACCCTGATAAAGGTTTTCTGTGAAAATATAGTCAAGGTTTCTATTTTGGCAAAATAAGGAGAAAATAGCCCGCCCTTGCTTCAGCAGTGTGATGGTGAATTTAGTAGCAGGTGAGTTTAGGTGCTACAGTTGTTCGCATGGTGTTAGACACAGCCGAGGGTTCAGTGGAACATGGAGCATGGTTTAGCTTTTGAGGTGGTTACACTCCTTGGGGTTCAAGATATATGCGAATCAAGGAACACTATAAGTCAGGTCACAATCAAAGGCCCAACTCTAAAGATAATGGCAGCATCATCTGCTTTTAACAGATCTGAGTATTCAGATCTGGGTTCCAATCTAGGTTCTGCTATTGGCTTATCATGTTCCTAGAAATCATTCCACTTCTGAGCCTTAGAGGGTTCTTATTTTATTAAAATAAGAATATCACATAACTCATAGATTTTATGAGAGTAAATAAACCTAAACACGTAATTTAGTGCCTATCTTAAGCACTTAATACTTATTGGTAAATTAAAGATTAAAAAACATACGTTTCTGATTGACTTTAGGGATTCAAAAAGCTGTTCTAGTATCCAAGCTAGTGATTTTCATCCCTGGCTACATATTATAATCACCTGGGAAGCTTTTTAAAAGTCCTAATGCTGGACCTCTACTGCAGACTGAGTCATATTTTATGAAAGCAAGGTCTGGATATAGGTGTTTTTTAAAAGCTCCCCAGGTGTTTCTGACTTTGAGCCAGTGTTGAGAAACATGGGTCTTAGCCATCTGAGAATCACATTTGTGTAGCTGTCTTACCTTACTTGAATATATTCTGAGATGCCTTTGAATGTATTCCCTCCTTCACATCATAGTGCCCCGGGCCATGCTGTGTGCTTTGTCACCTGAACTTTGAGTTGTCTCTCTTCTCTAGTCTCCATTCTAGCAGTGTGTTTCTCTTTCAGTTAATCTGTTGAACAGCCAGCACAGTTACAGTGATCCTAGAAAACAAATCTGAACATGTTACCGTCCTCCTTAAACACCTTGCCTAACTCTGTGGCCTATCAAATGCAGTCCTAACTTTTACATGGCTATTGGCAGCCTGGATCTAACCCACCTCAGGACGCCTGGGAAATTGTACTGTAACTTGTCAAGTCTGATAAATGCGGTCAGGTCAGAGGGGGGAAGCCCTTGTCGGAGGCAGATATTTGGGAGCCCATTCTCATCACAGTCGGACCGGCTCACAAACTTGGTGAATTTATTGATCTCTGGAACTCACTGTCCTTCCCTGTTTGGGAGAAAGAACAAGAAGAAATAGGGTTAGAAATAAATGAAAAGAAGGAATGATGTTAGACATTTTCTTAGTCCATTTAGGCTGTTATGACAAAATACCAGAGACCGGGTGCTTTAAACAAAAGAAATTGATTTCTTACAGTTCTGGAGGCTGGGAAGTCCAAGATCAAGGTGCCAGCTGATTCAGTGTCTGGTATGGACTGCTACCTGGTTCATAGATGTCCTTTCGCTGTGTCTTCTCATGGTGGAAGCGGGGTGTGAGCTCTCTGGGGTCTCTTTTAGAAGGGCACCAATCCCATTAGCCTTCATGACCCAATCACTTCCCAAAGGCCTCACAGCCCAGTACCGTCACGTTGGGGATTAGGTTTCAAAATATTAATTTGGGGGGGATGCAAACATTCAAGCTATAGCACACACTAAAAACATTAACGCTTTTGTGTGAAAAATGCTGGAATGGAGTGTCTGCTCAAAAGAATCTAAAAAAGAGTGGGTACGTGTATATGTATAACTGACTCACTTTACTGTACACCTGAAACTAACACAACATTGTAAGTCAGCTATACTCCAATAAAAATTTTAAAAATCTCATTAGAAATTCAGATCTCAACTCCCATGTCCGTTCCTCAGAGAAGCATCCCCTTGAAGTCTTAGACAAAGACTGTCTGTCCTTCTGCTGTTACAAGCCCTGTACATCCTCCCTCCACAACTTTTACCACCTGTGTAATGGCTTACCTGGATCTTTGTGATTATTTCCTTGTCTGTCTCCCAAGCCCACTGCGAGCACATTGGGCGCAGAGGACTTGACCGGCTTTCAGCGAGTGTCTGCGGGGCCGAGGCTGGCGTGGGATAGGTGATGAATGTCCTGGTGGGTGACCGTCGGATTGGCAGGTGGAGAGAATGATCAAACAATTGGCACTTATAGATGGCGGGGAAATGTGAAATAGAGAAGGCTTGTGGGGAGGGGCAGTTTCCTCCTCCCCCGGGGGCTCCCCACTCCCTTTCAGGGTCTCTTTAGCACTCCCCTGGTTCTACTAAAACGGGCCCTGGGTGTCCAGATGTGTAGGCTCTGGCTCTGTTTCGAGCACATCGAGCTGTGGAGTTCGAGGGGGCCGTGCCACTTGTAGCTACAAGGTTTGGCCCAGCCTTTTCTTCACTATGGATCTGATTCCTTTTCCTGTATACTGTGAGCGCTCGGAAGGGTTTTGTCTGGACTTGGGCTGTCTATAGCCACTCACTACATGTGGCTCTTGAGCACTCGAATATACCTTGGCTGAATTAGATATGCTGTAAGATACACACCAGATTTTGAAGATTTAGAATAAAAAATATATATATATATAAGTCTTGTTTTTTATCTTGATTACATATTGAAATGATGCTATTATAAATATATTGAATTAAATAAGGTATAAGATTAAAGTTAATTTCACCTGTCTTTAGTTTTTCTAATGTAGCTTCTTAGAATTTTAAAGTTATGTGTGTGGCTCACATATTTCTAATGGTCAGCTCTGGTCTAGAAACTCTGTTTCGTACATAATAAAGAATGAGTTTACCTGCTTTTTATTTGCTCAAGCACGTATGAAAACGAGCATTTCCAAGCGGTATGAAATGGCCAGCGTTACCAGACCAGCCAGAACAAAAACACATTTTAAGGGCCGTCATTTTGTTCTCCTAGTCCTGTAGTTCAAGGTGCAATTTCTATTAGATGATTTGAAATATGAGACTAACTTTTGCAGACATTTCCTTCCGCTCTGTGAGCAGTCTTGCGGTAGGGACTAAAGATGGAGCATCTCCAGGCTGGCAGAAAGGGACATGTTCTACTCCACCGTTAGATCTGTCATCCTGGCATTGCCTGTTTGTTCCTGAACTCCATGTGATTTCAGCCTTTAAAGTGGGAATAGCCATGGGGGCAGCATGCAGGAAGCAGAGATCTCTGCGTGACTTTGAAAAAGTGAGCTGGGTTTGGAAAATATGTTAACTTTGACCCAGTTGAATGATTTGTAGGCAGCTTTGAAAATTCATTCTATTTTCCAAGCCCCTTAAGTCACATAGAACTCTCCCAGTCTATTTTTGATCTCATAAACAACCTGTCCTCTGGCCTGATACTAACACATAGGACACATCTGTTTAAAGTGAGTTGTGTGAAAGCCACAGTGGGTTCTTAGTGAGCTGGTAATAACAATGCTACCACCTCAAGTGCTGAGCTAGAGTCATTACTATAACTGTACAGTGAGTAATCAGTGTTTACCTACAGGGCCCATAACTAGATTCCCTTTTGTAGTAGTGAAGATATTAAAAGCGCCACATGAATTTTGTAGATTGTATCTCTACTCTGTGTAAAGGCAGGGAATGATTTGCAAATATGATTACGTTTTCAAACTGAAGTATTTCTTTTTAGTTGCCTACAAAAAGTTGAATTCTTTATTGTGTACTAACTTCAACACATCCTCACAGACCAGTGTAAATTTAGCAGAAGCAGTATTTATGTTTGTTCTGATTTCTAACTAGAGAGTTGTGCTTCCAGACACCTAACTCTGCACTGATGAATTTCAGGTTTCATCTGCTTTGGTATTTGGACCCAGGGGATGGTTAGAACAGTGTGTAAGAAAAGTTGTAACTTCTTTTTACTTGGTGTGAGAAAATCAGCGTTGCTGGTACCAGTTTGATTTTATCCTGCCTGCTCTTTAGTCTGGAAGTGTTCATTTTGAAACCACCTCTGTGAATTTTAGTAAAAAGGATTTTATGATCTGCTAGAATTTACATGTGTGGAGTAAATTCTAGAATCTGTCTGGGTCACAGCAGGCAAGGTGGTTGTATGGGGCTGAACAGGAGATGTGGGGAGAGTCGGTGGCAGGGGAAGGCTGGAAGGGGGTGGGGAGCAGATCCAATCAACTGAAGGCTCTGAGTGTACTGCTAAATAATCTGATCTCTGCGTGAGGGCTAACATTTAAGAATTTTGAGGTGGGCAGAGTGGTGATGGTGGTGTGCTCAGACTGACAGTTTTGAAATGTCATACAACCTCTATGGTAGCCACGTAGAAGATGAAGGAAGTGAAATTGAAGGCATGGAGATGAATTGGAAGGCTTTTCCAGTGATTGAGGCAAGAGATAGAGAGGACCTGGACTAAGGCAGAAGCACAGGAAGAGGGAAGGAGTTGGATCTGAGAGACATTTAAAAGGGTGAATTGGTAGGATGGGGTATGAAGGGGAAGTGCCTGTCTAGAAAGTTTCCTGGCTGCCTGGGCAGGTGAGGGAGAGGAGTGAGACTGTGGGCTCATTGGGAATAGGGAGCAGAAACAGGTTTGATACACTCTATTTGATGCTCTATTTTGGGTCTTCAGGGGCCAAGTGTGGAGGCCGAGAACGCAGAGACAGCAAGACCACAACGGTGTTGAAGTGCCTCATGAGACAAGTGCTGGTCTGTTTGGTTTAGAAAAACTTTGCTTAATGACCTCTCTCTTAGAACCTGAAAGCTATTCACCATCAACCAAATAAGGAAAATATTATTCAGGAAATGGCAACTACAGAGAGCTTCTCAGAGAGTAAGGGGCAAGTGTTCTCACTGGAGCAAGTGATGAGGGAAGGGGTGGAACCAGAGCATGGTGGTTCTCACTCATCAGACCTCTTTTAACCTGCAGAGAGTCTGGGAAATTCCCTGTTGCCCTTCAAGATGCAGCCCAGGGTCACCTCTTCTAAAGAGCCTTTTGAGCCTCTCTGACTTTGTCCTTCAGGCTGAGGGGGACAGCTGGCCTTGCTCGCTCCTCTGGGCTATGGATGTACTTTGTGATACTAGGTCTGTGTTTCCACTATCCACCCTTGTGGTCTTTCCCAACAGATGGTGGGTTTTTGAGAGTAGGAATTATATAGTCTCCATTTTGCTATCCTCAGTATAACAAAACGGAGTTTATCAGGTGTATCTAGCCCATAGTGAGTGTTGCATAGATGTTCCCTGAGTAAATGCAGGAGATTCACGGGCAGGATGGTGAGTTGGAAAGAGCAGTAGCCTGGGTAGAGGAGAAGGCACCTGGGTTCTGGTACCAATTCTGTTGCTCTCGGTTCTTTGACCTTGGCCAAGCTAGTTAATTTTTCTGGGCCTTGGTTTTATTATAGGCAAAGAAGGAGATGGAATGAGAATCTAGGAAATCCATGAATGGTCTTCAAGAGGTCCCTGGATTTCTTGAGATGAAATGCAGAATTGTGTATACTTATATGTCTATGTGTATCTGTGTATTAGTATGTACAGCCTTCCCCCCCCCGCCCCCGAGGAAAGGACCAAGAACTTTCATCAGCCTCTCAAAGAATCACTTGAATAAAATGTGGGGATGGCTCTAGAATTTCTGTATAGGATGGAGTTGGGAGGGATCGTCATATGGTTGGGGGTGGGGATTCAGCTAAAGGACTTGTCCTGAAATTGTGGTTAAATAACAGACACACTCTAGTTACATAGATTTTTTTTAAAAATTATTTATTTATTTATTTTTGGCTGTGTTGGGTCCTCGTTTCTGCGCGAGGGCTTTCTCCAGTTGCGGCAAGCGGGGGCCGCTCCTCATCGCGGTGCACGGGCCTCTCACTATCGCGGCCTCTTCCTGTTGCGGAGCACAGGCTCCAGACGCGCAGGCTCAGTAGTTGTGGCTCATGGGCCTAGTTGCTCCGCGGCACATGGGATCTTCCCAGATCAGGGCCTGAACCCGTGTCCCCTGCATCGGCAGGCAGACTCTCAACCACTGCGCCACCAGGGAAGCCCTAGATTTTTATATTTATTCGAGGCAGTGAGGTGTGGAGAGGATGGGGACTGTGGGGCGATGTGTGCTGAAGCTTCTCTGAGCCCATCTCTTTGTACTGTCAGTTCTTAGAGCTCTTGTATGAGCTGGATGTGATTCTGGTCGTTACTAGTGTTATATCTTCCCGAACAGACTAGGCGTGGAACGTTTGTTTGTTTTTTACTAAAATTCACTGTAGCAAGGTCAAATGCAATTGTTTTTAGGCTGTTAGACATACTTTGGTATGACAGGAGTTTCTATTTTTTATTTGATTATTTTGATTAAACATTAATTACACGGAAGCAGAAAATGAATACTAAATAAAAGAAAAACATTCATTGTCAACAGTCCTCATTTTTAAAAAGCATAGTGTTACAATTAGACAAGCTTAGCAACTGTTGGCAACTATTAACAAATGCTAGCCATCAAGTACTCGAATGTGCAACATAATTTATTAACTGTATTCCCAGCCATTAGAAAGCTTTCTTTTGCATCCTATGATAACTTGAGGTAGACATCACATGTTATTTTCTGAAGTGCTTTGCAAAGACCAAATCTTACTTTACCAATGATGATGGTGGCAACAATGGCATTAGGAAATAGCAGTAGAAGTACAGGACATTCTTCTGTGGTTACCCAGCTAGTGAGAGGTGGAGTTGGGATGTGAATCCAGAAAATTTGAGTCTTAAGCTTGCATCCTAACCAGTCTAGTATATGACTTTCCTAAAGAGAGGTTCTTTTTCTCTATAGAGCTTTAGAAGCCTCAAAATAATACATACAGAATAATTCTTGCATTTATGATCAGTATCAAGGTCTGCACAAACTGTAATTTGGACCACTTAAACCCATATAGATACTCTACTCTTTTGAACAATGCAAATGAGTTTCCCATAGTTCATAATCTTCTTGATACAGAAGTAATGTTTTATTCATCTTATCTGGTTGTTACTGCTTTGTTTTACCCACAGAAGAAGTGCTAGGGATGTTTTTCAACAGCCTTCTATAGTATTCAAAGCAACAACCAGCTATTTTAGGAAAGATGTAAACATATTGCTAGAAATGACACTGAGCTGCAGTGTATCCTAATGGGGTAATTTGCTGTGTGAGATTAGAATTGCAAAGGAAATTGAGATAATGAGTTCTGTTGATTTCCTAGGAGAAGGTGAGATATATTGTTAGCCTGAAACTCACCATCTGGTTGGATTTAGAGTTAGGCTTCATTGGCAGAGAGTCAGATGCCTGGGTAATACCAGGTCTCTGGGCTGCTTCTGGTTGCACCCAGTCTAGTCTACAGGCCTATCCTTCTGTCTGAATTACTCAGCCCAGCACTCCCAGGCCCACACTTCCAATTACGTCCTCTAGGGCTTGGGTTTTTCCTCCATGAACCCACAGGGCACTTGCTCTGAGCCTGTAGGAACCACGATGCAGCATCCCTGCCCATAGCTTCAGCTGATAGATGGTAGCTTCGTGCTGTGGTGCTGCAATGCTGCAGACCGTTCTTGAACTGCCAAGCTTGTCTGGTGCTTGGGGCTCAAGCCTGAAGCCACCTTATTGCCCTTTTCGAACCTATCTTCCTGGAACAAGCACTTCCCCAGGAACTCCTATTGAATCCAGAGCCCTGTTCAGGAATCTTTATAGCCTTCCCATTGGGTCAGGGAGAGAGTTAAGAGATAAAACTTCAGAGTAGAGAGCTCAAGGAGGTAAAGCCATAATTAATTAGTACTTCTTGGCAGACCTGTGTGCTGGTCCCCATGGCTCCTTGAGTTCTTCTCTATGTCTATGGCTTCCTTAACTCAAGACCTTGGAAGGAGCTATGGCAAACTGCCTCTGCACGGTTGACTTGCTTTTCTCACAAACTACGATATCAACAGCACTAATGTGCCAGATAAGCAGAGGGTGAGAATTAGCCAGAAGGTCTCATGAAGAGAAGAGTTAAAATGGGTAGCTTTATTAGTGTACAGTGTTGCCATTCAGTTTTGGCAAACTTTTTATTTCATGGCTTTGAAACTGACTAATGGGGATGGAAAAAATAAAGAGCCCAAACTAAATAAAAATTATCATTAGGGGGAAAATTTTGATGGGGAAGGGCGTGCCACTGTGTACGTTGTCTCTAGGTTTGAGGAGATAAGCAACTCTTTCTCATACTTAATATTTAGTTTTCATAATGGGCTTCTTCAATTACTCATTCATTCCTCACTTGTGGCAGGCTAAGCTCTTTACATATCTTTACACATTCCTAATCCTCACAACAATTTTGCAAGGTAAGTAGTAGTCATTCATTTGTTTGAGCAACAAATATTTTTGTGTTAAGTGGTTGTTTGGAGGCTGGCTGTGAGTGCAGTGATGGGAATAGAACAGTGAAGAAGCAGTTTCCCTGCCCTTAAGGTATTTTCCATTGTTGGATGGGAAAGACAGACAAACAGGTCATTAGAATGCCTTGTTGTATTCTTATACACTCTTCAGGGGTAATGCGAATTTGTACATATTTATTGAAGAGCAATGGTTATACCTAGTCAGCCCATCTTGGAATCCTTCCTATAGAAATACCTGCACGCAATTGAAAAGTTATTTGGCAAGGATGGTAATTGCAGCATTGTTGTAGCAAAATGTTGAAAAAGTTCACTGGCAGGGGAAGCGTTAAATCATTATGTTATATACAGACACTGGAATGTGATACAACATTCAAATGAATAAATGAATGAATGAATTCATTAAAATGAATAAAGATCTGCATGTGTTGACACCACTATATGTGATATGTTGTTAAATGACAAAAGCACGTTGGTAGAGAAATCTGTTTAATAGAAACACATTACCTAAAACAATAATCATAAAGAAAAAGAAAAAAACAATTCTGCAAGAGTCACACCAGATTCTTAGCTCTGGTCTCCTTTAGGCAGAAGGCGAGAGAGGGGTGTGTGTGCGGGGGCGGGCAACTTTTATGTATTTCTGTATTATTTCAATTGACAAGATAAACACAAGTCCTTTTGAAATATTTTAAACAGCAGATAAATTTTGAATAAGGGGATAGGTGCTAGGGCAGAGTTATGTCCAGGGTCCTGTGGGGACAGAAAGAACCCAGACCGGAGGAGGGAGATGGTCAGAGAAGGCTCTGGGTGGGGACCAGCCTGGCCGCGTCGAGGATGAATGTAGTCAGGCGTTTGGAGGGAACAGAGGACGAGGGCTTCCTGCCTGGGAGCATCCCGGAGCACTCCGGGTGGGCGGCGGTGGAGCTGGCCCCTCTGCGCTGTAACGGCCGGCCCAGGTGGTCCCGGGTTCTTCCTCTTTCCTCAGCCTCCACCGGCCCAGGTGGTCCCGGGTTCTTCCTCTTTCCTCAGCCTCCACGGTGTGTCAGCCGCTGTTCCTAAATACTTCGCATATTTCCACCTCTTCTCTAGCTCTCCTGTAGACCTCTCATTTCTCACCTGGATGATTGAGAACCCCCCCCACCCAGTGGGTCTCCTGGTCCCTGTCTGTATCCCACGTCCTCCTACCCCGGTCTGTCCTTCACTTTGCTGAGTGATCTTCTAAAAATGCAGTTTTGACTCTGCTATCTTCCTTAAACTTGTCAATGACCCTTCATAGATTCTGGGCTCTAGCCCACCCTTCTAAAGCAGACACACAGAAGTCCTGCTCACCTCTCCCACCTTCCTCGCGCGGTAACTCTTATTCCTGTTATCTGGAATTTTTTCATTTCTTTGCAAATGCCACTCTTCTTATCAAACAAGGGATGGATGTAGGTAGAGAAAGTAAATCCATGATGTGGATTTAGTAGTTGGTTTTCAGCCTATTAACTTGCAAACATTCTAACTTGTTACCCCCTTTCTGGGAGTTAATGTCCATATGTCATGTTATTTGAGGCAACAATTTAGAAATTAAGACATTTCAAGGCAAATAACCTTCTTACCGCCCTTGGGGCTATTTTCTTTTGTAAATATACTTGAACGGATGTTTCTAACGACAGGTCATTCTCCACACAGAGGACTTGAGAATCTGGCATTAATTTGTGTACTTGTCTATTCCAAATCCGGATACACTCCACCTTTATATAGAATACACACTGTTCTAAAAACACTACATTGACCAAACAGTCCTTATTTGCTTTGGCTAAACTTAAGAGTTAATGGATGGACTTGATGTACAATAAGATAGATACAAAACTGAGTGATAGTCCCCTGAGAGATTCACTTTAAGACACGCTACATATTATCCTTCAGTCCCATCCACTGAACTTTTATCTTTATGTTATTTTTCTATCATTGAATAGACTATATAATCCTTTTAAGTAAATAACAGTTGGTTTCAGCTTGTTAATTTTCAGAAATGTTTGTACTTACATTCAATGCAGGAGTGAAATGATAGACTATTGTCTCGCTCCCTCTGGTGGACAATTGTATTAAACAAATCAAACTACATATAGTCTTGTGTGGCGGGGACAGGTTGTGACTAGTTCTGGTATTTTAACATTTGTGTTAAATAATAGCAGTAGTAAAACACATAGCAGTACTAATGCCGTTGCTATTTCTCTTGTTATTGAGTGATGACACTGCTGTGAAAAAACGAATTAGAAGCCGAGTTCACCCCATAACTTTAGAACAGTGCTACATCAGGATAAGGCTTATGCTGAAATTCAACAATGTAGTTAATTCAGCAGTCTAAATATTACTCCACAGATTATCCTGGAATCCTCCAATAGCTAGACTTTTCACTCAATAATGCATATTTTTGGAAATTTAGCAGATGATTATTTTTATCTTGAATCAGTTTATTTTGATAAATTTATTATTTGTTCACTCATGATCTTCTGAATTTACAGACTCACTGAAGATGCTTTATCTTTCTTATGGAAATTAATCGATATCAAGTGTTACCTAGGTGGTTGTTTTTTGCTCTTCAGCAAGGTTAAACCAGAAAGAAATTGCATCAAGGCTTTCGATTAGATTAAATTTCGTTTGTATATAATAATAATTTTATTTTATATATTAATAACAGTTCACATTTGTTGAGTTAAGCATTTGATGGGCATTGTGTCATTTAATTTTTCAGTAACTCTATGAGGCAGGTAGGTAGTTGTTATTATCTCCATTTTATAGAGGCTGGTGAAGGTGGGCCTAGCTCATCCAGGTGTTCTCAGTTCAGAGTTTGTAACCACAACAATATACTGCCTCCTGAAGTAGGTGATAAATAAGTATATGTGTGGCTAATACCCTTATGAGACTCCTAGTACTGGAAACTTTACATTTCCATCTTTGAACTGGGGAATTCAAAGACTACCTCAACCTAGAGATAGATTTTTACCTTTTCTCTTTCTGTTTTCTCATTGTGAATAGGCCTTGTAGTAGAACGTATTTACGTTTTGTTTAGATACTTAAGACAAATTATATCTATTATCATAGAAACAGGTTTCATGAGAAAAACACATTTTAGCTCATTAGCTTCCTCACTAAGTCTTTGAAAGAGATGCTGTTAGGTGTAAACGTGGGAAGGAAGGGTACAATTGCTATGTACTAATGCTAAAGCTCTAGCAGGGCACATCGAGGGTTAGGTACTGAAGATCTTTATGAAGAATTTTTGAAACAGATACAGATAATTAAGGGTAATTTAGGAAATTCCTTTTCTGAAAATATTCAGAATTAGAATAAGGTAATTTTCTTGAAGTTGGCAATTATAAAGAATAGCTACCATATAAATGCTTTACATGTATTATCTTCTTAATTTTTATAATAAGATAATGATTGTTAATAACCTTACTTAATTATTATAGGCAGTATCCAGAAGAGAAAGCTGAGACCCAGAGAAGTTAAGTAGTTTGCCCACAGATATACAGCTAATAAATGGTGAAGTCGGGATCAGAACTCACATGACGTGGTCTGGCTGGAGAGCCCACCCTCTGAACCACTTTGCTATACAGCAGTGCTGTCCAATAGAACTTTTTGTGACCATGGAAGTGTTTGATGTCTGTGTCGTCCAATGCAGTAGCCACTAGGCACATGGGCTACTGAGCACATGCAACGTGGCTAGTCCAACTAAGGAACCCGATTTTTTTGTTTTTAAAATTTTAATTAATTTAAATTTAAATGGCCTCTGTGTGGTTAGTGTCTACTGCTTTGGACAGAGCAGCATTACAGGGTCTTTCAGATCATGTAGTAGGGGAGACATGAGAACTTTAGAATTACCCTAACTCCTTGTTTTTACTGATCAAGAAACTGCAAACCACATGGTTAGTAATCTGCTTAGAGTCAGAAAATTAAGGAAAGGGACAAAATTATAAGTAGAGTCAGAAAATTAAGGAAAGGGACAAAATTATAAGTAGGTGTTTATACTTCTCAGTTACAACTCTTCCCTTTCTGCACTTTGGTGACATGTGCAAATGTATGTTTCCACTGCTATTGTTAATATTAGATTGTAAAACTACTGTTTTTGAAAAAAAATATTTTTTTCTGAAATACACGTCCAGTGAGCCCTTTCCTCTTTTCTCAGGTTATAGAAACATTATCGCGACTCTCTCGCACACCTGTAGCGCTGGCCACAGGAATCAGGTAAGCTAGCTTCTCTGTGGTTCGTGTGTCCTGTTCAGTTCAATGAAGTGATTGTTTATTGAATGGCTACTATGTGTAAAGCACTTTGCATACAGGGACCGCATCTCATTCATGCAGAGTGGCCGGGTATATAAGTGCTCAATAGACATTTGAAATTTATCGAGCAAGTAAGAACTTATTCGTAGTGTTGAATAAGACACATTGGCTAAACATCGTTCTCAACTCACTGGTGACTGTCACTGATACAGTTCTTTCTTTTAACTTCCTCTAACATTCCTATACAGGTGATTCATTAAGACAAACACAAATGCTTAATTAAATAGATATTTTAAAAGATATTGCAGTACATTTATATCCTGTAGGCATAACAATAAGTCACAACTTCTAGGCGTTTAAGAAATAATCAGACAAGTATAAAATAATATATGTTCGAGGAGGTGTATTGAAAGTTTGGAACTAAGTGAAAAACTTGGAAGTACTGTTGATCCTTGAAAAACGCGGAGATTAGGGGCACCAACCATCCACACAGTTGAAAATTTGAGTATAACTTGTATTCGGCCCTTTGCATCCTCAGTTCCTCTGCACCCGTGGTTCCAACCAACTGTGGATCGTGTAGTATTGTAGTATTTACTATTGAAAAAAATCCATTTATAAGTGGACGTGTGCAGTTCAAACCTTGTTGTTCAAGGGTCCACTGTAAATTGGTTAAATTATACCGTCTCCATGCAGTGAAGCATTATGCAGTCAGTAAGTATGGAAAGGTAGATGTGTTATGTTGTGTCAGGCCTTTTCTGTTTAAAATACTGCATATTCAAGTTAGGTCAGTCAGAAAGTTGTATTACTAGGAATGTTAGAAATACAGATAAACAGTTTCAGTAGCCACACAGCCAGGCCACATGGAAATGGAATGGATCTCATTTTTTACCTGATTTCCTCAGGGCTCCATAATTCAATCTCCAGCCGTTTTGGGGCTCTGTGACCCTGGGTCTCTTCTTCTGTTGCTTCCATTTTTCTGTTCACATTCAGATTCAAACAGAGAGGATCCAAGCATGACAGCCCAGTCCCTGGGTACAAAGCACAGTGACCTTGGGGAAGACACCCACAGACCCTTCCTCAGAAATGGGCCATGAGTTTGGCAGCTTTCTACAGTAGTCTGTAGGCTGGATAAATGTTCCATACCTTGTCATTTTCTCTTCAATACGTGATTATGTTTCCATGCCAACATATATTTTGTTGTATGCAAACAGCAAATATTGAAATAGCATGATTCTATTCTTATGTATTTATATATTGTTGATTCTGAAACTATATATAGAAGAGTTTTTTCCTTGTTATTCTTACTTATAATTTCAATTTTTTACTACAATAGACTTGTATATAAGAGTATAATAAAATGTGTCAAAATTTATTTTAAAAAGGATTTTGAAACTGGCATTTCTCACACATTTTAATTTATTTGAAAAATATGTTCCTCAGATGTCTTAAGTACCAAGTTAATACATAAACGAATGTAAAAATGTTTTCACTATACTAAATATAATTATTTAGTAATTATCTAGTGCTTATTTGTTATTTTGATGGATCCTCTTGTTTTTATGGAACATATGACATGCTGACTTCATGTAAAAAAGGGTAAAACTTTTGGCACTATAGTATAATCACTGTGATTTTGTTAGACGTAAATTTAGGGCATTATGTTGGTGTTATGAATAAAGTTCATAGTACGAAGCAAACACGGGAAGGCAATGGCTAGGAATAGGGTAGAAACTAAAGTGATTTTCTTTGAGCAGGGGACAAAGAAAACATCATACTCTTTTTGAGGCCTGTTTGACTTATTTGTCCAATAGATGAAAATTAAAAAATACAACTCACACAACTTACAGTCTGAGTAGAAAAGTATATCAGAGTCAATGATCATATATAAAGGGCATGGCATTTTTGTCTTCTAATTCTCATCTATACTAGTGAATTGAGTCATGCTAGAATGGTTGTTACCAAATTGCCAAGTTATTTGTCAGATCAGATTCTGTAAGTGCAAAGAATCTGAATGGTGCTGAAGGCAAGGGCCCACTCTGAGCTGGGGAGCTGCAGTGGGTGCTGACGTGAGCCTGCAGGTGTGTGGCTGGTGGGAGGTCAGATGAGCGCCTCATTACGTCCACAACTGCTCACATGACAGTGGTGACCAGCCGTGATTGCTGCAGGTGATTTGAGGTAGCAGGTGCCACGCCTCCCTGGGGGACCCCGACACAGCCACAGGCAGGCACTTTGGGAAAAGCCCCAGATATCGTGTTCAACATGGTGACTGATCTGACCACTTTGGCAGCAGCTGAACGTATGCGTTTCGTGAGAGGTAAACGTCCAGCCTAGTTGTTGCCTATTCACTCTTTTTTCTTCCCTCCCTCCTAGGCCCTTCCCGACAGAAGAAAGCGTTAATGATGACGACATCTACAAAGGCCTGCCTGATTTAATAGAGTATGTTGAGCGCTTTCAACAAAAGTACACCACTGCCAATTTTTGCATCCTTTGTGGATTTTAACCGTGGGTGTTAAAATAGCTCTCTGAAGGGGAACCGTGGCTTAGTGATTAAGACATGTGAGAATTAACCTCAAACTCCTGATGGAAAGCTTCATGAGAAAATGTACTTCAACTGGCTTTTAATTCCTGTTGTGTGACTTGCATTGTGCAAATCTCTATGGAGAGTAAAGAAACAGACAGCAATGAAGTAACATTTGGAAGCTTCTCAAAGGCATAGTAAAGGTAGTAGGTAAACCTGGAATCAGACAATTAAGGAGAGAAGTATTAATAGAATCTACCACCAGACTTGTAGGACAGATAGTGCTTGCTGTGTAAGTTCAAGGACGAACGAGATCAGTGTGGGTGGGAGTTATTCAGGGATGTTTCATTAGATGGTGTTGATTCTGAAGAGAGAATCCTTTTGGGCTGTATTATTTAATAGTCGGGAGAGGCTAAAGATCTTTGCAGCTGGTTATCTTCCGCTGATTGAGTGACTTGTGCAGATTACAAATAAAGGTAAAACTTGATCCTCACCCCTCAAGGAACTGATGCCAAAGATCAGGTAGGTTTGCAAAGAATTATAAGAAGACATAGATTCTGCTCCAGGAGAGATTCAGATCCTGTGGAAATTCATCCACTGATCCATCCTAATACCCCAGCACATGGACCTTGTTCTTGCTCTAGGACTTTTACACTTGCTGTCCCTTCTGCCCATGTGGCTGACCCCTCGCCATCCAAGTCTTTGCTCAGATGGCTCTCCCAGCGAGGCCTTTCCTATCTAAAATTGCTGCCACCCTTACCTTGCTCTGTGTTTTTATGGTACTCGCCTCTACCTGAGGCAGTCTCGGCTTGCTTCATTTTTTGTCTGTCTCCTCATCAGAAGACCTGCTTCATGAGGTCAGGGACTTGACCTTGTTCTTGGCTCTTTTCCTAGCACTTCAAACAGTGTCTAGTGTCTAGTAGGTCCTCAGTAAGTATCTGTTTTCTGAATTAATAGGCCAAAGCTGCATTGAGCACTTACTGCCTTCCAGGCATGATGCTTCAGGCTGGAGCTGTCTATCATGAGACATCTATCAGTTCATAGGAGCTTATTGAGTGAGTGTTTCTGTCCTAACCATGTTACACACATCTCTCATGTAACACCACATTATGAGGTTGTTCCTAGTCTCACCACAGTTTACAGATGAGAAAACGAGGCTTGAAAAGCTAAGTAACTTGCTGAGGATCATGTTGCTAGTAAATAGTAGTCTTTGGATTTGAACCCAGGCAGTTCTTATTCTAGCGTGGAGGCTCTTACCCACTGCGTTGATTCCCAGAGGCACCCTGCCTTGCTCCTCTGAGAACTTTCAGCAGGAGAGCACCGTGACAGGAGCCACCGGGAAGGCTGGTAGCCCTTCCCAGCTAGGCTGCCTTTGGATGGGCCTCGAAGTCTTGTATTTTACATATGTATCAAGAATGGTTTCTTATCTCTTCTTAAAATCTCCAAGAACTCACTAATATTCAGCAAGGTAATTGCTGATTGTCTCATTGAATTGGCTACTATCTTCATAAAGTGACTGTAAGATTACTTATAAGATAATCAAATTCCTTGTCGTCTTAGAAAGAATATTATTATTTCCAGTGCTATGATGACATTCTTAACTCCCCACCAGTTGTCACTTACACCTACTCATTTTTAAAGTCTTCCCTCGTCTTGTTCTGTTGACGCCAAGATAAATCCTGTGAGGATGCAAGTTTGGAGAAAACTTGGGCCCCCGAACTGGCTGCTCTGAGGTGCCAGCTCACATGCTCTGGGAGGTGCAGTCTGCTTCACCTCTTCACCAGGTGGTCGGAGGTCCAAATGTTGTGTGTTTCCTGCAAATGCCTGCTTTTGAGTTTGCTATGAGGGTTTGATTTTCAGTCTTGGCTTTGTTACGATCTCTATGGGCTCATAGACTTCCCTTTAACCTCTAGGGATGAATCGCTTAAAGGGAGGGCCCCAGAACAAACACTGGTCTGCTCCCCAGGCAGGGGGAGTCATTCTGTCCTCACGTGGAGAGAAACAGACACAGGATGGAATGGAGAGCGTGTGAGATGGCTAAATGGTAGTGTCCTTGCTCCTTCAACCTTTATGACCAGGGTGTCAGACGGGACCATACCTAGGTTGCCCAGACACAGGAAAGCTAATATAGATTGCTGTTGATTTATTGACCATTTGAAGAATCACAGCTTCTTCCTCCCTCTCCCTTCTTCATTTTGTGCAAATCAGAGATTATTGCCCAAATTGTTAGCAAGAAAAACAGCTTTGGTATGGGATTGAATAACAATACCCAAACTGTTCTAGCCCAGTCGCAATGTGTGTGGGTGCGTGTGTGTCACTCTTACAGTTCTTAAAGAAGAATCTGTGTGAATTTATACATATGTACCTCTGCCCTCATGCAAAATAGTCAATAGCAAGACTTAAGAAAGACAATGTGATTTTTTTGTTTGTTTTTTGACTTTTTGTTGTTGGTTTGGGGGTGGGGGTTGGAGGGTCTGAGGGAGGAAAAGGATTTCACAGCCTGTTTTCCTTCTGAACAGGATCCCGTTTGATACAGAACCTACTCCTTTATCATTTCTGTAATCTCAGTTCCTTCATGAACTCATCAGACCTTCCTACCCTTTGATGAGTTATAGAAAGTGCTCGAACCAGTTTAACGGCCCCACTGTTCTCAGGCGAGACTGCCTGCCTAAGCCCCTTCAGTATGGAAATTCTGGAACTGCCAATAAGACTCACCATCTCCCCAGTTTTTCAGAGTAGAGAGCTGAAAGCATCCTTCAGTCCCTCCCCCTCTCCCTAATCCGGATTGGTCCCCAAGGCTGGTTGGTGGTAGCTGACACGGTCTCCTGAGTCTCTGTTTCTCTCCTCATCTGCCTTTACCCTGGTTATGGTAATCAGTACCTCTCACCCACAGCATTTCATTTCTTGGCTTCTTTATCTTCCTGCCTGGCTTCTTGACCCTCCACACTACCCCTCTATAACCCTGTGTGGTCCTCAGATGCCCAGGTAAGGTTGAGCTCCCAGAGTGCAGGGCCCTTCTCAGATTGGTTCACCTCTTCCCTCTGGGGCTCCCCTCACTCACCTGGTCCCACTGGATGGCACTCCACCCCTCACAGCGCCAGCTTCTGCACACCTCTCTGCCATCGCACAGGTTGGGGTACTTTGAATGCTCATCCCCTCTTCTCATTCATTGTGTCACCCTGGAGGGTGGAAACTGTGTCTGCCTTGTCTGCAGCTATATCTGCTGGAACATAGTATTTATTCAGCAAATACCTATTGAATAAATAAATACACTCAAGATCCAGTTCAGATGTAATATCTTCCATGAAGCTTTCCCTGCCTTCCTTAGTCAGAGTTATTCTTACTCTTTCCTCTGCACTCATCGAATTAGGTGTTTATGTGCTGTTTTCCACACTAGACTATGGGAGAGCCCTTGGATCTTCTGGATCTATGCATTCTTAACACTGGCGAGTCTGAATCAGTAGGTTCTTAGTTTAAGAATCAGGTAGGTGGGTGGACGGTGGACAGGTAATCCTGGAATGAATTTTTCTCACAGCAGGTTCTCTGAAACTTCTCTCACCACCAGATCGTTCTCCCTTAAGGCACCTTTCTTTCTTCTGGGTGTCTGACAGTTCATTTCTGTCAAATGCCTCCAGATAACTCTTCATGACAAACATAGACAACCTTGTGATTGCACCTTCTTTGAAAAATGCTCCGAGTTGCAGAGTGACATTTATAGTTAGTGTTCTTATTTTTGTACGTATCAATTTATAATGTTCTATCTGCACAGGCCCAAGAGAAATGCTAAGGGCTGGCAGTACTGAAGGAGTTGAATTTCTTTTCAGAGAGATATTCATGCTTCTTTCTAACATACCTAAATTTATTAATCTCAGTTCTTTGGCATTGTTAGTTAATAGAAGCTAATTCTAGAACTCTTGAACTGAAAGGAAAAACTTAAGGAGTAGTAAAAGAATGGGTGATAGGTGGAAACAGCTGTTTCTGTGTTGACTGAATAGGACCCTATTTTTAAAGTCTCCATGAACGCTTCCACAGTGACTGATTGATTATCTTTCCCAAACCCTTCATTTGAGATTGTAAACCTATTCACTTTGTTATAAAGCAGAAGCTAACACACCATTGTAAAGCAATTATACTCCAATAAAGATGTTAAAAAAAAAAAATAGGGATTATTTTCCACTGCCAGTAGACCAGCAGAAGAATTTCAATGGCTTTTAAAAATGTCTTGTGGCCTTGGACCATTTCTTTAAGCAAAATACAAGTAGAACAGATAAAAGCAGAATGTGACTGAATCAAACCTGTGGGTACCCTCTGAGTGGCCTTGAAGGAACATGGTTTGAAAGCCATTGCATTAGATATTGACAATTATAATCAGCAGAAATTTTTGCTTTATAAAGATTATTTATAACATATTAGATCCTCCCCAACTCCCCTGTCTTCTCCATATTATACCCTTTAATACAGGTAATAAAACTGAGGCCTTGACATATGAAAAATGGGAGGTAGTATGATAGAGCAGTTAAAACACTCAGTGTGTGGGGCTTCCCTGGTGGCGCAGTGGTTGAGAATCTGCCTGCCAATGCAGGGGACACGGGTTCGAGCCCTGGTCTGGGAAGATCCCACGTGCCACGGAGCAACTAGGCCCGTGAGCCACAATTACTGAGCCTGCGTGTCTGGAGCCTGTGCTCCGCAACAAGAGAGGCCACGACAGTGAGAGGCCCGCGCACCGCGCTGAAGAGTGGCCCCCGCTCGCCACAACTAGAGAAAGCCCTCGCACAGAAACGAAGACCCAACACAGCCATAAATAAATAAAATAGTGTTTAAATAAAAATAAAAATAAAAAGCCAGCTTGTATATCACCTGCTCTTTAAAACAAACAAACAAACAAAAAAACCACTCAGTGTGTGCGACAGACTGGGTTTTAAATCCTGGCTCTGCTGTCTGACTAGCTGTGTTATCCTGGGCAAGTCAAAGAACATTTTGTTCTCTCAAAGTCCTTATCACTCTAATTGGCCAACAACAATGCCTACCTGATAACACAATTAATGCTGGACCTGGGCAAACCAGGAGAGAGAATCCATGCAGAGAGGCATAGTAAATGCCCAGTGAAGGTTAGGGCACTGCCATTGTTGTCAGATTCGGTGGTTGTCGTTTGTCATTGTTCTCATTAGGAGGGGCAGAACTGTAATGTAAACCTTTGACTCTTTCCACTGTATTTGATTTGCTCTCTGGATTTTCTGCTAAAATCCAGTGAGCTATTCCTAACTACTGTATTTACTGCATGCTAGAAAATGACGTTTCTGTGATACCTTTTGCTTCAGTGAAACCCGTGTGGAAGATGAAGAGGGTCTGTACGACTGTGTTTATGGGGAAGACGAAGGTGGCGAAGTGTACGAGGACTTGATGAAGGCAGAGGAGGCGCATCAGCCTGTAGGACTTTGACTTGCCTGTTTTTTAAGTTACTCTGAGTATCTTATTAGGAAAGTGATTATTGGAAGGACTAATTAATATAATAGTTAATAAAATAAAATAATAGTTGTTTTAATTATATTAATTATAATTATAAAATAATAGCATAATTATAATTAATACAATAGTTATAATGATTTCTGTAACTTCTGCTGGGATCGTTGTTTGTTTTTCTTTTTTTATCTTGCTTATAACTCTATAACCATGACTTGTTATTCTGAGTATTTTATTAGGAAAGTGATTATTTGAAAGACTATTTAATACAATAATTATAATTAATAAAATGAAATAATATGTATGTTATAAGTATATTAATTATAATTATAAAATAATAGCGCAATTATAATTAATACAATAATTATTTATGTAACTTATGCTGGGATCTTTTTTTGGTTTGTTTTCTTTTTTATGTTTACTTGCTTGTAACTGTATAACCATGACGTGTTGCTGCATTTGGAGACATGTAAACATGACATTTTACAGTTCAGAACAACCGCAGGGAATCTCTGGTCTAATTCTCTCAGTTTACTAGTAAGAAAATCAAGTCTAACAAGTAAACGGCATGCCACACAGCTAAATAATTGCAGAGTGGCAATAGAACATAATTTCAGGGGATCATGAAATTATATTGTTATGAAAGGAAATCTCTTACAAAGCAGGTAAATCTACTTTAAGTTTGATGTGGCATAAAGTATATGTTAAAGAATATTTCTTCCTATTTGTTAGGGGTTGATATGAGGTATTTTTGTTGTTGTTGTTTGTTTCAGTATAGGTCTCCTAGCATTTTTTACTATTTTATAAACTTAGTTTCAGATATTGCCATGGTCAACAGGAGCCCACAAAGCTTTATCTGCATTAAAATATCTAAAACGTTCAGAATTACTTTGAATGATTTTCTCATATATAATTTGAAATGAAAAATAAGGTCAGTTGCTTAAGCTTTTATTAACATAGTCTTTCTTTACACAAAAGACTTTCTTCATCAGCTAGGTAGTACTTTAGGTTTCTTCGGTGCTTTGATGAATTTGCTCAGCTCTCTTGGACCTCTTGCATTTAATAAAGGGCTGGCGGGTTGTCCGGTGCCCACAAAGGGGACAGTAGCTTCTGTGGGATGGAAACGAGTTGGCTGGCCTGTGTTCGGTGAACGTCATGAATGTGTGCTTTAACCCACTGCACGAGCTGACAGGACGCCTGTGGCAGCAGTTTAAGAGCGTTTTAGGTGATGGAGTATCGTCCATACCCCCTTTAATTATCAACTGCTTTGGGCACCAGCAAATTCTTCATTGTCTTTCCCAAGGACCGTCTTCACTGAGCTGACGGCGCTGGGCTGTTCATGTGGCCCAGGGTGAGCAGTGATGATGATTGAACGCACAGGGCCCCTCTTGTGCATCCCTCAGGGTGTTAAGCACGCTACACAGGTTATCTCATTTACAGCTCCTTGGGCTGGGTACTGTAATTCTGTTTTATAGATGAGAAAACCGAGACACAGAGAGATTAGATAACTTCTTCACGATAACAAACTAATAACAGCAAAACTGGTTCTTGAACCAAATTCTATCTGATCCCCAAAACTTTGATCTTCCTATTATGTTCTACTGCCTCGAGTCTTAAACAGTAAGAGAGCCAAACACCAAGATGTTAACTCTTGAAAAAATATTTTATGATTTTTTTACTTACCAAATATCCTTTTATGATTTTTGCAGTTATTTCTACAGCACTTGTAAAGTATGCTGTACATTAAGAAAACTGTATAAGACCATTCATGATGTTTCCAGATGCAGTAACATTTATAATAAAATAGATGTTTCAGTTTAAAGAGAGTATACTCAAAAGTATATTTTTAATTATCTAAAACGTTTTCATTTACATTGTTCAAATTCTTTTAAAAAGCAAAGATCCTTCACAAATGCAGTTAAATATATCTTTTAGTTAATGTGTTTTATTAGAATGGAACACTTAAAAAAATCAATAATTTTTATTTCTATCTTCTACTGGAAAGATTAATACATGAATTTGATTAAATAATGTTAATTTGAAAATTCTAATTGTAGAAATGTCCAGAAAATGACATACGAAGTTGCTGCCTAGCAGAAATCAAGCAGACAGAAGAAAAATATACAGAAACATTGGAGTCAATAGAAAAAGTAAGTCATCAGGTATCATTCTTGATGCTCCAATACTGCCCTGCTAATACATTAGGCTCAGTGTTTCTACCGTGTCTGCATATTCTGATTTTCAGCCGAACTTTGGGTTTAAAGATCTCAAAGCGGATTTACTCATCCCACGATGATTTATTGATTTCTTAGTGTGTGAATGGCACTATTCTGGGGACTTGGGGGTATAGCAGTGAACACAACAGAGCTCTGGTTCTCATGACACTCTCACGGGAGGGTTTATAATTTAAGCAAATGAGTATGCCAGGTGGTGATAAATTCTCTGAAGAAAAATAAGGCAGAGGAAGGGGGTAGTGAGTGATGGGGGAGGCTGGTGTTACCTTGTGTAGAGTGGTAATGGAAGGCCTCTGTGGTCAGATCGTACTTAAGCAGACAGCTTTGCGAATGGAGGGAGCAAGCCTTGCGAGTATCCCAGAGTGGACAGTCCCTGGGAGAAAGGCCCTCACGTGGGACAGCGTTCAGTGTGCTTCAGGGAACAGCAACAGCCCAGGACGCTGAAGCAGAATGAGTGCAGGGGAGCAGTGAGATCAGAGACCTGGTGAGCCCCCAGGTCACACAGGGGGCATATAGGAGCACCTGGCTAAAAGCTAGAGCGTTTTGAGTAGAAGAAGTGATGGGATCTAATGTAAGTTTTTAACAGATCATTCTGACTCTTGTCAGGCAAGGGTGGAAATTGAGGAAAATGTTAGAAGGATATCACAATAATTAAGTTGACGGAAATCGGTGGTATTGGTAGAGGTGGTAAGGAGTGGTCAGATTCTGAATAAATCTTGAAAGTAGAGCCAAGTGGATTTGATGAGGAATTAGGTAAAGGATGTGTGGAAAAGAGCAATCAAGAATGCTAGGTTTTCTGTTCTTTTTTTATTTGGCCACGCCACGCGGCTTGGCTTGTAGGATCTTAGTTCCCTGACCAGGGATTGAACCCCGGGCCCACAGCAGTGGAAGTGCAAGAGTCCTAACCACTGTACCGCCCAGTGGGAATTCCTAACAATGCTAGGTTTTTAGCATGAGTAACTGTAAATGGTGAAGATGGTGACTGAGATGGAGAAGGAGAGGTGTAGGAATCACGAATCTGTTGGGACTTACTAAATTTGCAATACCACTTAGCTTCCAAGGGGATGTATTGAGGAGGAAGTTAGATGTATGAGTCTGACATTCAGGGGAGAGGTTGAATGGATGTATAGATTGGGCCATTATCATTATGCAGTGGTGTTTAAAGCCATGGCACTAGATGAATCACCAAAGGAATGGCTGTTGATAGAGAAGAGGTTTGAGGTCACCTCTGGTGACTTCCACATTTGGAGGCTAGGAGAATGAGAACCAGGAGAAAGTTTGGAAGTTTAAAAAGAGAGATGAAGGCGAGGAAGAGTTGTTTAGGAGAA
Source organism: Balaenoptera musculus (assembly GCF_009873245.2). Taxonomy (NCBI): domain Eukaryota; kingdom Metazoa; phylum Chordata; class Mammalia; order Artiodactyla; family Balaenopteridae; genus Balaenoptera; species Balaenoptera musculus. Next base: position 94,731,235 of record NC_045785.1, on the reverse strand, counting down.
CGAGAAGGTAAATGTACTAGGATTATGTAGCATTACAGGCTCATTTGGGTTTTGTGATTATATTTTTAATTAACTATCAGTGTAGCTTCTGTTTAACTTCTTAGGTATAGGCACAAAATATATGGCAAGCTAGATTTAACCAGGGTTTTCATTTTTCCAGAATGAAAGAAGAGAGGGTAAGGGTACTTGCAGGGCAGTGATTCTGATGATGGCTCGTGGAATGTAAACTGGGTAAGAAGGGAAGTGAGGACATGAGGGATGTGAGATGGTCAGGGGATTGGCAGACCCAGTGGGTTGGAGGAGTCCTTGGAGGAATGAGCTGTAAAGGTAGGAGGGCAGAGGTCAGAGACTTGCTTGCTTCAACTTAATTCTATGGAGCATATGCAGTTGTTGGTAATGACAGGGTCTTGGGCTATGACCGCAAGAGGACCTGAGCTAGGATGGGGCACAGATTATTGGAGTTCAAGGAACCGAGAGGCCAGGCTATTGGAAGGATCATCTGCGCAGATACTGATAACGACCAAAAATGAGGATGGGAGTAGTAATGGCCAGAGATATGGTAGGCCAGGAACTAAAATTCTCAAAGAATGAAGGGGAATGATCCATAAATTGTATATGCAAGTTATTGATCTCAGGGATCTAGAATCTTCACAGAGCATTTGAGGGATGTTTTGAATTAGTCCTCAAACATATCTCCAGAAGGTTGCCATTTTTTGCCAGTTCGGCCAGTGGTGTTCTCTCTTCTTTTTTTTCTTACTTTCAGAAGGATTTATAGCCCAAATCTTTTATTTTATATTTTAAATTTATTAACTTGTATTTATATCTTTATATCTCTGTTCAAATATAGAATCTTTACAGTAGAGAAAATAGTTTCTGCTTTTTTCTTGGTATTCATAATACTGATTAACTTTCAGTAATATTTATTGCTCATTGATGAAAAACTATTTTATAGATTAGGATAAGTTGTGCTTAATTATTACCCTTCTCTTCTCTCCTGGTAGTATTTCATGGCACCATTAAAAAGATTTCTGACAGCAGCCGAATTTGATTCAGTATTCATCAACATTCCTGTAAGTAAAAATATGCTAGCTAAAATTGTGGTACACTTCTATAAAAATCCTCATTTTCTTATTGGGTCCCTATTTGAACATTCTATTGTATTTTTAAAGAATTTTAACCCAACTTTCTGCCTCCTGAGTTCTTATAGTCTTATTTTTTGGAAATAACTAGTAAGTCATATTGTCAACCAAAAAGTCAGTCAGAATGTACGCTGAACGCAAAAGGATAAGATTGATGTGTTATACTTAACTGCTTGTCACAACAAGGTAGTCTCAGTTAATCTCTGGTGTTACTGTCTCTTTCTCTTGTGGGAATCCCCTTCTGCCCCACTCCCTGCTCTATTGTTCTTCCAGCCCCCCAACCTCATCTTACAGACACAGTCCTGGCTCCATCTGTCTCCTCCACTTCCCTCCATTCCTGCACTTCCTTGGCCTCTGCTTTTTGGTGTTTTCTGCTTCTGGTTGCATCAGCCTAAACTCCCATTTCTGAAATACACTGCTTCCTTATGATATAACAGTCTTTTATTTTTTTAATAAATAAATTTATTTATTTATTTTTGGCTGTGTTGGGTCTTTGTTGCTGTGCGGGCTTTCTCTAGTTGCGGCGAGTGGGGGCTACTCTTCGTTGCGGTGTCCAGGCTTCCCATTGTGGTGGTTTCTCTTGTTGCGGAGCACGGGCTCTAGGCGCACGGGCTTCAGTACTTGTGGCACATGGGCTCAGTAGTTGTGGCTTGCAGGCTCTAGAGTGCAGGCTCAGTAGTTGTGGCACACAGGCTTAGTTGCTCCACAGCATGTGGGATCTTCCTGGACCAGGGCTCGAACCTGTGTCCCCTGCATTGACAGGCGGATTCTTAACCACTGCGCCACCAGGGAAGCCCAATATAACGGTCTATTTTAATGGTAAGGTGTGAGGAGCTTTTCTTCACATTTATATAGCATTTCAAATTTCAGGGTACCTTATTATCTGACAATCTTAAAAGGATATTTACCCAAAAGCATAGAGGCAAGCCAAATGCAATACCATGTAAGGTCTTGCTAGGCAAGATTCAAGTTCTTAGACCTCTAGAACTGGCCTCAGGTTTTTTTTTTCTTTAATATTTATTTATTTATTTAATTTATTTATTTTGGCTGTGCTGGGTCTTAGTTGCGGCACACGGGACCTTCGTTGAGGCACACGGGACCTTCGTTGCGGCATGTGGACTTCTTAGTTGCGGCATGCATGCGGGCTCTAGTTCCCCGACCAGGGGTCAGACCCGGGCCCCCTGCATTGGGAGTGCAGAGTCTTACCCACTAGACCACCAGGGTAGTCCCTCAGTTTTAATATATAGCTCTTATATACAATATATAAGCTTTTATGTACCGGCTTGCTTGTATCACCTGTAAAGTCTCTAATATTTTGATTCCTTTATGTTTAGTGTTGCTTTGCACCAGTTTAGCTATGGCATGTTGTCCTTGTTCCTGATTTTGGCCAAATGAAGACATTCTTACTGATTTGTAATGTAGAAGGAAGAAAAAGATCCCAATATCAAATGAATATTTAGCATAAAACAAACCACACATTTTAGGAAGATGAGGATCTTGAACCACCTAAATACGCTCACTGTAACTTAGGACCCATTTGACAGTCCTTATTCTAATAGCTTTTCCATGCTCCTCAAAAAAGTGACAGGACCAACATATTCATGTTTCACTTAACACCTCCTAAGGAAGGGCATGCCCTGCATCAATGTATGCTCCAAGGTACACGGGAAGAGATCCTGGGAGAATTGGCACCTTGATTCGGACCTCCTCATTTCCTGGCTGTGACATGTATTTTACTTCTGACCGAAAATTACTTGTTTATCAGGAAAAATGTGAATTCTGACTTTTGAGTTGCCCTAGTAAACTGCCTACTACAATTTATTTGCTGCTTATTTGTGACATTAGTTGGCTGGTTTCAAGTAATTTAGTCTGATTATTGTTAGCTTAGCTCCAGGACACCACTAATTGACCAAAGTACAAATCTACATTTTTATGTCTCAAGGACATGAATCATTACTTTATCCTGTCAGTAAAACATTAAGCACTTGGATAGTTTTATTTAAAAATTTAAAGTGATTATAAGATGAAAATGAACTGTACATATTTTTGTACAAGGAATAAATTACCCTTTAATAACTAGAGAGAGAATTTCTTTTTCCACAGGACACTGACATTTCAAGTCAGATCTGAAATTGCTAATTTCCATGAACATGGCCTGTCTCTCTCCCTCCCCTGCCCTTCCCCTTCTCTCTTTTCTCTTCTTTCCCCTCCGTTTTTTCCTCTTTACTGATGGTAGCAGGTTTATATATTGAGGGCATTCAGCATATCCTTGAATGGCAAATGTGGCAGCAATAGGGATTCTGGGCTCCAGGTGATTTTTTTGGTTCTGGTTACTAATTTGCTTTGCCACTGTTTTCTTTTCTAAGGAACTTGTAAAAGTTCATCGGAACCTAATGCAAGAGATTCATGATTCCATTGTAAATAAAAACGACCAGAACTTGTATCAAGTTTTCATTAACTACAAGGAAAGGTAACTTTTGGATTTTAAATTTTGTGGCTATTAGTTTGTAATTATAGTGAGGGTTAGTATTAAAATTGCTCATAAGTAGCTATTACTATGGTTCATTAAGATACTGTCTGGGCAGTAATTAGAACATGGGGCAGTTAATTTCTGGGTGGTGGTTGACCTCTATATGTGTATCAGGGAAAGAAAAAAAGAAAAAGAAAAAAAAGAAGGGTTCAGACTTTTGCATTGAAAACCAGAAGGTGCAGGTTCTTGTACAGACCCTGTCACTCTTGAGTCCTGTAGACTTCAGGGAGTCATTTTAACTCTCTGAGCCTCCTTTTTTCCATCTGTAAATGTTAGGGGTAGATTAGGTGCTACGTAGTGCTTTTTCCAACTCTAATATCTTATAATTCTGTATTTTGGAGTATTACATTCACAGCCAAAGTCAGTTTCCCTTTCTGAATTTGAAAAAAGTCTTCTGAACAATTCACATGAATTAGAAGTACCAAGGAATTTTGCTTAAAATATAGCGCTCTCTTTTAAAATCAAGCACTATAGTTCCTAGTACTAAGAAGTGGCTAATTAATTGCTTACATCAACATTAGATAAATATTAATGCAGTAGTGCTTTTTTTTTTTTCCAGTAGAAGGCTAAAAGAAACAATAAATTAACCGGGCTCTTTGCAAAAATCGGTATTACTCCAGAGATACCCTTCCTGAAGCAGGCTCAGACCCCGTGCAATATGAGTTATCTCCAGAGATACCCTTCCTGAAGCAGGCTCAGACCCCGTGCAATATGAGTTATCTCCAGAGATACCCTTCCTGAAGCAGGCTCAGACCCCGTGCAATATGAGTTATCTCCAGAGATACCCTTCCTGAAGCAGGCTCAGACCCCGTGCAATATGAGTTATCTCCCAACCAACACAGCTCAGCCCTCTCGTTCCCACTTTTCAGATAATGTATTTTTCTTAATTAAAAAGGGGGAGGGAGTAGGAGGTTTATTAATGAGTAGAGTTGTAAGTAGTGATTACAGTGAAACTGTAGTAGAAAATAAAACTGTTCCTGAGTGAGCTTGAGCAGTGTAAAAGTTGATCTCTAATAGAAACTTGAACAGAAGTTTTTAATTTTGTTTTTGATTATTGTATGCACTCAAACAATATTAACAGTCATTAAGCCAGTTTGTAAAATCTACCTGCTATAAAAACATGCATGGAATCAATCCCATTCAAATTTGGAAATTAAAAATAGTCATTTTTAATACCGTAAATATGAGTGACTCATTCTATAACTGTATGTGTGGTGTGTCTTAAAAAGAAACGAAAAAGCTGAGGTTCAGAGAAATTATGAGTAATCTGCCCAGGGTTACCTGGAAAGTAAGAGGTGCAGGATGAGTGAGATTTGCTTTGGTTATGCCCAACTGTGGTTTTAAATAGGTGAATTTCCTCTTCCACTTTATTCTTGCCTTTTTGTCCTCAGATTTTTTCCTCTGTCTCTTTTCCTTTCAGGTTGGTTATTTATGGGCAGTACTGCAGTGGAGTGGAGTCGGCCATCTCTAGTTTAGACTACATTTCTAAGACAAAAGAAGATGTCAAACTGAAATTAGAGGTGCCTGTTTATTTTTTGTGTGTATATGACAGAGTAAAATAAACTAAAAACAACATATTCTTTTCATGATCTATGCAACAGCAAATTTCCATGACTTCTAAGTGTAATTTCATAAAATATTTTAATATATAGCTCTATAAAATAATAATGTGGCAGTAATAATAACAGTAGTAAGATAGAAGATTTATGGCTTTTTTACATGCATTATCTCATTAGATCCTCATGACTTTGTGAGTTACATACAATTAATTTTTTTATCTAATGGATAAGAAAGCCAATGTTCAGAGAGATCATGAGCAATTTGCCCAGGGTAGTAAAAGGTACAGGATGAGTAAGATGTATGTGAGATAATAAGTATGTAGATGTAAACTGTTTACTAAAAATAGAAGATACTGGGACTTCCCTGGTGGTCCAGTGGTTAGACTCCGCGCTTCCAATGTAGGCGGCATGGGTTCGATCCCTGGTCAGGGAAATAAGATCCCACATGCTGCGTGGCGTGGCCAGAAGATATTTAGGGGAAAACGTATAAAAAGGGCATGGATATTGCCCATAAGAAGGCAAGACAGGCACATGTATGATGAGATTAAGTAGTATGTGATAAGCACTCTTTGACAGGGCTCCATGAGTAAGACTGAGTGATCACTTCAGTATAGTTAGACTGCGGAAGATTTATCTGAAGAGGGAGCATTTGAGTTAGGTCACTGAAGAATGAGGTGAGTCTTGATAGATGAGAGTCCATGTAGGGCATTCTGGAAGAATTGGTATGTCTTGACCAGAAGAATCAGGAAAGTTTGAGGAATGGCAAGTAGGTTAGTATGAATAGAGCACATGGTAACAATGGAAAATAAGTCTGGAAACTGTGTTAGGTCATTTTTTTTTTTTTGGTGCATCTTTTTTTCTTTTTTTTCCCCCACAAGAAGAGTTTGCACTTTCAAAAAAACTTTTGAAAAATGATTATTTATATGTTATATGAATTGTCATCTCAAATATATTATCCATATGTATGGGTCTTCTTAAATTTCAGGTAGAGATGTATAGTCAACTCTTCTGTGTGTGGCTTGGTTGGCTCTCTCATATCCTCCTTGCTACTCTTTGTTGGGTTTAGCAGTGAGGTCGGGTGATGAACAGAGAAGAAGAGGTAGATGATTTGCAAATCAGAACCCCTTCACTGTTTAGCATATCTGGTCTGATTTAATAAAATAATTCCCACAAAGGGGAGCTATTGGTGAGAAAATTTGCACATCAACAGACTACCAAGTAACTGTACTAATTTTATAGCATGGATCCTTCTTTCTTACCTCTCATGATCCCTTGATGATGTGGATCTTATGGCTGGAGATGGTTTGAGTCACCACTAAGTGCCATCCTTACAGCCTTGTTAGCCTAAAGGGCCCCTGCTCCTCTTTGGAGAGCAGAGCCTCATAAGTCTAGAACTGTAAGCCACCTTGACTCAAATTAAAACACGATGGGAAGATAAAAGTTAACAACTTACACAATGACTTCCTAATAGAGCTACCATTAAGGTAGTTTTTTTTAAAATAAAGATATATAACTCTGGTTCAAGAGAGGAGTCAGAAAGTGGTCAATGAAACCTGCATTATATTCTTAGCATTTTTTGCATGTTACTCTCCCTTCTTTCAGACTCACTGTCAAAATCCTGCCCAGTGAGCATACTCTAGAACTCAAGAGATATAGTTTCTGTAGTCACTGTAAGTCTTAGGGAAAGAGAGAACCTCAGACTGAGTTTGAAAGGCTCAGGGTGAGGTGATGCTGGTTGTGTTAACCGTGGGTCTGATTTGGAAGTATTTAACCAGATACTTACTATAAGCCCTCAACAAATAGTCTTTGCTGGAACTGTCTTCTGCAAGTCCCAGCATGATAGAGGGAAAGCTGCCTTATACTTTGTTTCTCTCTGCCTCCTTCATGTCTTCTGTTTTGTGGTTATTTTTATTCTTGATGATTTTTGTCTTTTTTTCACCCCTACTGTAGAACCAAGATAACATGGGGTGAAGGGTAATAGAGTCTCTTTACCTTGTTCTCTAAGCTGGCTCATCCCTATTACATTTTCTTTTCTTTTCACTTAGAATTGGAGTTGAGGCTAAGCACTGGACTGGATGTTTGGAAGAATCATTTCTACCCTTTATTTGCTTTCAATACTAATAAGCACTTTACACTTCAGTCTCGGCCCCCTAATTGTAGCTAATGCCAGCGCTGTTAGTTTCTTTACTTCCTGAGCTTATAACTTAGAACTTGAAATAATTTTTTCCCCAACAGTTTTACACTGACTTCCATAACATAACAAAGTAAATTTTAAATGTATAACATTTCTGTTCTTAACACTATGTTAAGATGGCATAACATAAGAAGTGTAAGATATAACCTCAATTTCCAAGGAACTTAAAATGCAGCTGGGAAGATGAGACCCATTCATTACAATAATATTAACAGTTTGACCTCCTATTTGAGACCCATGATCCAGAACTCGCTACAATCTGTGGAAGCAAGAAATCATTTGAAATAGTTATCTGTCCAGTGAACCCCAGCAATTGACAAGATGTGAGCTAACATGTCAGGATGTGTCACCAGTTCTTGTTTGAAAGCTGTAGTCAAGCACTCATTAACTCAATATGGTCATTGGAGCTAATGGTGTTTGTTTCTATAGCTCCTGATAATATAATATATCCTTCCATGTGCTGGAAAAGCTAAGTGTGGGCAAAAGGGAAACTAAAGAGTATTTTCTTGAATACAACCCCTTCCGTGAACTGGAAAATTCCTTGGTCTTGGTTATGTTTGTCTGAGGATTTTGGACTTAGGTTGCTCAGAAATAAAAATATCTTTATGACACCTTATTGGTTTTTTTGGATGATACCATGAATATTTGAGAAACAGTAAGATCAGAAAAACAATTTGTTCAAGGTCACACAGACAAGAATTGCCAAACTTGATTTAAATTCAGCCTTTGACACTGCAAATTCAAAGTACTTTCCTCAAAGTCGTAGTTAATGTCAATAGAGTGAACCCGTCAATGCTATTTTTTGACAAACTTGTAAGAAAGGAGATTGTGAGATTAAAAAAATAAAATCTGAGGCTTTGAAAACTTTGAATCCTGTAGTGAGTTTATACTTTAGCAAATTTTGGGAGTCAATCATTCCATTTCATTCATTACAACAAATGTTTAGTCAGCAAATACTAGATTCTTAAGAGGTATAAAAGACATACTATATTGGGGAAGATATTATACATATACAACAATAATTAAGAGACCCACAAGGCACAGAGAGACAGCACAATTTTGATTGGGACTATTACTAACAGCCTAGAAGTATAGTTCTTCAAGAGGATGATAAATTTTGCTGGGAACTAGTCCAAGCACATGGCAGTTGGAGAGAACCGAATGAACCAAGGCATGATGGTGGGGAGGGAACATAGTGGGTTTGATGAATGGGGCTTGTTCTTGATGCCTGGTCCACAGGCCTGCTTGGGGAGACTGGTGAAAGGTTAAGTGGTAAGTGGGGGGAAGATGCTGGAGGACCCCTAGAGAAAATAATTTTCATGTGTAAAATAGTTCTACATATTTATTCTTATTTAGAGTTGAAATGCTACAAGTTTTGTTTGTTTCTTTTGGTTTTTAACTGACGATACTTCCTATTTTTAAGAAAGAAGGATTGTTAAGAAGGAAAATAGCAAAATATTTATTGTATAATAGCAGTTTTGCTTATGGTGTTTGCATCTTTTAATGTTTGTATTATGATTCCTTTTGCTAAAACTAAAAAAATTCAATTTAAATAACATTTCTTTAGGAATGTTCTAAAAGAGCAAATAATGGGAAATTTACTCTTCGAGATTTGCTTGTGGTTCCTATGCAGCGTGTTTTAAAGTATCACCTTCTCCTTCAGGTATGTAATTTAAAACTGTTTATTTGTTCATTCATTAATTCAACACAATATTAATGAAGCATCAACTATGCTGCAGAAACTTTATGTTTGGAGCCCTATCCCCTTACAGTTTTCAATTATGAGGATAGCTAAGTGGGAAGTAACAGAACAGCTGGAAATTTTTTCTTCCTTTTAAGCAAAGATAATTCTGTATCTTTCACAAAGTCACATTTTGTGTTCTTCAAACAGAACTGGATCCAAAAAAATTAAAAAATTTAAAAACAAGGCAAAACAAATACAAATATCCCTTCAACCAAGTCTTCTGTCGTTAGCAGTAATCATTTATTAGAATCTCAGTGTTGCAATACACTTGAATTTTGACAGGTTAATTGTGTTAGAATTTGTGCCTTATAACCATAAACGAAAGAGAATTGTGTCACACTCTGTGTTTCTTTCTGCTATACTAAATTATAATAAGACTACATTTATTTTGAAGTGATTCTTGTTATAACCCCAAAGCTTATGGTTTCCACGGTTAGTCTTCTAATGAGGGTGGAGAGTCTTATAAATTTACTTTGATAGCTGTACCGGGAGACTCATTAGTTCTGCTCCAAAGAAATGTCTTACTGTATTAGTCTATCAGCTTTGCTGATGCTTGTGAAATGTCATTTTAAAAAGATCTACTACCTGTATGTGAAATATAATTCTGAGTTTGCTGTGCTTTATACATCTTGTATATTAAATTTCTTGAACTGTAACTGCAAAATTATCAGTCATTTCTATTTTCTACTGAGAAATCAGAAAAATTCAAACTCTGATTATTCCTTACAAATGTGTTAAAACATTTATGAGACCTAAACTCAAAACAACTTAATCAAATTGCATTTTATGAAAAAATAATAAGGAAGACTTAGGCAGTCAGTTTCTGAGACGTCATGAAACTAAAAACATGTCCAAAAGAAGGTAATAATTTATCTTGTAACTTTAGTATAGTCAAATATTGATTGAAGAATTTAAAAGGTGCAGTTTTCAAGAAATATCTATTTTCTTCATTACTCAGCCATAAAAAGAAATGAAATTGAGTTATTTGTAGTGAGGTGGATGGACCTAGAGTCTGTCATACAGAGTGAAGTAAGAAAGAGAAAAACAAATACCGTATGCTAACACATATATATGGAATCTAAAAAAAAACAAATGGTTCTGATGAACCTAGGGGCAGGACAGGAATAAAGACGCAGACGTAGAGAATGGACTTGACGACACGGCAAGGGGGAAGGGTAAGCTGGGATGAAGTGAGAGAGTGGCTTGGACATATATACATTACCAAATGTAAAATAGATAGCTAGTAGGAAGCAGCTGCATCGCACAGGGAGATCAGCTCGGTGCTTCGTGACCACCTAGAGGGGTGGGATAGGGAGGGTGGGAGGGAGACGCAAGAGAGAGGGGATATGGGGATATATGTATACATATAGCTGATTCACTTTGTTATACAGCAGAAACTAACACAACATTGTAAAGCAATTATACTCCAATAAAGATGTTAAAAAAAAAAAGATTTTAAGCAGACTTATAAAAGTATAAAATATGACCAGACCTTTTGGAAAGTCAGTGAACTTTTTCTGCTCATTTCTCTTGGGTTGTTTGATATTTTAAATTTCAAAAGTATATTTAGTTCCATGATGATTTTTTAAAATAGGAAAAGTTTTATCTGGGATACCACACTTAGATAAAAATTCTAGAAATGTTTTTCCATTTCAAAATAGTGTAGAGTAGAATTAATTTGTCTACTGTTTAGAAATGTGTTAAATAAATGTGGTATGAATTTGAATATTTTCTACTTACTACTGTATTTTAGTGGGTAAATCATTTTTGAAATGCCTTATGATTTGAAATCACGGATTTATAAAATTAAAATATTTTATAGTGGGGGGTTTGAAACTTTGAGAATACTTTACTGTTATTATTTAATAGAGGAAAAGTAAAAATAGAAACAAAAGAGTATCACTCTGACAAGTTTATTATACTTAACAGATTTGATATCTGTAGGTTCTGTTTACACCTAGAAACACTACTGGTATTGAATTCAGCAAAGTTTTTTTTTTTTTTTAATTTATTTATTTTAGGCTGCATTGGGTCTTCCTTGTTGCACGCAGGCTTTCTCTAGTTGCGGCTAATGGGGGGCTACTCTTCATTGCAGTGTGCAGACTTCTCATTGCAGTGGCCTCTCTTGTTGCAGAGCATGGGCTCTAGGCACTCGGGCTTCAGTAGTTGTGGCACTCAGGCTTCAGTAGTTGTGGCTCACGGGCTCTAGAGCGCAGGCTCAGTAGTTGTGACGCACGGGCTTAGTTGCTTCTTGGCATGTGGGATCTTCCCGGACCAGGGCTCAAACCTGTGTCCCCTGCATTGGCAGGTGGATTCTTAACCACTGCGCCACCAGGGAAGCCCCTCAGCAAAGATTTTTGAATGGATCCCATGAGCTGCATACAGTGTGAGTCTCTCAACAATGTAAAACAGCCCCCCTCACACTGATAAAGTTCACTGTTTTATTGGGGAAAATGAAATGTAATCTGCCAAGTACAATACGACGTGATAAGTATGCAGAAGGTACAGAGGTGGTACAAATAAAGACTTAGTTAATTATGACTTGAGAAGAGGCCTGTGTCATAGAAAGCTTCACAGAGGAGTGTTTCTTGAGTTGGGCTTTGAAGGAAGAATGACGGTTTGACAGGTGGGTCAGAGAGCAAGGGCTTTCTAGGAGAGAAAACATCATGCCTAATGGGATCAGATATTAGAACGTATTTTGAGAATTGCAATTAACTTAGTAGAAGCAGGGCATAGGTTGTTTGAGAGGAAGTGGAGAGAGAAGTCGGGAGAGGTTTGCAGAATTCAGATCATGAAGCATCTACGAGGTATGTGTGACAGCCTGAAGCTTTTGTGAGCCTCCCAGCAGTCTAAGTGACAGGATCTGATTTACATTTAGAGATGTAACTCTGATGTCAATCGAGGGACTAGATTGTAGCAAGGAAAGACTGCAAGTCAGAAGATGAATCAGAAGGCTATTACAACCACCCATTTGAAAGAGAGCAGGGACTTGAACCGACGTAGTGCCAGTGGAGGAGGCTTCAAGGGGAAGGGTCAAAGTTAACACAGACAGAACATAGTGAGAGAGAGGGAGGAGTCAGGGGCACCTTTGAGGTTTTGGCTTAAGTGATGGAGGTGCCGTCATTCAGTAAAACATAAACAGGAACGAGTAGGGGTGCGGGTGAAGGTGCATGAAGTTTGGACATGCTGGATTTCAGGGGCTTGCGAGAAACCCAGGTAGAACGATTTAATAGGACATATGAGTCTGGGACTCAGGCGTGAATTCTGGGTTGAGCACATTCATTTGAGGGTGACTGCCACATTAGGTGACAGACGATGTTATGGCAATGGTTGTGATAGAATTCACAGAGTATGTAACGTAAGGATAACAGAAGACTAAGGTGAAAATCTAGGGAATAATAACTCATTTCTAAGGTACAAAGAAAGAAGAAAGTATGAAAGACAAATGAATAGGCAACATTTAAGATGAACTAACAAATAAAAATAACAGCAACAAACAGAAGAGCCTGACGTCCCTGAGGCCAAAGGAGAGATGGAGTTGTCAGAATCAAAAGCCATAGAGAAGCCAAGTTTGATAACAAGTATCAGTTCAGGGACTTCCCTGGTGGTCCAGTGGGTAAGACTCCATGCTTCCAATGCAGGGGGCGCGGGTTCGATCCCTGGTCGGGGAACTAAGATTCCACATACCATGTGGCGCAGCCAAAAAAGAAAAAAGTATCAGTTCAGTTGTCAAGGAGGGGAATCTTTCTTAACATCTGGCAAGAGCGTCAGTGTGATGGTGGGGGATAGAATTCACGTTCAACTTTGAAAGGAAAACCTTTCTGACCATTGTCTCATGTCCTTTTGATATCTATTTGGTCTTCTTACAGTTTGAAATTTTTGATGAAAACAGAGCCTAGTTAAATCAGATTTATCACATTATGGTGAGAATAATGATAAAAATGGTTTATTTGTAAAATGTTTTCATATGTGTTGGTTTTAATTTGATGAAAGTAGTACTAAAATATATCTTCCAAATAGGAGCTGGTCAAACATACCACTGATCCTGTGGAGAAGGCAAATTTGAAACTGGCTCTTGATGCAATGAAGGTTAGACTAATGCATCATTAACTTGTTTGTATTTCTAATTCTTGCCTAAAAACAATAGAATATAAACTGTTAATACATATGTATGATATGCTAATAGCTATTATTATACGTATTTGCATAGGTTTGTTTTTAGAGGGGAGAGCTGGATATTTTTAACTGAAATCAATATCCTTGCATGGATTTAACTGTTGGACAAAAACGTAAAACCAAGAGGTATATTAAAATAACTTTCATTGTTTATGAAAGTATGACAATTTCCATAACTACCAGGAATGATTTAATAGAATGGTTTTGTTTCACATTCTTTTTATGGTTACTAGTAGAAACCTATTGGCTTGTGCAAGCAGCAGTTTAGCTGATGACTTCAGAACACTGGTGTGACTTATTTTCCTCAAGTGAGGATGTCAGCCAGGTTTACCTTTTTGGATGCTGTGCACTAGTACAAGTGATCAGTCTGGGTTTCTGTTTCAGGTAAATCTGAAAATCAAGAGCTAGAAGTAGACGAAGGCAGGCTTTTTGAACATATTGGGGAATCTATAAAACCCCGATTTCCACGCTATGCTGGACTTTGAAAGAAATAATATTTGTCCCTAGCTTAAAACATACACAAATATTTGTTGTCAAAACAAAATGCCAATGTGACTCTGCCCAGAGCAGTGCATAATTACTTCTCTGTGTCCTTGGGCCAGTTTCGGTGTTAACTCTGTGCTTAGCTGACTTTTAGTACCCTGTAAGGAAACAGCCCATCATTATTTATTATTATAAAAAAAAGATCATATCAAGTTTCCAATTTTTTAAAGAAATCGTTTATAGATATATCCTATGAAAAGTCGGGCTTTCATTTAGAACAAAGTTAGGAACTGCTTTTGTCTGAGTTCTGTTCCTGCTGTTGCAGATAAATATAAGAGGGCAGGGAAAAAAGAAAAAGAACCCAGAAAACAGGAAAAATCTGGAGCACATATAATAAAAATAGCTAGTTACAGTATGGAAAGATTAGCTAATGTTTCCTCAAATTTGAGAAAAGACATTTTAAAATAGGTGAAGGCACATGGAGAAACAGGGCCAGCATTGTTTGTGCTCTGTAGTTCACTTTCATGCTCCCTGGTTTCTCTCCTCTCCTTCACTTCCCTTTACTAACTCTTTGAAATTGACCTGGCTTCCCTGACTGAACCCTCTCAGGAACTAAGATGCTGGCTGGATGCAGACAATCTAGCCCTGCTAGATTCATTGTCTAACTTTTAGTTACTTTTTTCTCCTGGCTAATCCTTCATGATTGGCCTTAATTCTAACCCAAGTTCAAGTGTGATTCTCACAAGGTCAGTGTTTGGAATTTACACGCTCCGGACCTGGTTTCCTTTTTGTTGTTCTGCATGGCAGCATGTTTTGTTTGTTTCTGTGTTTGATCCTTACTCTTCTCAGGGGTGTGGTAAATGACAAGCCTTCAGTCTTCCCAGCTGTACTCCAGACAGTTTTAAATTACTTTTGAGATGCAGCTTCTGTTAGCATTCATTTTATTGTCATTGAAAAGTTATAGTGGTAACTTTCTACCATTAATGAAATTAATGATGTGTTTTCTTTCAAACAGTGCTCATCTCTTGTCTAATCTTATCGCGCCTTCTTTTTCTCCCCTTCTCTTTATTCTTTAGGACTTGGCACAGTATGTGAATGAAGTGAAAAGAGATAATGAGACCCTTCGTGAAATTAAACAGTTTCAGCTATCTATAGAAAATTTGGTATGTAATTATCATTCCATCCCGCTTCCCTAACCCACAAATGGGGGGACGTTCTAGCAGTTGTTTTTGAAGAAAAGATAGTTTACCTTCAAGTTTCTGTTGTTCTAAGTTTTTTCCGACTTCTGTTTGGCAGCGTCCACGGGGATGAACGTTCAGTGGCACCTGTGATACATCATTGTCCGGGGACTTTGTGCCATTGCTTGTCCCTGTCACTTTTTTTTTTTTTTTTAATACTTAGAGAATGTTCTTTTTATAGCTACTTTATTTTATTTATTTATCTTTGGCTGTGTTGGGTCTTCGGTTCGTGCGAGGGCTTTCTCTAGTTACAGCAAGTGTGGGCCACTCTTCATCGCGGTGCGGGGACCGCTCTTCATCGCGGCGCGCGGGCCTCTCACTATCGCGGCCCCTCCCGTTGCGGGGCACAGGCTCCAGACGCGCAGGCTCAGTAGTTGTGGCTCACGGTCCCAGCCGCTCCGCGGCATGTGGGATCTTCCCAGACCAGGGCCCGAACCCGTGTCCCCTGCATTAGCAGGCAGATTCTCAACCACTGCGCCACCAGGGAAGCCCGTCCCTGTCACTTTAATCGCACTGTGATGCCTCTCCCCGCAGCTGTCCCAATTCTAAACATTGGAGTCCATTTTTTTTTTCTTTCCCTTCCCTCACCCCCATACGTAACCATGGTGGAGTCCCGTTAATTTATTCATTTTATGTATATTTACTGGGTGACTGCTGTGTGCCAGACGTTTTGCTTGGGGCCGGGGCTGTAACTATGAACAACATGGTCTCATGGTTGAGGAGACAGTAAAAAAAGAGAGTCTAAAAATGCTCTCTCTATTGAGATGAATGCTGTGAATGGGTTGCTGCAACAGAGGATAGTGAGGGGAGCCCTAGTTTAGATAAGGTGCTCAGAAAAAGTCCTTCTGAGACATTTGTCACCTGAGCCTGAAGGATGAGAAGAGGCCAGTGGCACAAAGGTCTGCAGAGAGAAGATTCCCGGCAGAAGCCATGGCAAGTGAGATGCCCTGAAATGGGCAAGAGCCAGGGCTGTTCAAGGAGTGGCAAGACAAGAGAGGCTGGAAATTGAGAGTGAAAGGAAGAAGGGTGGGCTCTGAAGTGGGGGAGTGGGGGCAGGAGAACTACACACCACAGCCTTGGAGGGCAAGGCGCTGAGTTGGGATTTTATAGTGATTGCAGGAGGAAGCTAGTGAACGGTTCTTACCAGAGGGTTTCACAGTCTGATTTAAGTGTCACGAAAACCCTTTCATCAGGCAGACCAGTCAGCAAATCATTGAGGTCGTTTCAAGAGAGATGATGGAGGCCTGGATAAAGCTGTGGGGAGAGAAAACAGATAAATGAACGGATTTAAGATGCTTTTCTTGGTAGAGCAATTTTATTGCTTCTTTCTCTGAAACATCTTTGGTTGGTCTGTCTTTCTTTCCACACATACAGCTCCTTCCCCTTTTCAGGACCTCATCTGCCACCTTTCCAATCACGGTAGCCTCTGGTTACCTCTTCACATAGCTGCATTTATAGTTCTGCCTTTGATTATAATATTGTCAAAGCCTAGAATATCTTTTTTCATTATTTCCTATCAAATTTCTTCAAGGTCCAATTTAAAAAAAAATTCTTTCCCTAATCTGAAAGAATCCCTAATTCTTTCTCTTTGTAATTCCATAGCACATTGCCTGGACAGCTGTTTTTTTTTATTGTGGTAAAATATATATAAAACATTAAATTTGCCATTTTTAAGTGTACAGTTTTGTGACGTTAGATACATTCATATTGTCGTGCAGCCGTCACCACCATCCATCTCCAGAACTCTTTTCATCTTGCAAGACTGAAGCTCTCCACCTATTAAATGCTAGCTCTTCATTCCCCCTTCCTCCCAGCCCCTGGCAACCCCGTTCTACTTTCTGTCTTTATGAATTATTGGATATCAATACTTATCACATTTTTGTTTGCAAATATTTTCTACCATTCTGTGGGTTGCCTTTTCACTCTGTTAATAGTGTTATTTGTGCAAAATTTTAAATTTTGATGAAGTCCACCTTATCGATCTTTTCTTTTGTTGCCGGCGCTTTTGGTGTCCTATCTAAAAAATCATTACTAAATCCAATGTCATAAACCTTTTCCCCTATGTTTTCTTCTAAAAGTTTTGTATTTTTAACTCTTTGATCCATTTTGAGTTAATTTTTGGAAACAGTATAAGGTAAGGGTCCAACTTCATTCTTCTGCCTGTAGATATCCAGTTTCCCCAGCACCATTTGTTGAAAAGCCTCTCCTATCCCCCACTGAACTGGTCTTGGCACTCTTGTCAAAAATCATTTGACCATATATGTGAAGGCTTATTTCTGGGTGTTCTGTTGTATTACATTGGTTTAGAAGTCTGTGTTTATGCCAGTTCTACACTGTTTGGATTACCATAGTTTTGTAATAAGTTTTGAAATCAGGAAGTGTGAGATCCCAGCTTTGTTCTTTTTTATGATCGTTTTACCTATTAAGGGTCCCTTGCAATTCCATATGGGTTTTAGGATGGAGTTTTCTGTTTCTGCAAAAAATACAGATAGGAAACATTTATTTTTCTACTTTCTTGTAGTACAGTTAATTAATTACATATCTTTTTTTTTAAAGCTATTTTAATTTTTTATTTATTTATTTATTTTTTATTTATGGCTGTGTTGGGTCTTCGTTTCTGTGCGAGGGCTTTCTCCAGTTGCGGCAAGTGGGGGCCACCCTTCATCGCGGTGCGCGGGCCTCTCACTATCGTGGCCTCTCTTGTTGCGGAGCACAGGCTCCAGACGCGCAGGCTCAGTAGTTGTGGCTTACGGGCCTAGTCGCTCCGCGGCATGTGGGATCTTCCCAGACCAGGGCTCGAACCCATGTCCCCTGCATTGGCAGGCAGATTCTCAACCACTGCGCCACCAGGGAAGCCCCGACATATCTTTTTTTATTAGAACATAATCTCATAGATGTTAGTGATATTTTCAGTCAGTTCTTTTTCCTTTAGCACCTTGTAGAGTAGGTGTTCGTAAATACTTAAAACTTTTTATTTTAAGTTTTAAAATAAACTCTGGGGAAATGGCTCATTAATTTTAATCATCAAGTCAGAAATTTTCATTCTTAAGATCTTAGCTCAGGGAAGCCATCCTTGACTCCCTAGACCAAATTAGGTCCCCCAGATACGCATGCTTCCTCTGCTCTTCCATCATGGCAATCCCATGTTTGTAATTACATTCTTCTGTGAATATTTGTTCCCCCACTGAGCAGTATGTCTCATGAGGGCAGGGTCTATGTCATTTCGTCCTGTACCCAGTGGCTGCACACCGTGGATGCTCAGTAAATATTAGTTGTTGTAACTTCCTTGTGATTTGCATTTTTCCAATTAATTCTCTCTTTTGGTAGCTAACTTCTCCATTAGAGTTGTAAGAAAATCAATTAATGTCTTCAGTACGCCTCCTGGGATGACCAAGGACAGGCTGTTTTTGAAAGTGTATCATACAGACCTGAGCTTTTTAGAATAAGTGTGTTAAAAGGTAAAATGATAAAAGTTGTTATAAGAGAGTTGTGCCTAGCAAATATCCTCACTAATGTTAATTTCTGTTTTTATGTGAGTATGAAAAACTGAGACATGCACATTTTCTATTTTAGAACCAACCAGTTTTGCTTTTTGGACGACCTCAGGGAGATGGTGAAATTCGAATAACCACTCTAGACAAGCATACAAAACAAGAAAGGTGAGAAGGATCAGTACTTATTTTCAGAATAAGTTATTAGGATCAGGAGATTGTGAAAATCTTAAAAACAGTTACTCCAGGACAAAGGAGTGAAATAAAGGAATAAAAATAAGGGGTCAGATCAATCTGTGGTTTTTAAATTTCTCATATAGATATGTTAGGTATTCCTCTCTTTGTTCTGGTATCTGTTGATTTGCCTAAGTTTGAGTTCTTAAGAAGGAATAGACAAATATAGAATGTCAGCTAGAGTAAAAAAAGTACACATTAAAATGAGAGTAGCAATAAAGCAATAATAGACAACTACTATAAAAACAATTGTTTAATTTAATTTTATTTTTTGGTATACATTTTAAAAGAACTAAAAACAATACAACATGTCCTAAGCAGGGAGTCCAAGTGAGGGCCATTTAGTGAGATTTTCTTGAGGGAAATTTGTAGGTGCAGTCCTTAAAGATTAGTTGAGCTAATTATGTGGTAGTTAAACTGATTTATTTAGTTGAAATGGCCGTTTTCTGGAAACTTTGGAAACTAGAAAGTCAACCAGTAGGGGGCAGCATCAGCTCTTGCTTCCACCTTGATACCCAGGCTCTAAAGGTAGCTCCCAGGAGACACACATCCTTTTAGCCTCTCCCGGAAAATAAGCTTTGAAAGTGATGCAAGTAATAGAGCTACGTGAATGTCTCATTATTATTGTTTAAAAAAAATGTATGCGTGTTAATCACTGACTGAGAGTTTTCGAAAAGACACAAATATTGGTATTGGATGATAGGATTATAAGGTTTGTTTTCTCCCCCAATTACATTGCTTTTAGTACGATAGAAGAGAAATATCAACATGTAAATTTAACCATAATTTCTCTAGCTTACACTTGGGTGATGTACCACTCAATTTGTGTTTTAGGTTGTCCATTAAGTCACGAGGAGCAACATACAGGGTAAAAGCGCAGGTTCCACAAGTAGACCCAAGAGTGAATCCTGCTGTGCACCCACTGGCAGTGCAACCCTGAGAAAATTACCTAACTTCTCTGAGCCTCAGCTTCCTCCCCAGTAAAATGAAGATGATAATAATACGTACCTCAGGAGATGGTCCTGGGGATTTAAATTGAGTCATCTTTGTGGAAGGGGTGAACGCTTCTCAAGACAATCTGGCTGACTCCTAGTGACATCAGCAGAAGTTAACTGCTATTGTTGTCATTAATATTATTCCATAAATGTTTAGCTTTTAAACTGGAAGAAAGAAAGTACTAGCTCACGAACAACACTTTATGGCTTAATTGTTCCTGACGGTAACTCTGCAGTGTGCATATTGTTCTCATTATAATTTTGCCTATTTTTTAACTGTGGAAACTGAGGCACAGCAGGGTGATTCATTTAGCAAAGGGCAGTGCCAGGACACACAGTTCATTCTTTCAATGTGCACACTGCCTTTGTCTTTAACTCACAGGATCAATTAAATTTTACCTGGGAAGAATTAACACACATGCTTCCAAACCATTTAAATAAATCTCTCTCTCTCTCTCTCAGGCATATCTTCTTATTTGATTTGGCAGTGATTGTATGTAAAAGGAAAGGTGATAACTATGAAATGAAGGAAATAATAGATCTTCAGCAGTACAAAATAGCCAACAATCCTACAACTGATAAAGAAAATAAAAAGGTAAATTCTTAGAAATGAATAACTGTAATTTACTCATAACTTTGACTATTCAAGGGAAGTATGCTAATACATTAATGTGAGAGGCCGCTTATCCATCCAGGTGTTTTTGTTTCTAGAGATTAATTAGAAGCAAGCCTCTGTGAGAAATAATTGGACAGTGCCACAGGTGATAATGATCATCTCTAATGCCCTAATGATCAAGGCAGCAAAATGCACTTGGCATAGCAATTGTTCTAGATATGAAGTTGACTACAGTCATCTTGATTGTTCACAGTTTGTCTGATGATAATGTTACGGGTGGTTTGTGGATGATTATGGCGGTGTGTTAGTGAATTTGGAAACATGATGTTATTAATGAATGAAACGTATTAACCTGAGGAATATTAATTTTAACAGTGGTCTTATGGCTTCTACCTCATCCATATCCAAGGACAAAATGGGTTAGAATTTTATTGCAAAACAAAAGATTTAAAGAAGAAGTGGCTGGAACAGTTTGAAATGGCTTTGTGAGTATTTCTACTTTTAAAAGTGCTTTTTTCTACTGCATAAGTTTCTTATGAACAATGAACTACCAATAAACATACCCTAATGTTTGTAGCATGTGTACAGAGGCTGTGAAAACACTTGCTCTGAGCGTGAGTGCTGTGCTACGAGGCTGTCAGCTTGATAACTTCGGTCTCCTGGGAGAGATGTTCTGGTGAATTTCTTCAAGAAAAAGAAAGAGGGAGCTCTAACCTTCTGTTTGACTTTCTTCTCATGGGCATATTTTAATTCTTTAGCTTTTAGCAGCCCCCGAAAATATTAATTATTCTAATGATAAACTTTTAATGTAATTGCCATGTTTTATATATAGCTTTAAATTAAGTAGAAATACTTCCAAACACATACACACACGTACATACATACATGCAAATATCTTATTTTTAATAGAAAGATTGATTTGTTCCTCCTGTTCGTTTTTAACTCATTTATTGTTTGAATTCTGGGTAAATTGCTTGACGTATTCAATGAATGCTTTCAGGGCTCGACTTCTCTCAGTGTTTTGTCCTTTTATTAAAGTGGAAACTCAACAAAGAGGTGGGAAATAAATCAGACATGTTTAAAGAGGAATGCATACAGAGATGTGATTACACAAGGACGGGTCATTATAGGAGTTTCTTTTCAGTTTTGAGGTTCACGGATTAAACAGTGTATAATGACCCTTGTTATGGAAACATATAGGTCACCCTGAAATTGAAACTGTTAGCAAAAGGTGAAATTAAGAAAACACACTTCTGTGATTTGCTTCATTTGTATTCTAGCATTATTTACCTTTTGCAGACAAATTCTATCAGATTTTTTGTTTGCGTTCTCCTTTGCTTTGTTTTTGGAAATGCTCATGTTAATATAAAATGGAAATAGGATTAGAACATTTTATTGTAGTTCTGAGGGGAGAAAAATAGAGATTTTCCTTAGATTATTTTCTCTAACATTTTGAGACATAAGATTGTGCAGCTAAAATAGTTCTAAGCTTATAGACAATTCTGGGTTCAGCAATAACCCCTGCCATGGGCTGGCTGCATAGTCTTAGCCAATTTGTTTAACCTCCCAGAGCCTCAGTTTCCTCCTCTAAAATAGGGATAATGATATTTTGAATTCCAGATGTATGTGTCAAGCAGAATGGTGGCCAGATAGTACAACAGCAATGATATGGTATTAAATTGTAAGAGGTATCTGTTGTTATCACTATTATTAATATTGTTTTGTATTTAGGATCCTAATATACCTATAGGGACTTATAAATTCAGAGGACATCTTCCAGTATACCATTGTAGTTTTTAAAATTTATTGTTATTGATTATAATAATTAAAAGACCTTAGTAGTTATATGCATCAATAAAATGGCTATTCTACAGGGACCTTTTTGGTTTGGGTCACAAGTGATGAAGTTGGTGACCTCTGCCCAGTCTCTGATGAATTGTGGGCTACATCATAAACCTAGTGTGCTGTTCTAGTGAGGTTTCAAGTGATAGGCAATATTTGGACTTGAGCAGTTGGGATTGGAGTGACAGGATGCTGGGGTTGCTGATAATATGCAAAGGCAGAGCTGATCTCACACCTTTGCTCTTGTGGGAAGGATGCTAGGCTGGTATTTTCTTATGGGTTCTGTTCATATGATCCTTACATGAGTGAAGGAATTTCTGCAGAGGAGGGAAGTTAAATTTGTTGTCCAGAGTAGGTGGGCTCCTTGGACTGTATTGATAGGCGCATCACTTAATATTTTGTTCACTTGCCATAAATCAAAGCTAAACTCTGGATGCAAGAGACTCAACAAAATGGATGCTTATCTCTCTTTTTCATGGAAGAGAATCTGGGATAGGTAGACAAGGGGTGGGTTGGGCTCTCCGGGGTATTGCCAGGAACCCAGGCGCAGATCTTCCTGCTCTGCCATTGTCAGCATGGCTTCTGTCCTCAAGGTTGGTCACATGTTGTCCAAGATAGCTGCTGGAGCTCTAGCTATATAATCTACATTCTAGGCAGCAGAAGGTGATCCTCATTTTTAAGGATTCTTTGCAGAAGTGCTACAAACTTCTGTTACATAATACTGACCAGAACTTAGTCATGTGGCCACATCTGACAAGGGAGCCGAGAAATGCCATTTTCATTCTGGACAGGATTATGCTTGGCTACGAATCAAGGTTCTGCTATTATGGAAGAAAGGAGAAATGGGTAGCTGTACACAACTGTCAGTCGCTGCCTTACAGGTATATACATAAGGGAAGAGTATGGGTAGCTTTAAATTGTTCCATCGCAGGAAAGATGGCTGTACCACACACAGGGAAACTGGGTGGGGTTCTTCATCTTTAAGCCTTATCCAAGCACCTCAACAATGTAATTAAGCATCCATTAAACTCTGTTTGTATTTTAGAGTTCCACTGACTTGCCCATGAAGATGGTGAGAAGGTGGAAGTACCTTTTTTTGAGAATTGCTCAAAGTCAAAGTTGAGGGCTTCTTTAAGCAGGAATTATGCCATGTATGGCATGTAAATTAAAATTAGGCAAAATAAAAATAGGATTTTATTCGAGCATCAGAATATCCCATTATTTTATTTCCTCCTTTCTCTTTTGAAGCTTGTTATGCAGGAAAGTCCTGCTTCCAGCTTTGTAAGACAGGTCTTGCTTGTCTTGTGCTCAGGAAAGTAGAATAATCTAAGTAAGTCCTGAAGCTTAAGACTTTGCCTATGGCTCAAATTTTGCTATTTTATCCATTATCTAAAGTTCTAGTACTCTTAGTCTATAAGCCATGGAGAAAAAGAAAACTGAGAAATCCTGCAGCATTCATGACAATACATGATCAACAGTAAGCCTTGTGTCTCGCCACAGACCAGCTTCTTCCAGTCTCTTTGGCATTAACAGGGGCCCTGTAAGTCCCCCTAGAGCATTCTGGAGTGTTGCTTTAAGGACCTTTGAAAAGGAAAGGGAGGCATTGGTGGGAGGGGGGGCAGGAAATCAAGGGAGGTGATATTTTAAGACTGATGAAATGCTTGCCAGTTCTATTTACAGAAGATGGCAATTCTGCTGTTTATAGGATGGTTGGATCATTTTTATTTTAAAAAATTTGCAAATCACCTTTAAGGAGTTTAAAATACTGCTCTTAATTTAGACTATTACAATGGACCATAGAAAAGCATGAATACCAATAAACAGTAAGTATCCGGTAAACTCAAATCTCCCCAGAGGTGACCTAAATCTCAGCCTCTGTCTTTCCCAAGCACACCCCAATCCCCACTCAGTATCCCTATTCTCTGACCTTCTTTGGCCATAGCCACTTCCAACATTATGTGCAGTGGACCTCATAAACTTGGCAAACCTCCGGAAGAAAGGCTTCACAGAGACAAAAGCAGCAGTGACCCACTTGGATAGGGGAGGAAGAAGGATGTCTTCTTTTCTTTTTCCCCTGTGAGAAGAAGTGGTAGCAGGACTGATTGCTCTTGAGGTTGTTTGAACAGTTTTTGAGCCAAATAATGTTCAAGAGCTATAGTTCTGGGGATCCCACTCTAAAAAATATATTTAGATCTTTAAAAGCCTGATTGATACACATTATTTATTCTTATTTATTTTCAAAAGGGCTTTTTGTCACTGTTTCCCACAATTCCATTTAGTTATCTGTGAAATAGGATGGCAAATGTTATTTTATTAGCTTAGGCTAGTTTTCATAATGATGTTGGAAAGTGTGGATGTGAACATTGCCCATAGCAATGTTCAAAATATTGTTAGGAAGCTATGGATGTGTTTCCCCCAAATCCCTTAAATCAAGTGTTTTTAATGTTTTCTCCTGTTAGATTTAAATTGATAAACATGTCATACCCATTTTATAGCTCAGGAAACTAGCAATGGCAGGAGTATTTCAGCACATTTGTACAAGTTCAGTGCTATGTCATTTACAATAGAGGTCAGGATCTTAGTTCACAGCATTTTTTTAACCGGGAAGGTGCTAAAATAAGCACCTGGACTCAAATCCTGTTATCTAAAACTGGAATCAGGTTTCTTCTTTTTTTTTTTTCTTTTTTTCACGGTGAGTAGGACCTGGAGGATCAGTGTCCTTAACTTTTCTAGAAACAAGTCAGAGTTGGGTAAAATAAAGAAATTGAGTAATAGAATAATAAGACTTTTAAAAGGAAAAGTTAGAGAAAGAAAAAGTAGAACAGGGGCAAAACAGCATTGCGTATGGTAGCAAGTGGCAGGTTCTGAACCAGCCTCTGTAGTATTTATTGAAGGGAACTGAAAGGCCCTTTTGCCTGGAATTTCTTCTGACTGACTTGACCCAATTCTTGAAATTCTAACAATTTATATTTACTCCCTTGAATAAAGAAAGCCCCCTTGGAGATGCATATACCATTATTACCACACTAAGATTTCTTCACCGTGTGCCACATGCCAGGCACGGTGCCACATGGCTCACCTAAGGAAAAATAGCATAGAGACCATTAACGTCTGCTAAAATACGAGCCCAGGATATATATCTGTTAGATGCTAAGACTCGTGGGAGTGGGGAGAAGAGAAGGAAAAGGGGGTATGGAGATTCTAGAGCTGGGGAGGGACTCTGGTACCAGGCTGCCTTGTCATCTGGAAGGGCAGCCCCTGAGCTTCGTTTCCTAGGATGAACCCCTGAAAAGGAGCCCTCTCCAATTGGGGTGAGGCAGGGGCAGGAATGCAGCCATGAAATTCCACAAATCACGTTTAATCTGAGCCACAGTGTATCTTTCTAATTTATTCCCCATTTACTTCCAGAAGGAATTTGAGGTCACTCACCATAAAAAGCACACATGCCACAGAATTAAAAAGAAAAATTTAAATAATCAGGGGTCAAACAGAACAATGTTTCAAAGCATTCTCCACAGACTCAGGCTCCACTAGATAAGAACGTTTTCTTGAAATTCGCCTCCTGGAGTTTGAATGTGAAAGCAATGACTATGTCTTTCACATTTTAAATATAAAATTATATTTTATCCAATATAATTTGTTTTAATCTAAAGGTATTGCTCAGAGATTCTGAATACCAGAGGGGTAATTATCAGAGGAAATTGCATTTATTCTCCCAATATTTACTAAGCACTTGCTTTGTTGCCAGACACTATTGGAAGCCCTGGCCATATAGCACTGAAGGAGCTATTGCAATTGAATTTAATTACTGTAGCTTCTAAATATAATAGCATTCAGTTAATATATAGTGGATTGTATTTCAAGACTGAACTCTTGATATTTCTATCCAAATAGTCTCTTCCTCCCAATCCCATCTATTCAAGTGTAATTAGATGAAGGGCCAAGATTTGCCTTTTCCCTCCACATGTAATCAGTTTCTCACCAATCTCTGCAGATTAAATCTGACCACTTGCTTGTAATCTTCACCCTCACCTCCCTGGTTTAAGCCTTCCGCATCTCTGATTAGCTTCTGCATTCCCTGCCCCCTCCTTACCAGTCATTCTTCAAGAAGCATCCAGGGTGATCTGCTGTGTCCTGCCCTACTTAAGACCCTTTGTTGGCTATTTACTGCACTCCGTATAATATCAAAATTCTTACCAGGACCTCAGAAGGCCCTGCATGGTTTTATCCCTCCCATCTCTTCAGCCACATCACACACCTGTTTGCTGTAGTTAGACTGAGTGCATTTCAGTTTTTGGAGAATATGCACAGGCCTCAGGCATTCAACCATGAGGTTTCCTTACCAGGACAGTCTTTCCTCTTGCTCCTTGGGTAGCTGGTTCTTTATCCTACTGATCTTGACTTTAAATACCACTTTGTGAGAGAGATCTCTCCTGACCACTATGCTAAATGAGTAACCTCACTTCCCTAGTATTCTCTCACAATTGTAATTATATGACCAGACAAAAATTATCCAAGTTTAGTGTTTATAGCCTTCCCGAGACCCGACAATCCCCTCCTTGTTAAAGATAATCTAGGGCTTCCCTGGTGGCGCAGTGGTTGAGAATCTGCCTGCCAATGCAAGGGACACGGGTTCGAGCCCTGGTCTGGGAAGATCCCACATGCCACGGAGCAACTGGGCCCGTGAGCCACAATTACTGAGCCTGCGCGTCTGGAGCCTGTGCTCCGCAACAAGAGAGGCCGTGATGGTGAGAGGCCTGCGCACGGCGATGAAGAGTGGTCCCCACTTGCCGCAACTAGAGAAAGCCCTCACACAGAAACGAAGACTCAACACAGTCATAAAAATAAATTAATTAATTAATTAAAAAAAGAACGTGAATTTCTAAAAAAAAAAAAAAAAAAAAGATAATCTATTACTTGCCTACTGTATTTTACCTGTCTTTTCTCCTCCAAAAGAGTAAGGATTCTTTATTGCTTATTAGGAGAGAAGCTAAATTGAACTATTGAATACATGGATAATGTCGGGAGAAGGGAAAAAGAAAGCTTCATGGGTCTGGGAATGCAAAGAAAGTTTTGGGTTTTGGTATGAGTGTGGCTCTGGAATAGCTATGGGGTCTGAGGGTTTTGGAAAGGGGAAAAGGGACTTCTGAAATGCATTTCTGTAGACTCTGAATTATATTCCTTTTGATGTCCTTTGAAATGCTAAGTAAAGAATGAAATTGCCATTTGGTTATTTGGTTGCCCTATGTGTACCTTTAATGCCCCAAGGCCGAGCTGCCTGGGCCCTTGGATTGAGGGCATTACCATTAGATCTAGCTGTCTATTTCATGGCTATTCTCCCAGTGGACTAAAAACACCAAGAGGGCAGGGATCTTGTCAATGCTATTCACATGCATGATCAATCCTAGCACAGTGCCTGGCACATAGTAGATAATCATATTTTTATTGTAAATCTGAAATTTTACTCTAAGTTTTCTGACAATAAGGTCAATTAAAAAAAAAGGATGAATTAGGAAATTCTTACTGTCTCACAAAATAATACAACAGTCCTTGAGGGAAAGAAACTTTCACTAGTATGATAAGAAGGCTTTATAATGTGGATCCTTAAGTAAGAGATACTGAAAAACATGTTCTCCATGAACAGCATTAGATATTTTTGAAGTTCTAGAAGTTGATGTCATATATTATTTTTTTTTCTTAAATTAGCCCTCAAAAATGAGGTTGCAATTTTTTAAAGGCATTTTTGTAGACACCTACCTGATGCTTCCGGGTTATGTTTCTTTTTGTCCTTCTAGGTATGTTTCTTTTTGGCAGTCTGACTCGATGCTTAGATGAACTTAGAGAACCAAGCAGGATGGCTAATTTTCACATCACCTAGACTCTTTCAAGTAATATTGATCTAATCTATACTTCTGCTAAAAACTGCAGAACAATATGCAAATCGTGGACCTCCTTGCCTCTAGGAGTTGTAGGGGATATAGAACTTAGACTGGTTCTAAGGTCTGAGGTGCTCAAAGCCACCTACTTCCTCATATTTCTCTCTGTCCGCACTCCTGATTCCTGACCTGTTCAATTTTTTTTCCGCCTGTCAGACTCAGAAGAGTGGCTCTGCTTCTTCTCTGTTTTGCCCCTGAAGTCCAATCATTGTCTACATGTTGTGATACTGATGGGCGTCACGACGGAGACTCATTTTACGTGCCTGCTCCCTCTCCCATTTCCCTGGTCTCCTTAACACCCTCAGTGGCACCTGGAGTGTGACCCTCCCCACCGTATGTTGCTCCGTGCAGTGGACCAGGACCTGACCTCACTGTTTCTCCTGTAGGGCCAGGAGAGAGGGTGCCTCCCCTAGCCATCCCGGGATTTGGAGGGATAAAGCTGTATTGTGTTACACATCAATTCAGGGTTAAAACATCTGGTGAGTGTCTCAAGAGAAGTGGTCCTTGTTGTTGTTTGATGAGAGACCCATGTTTATGATATCAAAGGTTTGGCAGCAGATTTGACATTCTATTGTGCAAATTTAAAAGACTGACTTTATGAGACTTCCCTGGTGGTCCTGTGGCTAAGACTCCATGCTCCCAATGCAGGGGGCCCAGGTTCAATCCCTGGTCAGGGAACTAGATCCCACATGCATGCCGCAACTAAGGGTTCACATGCTGCAACTAAAGGTCCCGCATGCTGCAACTAAAGATCCTGTACACGGCAACGAAGACCTGTGTGCCGCAGCTAAGACCTGGCACAGCTAAATAAATAAATAAGTAAGTAAGTACATAAATACATAAAAAAATAGACTGACTTTATTTATATTTTTGCCTAGATGGAGATTCCCCCAGTATCTACATGAAGCTAGATCAGAGAATTCTATAGCAAGCCCAAACTACTGCTGCTCTGGCTACTACTGCCACTACCACTAGGATAATGGTACTACTGATTCTCTCTCCTCTTCCTCTCCCTTCCTCTCCCTCCTCTTGTTTGTTTTCTTCGTTAGGAGATCTCTTGGGGTCTTCTCAAATATATAAATAAGTACCTGTTGAGACTGTGAATTTCATCTCTTAGAACAGGGTCCAGAAAGTAAACATTTTCAGCTTTGTGGACCATATGGTCTCTGTCACAACTACTCAAGTCTATCATAGTAATAATACAGCCATAGATAATACCTAAATGAGTGAGTGTGGTATATTCCAGTAAGATAGGTTGTGGGCTGTAGTTAGCGACCCCTGTCTTACAGCAGAGAGATGATGATTCAGGCCTAGGGAATGTAGTGAGTCTGTGTTGCCAGAAAAGGATCTCAGCTATACTGGTGCCATGCTGTGGCTTTTTGTAGAAGTATGATTTTCTCACTAGCACTAATTCCTGTTTAGGTCATCATGATGATTTAGCCTCAAAATGTTCTCTACTCCACCAAAACCAGAACAAAAATACCTGGATGAATTATATGTATTTGGCATTATTTTGTACTGACCAATTGAATATCCAAAATGCCATCCAGGTATCTGGTTTCATTAAGTTTTATTATGTGGTTTATTGGAAAGCACTATGAGACCCCAAGAATCCAGGCCGGTAGCAACAACATGGTAAACTTGTCTCTACTCAATAGTCCACCACATCAGCAAGGATAGTTTTCTAGTCAGTGATGACTCTTTGTGCTCTCGAAGCATTTTCTTCTTACCAGTAATGACACTTGCGCCTGTTATTTATTCTGAAATTCCCTCTTTGGAGAGCACACTGAGGAAGATTAGAAGCGGTGAAAGAAGGCTATGGTGATGTCAAGAGCTGGTCCAAGGGTGAGCCTTCCTGGATGAGCTGTGTGGAAGGGGTGACATTTGACTACGATGACATCTGCTTTGGCATTTTCTCAGTGTCCAAAGCCCATCAGTGTCTACTTGGAAACTGGCAACCTTACAGGCACAATTACCAAAGTAGCAATCCATAAAGCATCTCTGAATTTGTCTGCCCACATGCTTTTTTGTTTTTTGGAGAAATTATTCACTCTAAAAACAACCTTTTTATTCATTCTCCGTAAAAGGATTTCACTACCAGTTTTTAATATGAAGAATTTGTTTATGGATATGAAATCCATGCCGACACGATCCATCGCCCCCAGGCTGCGCTGAGCCTCATGCTACTGACCTATTCACGTTAATCTCCCAAGTTGAAGCCAGCACAACTCTCCCTGAATCTAATGTATTGTCTATAACCTTTCAAAATTGGCAGTTAAGTCAGTATAGGGAACTAAACCACAGTTTCCTGGCAGCAATAAAAGGAAGTAGGACACGGGACAGTGCTCAGAAAAATCAACAGCTGTCATAAAATGGAGTTTTTCAGTAGCCTGTTTGATCCAGAAACATGCAAAAGCATTTCATGCATGACAAAGCATTAGTAAATATTAAATACTATTCTTGTTCTGTTATTGCCTAGTGGAGATCAACCTCTCTCCTTTTTTTCAGCTTGTATTTAATACTCATTTGACATTTTTCTGGCATTCCTGAGCATGCTTATAAGGAAGGAGAAGCCATAGGCAGAAGGAAGAATGAAGGATAGATATCAAAATTTCCATCAACAAACAAGCATTACTCTGGTTAAAACTAAATGCAGATAAAATTCAGCTGAATTAGTGTTGGTGTCCCTGAGATTTTATAACAGAGCCTTTGATCCATTGTGTGTGTGTGTGTGTGTGTGTGTGTGTGTTTTCTTCTTCGTATATGAGAACAGTAACAGTGCAAGCAGGAGAGTTTAACTGGGCAGTGGTGGTCACTGCTGTCTCCAGCTTGTCTGGGTTATATAGAAGTTAACACAAAGAATAGTTTGTTTCGGAACCGTTTGTTGTAGTGAGTCAACTATGTACATGGTTTCCTCTAAGAAAATGACATAATCAGTGAATTCTATAATAGTAAGCAAGCTTTAATTTATAAGTCTAAACCTAATATTACAGTTAATGTCACATGTACTACTTTTAAGATATTTCTTGATAAGAAATTGTTAGGTCACAGGCATTATTACTTTGGGCTACACAATACAAAATAAGCTGCAGTTGAAGGTTGGCCATCCTTACAATGGGAACAATGAGAGAAACTTCAGTTTTCTTCTTCATGGGATAGTAAGCAGTAGCAGTCTGTTTGGAGAGATAAGAAAGTCATACTTGAAACAATTACTGAATGAGACTGAATATTGTATATCTGTATTCATTTATTTTTCTGTGTATTTATTGAGCATCCCATACATGCCCAGGAACTATTCTAGGCACTAAGAATATAATGATGAATAAGACCAGTTATTTTCTCTCACTGAGTTTACATTCTAACGAGGCTTATATTTTCAAGTCAGCATTATAATGTCAATGCAAAACAGTGATAAATTGCAAGGTACGTGAAATAGTTTATACCACTCATTATTTTGATGTAAGGAGAATGGAATTGGACATTTGAACATAGAAAAATCCAATGCATGTGATGCTCTCGGGCAAATTTGTAAAGAGTTATTGGCCCTCTGGGGATCTAAGGAAGGCATTTGCACTGAAGCCTTTTCCTTTTAATTTAGGAAAAGTAAGCTGTTGTAGGTTAAGTATGTGCATTTTTTGCTTAAAATAATTAGGAAAAATATCATTTACCACTGATAACGTAATTTAGAAAAATTAATTTGTTCAAGGTGGTTTTTCTCCCGTTTATTCTGAATGCCAGTTTGTAATAATCAAGATCTTAAAAAACTATAATGTTTTATGAACTCATAAACACTCTGAAGAGGTGTTTAATGTTCCTTTATTCCAACACCTGAGCCTTTCCTACAACTTCTTTCTAATTGTAGCCTGTGCTTGAGTGCCTCTTGTGATGAGGAACTTACTACCTCTGGAATTATTTGCTCCATCTTTGTTTAGATTTGACTGTAGGGAATTCTTCCTTATAATGAATTGAAACATGTCTATTCAAGTATAACTTCCTAACATCCCTTCTTGGGCCCAAATAGGACGTGTCTTAACTCTTTCCCCTATGTGGTAACCCTTCAGATATTCGAGAATAGCTATTCTCCAAGTCCATGTTTTAAACATACTTTCCCTTTGAATAAATGAAGAGAAACTTTGGGAGAATTCTTTCATTAACTAGTTGAGTAGAATGCTAAGCTGATCAGATGAAGGTATGGGTAAATTGAATGTTTAATGTCAGTCTAATATTATAGGCAAGGTATGATGCTAGCTGCTATCATTCCCACAAAAAGGTAAATGAGACAATTTTAATTTTCAAGGTGTTCAGAAATCAGTTTGGGGACTTCTGATTGAATTGTGCATGGCAATTTTTTTTTTTTGATTCTGAGTATTATAAGGAAGATTTCAGGTTTTAATTCCTTCATGTTAGAGCATTTAGAGTCTGGTAGCATATAGGGATAAATCTTTACTCTTATATGGTGCTTTATAGTTTCCAAAGTATTTTTGGATAATACCTTATTTGATTCTTAAGGAGTTTTGTGAGATAGCCAGGGAGATATTATCTTTAACATAGAGTCAGAAAATAGAGAAGAGATTAAGTATTTTGTGTGTGTTTTTCAGTTAGTAAGTGAAAAAGAGACTGGTCTTGAATCTCAGTCCAGAGCTTTTCCCCTGCACCACGCTGTCTCATTTATAGCAAGAATACCTAGTATTGTTCTCCAAAGATGAAAGTTTCCATCAGTTTGTTTTATAAGCAAGAGGTATTCATGTGTAGTATATTCACACACTCGATGAAAAATATAATTTAGAACTTAATTACTTTCTACTTATTTTTTAGTGATGCTGTAAGAGTTGGTTGTCTTGATGGAGTCAAGTAATAAACAGCATTGAATATTATTAACAGTAAGGATGATTTGGGCTTCAAAGAATTTCCTTAGAGTAAAATAAATTGTCTTAATTTACAAGTTAATTAATAGCAAGATTTTTGGTCACCTTATCATAGGATTGAGCCTAGTATGATTTATGCAAAGACTTGATTTTATTTGATTTGATGGTATTTGCATTATGTGATTTTAGTCTCAAAGTTTAAATTCCCTTTTTAGAGGTAAAAGAATTGGGGAGGAGAAGGCTCATGGTCTGAGACTAAGCCCTGGCCAGTTCTCAAGGTGGATTAAGTTGAGTTCTAAATCAATATGTGTGTGTGTTTTCGTCCAGTACTTAGGTAACAGTGGCTGTGTATTACATAAGTCACTGGAGGTATGAACGCAGTGTGAAAACACTGTCATTTTTCTCCTTCAGGATAAACTTTGGACTACCATTGAATAGCTTCTTCTTCCTGGGGAGAGCCAGATTTGAAGTTATCTGGACCATGTGTTTAACCTGTCTGTCGCTTATTAGAATAGCGGGCTTTCTTCTAAACATCTTTCTCCAAGGAAACACTGAGATTTGGGAGCTCAGATTATCTGCCTCAGAAGTGATTAGAATATTCCAGTGGTCAGTGGGTTTAGTTTAATTGTTTAGTCCAATCCACATCTTTATATTTGTAACATCACTGTCTATACAAAGCAGCCAGCCCTTTGAAAAAAAAGGAAGGTAATTTCAAAAATCACAAATGCCCTAAATTAATGGGCTCCATAAATTTAAAAATTCATAAAAAATAATGCTGTCTTATTTAACAAAGTTTGTTAGAGTAAACAAACAAAAAAACCTTCTGTATTTATTATTCTTTCAGTCCTTCCTTGCATCAATCCCATAAGAGAATTAACATTTTCTGACATTAACATTCTATTCCAAGCACAATGCTATATGGTTTTGATATTTGTCTTGTAAATTTTCCCAAAACTCATGAGGGGGGCAGTTGTCTCTGTTTGTACAAATAAGAAAACTAAGGAACAGAGATATAAGTAACCTGCCTGAGCCACACAGCTTGTGATGGAGTTGAGATCCCAGCCATGCTCCTTTCAGCCTACCAGGTCCATGTCCCAGGATGTGCTTTCGCCATTCTTTTCTCCAAAGAGTTTCTTGCCCAATGGCTAGTAAGGAATAAACCTGATGTTTTATTAAATCCAGTTTTTCTATCTTCCAACCTTAAACTGCAGAATTCCTGTATTTTTCCTTGTTTCTTTTCTCCCTGGATAGCAAGAGCAGCCAGAAATAAAATTCTCTCATCTGTTATCGTACACCAGATTTGCTTTATGTAGTCTTTGACTAATGACTCATTGGTCAGAATCTACTCAGGGATCTGTTCTCTGATAGCACATTAATAATATATATGCATTAAGGCTCCTTCTCAGAGAATATTTGAGCTTTGACATATCGAACACCGGCATCTTAAAGCTGTTGCTGTCCATGCATTTTAAAAACTAGATGGCTTGGAAATAGTGTTTCATACATAACAAAATAGACCTGATGTCATATGTAGTTTACTAAGGCGAAACTATTCCTCGCCTGTTTAATTGTGGTCGGGGTTTGAATTGCGTTTTCTAATTATCATGACCTAAACATCTTTCAGACTGAGAAAAAACTAAACTGTTTTGCAGGGCTTTGATTTACTAGAAGAAACACTGTAGAGCAACCTAATGGATTTTCCACATACCACGGAGACCAGGAATGATGAATTAGAAACTATTCTGACTCCTTCAAGATAGGAAGTATCAAGATTAAAATGATGCTTGGTGACAATGATGGCTCTGTACGTTGAGCCCTAGGCTTGCATTAGTGTCTCGTGTTTCGCAAACACTTTTTTATCTAGTTATATAGCTCAGCATTCTTTTGGCTTGTGGCATTAGACTTGTGCAAGTTGATAAGTAGTTCTGTGCTAAGCCTTTTCCTCAGTACAGCTGATTTGGGGACATTTTGTGTTTTTCTCCTATGCACATTTGTACATATACATATTTATGTATGATACATAATACATATACGTGAGACTCTCCTTGTGAAGGTTTTTCTTCAGGGCAGTGTAATAAAGAGCCATGTATTTGGAACCACAGAGGTCAGGAGCAATACCCATCCCCCTGTAACCTCAGCAATTTTGTAGATAGAGCAATTAACAGATTATGTATTTTTTTTTTTTCTTTAAATGTCTATGTACTGGATGGCTTCAGAATTTGTATCCATTTGGACCCGGGGTAACGTTGTCTACAGAGGTACTTGCCCCAAACCACAGGAGTAGCAAACAGAGGAACTAGACTAGATCCCAGGTCCTTTAATTCCCGGCGATTCTTCTTCTTCCAAGGCAAACCTTTTATCAGCGGGTTCCTTTTTCATAAAATGGGCGAGTCTACCTCTTTCCCCAATATCCTTACCATGAAAAGCTGCCAATCCCCTATCTAGGGACCTGTGGACTTGGGGTAGAGAGGAAAACTCAACCATCCTCCAGTGGATATCAGCAATGGGACCCATTATCGCACTGTCTATTTGGCATTAATACATTGCTCACCACTGCCACTGCAGATTTATTTTCATCAGGGCACTCCTGACTCCTGAACACTTGATACCAGTATGAAATGTTATAATTGCAGGACAGAGTGAACCCAAAGTGAATTGGAAATTTAATTAAACTTCTCGCTTGTTTAATTGTTTAATGTGTTGCACAGTCCAACTTGCAATTCCATATTCAATTATAATGAAACTCCCCTTAGACTGAGTTTATTTGGGGTTTTAAAAATGATTCTAAAAGGGTATTGATGCTTTAAGAGATGCCTTGGTTTTATAAAATTTCAACATAAGAGATTGAGTGTTTTAGTATTAGGTTTGTATTGACTCTTGATATTGACACAAGTCTAAATGTGCAAAGCCCACAAAGGCTAAATCCCATGGGCTTATGTTTAATTTAAAATATGGCTAGCTGGCCATTTTGAATATACTAAGTAGGTTGACAATCTGAATATCTGACTGATTGGGGGAAATAGTCAAATATTAATTTTAATTGTTTATTAGTAGACTATTTGCAATTGGTTTTTAAATTCATTTGGAAAGTGAGAATTCACATTTATGTAAAGTTGCCAATAAACCTGATTTCATAAAGGTGTTTAGAGGTTAAATGCCTAATGATTAATTTAGTAGTATGCTTTAGTAGTATTTTTAATAATTTGGAGGAAAGGTAAGGTATCTGAGGATAATGTTGATGATGAATAGTAATAAGGGTTTAAAGATCCTGAGAATTAATTTGGAGATCATATTCATCATCCTAAAAACAGAATAGGAACCAAATGGAGAAGACATTTTGGTGGAATTCAGAGTGCTGGACAAAGAGAAAATAGATAAGGCAGGATCCGAGTCCAACCACTGACTTTGCCAAGGGACCCAGACAAGACTCTTTCCTTCTCTGGGACTTAATTCATTCACTAGTTAAAAGGGAGACAGGAATATTTGTGATCTATTTTTTTCCTTCACCACTAGAAAATTCGCTCTTATGTATGACTCTGTACAGTCTCTTTGTTGAATATGTTGAATGCTTGTGAAAGGCAAAAGAAGGTGTGGGAAGTGTGGAAGCTAATTGTGATACAAAAATAATAGTGGAATCTCATCCTCTTTTATTTCTACACAACAGTTATGACATTTTCCTCTTGTGCTTGTTCTCTTTTGCTTCTCCAAATTACATTAAACAGTTATTACTCTGTATGTGTGTATGTGTATGTGTGTATGTTTACAAGAACGTGCATGAATGCACATACCGGACAATGATAATGTGGTCCCTCTGAGAAGATTGGTGCTTTCATGCCCTAACGGTGATAATATACTTTAAATTCTGTGTACTTATCCTGTAAACCATCAGGAAAATTCACTAAGTGGGCTTTGTTCCATCTGTGGAATTATAATGATGAGAATGTAATACTCAAAAGTAGTGTAATTAGTTTAATTATAAATGAAGGCATTGCCTACACTCAAAACCTCAATAAAGAAATCAGGTTGATAGTCTGTGCTGATTCAGTAGAACACATCAACTTGCAAAGCCAAAGAAATTAACTGTGAACCCTTGATCAAAAAGCACAGATAGTGTATGATCCAGGAAACTTGATTACTCTTCGTTTTTAGTGAGGAAGGATTTTTGATATTAAAAGCACAAGAAGCCAGAGAATTAGTACATAGAGAATTGATTGATTACTTTAATCAATGACTTCTTCAAAGGCAGTTCTGAGACATAACTGGGGAAACTGAAGTGAGCCAATTGGCCATTAGCGGTCAGTACTGCTCCGTGGGAAGGATGTGTGTTGTGCGCCTTTGCAATCAGAGCTCAGAGAAACTTTCTGGAGAATTGTGGCTCGTGTGAGGATCAGATCTGAGTCGAGTTTAATAAAATCTGCTTTGGACTGATTTGTTTATCTTCTGTGAGCAGTTTCTTTTTCTTTTTTTTAAATGGATTTATTTATCTATTTAAATGTGTACTCCTCTACTGCTTTTTCTCATCTGAACCAAAAGCACTGCAAATATCAGAGCTCAGATTTTAAAAAGATCATTGATTTTTTTCAACTGTCCTGAAGGTAGGCTGTCACACATCATCATTTATTTCTGAGAGAGAGATATTGATAGCATAATATTAAAATCTTTCATTAAAGATTTTTTTTTTTTGTCCAACAATAACCTAAATTCAAAGGAGTTTTGTGTTTGCCTTCATCTATCAGAATTGCTATTTAAAAGTACATACTTCCTAGGACAATATAGTTATCTTGTTACTATAAGGAAAAGGAATAGTGTGTCAATAAAAATTGTCGTTGACTGAAAACATTCCTGTGGGATAACCAAATAATTGAAACAAGCTTTGACTAGCTATTGAAATCTGCCCAGTATGGCCAGCGTTTGGTCTGAAGTCAGTAAACCCTGAGGATCCTGTCAACTTACTCCAATGTGCCTCCCCTGCTTTTCTTCACTTTATGTCCTTTACTTCTATTTACTTTTCAGCATCTATAAGAAAAGCTCAGTTTAGGTATCAGGCATCTTTGATTCAGAAAACCATTTGCGAGGTTAAGACCCTGCCCAGTGATGACACCAGTCATGTGGAATCAAGAGGAGGGAAAACATGGAGAAGTCTTTATCATGTCTTTTTTTTTTTTTTTTAATCAATAGACCCCTTTAATTTTTATTTTTATTTATTTATTTTTATTTTTGGCTGTGTTGGGTCTTCGTTTCTGTGCGAGGGCTTTCTCTAGTTGCGGCGAGCGGGGGCCACTCTTCATCACGGTGCGCGGGCCTCTCACTATCGCGGCCTCTCTTGTTGCGGAGCACAGGCTCCAGACACGCAGGCTCAGCAATTGTGGCTCACGGGCCTAGCTGCTCCGCGGCATGTGGGATCTTCCCAGACCAGGGCTCGAACCCGTGTCCCCTGCGTTGGCAGGCAGACTCTCAACCACTGCGCCACCAGGGAAGCCCTATCATGTCTTTTAAGCTACTGTGAGCCTCTTAACTGGTCTCCTGGCTGCCAGCATAGCCACCTACAAGTTCCCAGTGGGCTTTGCCAGGGTGACCTTTCTAAATTGCCCATCTCCAATATGGCATTCCTCTCTCTTGTTGGATTTATCTTTCATTTTGACTCCTATTTTCACTCCTGATGTCACTGTCTTAGCTTAGATCTTCGGACTCTTCTACCTAGCCTGTTGCAGTGGTCTTCAAAGCTGTCTTCCCACCTGTGGTCTCACCCTCTCCACAACATGGCTGCCAGTTTTCTTTCTAACATGCAAACATAATCTGGTTATCTGTGTACAGTACTTTAGTGGTCCCTCACTGCCCACAGAAAAAGATCAGATTCCCAGAGAAGGCACAGATGGCATCTGCAGTCTGGCTCGTGCCCAGGTCCAGCCTCGTTTTTGACCATATCCAGTGCTGCAAGCAGACTGAATTCCTGGGAGCTGCCAGAACATGCTTGACTCCTTTATTCCTCTAGGCCTTTGATCACAGTGTTCTTTAGTGGCCTGGGACCTATTCCCTCCTGAGGTCTGCCAGGGAACACCTTTTCATCTTTCAAGACTCAGATCTCAGGCAGTTGCTCTCTTTTCATGCTCTCATGCCTTCTTCCACCCGCACCTGTATTATAGGATCAACCAATCTCTTCTTTATTTGCCACCATATCTTATACCTTTGGGGAATACTTTATTAGATTTACTTCTTTTTTATGTCTTTATCTTCATCCTAGTTTGAAAGGACCTTTAGGCCAGGGGCCATGCACTTTCTTTCCCCAGCACAGTGCTTGATATATATTAGGCATTTAATAAATAGTTGTTGAATAAAGAATGACTAGAGCATCTGAGTAACAATAAAGTGTAAGTTTCACATGATTTGAGATAAAGGACAGATCATATGGGCTACAGTGATCTGGGAAAGTCTTAAAGATAAGGTGAGGACCAAACTACAGAGATAGACAGGATTTGGAGTGGGGGGAAGAAAGAAGGATATTCATGACCAGGAATTATAATTTAGAGCTGAGGCTGAAGTGAGATAATGACTCCTTTGAGCTTATGATAGGATACTACTGCTGGAGATGTAATTTTCTGATTTAAGATATTTCAGTTGCTCTTCCTAACCTACATAGTAATTTCTAAATCCCTTAGGGTTGGGTAGTCTTTAAGAATCAAATCAGAACTCAGCCCATTAATAGCTTCGTGAGCTTGGCCATGAACTTTTCTGAGCCTCAATTAGGAAATCACAAAATGGAGACATCATATCTACCTCACAGTGTTTGTTGTAACATTTAAATAAAATAACAGTATTTACCACTTCTTCTGTATTTATCATATGTCAGGCACAGTGCAGGGACCCCCCCTTTTTTTTTATTGGAGTATAATTGATTTACAGTGTTGTGTTAATTTCTGTTGTATAGCAAAGTGATTCAGTTATACATATATACCCTCATTTTTTTTAATATTCTCTTCCACTATGGTTTATCATAGGATATTGAATATAGTTCTCTGTGCTAAACAACAAGTAGGACCTTGTTGTTTATCTATTCTATATGTAATAGCTTACATCTGCTAACCCCAACCTCCCACTCCATCCCTTCCGCAACCCCGCTTACCCTTGGCAACCACAAGTCTCTTCTCTATGTCCATGAGTCTGTTTGTTTCATAGATAGGTTCATTTGTGTCATATTTTAGATTCCACATAAAAGTGATAAGGTATTTGTCTTTCTGACTTACTTCACTTAGTATGATAATCTCTAGTTGCATCCATGTTGCTGCAAATGGCATTATTTCATTCTTTTTATGGCTGAGTAGTATTCCATTATATATATATACCACATCTTCTTTATCCATTCATCTGTCAGTGGACATTTACGTTGTTTCCATGTCTTGGCTATTGTAAATAGTGCTTCTATGAACATAGGGGTCCATGTATCTTTTTGAATTAGCGTTTTGTCTGGATATATGTCTAGGAGTAGGATTGATGGATCATAAGGTAGCTCTATTTTTAATTTTCTGAGGAACCTCCATACTGTTCTCCATAGTGGCTGTACCAACTTACATTCCTACCAACAGTGTAGGAGGGTTCCCTTTTCTCCACATCCTCTCTAGCATTTGTTCTTTGTAGAGTTTTTAATGATGGTCATTCTGACTGGTGTGAGTTGGTACCTCATTGTAGTTTTGATTTGCATTTCTCTAATAATTAGTGATGTTGAGCATCTTTTCATGTGCCTATTGGCCATTTATATTTCTTCTTTGGAGAAATGTCTATTTAGGTTTTCTGCCCATTTTTGGATTGGGTTGTTTGTTTTTTTGTTGTTGTTGAGTTGTATGAGCTGTTTGTATATTTTGGAAATTAAACTCTTGTCAGTTGCATCATTTGCAAATATTTTCTCCCATTCTGTAGGTTGTCTTTTCATTTTGTTTATGGTTTCCTTTGCTGTGAAAAAGCTTGTAAGTTTGATTAGGTCCCACTTATTTATTTTTGCTTTTATTTCTATTGCCTTGGGAGATTGACCTAAGAAAACATTGGTATGATTTATGTCAGAGAATGTTTTGTCTATGATCTCTTCTAGAAGTTTTATGGTGTCATGTCTTATGTTTAAGTCTTTAAACCATTTTGTGGTGAGAGGGTGTGTTCTCACTTCATTGATTTACATGCGGCTGTCCAACTTTCCCAGCACCACTTGCTAAAGAGACTGTCTTTTTCCCATTGTATATTCTTGCCTCCTTTGTCAAAGATTAATTGATCATAGGTATGTGGGTTTGTTTCTGGGCTCTCTATTCAGTGCAGGGCCCTTTATGTGTGTTAACTCTTTTACCCTTTACGTCAGCTCTGTGTTGATTAGATATATTTTTGTTCTTACTTTACAACGTTGGAAACATGGTGGTGCCACAAACAGAAAGAGGGAAAAATGAGAGACACACTACCAAATTCTTTTCGGGGGTAAGAAAGGAATACGCCCCTGTGTATAGGGTGGCTGACAGCAGTGTTGAATTGTACCAGCGCACCCTCAGGTTCAATGTAGGGTTGGGTCTGCTAAATTGTGGGCTGACCCACTAAGCTCCTTGGTGCCCTGTGGCTAGCATAGCTTCAGCTTGCAAGCTGGAACCATCACCCTGAAACCCCTTGTGATACTGAAAGCCTCCTTCTGGGAATTGGCCTGGGATTTGGGGTGGGGTGGTAAGAATGCAGACACCCGTGGTTGGAGCGCTGAGCTCAGTAGGTTTGGTGTGACCACAAGCCTAAGCTGAGGGCCATGCCCTGCTGGAGACTCTCTCATGGGCTGGCACTACTCTTCTGATTGTGATCCCAGGGATGGGCCAGATGAAAGTCCCAGAAACCAAGACCCCTAAAATTTCTCTCATGTGGAACTCGAAGTCATGTAAAAAAGAGGTTGGAAGCGTTAATTTTGGAAATCACTGGACAACATGTGTGTTATGAGACTTAGATTTTCTAGTTAGGTGAGCCTCAAAAATTTTTTTAAGCTCTCTGAGCCTCAGTTTCATAATCTACAAATGGAGTTGATAATACTTACTTCACAGAGTTGTTGTGACATTAAATGAGAAAATATATTGAAAGCAGCTATCGTGATGCTCCATCCAAATCCTAAACATTTAGAGGTTGCTGATGCTGACAGTTTTGGTTTTCCCTCCCAGATGAACGCAGGCCAGAGTTCTGGCCAGAGGTGGCATACAGTGGCCGGGAGCCTGATTGGTCATTTCCCACAGGCTTTCATGTGTGAGGCCAAAAGGCAATCTCTGGGAATATAAAGAAATCAAAACCAAGCTAACTATCTCAATGAGCTGGCAATCTGTGAAGGGACCAGGCCCAAAGGGATAATCTAGGTGTAAACCAACACAAGCAAGAGGGGTCCAGATGGAGGATGGTGGCAGACAATGGAGAACTGACTTGAGGGCTGAGCTGGGGGCTTCAGTGTTTTTATAGGGTGCTCACTTCTGCTGGTCTGTGTGGGGATAGAACCCTGAAGGGCAGCGGCACAAGTCTGGGGCTGAGCGGAGGTTGTGGCAGTAATTTGGGCCTGTGATGCTTGTGGCTGGGAGCCGAGGCAAGGCGCAGCGGGGGAACTCTTAAGGGAAGAAACTGTGTCCTGATTCTGCTGTGCACCCTTGATCCTCCCCCAGTGTTGGGGCTTGGAGAGCTCTGTTGGCTCAGGCAGGTCCTCTTTTACCCACAAAGCAACTCTGTAAGTTCAAGGGTTTAACTGTATTTTTA
Source organism: Balaenoptera musculus (assembly GCF_009873245.2). Classification (NCBI taxonomy): domain Eukaryota; kingdom Metazoa; phylum Chordata; class Mammalia; order Artiodactyla; family Balaenopteridae; genus Balaenoptera; species Balaenoptera musculus. The sequence goes on along the minus strand of NC_045785.1, from coordinate 94,688,452 downwards.
TTATGCATTGTCCAGAGCATAATAGCCCCAAATGTTTTTTGAAATGGAGTCCATTTGCTAGAGTGTCTTGATACTTTTTGGAGGGTGGTTGTGTTTTTCTTTTTTCGAGGTAGACTGGCACATGCATCTATTTCCAGCCAGTGTTTTGTTTGGGCAGTAGCCACTTGAGTTTTAATGTTCTGTGTGCTTCGGGCCTCATTCGGGAATTTAAATTATTTTACAGTGGTTAGGGACTGTAGGATAGAGAATCACAAATCACAGGACAATTTGAAGTTCATTGACAAGGATAGTGAGAAAAGTGTGCTTTGCAGAATATTTTACTCTGAGTTTCTCTACTCTCGTTAGTTTTGAAGGAAAAAGGAAAAAACAAAACAAAACAAAAAACGTTCAGCAGAAAGGCCGGAATAGAGGATCAGTCTAATACTTCACAGCGGAGAATGAGGCTGGGTTCAGGCTACTCTGCATATTCTAAGCACAACTGAAAACAGAAACAGGCTGTCTCAAAACCCTCTTTTGCTGTCGTTTCTTTTAGACACCCAGATAGTAATCTCAGGCTGGATTCATTTTCTTCAGAAACATTTGGGAAATAGCACCACCCAACTACGTGGAGACATAAAGCAGCAGGTTGTGTGAGCAGTGGCCCTCAGCTGCTCTGTGGCTGGACAAAGCTGAAAGTTACCTTGAGGTTCCTGCTTTATTTGTGTAGTTTGATGTCAAGGCATCATCAGATTTTTTTCAGGCTCAGGAAGAGACTTTAGAAGGCTCAGGTTTTCCCTTCCTCTCAGGTAGCCTTATGCCATTAGGGGAGTTGTGTTTTCCTTTAGAGAGAGAGAGGTGCATCTGTGTTTGTTTCTACCCAGCTGCTGTCGAGTGAAAGCACAGCTTTCATTATGTTTCTCTCCTTGAAGGTCAGGAGTGTTTGCTACCCTCTGAAGGCTCTGTTTTCCTTACCTATCCAGCCTTTTCCCCACTTATGTCTAACCCCGGCTTAGTTCTAGATATTGGAATGCCTTGCCTTCTCAGTGTGATTTCTCCATTCTTTCCAGCTCAAATGCTAAAAGCTTCCCAGAGGTCCTAGACCTTGGTCAAGGTCATTGGCCATGTGGTTCTCATCTATTAGCCTTTAGCAGCACCTGACCTGCTCCGGGAAATTCTTTAAAAGGCATACAGTAGCAGCCTGTACCTTGGGATTAGTCATTTGACTCTAATTATTCTGCTGAATGCGCACATTGCCCCCTCACCCCTCCATCCAGGTCTGTTTGACTTCTGTTACCTTCTTGGTTTTTTTGTGTTTTTTTTAATGCCCTGATTCAATTTTTTGTGCCTGAACTTAGTCTGGAAGCATGAACCCATAAATGGTTCTATTGTCCACTTTAGAACTCTGGGCATCAAGCTGTTCACCTCAACAAGTCTCTGCTTTGCCCAGCTTACATCTTTGAACACCAATTACTCCTCTCCTACTTTGATAAAAGTTGTAGTTATATCAGCTCTGGCATGGGGGCTCTCAGTAGCTACCCATTCTCTCACACTCTGTCTCCTCTGGTCTCTAGTTGTTGTGTTTAGTTCTGTAACTGCTCAAGTTCTCCAAGTCCTGCTCAAGTTCTTACCTTCTTTACAAGTTGTCGACGTGTGAGTCTTGTCTCTACAACTTTATGGCAAGCTTAGAGATGACAAGTATCTTTGTAACCTGTAAGTCCCATAAGGCCTAGAATATTCCCAAACCACTTTAAAAATCTTTATTAGTTGTCTGTTATGTCACAGTAATGTTAATGATAAATATGCTTTTTTTAAAAAATAAGTATATTTAACACTTTAACCTTCCTTTTGCTGAAGAGTGATTTTTGGTTTTGATAAATGCTAGTAGCCTCAATTCATGACAAATTTGTACTGAAATCCTGCTCAATTTATACTGAGCTTCTACACGTGGAGTTTAGTGTAAAACAGAGGCTTTATATGCAAAAGTGGGAGTATTGATAACAAAACTCTTTTTTTCATATATAATCATCATAGCATTTGAAGGGGAAGTTCTTGTGAAGCTTGTCAGATTACCTTTCAGATTTCCTTCTATTGTTTCCAAATACTACTTCACAGCAGTATCATCTCCATCCCCATATGCTTCTAAAACACATTAATTCAACAGCAAACTTCATGCTATCAGACTTAATTTAAAATGTGCTACAAGAACTTAAATTTACTGTGCCCACTCAGCATTCCTAATCCATGTTATCTTGAATGTTTGAGTTATGCTACAGATTTACTGGACCAGAGAATGAGAATATCCAAATTCTCCAGAACCTATCCCTTACATGGAATAGCTAACACAGTGGGAGATGCGTGGCTTTTCTCTCTCTCTCTCTCTCTCTCCTTCTCTCTCTTTCTCTCTCTCCCCGCCCCTGCCTGCCAAGAGCATAAACAATCTATTTTAATGGAAGAACTGAAGTAAAGCAAGATAATCCAAATTAACTGGAGGTCCGTGATGGTTGAGGAGAGGTAAATTCACTATTGTGTTCCCAGTGTTAGAAAGTGACTGGCACATCATAGGCACTTAGTTAATTTGACTGTATGAACAAATAAAAAAAATGTTTTAATGTGCTCATTAACTCTTTAATACAAGAAGAGCTTTATTCCCATTGATTCAGGATATGGTGATGGGTAGGTCATCATTTATTTTGTTCTACCTTTATGAGGCCTCAGGGTTTTCCACTATATCCTTGTCACTTATGGCAACACTAACAATAATAGTAGATATAGCATCCAGCATTTGTATAATGCTTTTCACATTTAATAAATAAAATATAATAAGCTGTATATATATGTGCTTTCACTTTATCCTCAGAACAAATCTGAATGATGACTAGAAAAGGATCCAAAAATGATGACCCTTCTTCCTTCTCCCAGTCCTGGACCATGGCCTTCCTTCTATAGCAGGGATGACAGATAGAGTTCTTTGATTGGTGAGGAGACTAGAAATAGAAAGATATCAATATGTTATGTGCCAAAAGCCACACATCAAGTTTATAACAAACGCCCAAATTATATGTAGTCTGACATTTTTTCCACTTTAAATTTATTATGGATTTAACTTACTTTACATTTCATTCAACAGTTTCTTTGAGATGTCACAGAAATTCAGTGATGGATGTATATTTAAAATTGACTATAAAGTCAACATTGAATGAGATAAAGAAGTGCTATATATAGAAGATAAGAAAATACTGTTTTTCAGAGCCAAGCATTATCTTATTTTTATTGGTATTTTGAAAATATTTATTCATTTCCCTACATAAAAAATGGTACGTGATTTGGAATACAAAGAATAAGATTTGGATGTGATTTATAAACCTCTTTTTTGTTTTCATTCCTTTTATGAATCCTTAGGAATAGGTGAAGATGTCCCTTCTGAACTCTGTTTTTTTAACTTGGTTTTTGAAGGACCTGTTTGTTTTTCATTATTTTGCCCTTTCAAATAGCCAGCAGTGTCATTAGTATGCTACTGTATTGTGAGAACAAATTGTGAAAAAACAGGTAAGGATTTAGGATACTTTACTGAAAGATTTTATGAATAAAGTCTTTTGTATTTATCCATTACCTGTTTGGTAGATTTAATTTCACAATGTAGGATATTCTAAAAATAAATATTTGGATTTTATTCTGGATTTTTCATGTTAACAAAGGAAGGGGGGAAGAAAACACTGTTTAATGAGACTGTTAAAGTTGGATCTTATAGGAAAGCCTAAATTTGAGGTAAAAAATGATTGATCTTATTTTGATTTTTGGCTAAGACTATACTTGGTTGAAGTATGCTTATTCAGAACTGGAGATCTCAGAAGTGCTTGTAACTTGACAAAAAACAACCTGGACGCACTATTCGGACACTCTTGAATGTTTACTTGGTGATTCTAAGGGTGTACGAGACACTCTACTAAGTGAGATCCTTTGCCCAGGTAGCTCAGGGATCTGTCCTGCATGTGGGGGACTGTGTGGGGAATGGTGTCTCTATTTCAAAGAACTTGAGGTCTTTTTTGAGCTCTGGGATTTCTGTATTTATCTGACCTGTCTTCAGTCCTCATAGAGAATTGATTTATATAAGCTAATGTCAATTAAGATAGCAGCCTTTTATCTGTTTCAGAAATTTCTTCTAAATTATAAGGACTACTACCTCTAGGTCTAGTATTTGAAGATTTGGCACAAATGTTTGTTTTATCTATAGATAATTTTCATGTTTGGAATTATTAAATTTGAAAAATATTTGACTAGCCAAACTTGGTATCTAATTTTAGAGGAGCTGATGGCTGTTAAGTGATGATGCATAGATGGAATAGGTCCTGAAAGGCCCCCCATAGAATTGCTTCTGCTGAGCAATACTTCAGCATTATGCCCTTGACTCATATCAAGAAGGGCTAGAAGGGGCAGGGGTACAACTGTATTTATAGGGATGTTGTTGAAGACATTGTCTATATATCTCACACAGTGTCCCTTTTATAAAAATCTGTCAGAGCAATTTTTCTTCCACTTTGGTGCCAGGAAAATTTATACAATTATCTTTCAAGTGATCCTGTTTTCCTCTTTGCTTTGGTTGCTAGGAAGTATAGCAGTAAATTTGTAACATGTTTAACAATTAATCAATTATATTTTGGAATACATTTTATATACTAACTTTATTTTACTCTTATGTATTTAATCTTCTTTTGATACTCCATTAAACATCAACACATTTGTTGAATGCCTGTGTATGTTAGGCACTGTGCACGATGCCAGAGATACAGTGATAAGCACATCTGACACAGTCCCAGCCTCATGGAGCTTAAATTCTTTGGGGGGAAAATAAGCATTAATCAAATAATCATACAAAGAAATGTAAACAAGGAAATTGTTACAAGTACAATGAAGGAACATTACATGATGCTATGAGACTCTATTTTGGTTCTAATTCCTCTTTTCCTCTATGTGTTATATCCCTTTCTGTGGTAACAGAGATACATATTTACATACAGATACACACGTACATATATACATATGTACATGAACACTGTCTCTAGAATACATTTATACTTACGTTTTCTGGTGAAAACTCTTCTTCGATATGATTAAATGGCTGACTGTTTTTCCATTATGTAGAAGTATCACAATATATTTGTCCAGTACCTTATCATTGGACACAGCTTGTTAACAATTATTCACTATTGTAAAAAAAAATATTGTTTTATTTTTCATTTTTTTGAAAACCAAGGTTTTCTACAGGGTTCTGTTTTAGCAGGGGAAAAAAAACAACAACAACAAACAAACAAAAACCAAAAACCATCCCACCCCTCACACTGAAGAAGTCTGAATAGAATCCTTTTTAATTAGTCAAGGATAGAAGGTCTTATTGACAGCAGATAGAGTAGGAACAAATGCACCATAGTTTGACTAGCTTTTCTTGGGCCCATAACTGTCAGTCACTTTGTCTGCGTGGGGCAGCATCTTGCCTATTCCAGAACATTCAATTCATGCTGCAGTACTATACTTCTATACTTGGGGCTAGACTTCCATGTTGAAGCACTAACAGTCTGTGTGCTTCCATTCATGGAAATATTTACAAATGATGAGCTCTTAGACTGAATGCAGCATCACTAAGATCACATCCCTGAGGGGGGTGAGAAGGGGACAGCAAAGCAATCAGGGTCCAGGAATGACAGTTTCCAAACAATGTGTCTCCTGTAGCCTTCCCATGTCTCTACATTTACTAATGAGGCTGAATAGTTTATTACAGGCTTGTCAATGAGTTGTTTTTCTTTATGAATTCCTTGTTCACATCCTTTGCCAAGTTTTCTATGGGTCAGTTCATCATTGTATTATCATTGATTTGTAATGGCTTCTTTTGTATCAAGAATATTTTCACATATGCTACAAACATTTAATTCAGTTTGTCTTTGCTTTTTAATTGCCTTGCGATATTTTTAGCATAGTGAGTAAACACACAGGCTTTGAGACAAATCTTTGACTCAAATCCTGTTCAATGACTTATTATCTGTGTATTTTAGTCAAGTTGCTTAACCTCTTTAAAGCTTTTGTGGATTGTTATGGTTGTATTTGCTTTTTTTTTGTCTCTGGAAACAGTAGATGTAAGGAATAAATTTAATAATGTATATTCACTGTAAAATCTTTAGAAAACACATAACTCTAAATTTTAAAAAATCATTCATAATTCATAATGCCTCTACCAATTCACTATGTATGTTAGCAAGCAGTTATGTCTTATATTAATCACAGTTCTGGAGATAGTTTGGAATAAAGTTGTTCTCCTTTAATATATTGCAGATATCTTTCTTGGTTAATATGTATGTTCACTTTATCATTTCTAATTGTTGTATAATATTCCATCTATAGATATGCTATAATTTACCTTGTTCCTTATTTTTAATTAAATCAGTTCCAATGTTAATTATTAAATATGTTGTAGTGAGCCCTTCATGATTACTTCTAATAAGCAGAATTTTTTGTCATATGATTAATACATCTTTAAGGTTTTGGATATTTCTATAGCTTCATCTACACTAGGTATTATCTTTTTTTCTTTTCCTTTTTTTCTTTTTTGCCAGTTTGTTAATGTGAAATGATATCTTATTTAAATTTGCATTTCTTTTGGTTACTAGTAACTTAAATATGTTTTGTATATTCATTAATTGTTTTTATTTCTTTTTTTTAATAAATTGCCCTGTTAATTTCTTTGCTAATTTTTCATTTGGAGTGTTCATTGTTTTTCCTTATAGATTTTAAGAGCATTTATATATTGCAAGGACGTTAATCTTTTATCATGAAAATTACAGATATTTTCCTGCTTTTTCTTTTCATTTTTATTGTTTTTGATTCAAGGAAGAATTTGGGGTTTTACAAATAAATAAATCTAGCTATCTTTATTTTTTTACCTTTAAAGATTATGTAAGTAGTCATCAGTATTTTCTTCAAGTACTTTTATGTTTTTGTTTTTTGCTTAAAACAAATTTCAGGTTTCTCTCTAAATTTTACATTTAAATATAGATTTATAGATAAGTTGACATTTAAATAAACTCCATGAGGGCAGTGGTTTTGTCCATCTTCTTATTCCTTATTGCTGGCAGTATTCATGGCCCATCACAGGTATGTAATACATATTTATCAAATAAATAATGTAAATCTTTAATTACCTGAATTTTAATTTTGTTATAAAATGGGTGATAGAAATGTCCTTTCTTAACATTTTCAAAAAGCTGGAAGTGTACTTTCTAAAATGTATTTATAATCTGTTATCTTTCCTCTGTCTGGAACATTCTTCGTTTTCATTGCCTGAATTCTTGATCATCTTTAGATGTCAGCTCAAGCATTGTTTCTGTAGGAAAGCCTTCTGTGATAATCATTAGATAAGGTCACATTCCAAATTGTAAGTTTTCATAATACAATCTTTCTTTGTGACAGTTGTCACTCCTGCAGTTTCACAATTGTTTATAGAGTTATTTAGATATTTCTTTTCCCTACCAGCACCAAACAGGCAGGGACTTTACTTGTTTTTGCTTATCATTATATCCCACTGCCTGGTATTAGATATTAAGTTTTTGTTTGTTTTTTTTTCTTTGAATGGAAAAATAAATGAACAAACTGCCACAAAAATTGCATACTGAGTTTTTGCACATGTGTGATCTCCTTGAGGGCTTTATTATTGATCTTTCTGTCTGTTTTGTTGTCGGTACCATACAGATTTAATAATGCTAGCTTTAAAAGACATTTTAGTATCTGTTAGGTTATGATGGCTTACCATGTACCCCCTATAATAATTCATCTTAGTTTTAAAACTTTTCCAACTATTCTCATGTATTTATTCTTCCAGTTGAATTTTATAATCATTTGTCAAGTTCAAAAAATTCTCATTGTATATTTGTGTTTGTGTGTGTGTCTATATGTTGGTTTGGGAGGAAGGAATTGTTTTAAATTTATAAATTAACTTGAGGAAAGACAGTGTATTTATAATAAAATATGCAAGCTTCTTATTCAGGAATTTGGTATGTAGCTTTTATTTACTTGAATGTTTTTTATTTCCCTCAGTTAATTTTAAAATTTTATTCATCCAGAACCTGAACATTTCATGCTATGATTTTTCTTACACATTTTTGTTCAAGAAAGAGTTAACATGGCAGGCTTGAGTTTGCTATCTTTAGCAAAGTCTGCTTTCAGGCTTAGACCTTGACTGACATCTGGGAACTTGGGTTTTGAAATGTTCCCTGTCCCTATGGTACTAAGTGGTAAGGTTATTTGGTGTGCCAGGGGTACTGAATTTCATTGTGCTAGCCTGCCTAAATTAAAAAAATAATAATAATACAGTGGTTTATGATGGGCACCTACTTTCCTTCTGAGAGTTTTTAATGATTGTGGCTGATCTTGCCTGTGTAACCAACCCCCCAAAAATCCTTGAGCCATGAGCTGCAAGGAATCTTGCTGGGTAAAAACACTACACACGTGTTACTGCATTTTACTGCTGGAGAACATTGGAAGCTTACAGATGGATTTCTCCAGACACCACCTGATATGTCTTTTTCTCTTATTAGTGTCATTAGTTTTAAGTTTCTTCTCTTGGCTTTTCCTAGTAGTCTCCATAATGTCACCTCCAAATGATAATTCTGTGTACTTTTTAACAATATTTATCTCTCACATTTATTTTTCTTTTCATATTATATTGATCAGCTCTTCCAGAAAAATGTCGAGTAGTATAGTTGACTTCAGGAAACTTTAATATGATTGTGATAGTGTTTTAAATATGTTTTCAATTGTCTTTAGCTTAATATTCTTTATCATGTTATGAAAACATCCCTTAACATCTAGTCTAACATCTAGCTCACTTAGAGTTTCATCAGAAGCACATGATACATTTTATTAAATGTCTTTTTTTGACATCCCTTGAGATGATCCATTGCTTTTTTGGTTCTTTATTAATCTGAGAAATTGTTTTATATATATATATATATATACACACATATATAATACATAGAAAATTTTTTAAAATTCAGAAAACTTTAAAATTTATTTTATTTTATTTTTTTGGGGGGGTGGGGCTGTGTCAGGTCTTAGTTGAGGCATGTGGGATCTTCGTTGAGGCACACAGGATCTTTTGTTGCAGCGTGTGGGTTCTTCGTTGCTGCACGCGGGCTTCTCTCTAGTCGTGGCACGCAGGCTCCAGGGTGTGTGGGCTCTGTAGTTTGCAGCATGTGGGCTCTCTTGTTGAGGCGCGCGAGCTCAGTAGTTGTGGCACGCGGGCTTAGTGGCCCTGCGGCATGTGGGATCTTAGTTCCCCGAACAGGGATTGAACCCACATCCCCTGCATTGGAAGGCAGATTCTGTACCACTGGACCATGAGGGAAATCCCTTAAAAAATTTATTTTAAATGAGACATGATATAACTAAGTATCCCTAAGGTAATAGAGTATCCATATTATTTTAAATGAGTTTTAATGCTTGCTCTGGAAAACAAGATTAAGTATTATTGCTTATAGTAATTTACTGCCTTTTAAGTAATAGAGGTTAATAGAAGGATGCAAGATGAGATGCATCATCTTGTGATGTCATAGAAAATAAAATAATTTAATAGAATAATACATAGAAAAATTAAGATTGCTCAGCATTTTCTTATGGGACAGTTAACTGTAATTTTATGCCCGGCATTTGTTTGTCAAAATGTATATTTTCTGAATTTCAGCAATATTTACACATATAGCTATGTGTGTATATATTTTTACTTTTCTGTGTATTTTTGGTGCACAAAAAAGCCTGCTGCATTCAGACAAGTATTTTTCAAAGCACCAATTTATGCTTCCAGCTCTCTCACCTAACTTTTAATGCAGTATGATGAAATAAACTATTTTGTGTTTTGTATAATTGTCACAATGCCCATAATGGTGATTTTTTTTTTCCTGTTGGAGTGGGCACCCAGGTATGAACTGAATATTTGAATGTTGGTAATATTGACAGGGCATGAGATAGTATGATGTCATAAATTGATTCTCATCTTCTACTCTAATTAGTCATGATCATTACAGATTATTTTATTTTGCTAATATTTGCTTCCTGTGTTCTAAAACTATATTACTAAAAGATATCAGTTTATAGTTAAAATTGAGAAGAATGTTAATTTTAAATATATACATTTTTAAAATAATAGCTGACTATAACTATAACTCCTGTTGTAGTTACTACTGAAATATATTTGTATCTATGAGTTGCATTCTAGTTCTTGTAAAAAGATTAAATATTCTCACAAGGAAGAGAGGATGTAGGTAAATAAACATAAATTATAACATTTAATTGAAATTCAGTTAATCATTGTTTTTCTTCAGCTTTCTTTTATATGGGAGATAAAAATTTTTTGGCATAGTAAAAATATCTTTCTCTCTCTTGTACTCCATCCAAATCTCCATCTGATAATGTGGCAAAGGCAGCCTTCTGAAAATAAGTAAACTAAATGCTATAGTAAAAGCATGTTTTTCTGATTTCCATCAACCATAAATGTCTAGCAGCTTATTTTCCTAGTCGAATGTTTGATAACTGTAAATGTGAGCCAAAGTTAAAAAGGAGAAGTCATGCCCCCTGCCCTCAAGCACCACATAGGCCAGCAGGGAGATGGACATGCAAACAAGCACTTTTAATGCTATGTGGTGATTTCTTTTAGGGGTTGTACAAAGTTAGTGAAAGCCTAGGTGGTTCATATTAAGTTGGCATTGGGGTGTCAAGGAAAATGTTATGGAGGCTGACAAATTTGAACTTAGATGTTGCTCCCACACCCTCCTTTGGTAATTGGCCCCACTAATCCTGCCTAACATTATTTCCTAGTATCTCTGTAATAGTCAGGTTTCTTCAGAGAAACAGATCAAATAAGGTGTGTACATATATAGATAGACATATATATGTGTTTGTGTATGTATATGTGTGTGTGTATTATATGTCATAAGGAATTGTCATGCACTTAAGGAGGTTGGTAAGTCCCAAGACCTCTAGGGTGAGTCAGTAAGCTGAGACTCAGAAGAGCCAAAGGCATAGTCCATATGAGTTCAAAGGCCTGAGAACCAGAAGAGCTGATGGTGTGGTTTTGTCCTTCGACCTGAAGACTTGAGACCCAGGCAAAGCCATTGTTTCAGTTTGAGTCTGAAGGCAAAAAGAGTCTTTGTCCCAGTTCGAAGGTGGTCAGGCAGAAAGAATTCTCTCTCACTTGAGGGATGGTCAGTCTTTTTATTTTATTTGGGCCTTCAACTGATTGGATGAGGCCCACTCACATAGGGAGGGCAATCAGCTTTACTCAGTCTCAGATTTAAGTGTTAATTTCATCCAAAAATACCTTCATAGAAACACCCAGGATGATGTTTGACCAAAAATTTGGGCAACCCGTGGACCAGTCAAGTTGACGCATAAAATTAACCATCACAGTGTCACAGATGATGCCCTGATCTGTCCATTGTTCTACGAACACTTGATATTCATTTGTGAACTTTCAGTCTTGTTTTCCCCCAAAACTTATATCACTTTCCCCCTTTCCTTTATCTACTAAATACCACTGACTTTCTCTAACTAATGTAACCACTAACTGATCTCCGCTTTTTATTTCTTTGCTCCTTAATTGTAAATTTTCATTATTTCATGGATGTTTTTGTTTCTCTAACTCAGTGGACAACTTTCTGAGGGTGTGATGACTATGCTTTTTCTTTTTTCAGTCCTTTTCCCTCTAAGTAGAAGAATACTTAGTGTATAGATAGGGATATTTGTTAATTAATTTATTTATTCAATAATATCAACTTAATATATACTAGATATGAGACACTGAGCTAGGTCCTGGTAATATAAACAGCATAGAACAGCTTTCTGGTTGTTGGAAGCAGATGGTAAGTGGTTATAATACAATGTAGTATTATACTAGAAGGCTGAAAAAGTACTTTGGAAATCTAGATGATATGATAATCACTATCACTATCATGCAGACTCAAAGAAGATATTATCAAAGGAGTCACATTTTTTAATCTGGTCCTAAATGAGTAACCAGGTAAATTAACAGTTGTAAGCTAGAGGAAACATTTAGAATGAATGGACTACAAAACTGAGGGTTATGGACAAGAAGAATATGCTTGAGAAATGTGAGAAGATCTGTGTGTCTATAGTGTATGGCTTGTGAGTCTTTGGAAAAGAAGAGGCAGGTGAGAGGTAGATAAAGCTATAGCTTAATACACTTTGCATGCCATTGCTAGAAGTTTTAACTTTATCCCTGTAGGCAATAGGAACCGGTGGACATATTCAAAGGAGTGAGTGACATATCATATTTTCATTTTTTTTTTTAGACATTAATTGTACTTGAACATTTGTTATTTTATTTTTATTTTTTATTTTTTTTAATTAATTTATTTATTTTTGGCTGTGTTGGGTCTTCGTTTCTGTGCGAGGGTTTTCTCTAGTTGTGGCAAGCAGGGGCCACTCTTCATCACGGTGCGCAGGCCTCTCACTATCGCGGCCTCTCTTGTTGCGGAGCACAGGCTCCAGACGCGCAGGCTCAGCAGTTGTGGCTCACGGGCCTAGTTGCTCCGCGGCATGTGGGATCTTCCCAGACCAGGGCTCGAACCCGTGTCCCCTGCATTAGCAGGCAGATTCTCAACCACTGTGCCACCAGGGAAGCCCATATTTTCATTTTTAAAAGTGATTCTGGGAATAGTATGGAAGATGGCCTTAAATAGGCAGAGAAAGTAGGAGATGGAATAATTAAGAAGTTCATTGTCACAATTCAGTTAGGAGATATTGAGGGCTTGAATTAGGTAGTGAGATGTGAGAATGGAACCTGCATTTTAGAGGAGGTATTTTTAAGGTTGAATCAATAGAAATTAGTCACAGTGTCAGGGAAGGAGAAATTGGAACAGATGAGAGGTTAAGAGAGAATGAATATGTAGGAAAGTTTCAGGGAGAGGGAAAAATTCATCATGACTCTTGAGTTTCTCAGCTGGAAGATGGGGTGAATGGTGATGGATTGAAATCAGAATTTGATTAGAATCAGATATGTTGCTTCAGGGTTTCATACATAGCAGCTCCGTTGCTGTCATCTATTGAAAATCAGCCCTCGACACAAGGGTTTCTATTTTTTTAAAAAAGAATCAAGTATGTTAGGAAAGTTATGGAGTTGAGTTTTGTATGTGCTGCATTTGAGATGCCTGAGGAACGGTGGGAATGCAGATCTGCAGGATGAAGAGGATGCCTAGGCTGAGCCGAGGTGTGTAGTCCTCAGCTTGGCTCCCACATGGAACCAGGTGACAAGAGGGGGCAATTGGAGGAGAACATGTAGTTATAAGGAGCCTTAAGAGGATCAACATGCCTCGCTCTATAAATATTTGATTGACTGATTAATTGTATTAATAATGGGCCCTATATGAAGCAAAAGAAATGGAATCTATGAGATTCCACTCACGTTCTCATAAGTAAACTGTAGTATATCAAAACAGGTTACTAAAATGGAATCTTTTCTGTATAGCTGCAACACCAAGCAAGTGAGCTGACTTACATTGGATCTTCAGTTCTCATCTGCAAGCAACTCAGCCCCATAATTGGTCTTGCTATGTCCACTCTTGCTGCACTGCAAGGAATTCTCTACATAGTAGCCACAGAGATTTTTTTTTTGTCAACTAAATGTGAGGTCAATCCCTGTGTAAGATCAACTCTTTCCTTGGCTCTGCCAACCTCTCTTACACATCTCCTACATTGCCCCTCTTCACCCACCGGGCTCCAGCTAAAGGGCTCTTCTTTCTGTTCCTGCTTCACGGCCTATGTATATGGTAGGTGCTCAATAAATATGAAGTGAATGAATGACTCTACCTTATAGGTTTATTATGAGAAGTAAATGTGAAAAAATATATGAAGAGTCAATTAATGTGCCTGGTACATGAGAGGTGTGCAATAAACTCTACTTTTGATCAATTTTGTCCTTGTTACCAAATCTATAAACCTGGTGTTTCTTTATCCTCTTCTCCTTCAACCTGCCTTTCCAGCTCTTCCCATCTAGCCAACTTACTGTCTTTGATTTTTGCATCTCCATGTGTATTGATGTCTCTCTTCTCTTCAGTTGGTGCTTGATATGACTTCATCTAATCCCCTGGGCTTTTTGCATATGTGTCCTCTTCTGAGTAACCCCATTTCTTATTGTGCTTAAATCATTATATATGGATTCCTGGTCCCAAGGACACTGAACATACAACAACCTTCCTGCAATGAAATTCCCAGGAGAATGGGGACCCTCTAGAAATTCCCAAGACTACCAAGGGACTCTTCACCACTCATAAAGTATTATCCTGATCACATCATTATTATGTGGATTTGGAATCAGCAATTTATAAATTAGAGCCAAGACTTACTGAACACCAACTCTGGGCTAGGCAAAGTCCTAAGCACTTTATATAAATTACCTTCCTTTACAAGCTTGATTTTATTAGTATTCCTGTTTTATACTTACTAACCTGCCCAAGGTCACCCTGCTAGTGATTTGCAAGTTAGGATTTAAGCCCAGGTGGTCTAATTTCAGATTCCTGCCCTCAACTATGCTTTTATATTCTATAGTGTCTCAATAGCAGTTGCAGGGTCATAGAGTTAACTTTTATTCTTTAGTGTTTGATTTAAAATTTTTAAAATAATATGCAGTTTTAGTTAAAAAAAAAAAAAGAAAACTTCCAACTGTTCCTTTCTATCATTCTACCCTACTACTTCAGGTCTCACTTAACTTACGGCAACTACTGTTAACAATATTTTCTGAGTTTTTTTCTTTATGTAAGATTTTTCTTTTTAACCTCTTAGTGTAATCTTCCTCTCAGCTTTTGTCTTCTGAAAAGTCAGCTTATTCCTAGTTAGTTGGTGAAAGTGTTAAATACAAATGATGGTAAACACACACACACACGCACACACACACACACACACACACACACACAACTTGGGTTGACCCTAGGAGAAAGGTGTTCTACCTATGTCCCAGGCAGACTTCTAAGATTAATTAAATTCTTACCTATTTGGTATCTATTTACTTGAGTTTCTGCCTGAAGGAGACCACTTTTATTCTAAAACTCCAGGGTGATGAATTCTTCAAGTTCCTGGGACCGAAGCTGCTATTTGACAATTCTTCTATGACTATCACCTTGACGCTCAGAGAGGAATGAACAATGGCCCTTCCCATCTGGCTGTATGGACTCAGGAATCAAATGTTTTCTAAACAATGTGAAGAGAGTTTTGTTTCTAGATCATTATCTTTTCCCACCTTTTCCTTTCCTGCAGAAGAACTCTACTTCTTCATCAGTGACAAAAAAATGCCTCTATGGAAATGGCCGTGCTTTTCAGCACGCAGTGGAACATTTTCCTAAAAAGTGAGGTCACCAGAAGCACAGAGCAGAGAAATCCCAGATGGCACTAATATTTGATTTCATTTTGAGCACGCTCATATTCAGCAGATGGATTGGAAGGCTGACCTTGCTGACACTTCTGCAACACTGCCTGCTACTCCAATTGCCTTTGTGAATGTTTTTTCATAAGGCTTCTCCTGGTACCTCAGAGATTGATGCCTGGTCGCCCGCCTGTGTTATGCTTCATTACGCCAATGTGGTTGAGAGTTGCTGTGTTCTATAAAAGGGGAAATCCTAGCTCATCAGTATCTCAAACTTTTCCTGCAGTCTCACAAATTGCTTGTAACATCTCAGAGAACATCATCTTCGCTTTCTAGGTGTACCTCTGATCTGTATTCGTTTTTAACTTATCCTTTCCTAATTTTTCTGCTTTCTTTGGTGACATGGACAAATTAAGAATAATATAAAAAATCCTCTGGAGATGACTAAACTTAACAGTTTCCAACATGCCTATTAGACACAAAAATCTAATTATATGAAGGTGAATATTGTTGAATTCCTCCTTGCACTATAGCTTTGGTGGCTAAGAGCACAGACCTGGGTTGGAGTTCCCAGCTCTGCCATTTCCTTTACTTTAATGTAAGCCTCTGTTTCCCTGTTTGTAAACTAGTGATATTATTAGTGCCTACCAGTTAGGATTGGTGTGAAGGTTAAGTGCGATATAATGAACAAATCATATTTTTATCACAGTATTGGCACAGAGTAAATACACGGTGAATGTCATTGTGCAGTATGCTTAGTATTTTTTTGCATATGTGTATAATATAAATGATAAAATAATTTTGCTTAGTTTTTATTTGGATTGCAAGGAAAGTGGACTGTTTGTTAAGGAGGAAGTTTTTAATGATCAGACTGATGCTTTGTTTCAACACTTATTATAAAATTTTATTCACTTTTACAGATCATTACATAATCCACATACCTGTTTGGACAGGGACCCTGTGAAAATGCAGCACCCTCTTCCCCTCCCTCCCGCCCCCTGCAGCTCATTTCTGTTTCAGTGATGTGGTTAGAGAAAAGAAATGATCACACAGTGTGAATATCTAGCAGGTTTTATGTTTCTCCTGACAGGTTGACCTACGTGGCCATTCTGTAAAGTTCCCTGGGAACACTCAATGCTGAGGAGGATTAGGTTGCTTCAATCTTTACAAGTTGCTGGTTCTCATGCAACCAGATTTTGGTGCATATTTTAAAGCAAAGCATACTTTGGCTTAGAAAACATTGCATATTTAATAGCCTATTTGACTGAATCACCTCTCTACCCAATGTAATGTTGATGAATTAGACTGCGGTTTTGTTGTGAAACACTCTTGAGGATGTTACTTTTTTCCCTTTGTGTAGGTCCAACATAAGGCCAGACTATGCAGACTCCAATTTCCATGAGTTCAAGATGCACACCTTCAACCGGGTTACATCCTGCAAAGTCTGCCAGATGCTCCTGAGGTAAGTTGGTGTGATCCTGGTTTTCAGTTTAAAGGAACTGGTATAATTGCCAAATGTTTCAGACTTTGCTAAGGTCCCAGCAAAATGTTCTCAAGTGGGGATATTGCCTTACGAGTTTGGATCCATCAGGTCCTTCCTTGGCCTTGTGCCTGGACAGTTCCTTCAGAACCCAGGAAGGTCCTCTCCCTCCACTGAAGGGAACTCGGCATAGCACTGTGTTCTCTTGTTTTGCTTTCTGGCAGTAATGATTTCCTATAGGCAGAATTTCGCACCTTTTAACCTATCACCCTCTAATTTTACCTTGCAGGGGAACATTTTATCAAGGCTATTTATGTGTTAAGTGTGGTGCAAGAGCACACAAAGAATGTTTGGGAAGAGTAGACAATTGCGGCAGAGTTAATTCTGCTGGTAAGTCATGTTTATTGTTGTGATTCTGCTTTTAATGAGAACATAAAACTTGCTAAACATAATTAAGGCTTAATTTACTCGTAATATATGTTTATTATAACAAATCGCCTTTTGAAACTATCATTTATGAGCACAATTAGAAAATTGTTGGAAATTCTTGTGACTTCTATACATACCTGGGAGGCTGAGGGCTTCAAGAGGGACTTGGAAGGTTCCGTGTCACCCATTTCATTCACCCTTAACCCCTAAATTTTAACAACACTGTACAAATACAACCAAGACACACAAATGGAGGTGTAAAAACAAAACAAAACAAAAATGGTTCTTTAATTCTGTCTTTGGTTTTTGAATTTCTCCTTTTTTCTCTTAAATATTCATCTCCGAAATGCTAAGCTGCCAGGAGTAAACATTACACAGACTAATTCATGAATTAATGAATTGAATACATTGTCATTTTACAGCATTTAACAAACAGCACGTATCCTTTGGATTTTGTGTAAATATTTTCCCCTTGGTTTTTAAAAATAATGCTCCGTGATCGTGACCTGAACCAGTTTCTAAAACTGTTGGCAATTATGCATTCAGTAGCCTTTTGCCTCTCTCTGCTCCTCTTGGGCGCTCTTCCTTCTCTTTCTCTTCTGGCCTCTTTATTCTTTCTCTTTCTTCTTCTTTCTCTTTGTCCTTTTCCCCTGAGTTTCTCTGTTTTTTATCAATAAGACCTTTCAAAATCAGTAAAACTTTTTGAACAGAAGAAAGAGATCTTTAACAGCTTGAGTTCAGAAGGTAGCCATGTCAACCTTTGATTTTCCCAAAGGGAAAGGTGGACATTGAATTATTTTGGATAATACGAAGAAGAGTGAAACAGAGGATAATAGCTCATTTCAGAGCTGAGTTCAGAAAATAGGCAATCGTACAAAAGGTGTGAATCCTATTAGAGGACTGAGATCACAGCACATTCCTCTCACTCGGCTCCTTCTGTAGATGTATTTTCAGGGCCCCATGAGCCATTCTCAATGCCAGGCATGGGCAGTGCAAGGAGAGAGAGCCCGACATTAGTTGAGCACCTGCACTGTGCCTGCCCTGCCTGGGCCTCTGCCGGGCCTTTCCTACAGGGACTCATTCAGTCCTCAAAAGAGCCCTTCCCAGTTTCTGATGGAGGTCACGGTGCTTATTGCAACTTGCTCAAGGTCTGTGAGGTAAAGGAGACAAGATTAGCACCAACTAATGTTTCTGAAGGTCCAAAACAATCTACAAAGGTATAACATATAAAAGAAATATTACATATATTTATTATTATTATTTAATTGCCTACCTGAAACAATTTATCACTTAAATTTCTGTGGTTCCATCTTTATGTGTTCTGTCCTTTAATCTCTTTGAGGACAATTAACATGTTACTTGCTCACAGTAGGTGAATGGATTTTTATAAACCCCATAGTCCTGTCTTATGAGTTTCAGTCTCTGAGGAGTATAAAGTGATCCCATAGTTGGCAGGGTTCTTTCAGTCTAAAAGGAATAGTGTAGGAGAGTGGTTGTGAGTCAAGCAGAGATGACTGAAAATCTGGCTCTGCTCTTAGCTAGCTGCATGAGCTTGGGGAAAATATGTAAACATTTCATTTATTCATCTGAAAAATGGAACTTAGAAGATTATTGTGAGGATCATATGAATTAATGTTTATGCCTAGCAAAGTGCCTGGACACAATAAAAACTCAATATTTTCATCCAAGGTGTTATGATGAGAAGCCGGTTTTTGAAAGGAATGGGTTTTAATCTGCATTTTGGTTGTTTTTATGATGTGGAGCAAATGTGTATAGAGAAACTAGTGAGCACCAAACTTTGAAGTGATAGACAAGAATGACATTAAAAGGACTTAAAATTTTTATGTTACACACAAGTCAGTAGGAAACAGTTGGGAATTCCTGGTCTAGCCAGATACGAGAGTGGCATATTCCCAGTGTCTGTTCCAGAGTCATTGGTTCAGTGTCTTCTTCTGGTGGACTAGTTGCTCTATGGAAGGAGACAGCATGAGAAGGCATTAAAGCCTATCAGCTCTGGAGTCTTGGTCGGGTTGGAATGAGGCTCCACAATTTTCTAGCTGGGTGACTTTGGTCCACAGTTACTTAACTTTTTTTTTTCTTTCAGTCTTTTGGCTGTGCTGCACGGCATGTGGGATCTTAGTTCCCCGACCAGAGGTTGAACCTGTGCCCCCTGCATTGGCAGTACAGAGTCTTAACCACTGGACCACCAGGGAAGTCCCCCAGTTACTTAACTTTTTAAAGGCTTAGGGTCTTCCCTTATAAATTAGGGATAATAATAGTACCTAGCTTTCAAAAGTTTTTTGTTTTTTTGAATAAATCTGTAGTAGCAGGTACTGCTCTAAGTACTTTACCACCGTTAGCTCATTTAGTCCTACAACAATTTTGTAAAGTTGGTATTATTGCTATTTTTAATCTTAGCAATGATGGGAAACTGAGGCACAGAGAAATAAGTAACATGTCTGAGCTGCTTAATCAATAGAGCTAACATTCAAATCCAGACAAGCCAGCTCCTGAGTTTGTTCTTAACCCCTGGGCTGGCGGCCAGTCCTGTGAACTAGCGGTGATGATACATGCCAGATGCGTCAAATGCACAGTACCTAACCCAAGTACATGATCAAGTGCTTGGCTTTCTCTGTGAAAGAGAGACAAATTCTAATCTGTGTGGTTTTTTTTTTTTTTTTTAAAGCAAAAAACACTTTAAATTCAATTAAGTTAGTAAGTACCAAATGTCTTCAGGTTTAAATGTT
The DNA here is from genome assembly GCF_009873245.2 of Balaenoptera musculus. Classification (NCBI taxonomy): domain Eukaryota; kingdom Metazoa; phylum Chordata; class Mammalia; order Artiodactyla; family Balaenopteridae; genus Balaenoptera; species Balaenoptera musculus. The sequence goes on along the minus strand of NC_045785.1, from coordinate 94,668,405 downwards.
CGGATGTGCTGCAAGAAATTCAGGTATCTCCGGGGACCATGCCTGTCCTTTCCCTATGGAACGTCTAAGAGCTGGAAGTAATTTAGACACCTTAAGCTCCAGGGCCTCTTATTTTAAGATGAGGAAACTGAGTCAGAAAGAGTATGAAAATAAGATAACAGTTAGTGCTTTGCAGATTATAGATAATGCTTACTTACACTCATTCATCAAAAGGTAGCACTGTTCTCTCAACTCTGTTATTTAATTCATTATAAAGCAAGAAATAGTTTTTTTAAACCTCTGGCTAAATTTGCTTCTTGGAGTTTTGAACGTAATTCCCTTGCTCTCTTGATTCTTTCTCTGCTTTGCATCCTTGGTTGTCCTCCATTCTCCTTATGTTTTGCACATCTGTGTCCTCATTCTCATCCTCTCTCCTCTTTCTGTCCTTTCCTGCTCAAGATTTTTAAGAGACTGATGGCACTGAATGCTCATAGTTAGTTAATTAGTGTTATGAAGGAGGCTCCCCTTTTTTACCTTTGGATTAAGATTTGATGGGTAGCCCTTAGAAATAAAGGGATCTATCCTCAGAGCGAAGAGGAATTTCCATTACAGCTCTATCAGTAGCCTTCTCTCCCTCACTTCCAAGAAGATACTCTCTGAAAGTTGGAAGTCATTCTATCCTCTCCTCAACCTCACCCCTTCCTGCTCTGATGTAGGTAGGGATCATGCGTAGAGTGTGAGTTTCAGCTTGGCGGGTCTGTTATGAATGTGGTAAAATAGGTAGTATTTTGAGGACATGGACAAGCTAGACTTTATGAGCTGTTACCTAGCCTATAGAGAATCCCAATTCCCAATATTGGTTTAAGTTTTGCACAGTTCTTTATTTCGACATCCAAGAGTAATTGCTTGCAGGAGTTCAGCAAGGTAACTTTCCATGAGTGATATGACTGGAGAAAAACGGGTGTAAGGAAGGAGGGCAGGAGGAAGGACATGATATATCAGAGGCTGGAGATATAGTTCACTTGAATGGGACTTTTGTATGCAGGAGAGAACTTGAGAGAGAACTTGACTTTGGGGAAAATCATCCCAACAGCCAAATTTAAAGCAAGTGAATAATACTGGTTTAAGGCAAACTTAAATTCTTATAGAATCCAGGTTCCCCCGTAAAATTAAATCATGGGTGATTTGAGATGATTGACCCCACATTTACAGAGCTTTATGGCTTCGTTGGTTAACACAGTCTATATTCTCAACAGACAAAAAGAGATTCCAGTTGGCTCAGTGTGAATCAAAAGTCCACTTGTGGTCCAGAAAGCCACGGCTAACAGGAATGGCTACGTAGTTAAAAACGTTGGATAGTTGGGGTGGAAGACAGTTCCAAAAAGTGGAGCATTTTCTTTTTTTTTTTTTTTTTTTTAAATATTGGAGAATCTTCCATTCCAAAGATACATTTTTTGCAACTTTTTTTTTAATTAATTAATTTATTTTTGGCTGTGTTGGGTCTTCGTTTCTGTGCGAGGGCCTTCTCTAGCTGCGGCAAGCGGGGGCCCCTCTTCATTGCGGTGCGCGGGCCTCTCACTATCGTGGCCTCTCTTGTTGCGGAGCACAGGCTCCAGACGCGCAGGCTCAGTAGTTGTGGCTCACGGTCCCAGTTGTTCCGCGGCATGTGGGATCCTCCCAGACCAGGGCTCGAACCCGTGTCCCCTGCACTAGCAGGCAGATTCCCAACCACTGCGCCACCAGGGAAGCCCCCAAAAAGTGGAGCATTTTCATTCAACATTGGACAGGTTTATAGATAAGGGAGCAGTCAGTTGGCGAAGAGGGACTAGTTGTACAAAATGACACAGTAACCCAGGAGCTAAATGAAGGCTAAAGAATCTTCCACTCCACCTTGTAATTGTCATTTCCACTGGTCATCACATTGCAGGCCTTACCCTACTTGACCTTTCTTGATCATCTGGCACAGTTAACCATCCACCACATCCCCCAGGTCATCCTTTGTATATCTGATTAATTTTTCAGGCATTAGCCATAACCTACAACCCAGGTAGATAAGGCTCCATTTCCACTTAAGGCTTTTCTCCTGAACTTTGGATTCCAAATTTCCATTTTCTTCTCATGTATCCGTTCCCAGGTGTCCTGCAGTGACCTCAGATTCCACATATGTAAAACCAACCTCATTAGTCATCACCACCAACTTCCTCCTATTCCTTGTCTTAATTAAAGGTCTACCATTCATACACTCACCCAAACCTGGGTGTCAGCCTTGACTTACCGGCCTCCCTCATCTTCATTCACTTACCTATTCTTCTTAGTTCTCCTCCTAAGTCTCCCTAGGAGAGAGATACCATATCCACTGATATGGTATTGCTATAGATTAAAAAAAAAACTCATTGTCTCTTGTTTGGACAACTACAAACTCCCTGCTGTTAATTTTACTTCCACTATGCAATTTGCAACATGATCTTTATTAAAATCAGGTCTGATGTGTCACTTATTTGCTCACTATACCTTCCATTCCTCACAGAATAATGTTCAAACTTCAATTAGATGGTGAGCCTCTCACCGATAAGAATCATGCTGAACTGATGTTCTGACCTCTGGGAAGCCATGATGGATAGATGAGTGAGTGGACAGACCGACAAATAGAATAATGAGTAGAACTGTGGTGTACCAGGATTTCTGGGCCCTGAAAATCACTGTAGTCTTAGAAGCAGAAGCAGGAGGCTGTGGGGGGATTGGACAGTTTCTGGTTCTACCCTTGTAGAGACTAGAGCTTGAGTGGTTGTGGGATAAGTGGAATAAAAACCTGATCTGAATCCCTGGCTGATACTTTAAGAATGAAAGATAGAAAACTGAGTAGACCTTTGCATTCCTTTCTAGTATTTATTCAAGTTAAGGTTCATGCCCTGAGCATTGATCATCAGGCCTTTGACAAGGGACACTTGGGTTAGGTTAATAAGTAGCAAGAAAATGAACTGGCTCATGGAACACCTAATGACAAAAATGCCTCTATTTCTGGAGAAATCTACGCCCTTTCCATTCAGTCCCAGTTTTAGAATTCTTGCTTGGCTCTTAGTGTTTCTTCTCCCTGAAATATGCTCCCTTTTCTCCCTACAGTTCCAATATCTACCCTTCTTTTACTTCCTCTCCAAGCTCTTTGTCAATCATTTAACCTTATCCTGTCCACCCAGTGGTCATCTGAATTAAATTGTTCTCTGATTAGTTTGTGTGTAGGTTTTATGTCTTTGCCAAGGTTAGGCTGTGTTGTGGTAACTAAAAAACCCCAAACCCCAGTGGCTTTAACACATTAAAGTTTATTTTTCACACATGCACTGTTTGCTTTGGGTTCTTCCCTTCTAAGTAATGGCTTGGGGATCCAAGCTAGTTCCATCTTGTGACTGTGAATTCAACACATGGCTCCTGGGCTTGCTGGTCTTAAGACCTATGGACTGGAACTGAGCAAATCCATTTTTTAACATCAGAAGTCCATTGGTTAAAACTGGTCACATGGCCTCAACTTAATTATATAAGGGGAGCTGGACAAGTAATGGAACCCATGGACTGTTTGGGGAACACTACTGTCTCTGCCACTTTTTATTTTTATTTTATTTTTTTAAAGAGTTTTGCACTGTGAATAACCATCCTCTAATCACCTTTTTTTGTTTTAATGGAAGTTTGTAACATTTTATTTTATTTTATTTTTTTGGCCATGCTGCACAGCTTGTGGGATCTTAGTTCCCCGACCAGTGATCAAACCCGGACCCTCAGCAGTGAACGTGTGGTGTCCTAACCACTGGACCACCAAGGAATTCCCTCTGCCACTTTTTATTTCCTCTTGTAGAGTATATGCTCCTTCACCATAGGGAATGTGTTTCTCATCTTTTGTATCTATCCCTTAGTACCAAGTCCAAAGTCAAGGTGCTTAATCTCAGGTTGTTACTCCTTTTTCCTAAATAGGAATATTTCAACCCAAATACAATTCTTAATAGTGTTGAATGTGGTAAAAATACTAACCGTTAAGCATTTGAAATAGCTCTTCTTTTTTGTGGAAGTTACATCTTCCTTGGATGTTGTCTTCCCTGGGTTCAGAAACCTTTTATAGTTCATGATCTGTATCCCTGAAATTTGTCTAGTCTTCATTCATCCTCAAAATAATAATTACTTGGTAAAAATGCAGTTCCTTTCTGAATGAAGAAATTCATTCTTATTAATATTTGACTATGACAGATTATTACCTCAAGTACATTTCAAGTGTTATAAAAGGTCCTTTAAGGTTTTATATATATATATATTTATAAGACAAACTATGCAACTTGGACACAAGCTTGAAGGTTGGGTGATTAGTTTATGTCTTAACATTTGAGGATTTGCATGGATATAAAGAGCAGGCAATTCCACTCTCTATTTTGCTGAACTTGAGTTGACTTCTTCACATTCACCATGGCAACCTCGGCGATCAACATGTACACGGACTCTGAAGTGTGCTGCCAAAACTTTCCAACCTTAATAATGCATAGGTATGAACTCCATTATGTGAACTCCATTTCTCATCCAGTCACTGCAAAGATGATATAATTCCAGAGTGGCATTTCTTTCTCACAGTACACCACCGTGAAGGTCTAGTCCCAGACTATAACAGTTGGGGGCATTTGAGGTTTTTTCCCTGCTGTAATATATGGCTAAACTCCTCTTGGCCCCTTCTTACCCTGACGTTGATCAATATTATAGCTTGCTTTGCATCCTGTCCTTTTAAACAAAGAAAGTAACATTGGAAGGCAAATATTGCTGGAGCAGATGACTTGGGTTTAATGCATCTTTTCCTTTAGTGGGAGTGCAAGGCTCAGCTGCTCTAATGTTTAACCGAAGCAGATCCCCGTTTGCTTATCTGTTTAATCGCTCTTTTATCTAGGCCAGCTGCAGCTCCTGCTCATGCTGCAGCCACTCCTCATTGGAAGGAAGTTGCCTCAGTACCCTAATGGTTTAAACCTGCAAGATTGTTATCTAGGACCTGCACCCCAAATTGGCATCTGAAATGGCTCTTTTAAAAATACTATTGCAGTATTTTATCATAAGAGATTAACTTTTAGAATATAATTTTATTTCATCCGTCTACCATTAGGCATTTTATCACATGACTTTTACATAAACTGAAGCTTGATCATTGATTTCATAACCAAAAAATGACTTTGGTTCTATTTAGCGCCTTTTATATAAATTAGTTATCTTTTTTAACTTATCAAGACAATTTTATACCCAAGGGTAGTTATTATTCCTTCCATTTAATTATTTGGGTCAGTTTAATGATATATTAATAATTATTAAAGTGAACTGAAAACTATTATATGGTTGAATTCCTGTTAGAGCTCCTGAAAATATTTGAAATCAAAGCCTCTTTCCAAGTATTAGGTTTTTTTTTTTTTTTTCCAAAATATTGCTGTAGATCTGAGTGGTAAACACAGTATTGTGCAACTTCCTCCAAAATTGGATCAGCCCAACTGTCTTTTAGTTTTAATGTTTCATAAAAATAGCATATTAGCCATGATGACAAAAAACCTTCAAAAGCTTTCCTGGTAATTACTTTTCTGTGGCCCCTTTTGAGACAAATGATCTGAATGGGCATTGATTTGTTTAGTCTTAAGAAGTAGAACTTCAAACAAGAGACAAAGCAGATTGTGTAATAATGTATGCATTGAGAGCTGCTTGTATGGGAAAACAAATATAATAGGACTGAAGTTTATGTATAAAAAATTAATGATATGATATGAGTCTAAAGTCTCAGTGAAAATCATTTGTCTTACACAAATATGCCTACTGACCCTGTGCCGGCATTGAAGATGGAGTTATGCTCAGGCTCCAAGCACCTCAGTAACAGCACTTCTCTGAATTACATTGAACCAGTTGGGACATGATGAAAGAACGCAAGGTGTAAACACCTTGAGGGCCTGTGAGTCACCATCTAGAAAGGTTCTTGAAAGGGTAAGAACATTTTATAGTTTGATCAATAGGAGCCTGAGAAATCGGCTGCAGGGTAAAGACAAGTCGAGGATTAAAAACTTTTGGAAACTTGAAGAATTGAATTACTATCCTAAGGAAGTTCCCAGGAGAAAAAGAGAGAGACAGAAAAGAGAGAGAGACCTTTTCATCAGATCTCAACCAGCAAGCTTTCTATTTGGTCAGAATTCAGCCAAACTAAATTTGACGATCATCAGCCCTTATTATTCTAGTCCTGATGCAGCACTGTGACACACAAAGAGTTTTTTAGAGATCCAAGTGCCCGCCAGTATAGTTTTGGGCATATATCAAGAGGAAATGAAGGATGGTGTTGTAGACTTCAAAATCAGAGCAACTTTTCCATAGAATACTTCATCAGAAGAGGTTGTTATTCTATTTTCCCAGCCAGAAAGGAATTTTACTTTGAAAATGTATGAAACAGTGTTGCAGTTGGGTTTTCTGCTCTCTCATCACTGTTAGTTTCACGAAAGTTTTAAGTTGTTGCATCAATGTGGTTATCAGAATTTAGATTGTGTTTGTAAAGGGGCCACTCAATCTGATGGTACTGGCCCCTGGAACAAGTACAAAAGTATAAATAAAGGAGCCTGGCTAAGAATTTCTGAACTCGGAACAGATTCTAAGAGTTATTTCTAGTCCTTTGGCTTTTGCCCTATCCTCAGAATATTTACAGAACCCTGCCATGAAATATGAGGAAATAAAAGCTCAGACTTTCAAGAGCCACTATTTAAGTGCTCTGCCCAGCATAAGCAGATCACAGTGTGAACTGCTCGATGCCAAGTCCATGGAAGAAATGGGCCTCTTTCCTGGGTGGCAGTGGAGAAGGTGGGGGAATGTGGTGGCCGTGAGGACGGGGAGTAGTGGCAAGGAAAGGATAAGCCCCAGTTAAGGACTCATGTCCTCAGAGTTGGAGTTGCATCCAGCACAAAGCCCATTTCCCATTTTCCTATCTGGGTTGCACAGAGGAGGCTTTGTGAAGAGCAGGTACATCCAATAAGAATTATGAGGAAAGCTGAGTTGCTTGATGAGATGCAAAGAAAGAAAGCAGAAGACAACAGCCAGTGGGAGAAATGAAGGAGAGAGTGTTGGATAAGGTGGTCAGCCGAGTCCAGTTTATCCCTCACTTTGCCAGTCCCATTCATGCCTCTTGTGTTCCGTGGTCAGTGCTCACTCATGCCGGGAGCTGGCCGGCTTGCACTAAGCAACAACATAAGAAGGGCCTGTAAATGAGGGGCTTCTGTTCCCAGATCTGTTTTCTGGGTAAAGAGGTGCAAGTATCTGCATAGCTAGATCATCACCTTAGATACCATCGTTTCCTCTTCCTGAGGAAACCCAGAGCGCTCCTGGAACGCGGTGTGCCAACTGCTGCCACGTGGGCTATCATAGGTTTTAGGCCAAAAATAAAATACATTTAAAGCATATTATAACAGACCTACTTCACCAGGACATAAAAACACTTCTCTGCAGAGTCAGGAAAAAAAATACTTCTGAATTAAAATTAAGGTGCACACTCATTTTTTTTTTTTAATTTAATTTATTTATTTATTTATTTATGGCTGTGTTGGGTCTTCGCCTCTGTGCGAGGGCTTTCTCTAGTTGCGGCAAGCGGGGGCCACTCTTCATCGCAGTGCGCGGGCCTCTCACTATCGCGGCCTCTCTTGTTGCGGAGCACAGGCTCCAGACGCGCAGGCTAAGTAGTTGTGGCTCACGGGCCTAGTTGCTCCGCGGCATGTGGGATCTTCCCAGACCAGGGCTCGAACCCGTGTCCCCTGCATTGGCAGGCAGATTCTCAACCACTGCGCCACCAGGGAAGCCCCAGACTCATTTTTAAACACTGACCATGAAAGATCTGAGGTTTTCCCATTTTAGAGGTCATCTGGAAATATCAAAGCTTTCCTCAATCTCCTTGGATGGACAACTTAAACTTCCCTCCTGTTTGGTGCTTCTTGTAGATTGTGATTCCCAGTTCAGGCTCTTTCTCTAACTCACAGTAGAAGAAGAAAGTAGTGTAGGGCTTTTCTGGCATATAGGTCTTTCTGGTCAAACCAGTGAAACAGGTATCACAACTGTTTTGTTTGGAACCCAAGTTCACCTAACCTGGGTTCTAAGTCTGGGCACAGTATCCAGCAGAATGGTACTTTCATAGACTCTCTCCCCAATCCAGTTCTCTTAGACAGTCTTTCTTCTGAAACTTTGCATATTTCTAGCAGAGAGGGAAAGGGAAATACCTTTCTGTCCTTTGTAAAGGCCAACTTCAGACCTGGTAAAAATGACTTCATAGAAGGCAGTTATGTATGAAAGTTAGTATGTTAGGGTTGAAATTGACAAAGAAACACAGGCTTTGCTTTTCTCCAGAAAGGTGACTTTTTGCTCATGCGTCTTCAGTTCCACTAATCAGGAATAGTCCTTTAAAAAACAAAAAGCCCCAAAACCTCCTGTTCCGTGCCCCGGGCAGTCTTCCTGTGTCAAGCAATCTGTGACAGCTAGTAAGGTGTTCTGGTACTTTTCCCCTGGAACTCTGGTTGTGAGGCTTCTTGGAACCTCTATAAGAGGTTCATTTAGGCTGACAGAGCTGCCCTTTCTCTCCTGATATTCCCATCAGTGTCTTCTCTTCTCAGATCCTTCTTCAGAGGATCATTCTGGTTGAGAAAAGTATAGGCATAGGCGCAAAATTATGAGGTGTTTTCCTTCACAATCTGGAGAAATTATAACATGCATAGGTGCTCCTGGATATGGGGAAAGGAAGCAAAATATTACCCACCAGCTTTTTTCCACATGCAGTGTGTGCCTTTCCTTTCAGAGATACCCTTTGCCCTCTGCCATGTTACTTACTTGAAGATCTCAGGGCCTTCCTAGCTGTTAGTCATTTTCAGGAACTGAAATGTAATGGAGATCGTTGTTTCTATTTATAGACAGATACACTGAGATGAAAGGAAAATGAGCATTAGAATGGAATCCTGTCCTTTTTTTAAATTTCCATCTTTAAATCAAACTGTATTCCCCCCAAATTAAAACTAAAAGCAATAGCCCCTTAATGGCAGAAAAATTCATGTGCAAATTGTATGTGTTAAGTTTGCAATTGTTATAGTCAATGTACTACGTTTGTAAATTATTTGTGTTTAATTCTTAAAACTGGGTGTGTTGAAAGAAAGGTTCCCACCTAGCTTTCTCTTTTGCACATAAACTTAGTGCAAGTCCCTGTTTCAAGGAGCTTTATGTGGTTGGATTGAAATTGCTTAATAAACAATTGAAAAAGTTAAGCATAACCTAGAAGTCATTTAGTACTATGAGTCACTTTCCTGACAAGCCAATAAGGCAAGAGAACCCGGTTGCAAAACAATTACTAGCCCTGCCTGAGGGACCCTGGAAATATATTACAGATATGTTAGGAAAACAAAGCAGTAGTGTTTTACCACGCTGCAGAGAACAAGTTAAGGTTTCTAACCAAACAAAATAACTGACAATGCCAATTTTTACATTTGTTTCAGAACAAGGGACGCTCAAACCATCCGAGGTAAGGTTAACGTTTATTTTTTTTGTATAACTTTTGCATTTCAAATTGTTTGCTAACTTAAGCAGGCTCGAACTCCTAGAATGTTAAATGTGCCTTTTAAAATGGATAGAAACAGAGCTAGAGTGAGCAATCAAGTGCTTGTGAGTGAAATGCACAGGGTAAATCAGAGGAATTTTCAGATACCATCTGAAGATCTTAGGTAGAGGAAAAATGTGAATATTTCATCTAAGAATGTGTGTGAGATGGACATTTCAGAGTCTTAGGTACTCACTTATTCAGGTAAATTTCAAATAAATATTGTAGCAATGCTGGGGCATTAATATGGGGGTACCTTTCCCTAGTTCCCAGCTACAGAATTCCACAAACCCTGAGGCTTATAAAACTTAATACATAACGAAATCAACATAAAGTCACTTTTATAAAATTTATAGATCAAATAAATGATGCACTACATCGCTTTCAGTCTCTCAACTGTAAGTTCAAGCAGACTTCCTGCCTCGTTATACCATCTAAAGTTGTTCCTGCAAATGTGTTTTCCTATTTGTTACTTTAATGTTTTAATTAAAATTTAAAAGTAATTAAAAATAAAAACTTAATGCATCTGAAGGCATTCTCTTGGAATGAATCTCTTTGATCCTGCTAGGACAGAAGGAAGGGTGGCCCTCATCCCAGGAAGTCAGTAGACCTGTCTGCTATCATGAAACATTGTCACTGCCCAACATTCGCTAGTACTAAAAAGTTCTAAGGTTCTTTATCTAAGGATGTGGTTACGTGTTTCTGCCAGTTTTCCGTTTGAGCACAAATGTGATTCATATCATGTCTTATTGATGAAATCAAAATCTGATAACATTTCCTTTTGATTTCACACACAGTCTGAGGTCTAATGGCTTAGAAGTACGAGATCCCTGTCACTTCTCAGAATAAAGCTCTTTTAAGAAAATATGAAAGAATGAAAAATATAGCAGATTACAGGCAACCAGTACCTTGGCCGTCAACCAAAAATAATACATTTCTTACCTGACCTCCCAAAAAAATCATAGCAAAGAAAATTAAAATGTAAAATGTCTGTGATTAGTTATATGAACCAGAAATATAGTAATCTGAGAATTTCAGAATAAAAGAATGACAAAAAGCATTCTATGTCAAATTATTTTAGCACATGGCAATTATATCTCATTAAGAGTAGTATAGTATTAGTACATTTTTAATAGGCTGGCATTTATATAGTTGGTAAAAATAATGAAAAGTATAGCAAGATGTCAAACAAGAGGTAACTGTTTTTACTTTTTTGCATAAGCATATAATTTGTACATACAGGGTATCAAGAATGTGATGTGAGGAAATTCACATGCACCCTTTAAGTGTTATCAGTTGACTATATTTTAGACTTTAGAATCTAGCTCAAGGAATGCATAACAGGATATTTAAAAAATAGGTGATGCGAGTTCTGCTAGGGCTAAAATAAATTAACATAAACTTTTTGTTAGTGTTTAGTCAATAGGTAAGATTTTTCATCAGGACTGTAAGGATTCTTCCAGCAGTGTCAATGAAGATCTTGGAAAGTAGCCTTCTTTCTCTTACTCTCACAATGTTATTAGATAATTGAGACAGATTGACTCGTAGAGCTTTGAACTTTAACTCAATATTACTTTACCTTTACCCTCTTAGATAAAGGTATACATGTATTCCCCCACCCCCGCCCCGGGCAAGATGATTTCACTTGATTTTATTTAAGCAATGAGAAATGGGCGTATTTACAGACAGAAAGTGTGCTAATAAGAAGTGGTTAATAATTTTCACACTGATACAAAATAATGATACAAAATAATTCTCTGCAGGCATTTTATACTCTTAAAAATTGCACGTAAGCCTATTCTGAAAGGAATTAATTTTCACATTGATTTTTTAAAATACAGCATCAGTATTTTAGTGACTTGCTTCAGTGACTTGCTTAACTTACGATTATACAAAGTGTAATTTTTATTTAATGTGTGCTTCTGCTAATAATCTCTACTTTGGATGGATAATTATAGTAAAATCTTATACTGACCAACCTACTTGGAAACTTTAGCTTAGCATAAGGGAGAAGTATAGCAAAAGAATGTTAAGAAACATCTTTCACTCCATACCTCCCCACCAAGACTTTGTGGAAGGTATATTCACTTTCTGAGGCAGATGCTTATATGATGTTTAGGAGTCTTCCCAGAAGTACCAATGAAGACCTTTTGTAAGCTCTGTGATTTTTTCCCCCCTCTCTTGGAGGTCTTCTTTTTCTCCATGTACCAATTCGTAGTCCTCTTCTGTTCCCCTTTCAATGGCCATGATTGTGAATTTTTAATTTCACACTTCATTCTCAAGGTAGGTCAGTTCTCAATAGCCACAGGATCCCCCTGGGCCTCCCTAACCTGGGATGTTCATCTTGCATCCCATTCTGGAGTGGACCTTCAGAAGCCACTTCTAGCTCCAGGAAGCAAGGTTATCGTCACATATCTATTTAATATATATCCACTTCAAATCTATTCCTTAACGTAGGTTTTTCTGCTTTTAAAATAGGTAGAGGAACCAAAGCCAGTTTCATATAGCAAATGAAACTTTGCTCGTTGTGTTGGTAAAATCAACAGAGAGAATTAGGTTTCTCCTAAATGAGGCAAGAAGGGAGATTCTTGGACGATAAAGGCATTTCTTTTAGAGAAAGACAAGATAATAGGTAATGAAGCAAGAAATAAAATTAGGTTGGTTGGTTGTCCCCACCCGCCCATTCCCCACTTCTCGGTAGATCAAAGAAGTTGAGAATGTGCTGAAGACTGATTGTCCGATCTCATGGGGCTGTAACTGAGAGCTCCCAGGGGTGGCAACTGGATGTGCCCTCCTCTCCCTGCTAGGGACAGCGTCTTGTCCAGCTCTATCCCAGGCTTTTGAGAATATAGGTAGGGGAGAGGAGCATGCTGGGTAAGATATGATAGAATGACAGTTGAAATTTGCACTTTAAAATTGTTTAAATATGTTCTGCTAAACGTTTCCAAATTTTTTACAATATAAAATACTTTTTAGGTGCTTTTAAGGTATAATAAATCTCAAGCTCTCCAATGTACTTGGTCTAAGTAGCTTCTCTCTTTTTTAAAATGCACCAGATCATAGTTTGTTCCACCACCTACTCTTCCTGTAGAAAAGTTTGTTTTCAGGGTCACTGATTTGCAATGACTTTCAGGAGGAAAAACCTAAAATATAAATAGTAGGGGAATACTTTAGTAGCAAAATTTTTCATTTACCTGCATTTAAACATTCAAAATGTCATTAAATGAATAATAATGACAATGATATCAATAATAATAATAAGCTATCACTTAATAATCCTCACTATGTGTCAGGAACTGTTCCAAGCATTTAACATAAATTAACTCATTTAACTCTCACCACAAATGCTATGAAATAGGTGCTATTATTATCCCCATTTTATAGATGAAAAAACAGGCATGGAGACTTTAACTAATTTGCTCCCAATCAAACAGGTGTCAAGTGACAAGGAGGGTCTGAATTTGAATTTACGCAGTCAGATTATAGAATCCATACTCTTAATAATTGCACCATGTTCCCTAATTTAATCCTAACTTCAGGGTCATATAGAGTTGCTCTTGAACTGAAATGCTCTTTTTCACTTTCTAAGTTAATAGTTTTTAAATAGTACTAGTTTAGGGCTAGTAGGAATAAGACCCAAAGTTTGAATTCTTTCTTGCCTTCCAAGCACTTTGATAGTAAGAGGAGTTAGAGTAGTAGAAAAACAGCTTCTGCTGTACATTAAGAAGGTGGAGGAAAATGCAGGAGGTAAATAGCCACAAGACATCCATCATTATATATTTTCCTGTTGAAAATATTGTCATTTATGTAGAGAGCTCCAAAAATTTTATAAAATTTTAGACAGAAAAGATTTTTTTTTAGAAAGCAGTTTTCTTCCAAGTTACTGGATATGAACCTATAACTCATCGTGCTTCCCCGTTTTGTGCTTGGCTGTTAAGAAGCCCAGTGTGGTATTTTCTTCTCCTCACTCACAACGCTCTCTTTATACTAGGGGTTTTTTTTTTTCAGTACAGCCATCCACCTTGTTCAGTATAGCTTCAGTGCTGATTTAATGATCATATTAGGCCTTCACAAATCCATTTTAAAAGTAGTTGGGTTAAAAAGAAAATTTATATTTTTAATAATTCTCCAATTTGCTTTTACCTGAGAACCCTGACATCTGCTTTGAGGCCCATTTAACTTATGAATAAAAACAACAGGAAGAACCCTAAGAAAAACCCATGGCTAATGTGTGCTTGGCAAAGCCAAGTCTGCTCTGAATGAAACCAAGTCTCCACACACAGGCACAAACCCCAACACATGTAGAAAGAAAATTGCTTTTGTGAATATCTGAATTATATGGTAGTTATAGACTGAGCATTTCATCCAGTTATATAACAAAAAGTGAAAATCAAGTTCTTATTAATTAGTCAGATTACCATAGTTATTAGGTAGGAATGAATTTAATGCTTGTGAAATCGAATGTGTAAACAGGCATTTTCAAAGATTTAAAATCTCTTTTGTTTTGCATCTTATCTATAATTTTTGTAATGCACAATTTTTCTTATGGATTCCTTTTCTATAATAAGAATTTACTTTCATGGTTCACAAGCTGCATGGCTATTTTGTTTCTTAAAATATTCAGATATCACTGATCCATAATTAAAACACCATTCTCTCTCTTTTCTTTTTTAAGATGTTAGCTATGAGTTTTTCTTTTTTTTTTTAATTAATTAATTAATTTATTTATTTTTGGCTGTGTTGAGTCTTCGTTTCTGTGCGAGGGCTTTCTCTAGTTGCGGCAAGCGGGGGCCACTCTTCATCGCAGTGCGTGGGCCTCTCACTATCATGGCCTCTCTTGTTGCGGAGCACAGGCTCCAGACGTTCAGGCTCAGTAGTTGTGGCTCACGGGCCTAGTTGCTCCACGGCATGTGGGATCTTCCCAGACCAGGACTCAAACCCGTGTCCCCTGCATTAGCAGGCAGATTCTCAACCACTGCACCACCAGGGAAGCCCTAAAACACCATTCTCGTTTAAGTGTTTGCTAAAATCAGAGCTTGAGATCTTTGTTTGGAGGTTGTATACTTTCTCCAGTCCCTGGTCTGTCAGGCCTCAAAAATAGCTGCGTTAGAGTTTTGGAGATCAAAACTCTTTGTTGGGAGCATTTTCTAAGCAAAAATGACTGCCTGGGCTTTGTTTTCATAATTCCTATAGTCATTATGACTTAAAAAAAAATGAGTCATAATCCCCAGAGATGGTGAATGAAAAGATATTTATTTCCCATAGTGTTATATCAATGATTTATCAAATGCAGTGTTGTTCAAGTAGAAGACTTATTAGAGAAAAAAAAATTATAAAAAGAAACCTTGGAACCAAGTGTTTCGATCAAATTTAGTCATACTTTAAAAAAAAAACTTTTTTGGAGTGTAGTTGATTTACAGTGTTGTGTTAGTTTCTGCTGTACAGCAAAGTGAATCAGTTATACATATACACACATCCACTCTTTTTTACATTCTTTTCCCATGCAAGTCATTACAGAGTATTAAGCAGAGTTCCCTGTGCTATACAATAGGTCCTTGCTGGTTATCTATTTTAAATGTCGTAGTGTTAAATGGAAAAAGTGCAACATTCACTGGACTTCCAAAGTGTCACAAAATAATACAATTTGATAACACGAAATCTTTGTTGTTCTTTGTTTTACCTTTCTGCACAGAAACGGACCAATGGACTCCGAAGAACCCCCAGACAGGTGGATCCAGGTGTGTGATTAAACATCTATAATCATTTTTTCAGTTAAGTGATTATGAAAGTATATGGGAATTGCTGTAGAAAGTCAGACAGATTGTTGGCCTCTGTTCCTTGCAGTTTGGTATATAATGTGTGACCAGGAGGCGACCGTCTACTGTGTAAATCATTTACCTAGGACAAGGTCATGTGATGAGTAACCATCAGTAGCACAGTCTTTCCGCAGTCAGCAGTTGAGCTGGTTATTTGCTTACTGAACAGCCTCAGGGTGCCTGGTTAATGCTAACATATCCAACACCCTTTCCCTGCTCCCTCCCAAACCTGGAAAAAAACCAACCAGCACTTAAAAAATCAGCATGTTCTGAGGGGGTGGGGGGAGGTCATAAACCAGACAACTTTGGTACCCTCCCCATTTGGGAAAATACTTTTCTTTATCCTATATCTATATTATTTTATAATACAAGAATGAGTGTAAGGACTTTGTGAACAAGTGTCCTCTCCAGAGACCAATTCTTTGTCTGCAGAGAGCGTTCAGTTGTTTCCCGTTTAATATCATGAGGTGGACCCTGTCATTATTTTCATATAATTATTTTTCGTCCATTAAGCAATGCCTTCCATAGTTTAATTACCAAAGATTTGTTGTTTATATGGTCATATTATTGTGAGTAAAAGATGTTCATGGCTAAAGGATTCCAAATATATGAACTTAATAATAAATCAAGTAGAACATGAAATATAGAGTAGTCTTCCTGGAAAATAATCTGGATTATGTGTTTTGTTTTCTCATCGTAAACAGTGTTCACCTAGTTGTAAAGTTTAGCTTTCAAAGCATTATAGCTTTTCACTGAAACCACACCCCTGGTAGCCATGCCAGTTTATGAGCTGTTTGAAAAGATTTATGGGAGCTTGCCTTTGGCTAGAAATTGCCTCACTTGTGTCCTGAGATCAGTTTAAATCTTTTAAGTACAGAACAAAATTAAGGCCATTAAAAAAATCAGGGGTTCTGGTTTACTTTTTTTATTGGTTCTAACTTTCCCAAGATGAAACCCTTTGCAGAAAACTCTACAATAATATTTAAAAGTGACTTCTTCTGTTCTATTTATATCAGGAGTGTATGACTGTGAACATAATATTTTTTCTTTATTTTGTATGAGTTATAGTATTTCTGTTTCTGAAAATTACCTAAACTTTATAAATATTATTTTAAAATATTTTCTCTTTCTCCTATGGGCATTTTCATTTAATCTATTTTCCCCCAAGGAAATGCATTTCTATATATACAGTGTGTCAGTAGGAACACATTTGACTTTTAACTATGTACATTATAGCCAGAATTTTTAGGAGCCTTTAGATTATTTAAAGGGAGGTATAATGAATTCACAGATTATAAATATGGCAAAGTGGACCAATAATAAAATAGTTTATCTTCCTTTATCCTAAAGGTGATGGCTTTCTATAGGTATAACTCTTCTGGTATTTATATTTGTCCAAACTTTTTAGAACTTCATGAAGAATAAAGTTACAAATACAAAAGAAGTAGTGCCATATGTTATGTTTGGGGAAAAAAATATATATACATTATATATAATATACATAGCTGTATATATATGCACATAGCTTTCCATTAGATATAGTAAATACATATGTGTTTTCTCATTTTTCCACACTTTTGAAAAGGAAGCAAATAGTTGATGATCTTGCCTGTTGTAGATCCTAATGTAATAATCATTTCTCCCTGTAGAGTGTCTTTTGATGTTAGGCTTGAATTATGTGTTTAGAGTTGGTCGTCTTTTTTATCTTTGCTTCTTTCTGTTTATTTCTGTTTATTATTTTCTGTTGGCAAGTTGCAAAGCTTTTTTGCTCAAAGTTAACCCTAGCTTGATGACTTTCTTACTCTGAGTTGATCCTGATGTAACTATTGTTAAGATTTTCACAGTTGTGTGGGAGAAGTTTCACTCCAGGATATTTAAACAAGGGATCAATAAAACTGAGACCTCCTAAGCATGGATGGACTGCTTCCAAGGAGCATTATTTGCTATCAGTGTTTTTACTATGAAAGGTCCTTTAACCTTTTCTCTTTTAGCTATTTTAGTTGTCTTTTCCAAGTGTTAACACACTGACTACTTTCCAGGGCCTCACTTAGAGTGGCTTGTAGAAAAAAAATGATTAAAGAATTTGGGAGGTCAGATGTAACCACTTCACCAGGTCCAAATTTCAGAGCCATGTCCAAAGTAAATTACATATCTTCTCCATACAACTTTTGTTCTGGAAAGGAACTTAATGCATAGTTCTTTGGGTAGTATTGTTACTGAACCAAACTTAGGTCCACTCATCCTCGGGCAGTAAAGCCAATCTACTGACACCAGGTTGTGTGTGAAGGAAAGTACAGCATTTATTGCAGGGCGCCAAGGGAGGAGAATGGGCAGCTCATGCTCAAAAGACTTTCAGGGAAGGGGTATTAAAGGCAGTGTGAGGGAGGGAACTACAAGGTGTGTGATCAGCTCCTGCATAATTCTTGGATTGGTTGGCATCAGGGTGAAATTTCAAGCATCATCAGCCTTCTGGTTTCAACCAGTCTAAGGTGTACATTTTTGCGATCAGCAGTTTTCATCTGGAGGGGGTCTGCTCCCTGTAAAAACAACTTAGGAATGTGTGTCAGGACTTTTTCTATATCTTTCATGGAACTGTGAGCTCCGTGATTCTGCCATGTGGTGTATTTATAATCTAAATTGTTACCAGTTCCCCAGCCCAACAGCTATTCTTTGTTTCTCCATCATCTTCATATTTCCCAATCATTAACTCTTGAGCCAGCCTTTTGAGACTCAAGGGAGGCCTGGGAAACTAAAGCAAAAGCCTTTTACTTCAAAGGACAAGGACACAGGGGCTTGCATACGGTTTCAGTTGGTGCTTAATAAATATTTGTTAAATGAATTAATGAATGGCTATATACTTCTTCTGCATGCACTGGCTCTCTTGCTTTTTAAATTCCTCCTGCTGATAAAGTGGACCAGTATACACAAGGAATATGGAATAATACAATGGTGGGAAGCATGGCTCTGAGCCACATTGCCTAGGCTGGGGACCCAACTTAGCTGTTTACTTGCTGTTGACCTTTGGCAATTTGCTTCCTCTCTGTAGTTTCCTCACTTGTAAAAGGAGATTAATAATAGTAGCTACCTTACAAAGTTGTTTTGAGCATTACATGAGTTAATACATGAAAAGTACTTATTATAACAGTGCCAAGTATGTAGTAAATGCTAAGAGGTGGCAATTATTATAATAATTACTTTGTGGTAGAGCATGTTAAATATTGGACATTTTGTCATGTGTAGGAGAATCAAAAGTATTTGCCAATTATTTCTTTGCAAAGAAACTCAGAATTTTATGTTGAATTCTAGGTGAAACTAGAAGTTACATTATCACAGTCGTTTTCAGATTTGCTGTTGTTCCCTACTTACCTGATGGCTTCCATGATATTTTGCTTATCTTCAAGAAGAGACACAATCAACAGTGGTGGTTGAGAGTTTTTTGGTGAAGTTAGTAGTGTTTGTGATTGCAATAAAGAAACAAACAAAGAAAAACTCCCAAGGTTAAAAGCAAATATTGTGGGGTTCAATTCAAACCACGAAAGATGTGAGGTTTACCTTGTGTCTTATTTGCATATTTAAAACTTTTACTTTTATTAATAATTGTAGTTAATCTTAATAGATAATATTTACAAATGGCTTTGCAGTTTAGTTGACTTTTTCTTGTCTTCTATTATGTGCTAAGAAATTTATCAATTTATGATCTTGACTGCTTTTATAAATATAGTAATAGTAATGTGTTAGATGCAAATTCTGGTAGCTCTTTTGGATTTTTTAAATATAGCAGGGTATTTTCATCAGTTTGTACTTTTCTTCCTGAGACAGATGTTGGTTTCAGGAAAATAACACTTGTAAGAGACAGATCAATTATTTCAGGAACACGGAGGTGCTAGGCCTTTTTCAAGAACATGAGATCATAAATCTCAAGAAAATCTGAGCACTGGTGTAATATTTTTCACCTGAAGTGGCACCCAAGGTCAAAGTTACCAATTAAATTTTAATACTGAGCTTTAAAAGTTTTCTTCTGAGTAGAGAAGATACAAGATTTATTTTAGTTTGCATGTGGCAAATCTATATACCAGCATATGTGTTCTTTTAATCAACCCTGTGTTTTTAGACTATTGCAAAATTATCTCATATTTGTGGAACTCATAGCCTCCCGTATTTAAGTCCACAGTCACTAGCTTTTAAAAAATCCAGGCCGTTGTTCTGTGTTGCACTACCTAAAGATTAGATGGAGTAGATAGGAAATATTTAGGTACCTCATTTTCTTTCTGATCTTAAGTTACTCATGTGATTTGTGATAACCTTGAATAGTAAGTGAACAGAGTTCTTTCTGAGACCTCTTGCGTTGCATGTGTTCATTTTTAAACTCTTGATTACGAAGAGAAAAATGTGGCTTAGAAACAGTGTTTTTTCTTGTTCACTGAGGAGATGTCTTACTGCTTCTTAGAAGAGACATCTTCAAAGATGGTCACTTTCTCTTTCAGGTGGATAGGACTGGTAGATAATGCCATTCTTATCTGTTCCTGTATGAAGAGAGGAATTCAAGACATCTTTTTTTCATTACCAACTTCGTATCTTATACAACAATAAGCACCAGCAATGTCATTAATTATAAAACATGCCCCCCCTCCACAATTTATATTCTGCCTAAGGAAGGAGTAGATACAGGCACAAAGTCTTGATTGCATAAATGCATGTAGATGAGTGTGCATATAAAATATTTTAATATTCTATTTTATACTCTGATTCATTATGGTATGGCATAGTGTCATAAAAATAATTAGGGAATAGTCTGGTAAACATATAAAAAGAGCTAATTATGTAATAAGTGCAAAAAAGCAAAAGGAATTGGAAAAGAGAGAAGCAAATGTAGGCTAAGATTGCTTTTAAGCTGAGTTGTCTATATATGTTTTCATTTATATAAATAAAATTTTTGTTATGCTGGTTTTTTGCATTGAATTACAACTTAATACAGTTTTCCTTAATGTTTTAATTTCAAATTATTGGTAAACTCATTCCAAATGTAAATAGAATTGTTGATTTCTTTTAGATTTGCTTTTAAACATAATGCCAATTTGCTCAATAGAGAACTTTTATCTTTTTAATTCTCAAATAGAAAACATTGATGAGAAAAATAGCAACCCAGGATTTTTAAAATTATTTATCTAAAACTACATTTTTCTTTTTTCCTTTTTTTCTTTTGAGGGAGATAAATGTATATTCGTGAAGTTTTAGTAAGTGAGCTTTTGTCTATAGTAAATAAGTAATAAAGTATCTGTAGATTACAATATTTCCATATTAATCAGTCAAACCTACTTCTGTCTTTTCTGTCACCTCTAAAACGAATTTCTCATCAAACATAAATCCTAATCTAAATATTAGGAGCATAATTGTAAAACTGTAAAAATACATTTCACATTGAAAGAATGAACTTGAAAAAACTGGGACAATAGAACTTAGTGATTAAGATTCATTGCAGAGAAATGAGGAATCCAAGCTGTGCACGAGTGCTGGGGAGCCTGCTCCGGTTTTTAAAATAGATGATTTTCTCAAGCTTCTATTAAACTATGGACAAAAAGACTGGTTTTGCACTAAGGCATTTGATCCCCTTGTAGTTATTTTCAGGACTGCCTTCCTAATTCCCTTTACCATGATGATATTTTTCTGAAACGTACATCACACACCCTTCCTCACATCTTTTTCTCGTTTGGGGAGGATTTATTTTTCCCTTTGAAGGCTCATTCCGAGCTCACAAAGGGTCACTATTGCTGTCATCTAGCGGGTTTGCCCATGCCTTGCCAAGCCCAGTCTTTTACACAGCTCTGTTACCTCCCGCGTAGGAAAAAGAGGGCAAGGTGAACATTTGAAGACGTACATGGGGTGGGGTGGGGGTGCCTTTAGATGGGAAGCATGGCATCAGTAATGTGATTATTGAAATTAAAAAACATTTGGAGTACTATATACCGAACCCACTTCTGGATCGTTTATGCAATTTTAACTTATAATTTCTATTACTGTAGTAATTATGTCTTAGAAAAAAATGTATGCATTTATTACATATTTAGAAAAATATTCTGAAAAGGAAGTCTTGAACCTGGTGAGCTGCTTTTAACATTTATCATGGAAAAATCATTCCTCACTTGGAAGGTCAGGTATGGCCTGGACTTCCTTTATTATATCTGTGGCCCTGGTAGTCAAATACTATCCCGTTTCAGAAGCAAAAGAACATGCCATATAATGCCAAGTAGGCAGAGAAACTTCACAAATTTCTTATGAGCCAACAACTTATGAGAATCAGGTAATCTTATTCCAGAACTTTAGTCTGAAGTGAGGTAAATGAGAGGAACCAGTTGAGGCAAAAGTATTGGCTTCAAATAACAATATTTGATACCAGTAATATCGCCCTGATACCAGGAAAGAGGACAGACACTGATAAAGTAATCCTTAGTATCATAACTTTATAATCTTATAGTCGTTCTATACACAAATAGTGAGAATGGTTATCAAATTAATTAGAACATTGGAATGGAGTTTGTGGAATTTCTATCAAAATGACTCATACTGGCAATTATTTACCTTTTTGTGTATTCAACTCAAGTTGATTTTTAAATTTTTAATTTGAATGAAAAGAAAAGCTTGTTCGGTTTTTTTAAATTGTTCTTTACAGATAACTTTTGAGACTCACTTTTTTCTGCAGAGGTATTAGAAATATATGGAAGTTTCCCTGTCTTTGAGGACCTTGAAATTTTGTTGGAGAGATAAGACATACAAACATAAACATGTCCAACAGTAATAGCGTGTGGTGTATGAGGAACCACCAAAGTGTGTGTGGTCACTTATGAATGGTGTTGTTGACTAGGTAGGCAGGATGAAGGAGACTCATTGTGGACTAAAGAAGGGCACAGGACAGGGAGACGAGGTATCTAACAAGTACATCAATAAAAGTGCATTTATATACAACTACAGATATTTAAATAAAGTTATCAGTCCCTTACTAGGTTTGATATTCTGACCTCAGTTCTGTATCATCCAGTGTGCTCTTGTTTGTCAAGTGGCATAAAACCATTTCAAAACTACAGACTTAAGATGGTTTGACTTAAGATTTTTCCACTTTAATGATGGTGTGAAAGCGTTATGCATTCGGTAGAAACCGTACTTCCGATGTTGAATTTTGATCTTCCCCAGCTAGCGATATGTGGCATGAGGCTCTCAGAGATGCTAGGCAGAAGCAGCGAGCTGCAGCTCCCAGTCAGCCACAATCGCTGGGTAAACAACCAAGATACTCAGCGCCATTCTGTTTTTCACTTTCAGTATAGTATTTAAGAAATTACATGAGATATTCAACACTTTATTGTAAAAAAGCTTTGTGTTCAATGATTTTGCCCAGCTGTAGGCTAATGTAAGTATTCTGAGTACGTTTAAGGTAGGCTAGGCTAAGCTCTGATGTTTGGTAGGTTAGGTGTATTAAATGCATTTTCAACTTACAATATTTTTGACTTACAATGGGTTTATTGGGATGTGACCCGTCGTAAGAGGAAGATCTATAGTTAAGGGAAAAAAAAAAAAAAAGAGTGGAGGATTTACTGACTTAGGTAACTAAAGTGGAACATGTTTGGCTTCAGGCAGAGTTAGATCCAGGGGCTCAAATGATATCAGGTTCCATTTCTCCTTGTGTCTCAGTTTTCCTTTCTTTTCTGTTGATTTTCTGTCAACAGGCACCTCAGGCAGGTTATCTCACTTGGAAGCAAAGTTGGCCACTAGCAACTCTCAGTTCCCCACAGCTAGTAATCTCAGAGAAAACTGGACACCTTTGCCCCAGTAAATCTAACAAAAATCCCAAGGTGTCTTTAACTGGCCTGGCCCAGATCTCTGCTCATCTCTGAGGCCATCACTGCAGCCTGAGCAGTGATGGTACCTGTGTGATGAGCCACCTGGCTTCTTTGCCCACCTCTAGCATGCAGAGAGGGCCTGACCCAGCCTGTTCACAGGAAATTTGTTTTCTGTAAGAAAGAACAGCTTTGCTTACAAAAGAATGGGGGAAGGAAAGAAGAGCAGCTTGGTTTGAGCAGATTATAATGTACATCTGTTATAGTGTATGTGTTTTAGACATTGTCCTCCTTGGGCGTACTGTGGTTGGGTTTTCCACCTCTTCTACCTTGGCCTTTTTCCATTTGTAGGCTCTTCTATTTGATTGTTTTCTAGTATCAGACAAGGCAAATCCTGAGGGATGTACATAAAATAGGAACTGGAGAGTCTTGACAAAAAGCTCATCCCTACTCACAGCTTTAGTTTGCAGGGATACCAAAAAGCAAGTGTTCTTGAATCACAGTATCTTCTTATAACCCTGTCTTTATACCTAAAATACCAATGTGATATTCTCCTTTAGATAGAGGTAGTCTGTTTCTATAAGGAGATAATCCTTTGTTCCACTATTACCTACCTACACGTTAGTGTAGATTGGTCCATCAAATTAGAGAACTGGGGAAACAAGACCTAAGACGGCATGTTTTGTGGAGGCAGGTGGGAAGAAACGTTCCCTCCCTACTGGAAGGGTCAGGATGAGAGTGCCGAAGAGCCAGAGACTGCAGCCCTTGAGGCATTAAGTTTAGACCATAACCTGCCTCTGTGGCAATAAAGGAATCATGGGAAGGAAGGAGAAGGAAGAATCTTTTCTAGTTTTGTCTGTACAGTCGCCCCTTGGTATCCACGGGGGATTGGTTCCAGAACCCCGCACAGATAGCACAATCTGTGGGTGCTCAAGTCTCTTACACAGAATTGCATAGTACAGTCGGCCCTCCCTACCTGTGGGTTCTGCATCTGCAGATAGGGAGGGCCAGCTGTATTAGGCACTTTCACTTACATGAACACTTGTTGATCATCAGAGGCAGCCCTGTACAGCCGTTTAGACTGAGCACTGTGCAATGGCATAGATCTGGGTTTGTGTCCTGCCCCTCCACTTAACTAGTTGTATAATCTTGGACCTGTAAACCTGTTTTGTCATCTCTAAAATGGGGGGTAATAGTAGCAGATACCTCCTGCTGTCATTGTGAAGATTAAATGAGATAATAGGTAAAGCATTTATCAACAAGGTTTGGCACATAGTAAGTGCTCTGTAAGTGATGGTGGTGGTGGTGATTACTAATACTTAAACACTCCTATGTTAATTTCCTATTGCTGTATAACAAATTACCATACATTTAGCAGCTTAAAACAGCATGTTTTTTATTTCACAGTTTCTGTGGGTCAGAAGTCTGGGCGAGGTTTAGCTGGGTCCTCTGCTTCAGGGTTTCTCATAAGACCTCACTCAAGATGTTAGCTAGGGCTATGTCTCGTCTGAAGGCTCAGGTCATTCCCAGCTTGGCAGGATTTGGGTCCTTTTGGCCTCTTAAACTGAGGTGTTCAATCCCTAGCTTGCTGTTGGCCAGAGGCTGTCCTCACATGGGCCTCCCCAACATGGCTGCTTGCTTCATCAAAGTGTACAAGCCAAGAAGGTGATGGAGTCTCCTAGAAGGATGGAAAATTAAGTCTTATATGACAAAATCATGGAAATGACATCCCATCACCTTTCTATTGGCCAGAGGCAAGTCACAGGTCTTGCCCATATTCAGGGGAGGGGATTAAACAAGCATGTGAATACCAGGAGGCAGGGATTATTGGGGTTCATCTTTGTCTGCTACAAACTCTAAGAGGGAGATATTATTAGTTTTCAGTGGAGGGAACCAAAGCTCTGAGAGGTGAGTAATTTACGCAAGGTCACACAGCACCTGGCAAGTACCAGGACTTAATTGCAATGTTTGGCTCCAGAGACCTCATTCTTCTAGAGATCTTCTATGTACCCTACTTAGGCCAACCTTTGGACAGAGGAAAGCTTATTTCCTAAAGTTTAGCTATGTAGAACAGTGCAAATTAGCAATGTGATCTGGTGTGTTGTGCAGAGTTCATTAGTGGCTGCTGTTACAATGCAGATTTATGGGTGATTTTATTTTATGCATTGTTAATTTTGAAAATGTTAATCTGAAATTGCTACAGTATTTCAATTAATTTGGACGATTAAAACTTAGCACCAGAAGAATCCCTTGCAAAAGATAAGGCAGCTAATTAGGGGTTCTGAAACAAACAACTGTAGACACTGGCACTGAAACATGCTGGGTGGATAACACCCATCAGAACTCACTCTGCTTAACAGTTTTGAAATGGAAAGAATGATCTCTGGCAGTCTGAATATTAAACTTGAACGCAATTGATTTTTTTAAGAAAGCCATTTTAAGGAGTTAGCTAACTTAATGTGTAATTTTTTAATAACATGTAGTTTTGGAAAACTGTGTTCACATTATTTTGGAATGTTGTCTTTTGTATAATTATAGTGACCAATACCATAGGTATTTCTTATCAACCTATTTTTCATGTCATGATATTTCATATTTTATATATATATATATTGTTTTGATGTTTTTGAAGTTTAAAGGTGAGGTAGCACATGCTTTTTTGTTGTTGTTTAATGGTATTTGAACTTCTTAGATAAATTAGTTTTAACCCTTGTACACTGTTGGTGGGAATGTAAATTGGTGCAGCCACTGTGGCAAACAGTATGGAGGGACATTAAAAAATTAAAAATAGAGCTACCATATGATCCAGCAATCCCACTTCTGGGCATTATCTGGAAAAAACTAATTTGAAAAGATACATGCACCCCGGTGTTCACAGCAGCACTATTTACGATAGCCAGGATATGGAAGCAACCCAAGCACCCATCAACAGATGAATGGATAAAGAAGTAGTGGTATATATACACAATTGAATATTACTCAGCCATAAAAAAGAATGAAATTCTGCCATTTGCAGCAACGTGGATGGGCCTAGAGAATATTATGCTTAGTGAAATAAGTCAGACAAAGACAATACTGTATGATATCACTGATATGTGGAATCTAAAAAAATATATAAATAAATGTATATGCAAAACAGAATAGACTCACAGAAATAGAAAACAAACTAGTGGTTACCTAAGGGGAGAGGGAAGGGGAGACGGGCAAATTAGGGGTATGGGATTTAGAAATACAAACTACTATGTGTAAACTAGATAAGCAACAAGGATATACTATATAGCATAAGGAGTTATAGCCATTATCTTATAATAACTTTTATTGGAGTATAATCTGTAAAAATACTGAATCACAGTGCTGTATACCTAAAATGAATATGATATTGTAAATGAACTATTCTTCAATTGAAAAATAGAGTTTTACACCTTGAAAAGTTTATTCTTAAAAAATTCAGAAAACATTAAGGAGGTATAGAAAAGTTTCCTGGACAAATTGCCTGTAATCCCTCACTCAGATAATCATCCTTTACACTTTTGTTTTGTTATACACTTTTTTCTAATACTAATTTTCTTTGTGTGTAGCCATGTGTTTATAAAATGCCTCTATTTTCAATTTAATGTCCTGCTTTTATCACTTGACTTTGTTTCATGAGAATATTTGTTTATTCATTTGTTCGTTCAACCATTTGACAAGTATGCAGGCTTGGTGTGAAGTTTACAAAGATGAACAAGACGTATTCAATATTTTCCCTCACACAACACACAGTGTCATGGAGCAAAGGTAATAGTGTAAGATTTGAGATCAGGGAAATGCAGGGCCTATGCTTAAAAGGGGCAAATACTTTAGGTATGTGAACATCAGGAAATGGTGTCGAAACTGAAGCCCATATTATGAGTAGGGGGTTGACAGAACATGAATGGAGACAAGAGGGTTGCTCCAGAAAAGGTCGTATTTATCAAAAAATTTTTTCTAGCTTATTGTTTGTTTCTATATAAAGTTTTAAATTCGCATGTGGTCATAGTTATTGGTATTTTATTTATGGGGTTTTTTTTGTTTTTGTTACTTTTATGCTTAGAAAAGTCTCTGATTCTGAATTTTGTTAAATATTTACTTCTAGTCTTATTATTTAATTTATGTAACATTTCACCCATGCCATTTAGCTTATTTTTATTTAAGTAATAGATGAAAATTCTGTGAGCAGTTTCAAGACGTACATCAAAATATTTTTAAGGATTTATAGTACAACATTTTATAAAATTTAACTTTACCTTTTTTATATGTTGCCAAACAACAATATTGCATTGTTTACTTTTTATTTGGTGCTTTATTTTGCATATATTTTGCTTAGATCATAAGTTATCTTGTGCAAAATATGTCATGATATATGCTCTGTACACATAGTAAGGGAATAATATTTTAAACAAATACAGGTACTTAATATTGAGATGATCATGCTTTTTTGTTGGTAAAGTATTACAGACTAAGATTACCTCTCCTAAGCTTTCTTTGGAAGTAGGAGGAAAAAATATTTTGTGGCTATTCATTTGAGTTCAGAGTATCTCCCACCTCCCGTTGATCTCTTTTCCCCTTGTAAATATACATCCTCCTTAATCTTACAATCTTTTCTCAACTTAATTTACACAGCAGCTCCTGGGGCTAAGCCTAAACCTATTATTTTAAAAGATCTTTAGTTTTAATAATTTTTCATCAAAGTAAGAAAATTTCACTTCTACTTTATTTGAAAAATGCCATAGATAAATCCTCATTTCCAAAACAATGTAGAAATTCTATGTTTTAGAGCTCTTATTTAGGAAGTTTTACATGTTGCCATGAAAACATTAGGTGTTTAATAAATAGTCTTTCTTGGGGGACCCAGTTGTAAGCAGTTAGAATAACGACTTTGATTTCCTACCTGGTGTGTTGCTACTAATGATATGTTCAGGAAGCATGCCTCTGGATGTCCATATACCAGCAGTTTTGCTCGTAGCTTCTTACTGTTTCAAATGCCCCAAAGGAATCATGTGATACATTTAATTCAGGACAGAACTTTCCTTCTTGGGACTAAGAATTCTTCCTTCACTTGGTATAGAGTACATCGTAAGGATTAGATAGATGAAAAATGAAGATATTCATGTGTTTCTCCAACTCACCTACTATCGTATTGCTAATATTGCAACTGCTAACTCCCAGAAGAAGAAACTTGCCATTTAAAAACTGTATTGCCATGCTTTCGGGATCATATATTTTAAAAGTTATGTATCTCCCATTTAAATTGAAACAGTATTCAAGAACAGAATCTGGCCAATGGTTTTGAAAAAACAAAATGGCAACACCTTCTTGGAATCTCAGACTGTTCAAGAATGTTTTTTTCTAGCAAAACAGGAAGAAATTGGAAAAAAGCATATGGACTCAGGTTGAGCATGTGATGTATTTTCAACTTGAATCGGTACTTTACTCATATTTGTAGTGTGACTTAAAATTAATTTTGGTGAAGCATTTAGATTTGAGAGAGAAAAAAAATCCCTGTCTGGGACTAAATCAACATTTGTGGCATCTCATTAATCACTGCCTTATGTAACCAGTTTTCCCACCTAAAGAGAAGCTACTGCGATGAGAAAAGTTTATAATATTAATGCCAAGTGCAGATCTTGCCTCTCCAAAACGGAGTTCATTAATCATCATCGAAGCACAAGAACGAACATACTTCATGTCTCTTGCCAATTTTTTCAGTAACATTTCTAAAAGGCAAAAAAACCCTCTATTTTCCTATTTTTTATCTTCATTTGAAAAGGTTTTAATTTGGCTGTTATTTAATTTGTGATAATGTTATGTAAATTTAACATGCTCTGAGGATGCCCGTGCATAGCGTATAGCAGTAGAGTATATTGATTGGCTTTAGGCTTCTGAATCAGAGACGTCTGGATAAAGATTCCTGACTGTGTTACTTCCTGCCTGTGTGGTCACAACATGCAGAGCACTTCAGTCACAGTGATTGGCACAGGGTAACTGGCCAATGACCGGCAGTGACAGAAATTCTTACTCTCACTGGTAGGAAGCAGTATGAGCTTGAAGTTTGAAAAGATGGGTTTCATTCCAGGCTTCTGTGTAAATCTGTGGGAAGTGAATAGCCTCAGTTTTTTCATCTGTAAAATGGGGGTAGAAATAGTTGCCTTACCTACATTGCAGGATTATCAATTAGCACAAATGAGATAATGCCCTAGTCAAGATAGAAAACTGAATCTAGTCATGACATACAAACTTGTGTAATAAAGTAAAAAATAAGTGCCAAGTGGTGAAATCTTCATTATTTGGCCATATATTTCAGTCTGTCAGAGTTAGAATTCTGTAGCTGATTAGTAGTTTTGATGGAATTTTAGGGTCAGCCATGTAGTTATTACATCCTCTGTGCAATCTTTAAATTACCATTTACTGAACATTTTACTGTTCTTTCTTTGTTAGTATGGCTTTACATCTTTTTTTTCCTGTCTCCTAATTTTAAAAATTATTTACAAGTAAGAAAAATTGAGTAACAGGGTACTGAGCCAGTATATGAAAATGATGACAATCTTAAAAAAAAGAAAGGAATAATACAAACCACATGTGAGAAGACAAATGCACTGATTCAATCAATCATAAATATTAAAAAAAAGCTTATGTGCAAGAAAAAGTGGCTCCTGCCTACTTTTATTTACAGCCCATTGTCTACCAAGTGTCAGGGGGTAGGAATGGATGGATGGTGAAGTTTTCAGGTACTTCAGAAAACTAGTTGATTTCTTACTTGTCCCTTTCAGAAGACTTGCCCTTTCTTGTTCGTTTCTATGGTCCCTGCTATTAGAAGCATTGTTAAAAGCCAAAGGAAGGACAAGGCATTCTAAGGTTATGGTTGAAGATGCAGCCGTGAGGCCTTGGAAAAATCCCAGGAGACAGGCAAGGGTAGTGTCCAGCGCAGGGGTAGCTCTTTTTGTCCGCATAAAACAGTAAAGGATCAAGAAGTAATCATATGGACACGTAGAAAGGCTTAGTTCATTTTTTAAGTCGAAATTGTTTGGAAAGAAGAGGTTGAGCAGAGTAGAATAGCAGGAGGTTTTCCTAAGGTGAAGTAGAATTAAAGTGCAGGCAAGAATTTTTCTGTCTTCAGTTTTAAAGAACACCAGCCTCACTCGTCTCTTTTTTCCCTGTATTCTTCTTGACCTTCTTATCAGCTCTTGACTTTCTCACTGGGAGATTTTCTCTGCATAGTCGGCACTGACTTCCACAGAAATCCTGAGCACCACACCCTTATTACAAAAGAGTTGAAGAGAATTCAGATAAACAGGTTGCAATAAGTAGCTTGGGAACTAACTGTTACAGGATGCTTCCAGAATAAGGCACTGCCAACTAAAAGCTGAAAATTCCATTTCCTGTGTAGCATGCCCAATTGTAGGCTTCACTTAAAAATATAAACTAAAGTTAATATTAAACCTTAGAAATTCCTACGGAACCACCTACATTCCTTTGAGAGTAAATTTTTTCTAGAGTTGTCACTTTCCTCTTTTCCAATCTGTACAAACATAGATCCCAGGGACCTTGCTTCCAATTTTTCCTCCTCTTAATACAAGGAGGGAGAAGTTGCTGGCGTGCTACACATTTCACTGTACACCACAACTTTAATTCTTAACATATATGATGTATACATTCACCATGGGGTGAATGTTAGTGATAATTATTCATGTACAGGAATTTCTATATCCTTTATTTTTAATTCTCACAAGAAGACCTCTGAGGTAGATTTTATGCCCATTTTACAGATGAGGAAGCTGTCCTGAGAGTTTAAGGCATGTGTTCGAG
Organism: Balaenoptera musculus; assembly: GCF_009873245.2. Taxonomy (NCBI): domain Eukaryota; kingdom Metazoa; phylum Chordata; class Mammalia; order Artiodactyla; family Balaenopteridae; genus Balaenoptera; species Balaenoptera musculus. The sequence goes on along the minus strand of NC_045785.1, from coordinate 94,637,359 downwards.
TTCTCATAAATAGTAAAGACTGAAGCTGAGCTTTCAATCACAGTTTTATAAAAATTTTATATATGTGTTTCCGTAACCAGTAAAAACATTAAATGTTTTTAACTAAATATTAGGATTCTTGTTGTGGAAAGCGGGGGGCGGTGGGGCGTGCACATTCACTAAATCAGTGCACTTTTCAAGGAGATTTGTGTTGTATCCAGGATGGCCTCAGCTATGGATCACACCCAATGCTCAGAGGAGGGAGGAAGTGGGCTGAGGAAGGCTACAGGGAGACAGTTCTGGTCACAGTGAAGGATATGCACTCTGAATTGCTAATCTCCAGAGGAAGGAGGAGTATGACCTTGATGTCAGGGCTTCTGGGCAGGGGGAGTTTTGCTATTGCATGGATGAATGTTTGGGTCCTAGATGAAAGAGGACCACCAGTTGGGCAGGGATGGACAAGGCAAGTAGGAACACAGATGGCCCCTCGAGTCCCTGCCAACCTAGGGTCACTACATTTCCAGCCAGGAAAGGAAGCTCATTCCCTACAGCATTCTAGAGCTTTCATTAGTGTGTCTTTGCTTTGATTTTAATAGGATTAGATAATAAAATCATAGCAAAATATCAGGAAATGACCCCAAACAAATGTAATAAATGCTGCTTCTGTTTATTCTCTATACATACTGTCTTTTTCCTTAATATCTTCATTAGTTTTTGTGTAGGAAACAGGATTTGGGCATGATTTGGGTTATTTTAAATAATTTATAGAGGTTGGTTATGTTTTTCCATGCTTTATTGTTGGTCATGTCTGTGTGTGTGTAATCCTAACATAAACTGTCAACAGTCAAGGGTCTCACTCTTTAATTATGGTAATATTCCTTATAATAAATCTGTTTACACTATTTTACGTATAAATTACATCTAATTTCCCAGGCAAGTACGGAGACCTTGTTGGATTATATTTCCCGCATTGTTGCTCCATCACAGGCACACTCTTAAGTGCATTGTGTAGGAGGCCAGACAGTATAAGCGGTTAAGAAATTAGACTTTGTCGTTGGCATTGCCTGGCTCAGGGCTTAGCTCTGACACTTAGCGGTGCACCTTTGGGAAGCCCCTCAACCTCTTTTGCCTTATTCTGTCCTCTGTCGAGTAGGAGTAATACTGGTATCCGCCTTCCATAATTGCTGTATGTGGATTAACTGAGAGGAGGGATCTGTAGAGCATTAGCCCAGTGTCTGGCTCTTTGTGTGCACTGAATAAATCATTACTGTTGTCATCACCACCGTCTTCAGGATCCGGATCTGGGCAGGTGTGGAAGGCGAGCTGAGACCTGTAGAGGTAGGGCCCAGGCTTCAGACTCCTGAGGCCGGTGGCAATGCTGTGGTCTTGTTTGTTCTGCTTTTAAGAAACCAGTCCCATTAGAGCAGAGGCAGCAGAACAAGCTGCTAGCTCCCACATGTCTGGCTTATAATGTTTTGCGGGAAATTAATAGTACATGGATTCCAAAGCTAGGCTGCCTGTATTTCAACACAGTATCCACTATTTGCCAGCTCTGTGACCCTGTTCAAGTTTCTTACCCCCTCTGTGCCCTAACTTCCTCTTCTTTAAAATGAGAATCATAATAAGACTCACTTCATAGGATTATCATGAGGCTTACATGAGTTAATATGTATTAAGCTCTTAAGGCCTAACACATGGTAAGTCCTATGTAAGTGTTAGCTAGTATTATTTTTAAAAGTAAAAGATTTTCAGTTATCAGGAGATAATGGTAGAAGTGTGTCATATGTAGAGATAATTATAATATTTAAAAGGCTGTAGATTAATATTTAAAGAGAGCTGACAGTGCCAGGCAGGTAGTGTAACATTTTCAGGATAAGAAGCCAGGCACAGCTTGACTGTCTTAGAGGATGTTGAGCCCTCTACTATGTCTCCAGACTGACACACACTTCAGAAGGCAGCTGGTGGAAATTTCAGTCCATAAATTTAAGAGTGCAAGAGATGACACCATTTAAAATTTTTTTTCTTAAAATCAGCTTAATCAGCTTAATTCCATGGCCTTAAACCTCTCCTTGACCTTTGAAGACTGTCTATTCCTGATCAGGAGGGTGTCTGAGGCTTAGGGCCAACCTTCCTAGGTGTCCATGCAGCTCCAAAGTCTTGCTTTCTCCCTAGAGAAGCCCCAGAGCAGTAAGCAGTTCCTGGGTGCCCTGGAATCCCCACACCTCTGTCCCCTTTCCCTCTGGGGAACCTCCTCCTTCCTCTGTTGGTTTTCTCAAAGGCTGACCCTTCTTTCCTCTCCCCTCTGGGACACACCTAGCGTCATCTCTTCAGTAACTCAGGTTTTACAAAGGGCTGGGAGAATCAGTGATTTCTGAAAGCCTTTGCTCTCTACCCTGCAGTGTTCACTAAGGCAAGAAAACAAAGACCTGAGCTACCTGATTATAAGAGGCAGAAAGGGAAAATACTGGGAGAACACATACAAATTCAGATCTCAGTAAATGATCTTGCTACAGGAGTACAAGAGACTGAGTGGCAAGTTGGGAGCCATGGTGATCTACTGTGCTGCTCTTGGAAGAGTGGCGTGTGTCCAGGCAGCAAGAGTTTCACCCCCTTGCTTGGAGGGGGGGGTTGACATTGCAGTCCTAGAGACCCACACACCCCTTCCCAAACTGTAGACACTGCCTTGCTTCAGGTCACTTTTTATTCTCCAAGGGCCTGTGCTTTTAAGAAATCAGACATTAACCCGTGTTTTGTTTTTTTTTTTCCCCTCGAGAGTAAGCACTTTCTTAGTTATTCCTGGGGGCCATTAGCCAGCTGTGTGGCTTTGGCAAGTCAGTTAACTTTTCTGGGCTTTATTTTACGCCTGAAAATTGCTGGGTTGAATTTGGTGATTTCTAATGCCTGTTCTGGTCTTAGTATCCTAAGATATTTACAGAGGAAGGTGGGGGGGAGAAACACTGGCATAAAAGCCTGTCCTCTGTGGGGCACTCGGTGCTGCTTATGAATACAGAGACCTCAACAGCTTCGTCCAAAGACACTCCTCCCTCTTCCGCTTTGATTTTGCAATGTGCTGTCTTCTCCTCTCAGTTACCACCACCTCCCTTGAACAGTGCATTCGGAGATAGTATCCACTGCCTTTTGTTTCCTTATTTATGCATCGCTAGTGTGGGTACAAAGCAGTAACAACGAAAGCTTCTGTGCCTTCTGGCTCTGTGACTTTTCGGAAGGGAGGAACACGGCAGGTGCACAGCAGGACCGGATGTAGAAGGACCACACCCTCCTTCTGGATCAGGTCAGAACACGGGGGTCCCAGAGGTGACCTGAAAGACACGGGCTCTGCCCTCAGCAGGGACGGCCATGTGCAAGCAGGGGATGGAAGACTGGTTTGGTTCCCACCGTGGATCCTGCGGTCTGACTGGAGAAGGGCAGATTTGTAGAAAGTCTCTTTGTGGGTTATGGTTATCGGGGTGTGTGCCTTATCTCCCCTGCTAAGGTGATAGCTCCTTTCAGGGCAAGCACCTGGTCTTTATCTTTCCAGCTCCCAGAGAGTCTTAGTGCAGGACCCCTTGCACAGAAGTGTTTAGCTGTGATGAACCAAGGAGGCTGGTGCTGTGGGAATGGTCCACCCAGTGGCAGGAGGAATAGTTTATCACTGACATAACTTAGAATTACTGACCCATGGTGATTAAAAAAAAAAAATCAAACTGACTTTTAGTCAGTTTTATTATTGTTTTAAAATTCTCCTTAGACAATGCCCGCCCTCCCCCCCCACTTATTATGTGGCCTGGTGTGGACCATCCCAACCCCCTCTACTTTCCTGCAACCTTTCCCATACACACCCCACACAGGTATACAGTAAATAATTATTCAATGTATTGACTATTGTAATAGTCTCTTAGCTTCTCCTCTTGCTTCTAATCCTAACTTCCCTTATTCCCTCCTCCATACTATCAGAAAAATGATTAACCTAGAGGAGAACATGCCCCCCGCCCAGCTTCAGCTGTTCAGCTCATCCTCAGAACCAGTCTACAAGATATTAAGTGTATAAGACTCCCAAGATCTGCTTCCTACTGAACTCATTCCTAGTCCTCTTCAGCAAGAGCAGAGATGTATGGGGTCATTTTCTACATGCACAGATTTCTTTCTTCCCTCTGTACCTGGGCTCCCACTCTTGCTTCTGGCCAAAATAACCTTACCCCCCTTCTCCATCTGGTTAACTCTTATTCATCTATTCATCTTACTCATCTATCATTTATCCATCTAAACTCAGTCCAAGAAACTCATCTTGCAGTATCTCACAGCTGGTGTGCTATATGGGCTCCTCTCCCATGACAACCCCGCCATAGTATTTTTTAAGTTTTTGGAAATTATCTGGGTACATGTCTATTTTCTAAAATTTTCATGAGCTTCTTAATTAATAGCTAGAACTTCATCTTTTTCATACTTATACCCATAGTATCTGGAACATAGTTCATGCTCAGTAAAACTGTGTTGAACTGAATTGTGTGCTCAACTTCATGCAAGGGAACACTGATTTCTGGTGTGCTGATTCTCTAACCTCTTTGGCAAACTGCTGTATGCTTCTTTTTTTAATATACACTTTGGAAATTAAGAAAATGGTTTGTTATTGAGGCCAGCAGCCCTATTTTTATTAAATGCTTACTTTTCAGATTAGTGTATATAAACAATAAAAATATTGAATATTAGTGAGTCTGCACTAGCTTTGTTAATTTTTTTTCAGACCACAAGAACAACGAATAAAAGATTCTAAACCCATAGCAATATAGAACACAGGCATGTGTGTAAAGTGATATTTTGATAAGTTTTACAAGAATCTTCAAGTGAAATCATTTGTTTCTAATATCAACCACTAGAGCCAAATTGAAACAATAGGAGTTGCATTTAGGATCTATAATAGCTGTGATAGAATATCACTGTAACATTATTTGCTGGAATTATAGTAGGGAATTTGCTGGTACACAAAAGACAATCCAATTTTTCAGCAGAGATAAAATACTAGTAAACTCTTCATTTTGCAAATTGGCATTTTTTGGAAACTCTGACCACTTTATTGGCAATTATCTTGAATCAAGTTGCATGTAATTTTGCCTCTCACATTCTTCTAAGTTTAGTAAGTTTGGTGAAAGGGGAATTTAGACAATCGTGTTTTTTTTCACTATGTTTATTTTTCAATCTAAATGTACCTAAAGTTCAAAAATCTAGAGGAAGTTTAAGCTTAACCTGTAGAGGTTACAGAAGACCCAGGGATATTTTCAAAACCCTAATGGAATATTATGTATATTTATTTTGTTAGGAGGAATTTTTTTTTTCTCCTAGAAATACTTGATTTAGGACAATGCATTTCTCAACCCTTTTTTTTTAATTATAAAATTTCTTTATAACTCCAATTCACACAAGACTATTCAACAGTATAAAAGTTCATATGTTAAAATGCCATTTGAATATTCACAAATGGAAAGTATATTTTAAAGTCATTGATGAACTTTGCATTAGGTAATTACCACCTCCCCAGAGGCTTCCAATGACTCCTAACTGGCTGAGCTGCAGTAACGCGTCCTGATTATAAATGCATTCCCTGGTTTATACAGCAGTTACCACAGCTCTCATTAAAACAGAAATTCCTAGGCATATTTAAAATCTGATTAGGTTTATAAAGAACAATGAAAAACCCAGGGAAGCTTCAGGAGGACAAACCAGCCTCCGCAGATAGAAGCAGATGTGCAGGACATTGCTGTGAATAGTGGGCAATTCATTCTGTGTTTGGGAATTCCTGCTTTCTGACGTGACATTCGTCCCATTCTCCAAGTGCTTTTTAACTGCCAGTATTTCAAACAGTGGTTGGATAGAGTTAGAAACTTTTAGCTTCATTTCCTTGCCCATTACTCATATGACTAGTATGTCTTTTTCTACCCATTAGGCACACAGAGAATATGCTTCTGTTAGCATTTTTCTCTAAAGCAGAGTGTATTGCAGAGTTTTCATTTGGTTAGTAAATGCTCTTGCTAAAACCTTGTCATATAATCTGTCAGTCTGGCTGGATTGGGGATGTAAGAAACTTGAAGACCAGTGTCCTTGAATAAAATCCATTCAACTCTCAGTGCTTTTAATAAAGTAGGAGAGATAACTAGTGGACCTCCATCCACAGCATTGATCACTGAGGAGCAGCAGCATTTGGGCTCTGGAAATGCTCTGTGTGTGTCTTGAGATAACTTATGCCCCAACTGACCTTATCATCCCTACATCAGGCAGATGCTTTTTTTCCCCCTATAGAAATTCTTTAAGGAAAAATCCAAATTGAGCCAAGTAAAAATTGAGAAGGTATTCTTCTGTACATGTTTTTTGAGCTTCTCCAATGTTTCAGCCTTCATTGTAACCTTTTTTTAAAACACTGTCATATTTTTAAATATAATTTTAATTGGAGAAAGGGGCCTGGATGCATCTGTATTGATGATGGTATGGGCATATAAATTTGTTGACAGTGTCATTTTGCAAAGTGGATTCAATGTTGAAAAAAAAAGCAACTCTCTTTTTTTTTTTTTTTAAAATGACACAGTCACTTTAGACACAGTACTCTGGTTTTAAAATTTCAGGTCTATACCATGTAAGCAGTTAGTCACATTATGAGTGATAATTTCATTTGCTCTCAGAGCTATTTAATTATTTGCTTACAGACACATAATGACTGGAAAATCTAAGCAATTATTTTTCATTTAGGAGAGAAAAATACTTCTCCCAACCAATCTAGGGTGCCAGTTTTATTTTTCTTGGCAGATCCATTTGGAGAAACCAGGTAATGCTGAGTCCCAGAGTATGTTAGGTATAGACTAGAGCTCCAGGTTCATGATCTTTGTTCTAAGTCCTCAGAGTCTTAAGTCATGACTCGGTTGAAATAGAGAATTTGGCAACACATATGGAACATACATAATGGTCCTATGTTGCTGTTTTATTTGTACAAGCAGAATTAGTCAAGAAATACATTGTAAAATTTTATTAAAATTATTCTTACAAATTTTTTCTTTAATGATGAACATTCACACAGCCTTTTATTTATTCAATGGATGTTTGTTGAGAGACTGTTGGCTACCAACCACCATACTAAGTAAGGTTAGACAGTTGAGTAATTCATGGTCCCTGACCTTGTGAAGTTTATATTCCACTGGGGAGGAACAAAATACTAACATGCAGTTTATGCTCGCTGCAGTCATTTCTGTCACAGTGATGCAAAAGGTTGTGGAAACACAGTGGAACAGAGGGGAGCATCTATCTGCCTGGGAGGGCTCAGAAGGCGTCCCAGAGTCGGCGCGCAAGGGGACCGCAGTGATCACAGAACTATTAGCAGGGCTCTGCATTGTGACAGTGCCTGGACCACTTGGCAGAAGAAGGTCATGTGCGCTTTGGGTGCATCACGGGGAATGGCAAGGGTGGTGCGGCCTGGGTGCATTTCACGTAGGCGCCTAGTGAACGGAGCTCCAACCTGCGTTCCTCAGGGCCTTGCAGGTCCTGGCACGGGAAAGTGCCTTCCCAAAGCATCTCAGGAGAGCTGTTTCTATGTACGAATGTGCCATCTGCCTGCCAAGCCCGCCCTGAGAGGGTGCTTACCGTGAGTCACATAGGGCTGCGGTATTGACTAGAGGCGGCCCTGGAGGCTGGCGATTGGAATGGTGGAGTGGGAAAGAGCTGGGCTGGGCCTGGGTTTATGGTCAGTACAAAGAGTTTTGGCCTTTACTTCGCAGGCATCCAAGGTGTCCTGGAAGGATTTTGTTAACAACAGCAAGTTTTTAAAAATTTTATAAAAGAAACAGATGTTAACTGTAGAAAATTTAGATAAGCAACAAGTTCTGAAAATTTTCTAATCCTAATGTACGTACTATTGACATTGTGCTAAGTGTCTTCGCTAACTTTTTCCTGTGCTTCTCTATACTGTTTTTTGTTTTTTTTTTGTCAAAGAAATGAGGTCTACTATGACACTGCTGTTTTGCAACCTATTTTTTTTTCCCCCGCAACCTATTTGAACATGATTCAATATCATTAGGCAGTCTTCTGTAACATTATTTTAAAATTTAAGCTTGCTATTCAATTATAAGGATGTACCCTAAATTTAATTTAACCAATTCCCTATTGCTATTCATTTAGATTGTTTCCAGTTCTTTCATATCATAAACTGCACTGGAATGAATGTTTGAAAGATAATCCTAATTATGTTTTAGAAATGAACTTTAAATTGTTATTTAAGATTCCATAAATTTTTATAATTTTAATAAGAGCACTTTTTAAAGTCCCATTTCTTATAGAAAAACATTTCATCTGCATCACATTACATAAACTACAGTCATGCTGACAAGCTCTCATAGTAACGGGGCTTTTTCCCCATCGTAGGTTCCTGACCTGAACCCTGATGAGATTATGCCCTCTTGCCTTTTCCACAGCATTTGCAATTTTTCCACCATAAAACTCAAAATGTTTTATAATAATTGTATAATTTTCTTTTTCTTTGTTAGATTCCAAGTTTTATAGGGGAAGGACACGCCTGTCTTATTTATTACTCCCATTCTAAGCATAAAGAGAGCATTCGGAAGTTGTTTTTTTTTTTTTAATTAATAAATACAAGGATAAATGGATGCCTCAGGAAAAGATAAAGAAACAGAAACTGAAAGCCAAAGTATCAACAAATAAATTACCTCCTAAGGTCTCCATCACTTTGCAGCCATAGAGAATGCTGTGTTTCATAAAGGGGTAAATGGATGTAAGTGAGAGTCGCCATGTGTTAGAGAGGGAAGCCGTAAAGCCACGGTCACTGTGGTGGCCTGATGTGTATTTCTGTCTTTCTGTGAAGAGATAGACGGATGTCTAGAAAAGCTGGCACATGCATTAGTTTCTTTTCTAGTTATCTTGTTTCAAAGCCAAGGGAGCTAAACCTCAACATGCCTTCCCACTCACTGGAGATAATTAACATGAAAATAACAATTATACAACAGCCCAGCAAAAAGAAATCTTCAAGTTTAGCACCTTGAAAGTGGGGTTCACTGTCAATGCTGTTATTCAAAGAATAATAGCTACATGAAAGAGGTCTTCAAGGAAAGGAATCCCCCCTCTCTAAGCACTGCAGAGTTTTCAACATGCTATAGCCTGAAATTAAAGAGAGAATAAACTCTGGAAGATAAAACATGGAGTGGGGAAAGAAGTGAGTAAATTAAAGATGAATCAGGTTATCTGTGGGAATACTTTTCAGATGCCAAAGAATTTTAATTTCAGTTGTAGGAGAGCTTTCCCTTGTACATGATGGCATTTTAGAAGCTTTCCTTTGTATAGAGGTAGGGGAAAGAAAAGTATAAATGTTTGCCCTTTTAAATTTGTTCTGTTTGTCAGTTAAGCTTGTGAAGATGGGCCATAGGAAAAGTCTGGTTTAGCCCTCACCACTTTTTTTAGAGGCTTCATTACCTACTCAGTAGATTTTACAGAAAACTAGTTGTATATTTAAACTCATGTATGAAAAGAAACCTTCAGCAGAAAACAAAGAACAGGTAATCAGGTATCCCTAAGACCTCACATAGTAGGTGATATGTAGTAGCTGCTTAGTAAGTATTTCCTAAAAAAAATAAAGATTAATTTGGGATACATTTCTATAGATGCCAAGAATGTTATATAAAAATAGAAAATATTTTTTGTATTTGGTACTTATATGTAGTTATATTTACATAAAAATATAAGTGCATCCTCATAAAAGAGCAATCGCGTTGTCAGTACTCCAGAGTACTTAAAGAAACTTCCGCAACATTTTCCTTATGGATATTGTAAAGTGCTGTAGTCTATAGGATGCTTAGAAGTGTAAGTGGTTCTTCATTTTGACAGGAGCATCTGTTAGCCATTTATTTATTTATACAAGTGAATTTCTTTGATGAATTTATCTAATTCCCACTCGTATTTTCTTTGTATAGCTTTTAAGTAACAAACCTTTTATTCTGTAGCTGTATGTTTATAATGCTATGTTCTATATTTATATGTTAGTAACTTTATCGAGGTCATTTATTTGAACAGGAGTGTTTTTCCACTAAAAAGACATATTGAAGTATTGTGCCCAGTAGGAGAATTGAGGGAAAATGACATTTAATGAAATGCTTGTGTCCTCATATAAATTCTATGCCAAAATAAAAACGAGGACCCAAACTGTAGATTTTCTAGTTATATTTCTCCTGTGTAGCTGTACTAATAGCAATCAGTTGGCAATTTCTCTTGTGTGATTGTACTAATAAAGTGATTCAGTATTTAAGTTGCTGGACATACATTTTCAATAGTTCTTGTGAAACATCTGCAAATATCACTGAATAGCAAGTATGAAAATGCCGTCTTAATTTTTAGCTCTGTTTTCATGTTTACAGTTAATAGACCTTTCATCGTAAGATGTATTCTGTGAATCCCAGGAAACGCTTGGTTGCAATCTTTACATTGAATTGTGTGTTTTGCCCTGCCTCTTGTAGCTGTGTGGAACTGCAGTTGACCTCTGGAGCAGGGTCATGGTGAGATCAAAAGTAATGTGTTCAAGGTTATATGAACCACTGTGGTGTCCAAGACAATATATGCCCAGAGGCCAGTCTGAGGACAAAATGTAGAGAGAGATTAAGTCCTGTGTATGACAATTCTTTCTTAGCCGCCCTCTTCTATAACACTCATTACTACCTGAGACAGCCAGAAAGGGAAAATAAAGAGAGCATAGGCTATGAAATTTGAAATTCTGCTTAAAAAAAAAATTCTTATTTTTAGGCTGTGGCTTTATAGATGTGAATTTGCTCATAAATGTCACCTTTCTACCATATTGACCTGACCTTTGTTAGACTGTTTTGTTTCATAAACTGAAGTCTTACATTAATTATTCAAGAAATAGAAATGATTGTCTTCCTTGAAATATGTGTGATAGGTTATGCTGAAGCTGGAGGTTAGGCTTGTATGTCAGAGTAACATTTACTCAGCTTCCACTTTCTGGGGACCCTTGTTTAGAGTGTTACTGAAAGATTGTCACAGGCAGTCAGAGTGTATACAGAGGAGAAAAGGCGCTGCAGCTGGAGCCAGGAGCTTGGATAATTTCTGTATAATAGGACCTCCCATTTTTTAACAGTTTAGTACTTTCTGCTGTCATTCATAGCATCGTATTCAACAAGTTCAGACATATTCAAATGGTAAAGATTTAAATAAAGTCCAAAGTAGCAACAGCACTATTGCAGTGCGTAGCAAGTTGTGTTTGCTAGTTTACATTCACTGAAACTACAGGTTTTTTCTGTGTTTCTTATAGCATTCATGATAAATACAGGATAAACTACTTTTAAGGTCATTTAAAACTCTTCAAAGTAGTATTTTAGGGTTTCCCTGGTGGCACAGTGGCTGGGAGTCCGCCTGCCAATGCAGGGACGCAGGTTCAAGCTCTGGTCCAGGAAGATCCCACATGCCATGGAGCAACTAAGCCCATGCGCCACAACTACTGAGCCTGCGAGCCACAACTACTGAGCCTGCGTGCCACAACGACTGAAGCCTGCACACCTAGAGCCCGTGCTTCGCAACAAGAGGAGCCACCACAATGAGAAGCCCGCGCACCGCAACGAAGGGTAGCCCCCGCTCACAACTAGAGAAAGCCCGCCCGCAGCAACGAAGACCCAACACAGCCAAAAATAAATTAATTAATTTTTTTAAAAAGGTAGGGGCTTCCATGGTGGCGCAGTGGTTGAGAATCTGCCTGCCAATGCAGGGGACACGGGTTCGAACCCTGGTCTGGGAAGATCCCACATGCCGCGGAGCAACTGGGCCTGTGAGCCACAACTACTGAGCCTGCACGTCTGGAGCCCGTGCTCCGGCAACGGGAGAGGCTGCGACAGTGAGAGGCCCACGCACGGCGATGAAGAGGGGCCCCCGCTCACCACAACTAGAGAAAGCCCTCACACAGAAACGAAGACCCAACACAGCCAAAAATAAATTAATTAATTAATTTTTAAAAAAAGGTAGTATTTTATTAGATCAAAGACCTTTACATAAAATTTAAAAATACATTTGTGAAACGTTTCAAACATACCAAAAATAATATGATAGATGTAGATATACTTACTACTAAGAGTAAATAGATATTAACATTTTGCTATTTGTTAGATCCTGTTCAAAATGTTCCTGTTCCCTTAAATCTTCAACAATGCTTTGTGCTATTGATTTGTAAGATTTTACCAATACAAAGAGTCTAGATTGCTATTTCATTGTTTTAAATTTTGCCCCCCCACCGAAATAAATACCTGAACCTGACAATGAGCATCTTTTCACATGTTTAAGATTCATTCAGTTTCTCCTATCTGTGAATTACCTATTCATATTCTTTTCACATTTTTTGGTTGGGCTGTTTATATTTTTTCTTCTGATTTTTAGCAGTTCTTTATATATTGGGGGTACTAATCCTTTGCTTATCTTAATTGTATGCATCTGCTGTTTTAGTGGTCTCTTTTTCAGTTTTAAATTTTAATGGAAACAAATTTAGTGATCTTTCATTATGTTCTTTCCATGTCTTGCATAAGAAAACCTTCTCTACCTAATATCATAAAGATGGTTTAATATCTTGTTTTCTAAAAGCTTTACAGTTTTGCTTTTCACACTTCATCTTTATGTCATCTGGATACATAGATGACGTGTTTCTAGGCTCTTTACTCTGTTCCATTGGTCTATTTTTCTATCCTTACACTAATACCACAAAATTTTAATACCTATACTTTTTAGTAATTACATTGAAATTAAAAGAATTTTGCATGAAGAGTGCTTGATATTATTATCACATATAAATGTTTCTTGTTTTTGTAACATTTTGAGGCATAGGAATATTGGATCTAAGTTACTTAGGTAAAGTAGGTTAATGAAAATAACTTACTACAGATGAATGATTACATAGAACTAGTTAGGGGTCAAACATCTCTTGACTCATACCACATGGCAGGCAGTGTGCTAAATGCTAATTATTTCACATAATCATTAGTGGTATCAATATACCCATTTTCCAGACATGGTAATGAAGTGTTTATGGCATTCAACCTTAGACCTATTTGATACAAAACCCGTGTTTATGACCATTACACTTACTGCCCTCTCCTATGGGATCCCCTCCGTGATTTTATCTCACACAAAAAGAGTATATTGCCTTCAACCTGCATGACTTCACATTGTAGATGACTCATCAAAACCTGAGCCTCATTTCACCTGACACTGACATTTTCATGTTGAGTCACCTCTGCCCCTCTCCATGTCAGCCTCACCTGGGGCCTTGTCATCACCCAGAGTTGTTCCATTTCTAAAACCTTAAATTCAAATATCTCATTTTCTCACCTCAATCCTTGGCCCCTCTGCTGCCTTTCTGTTCATCAGCCCCTCCTGCATTTGCTGCCTTGCCTGATCAGCTTAGTTTCTGTGGTCCAACGTTTGAACCCTTTTGTGCCGTTTTCTGAATCAGCCTGTCTTTGCTCATGCAGCTGAATTGCAGAGTCCTGCTGAACGAAGTCATACAAGCACAAAGATTTGTGCCTCGTTAAGTGGGATGCAATGTATACACTCTCCTCCTATGTCTGGCTGATGCCCATCTATACTTTAGTTTCCACTTAGAGTCTACTCCCCCCGAAAGTCTTCTAAGCTCCCTGATTTAGGTGCTTCTGCTGAGCATTTCCATAGCAACACGTCGGTCACAATCACAGCAGTGTCACTCTGTGTAGGAGTGTATGTGTTCCTCCCTACCCCTACAAGATGTCAAGCTCCTTAAGGAAAGGGACTTTATCTCCTACTCATTATTGCATCTCTAATGCCTCTCACATTCACGACTGAATTAGACACCCAAGAGTCAGGGAATCTACCGAACTTGTCAATGAATATGTTTTAAATATCTGTAGATTCCAAAGTATTATATATGTGGGAAAGTACTTGTAACTTTTCAAAGCATTTTTAAACTTCTCAGTTTTGTGGGAAATCATTTTATTTGGTCTTGGTGAAATTTGACAAAAACAGAGATATATTCTGTAAGGATCTTTCTATTTGGGAGGCAGAAAAAGGGGAAACAATTTGGAAGACAATGGAAAGCTTGGTATACCTGGTATACTGGAGAAGTAGCTTATGAGTTTATCTGTTTGATGAAATAGTCCCTAGAGAAATCTTAGAATTTGAGAAAGAATGTACTGCCTCAGTTACTCAGGTGGACACTCTGGATTTTTTTTTAACTTTGTGTTTACCATGCCCTCTTGGATGTTTAATTAAACTTGATAACTAAAATGCAGAAATTACTGTCACAATTTCTATTTCTTAGTGGTTAAATCAAAGTGTTTTAAGAACAAATATCATAAATTACTAAATCCTTGAAGATAACAGGAAGAAGAAATATTAATTTGGTTTTGCCATGTATGTTTGTTTTAAAATTAAGTTTAATCACTCATTACCAAGTTTTTACTTCATGCCAAGCACTGTGCTTGGAGTTAATAAAACAAAGATAAATGATTTAAGCAGTCTCTGCTCTAAAGACAGAAATAATTATTTTGTGATTTTGTAATAGATAAAAAAAAATTTTTTTCTCTATAGAGGGAAAAAATTTTTACAGGAAAAAAAAAAATAGGGACTCTGCTGTCACCAAATACATTCCCTAGCTTCAAAGGGCAAAATAGGATATCCTTACTGTTGAAACCTGAAAAAAAATTCTGTAACTAGGTTTTTCAAAAGAGTTATGGCTCCAAGGTAGATGGGAACAATGGCCTCAACAAATGTTTATTGAATTTATTGAACAGAGTTACTAATTAATGCTGCTCCACAGAGCCAATGCCCAAGTACAGATTTACATGGAGTGTTCTTTTCTACACAGAATTTTGCCTGCTTTTTGTCATATTTGAGCTTAAGCAGGCCTTTATGCTGCGACTTCATTAATATTAGGTACTCAATACATGTGCATTGAAAGAATCTTAGGTTAAGCCATAGGAAACTGCCTTTTTTTGTACTTCAAAAACAGTCAACAGCAGCCAATTCCTATGGCTCAACCCAGCGTATATCACACTTCTGTGATGGGATGAACACTGGGATATTGGCAAGGAAAGAGAAGTTTTGTTCATTGTTCTGCAGGAGTTTGTCTTCATTGAGAAGCAAGAAACACCTAAGTGAAATGATCAGACTTTGTCCAAGAACTCAGGAGAAGGTCATCTTTAGAACAGCCATTTTTTTCATGATGTATAAGTTAATGAGAAGTCAGTGGTTTGGTTTTAGAGTTATGTGCCATATTAGTATACGTTAGATTCAGGCGTTTTTATAAACTGTAATTGCATGTGAACTTTGTATTCAATGTCTCTGGTCTTTGAGAAGTGAGGCAGAATGAAACACTCTATCTCAGTATGTCTTTTCTTTGCACAGTCCTGCTTTTAGCTGTGTAACTGCCTTCTAGATGATTCACAACTTTTTGGCACAATTTCTTATTATTTTTAACATTTATATTTTTCTCTGTAGTCCACAGTTTACATTTTAATAATTATTACTTTTATATTTTTATTATACCCTTAGGATATAGGTTTCATTTAATTTTTACCATTTTTAGATGATTAGAAGCAATGGTGTCTAACCATTTAAATAGCCTATTATGCTAAATTTGAACAAGTTGAAACTGTAACATAATTTTGGTATTTAAGGTTGATGAAAGAAGCTCTTTATGTAGGAAAAAAAAGATAGTAAGGTAAAAATTTGGGGACAGAATATGGCTAACCTTAAGGAAAGTAAGAACAGAAAAAAAAAAAAAGACTAGGTAGAGAAGTAATAGTTTCGAGTTGATAGGAGAGGGAGAAAAAAATTAAGATTTTGAAGGGCCGAAAAAAACTCCAGTACTATTTCTAAAGTCAATATTCTATGTATATTTGAAATATTTTCAATTGAAAAACTATAGAGGACAAAAGCTTATAGGCTAATACCTTAACTTTTTAGTATTCCTAGTCAATTTATAGGAAGGAGACGGAATATATACTCTGAGTATGATAACCTCTGGACTATAGAGATTTTGAAATGCGATCTCTGAACTTCCTATAATAGTTTGAAGGGTCTTCTGTTGCATATAAAAACTATCATTCCCATTGGAACATTTTGAATCTGATTCTTTTCCCTTTCTTGGGGAAAGGTAGTGATTTATTAAGTACCTAAATCTGAAACAATCATATATGACCTTTCCATAATCTTCCCTTATTTTTTCTAGTCACCTTCACTGGGTGACAGATTGTTGTTGGAAAGGACACCATTTTTTGCTTTTAGCTGGCTATAAGCAACTGGACTTGAGTTGTTTTATATGTAAATAAAAATGTTTGACTAAATTATCCTAAGAAGCGTCTTTGATCAAATCACATTCCATGCTAGTGTGCAGTGTTTCCATTGCTAGAACAGTGTTATTTCAAAAGAATACACAACTCAATATACAACAATACTCAATACACAACAGTGTGGTTTCTGTTATCTTTCCCTCTTCTTTTTATAGATAGTGTTAAGAAGGAATGTTCCCGAGAAGGGGACAATGTTTTCATTTTACGTACATTCTTATGTAGATATGGTGGTTGTTGATCTGTAGCCCCAGGCAAAGGGAATGTGAACAAAGACAGTTTTACCACATTAAAATGAAGATACGTATCTAGCCTGCTCCTATGAAACATTGCTGGCTTTGAGTAATAGTTATACATTCACTTGATTTCAAACAGGTAAATTTATACTCAGTTCACATCTGAATTCATAAGATTGTAACTATATGGTTCTATCTGAACTGAATTACTTTTCATTTCAGGAAAAGATTAAAGAGGATAAAAAAAAGTCAAGGTAAACAACAGGGGAGAGACTAAACCTCAGAGTTCCCTGTCAGATACTGTGATGACTATGGATTCTCAGAGTTTGAAAATGGGCTCATAACAGTTTATAAAGACTTAGCAGATTGGAAGTTCTTCCAAGTCAATAATTTCAGTGTTGTGCCATTTTAGAAAGAGGAGATGGCTCTTCTAATTTTCCTTTTTCCTATTTCTGAAGTTTATTATAGAAGAATGTTCATAAGAAGGGTAAAGAGACTGTTCAGTTTTTGTGCATTTTTATGTAGCTATGTTGATTGTTGGTCTCTGACCTAAGGGTTCCCTGACCTCTGAAAAAGATAATCAGCACATCAAAATGATTGTCCAGAGTCATTTGCTTTCTCTGAAACTTCCAGTCAGGAATACCAACTTCCCATGCTCTTCATTTTAACTTACAGATCAATAAACCCTGTCTGTGCACATCTGAATGTTTTGGGCATGCAACTGAACATGCTCTCTGCTACTCAAGCAAGGGATCGCAGGAAGTAGGGAGGTCAAGTGAAAAGAGAATAATAGAGAAGAGCCGGGGAGTAGAAGGAAGAAGCTAGGGCAGACTGTTCGAGAAAGTATATGCTACTTTTTATGTTAGAGCTTGTGTTATTTTTACGCTGATTAGCAATTGATTGTATAGGAATAAAAAAGTATTTTTCCCCATAAATGATGCAAGTCACCTAATTTAAAGATATTCAGGGTGACTATAAATTATTAAGAGAGTCATTATTAATGGCTTTTAAGAAATATATTAGCAATTTTGTACCTTAAAAATAATTTTATTTCCTGCAAAATTTCAGTTACAGGTAGCATACTGATAGTTATAGATAAAAGCACAAGTAAATACAGTTTACAAGCAAGTCAAAACTAAAGATGAAGTTGTAGTTTGTTTAATAAAAACCAAATTTGATTATGAAAATAATAAATGTTTATCATACAAACAGGCAGTACAAATATATAGAAAATGAAAGGAGAGGAGGCAGGTAACAAGTAAATGAATAAGTATAGAATTACAAGTCAGGGTTCATAATGTAGACTGTCTTGGCTGGACCCACTTGCTCAGCGTGTTTAAGCAAGTATAAAAAGCTCAGTAGGATGGAACAGTGAGCAAGTGTGAGATTGGAACAAGATGAGATTGGAGAGTTATCAGGAGCCTGAAAATATATGGTTTTATGGGCTGTGGCCAGAAGGTCAGATTTAATTCTGAGTGCAGTGGGAAGGGTTTTACATAGGAGAATGCTATTTTATAATATATATTTTTAAAATGTATTTATATATTTTTAATATATTTATATTTATTTAAATATATATATTTACATGAAAGCAAGTTATTTAGAGAGATATACATTCCATAGGCAGAATGCAGACCATCTCAGGCAAGAGAGGTCATAATTTACATTTTAAAAAGTCATTCAGGTGGCTTTGTGCAGGACAGTCAAGGATTATAAGAGTGGATGAGGAAAGGCCAATTTGAAACATAAGTTTTGAATATGGGAGGAAGTAAAAATGGGAAGAAATGGTTGACTAGAGAGCTGATTTGGGTGTAATTCAGTGTGTGTGTGTATGTGTGTGTGTGTGTGTGTGTATTTGGAAGGGTGGCTATTGGGAGAGGATAGCTACCTTTTTCCGTCTTTCTTCCAAAAGAATTCATCAAGACAAAGAACACAGTCTTTGTCACCAAGGTGGTCACAGTCTAATATATAAATTCTACAAAGGCTGTACATAAGAAGATGCTTATGGTCTAGTATTTACATTTGATACTAGCTAGATAAGTAATTTTGGTGCGGTAAGTGGTATTGAAGCAGGAAGCATGAGCGTCTAAGGGAGCATATGTTTCAGGCACTTAAACTCACACTTAAGAGAATGTTAGAAGGTTTTTTAGCAGAAGTCATATTTGAGTTTTAAAAAAATGACAGGAGTGAGTTAGATTCCCCCCCTCCTTGGGTGCGTTGTAACCTGGGTGTACAGACAACAGCAAGTATATGCCAAGAAGAAGGGGCAGCATGTTAATGAGAACTTGACCTGTTTAATAAATTTCAAACAATTCAACAGGATGCATGTATGAAAGGACTGATGAAATGGGCCAGACTCTCAAGACTGCGTATATCAATTTAAAATTTATCAGTTGCTTTCATGCGATGTCACTGGCCATGTTTCTGTCCCTCAAGTACTTCAAGGTCATTGCAGTCTGAGTCTTCATGTTTATTGTCTTGCTTGCCTGTTTAATTACCACCTTCCACCTCCCAACCCCCAGCTGTGCCCCAAATGATCACTGCTTTCTCCTCAGGTCTTAAACTTCACCTGATCACTTTCTAAGGAAATGCGTCCTCACCACTCAAACATACACCCTCGTCACTCTCTAATCCAGTACCTTTCTCTAAACTCTTCTTTATATAACTTCAATCTGGTATTACTGCATTTGTTCATTTGTTTCTATGTTTGTCTTCTCCACTAAAACATGAGCTTTATGAACTCATTCTTATTTACAGCTGCAATCCCAGTGGCTAGGCCAGTACCTGCACATGATGAATAATCTGTAAATATTTGTTGAATAAATGAATGAACTCATAGAACAAAGAATGGAAACGAGGTTATTGCAGAGTGCCCTTAATCATTTTTACTTTTACTTTATCTTATTCCTTAGATAGCCTTTAAGACTGGATTATTAAAGGTTTAATTTTGGTTGCAAGAAAGAGACATGCTGAGTTGTTTGGGAGATGCGGGTTTCTGCTCAGAGGGTAAGAAAACAGCCCAGGAAATCTTCTCAATAGTCACTCCATATCTCAGTACTTTCCATGAAGGGGAAAGGTACAGCAGGCTATATAAGAATCTCTCAGGACCAACAGTTCTGGAAACTAGTAATCCCAGTCATCTCTTCTTCTCTAAAGTCAGAAACCACTGTTCCCTGTTGACCTGTATCTACCTGCTGCTTTCATGTTGTGAGAGCAAATTGGACTGTCTTGTTTCTCATCCTCCACTGAGGGCCGCCCCTTTGGGCAGTCTCCCTTCAATGCTCCTTTTCAGCCACCCGTGTCTCACATGGTCAGCCTATTCATTGCAACCTTGGGATTAATCACCATCCCTGATCCACTCGGGTGTGGTCAGAATAGCAGAATGATGTGGTTTAAGTGATACTAACTTACTGTAGAAAGAACTTCATGTGGCCACTTGTTCACAGATCCACAGAACTGCATGGGGACGTGTCAGTCACTGAGAGTTCCATAGCTTGTCAAGAATAATTTTTTTTTTTGAAGTTGAGGAGCTCAAGCCTCTGTCTTTAGAATACACCAGTGGGAGTTATTATTCTCCTCCTAGAATTTAGTAAATCTTGGGGAGCTCTCAATCTTTCCCCACCTGAAGGAGAGTTCTTCCTCCTCTTTTCCTGCTCCTCAGGATAACACTGCATACCCAGCAGGGATTCAGATGATCCCCAAACACATATCAGTTGATATCAGGAGACCTCTCTCTGCCACAACCTTGTACCCTGCAGGTTGCAGAGAATGACTGGCCTGTACCCTGGAGGACTGAACTAGGAGGCAAGTCTAAGAGTTTTATAAGGTAGAAACATAGGTGGTTGGACTAGGTGACAGAGCTCTTACCTTGAAGTTGTGTAATTGTGTTCTCTTCCTGTCTTTAAAGAAGATCCTGAGATGATAGCTCAGGCTGTGCTCCTCAGACAGCTCTCCTCCCACCCCTAGGAGTGGTTGTTTTCTAGGGCTCTGACAAATGGCACAAGCTTTGAGAGCTTTGATTTTGTTTAAGATTTTAGGGAAACCTCATTTTTTTGTCACTAAAACATACTTATTCAACAGAACAGAATGTTAAATTTGCATGGATTTTAAAGTAACACATGAAATTGTATAGTTCTTTTATAATTGGTAGCCTATAAAATCTTTTTAATAAATAGAAAAAATTTCCAAAAGGAATTATTATATCTTTCACCCTTGATTCATTAATACTCCAATAGACAGTGCCAAAGAGTGACTAGGCAGTGCTTATAAAGTTGGAGGAAAGTATCTCTGTCTGATGCTTGTTTTTATGTGAGCAGTGACGGTGCTGTTTCCTTCACTTGACTCATCATTGTTTATAAAAGTAAAGTAGGATCCTCTGGGTGAAAATCTTCAAAATCATTGAGTGTTCCCTGTGTGAACAATTAGTTCTTTAGACCAGTTTGTTTTCCACCAACTTGTCTGCTTCTGTTGTAACAGATGGTTTCCATTATAAGGCTCCACGTGCTCCTCCATGAAGATCAGTAAGTGAAGGAAGGTGCACGGCTTCGCTGGGAAGAGCCCTGGAAGATGTGATGGGCAGGGGAAGCCCAGCATCCCAGTCTGCCTCACTTGCC
Organism: Balaenoptera musculus; assembly: GCF_009873245.2. NCBI lineage: Eukaryota > Metazoa > Chordata > Mammalia > Artiodactyla > Balaenopteridae > Balaenoptera > Balaenoptera musculus. The sequence goes on along the minus strand of NC_045785.1, from coordinate 94,616,176 downwards.
AGCAGTTCAGTCGACTCAGCCTGATCATCAGACCTGCTGGTTAGATTGTAAACTTGCATCAGGAAGAGCTGAGATGTTAAAGAGGATCTAGTTGGCAAGAGGCCAGGCAGCACAGTTGTCTCAAATGCAAGTTTGGAAGTGGTGGATGTTGGTCATGGGGCCTGCTGATGTCCCCATGAGGATGTGATTCCCACACCTGTCTAGGATTTGGAAACCACACCTAGGAGACTTACAGAAAAGATAAGATACATTATTTCAGGGTCCTACTGAAGACTTAGCAAAACAATTCCCTGAAATTTTTATTAATAGGCGTATTTGGAAAAAGGTCCCCCTGGACAAGAGCCCATGCCCAATGGTATTACTGTCTTTAGTTCACCTGTCTACTCAGTGCACTATAGGCTCTTTGAGGGCAGGAAGCCTGGCCTTGCTCTGTTCTCAGACCACCGTGCCCAGCACTTAGGGAGTGCTTCAGACATTTAAGGAATGAATGAATATGTTATGCTTGTGATCAGTTTCCCAGGATAAACTAACCACATCCTCTGACATCTGGCAAAACTAATTATTTTTTAATGTGGCTGTGTTTAGATTTTAAATTAGGCCTCAGAGGTGAAAGGCCAGTACCATTACTGACAGCTCATTTATCTAGTACACAGCACTCTGCTCTAAGTTATTGCCCCGGGGAAAGCCATTGCATTAGGGCAGTGATATCAGCCCCCTGAATAGATACTAATCTCTATTGTGACGGTTACTCTTCTCAGAAGCCACAGTGGCTGATACAGGTACAGTAGGCTAAGTTCATTGAGGGTTTATGTGTAAATTATCAGTGAAATAGTTTATATCTAGCAAATTTCCAATAGAACTCTACCTAGAATTAACTCCTTTTTAAAAAGTAAATTTTAAATCATTTCTTGGCATATATCACTCTTAGTGGTATTGAATTCAGATTTGAAAGGAAATCTTGCTTCAGATCCCCTTTTTAAAAACACCTTTGTATTGTTTTAGAAAACGCTAGCATTCCACATAATTTACATTGGCTTCAGTTTTATTTAACGAGAACCCCATGACTATTACTGGAGTATAACCGTCATTTTAATATTGTTGATCCTTCTGTTTGTTAATTCTTCGTGCATAAGGATGACTTGGGGACCTTGTCTGATGCCAAGACTAAGCATAATTGCTAGTGTGAACAAAAGTTAAAGGGCACAATTGTCCACAAGTTATACATTAAGGATATAGTTGGCTGTACATCAGAGCATTTGTTGAAGGGAATAAAACAAGCTGAAATGACTAAACATTTGGCAGGAGATCTAATTTTGTCTCAGCCATTTTAACTATATTCCCTTAGATAAGGATTATTGATTATATAAAGTTTTGGGAACTTCCACAGTTGCTTACCTGTACATGTTGGCATTACATATGATTATTTTGCATTTAATATCTGAAGGTAGTTGCAGTATAACTTTTCAGATTTTGAAGAGCAGCCTTGTAATTATACCAATATATCCATTATAAATTCAGTTCTGGAGCAGAAAGAAACTAAACAACTATTGGGTCCATGTCTAACCAAGAAGAAAAAAGCAGCTTTCTGGGATGAGTTATGAGTTTATAATATAATGGAATTTACATGTTTTTTTTTTGTTTTTTTTTTTTTTTATTTATTTTATTTATTTATTTATGGCTGTGTTGGGTCTTCATTTCTGTGCGAGGGCTTTCTCTAGTTGTGGCAAGCGGGGGCCACTCTTCATCGCGGTGCGCGGGCCTCTCACTATCGCGGCCTCTCTGGCTGCGGAGCACAGGCTCCAGACGCGCAGGCTCAGCAATTGTGGCTCACGGGCCCAGTCGCTCCGCGGCATGTGGGATCTTCCCAGACCAGGGCTCGAACCCGTGTCCTCTGCATTGGCAGGCAGATTCTCAACCACTGCGCCACCAGGGAAGCCCAATTTACATGTTTTAATCAGTTTTTAGAATAACTTTTAGCTATTTATTTCTGATTGCTCAGCATCAGTGAGGGAAACTACAGTTCTGCTTTTGTAGTTTTATACTGTTTTGCATCTCAGAATGCCTTGAAGTATGGATAACCAAAGGAAAATAAGATTTTTTTTTTTAAATGAGGAACTAGGAATTTTAAGCCTGAACAAATTTTGAAAGGCTAATCTATAAAAAGGAGAATTGCCTTCTTCAGCATAATTCCAGATGGAAGGAGGCAGGTCAGTGGAGAGAAGTTAGAGTTTTGAGTAAGTTTCAGATACAGCTTGTTAATAAACTATATGCAACAATGACAGAGTTGTCATAGGAACGTGTAGTGAATGTTCTGTCCTGGACATTTTTAAACAGAGGTTAAAACCTGTCAGATATTTTATAAGGGGAGAAGAAAACCTACATTAAATCAACACTAAATGGCTATTTGAAATATGAACATCTGTAAATCTAATTTCTTCTCTCTTCTTGATCTCATTTACGAGGTGTGAATGCCTGCTTTGGCAGTAGATTGTGTCAACAATTATACTGATGGCTGAGTGCTGACATGAAGTTTAACCCACTCCCTCTCTTCTTATTTTAATTGCATTTTTATCTCTCAGTTAATGTGATTATGTTCATATTCTTAGCAATGTCACCGCGTCTTTTTTTTAATAAAAGGAAGGAATATAAAGGGCCCTTTTAGAAAGCAACCATTCATCCCACGAGTACTGTAAAACTTCTACTATATGCAGGTGTCAGAAGCAAGGGGCAGAGTGTCAGAATTCATCCTGTCCCTGTGCCCTTGTTTCATTCCTTTTATCTTTCCATCTCCATAGATAGCCCTGTAGCCCTGACAGGTCATCCTGAAATGAGACGTGCTGACCAATCAGAAATAAATAGCCAAAGATGATCCTAACAAATGACTAAAAGATATAAATTCCATTATAAGTCCATAACTCATCCCACAAAAGAGCATACGAGTCAGATAAACATTGTATTTTGCAAATCACGTATGGCTGAATTCAGGCCAGTAGCAATGTCCTTTTGACTATTACCTGGGCTCAACCATAATTCTTGGCGAGGGTCACACAATTTTTGTTTTAGGAATGAGATCAGCAACACACACTATGCTCGTGTGCTACTCAATCAACTTTCCAAAAGAAGCTCATAACCAAGAAGAAAGTAATAGCAGAAAAGATAGAGTCAATGAAAAAGATCAGGAATAAATAAGACTATGAAAACCAAGTCCATCATTCTGAAGGTTGCTTAGTCCAAAGTAAATCGTAAGACTAGTACTTGGGTCTCATTTCTTGACCAAAGTATATTAATATATGTACTACTTTCAGTTTTCAATATCATGATTTTAGTAGGTCATGTGTTACGGGCATTCTAGTCCAGTAAAAAAGATAAATGAGGCAACATTGTTCTATACCTGACACTTCATAGCCTTTGTATGTAGCCTGGGCATTCTGTATTTTAATCCCTAATCTATATTTGGCTGGTGAAATGTCATCAAACTTAATTTTTCTTCTTAAATACTCTATGCATTTTCAATCATTTCTTCTTGAGAATAACTTGGACATATCAGCAATAAGAGAACTACTGTTTCCACCATCTGTCACATGGCACTGCTTCTTTTTCACCCTGTGAGCCTTGTCTACAGAGACAATTGCAGTGAAGGCCAGGGCCCTTCCCACTACTCACCTCGTCCCAGTATTTAAGGTCACGTCAGCTCTTTCAGGTTTAAAAACTCTTCTTTCTTGCCTTCAGCCTTTATCTAAAAATTGACATAAAAACAAAATTATCAAGGGATCCTTCTAAACAAAATGCTTTCCTTGCTGTAGCAGTGCTCAGGAAAACTGAGGCTAACTGCAATTCTGGCCCCTCAACATGGGATAACTATCATGCAAACCATCCTCCTTTGAAAAAATTCTGCTTTAGACGGCATCCTCTTCCATATGTTGAACTTCTAAATCCATTTTGGTGTGCATGGGATATTTAGGTTCCATTTTATATTAACAACAGTATCTTAATAAAAACTGTAAAATAAGCTCTTTCTATGCTCCGGGAATTTACAGTGTGTTAAGATTGAGTCTGATAAACACTTGTCTGAGAAGAGTTCTCTTCAAGTGTTGTTTTGGAAAAGACAATAAAGTCTGCTGTTTGGGTGAGGGCGCCGCCACCTTATACCATCTGGTGGAGAAATACTCCATGAGAGATATGGGATCAAAGTCATCCCTCTGGGGTTCTGTGGCACAAGAACTGAAGGAAGGGGAGATGTGGCAGCTCATAACATGTCTTGGCAGTTAACAGCCGTTCAACTGGGGTGAAGGGCACGTTGCTTTTCAGCCCTTCTGCCTTCAGATTGACTGGGTTGTTGAGAAAGTGTTGACTAAAACTTTTCAGTTCTGTTTAGTTTATAGCCACACTTGTTTTCTCCCTTCCTGGCATGGTTATTGAAAAATAGATTTTGAGGACTTCATTAAACTGTTTGCTGGAGCATTTCATTTAGATATCGAGGTCCTTCCAAGGTAACTTGGACACCTAGAACTGAATGACTGTCATTCATCCTCCTCTATTTAGTGCAACATTTCCAGCCAGTTATAGCTTCACTGTGTTCAATCATTAGAATAAAAATTCTTGAAGTGTAATAAGCGATGACTTAAGTGCCTCAACTTGTAACAGATACCCTGTTTATGAGCGATCTGTCTCGTAGGCAGGAGCAGTTTTTCCACCTCCAGATGAAAAGGTGACTGTGAGGTGGTCCATTTGTGAGCAGTGCCGATGCAGTCAGGCCCGGGTGCAGTTGAAGCTGCCGTTCGCAAAAATGAAATACTGAACTGAGGCCTTCATTGCCCATTCCAAGAAATACAGCAAAAAGGCCTGGATCTGTATTTCAAGTCTTGTTGATACTATTGGCTTAGACATGTTCCTGTTATTGGGTCTCTTTTGCAAGCCTAAATTTGAGCCTGAAGAATTTCTCCATATAAATGTCTTAAGTATTGCAGTGGCACATCCATCACCTCTTTGCTTTTGAATTACAAAGATAACCTTAAGATATGAGCCTTATACTGGGCAATGTGATACGTACACAGAAAGGGTGAGCCTCCTTAGTGATGAAATCAGCCAATGCCCAAGAGGAAAATAATAGGCAGAAAGGATAGAGAGGATGAAAAAATTGATTCTTTTCCATTAAACTGTACGTGACGTGTTTTTTATGAAGCAGGCGTCAGCTGAAAGAAATACTTGTTCAACTAAAAAGAGATTGATGGTGAGGGAGAGGAAAAGAATGTAAGGAATCAGGGGATAAATATGTGTCTTATTCCATAACCATCTCCAATAATGAGAAAGTTGAAAAGCATTCCATTGTGGTTACCTCAAATGTTTCCTTGGACTTGGTGCTCTTAAAACTCTTTAATGTTAATAATAGCTTTGGTTTTTTTAAAAGTGCATTTGGACTTCACACTTTATAATTTTCTCAATTCTAAGAGTCGTGTTGCTTATTTTCAGGTTTACCAAAGATGCAGGCCATTAGGAACTATACTGGAATGCCAGCCCCCGCTCTTCATGAAGGACCCCCGTTACACATCCAGGCAGGGGATACAGTTGAACTTCTGAGAGGAGATGCACACAGTCTGTTTTGGCAGGTACTATCCACATTACAGTTTTTTAGATTTAACGGATGATTTATTACCACTTGGAGAATAAAGCTCTTGTCTTTAGAAACTGATTGTATGCTTTCAGCTTCAGAAATTTTACATGATGTGAGGAAAAATTTTTTTTATTCACCACTCTCAAATTTACCAATGCTAAAGTGGCAATGAGTGTTAGAACACTAAAGAAAATAGTATCTGTGCTATGAATCAGAATTACCATTTATATTAAGAATTCGTACTTTGACAGAGCATTTTTCCCACAAGTAGGACCTTGGGTATCATCTAATTCACATGGCTTTCACATATTAGCACTTCACTTCAGAGGAACTACCCTACTAGCTTGCCAGTGGCCATTTCTGGCCATATTTCATTTGTGCCTACTCACAGTAATACCTGAAGCTATTAGAGGTACCATAGGCATTATTTATGAAATAAATAAAATGTGAAAAGTAAGTGAGTATGTTGATGTTTGCTGGTGATGAAATCTCTCTTATCCAGTTAGCTTGCTTTGGTTCAAGGGTTTTGTTAACTGAGGTAAATATGGTATAGTGTTAAGATTCGATAGAGCTTGATGGTAGAACATTGCTGTTCATTAAATTATTCTGTATTTTCATGTATATGTTAGAAATACTTCCCAACATCTTAAAGAAAGAGTGTTAAAAGTGTTGTGTGTTGAGGAAGAAAAGGGTGGGATCAAGAGAAAGCTTAGCACATGAGTGAAATTTTCTAGGGGTGAAGAGACCAGAAAAGGACTGTTAGATAATAATCCATTGAGCACATGTGTAAATGATAGCTATTTTGTTTGTACAAAACTATCTTATTGTCTGCCATCTTGGTATAGAAGAATGCCCCTAAGTTGGACATTTAGCTCCAACCACATTTCAGTTTCTGTAGCCAGTGGCTTTTCCAGAGCTCCACCATCTTTCTTAAGTATCCTACTCTTCTCATACCTCATTCTTCCCAAAAAAGGAAGAGAGAATGACAAACTTAAATTCTACTAACTCTTCCATCCACTCCTGCATCTCCCAGCCCAACCACAAAACACACCTTGTGTACGCATAAGAGTCCTCTTATTCAAGGCTTACCTTTTGCTTGGAGTTTTCCATCCCACATTTCATCAGTTGGCTCTTGACCCCTACATTTTCAATTTCATTCTCTCCACTGGCTCCTTTTCTATAGCTTATAAATATGCTCAAGCTCCTCCTATCTAAAACACATATAACTCAACATGTTGTCTAGTTATGTCAGTCTCCTGCTCCCTCACTCCCTCTCATCCTCTCCCTCTCCCATTCCCATAGCTGAACTTCTTGAGAGAGTAGTCTGTACTCAGTCTCTGCCTCCTTATGTCCTATTCATAATGCAGTCTCCTGCAGAAACTACTGCAGAAACTACTCCTACTTGGATTACTAATACCACTTTAAAAAAAATAACAACAACTTTGAGATTATATAATCAAGTACACATACTTAAAGTGCAGTTGAATTTGATAAGTTTTGTCAAATGTATATATAAGTGAAAGCACTGCTACAGTCAAGATGATAAAATCAGCCCCCAAAGTTTTTGTGTGCCCCTTTGTAATCTCCCTCCTGCCTCTGCTTGTTGCCCTTCCCCAACCCCCAGCCAACCATAGTTCTGCTTTCACACTATGAATTTGCATTTTTCAGAATTTTATATCGTACATCATATAGTATGTATTCTTTTTTGTATGGCTTCTTTCACTTAACTATCTTGAGATTAAAACATGTTACTTTGTGTAACAATAGTTCTATCATTGTTTTAAAACTGCTTTATTGAGGTATGATTAACATACAAAAAGCTGTACATACTTAATGCATACAGCTTGATGAGTTTGGAGAAACTATCGCCACAATTTATGCCATAAACATACCCATCACTTCTAAAAGTTTCCTCCTATCCTCTTTATTTTTTATTTTATAGTTTGTGATTAACAACATTCAACATTAAGACCTACCCTATTAGCAAATTTTTAAGTATATAGTACAGTATTACTAACTATAAACTCTGTGCTGTACAGTAGAACTCTAGCAGTTATCCGTCTTGCATAACTAAAACTTGTACCCTTGACTACTCCATCCCCATTTCCCCCTTCCCCCATTCTTTGGCCACCCCTGTTCTACTCTCTGCTTCTATGAGTTCGACTATTTTAGATTCCTCATATAAGTACAGGAAAGACTTGGAAGCAACCTAAATATCCATCAATGGATGAATGAGTAAATTAAGAAAATGTGGTATATAACATAATGGAATACTATTCAGACTTTGAAAAGAAGGAAATCCTCCCATTTGCAAAAACATGGAAGAACTTGGGCGACATAATACTAAGGGAAAGAAGTTCTTTCTTTTTATTGCTGATTATTATTCCAGGTATGGGTTTAGCACAGTTTATCCAGTAGCCTATTGAGGGGCTTTCAGGTTATTACTGTTTTGGGCTGTAAAAAATAAGCCGCTATGGGGAAGACCTTCAAGATGGCGGAGGGGTTAGAGGTGGAGATCACCTTCCTCCCCACAAATACATGAAAAATACATCTACATGTGGAACAACTCCTACAGAACACCTTATGAACGCTGGCAGAAGACCTCAGACCTCCTAAAAGGCAAGGAACTCCACACGTACCTGGGTAGGGCAAAAGAAAAAAGAAAAAACAGAGGCAAAAGAATAGGGACGGGACCTGCACCTCGGGGAGGGAGCTGTGAAGGAGGAAAGGTTTCCACACACTAGGAAGCCCCTTCGCGGGCGGAGACTGCGGGTGGCGGAGGGGGGAAGCTTCGGAGCCATGGAGGAGAGCGCAGCAACAGGGGTGCGGAGGGCAGAGCGGAGAGGTTCCCGCACAGAGGATCGGTGCCGACCAGCACTCACCAGCCCGAGAGGCTTGTCTGCTCACCCGTCGGGGTGGGCGGGGGCTGGGAGCTGAGGCTCGGGCTTCGGACGTCGGATCGCAGGGAGAGGACAGGGGTTGGCTGCGTGTACACAGCCTGAAGGGGTTAGTGCACCAGAGCTAACTGGGAGAGAGACCGGGAAAAAATCTGGAACTGCCTAAGAGGCAAAAGACCATTGTTTTGGGGTGCGCGAGGAGAGGGGATTCAGAGCACTGCCTAAATGAGCTCCAGAGACGGGCGCGAGCCACGGCTATCAGCACGGACCCCAGAGATGGGCATGAAATGCTAAGGCTGCTGCTGCTGCAGCCACCAAGAAGCCTGTGTGCAAGCACAGGTCACTCTCCACACCGCCCCTCCCGGGAACCTGTGCAGCCCGCAACTACCAGGGTCCCGTGATCCAGGGACAACTTACTCAGGAGAACACACAGCATGCCTCAGGCTGTGGCAACGTCACACCGGCCTCTGCCGCTGCAGGCTCGCCCCGCATTCTGTACTCCTCCCTCTCCCCAGCCTGAGTGAGCCAGAGCCCCCTAATCAGCCGCTCCTTAAACCCCCTCCTGTCTGGGCGAAGAAAAGACGCCAGGGGACGACCTATACGCAGAGGCGGGGCCAAATTCAAAGCTGAACCCCGGGAGCTGTGCGAACAAAGAAAAGAAAGGGAAATTTCTCCCAGCAGCCTCAGGAGCAGCTGATTAAATCTCCGCAATCAACTTGATGTACCCTGCATCTGTGGAATACCTAAATAGACAATGACTCATCCCAAAATTGAGGTGGTGGACTTTGGGAGCAAATGTAGACTTGGGGTTTGTTGTATGTGACTGACGAGTTTCTGATTTTTATGTTTATCTTAGTATAGTTTTTAGCTCCTGTTATCATTGCAGGATTTGTTTATTGGTTTGGTTGCCCTCCTCTTTTTTTATTTTTTCATTTTAATAATACTGTTTTATTTTTTATCTTAATAGCTATTTTATTTTATTATTTTTTTCTTTCTTTCTTTTTTTTCTCCATTTTCTTCTAAGCCGTGTGGCTGACAGAATCTTGGTGCTCCGGCCAGGTGTCAGGCCTGAGCCTCTGAGGTGTGAGAGCTGAGTTCAGGACATTGGTTCACCAGAAACCTCCTGGCCTCACATAACATCAGTCAGCGAGAGCTCTCCCAGATATATCCGTCTCAACACTAAGACCCAGCTCCATTCAATGACTAGCAAGCTCAAGTGCTGGACACCCCATGCCAAACGACTAGCAAGACAGGAACACAACTCCACCCATTAACAGAGAGGCTGCCTAAAATCATAATAAGTTCACAGACACCCCAAAACACACCACTGGATGTGGTCCTGCCCACCAGAAAGACAAGATCCAGCCTCATCCACCAGGACACAGGCACCAGTCCCCTCCACCAGGAAGCCTACACAACCCGCTGTGGGCAGACACCAAAAACAGCGGGAAATACGAACCTGCAGCCTGTGAAAAGGAGACCCCAAACACAGTAAGTTAAGCAAAATGAGAAGGCAGAGAAATACGCAGCAGATGAAGGAGCAAGGTAAAAACCCATCAGACCAAACAAATAAAGAGGAAATAGGCAGTCTACCTGAAAAAGAATTCACAGTACTGATAGTAAAGATGATCCAAAATCTTGGAAACAGAATGGAGAAAATACAAGAAATGTTTAACAAGGACCTAGAAGAAATATAGAGCAAACAAACAATGATGAACAACACAATAAATGAAATTAAAAATTCTCTAGAAGGAATCAATAGCAGAAGAACTGAGGCAGAACAACGGATAAGTGACCTGGAAGATAGAATAGTGGAAATAACTACCGCAGAGCAGAATAAAGAAAAAAGAATGAAAAGAATTGAGGACAGTCTCAGAGACCGCTGGGACAACATTAAACGCACCAACATTTGAATTATAGGGGTCCCAGAAGAAGAAGAGAAAAAGAAAGGGACTGAGAAAGTATTTAAAGAAATTATAGTTGAAAACTTCCCTAATATGGGAAAGGAAACAGTCAATCAAGTCCAGGAAGCACAGAGGGTTCCACACAGAATAAATCCAAAGAGAAACACACCAAGACACATTAATCAAACTATCAAAAATTGAATACAAAGAAAAAATATTAAAAGCAGCAAGAGAAAAATAACATACAGGGGAATCCCCATAAGGTTAACAGCTCATCTTTCAGCAGAAACTCTGCAAGCCAGAAGGGAGTGACAGGACGTATTTAAAGTGATGAAAGAGAAAAACCTACAACCAAGATTATGCTACCCAGCAAGGATCTCATTCAGATTTGACAGAGAAATTAAAACCTTTACAGAGAAGCAAAAGCTAAGAGAATTCAGCACCACCAAACCAGCTTTACAACAAATACTAAATGAAATTCTCTAGGCAGGAAACAAGAGAGAAGGAAAAGACCTACGAAAACAAACCCAAAACAATTAAGAAAATGGTAATAGGAACATACATATTGATAATTACCTTAAATGTAAATGGATTAAATGCTCCAACCAAAAGACATAGACTGGCTGAATGGATCGAAAAACAAGACCCGTATATATGCTGTCTACAACAGACCCACTTCAGACCTAGGGACATATACAGACTGAAAGTGAGGGGATGGAAAAAGATATTCCATGCAAATGGAAATCAAAAGAAAACATGAGTAGCAATTCTCATATCAGACAAAATAGACTTTAAAATAAAGACTATTACAAGAGACCAAGAAGGACACTACATAATGATCAAGGGATCAATCCAAGAATAAGATATAACAATTGTAAATATTTATGCACCCAACACAGGAGCACCTCAATACATAAGGCAAATACTAACAGCCATAAAAGGGGAAATCAACAATAACACAAACATAGTAGGGGACTTTAACACCCCACTTTCACCAATGGACAGATCATCCAAAATGAAAATAAATAAGGAAACACATGCTTTAAATGATACATTAAACAAGATGGACTTCATTGATATTTATAGGACATTCCATCCAAAAACAACAGAATACACTTTCTTCTCAAGTGCTCATGGAACATTCTCCAGGATAGATCATATCTTGGGTCACAAATCAAGCCTTGGTAAATTTAAGAAAATTGAAATCGTATCAAGTATCTTTTCCGACCACAACGCTATGAGACTAGATATCAATTACAGGAAAAAAAACTGTAAAAATACAAGCACAGGGAGGCTAAACAATACACTACTAAATACCCAAGAGATCACTGAAGAAATCAAAGAATACCTAGAAACAAATGACAATGAAAACACGATGACCCAAAACCTATGGGATGCAACAAAAGCAGTTCTAACAGGGAAGTTTATAGCAATAGAGTCCTACCTCAAGAAATAAGAAAAATCTCAAATAAACAATTCAACCTTACACCTAAAGCAATTAGAGAAAGAAGAACAAAAATGCGCCAAAGTTAGCAGAAGGAAAGAAATCATAAAGATCAGATCAGAAATAAATGAAAAAGAAATGAAGGAAACAATAGCAAAGATCAATAAAACTAAAAGCTGGTTCTTTGAGAAGATAAACAAAATTGATAAATCATTAGCCAAACTCATCAAGAAAAATAGGGAGAAGACTCAAATCAACAGAATTAGAAATGAAAAAGTAGAAGTAACAACTGATGCTGCAGAAATACAAAGGATCATGAGAGATTACTACAAGCAACTATATGCCAATAAAATGGACAACCTGGAAAAAATGGACAAATTCTTAGAAAAGCACAACCTTTCGAGACTAAACCAGGAAGAAATAGAAAATATAAACAGACCAATCACAAGCACTGAAATTGAAACTGTGATTAAAAGTCTTCCATCAAACAAAAGCCCAGGACCAGATAGCTTTACAGGTGAATTCTATCAGAGATTTAGAAAAGAGCTAACACCTATCCTTCTCAAACTCTTCCAAAATATACCAGAGGGAGGAACACTCCCGCACTCATTCTATGAGGCCACCATCACCCTGATACCAAAACCAGACAAAGATGTCACAAAAAAAGAAAACTACAGGCCAATATCACTGATGAACATAGATGCAAAAATCCTCAGCAAAATACTAGCAAACGGAATCCAACAGCACATTAAAAGGATCATATACCATGATCAAGTGGGGTTTATCCCAGGAATGCAAGGATTCTTCAATATATGCAAATCAATCAATGTGATACACCATATTAACAAATTGGAGAATAAAAACCATATGATCATCTCAATAGATGCAGAAAAAGCTTTTGACAAAATTCAACACGAATTTATGATAAAAACTCTCCAGAAAGTAGGCATAGAGGGAACTTACCTCAACATAGTAAAGGCCATATATGACAAAACCACAGCCAACATCGTTCTCAGTGGTGAAAAACTGAAACCGTTTCCACTAAGATCAGGAACAAGACAAGATTGCCCACTCTCACCACTGTTATTCAACATAGTTTGGGAAGTTTTAGCCACAGCATTCAGGGAAGAAAAAGAAATAAAAGGAATACAAATCAGAAAAGAAGAAGTAAAACTGTCACTGTTTGCAGATGACATGATACTATACATAGAGAATCCTAAAGATGCTACCAGAAAACTACTAGAGCTAATCAATGAATTTGGTAAAGTAGCAGGATACAAAATGAATGCACAGAAATCTCTTGCATTCCCATACACTAATGATGAAAAATCTGAAAGAGAAATTAAGGAAATACTCCCATTTACCACTGCAACAAAAAGAATAAAATACCTAGGAATAAACCTACCTAAGGAGACAAAAGACCTGTATGCAGAAAACTATAAGACACTGATGAAAGAAATTAATGATGATACAAACAGGTGGAGAGATATACCATGTTCCTGGATTGGAAGAATCAACATTGTGAAAATGACTCTACTACCCGAAGCAATCTATAGATTCAATGCAATCCCTCTCAAACTGCCAATGGCATTTTTCACAGAACTAGAACAAAAAATTTCACAATTTGTATGGAAACACAAAAGACCCCGAATAGCCAAAGCAATCTTGAGAAAGAAAAACGGAGCTGGAGGAATCAGGCTACCTAACTTCAGACTCTACTACAAAGCTACAGTAATCAGGACAGTATGTTACTGGCACAAAAACAGCAATATAGATCAGTGAAACAGGATAGAAAGCCCAGAGATAAACCCACACACATATGGTCACCTTATCTTTGATAAGGGAGGCAAGAATATACAGTGGAGAAAAGACAGCCTCTTCAATAAGTGGTGCTGGGAAAACTGGACAGCTACATGTATAAGTATGAAATTAGAACACTCCCTAACACCATACACAAAAATAAACTCCAAATGGATTAAAGACCTAAATGTAAGGCCAGACACTATAAAACTCTTAGAGGAAAACATAGGCAGAACACTCTGTGACATAAATCACAGCAAGATCCTTTTTGACCCACCTCCTAGAGAAATGGAAATAAAAACATAAATAAACAAATGGGACCTAATGAAACTTAAAAGCTTTTGCACAGCAAAGGAAACCATAAACAAGATGAAAAGACAACCCTTAGAATGGGAGAAAAGATTTGCTAGCGAGGCAACTGACAAAGGATTAATCTCCAAAATATACAAGCAGCTCATGCAGCTCAATATCAAAAAAACAAACAACCCAATCCAAAAATGGGCAGAAGACCTAAACAGACATTTCTCCAAAGAAGATATACAGATTGCCAACAAACACATGAAAGGATGCTCAACATCACTAATCATTAGAGAAATGCAAATCAAAACTACAATGAGGTATCACCTCACACTGGTCAGAATGGCCATCACCAAAAAATCTAGAAACAATAAATGCTGGAGAGGGTGTGGAGAAAAGGGAACCCTCTTGCACTGTTGGTGGGAATGTAAAGTGATACAGCCACTGTGGAGAACTGTATGGAGGTTCCTTAAAAAACTAAAAATAGAACTACCATATGACCCAGCAATCCCACTACTGGGCATATACCCTGAGAAAACCGTAATGCAAAAAGAGACATGTACCACAATGTTCATTGCAGCACTATTTACAATAGCCAGGACATGGAAGCAACCTAAGTGTCCATCGACAGATGAATGGATAAAGAAGATGTGGCACATATATACAATGGAATATTACTCAGCCATAAAAAGAAATGAAATTGAGTTATTTGTAGTGAGGTAGATGGACCTAGAGGCTGTCATACAGAATGACGTAAGTCAGAAGGAGAAAAACAAATACCATATGCTGACACATATATGTGGAATCTAAAAAAAAAAAAAAAGGGTCTGAAGAACCTAGGGGCAGGACAGGAATAAAGATGCAGATGTAGAGAATGGACTTGAGGACACGGGGATGGGGAAGGGTAAGCTTGGATGAAGTGAGAGAGTGGCATGGACTTACATATACTACCAAATGTAAAATAGATAGCTAGTGGGAAGCAGCCGCATAGCACAGGGAGATCAGCTCAGTGCTTTGTGACCACCTAGAAGGGTGGGATAAGGAGGGTGGGAGGGAAATGCAAGAGGGAGGGGATATGGGGATATATGTATACGTATAGCTGATTTACTTTGTTATACAGCAGAAACTAACACAACATTGTTAAGCAATTATACTCCAATAAAGATGTTAAAAAATAAAAAAAAGAACATATAATTCAGTCTAGGTCTTGTTAGTTTAGTAGGCATTTTATATGTAAAAATGCAGAGGACATTTGAGTAGGGGAAACAAGCTAAAATAGACAAAAGGCAATAATAGCAAGATGGGGTATTTGGGTAGTGGTGAGAAAAGGCAATCCCTGCTTTTTAAATTTTCAAAATCAACATAATCTACTTCATGTGTATTGAGAATATAAGACAGGATTTAAGGGTATGGCATTTTGGAAAAAATTGTCTGGGTTGAAATCCATCTTAACCAACGACTAAGTGCTGTATATATTTGAGCAAGTTATTTAACTTCTCTGTCCCACAGTTCCTCAGATGTAAATGTCACCAATGCTAATATATATATCACAATTTATTGTGAAGATTAATTTGGTTAATATATGTAAATCACTTTAGATAATGCCTGGCACAAAGTAAATGCTATATGTGTGATTGTTGTTGTTATTATTATATCATTTCTATTGTTCTGAAAGAGAAACTATACAGATAGACATCTGCAAGTCAAATTCATAAATGTACATTATTATGGGGAAATATACAGAAAATAATTATGAGTTGAAGTTTAAATAAACTTCTCCACACATAAAGCTGCAGATATAAAACATTAAAAGCTAAAACATGTGCTTATACAATAAAAAAATTTGGATTTTACTAATTAATTGAATAAAAAGTTTATTTCCTTTCTCAAAAGAAAAAAAAAGCCGCTATGAACATTTAAGTCTTTGTATGGACACATGTTTTCATTTCTCTTAGGTAAATACTGAAAGGAGATCATAAGTAGATATATGTTTAATTTTTTGAGAGACTACCAAACTGTTTTTCTAAGTGACTTTATCAAGTTACAGTTCCACCAGCTGTATATGACACTTCTAGGTGCAGTATATCCTCACCAGTGTTGGGTATGGTCAGTCTTCTTAAATTTATCTGTTCTAACAGGTATATAGTGGTATCTCATTGTGGTCTTGATTTACATTTCCCTAATGACTACTGATATTGAGCATCTTTTTCTGTGCTTATTTTTCATACATATAACTTCACTGATGTAGTGCTTGTTCAAATATTTTGTCAAATTTTTTAATGGGTTGTCTGTTTTCTAATTATTGAATTTTGAGAGTCCCTTATATATTTTGAATACAAGTCCTTGATAAATTATATTATTTCCATATATTTTCTCCTAGCCTGTGGCTTGCCTTTTTATTATCTTAATAATGTTATGCATAGAGCAGAAGTGTTTACTTTTGATATAGTCCAATTTGTTAATTTGTTCCTTTGAGAAGCTATGAGCACTGTATCAAAGAAATCTTTGCCTTCCCCAAGGCAACAAAGATATTTCCCCGTGTTTTCTTCTAGAAGCTTTGTAGTTTTAGGTTTTACATTTAGGTTTATGATCCATTTTGAGCTATTTTTGTATATGGTAATAATGGTTATTTTTTTGCATATGGATTCAGTGTGTTCCAGCACCATTTGTTGAAAATCATTTCTCCACTGCATTGCCTTTACATTTGTAGAAAAGTTTTTTCATATATGTGTAGGTCTGTTTCTGGACCCTCTGTTTTTCTGATCTTTTTCTCCATATTTGTACCAATATGATGCTGTTTTGATTATTGCAGCTAATAGTAAGTCTTAAAATCAGTAGTCTTAGTTCTCCACATTTTTTTTGTCCAAAGATGTTTTGGCTATTTTAGGTGCTTTGCATTTCATATGAACTTTAGAATATCTTGACAATTTCACCAATAAAAGCTTGCTGGGATTTTGATTGGGATTGTGTTGAATTGTAGATCAATATGGGAGAATTGACATTTTAACAATATTGAGTCTTCTGACTACTGACCATGATACATCTCTCCATTTATTTAGGTCTTTAAATTCTCAGCAGTGTTTTGTCATTGTCAGAGTAGAAGACATGCATACCTTTTGTTATATTTATCTATAATTATTTCATATTTCATTTTGATGCTACTATAAATGGTAGTTTTAAAATTTCAATTTCTACTGTTTATTGCTAGTATATAGAAATAAACTGATTTTTGTAAATTGATCTTTTATCCTGAAACCTTGTTGAACTCACATAGTAGTTCTAGTAGCTTTTTTCTATAGATTGAAGTAGATTTTTTTTAGACAATTATGTTGTCAATGTATAAACACAGTTTTACTTCTTCCTCTGCAATCTGGATGCCTTTGATGTCTTTTTCTTGCCTTGTGACAGTGGCCAGGACCTCCAGTAAAATGTCGAATGGTGGTAGTAAGAGAGTACATCCTTGCTTTATTTTTGATCTTAGAGGGAAAGCATTAACTCCTTTACCATTAGATATTATGTTATCTGTAGTTTTTCATAAATGCCCTTTATCAAGTTGAGGACTTTCCCTTCTGGTCCTGGTTTGCTGGGAATGGTAATAGTTTAATACTCAAAGAATGAATTGGGAACTATTCTCATAAATTTTCTGAAAGAATCAGCATTATTATTTCTTCCTGAATTGTTTTGTAAAATTTACCAAGAAGCTATTGAGGCCCGGAGTTTCCTTTGTAAGAAGATTTTTTTTCAATTACAAATTCAATTTCTTTAGTAAATATATGGCTATCCAGGTTATGTATTTCCTTTGGAGTGAGCTTTGGTAGTTTGTGTGTAGAATCTGTGGTGTCATCTCTCTCATTTCTGACATTGGTAATCTGCGTCTTCTCTCTTTTTTTTTTCTGGTCAATCTAACTACAGGCATACCTCAGAGATATTGCAGGTTTGGTTCCAGACCACCTCAATAAAGCAAATCACACAAATTTTTAAATTTCCCAGTGAGTATAAAAGTTATGTTTACACTATACTGTAGTCTGTTAAGTGTGCAATAGTGTTATGTCTTTTAAAAAGTTCATACCTTAATTTTAAAATACTTTATTGCTAAAAAATGCTATTATCTGAGCCTTCAGTGAGTCATAGTAGTAACATCAAAGATCACTGATCACAGATCACCATAACAAATAAAATAATAATGAAAAAGTTTGAAATATTGAGAGAATTACCAAAATGTGACACAGAGGCATGAAGTGAGCAAATGCTATTGGAAAATGGTGCTGATAGAATTGTTTGACACAGGGTTGCCACAAACTTTCAATTTGTAAAAAAATGCAGTATCTGCAAAGCACAATAAAGTAAAGTACACTAAAAATGAGGTATGCCTGTAACTGTTATGAATTTTGTTGCTCTTTTCATAGAACCAGCATTTGGTTTCATTGGTTCCCTCTATTATTTTACTGTGTCCCATTTCAGTGATTTCTGCTCTGGTCTGGTTTATGTCTAGTATTTTTCGCCTTAAGCATCTTTGCCGTAGACATCTTTGCCACAGGCATTTTTGCCTCATAATTAATTGGCCATAAGGTAGTCTTGCCATAAAAGATGTTGCCATAAAAGATGAAATAATGAAAAATAAAATATGTGTAGTAGATTCATGACAGTACTGCACAAATAACTGATTTTATTTTGTGGGTTGTCCCTAAGCACTTATCTTCCAAGTCTTTTGTTCATAGTATTATATATATATATGTATATATATTGTTTGTTTGTTGATTTGTCTCTTTGTTTGGCATTACACTTTCTCTTTTTCACTAAAATTTCTTCCTTAAGAGGGGTATCAGTTTCCAAACACTAGGATGCATATTCGTACCTGAGCTGTGTATTGTGTTGTGAAAGCCTCTGCACTGTTGTTTGTTCTTGGTATATTGTCACATGTCTGTTGATAGACATTACAAATTTCTAGGGGAAATGTGGGTTCAACTCTGCACCTTCAAGGCCCTCAGCCTCTTTCTCCTCCAACATAATGTGTTTCAAAATAAGAAACAACTCTTGGGGCAAATCAACTTCATCTGTCAGCTGGATAAAGCCATCAGTAACATTGCTGACTGGAAGAAATGCTCACACATCTCAACCAGTTGAAACCAAATTGTCAAACCAAAAACTGTCAACCAGTTGTTTTATCTTTTGCTGCAAAGTTGCTTTACGACCAGTTAGTTAACGTGACAAAAATGTTTGCAACAAAAATGCTTACAGCAAAAGTACCTAGAACTAGTCTGGTTATTACTTCCTTTCTTCTTATTATTTTGGGTTTAATTTGCTCTTATTTTTCTAGTTTCCTAAGGTAGAATATTTGCTTGCTGATTTGAGAACTTTCTTCTTCTAATATAGACATTTAGCACTAAAAGTTTCTAAGTACTATGTTTGCTGCCTGTCCCCCAAATTTTGGTGTGTTTATTTGGTATTTTTATTTTAAGTCAGTTCAAAATACTTTCTAATTTCCCTTTCACTTTCTTCTTATGGGTTATTTAGAGGTGCATTATTAAGTTTCCAAATATTTGGGATTTCTAATTTAATTCCATATCATAAGGGAAAATAGTTTGTATGACTTAAATCATTTTTAATTTATTAAGAATTATTTTATGGCCCAGAAAGTGGTCTGTCTTGAGAAATGTTCTGTGTACAGTTGAAAAGAATGTGTATTCTACTTTTTGGGGTGGGATGTCCTACAAATGCCAATGAAGTCCAAGTAATTGATAGTGTTGTTCAAGTGTTCTGTATCCTTATTGATTGATGACATACCATCCAATCCATCCACCGTCCTCCACTCAAGTCTGGCATCTTGCTATATTCTCTATTCCTTCCATTCTCTCACCGCCTCCTCATCTCCTTAGTCATCAAATATGCCTCATTTTATCCTCTGACTAGCTCTCAATGCATTTCTTCCTCTCCATCTCTGTCACTGCCTAGTTTCTACTCTAATCAGCTGCTGCTTGACATCTGCGATCACCTTCTAACTGGTCTCCTCACCTCCAGAATTTGTCTTCCTGTTACCCTCCCACCACTACAAAGTTCACATTGCAGTGAATTACATAATCCCTTGTTAAAGTCTTCCAGGGTCTTCCTTCGACCATACGAATTCACATTTCATAGTCTGAATGGAAGCATTTGTGAACCCGAGGATCCGTGCCCAATCCTTGCCTGCTTCTCTGACCTCATCTCTCATGGGTAGCCCACATGCTATGTGCCCTCCATCCCTCCCGTGTACACCTTCCTGCTGCTACTCCAGCCCATTTGGAGCCTCCTCTGTGAAGCCTTTCCTGTCCCATCTACCTTCTTACTCCTAGCCCTGTTTCCGGCAGACCTGGACAGAATTCCCTCTTATTTATTCCTTTCTTGCGACAATAATGACAACAATAGCACTAATGACTAATGTTCATTATACCTTTTTTATGTACAAGGTAGAGTTCTAAGCATGCTTTACATATAGTAACACGTATAATGCTAATGAAAGTTCTATAAAAAATACTATTCTTATCCCCATTTTATAAATGAGCAAACTAACACACTGTGAGGTTAGGTAGCCTTTTGGTATGTCTTGTAAGTTTTTTCTTGGGTAGCCAGGTGTGAGGTACTGGGTAAAGGGAACTGCTGTAAATAGGCCTTTAGCGTTGTGGTGAAGTGTGGCAGGAGGGGAAATATTAGTTAGTCCTATGATTAGGTCCCATTTTTTAGTGAGCTTGTGCCTCTGGATGATAAACTTCCCAGGTTTTGTTTTGTTTTGTTTTCAGTTTTCTTGCTCCCCTCTAAGGTGGGATAGGATGGCTAGAGTGGGCTGGAGTTGAGTTTTCTTCTTCCCCAGGTCAGGTAGGCTCTGAAAATACCCCAGCAGGTTGTGCTCTGGTTAACTAGTTTCCTCTGAGGGCAGGCCTTGTTAAGAGGGGAATGCCTTTTGCCCTCCCTCTGCATGTAGCCAAGAGGGATTTTTTTTTTCCCATATTTACCATGGGAATCTGGTTGAGCTCCTTAAGGTAAGTCTTACACTATGATGGGGTCCCCCAGTGACTGGGCTCCCAGAGTTTTTAACTCTGAGGGTTGTTGACACTAAGCTGCCAGCAACTTGTCAGTTACAGTGCAGGTTTTCCTGCCACTGCGTCGGCACTGGGTCTTGTAGTAGTTTCTGCTGGTGAGTCTCTCCTCTAAGCTGTGACTCCCTGTGTTTGCCTGTCTGTCTCTCTGGTCTTCAGGGCCAAGGTTTGTCCTGTGTCTTCCCCTCTCTTATGGATCCAAGCAGAGTTGTTGCTTTTTCAGCCCATTCAGCTTCTTTCTTGTTAGGATGTAGTGACGAACAGGAAGCCCCAGCACTCTTTTACTAAATTGTACAGTCTTCTGTTCTCTTTAGACTATAAGAAAGAAATTATTGTCATTTCATTTCGGCAGCCTGGAAACATGTGGTGTTTCTCGTATGACGGTATAATGGCTTTGGAAACTCTCAGGAGAAATGAGAACCACTGGATGACAAAACGTGTGTGTATATCTGTTGAGGGGATGATATATGATAGGAACAAGAAAGGCTAATGTCTAGAACAGAGGAAAACAATTAGCACATTTAGTTCAGTTCAGCAAGTGTGTATTGAGTATCAGCTCTGTACTCACTGCTCAGACATAGCTCACACTTTATCAGCTCCAATTATTGGTTTGACATTAGGTTGACTGTCTTTAGAAGAACCCTTCATGCCTGCTGGCAGCTAGTGCTCTGTTTGAATTGCCAAGATATGTTACAAGTTCACCAAGTATTTCTGACAAGGATATAGCATAGGTCAGAATTGTCTTATGGGTACCTCTAAGCCAGTCAAAGGATTTTTAGCTAACAGACACTAGCCTTATTGAAAGGAGTAGTGGCAGAATGAGAAAACGTGGATTCAAGTCATGCATCTGTAGCCAAATAGCTCTATGACTGGGTCAAGTCAGTTAATCGCTATGTGGCTTAATTTCTTCATTTGTTACAAGAGCGGGGCTGGACCAGAGCAGAGCTCACAACTCTGACTGAGTTATCTGGTGGGGGGGGGGGGTGCCTTGTAAAATGTCAACACACAACTCCACTTCCAGAGATTAGGATACAGTTAGTCTGGATTGAGCCCAGGCGTGAGTAGATTGTATACAATCCCAGATAAATTTAATGTGAGCCACGGACTAGATGATCCAATTGGTAAGATTCCTTGAGAGTTAGGGCATTATCCCCAGCTCACTATTTGGTCATTTATAGCAAACTAACTACAAAGCATGGTGTTAAAATGAACTCAGTACTTTGGCTCTGACAGATACCGAGTAAAGGGTATATTTTCAAAGAATCTGTATACATTGAAAATATAGTTGCTGCAGCCTTCATACTGAGCTTGATACAATTGTTTTGTCCGATTCAAAAGGCACTTAAGATTTTGCAATACTTTAAGGCTGTCGTGATAAAATCAGCTTTTGTTTTACAGGCTGTACATGTGGGAAGTACTGTAGGAAACTGGCCTGAATGTGTACTTACTCAGTGGCATGATTTACAGTGACATGTTTTTTAAATTTCTGAACAAAACTCTCTTCCTTGTTGGGTCTAAGCGTATAAAGAATGTTGCTGGTTTGATTCTCTGAAATCATGTGAGTCTGTAGGTGTGTTTACAGTGGATCATGTACATTAATGTGCCAGTTTTCATGTTCAAGGTGACAAGTGCTTTATGGTCTGCACCCTAACAGATGTGACTCCTGCCTTGGGGAGTTTTTCTTTTTCATTTGCTTCTGAGAAGATAGTTTTTAAGCAACTCTCTTTGGTCTCTACTCAATTGGTTTGGTCTCATTTGAGATTGTACATAATTAGCACCAGGGAAGCAAGTTAAGTGTTTTTCTTTCCTGTGCTAGAACTTAGGAAATTATAGCTCATTTTGCTGAGTATTAGTTACTGATTCTGCCATCTAGCAGCATAACCTTTATAGACTACTTACTCTGTGCACCTCAGCTTTATCATCTGTAAAATGCATACAGAATAAAATAAATAATATATGAAAGAGTTCTAGCACAGTGCTCATTAAACAGTAGCTTCTATTTATTCACCCATTCATCAATTCAGGGATGAATGATCCACCGATTCATCCATGCAAATACTAATAAATTGCTTACTATGTGTCTGACTGTGTTTCCTCTGGGGAGGACCACAAACAAGACAACTGGTTTCTAATCTCATGGCCTTAGTGATCTGAGGAATGATCAAAGCTCAGGATAAAGTGATGCAGCTGGTTTCCATTTTAAGTTTTTAAGTAAGAGTTTTTGTACATCATATTGTTACAAATATATCTAGAGTTAAACCTGAGGATATTAATCTAGAATTGTTATTGGGCTGTTACAGTGGCTTTGCATTTGCATTCCAAAAATGTCTTTTGTACTAGTTAAGTGCTTTGGCTTATTTGGAAATTTTCAAGAAATTATGCTTTCTAAGCTAAACTGTTTTCTCATTTTTTCAAGAGAGTTACTTCACTCATTAGTGTAGAAAGTTGGATTTTATTGTAGTCTGTCATGTTTTCTACATACTCTATGTCCAGAGAATACAAATTATGCTCTACTATCTATCAGGAACTTTCTTTCTTTGAATAGCTATTCGTCTAGTCTGTATTATTATTATAACAACAGTAATTTCTAATGCTATTGAAGTGAGTGGGCTATCTGCATTTTCATTATAACTTCTTTCAAACAATGAGTTGCCACTTGAGCTGTAAAAATGTTCTCTGTTCAATCTTTGCATTGAAGGGATTCGTTTTCCCAGTCTTTTTTGTTGTCTTTTTCTTTTTCTTTCCTCGAAAGTTCTATAAAATTGCCTTCCAGTGAAATGAATATAAAATAGGAAATGGGCGATTTAGTGTACGTTTCCTAGTGTAGGTGTAAGGCACAGTTTTTACTGAGTATAACATATGGAACAATCCTGATCATGTCATTGGACTGATGCTAAACGTGTTGCAATATGTGATAATAAGGGCTTAGTAACTGAGGAAAATATCCTTCTGGCCTAAAGAGATTTGTTCATATTGGAAACTTTATTTTCCCAGAAAAGATACAGATTCTACTTATCAGAGAGGGAAAGAGGGCAAGCGAGAGAAACAGGCAAATATAACATCCTGCCATGCCGTCTATGGTTTCCATTACAATAGAGTGCTTTTTATGTGTTTTCTTCTTAGAATAAAGCTTATGAAACAGTGAGGATCCTGTGTCCTATATCATGGGGTTTTATTTGCTTCATTGTCATTTATGAATACCCAAATGTTCCACAGGGAGAATTTTGTAAGCTAATTGGAACCAAAAGGCGGTTATAAGCAGTAAACTGTAATCAGTGTGCCAAAGATATATATTTTTATCCACAATGCAAGTTAAATAACCTAGAAAATAGTTGTGATACTTCACACTTACAAATCATACATCTACATGATCTTTATTCTAAGGAGTGAAAATGTTTTTACACGCATTCTGATTAATTCACAGAAATCTCCATGAAGAAGGTAAATTATAACTGTGGTTTTTAAGGGGCCAAATTTATCATCCGTCTATAGGACGGCATGTGCAGAATTAAAGTTAGACTCTCTTCCAGACTTCTGGTCTCCTACTTTAGTTCTATATGTTAGACCATCCTGCCTTTGTTTTAGGAGAGTCACTTGTAATTTTTTACACCTTTAAGGAAAACACATTTTTTAAAGGCAGTTTAGTTCTGTTTTGGTAGAATAATCAGGAAACAAAACATTGCTTTACGTAGAAGTATTTGCTTTTTAAATTTTTTTGCCTCAAAGGAAAGAATAAAAAGTCAGAAAATAAGTTGAGCTTAGGGAGATTCTCAAGAGGAAGGAAGCATTCCTACCCACACGGAGTCCAGAGGCAAGGAGCCTGGGGTGGGGGAGGGGGGGGTTGGCCCTGGACTTGGCCGTGGGCAACAAGGTGTTAAATTCCCCTTTACCACCATCTGAGCCCTCAAGACACAGTGGTAGTGACTGCAGCAAGTTGACCCTTGTCTGTCTTAGTTTACCTTGTCAAGAACTTTTGCTTCCCACATGACTGCTATATTTATTTGTGTTCAAACAAACAATCCAGGTGATTTTTTTTTTTTTTTTACAGGTGCATTTTTTTCTCATTCTAACTTGGAAAAAATTGGTGGGTTCAATTGAAGGGATCTTTTTCATAGGAGACATGTTTTCTCAAACCTTCAGTCACTGACATATATTTTACCTTCTGCCTGAAATTTCCCCTCTACCCACATTCTCTTAGATAAATCCTTCTTTACCATCAAGACTCAATTTGGGGGTCACCTTCTCTGAACCAAAAGGACTTCTGTCTTGTAACTCATCGTACTGTATCCTAATGGTTTATTCATCCGTCTCCCTGCCCGGTTAGAGCACTCCAGAAAGATAAGAACCATGGCTTTCACATCTTCATCTCTAATGCCTAGAATAAAAGGCATTCAGTCCATGGGTTTAAAATGAATAACTGGTTAGAGCTCCTATTTCCATAATACATATGTTATTTACAAGTTTTCAAATTCATTGTTTATTAACTCAAATTACACTTTATGCTGTTATTTGAAAAACCATGAAAGTATTCATTCATCTTGTCAGATTTAAATTTATCTTTGTTCTCTCAGAATAGTCTTAAAGCTATTTAACCTTGTGTCCTCAAGTTCTTTATCAATAAAATGGGGATTTTAATATTTAAATGACTCACAAGCGTGTTGGTATTGTAAAAATCATAGGAAATAGGAAGTAAACTTGAAAGAAAATTGAAAAGGAGAAAGTATATTTCGGTGTAATTGTTAATGATTTTGAAAGATTTTGATTTGAAAGATCATTGTTAATGATTTTGAAAGAGCTTCATTTTTCAGAAGTGGGAAAATGAGTATCAGTTTGGTTTTTTAAAAACTTAAAATTTCATCTTCCCCACATTTAATATGAAGAGTCCTGCTAATATACACAGGCTCATAGAAGACCACTCTGCTCACCCAATTCTGATACCCAATTCTTGAAATTTCTTTGGTTAGATATTAAACTTTTTACTTCATAATTAGACATAAAATCACAAATGATAAATTCTGAAGGACATAGTTGATTTAAACAGGATAAAATCATGAGCCCTTTCTTCACAGCAGGTTTGGACCAGGAAGGCCTTAGATACCTCAAGGAGAGTGGGAAGGAAACAGAGGGACAGGGGTTTACAGAAAAGAAACTTTGCCTAGGTAATGGTGTGCTTACTTGTGGGAACTGTTGACCTTTTGTGCTTAAGCCATCTGTCCCATAACACAGGACCTGACCCAGACATCCTCTGAGGTCCAAAGAAGGGAGGAAAGTGGAGGGGAATTAGTGGATCTTTCCTCCCAACATCTCTGCCTGCAACTTTAGTTGTCAAATCACTTCAAAGCATTCTTTTCCTTTGCCCTAAATAAGGAGGAGACTTTTCTGATTCCTTCTAGAACATATAAGAATATTACCTACAATAGAATTTTCTAAAACTATGCATTTTTTCTCCTGATCTAAAATTCGAGTGTCAGACTGCATCATCGTCAGAGGCAAGCAGAACACAAAAGAAATATTTCTGAAAGAACCATATCTCCTTTGTTAAGAAAACTTGATTCCTGATACCAAAAGACTCATTGCTTTGGCGTTATAAACCAGAGAGTAAACATCTCTGGGAACTGTTTTTCCTAGGTCAGATTCCTACTCCAGGGCATTTCTTTGTGAAATCTGAAACTTGGTTTTTATCATGGCAGCGATACCTTTTTAGGCAGTACTGGAGCAGTTTCAAGGTGTTCCTCAGGTGATCTTGGCTTGGCTTCTACGTTGCCTCTCACCACTTGCTCATCCTTTGTGTAAAATTAGGAGAAACCAAGGCAGAATTGAAACTGTGGATTAGAAGATTAGAAGCTGTGTGAAAAGAGTAGAGGCTGATTTGGTATAAGTATGTCCTGTAATTATGAGATCTTTATTTTGACAGGTGTTTACCTCAAAATATTGAGCTAAATCAGGGTCCCTAATTACAGGAAAGTAGATAAAGGCAGAATGTGGCTGTAATAGAACAAGGGAGGCCCGGGAGAGATGATTATGGAAGATAATAGACATTAGTAAAGGCCCATAAGAATCATTTTCCCTGGGTGACTGCCAACTGGCTTTGATTGAATAGATCATAAACTGAGTTTGCAGGAATGTTTCCAAGTGTACAGACTGTATTGTGGGAATCGGCAAACCTCCTGACAAAGTGGGTGAGGCCCTAATTGTTAACTCTCAAGACAGGCATTTTTGATGAACAGTTCTTACTGGTACTTTTCCAGTGTTTCCCATTATAACCTACATTTGGGACAGGGCAAAATGTAGGTTATAATATAACTAGATAAGTCTCTGCTGTCTAAGTAGAAGTTCACAGTAAAGTATTACCTATTCTTTTCCAAATAGAGAGTAACATTATTAAGGAAAAAGTTCTGAGGAAATCTGGTCCTTTTTCTTCCATTATTTTACCACCATATAAGCTATGTTCTGTCATAATTACTACAAGTTTGTGTCAAGCACAGAATAGCTTCCATGGGCCGTCAATCTGCAATTGATCTGATACTGTGAAGGGTTTCAATAGAGTATGCACGTGTGCATACCCTTAAGGCTTTGGGCCAAATAATTTATCAAATTATAACATATATTGAATCTTAATTAATCATGGTAATCTGAATTCCTAAAGAATGAATGAAGGAATGTCATTCCTAACAAGTCAATCCTGTGTACTCTGGAAAACGGAAGACTTCACACTGAGTTAGAATGAAAGTCATTAAGGACCTGAAATGTTCTTCTCTTCTGTAAGTAAGTACAACCAGATTAAATTACTGACACATAGTATCCCTAATTAAGAATTTATAGATCAGATATTTCTTGGTAACAGTAACTGACCGGAGAACTGTAGGGACTTGGGAAACGTGATCATATAAACAAAGAACTTTAGTAGTAAAAGAGACCTCAGAAATTCATGGGTCAAAGTCTGTCATTTTACCGGTGAGAATATTGAAGCCAAGAATGATTAAATGACTTACTGAAGATCTGAAAGCCAGGAAGAGAATACTGGGCTCCTGATTCTCTATACCTATCAAATTATCAGTATTACCACAAAAGTTTTATTTCTGATCCAAAATTCTATAAAACTCTATGGAAATAACCAAATCAAAAGCTAGTTAAGACATGATCTGAAAGGGATCCTTGAAGATAGTAGCCATGTTGTTCATTTTTAATCTCCTGGTACCTAGCATAGTGTAAATATTAAGAAATGCATATTAAGAAGCCAATACACTTTTCATTAAAATACTAATTCTGTTCTTAGTAGAATAGTAATCTCTTTAAAAACGCCTGATGCTGCCATGAGCATATAATCTGTAAGGTGCTATTACTCAGAATACTTCCTCTGTGATTACTTGAAGTTAAAATCACCAGGGATAGGAAAACATTCATCAGTTGTCCGTTAGGAGTAGAAAAACAAATATCTATATTTTGGACCTTTGGTAATCCTGATTTATTTTGGGGGCTATGTGGCCTCTCCCCAAATAGGATTTCTTCCAAGATGTGGTAGAACTGTGTTTTTCTTTCCAGATTTTGTATTGAGTAACCACTTAGGATTTGGCTTACCTACATGCAGATTGGTTTTTTTTTTGTTTTTTTTTTTAATTAATTAATTAATTAATTTATTTATTTATTTATGCTGTGTTGGGTCTTCGTTGCTGTGCGAGGGCTTTCTCCAGTTGCGGCAAGTGGGGGCCACTCCTCATCGCGGTGCGCGGGCCCCTCACTATCGCGGCCTCTCCGGCTGCAGAGCACAGGCTCCAAATGCGCAGGCTCAGTAGTTGTGGCTCACGGGCCTAGCCGCTCCGCGGCATGTGGGATCCTCCCAGACCAGGGCTCGAACCCATGTCCCCCGCATTGGCAGGCAGATCCTCAACCACTGCGCCACCTGGGAAGCCCTGCAGATTGGTTTTTGCTTGCTGATTTTTCTTTCATCAGTTATAAGATTTTGATTCAAGATTGCACTGTGTATAGTGTCTTAGCCAGTGAGAATCTGGAGAAAAAGCCTCAAGACACCCATAACTGGAGAGTTCCCTTCCCTGCTGGAGAAATCCAGGAAACTCACTCACAAAATATATTTTTTGGATAGCAAGAAAAATATTCTGCAGTCTCAAGTCTCATTCTGCTGTTACATTCATCTCACATCTAATAAGTGTAGAAATACAGCTTATGGCTTTTTAGTGGGTTTTTTCTTAGGGTACATTTCACAATTGTTTTTTTAGTTTTTGACACTTTTGTCTGCCAAAATTTCAGAAATATAGTAAATATAAACAATCTTGTGTGCATTGGAAAAACCATCAAATATAAAAGAGGCCTTTGTCATATATTTTGATGACTCGATGCAATTATAAACCTTTACAAAGTGAAGACAAATTTAATTTCAAAGATCCTAGATCAAGATGCAAGTTTTTTTTAGAGTTATTCAGAATTCTAAGCTTATGACAGCCACTTACCTACAGATGAACTGTCCCAGGAATGTGAGTTTCATACAGCCTTCTGAAAAACTTCGTGTTTACTGTTTATACATTGGACAAAAGTTAAAGACTCTGTTCTCTTTTGACTGAAAAATGGTAAAAGCACACCGTTTATGGTTTTGTTCCTCTGTGTGTGTGCATGAATATTTTGGAATTCACTGTCATGACCATTCAGTACAACCAAATGCAATTATGTTTGGCAAATTTTCAAGGTGTTCACCGGTAGAAAAATGTGTTTCTTACCTTACTCAACATATAAGAAGCAATTAACAATGAAAAAAATGTGTGTACTAGCAAGAAAGCATTGAGATAAAGAAATGGACTGTCTGCAATGCAATTAATTCCTATTCAGGTGAAACGTATGAGAGTCTGTTACTTGTGGCTTAGCGAACTTGCATAAATATAAATAAGGAAGATGGTGGGATTATACGCAGAACCAGGTATTTCTATTTTAATGACGTGAATAGGCCAACCAAAAAAATGAAAATTTAGGAGTAAAGAAACTGAGATAAATCAAAAAGCAATACTGTAGAAAAAACAAAAAATAGGGATTTTTTTGGCATTTACCAAGTGCTTTCACATACGTTCATTCTTTGATCCTTGTAACACCCTGGTGAGGCCTGTGTGGCAGATCTTGTCCTCATCCTTATCATTGAGCCTTGCCTGCAGATTTTTATAGCAGTGCTGGGAAGAGAATGAGCTCTTCTGATGCCACATCCCTGCTGTCTGACACTGCCTTTTTCTGTTTTCCAGCAACTAACACTGATGTATATCTAACTGATGACACGGTTACAGTGCGGCTGCAGCTATGATCAGAGATCAATTCCTTACCAAAGGCCAATTTCAGACAGGTTCTTTGTCGTGGTCTTCTCTCCTTTTCTGGTCCTTTGGTTCCTTTTCACGTACTCACAAAAAGTGAAGAATAAAAAAAAAAAAGAAGCCGGTCAGAATAATTCCTGAAGTCGTGCTTGCTAAAAGCTATCCATCCAGTCAGTAAATTAATTTGTATATTCACCTGTATTCCCATAATTCATGGCCACCCTGTACACATCTCACCGCCCCCACCCCCGACGCCCTCCATGGCAGACTGTGTATTTCTGACAGTGAGAGAGTGACTGGCCAGGGTGACAGTTGCTCTGGCCCTTACCCATGTGTGATAAATCGCTTAGTAATCTCCACAGCACCATCATGCATACATTGAAAGTGTTTAGGGCACTGTAACTTGGGAGAACTTCCAATCTTTCATAAATAACCATTAATCTGTCCCTTTCACATTCAGCTTTCCACATCTGTTTCAAATTGTTCAGTGCTATTCCAGGAGTGCATTAAAGCTCCAATCCAGGTGGTATTAAGGGGATAAATGAGCCACAGGGAAAAGACACTCTGTATTTTTCTTAAAGCAATTTTTTCTCCTTTGTACAAAGTTAGGAGCCAAGCAATTTACGATTAAGATTTTTGGAGGATATTTTCTATCATTTTCAGCCATCCTTGTTTATGAGTTTAAAAATGCAGTTTTAGCTCTGCCATTCTAGCATACATTAATGCTTTTCTCCATATAGGTAGATTATAAATATCATTTCTACCAGCATTTCTAAGTAGTTTTAATTCATTATGATTGCCTGTAGTTTCCTATTGAAGACAAATGAAAAATTGTTATAACCAAAGGTCAGTTAGGAATAAATGTCTGAATATGCATTTATATTTGTGACATTCAGGAATTTCAGAGATAGTTGTCAATTTTCAGCTTGATCCATTTTTATACAGGAAGCAATTTGCTTTTCAGGAAAAAAGGGATTATTTTATGAATTATAATTTAATATTGTTTTATGTCTGCACCAATTTATTTAATGAAAGCTATAAAGGTGCATCTTTTCTTACCATATACAGCCCATAACCTATTCTCTCAGGTACTTTCCAAAGAGAATCTTTTCATAAGAATGACCCAAACTGTACTGTTAGATTTACAAAAGTGCCATCACATAATGTAGAGAATGCCCTGTAGACTAAATGCATATAAAGATAGCACTGTATAATACATCAGATGACACATAACTGTAAATGTTTTCAAGTTGACCTTGAAGATGTTAAGGGACTCACAGAAACAAACATCAGACAGGAGCATAACGAAAAGAAGACTCCCTATCTCTGGCATTTGTAATAGGCATAAAAGGAATGACAAGTTGATTATCTGACCCGGAATAAAATGCCCACACAGGAAAAGTAAAGAAAAAGGAAATTCAGCTACATGTCTCTTATCAAGGTTAGTAAAAATTTCATAAATAGATCATCGCATAAAGTGCACAAAATCATTGCCTTTGAAAATGGTTGACTTCATAGCTACAGTCTGCAGTCCCATCCATGCGTAGGGGATTGATAGCTGCTCCGCCCATTAGTATTAATGAATGATCAATGCACAGCGCACACACAACCACCAGGGAACCAAAGACACCCCACCTACACACTACTTTGTTTTTTAATCTTCCAAATGTTGTAGGATGGCTACTGCCTTATCAGTGGAAAATCATTAAGTACAGCACATATTATCTCCCATAGCTGAAACTGACATCTCATAGAAATTAGTGAGGAAATGTAACTTTATTCATCTATCTATCTGTTAAGATATGTTAAATTCTCTCTCACCTCTTTGTCATCTAAGGGATGCCTATGACCATTAAGGAAACGTAGCCTGCACTGCTAGGGCATTTCATTAAGGAAAAAATTCAGAATGACATTAGTAGTCTGCTTAGTGAGAAAAATTCCTCTCCTGGGAGTTCTCCAATAGTGTTAAATGCACTGTCACAGAATATCACTGCTTTTCCTGAACTCTGCATTCAATAGAGTAAGACCTTTTGTTCTTTTTCTGATGAAGAATAGGAATTGACAGTTCACCGTTCTTATAATTGCCAAAGTTTTCCAATTTGTTGATACATCTTCAAATGTAGGTTTTAAAAAACCATTATAAAGCTCTTGCTTAGGCCTTTCCCCTGAAAAACAGACTTACCTCCTTTGGTGTACTCTCAGAGGTCTTATTTTACCTTAAAACAATCACCCTTATCCTTTTTACTTATGAGCCTCGGTCAGTACATGGTTCCCACCTGCACACCCTCATATTTTCTCCTCAGGTAGCATCGCGGTGCATTTATATTTATATAAGGGTCTAGCTAGTCATACAGTCCCCAAATATTATACTTACTTACTTTTATCTCAGTGTCATGCTTAAAATAAAGCACCAAAAAGCACTCAGTAAATACAGTTGAATGAAAGGAACATTTCATTCAAACCTTATAGTTACTGTGCTGCCATCACACTCTAGTGTCTGATTCTCCTCCCTCCTGGTGGTTCCTTCCTGCCTTCTAATTAGACTAATTTCTCTAAGTGCTGTTTTCTTCTGTCTACATTTCCTTCCGCAACGTTCTTGCTCCTATGATTTCAAGTTTCCCCTCTATATGACTGCCATCTAAATCTGTGTTATCTGGATGGATTACATATCACCTCCATCCTTGACTTTTCCCCCAATCTTTAACTCCCATAGTCTTCTCTTCCCGTATCTAATCCATAGGCAGGTCCCAAACACAGTAGTTAAATGATGTCTCTAGCACCTGTTTCCCCTCCTCCAGGCCTCCTTCCCTTTCTATGACACCATTTCTTTAATGTTATTCTCACCTACAAAGTCATGCCCATCTATAAGCCAGCTTGCATACTGATGCCAGGTTAGTTCTTCTAAAATATAATATAACCCCTTTATTGAAACCCCATGGCCAATGATAAATTCAGATATCACTGTCAAACTGGTTCCTTAGTACCTTTTAGCTTTCTTTCTACTGTCCCCCTTTATGAGTCTTACGCTGTAGCGAGAAGCAGTGCAAAACTCTGAAGTTAGAACATTTGAATTTGAATTCCGGTTCTGTCACTTACTGGCTCTGTGATCATGGGCAAATCATTTAACTCCTCTATGTCTCATTTTTCTCACCTTTAAAATAGGGATAGTAGTTGGACCTACCACAAAGGATTATTGTAAGGACTAAATGAAACACTCAGGGCAGTGTCTAGCGTACCGTTAGGGGTACAATAAGTGTTAACTCATTATTAGACCCCACTTAAAGGGAACGATTTGCATTTCCCATACACATCCTGTAATTCCCTAGCCCCATGCCTTTCTCATGATGTATTTTGTTTTCAGAATGTTCTCCATTTCCATCTCTATTTGTTTAAACCCTGCACATTTTACATTCATGTGCCCCCTCTTCCATGTAGCTTTCAGGCAAACCCCCAATACTCAGTTTAGCTTTTGAATTTCCATAGCATCTCCTGTACCTCTTTCAGTATTTAGCCCTTTCTACTTTGTATTATAATTAGGTGTATACATATCTTCTGAAAATATAGGGGAAAACAAGAACTGTTTTATAAATTTTTGCATTTTTCTCAGTATCTAACCAAACATGAGATACTGTATTTGTTGACTAAATGAATGAATACCCGACTTGTTCACTTACCTTTTCCCTAATATGCAAGTGCAGTGTGGTTTGAGAACCTGGCCAAAATTATTATCTTCTCCTTGCTTGGTGATGTAATTGATCTCCCTCTATCCTAACCCCACCCTTTCCTCTTCTCTTTTTTCCCCCCTTTTCCCCATACCTCTGACTCTTCCCCCTTTTCTGCTCCACTTACCTTCTCTCTCTCCCACTCTCCCCTCCCCCGTCTTCCCTTTTCTTCTCGTCTTCCTCCTCATCCTTGTCTTGAATTCTAGATTCCCACTTCTTAAAATTTCCTCCACAAACTCATAGCCAAGATCTGTGGGAACAAAGCAATACTACTTCAAGAGGGAGATGTTTTCTGATCGTTTTTTGTTACTCTCTTTGTCAGAAATAATGGAGCATGTAGCATCCAATTATAATGCAACTTATTCATCTGAGATACTGAGAAGCAAGCAATGGTTAAATAGCAAATAAAAACAAGCCCAATATCTGGACAAGGAGAAATAATCTCACAAGAACTTTTTAATTACATGTTCTTATTGTTGCAGTATGTTTTGAGTACAGTTTGTCTTTATAGAAAAAGGGAAACAATTGTGTCATGAGATTGTTTTAAAGAGGAATTTGACTAAAGGTCTCCAAGAATAAATTATTTTCTTACTGTTAATTTCTTCCCTCTTTTCTCATTTACAATGGCGTTTTGAGTCCTAATCCTTTCCTCCAACATCTTAACTGTCCCCTTCCCTTAATCAATATCCTGTTTCTTTCTCCTAAATTTGAAAATCATCTAAAATGTCATATTATGCTCTGTTTTCCATTTCCACATGTCTTGAAATGTCTCATCCTGTTGGGGGAACATTCTCATGAGTTCTGTTAGGGATACCAATATCCTAATTAATTATGAGCTTACACAAAACCAATGTGATCTACTTGTATTTATGAATATAAATTTGAAAGATATAGTATGCTATTATCTCTATTATAGGATTGAGGAGTGTGAAGTTAACAAAATTGAATGGTAGATTGGAAAGTCAAACTTGAATTCTTATTTTATAATCGTGATCTGAAGCCATATGTAAAGTTTGACAATTTTAAAACCTTTTTGCTTATGCTTCCCTTCCTGAGCCATAGTCAGTTAATGCTTAGGACTGGATACAATATGGAAGTAATTTTGAGGATCCCAACCGACAACATTATGCATCTACTGCTATGGGATCATCATTATAGTAAATTTGTTCTCAACACTGGCATCTTTTTTTCTAATTTAGGGTAGAAATTTAACATCTGGAGAGGTTGGATTTTTTCCGAGTGATGCTGTCAAGCCTTGCCCATGTGTGAGTATTTTATTTCTTTCTACTTTGTTTTTTGATGCTGTAATGAATTGTCAAGAAAGTACAAAGGATACTGGTCTGGCCCCTCATTAATTCTATTAATATTTTCTTATTAATAACATATTCCAAAATTATGATGATTCCATTGTCAGAAAATATTTTTAAATGTTAAGGGAATACATGCAACAGGAAAATTTTACTTAGTAGAATTTACAAAATTAACATTTTTATAAGGTTTTAGAAGGAATAAACTAAAGCTACTGATCAGAGGTATTGTACAAACTTCCCTTTTCCCTCTGAGGTAAGAATGGTATGGTCTAATATATTTCCAGTCACTTTGGGTTACAGAGAGATTGCACTTCAACTAGTGTGTTTGAAAGCCTGCTAGAAGCATGAACGTCCGCAGATTCTTCAGTCAAATCTCTTAATATATTTTTCTGTGCTTTAGTTTGTCATAAGTTTATTTAGTGTCGTAATGACATTTTCTGAAAACATCAAATACATTAGGCAGATACAAGAAGAATGAATATTTACCCAAATATTATTATGGATGAATATAACATAAAATGTACTCTCCGGTGCTTTATGAAATTTATAAATTTCTGTTTAGGGTGATGTTATTTTATCATTGTAATTTGGTGTTTGGGGTAGATTTTTCTATGACACTTTTCAAGTTCTTAACTCTAATTAAATGAAATTATTTTACTAATACAATGGAGTTATTGGTTTGGGGGAAAAAAAACCTTCTTGAACTATCTTGCTTGCCTTATTTCAGTCCTTCCCAGTTTTCTAAACTGAACATTCTTTTTAATATTATAAATGGGAATGTCTGCCATCCTTAACCTCAGATGTAGTCTGAAGAATAATTTACTCCACTCATTCAAGCTTAATTAATTTCAAAAGCAAAAGGGAATCAAAAAAAAAAAAAAGCTCTTGCTATTTCTGTTGGTTCTATGATCTAATGCCACATATTATTCAGGTTATGTTGTAATCTTGAAAAAAATCATTGAAATTTCATACACCTCTCATTTAATTAGATAAGCAAAAATGATTCTTTAGCTAGTTTTCTGTCATTTATATGAATAAGATTAAGGCTTCCTATGCTTGAAGAACTGAGATTTATATGTAGGCACGTAGCAGAAAATTAACATTAAGATTTTGGGAACCTAGCACAGGGAGCTCAGCTTGGTGTTCTGTGATGACCTAGATGGGTAGGATGGAGGGGTGGGGGAGGGAGGCCCAAGAGTGAGGGGATATATGTACACATATAGCTGATTCACTTCATTGTACAGCAGAAATTAACAACACTGTAAAGCAATTATACTCCAATAAAAAGAAACTATTAAGCATTTCATGTACCATGTACTGTTTTCTTTTCACAACTCCTTGAATATAGCATAGAATGAGCATTTGAAGTTTTATTTTAGGAATAGTCTGGCACATAGTAGGTATTTAATAAATTTTTGTTGTATGAATGAGCAAAGAAGTGAAAAAGCAAACAAAAGTTCCTAACTAAATGTAGGTAATTAACAATGGCAGATATTAATTAAATCAGCTTATAGGATCATATTGAATGATATTTGGCGATCTGGTTAGTTACTAGAAAAAGAAATGTGCTTACAATTTTAGCTGATAAAGAGCTGTAGAGGAACACATAATTATGGGTAGGACTACCAACTAAATATGATTGTTTTTATAGCTTAAAGTTAATAAATAGCTATTAAAATTTTACTGCTTTACTTAATGAAATTATAGATTCATTTGTTGGTTGTAGGTTAAGTTAGGTGAATGAAGCTAAGTAGAAGGAGGAAAAACACAGGAGGAACATAAAAGAGACAATTTCATTTCTGGCAATATGGTTACTGGAGAGAAAGCCTAGAGCTACAGCACAGTGCAAACTTGGGTGTCTCTCTGTGAATCGCAGAGCCCTCAGTGGGTGAACAAGAAGAAAACTATCCCAAAGGAGAAGATATGCCTATCTTTGTCTTGGATCTTGGTGGGGAACAGAAAAAAAAGTCTCTCTCCCCTAAGAATTCTTAACTTTAGATCCAAAAACCACCCACATGGGGGGCTGGAATTCATACTAGCTTTGTGACCTAAATAATACTAAGCTAGAAACATAGTAGAACATACATATCAATAATTACCTTAAACATAAATGAATTAAATGTTGCAAACAAAAGACATAGACTGGCTGAATGGATACAGAAACAAGACCCATATATATGCTGTCTACAACAGAACCACTTCAGATCTAGGGGACACATACAGACTGAAAGTGAGGGGATTGAAAAAGGTATTCCATGAAAATGGAAATCAAAAGAAAGCTGGAGTAGCAATACTCATATAAGACAAAATAGACTTTAAAGACTATTACAAGAGACAAAGAAGGAACACTACATAATGAGCAAGGATCAATCCAAGAAGAAGATATAACAATTATAAATATATATGTACCCAATATATGAGGCAAATATTAATAGCTATAAAAGGAGAAATCAACAGTAACACAATAATAGGGGAGGACTTTAACACCCCACTTTCATCAATGGACAGATCATTCAGACAGAAAATCAATAAGGAAACACAGGTCTTAAATGACACATTAGATCAGATGGACTTAATTGATATTTATAGAGCATTCCATCCAAAAGCAGCAGAATACACATTCTTCTCAAGTGCACATGGAACATTCTCCAGGATTGATCACCTGCTGGGCCACAAAGTGAGCCTCAGTAAATTTAAGAAAATTGAAATCACATCAAGCATCTTTTCCAACCACAACGCTATGAGATTAGAAATCAACTACAAGGAAAAAAACTGTAAAAAATACACAAACACGTGGAAGCTAAGCAATATGCTACTAAACAACCAATGGATCACTGAAGAAATCAGAGAGGAAATCAAAAAATACCAAGAGACAGATGAAAATGAAAGCATGATGATCCAAAACCTATGGGACACAGCAAAAGCAGTTCTAAGAGGGAAGTTTATAGCAATACAGTCTTACCTCAGGAAACAAGGAAAATCTAAAATAAACACCCTAAGCTTACACCTAAAGCAACTAGAGAGAGAAGAACAAACAAAACCCAAAGTTCGTAGAAGGAAAGAAATCCTAAAGATCAGAGCAGAAATAAATGCAATAGAGATGAAGAAAACAATAGTAAAGATCAATGAAGCTATAAGCTGATTCTGTGCAAAGTTAAACAAAATAGATAAACCTTTAGCAAGACTCATCAAGAAAAAAAGGGAAGGGGCTCAGATCAATAAAATTACAAATGAAAAAGAAGTTACAACTGACACCACAGAAATACAAACATCATGAGAGACTACTATAAGCAACTATATGCCAATAAAATGGATAACCTAGAAGAAATAGACAAATCCTTAGAAAGCTACAATCTCCCAAGACTGAACCACGAGGAAATAGAAAATATGAAAAGACCAGTGTGTATGCCTTCTGCATAATAAAGGCCATAAATGACAAACCTACAGCTAGCATCATTACTCAATGAGGAAAAGCTGAAAGCATTCCCTCTAAGATAAGGAACAAGACAAGGATATCCACTCTTGCCACTTTTATTCAACATAGTTTTGGAAATCCTAGCCACAGCAATGAGAGAGGAAAAAAAAATAAAATGAATCCAGATTGGAAAGGAAGAAGGAAAACTGTCACTGTTTGCAGATAGCATCATACTATACATGGAAAATCCTAAAGATGCTATCAGAGAACTACTAGAACTCATCAATGAATTCGGTAAAGTTGCAGGATACAAAATTAATACACAGAAATCTGTTGCATTTCTATACACTAACAACGAAATATCAGAAAGAGAAATTAAAGAAACAATGCCATTTACCATCACATCAAAAAGAATAAAATACATAGGAGGCAAAAGACCTGTACTCTGAAAACTATAAGACACTGATGAAAGAAATCAAAGATGACACAAACAGATGGAGAGACATACCATGTTCTTGGATTGGAAGAATCAATGTTGTCAAAATGACTATACTACCCAAGGCAATCTACAGATTCAGTGCAATCCCTATCAAATTACCAATGGCATTTTTCACAGAACTAGAACAAAAACTTTTAAATTTGTATGGAGATACAAAAGACCCCAAATAGCCAAAGCAATCTTGAGAAGAAAAACGGAGCTGGAGGAATCAGGCTCCCTAACTTCAGACTATACTATAAAGCTACAGTCATCAAAAGAGTATGGTACTAGCACAAAAACAGAAATATAGATCAGTGGAACAGTATAGAAAGCCCAGAAGTAAACCCACATTCCTATGGTCAATTAGTCTATGACAAAGGAGGTAAGACCATACAATGGAGAAAAGACAGTCTCTTCAATAAATGGTGCTGGGATAACTGGACAGCTACATGTAAAAAAATGAAATTAGAATATTCTTTAACATCATTTACAAAAATAAACTCAAAATGGATCAAAGACCTAAATGTAATACCGGATAGTATAAAACTCTTAGAGGAAAATTCAGGCAGAACACTCTTTGACATAAATTGCAGCGATATCTTTTTCAATCCATCTCTTAGAGTAATAGAAATAAAACCAAAAATAAACAAATGTGACCTAGTTAAACTCAAAATCTTCTGCACAGCAAAGGAAACCATAAGCAAAACAAAAAGACAACCCACAGAATGGGAGAAAATATTTGCAAATGATGCAACCGATAAGGGATTAGTCTCCAAAATAAACACTTTATGTAGCTCAATAAAAAAAAGAAACAACCAAATCACCCAATCAAAAAATGGGCAGAAGACCTAAAGAGACATTTCTCCAAAGAAGATACACAGATGGCCAAGAGGTACATCCAAAGATGCTCAACATCACTAATTATTAGAGAAATGCAAATCAAAACTACAATGAGACATCACCTCACACCAGTCAGAATGGCCATCATCAAAAAGTCTACAAACAATAAATGCTGGAAAGGGTGTGGAGAAAAGGGAACCCTCCTACACTCTTGGTGGGAATGTAAATTGGTACAGCCACTATGGAGAACAGTATGGAGGTTCCTTAAAAAGCTAGAAATAGAGCTACCATATGATCCAGCAATCCCACTCCTGAGCACATATCCAGAGAAAACCATGGTTCAAAAGGATACATGCACCCCAGTATTCATGGTAGCAATATTTACAATAGGCAAGACATGGAGGCAACCTAAATGTCCACTGACAGATGAATGGATAAAGAAGGTGTGGTATATATATACAATGGAATATTACTCAGCCATTAAAAACAATGAAATAATGCCATTTGCAGTAAC
The DNA here is from genome assembly GCF_009873245.2 of Balaenoptera musculus. Taxonomy (NCBI): domain Eukaryota; kingdom Metazoa; phylum Chordata; class Mammalia; order Artiodactyla; family Balaenopteridae; genus Balaenoptera; species Balaenoptera musculus. The sequence goes on along the minus strand of NC_045785.1, from coordinate 94,575,569 downwards.
ATGGATGGACCTGGAGATTGTCACACTAAGTGAAGTAAGACAGAGAAAGACAAATATCATATGATATTGCTTATATGTGGAATCTAAAAAAAATGATACAAATGAACTTATTTACAAAACAGAAGCAGTCTCACAGACGTAGAGAATGAATTTATGGTTACCCGGGGGAGGGGTGGGGGGGAGGCATAGATTGGGAGTTTGGAATTGACATTTACACACTGCTATATTTAAAACAGAAAACCAACATGGACCTACTGTATAACATAGGGAACTCTGCTCAACATTCTGTAATAACCTAAATGGGAAAAGAACTTGTATATGTGTATGTATAACTGAATCACTCTGCTGTATACCTGAAACTAATGCAACATTGTTAGTCAACAATACTCCAATATAAAATAAAATTTTTCAAAAGAAACATAGTATAAAATGATTCCACATTGATTGTGTTCCCAATTCAAGTACAGATTCTCTCTAGATTGGCACCTCAAAGGATTTCTACTGATAAAGTCCCAGGGATTATAAATTCACAATTTGGAATAATTATATTTATGAGGAAACAAACCCACCTTAAGCAAAAGTCAGCAGAGACAATAAAATGCAGAATTAGACCCACAAAGACAACAGATAGTGGAATTATCAGATACTAAGTTCAAAATTGTATGTTTAATATGGTTGAAGAAATAAAAGGGGGAATAAAAGTCTAAAAGGAAAACAAGTCACTCTTGTTTGGGCATATTTCAAAAAGAATCAGATATAGTAGTTGAAATGAGAAACTTAATGGAAACATTACATGATGTATGAGACCCAGTTGGGCAGAAAATTGGAAGAAAAATCTGAATAAATTTCTCAGTGAATAGTCCAGAAAGATTAAGAGATAGAGAATGGAATGATAAAGTTCAAATACATCTATTGAAAGAGAGAATATAGATAATTGTGGGAAAGCAATGTTCAAATGATGGCTGAGAATTTTCCAGAATTTATGATAAAACTAATCTTAATAGTCAAGAAGAGTATATTAAACTTAATCAATACCTAGATACATTTTAGTGAAACTGCAGAACATCAAAGACAAAGAGAAAATATTAAAACCAACCTGAGAGAAAATACAGATTACCTATAAAGGGTTGATGATTAGACATATAGCTAACAACAGCAATAATGGAAACAATAGGAGTTTCCACTTCTGGTCATTGTCAAGTAGCTCCTATTGGACCAAGCCTCCCACAGAAAATAACTACAAACTCTGGACAAAATATTTTTTACAAAAACAACTATCTGAACATACTGGCTAGGAGAGGACTTGACATTCAGAAGAAGGATGATACTTGGTGAGTTTCCTGGCTTTAAGGCTAGCTTAAGGATAGACCCTGGGCTGCACCATGCAGGGTGGCTGAAATTCAGATAGAAACCTCACAGTATTACTGGCTTGAAGAGCAGAATATGGAGTTTGAAGCAAACACAATCTGGAAAGGGAGATAAGAAATCTTAGAAAGGAAAGAAGAGTGAGGGAGAACCTCAAATTCTGTGTATAAACATTGCCTCAGTCTCTGAGTGGTGCAGACTTCAAGTAGCTCAGCTTAGGCTAAAAGAACTTAATGAAGTATTCAGTTGCCCCTTACCACAGGGAAGACAGAGTTTGCAGTTGGGGTTCAAACAAGTTAACTGCCTGCTCTAAGAAAAACCACACTCTTTGTAGGAGCATAACTGAATCCAGGGCCTCTACAGCATATCATTCAAATCGTCCAAGAGGCCATCTAAAATCACTCAGTATACAAAGAAACAGGAAAACGTGAACTACACTCAAAAGAAAAGACAATTAAAGGATAACAACCCTCAGCTGTCCCAAATGATAGAATTTGCAAGAAAGGAATTTTAAAGTAGCTATTGTAACTGTGCTCAAGGACATAAATAAAGGAAAATACAGTTGACCCTTGAAACATGCAGGGATTAGGGCGCTGACCCTCCAAGCAGTGGAAAATTCACCTATAACTTATAGTCACCCCTCTATATTCACAGTTCCTCCATATCTGTGGTTTCACATCCATAGATTCAATCAAATGCAGATTGTGTAGTATTGTAGTATTTACTATTGAAAAAAATCCACGTATAAGTGGACCCATGCAATTCAAACCCGTTTTGTTCAAGGGTTAACTGTATGTTTATACTGAATGGACAGGAAACGTCAGCAGAGAAATAAGAACTATAAAAAAGAACTGAATGGGAATTCTATACAATGAAATTTCAATATTTGAAGCAGTAAGAATAATATACTCAAAGTTTTGAAAGAAAATTTGAAATATATCTTTCCTCAATGAGGATGAAATAATGACATTTCTAGCCTAACAAACACAGAAAGTTCACTTCTGTCTCATCTAGCTTTTATAAAATGTACTTGGGAAGAAGCATGTATCTTATATGTAATTTTGTATGTATGCTATATTCCCAATGAAATTTTTTTAAAATGCTACATCCACAGCAGAAGTCTTAACAATGTAAACAGCCTATGATGAAGGCAGAAAAAGGCATTAGGGAAAAACTGTCAAAGATGAGAACAAAATTATTTATAGCCTTATATATGAGATATTCCTCCAAACGAGGGCCCAAAGTACACATGATAGAAATGAGGAGGGCTCATGTCAGATGGAAAAGGACAGGATCCTACTCTGATGATGGGGGTCACAGCTGAGAAGACAGTCCTGGCTCATCACACATCAGAATGTACCGAAGAGAGAAAAAGCTTCAGAAGGACACATCAGGATGGAACAGCCTCAGATCTCTGTTCTAGTTTAGAATTTTATGTCACCCTTCACTTTTGTGGATCCTTCCCAGCTGAGAAAATCCACAGTCAAGATATGTTGAAGCTCTTTACCTGCTCTGTCCTCTTTCTCTCTCTTTGTTGTTGTTCTCCAGGAAGAGAGAGATAGGTTTAGGAATAAGCATACATTTGAAGAATACAGAGAGGTAGAGGGAAGGAGGAAAAAACTTTTTTCCCCATCAGATTTCTGAGGCCATGTATATTTTACTAAAAGGGAAACTGTTGAAGATTGATTTCTATTTGCGAAAACAAAATGGTATAAGAAAATATTCGCAGGAGTCGAATGGTATAATTTACTTTCAATATGTTATCTGTGTATCAGGATTTTACACAGTGGTGAAATTTAAAATGTGATCCATAGGATAAAAATATTTAAATATTAGTAACTTTAGAGATGTTCTGACCAGAAGGATAGTTTTTTACAAATAATTCTTAACCTGGAAGGTCAAAATAGTAACAGCCCATTATGAAAATGGACATAGCTAGAGATATATTCACATTAACCAGACCTCAGTTACAAATGAGGGTAACAGTATTTTTAATCACCCAGTATAAAAAGGCCCAGGAATACCATGGAATGTATACATCAAAGATTCAGGTGATTCATGAAAATTACATAGTACGAATTGTATTTGTTGTTTTTTGAATATTGGTGTGCCTTCTTTGGCTTTGCTCATTTTCTAATTGCAATCAGCAACTAGAAGTTTATTTTTTCTTTCTTTATTTGCGTAGAAAATGAAGTTTTTCTCTGTTGTAAAGCTCCATAGGAGAAAAGGGGAAAATGAGTATTTCCTATGACTTTTTCATAAATAAAAGGTTTTCCAGTTGGTAGACTTCTAAATCAGAGTCTAAAATCTGTGTTACACAGTAAGAGTCTATATCAGGTGTATATTGTTTATTTTGCCTGTTTTCCCCATATATTGGGAAAGCAGTGTGCTATTTGGTTTTCCTAACATTTTCATTTTAATTTTCTATGATAGGATTAAACTGCCTTGATAATAAATACCAAAAGATTCCAATTCATATTTTTCCTGTTATCTCTTCCTTTAGAGGTACAGTGGCAGTAAAATGAATGAAAGAATTAAAGTGAAATGAATTATTTTCTACTTATCTGACATATACTATGATTCACTCTGTATAATATGGCCAATGGATAGTTCTAGGACTGTGCTACTTAGGGTTTTATAGAGCTGAGTCAGCTGAACTGAATTAATGATTGATTTCTTAAAGCTTCCCTTAAGTAAACTTAATCTATTTTTGCCTTTTTACATCCTAGGTGCCCAAACCAGTAGATTATTCTTGCCAACCCTGGTAAGTATTAAAAATGTTTATGTAGCTGAGTTGAAATACCATACCCTTAGCTCGAGGACACCTTAAATGTGGGAGTAGTAAACTACATTCAATTTCCATCTGTCCTGGCTAAAGGTGTTTTCAGATGCAACAAAACACCATAATGAATTTATATATTGCTGACCTTTCCATATCTTTATCAGAAGTGGTGCATGTGTGTGTACAAGCACATGTACTTGGCTGTAAATCCAAAGTTTATAACATCCACAGAGGGGAATGGGACATGGGCAAATATGTACATTGTATTTTAGAAGAGTAAATTTCATGAAGTTGAGAAAAAAGGTATGATTCCATTTTCTGAAACTAAAATTTAGCCCAGAAAGGAGAGTAGATCCTAAAAATACATTTTATAACACATAATATGGGAGGAGCAAGATGTGTCCAAGTCTAAAGTTTTAGGTCTCTGTGGAGCTCACATAACACTTGGAGGTTAGCGGTATCACTAACAGAAACAAAGAAGCAGTAGATAATGATTATTATTTTTTAGACATTATGAGTTTAAGGGGAAATGATATCCTCAACCGGAAAAACTATTTAGAATCTAAAATAGTTATAATCATCATATGATAATAACTAACATATTCTGGGTACTTAGTATGTACTTAGTATTTTACACATTTTGTTTTGTTTTTCCAACATCTGTATAAGGAAGGTTATTTTTATTATTTTTACAGATGAGGAAACAAAGGTTAAGGCCAACCAGCTAGTAAATGGTACAGCCAGGATTCCAAGTTATGCTGTCTGTACATTGGCACACCACCTGTTAAAGTACAAAACACGGGCATATCTACTTATTTATATTTGTTTCCTGAATTTTGAGTTTGGCTCCTCTTAAAATGACTGCATCTATTTTTATTTTCTTGATATTGAAATATATGTATACAAACTAGATATCAGGATATGTATATAAATGAGATATTCTGAGAGTATATAGTACTAGTTCAGTTTGCAGGTGTAGCTAACACCTGAGTTCTTTGATATTTAAAATTCTGATCATTTTCTGTTATATAGCCAAAGCATGAAAAATGCCAGGTTACTGTAGGAATATATTGTCCATAGTATGAGATCCTCTCCTCAGCAGTCTTGCTCTCCCCTCCCCAGCAATTTCTGCCTTCTGTGGTCATTGTCTGCTTTCTCTGACATCCCTCCCTGGGCTTCAGCACTGAGCTTGCTGGAGAAATTGTAGCAGGTCTGTAATGGAACTGGAAATCTTTGCTACATGTTTACCTGGTTTAGGACAAATTTGAGATCTTAGTTTTCGTGGAATTAAAGACTGTAATCCTGACAACTTAAGTTTGGAGAATAGAGGTGATAGCATGGATAATCAAACTGGAAAACATCAAGAACTGGTGAAATCATGAGAGTGTGATGATAGTTTCCTTCTCTTTTCTTTTACTATTTTTCATGTAAGTAGGCATAATAGTTACAAGAGTAATGATTTTAGAGAAATACTAAAGCCACAAACTAGATGGATTTTTTTTTTAATTGGAGTATAATTGCTTTACGATGTTGTGTTAGTTTCTGGTGTACAACAAAGTGAATCAGCTATATGCATACATATATCCCCTCCCTCTTGGACCTTCCTCCCACCTCCCCCAATCCCACCCATCTAGGTCATCACAGAGCACCAAGCTGAGCTCCCCGAGCTATACCACAGGTTCCCACTAGCTATCTATTTTACACGTGGTAGTGTATTTATGTCAAACCTAATTGCCCAATTCATCCCACCCTCCCCTTCCCCCTGTGTCCACACATCTGTTCTCTACATCTGCGACGGATTTTATGAAATAAACCAGTCAGGTACCTGGGAACCAGTCAGGGCACAGGAGATTTGTTTTTGAACCCTTTGTTTTAAAATGTACCCTTGCCAATAGGTAAAATTCTATTGAATATATGACCAGTTGGAAAAGTATTGTTCCTAATGATAAAAAAAAAACAAACAAGATGTTCAGATGAGGGAAGACCCTTGAAAGCAGTAAGAAATAAAGATATAGTAGAATTTCATAATTACTTTTTCTTCTTTTCTGAGCAACTTGGACAATTTATTCACACTAAGCAGGCAGTTTCATGTGAAATGCCTTCTGCTAAGGAACAAAATGATCAACTATATCAGAAAATGAAATCTTCAATGTTAGAAATACTAAACTGTTTAGAGAAAAATTACACTGTGGTTCTCAAGTCATTAAGAAAGTGAATAACACCAACTGTATGGTGTATTTATTATTTGCACATTTTAAAACAAGTTGTTCCCATAAGGTAAACTTTATCTCTTTTATAGGCCATGAAATAAAACAGAATTCAAGATGATTATCTTCAACAGTCTATGTTTTGGGGTGTCATGAAGGCAGGGATGAGGCATGGGGCTTAAATCTGGGGAACTGTCTGAAAATACTTACGAAGAAAAGGATACAGATGCCAAGGAACCTACCTCATCCTCCAAGTAGTCAGGCAACTTACCTTTCCCTACCTTAGCAGGAGACATAAGTTAGAAGGTATATTACATGGAAAAATTGAGGCATATGGGGCCTAGACTTGGAAAGAGCAGGACCAGCAGAGACTGGGAGAGCAGTCATACTGAAACCAGATGGGTCAAATTAAGGAAAGTCAATATACAGACTGACGATGATCCCCAGTTCCTTTGTGTAGCTCAATTTCAGTACTGTGACAGCTGTGTCTCACACACATGGACTACTCTCTTCTTGCATCCAGATAGGAATTTGGAAGATTTTTCTCTAAAGAAACAGAATAGACTCAAAATAAAAAAATCTAAAATCCAGCCCCATCATAAGGTTCTTGCCAAACGATCAGGTTCCCACCCAATGAGCCTCCCTTGCTTCCCTCACACAGAGCTTCCAGTCAGTTCTTGGATGCCTTCCTCTTAAATATGAGCAGACAACAAGGAGTAACCAGGCATTTAAGAAAAGCCTTGAAGTAAAGAACAAATAAATGGGAAAAAGAAACTTGGAAGAATTACAGACATTAGAATGGGCAGAAGAAAGAAGCCTTTAATTTATATTCTTAGAATTAAGAGATGACAATGTATCCATAGAAGTGAGCTGGATGTTTTATAAAAGCAACAATCAGATAATAAGAAAGAACTGTTCTAGTTAAGTATTGAGTACAGAAACTGGAAAATAAAGTTGAGTAAATCCTTCAGAAAATCAAAGAGAGATAATATGAGAGAAAAGATAGAGTAGACAAGTGACCTGAGAAGTCCAGCCTTCACTTAATAGAACTCCAGAAAGGGAAACTGAGAACAACAATTATCAAAAACAAAAAAAACAAAAAAAATTTTTTTAGAACTGAAGGGTATATGGCTCCAAATCAAAGATGCTACCAAGGGCCAAGGACAATATTGAACCTTTTAGTACAGCACATAACCGAAAGGCATATTAACATGAAAGTTTGCTACATAGAGAAAACAAAGCAACTGAGAGTTTCCAGGGAGAAAAAAATCAGATTATATACAAAGACTTGGAAATCAGGATGGCATTGAATTGGAAGTTAGAACAGTAGAGTGATGCCTTAAAATTTGAGAAGCAAATAATTTCTCACCTATAATTCTATATCCAGCCAAACTGTGAATTAAGGATTATTAAGTAAAATAAAAACATGTTCATAGATGTGAGGCCTTCTGAGTATTACATCCCAAGTATTCATTTATAGGAATCTGAAGGATGAGCTAGTAAACCAAAAAAGAGGGAGATACAGAATATAGGAAATGGGAGCAAAGGGATGTCCAGGACTACAGTAATTCAGCAGGCTTAGAGAGCAAGCAGTGGTGATTAGACCAAGAGGGTGGAGAGCTTGCTTGGGAAAGATGAATGTCTCCATAGAAAAAATTATTAGGTACAGTACATGGTGTTGAAAAGGTATCACTGAGGGGTTTATAATCCTGTTGGAGAATTTGGAAAAAATCTGTGGTAGAGACAAAGAAGCTTGAGCAAACCAAAAACTTGAGGACTTGTTTTTTGATGTCAGATGTTCTTTGAATGTGACAACATGACACAACTGGGTAAGATGATGGCTTAGCTTTGGAGAGGTTACACAAAGAATGAGGTGCAGCACTATGAAGGCATGAGCATAAGTGGAGAAACAGTGATTTTTCCATCCTGACATCTAAAATTGATAAAGACCCAGAAGGAGAAGAGAGAGAGAAAGGGCCTGAGAAAATAATATTTGAAGAGATTATAGCTGAAAACTTCCCTAACGTGAGAAAGGAAACACTCAATCAAATCAGGAAGCGCAGAGAGTCCCATACAAGATAAACCCAAGGAGGAACATGCCAAGACACAAATTAATCAAACTGACAAAAATTAAAGACAAAGAAAAATATTAAAAGCAACAAATAACATACAAGGGAACCCTGATATGGTTATCAGCTGATTTTTAAGCAGAAACTCTGCAGGCCAGAAGGGAGTGGCACAATACATTTAACATGATGCAAGGGAAAAACCTACAACCAAGAGGACTCTACCCAGCAAGGCTCCCTTTCAGGTTTGATGGAGAAATCAAAAGTTTTACAGACAAGCAAAAGCTAAGAGAATTCAGCACCACCAGACCAGCTTTGCAAAAAATGCCAAAAGAACTTCTCTCTACAAAAAAGGCCACAACTAAAATCAAGAAAATTATGAATGGGAAAGCTCACCAGTAAAGGCAAACATAAAGTAAAGGTAGGAAGTCATCCATGCACAAATATGATATCAGAACCAGCAATAATGAGAAGAGGAGAGTACAAATGCAGAATATTGGAAATGCATTTAAAATTAAGAGATCAACAACTTAAAACAATCTTGTATATATACAGACTGCTACATCAAAACCTCATGGGAGATATATAATGGGAGGAGACAAGATGGCAGGGTAGAAGGACACATGCTCACCCCTTATTATGGAAACACCAGAATCACAGCTAACGACTGAACAACCACGAACAAAAAAGCACTGGAACCTACCAAAAAAGATATTCTACATCCAAAGACAAAGAAGAAGCCACAACAAGACAGTAGGAGGGGCACAATCACAGTAAAATTAAATCCATACACACCAGGTGGCCAACTCACAAACTGGAAAACAATTATACCACAGAAGTTCTCCCACAGGAGTGAAAGTTCTGAGCCCCACATTAGGCTCCCCAGCTTGGAGGTGTGGCAACAGGAGAGGGAGCCCCCAGAGAATCTGTCTTTGAAGGCCAGCAGGATTTGATCACAGCAATTCCACAGGACTGGGGGAAACAGAAACCCCACTCTTGGTGAGTGCACATAGGGTCTCATGTGCACCAGGACCCAGGGAAAAAAGTGGTAACCTCATAAGAGACTGGGCCAGACTTACCTGCTAGTATTAGAGGGTCTCCTGTGGAGGCAGGGGTGGCTGTGGCTCACTGCAGGGACAAGGACACTGGTAGTGGCAGGTTTGACAAACTCATTGGCATGAGCCCTCTTGAAGGCCACCATTATCTCACCGAGACCTGGCCCCACCCAACAATCTGTAGGCTCCAGTGCTGGGATACCTCAGGCCAAACAACCAACAGGGCGGGAACACAGCCCCATCCATTAGCAGACAAGCTGCTTAGAGTCTTCCTGAATAAACAGCTGCCCAATAAACACACCTCCTGACATGGCCCTGCCCACCAAAGGGAGAAGACCCAGCTCCACCCACCAGTGGGCAGGTACCAGTCCCTCCCACCAGGAAGCCTGCACAAGCCTCTTAGACAGCCTCATCCACCAGAGGGCAGACAGCAGAAGAACTACAACCCTGCAGCCTGCAGAACAGAAACCACAATCACAGAAAGTTAGACAAAATGAGACAGCAGAGGAATATGTCCCAGATGAAGGAATGAGATAAAACCCCAGAAGAACTAAGTAAAGTGGAGATAGACAATCCACCTGAAAAAGAATTCAGAGTAATGATAGTAAAGATGATCCAAGAGCTTGGAAAAATAATGGAGGCACAGATTGAGAAGATACAAGAAATGCTTAACAAAGACCTAGAAGAACTAAAGAACAAACAGACGAACAATACAATAACTGAAATGAAAAAATAAACTAGAAGAAATCAGTAGCAAAATAACTGAGGCAGAAGAATGGATAAGTGACCTGGAAGACAGAATGGTGGAAATCACTGCCATGGAACAGGATAAAGAAAAAAGAATGAAAATAAATGAGGACAATCTAAGAGATCTTAGGGACAACATTAAATACACCAACATTCACACTATAGGGGTCCCAGAAGGAGAGAAGAGAAAGGATCTGAGAAAACATTTGAAGAGATAATAGCTGAAGACTTCCTTAACATGGGAAAGGAAATAGTCACCCAAGTCCAGGAAGCACAAAGAGTCCCAGGCAGTATAAACCCAAGGAGAAACACACCAAGCCACATAGTAATCAAATTGACGAAAATTAAAGATAAAGAAAAACAATATTAAAAGCAACTAGGGAAGAGCAACAAATAACATACAAGGGAACTCCCATATGGTTATCAGCTGATTTTTCAGCAGAAACTCTGCAGGCCAGAAGGGAGTTTCATGATATATTTAAAGTGATGAAAGGGAAGAACCTACAACCAAGAATATTCTACCCAGCAAGGCTTTCATTCAGATTTGATAGAGAAATCAAAAGTTTTACATACAAGCAAAAGCCAAGAGAACTCAGCACTACCAGACCAGCTTTGCAACAAATGCCAAAGGAACTTCTCTAGGCAGAAGAGGCCACAACTAGAATCAAGAAAATTACAAATGTAAAGTCTCATCAGTAAAGGCAAACATACAGTAAAGGTAGGAAATCATTTCCACACAAATATGATATCAAAACCAGCAATTGTGAGTGGAGGAGAGCACAAATGCAGGATACTGAAAATGTATTTGAAATTAAAAGACCAACAACTTAAAACAATCTTGTGTATATATAGACTGCTATATCAAAACTTCACGGTAGCTGCAAACCGAAAATCTACAATAGATACACACAAAAAAAAGAAAAAGGAATCCAAACACAACACTAAATTTAGTCATCAAATCACAAGAGAACAAAAGAGGAAGGGAAGAAAAAACACCAACAAAAACAAATCCAAAACAATTACCAAAATGGCAATAAAAACATACATATTGATAATTATCTTAAACATAAATAGATTAAATGCAACAATCAAAAGACACAGACTAGCTGAATGGATACAAAAACAAGACCCATATATATGGTGTCTACAAGAAACCCACTTCTGATCTAGGGACACATACAGGCTGAAGTGAGAAGATGGAAAAAGATATTCCATGCAAATGAAAATAAAAAGAAAGCTGCAGTAGCAGTGCTACAGATCTAGGGACACATACTGACTGAAAGTAAGGGTATGTAAAAAAATCTACTCCATGCGAATGGAAATCAAAAGAAAGCTGGAGTAACAATACTCATGTCAGACAAAACAGACTTTAAAATAAAGACTATTACAAGAAACAGAGAAGGGCACTACATAATGATCAAGGGATCAATCCAAGAAGAAGATATAACAATTGTAAATATACATGCACCCAACATAGGAGCACCTCAATATATGAAGCAAATGCTAACAGCCATAAAAGGAGAAACTGACAATAACACAATAATGGGGGACTTTAACACCCCACTTTCATCAATGGACAGATCACCCAGACAGAAAATCAATAAGTAAACACAAGCATTAAATGACATATTAGACCAGGTGGACTTAATTGATATTTATAGAGCATTCCATCCAAAAGCAGCAGAATACACATTCTTCTCAAGTACACATGGAACATTCTCCAGGATTGATCACCTGCTGGGCCACAAAGCAAGCCTCAGTAAATTTAAGAAAATTGAAATCACATCAAGCATCTTTTCCAACCACAACGCTATGAGATTAGAAATCAACTACAAGGAAAAAAACTGTAAAAAAAACACACACACCTGGAAGCTAAACAATATGCTACTAAACAACCAATGGATCACTGAAGAAATCAAAGAGGAAATCAAAAAATACCTAGAGACAGATGAAAGTGAAAGCGCGATGATGCAAAACCTATGGGACACAGCAAAAGCAGTTCTAAAAGGGAAGTTTATAGCAATACAGTCTTACCTCAGGAAACAAAAAAAAATCAAAGAGAAAGAAGAACAAACAAAACCCAAAGTTAGTAGAATGAAAGAAATCATAAAGATCAGAGCAGAAATAAATGAAATAGAGATGAAGAAAATAGAAAAGATCAATGAAACTGTAAGCTGGTTCTTTGAAAAGATAAACAAAATTGACAAAACTTTAGCCAGACTCATCAAGAAAAAGAGGGAGAGGGCTCAAATCAATACAATTAGAAATGAAAAAGAAGTTACAACTGACACCACAGAAATACAAAGGATCATAAGAGAGTACTACAAGCAACTATATGCCAATAACATGGACAACCTAGAAGAAATGGACAAATTCTCAGAAAGGTACAATCTCCCAAGACTGAACCAGGAAGAAATAGAAAATATGAACAGACCAATCACAAGTACTGAAATTGAAACTGATTAAAAAACTCCCAGCAAACAAAAGTCCAGAACCAGATTGCTGCACAGGCAAATTCTATCAAACATTTAGAGAAGAGTTAACACCTATACTTCTCACACTCTTCCAAAAAGTCACAGAGGATGGAACACTCCCAAACGCATACTATGAGGCCAGCATCACCCCAATACCAAAATCAGACAAAAATACCACAAAAAAAGAAAATTACAGGCCAATATCACTGATAAACTTAGACACAAAAATCCTCAACAAAATACTAGCAATCAGAAACCAGCAATATATTAAATGCGATCATACACTATAATCAAGTGAGATTTATCCCAGGGATGCAAGGAATTTTCAGTATCTGCAAATCAATCAGTGTGATGCCACATCAACAAATTGAAGAATAAAAAGCATATGATCATCTCAATAGATGCAGGAAAAGCTTTTGACAAAATTCAACACCCATTTATGATAAAAGCTCTCCAGAAAGTGGGACCTAAATAGACATTTCTTCAAAGAAGAGATAAAGATGGCCAAGAGGTGCATGAAAAGATGCTCAACATCACTAATTATTAGAGAAATGCAAATCAAAACTACAATGATATATCACCTCACACCAGTCATTATGGCCATCACTGAAAAGTCTACAAACAATAAATGCTGGAGAGGGTGTGGAGAAAAGGGAACCCTCCTACACTGTTGGTGGGAATGTAAATTGGTACAGGCACTATAGAGAACAGTATGGAGGTTCCTTAAAAAAACTAAAAATAGAGCTACCATATGATCCAACAATCCCACTCCTGGGCGTAGATCCAGAGAAAAACATGGTTTGAAAAAAAGCTTCAGGATACAAAGTTAATATACAGAAATCTCTTGCATTTCTATTTACTAACAATGAAAGATCAGAAAGAGAAATTAAAGAAACAATCCCATTTACCATCGCATGAAAAAGAATAAAATACCCAGAAATAAACCTACCTAAGGAGGCAAAAGAGCTGCACTTCAAAAACTATGATGCTGATGAAAAAAATCGTAGATGACACAAACAGATGGAAACATATACCATGTTCTTGGATGGGAAGAATCAATATTGTCAAAATGACTATACTACCCAAGGCAATCTGCAGATTCAGTGCAATCCCTATCAAACTACCAATGGCATTTTTCACAGAATTAGAACAAAAAATTTTACAATTTGTGTGGGAACACAAAAGACCCCAAATAGCCAAAGCAATCCTGAGAAAGAAAAATGGAGCTGGAGGAATCAGACTCCCTGACTTCAGACTACACTACAAATCTACAGTCATCAAAACAGTATGGTACTGGCACATAAACAGAAATATAGATCAACAGAACAGGATTGAAAGCCCAGAAATAAACCCACAGACCTATGGTCAATTAATCTAGGGCAAAGGAGGAATTTCCCTGGCAGTCCAGTGGGTAGGACTCCACGCTTTCACTGCAAGGGGCACAGGTTTGATCCCTGGTTGGGGAACTAAGATCCCACATGCTGTGCAGAGCAACCAAAAAATTTAGAAAAAAAAATTTTTTTTAATCTATGACAAAGAGGGAAGAACGTACAATGGAGAAGACAGTCTCTTCAGTAAGTGATGCTGGGAAAACTGGACAGCTACATGTAAAAGAATGAAATTAGAACATTTTCTAACACCATACACAAAAATAAACTCAAAATGGATCAACGACCTAAATGTAAGGCCAGACATTATAAAACTCTTAGAGGAAAACATAGGCAGAACACTCTGACATAAATCTCAGCAATATCTTTTTGGATTCACCTCCTAGAGTAATGAAAATAAAAGCGAAAATAAACAAATGGGACCTAATTAAACTTAAAAGCTTCTGCACAGAAAAGGAAACCATTAAAAAAAATCAAAAAGACAACCCACAGAATGGGAGAAAATATTTGCAAACAAAGTGACCGACAAGGGATTAATCTCCATAATATGCAAACAGCTCAAGCAGCTCTATGTCAAAAAAAACAAAAAAAAAATCCCAATTGAAAAATGGGCAGAAGACCTAAATAAACATTTCTCCAAAGAAGACATACAGTTGGCCAAAAGGCGTATGAAAAGATGCTCAACATCACTAATTATCAGAGAAATGCTAATCGAAACTCCAATGACGTATCACCTCACACTGGTCAGAATGGCCATCATCAAAAAGTCCACAAACAATAAATGCTGGAGAGGGTGTGGAGAAATGGGAACCCTCCTACACTATTGGTGGAATGTAAATTGGCACTACCTCTGTGGAAAACAGTATGGAGGTTCCTTAAAAAACTAAAAATAGAACTACCATATGATCCAGCAATCCCATTCCTGGGCACATATCCAGAGAAAACATGGTTCGAAAGGATACATGCTTCCCTAATATTCATTGCAGCACTATCTACAATAGCCAAGACATGGAAGCAACCTAAATGTCTAGGGACAGAGGAATGGGTAAAGAAGATGTGGTACATACAGACAATGGAAAATATTACTCAGCCATAAAAAAAAAGAAATAATGCCATTTGCAGCAACATGCATGGACCTAGAGATTGTCATACTAAGTGAAGTAAGTCAGATAAAGACCAATATCATATGATATCACTTGTATGTGTAATCTAATTTTAAAAAATGATACAAATGAACTTATTTGCAAAACAGAAACGGACTTTCGGATATTGAAACTAACTTATGGTTACCAAAGGGGAAACGTTGGGGGAAGGATAAATCAGGAACTTGGGATGAACATCCACACACTACTAAGATAGATAACCAACAAGGACATACTGTATAGGACAGGGAACTCTACTCCGTATTCTGTGATAACCTATAGGAGAAAAGAATCCAAAAAGAATGAATATATGTATATGTTTAACTGAATCATTTTGCTTGTACACCTAAAACTAACACAATATTGTAAATCAACTATACTCCAATAAAATTAAAATTAAAAATAAAATAAAATTGATAAATTGTAGTTTAATCATGTTATTTAGAAATATTCAAGTAGATATTAAAAATAACAAGGAAAAATAGGTGAAATACTTGAAATGGGACTTGGGGTAGGATCTGATAAGATGGGGTAGTGCTGCTTTTTCATTATAGTTTTATAGTATGACTTGACTTTTAAAAACTATGTTCATGTGTTACTCTGATAAAAATGCTTATGCTATATGCTAATTGCCGTAAATGCCATGAAGGAAATTAGGGATACTGTAATGAGAATAATGGAGTGGAGAGTGCCAGATACAGGACAGTGTCCTTTAGCTGGGATGGTCAGAAAAGACTCTCTAAACCTGAAGGATGAGAAGGAATGTGGGTTGACAGAGGGTGAGAGATTTCCAACACAGGAATATAGTCTATGCAAAACTCTAAGAATTCTTGAACCTGAAAGAAGCCTGGAGACTAGTAAAGAAGGGGTTTGTTAGAGGTAAGATTGAAGAGGAAGATGTGAGTCAGATTATACTAGGTAGTAATGAGTCAGTGGTTATCCTAACTTTAACCCAAGGTACCATCTACATAAAATGCCCTCAGCTTTTCCTTCTGTACTTGGGTGGAAACCTCACATGTCCTCCTCCCTTTGCAAACTTGTCAAATGCCTACCATGTGTATTTTAATATTGGATTGGCCAAAAAGTTCGTTCGGTTTTAAATAAAAATAAAACATTTTCATTTTCACAAGAATTTTATTGAACGTATTCACTAACCGAACAAACGTTTTGGCCAACCCAATATTTAGCATAGATTAAATGTGGTATTTACATTGGGTTACATGAGTCTACATGTGAATCAGAAAATTTTCTAGAATATTGATTTGAAGATAGCTGATCTCAACATAAAAGTTTTTTCTTTAACTTTTATTACCCATAATCTCTGATATATTTTGTCAATAAATGCTAAACCTGTATTGATGCAAAGGGTCATTAAAGAATAGTTTAACATTGATTGGGGCCTTTTATTGTTATTGTTATGGGATCTGGGTATGCTTAAGAGCAGTATAGTTTAGGAAGAATTGAATTCTGGTTTTGAAATATCCACCTTTTAAAAATTGTATTCATTACTACCAGTTTCTTAAGAAAATTGGTTATCAAAATTGTGGACTACAAGAATTAATCTTATATCCAAAAAATAATTATTTAAAAATAATTTAAAATTGTTTCTGAATTTTCTTACAACAATACTCAAGGAAATTTTTTTTTCATACTGTTTTACCTAGCAAAGGTGAAATTTTGGAGGAGTGCGTGTATGTGTGTATATGTGTATGTATATCTGTGTGTGTCTTACGCAGGGCATCCCTTCCCTACCAGTCTTTTTCTTTCTTGTCCCTAAATTCCCCACAACTCTCTCTCTAACCCGATACCTATTAATTCTTTTCTTTGTCCCATTTATTTATTTGATAAATATTTAGTGTATGTTAGGCAATATTCACTTCACTGTTGTAATCTTTGTAGAGCATTTGTGTTTGGACGTATCTAAAGGACTTATTTCTGCATTATTTTTTTGAAGTACTATAATTAGTACAGAAGTAAAAACAGTTCAGATCTGCCACTAAGTTAAAATCCTAACAGATACATATTTTTAGCCTCTGTTCTCTTCCAGGTACATTACCCAAATTTTCTGCATCCTTGTTTCTTACAGGTATGCTGGAGCAATGGAAAGATTGCAGGCAGAGACTGAACTTATTAACAGGGTAAATAGTACTTACCTTGTGAGGCACAGGACCAAAGAGTCAGGAGAATATGCAATTAGCATTAAGTAAGTGGGACAAGTACTTTTACAGAAATAGCTTTCCTGTTTTCATAATTGCATAGATCATCTGACATATATAACACTGAAGCTGAAAACCAAGGTTCTAATTGCAGCAGAAATAATGTATCATCTCTCCAGACAGTTCATTAATACTTGAAAATATCTGTTAGAAAAAATGGTATTAAGTGTTATATAGGCTGCTAATTGGCATACTAGACTTCTTTCATAACACTGTACTTGATGTGTGTATGTTTCTAGTAAATCCTAAGAATTATAAATTACTAGATTTGTTTTGTTTTTCCATATTCCCAAATTGATCTTATAAATAAATTGGGCATAGTGATTGATCAAATGTACCCAACTCCACATCTCACTTCAAATATTGTTGTATCTTCAACCAATCTAGTGAATATAGTTTGTTAATTAGCTGTCACCAGTGTATTGGCAATAGGTATATATTTTGTCTTCAGAATTAATTCCTATAATGTTATTGGGGCATGCCCTCTGGTAATTATTGATTTCTACTGATTAAAACACATTTATATTCATAAGTTATCCATTGCCCACAGTACAATAATGAAGCAAAAGCACATCAAGATTTTAACAGAGATGGCTTTTTTCACATTGCAGAAAATAGAAAGTTTAAAAGCTTAATGGTAAGCATTGATTAGTTCTTTCAATCTGTGGTCCTTATTTTTCTCTTATTAAAAAGGTCAGTTTAATTCTAGTTTCTTGGAATTTTGCTCACTGAAACATTGTTGAAAGAGAATCATACCGTAATTTGCAGCAGAATCCTGAAAATTTTAATTGTAAGAATTCTAGTTAAGTTTTATATTGCCCTAGACATATTTTTCATTGTAAACTAAGTTTACAAGTTTTAGATAATATTTCAGAGTCCACACTAGAAGATTCTTAGAGCCATAGACACATTCAAAACAATCAACTTTCAGTTACTTATGTTTTACCTTGTTTGAATGACACAGCAAAGTTTTAACATGCTTCTCTTCTTTCCTCTGCCTCTATCTCTTCATTCAGGCAGAGGAAAATATTTTAAGTTATAACATTAAAAAGTTGTAATTGGTAAAATACCACTCACATTTAGGTTCATTTCATGCAAAATATACTGTCAAATGGAAAACATTTTTGTATTTTCTGCTATTTTAGGTGATCTGTACTACTGTTCTCCTTCATTACCTTGGACAATTAAACATTAACAAGGTGGCATTTTTAACCACATGACAGTGATATTTCATAGGAATTTTTACATTTAAATTGAACAGTATGTTGTTACCAAGTTTGTTTCAAATAAATAAAGATATTAATTCTGATGATTTTTAAAAGTGAAACTTAGCACATAAGAATAGTATGTATATGTCATATCAACAATACATATATCAATATGTCATTACATGTGCATTGCTGACAGTAAAGAAGAAAGTTCTTATTTCATGAAAAATGATCTCAAGTCTGTTTCTCAAGTTTGCAAGAGTTTCTTGAGATAATGAAGAATTTGGAGATAGGACATAAGATGCATTTGTAGCACTCTGCTAAGTACTTTGAGTAACATTGGGAAGGACCACTCATTGATTGAACCATCAGTCAAATGATACACACTGCATCGTTCCAGAAAACATCTCAAAGCACTTTGCAGATGTTAACATTAAAGTTAAAACTGAGTGTAAGAGAGCCTTACAAAATAAGCCAGCTTGAAAGCCTTATCTAAAAATTTAGAACTGCTTCAAGACAGGAATCAGCGTTTTAAAGAAATTGAAGCATCTTGAGTTGAAAGAAAAGTAAGAAAACCTCTCTGGACATAAATATCACATTCCCAATTCAAAAGCTAAGGATGGGTAGCAAGACTGTGTCCTGGAAAATGTAAACCCTGTCAAACTGGCAACCAAGATCCAGGCATCCTCCCTGCTGGCAGTGAGTTACGTTCTGCTGGAACAAGCAGGCTGTGCACAGAGAAAAGTGGACCTGAGGAGGTTCTTCCTTAAAGGAAAACCTAGCAGGGAGGTGGCAAGTGGATGCACAAATAATGAGTAACAGCCCCAGCTGAGACATGATAAAAGCGTGAACAGGGAGTCTCCACATCGCTGCAAGACACACCAGCTTGACTCTCACCTGAAGAAATTAGGGTGGTTGGTAATGAGGCTGCTCCGTGGTATTATAGTTAATATGAGACTTTAAAAAAAAAAAAATGCTGTAGGGCCAAAGCTGACTACCAGCCTTGATGACTTTGAAAGCAACAAAAGGGACTTCCATCACAGGAGATAAGCGAAGAGGATGAAAGGAATAGTCACTGGAAAGGGCCAGTCAATTCAGCTCTTTGTCGCCTGGATTCAGCTCAAGAAAGTTCCTCATCCTCTAAGGTTAGATGTGAAAAGCTAGTAAATACTGCATGACCTGGATTAGTGGACATAGATCCTCAAGTTCCTATCTGCATGTAAAGCTGTTATTATAGTATAAGCAATAAAGACCCAGAATTCAAATAATTGGACCAGAGAGCAGTAAAAGTTTCTGCAATGATGTTCTGGAAAGGGAATTAAAAGTAGTTGTCACAGAGCTAAAATAAGCTCCCCTTATATGGTATGTGTAAAACATCAGAAATGCCACTACAAGAGACACATGGATGTTTTTTCCTCCATATCTGGGGATCTTTTGTAAGGAAGTACATAGTGCAGAGGGTTAAAGGGAGGGGATTAAGAATTAACTGCAAAACTACAATGAAAAAAAAAAAACTTCAGCAAAAGGATATGATTGTGAAAAGACAGACAAGGAGCTGAAAAATCTCAGCCTTAGATGAATACTTCTGTCAGATCTTACAAAATCACTGTAAACATTGCTGAAGAGACCGTTGAAGTTGTCTGGACCTACCTCCTCCTCTTTGTTTCTGTTCATTTGTTGAACAAATTTATATTGAGTCCTCACTATGTGAAGTTACTGTGTTTTTGCAGAATTCAAAAAGGACTCAACTGTTCAAAAAAGCTTTCAAATTAGTAAATCTCTCTGTACCGAGAACCTCACAATAGTGCTGTCCTTTGACCCTCCACTGGGAAATGCCACATGGATACCTGATCAGAAGGGATGGCTCCTATCTCAGTAACTAGCCCCTCTGGAAGAAGAGAGAGGGTTGATAGGCACCTTGGGAACGTAGGGGCTTCTCTGAACCTGCATCATGCAACCTCAAGGAGGTTACATTTCATCGTGTTGGTGTCAAATAACACAGTTCCCATTATAAGTACATAACAGTCTACGCATTGAGTTGTTTCTTTAGTTCAGTATCTTCCCATCATGGCTGGTAAAGTTATATTCATCTACCTAATGACACTCATTAGGGCCTGGAGTTAAATTTAATTTGGAAAGGATGTAAAATGAAAACGAAATCCAGAATTTGTTTTCAATTAGCCAGTTTCTCGAAAAGAAGATTGGCCTCAGGTGGTTATGACCTAACCTTTTCCCTCTGGTTTCAGTGGCTTGGTTAATCAAAATCTTTGTTTTTCTTAGTCATTAATCCAAATTCTAAATGAATCTCTGTATCCAGATTACAAGGCATTAATTTTGTTCTAATTTTCATGTATGCCAGACAATCCAGTCCAAATGCTGTTTATAAATCGTCTCCACTGCCTGTTTCCTCGGTAATTGGAACGACTGGCTCTCACTCATTATTCTTCAGAGAGGCTGAATTGTTGACACCGCTGTGTCAGTATGAGATAAGGAAAGCTTAGCAATTTCTTTTGTTTAGAGTCTTCTTCTTTTACTTGTAGTACTTGAAGGTCAACATTGCTAAAGCAGAGGTGGATTAGACTAAAATACTGAAAGGCGTAAGTTGGAAGAGATCCACGTGGCACTATTAATTCTACCCAGTTGGAACATGTAGGAAGATTTACCCTCATAAGACTGTAAAATGGAAACTAAAATATCTTCCATGCTTAGTGAGGGATAAAAAAGTGTTTTACAGTTTACCAAGCCACATGACCCTAGGCTTGGAAAAGTCATTTTTTTTTCGTCCATAAAATTTGGAGGTGGGTAGGTATTAATGATGACCAAGTCCTTTTCAGTATGATAATTCTGTAGTTTCTAGCCAACTTCACATAAACCTTAATTCATACTAATTCATGATATCATGCGTAAAATTCATATTATAACAAAATTACATTGAAGTTCAAAGTTATTGGCTTATAATTACTGTCAGGTTTATTTTCACATTTATGCTAAAGAAAAGAACACATTTCATTCAGTTTAAACGAGAAGACTAAGAGAACTGTTTTATATATATATATATATATATATATATATATATAGTGTAGCAGATGCAAATGATAATAAAATGTACCGTTCTTCCAGAGACCTTACAAAATTTTGCATTTAAAGAAATTAAATGATAATATTGGTCTCTAAGTAGAATTTAATTCCAGACCTTGCCTTTGCAAACCATGCTAAAATCACCATAATATAAATGCCATATTCTGATCAGTGAAGTCATTTTGAAGATATAATCTTCTGATATTTTAACTTTTTTTTTTTTTTAAGTTGGTCAGGTTCCATATTCCTTTGCTTCATCAAGGGCACCCATAATCTGAGCCCAAGCAAGGAAGAAAGGATGGAAGAAAAAAATTTTTTTAAGTGTAAAACCATAGCATCTTGGGTCTAAGAGAACAAATTCCTGGTATACCATACATACTTAGAAAATGCTCCTTCCCTTTGCTTCACTTTTTGCATATTTACATTTGCCAGGTACTATTTGCTAATAATATGATGTAGTTGAGAGCACAAACTTTGGAGCCAGACACCAGTTATACAACCTTGCCCAAAGCTGATTAATCTCACTGAGCCTTGAGCATCAGGGGGAAAAGGCCCATCTCTTGTTTCTTGTTTGAAGATTGTAAGAAACTATATAAAAGGCCTGGCACATGGGATCATGGTAACTCTCATGATTATTCACACGTACCAGGCACTTTATACATTCTTTGCTATAGTCTGTGAAATGGTTTATTATCCCCGGATGTGAAAGGTGAAGAATCTCCATTTGCCTTATCCAGTACTTTAGGAGACCAGGCTCTTTTTAGTTTATGAACGTGGTCTTTGTTATGTTTGTGTCTGTTCCCAGCCTGACTGCTCTACTTAAAATAATCCTTCCCTCCTTCCTGGCTTTTGAAATTTTACCTGTTCTTCAATTTAAGCCAAGCTACCTCCATCATGAACTCTTCCCTCATCCTCCCCACTGGACTCAGAAAAGGAAGCTCTCTTTCTTGCCTTTGAACTCCCATAATCCTTCACTTTCCTTCAAGGGTGAGGACACCTAGGAACATTATCTTCAAAATCTCTGTGACCCCTGGAACTCCCCGCACGATGCATTCCACAACTCATCCAAGTTTGGTCAAAAATAATAAATAAATCATTGATGATCCTCTTTCTCTTCTTTCGGGTGATTTTTGGCCCGATTGATTTATTTGGGGAACTTTGAACATACCCATTGAATGGAGATACTGAATCGATGACAGTGTGGTTTTTTAAAGAAATGAGTTGCTTTTATACTGTTTGTTTTAAACAATAGTGCTGTAGTAGAAGCACTGAATAATTCGGTTGAAAGTGATTATGCTTTTATTTCATTTCAGGTTTTTCTAAGAATGTCTATAGTACTCATCTAACGATAGTATGCATTTTTCCATTATGAATTAATCATTTTCCAATTTCTGTTTAAAGTAGAGGGATTCAGATTTGTGCAGAACCTATGAAACCAACATCTCGAAAGAAATTTCCTGAAATTTTAGTATGAAAGATGGTGGGTGGTTATTATATTAGGCTTGGATGCATTGGGGGCAAATTAGGTATAAGAGAAAATTGGAAAGAACTACATTATTGACTTCTAGTAAGTACCAGATGACAGCTACGAGAAGGGCACTAACACTTCCTCATAAGCCAGAACAATGTCAAGTAAGTAGCATTTGTGGTTTAACAACTTTGGTTTACCATGGAAAAGTACATTTAGGATTGAGTTTGTTTTTCTGCTTACGTTGAAAGAAAATGCAGGAAGCTAGAAATTGCTATATATTCATAAAACAGCTGTTGCCTTTCTAAACAAAAACAAAGGGAAGTATTTCATAAATAAGAACAATAATTACTGCTCTGAAACTGAGGTTTAGTATGGTTTCTCTTTACTTACTACAACTGACTGAAGACTTAACAGGATGTTGAGCAGCAATGGGGGTAACTCACATTATAAATGGCCTGGGTAGCAAGGACAATTACCAATTAGGTGTCATGCTCATCCAGGCAGCAGGGAGAGATGATCGTTTACTCACACTAACACAGGCTTATGGAAAATTTAGCATTAAATTGATCATCCCTCTATTGTACATAATTATGTGTCAAGGAGTTCATGTGTTTGGTTCTTCTTTTCCTAAAGGAACTTGTGGAGTACTACAAGCATCACTCTCTTAAGAAGGGTTCAGAACCTTGGATACAACTCTGCAGTTTCCATACAAGGAGCCAGAACATTCAACTGGACAGAGGGGTAATAGAGCAGGGCAACAGCTGTGAGTATCGTAATTTAGAATACAATTTGCTGTCACTTAAGGATCGAAGGCATGAAAACATTAAAACATCTTCATTCCAGATTTTGAAATAGAACCAATTAATATGCTGATGCATTTAACAAGGAGTTTTTCTGGAGCAAAGCAGAATCAGATGGACCAACAGGTTTATGAACATGCCTAGGTTTAGTTCTTCATGCCAAATTGAAAATCATGTGTGTGTTAAATCCATCAGAAATATAGGGTATGTTAATATGTAAGTTTTGTACTTTTCACTGACTTTTATATTAGCCAACTCTTTTAACTGATACATGTTTATGGTCATAATCCTGCTTGATTAACAGTATTTAAGCAAGGCTGGTGCACAGTTCTCCCGTCTAACCTTGTACTGCAAAGTCTTCTTATAGATTCTATTTCAATGATTACTTTCGGAACTTTGAAATAGCTCAAAGCATGTTTCCTCTGATGCCAATAGTTAAAAGTAAACGTTAGCCGCTTCCTTTCAGAATGAGCACTGTGCCACAAATAATCACAAAAGATTAGCACACAAACCGAAAGCATGTTATAGTTTGAGTGTGAGTTCAAGTCAGAAACTTTTTCCTCGTCACCGTTTAATGTCATATTCTCTTCCTGTTAATAGATATAGCATGTAAAGAGAACACTATGATGAAAAAATGCTATGAATAAGTGTGATTTCACCCCCTTATTTTAATCTCATAAACCTTTTTTAGAGGAGAAAGGAATACAATTTTATTACCCTCAGAAGGTTTAGCCTAAGCAAAATAGGAATACCTAGAGGTATTTGGAAAAAAAAAAAAGAACTTGCATCATGTAATATAACTTTTTTTCCCTAAAAGCAGAAACTGAAAGGGAAGCAACGCTCAGGGCACTAACACCACCAGTAAAATTTCATAACATTTCCATAAAGTAAATATACAAGTACTTTGTCACATCAACTGACATTTTTTTTTTCCAATTTGAATAACTTAATAGCTGTTCTCTTCACAAGGATCAGTGATAAATGAACAAGATTGTGCAATGAAAGTAGTCAGAGCACACTTTTTGTTGAAACTGTAAGCACATGAAAATTTATCTTTCTGTGTTTTTAGCCCACTGTTACCCAGTTATCTTAGACGCTCATATAGGCCGTAAGTTTTGCTCATTCAAAAATGGAACTTCCCCTTAAGAAACAAGTTTTTCTACAAATTTCTTAAAGCCTCCCAGGGCTATGACATTTTCCCTACACGAAAAGTATAATTTTCAATTCTTTTACTTTGCCTTCCCAGCAGCAGGAGATAAAGTTTGCCAGGAGGTCAGTTACACTAAAATCCCGTCTGAGTTGTTCGCTTAGTTTTAGGAAGTCCGGGTGAGAGGGACCGGCAGTCAGGGAGAGCCAGTATCCCGGTCAGTGGAAGGTTCTTAACCTCTATTTCACTGTGTGGTCACTCTCAGGCACTCCTGTGCTTGGCACATGTGGGTGCTCAGAGTATTGGTCAACTACGAATGAAGTGGCCTAGTTTAAATTTTTTCTAGTGTCTGACCAAGTATTCAGTGCTCAAACTTGTTTAGCCACTAGGGATGGCGTTACAGGCTCTTTTTCTTTTTCAAAGCATGGCCAGTAACATGATTTTGAACATCCATGCAAGCTACATGCAGTTATTCGTTCCTTCAGCATATAATTACCTAACGCAGAAAAGGCGCTGTTCTAGGTACTGGGATTCAGCAGAGTCTCTATCCTTATGGAGCTATATTTTAATGAGGCAGCTCTGGCAAGTCTGGGTTAGGAGTTTGATATTTTTATATAGGATGATCAGGGAAGATCTCACTCCTAAAGTGACCAGAGAGAAGTGAGGGCATGTGCTGGTATGTCAGTCAGCAATAATTTCTGGATGGTCTACACTCCAAGATTATTCAGCAGGATTATAATCTTAGATCAAGTGTATATTATCCCAGTGTTTTATTTACTTGTTGCTGACTTTCGTATGAAATGAGCACACTGTGATGATTTGAGGATTGAATGAGGTGCTATACATTAAAGCATTTAGCAGAGTGCTGGTAACATGGTAAACATGCCATAAAAGTCAGCTGCTGCTGATTCTACGCTTCTACCACAGCTGCTGCTTTCCTACCACTACTAGTCACTCCTCTAACACAGCGAACATTTTCCTGTATTTCTAATTGTTGAACTACTAGTTTTAACTCATAGCAATTTACATCTTTGCTTTTATGATTTTTTAAAATATCCCTTGCTTATTTTATACCAAGTCCTGATTAAAGGTTAACCCTTAATTAAAACACTGCTTCAATTTTTACGCACGTGTCTCTCAGGAAGTGGTAAAGAGGAAACTCTACATATCCTGTATGGAAAGATTGTGTGGGATGTCTTTAGAGTCCTTACCTCTGGTTCATAGCTTTGGGTGTGCTGCTAAATACCATCTCAGAATAACTTTTACGAAGAAGTAGTACCTTGGGATACAGGACAGGGCATGGCATCTTCATTGCTTCTAAGTAATGGGGGAAGCAGAGTAGGCAAGCCAAAGCCTAGGACCACGCTGTGTTCTGGGTGAAAGCTGAGATTGGAGTTCCAACTCCTGAAACCTGCGATTTATTATTATTTTTCTCTTACATGCCATATAGTCACCTTGGAAAAGAAAGTCCCAGGGCATCGTAGAAGAGGCTGTTTGCTTCTGTATTAGTCTAGGTTTGGATGTTCTTGGGCGAATTAAAAACTCTTCTCAAGTTTGTAAAAGATGGTAAGATTATGACAGGCCTACCTCATGCAATTGCAAAATAACATGTATAAAGACACTAATTAGAATTAAACAGATATCCAGAGTATTGGGCAAGGAGCGTGTAGCATTTGTAGGTGAGGAGCCCATTGCAAGCAAGGCTCTTTCCTAGGGCTGTGAGACTATTTTCGCCTCCACAATGACTTGAGTGTTTCCAAGAGAGATGACGAGAGGGAGGAAGAGAACAAAGCACTCAGGCACAGCAGTGAGCCGCTGTGCTTCCCTAGAAACTGCAGTGGCTCCGTGGACGACGTTCTGCCCTGTTCTGTGGATCTGTGTAAGAATCCCATTACTTTCCAAAAACGGTCGCAGAAAACGTGCCTTAGACTGCTGCGGGTGTACCCCTAGGGCTTGTGTATTTGAAGGGCACTGAACTGACTTTTGCCTTTCTGCTCTACAGTGAGCACTTAATTTATTTTCAGGTCTGCTACTGAGTAGCTGTCTGACCCCAGGCAAGTCACTTAGCCTGTTCGGGCCTCAGCTTTCTCATCTGATGAATAAGGAATGAGATTAGATATTTTATTATGTTCTTTTAAAAATAGCATCCTAGGTTTCTTTCTTTGTATGCATGAGAGAAGGAGGTAAGGTAGAATGGTAACAGACCGTTACACTTGGAAAAGTTGCACAATTAGCTGTTTCCATTACCTATTAATAGACCTTAAGCATTTTCCCAAGTAAATGGAGAATTAGTTGGACCACAGAGGTGCTAATGTTTAAAAAAAATGTTGGTATCACTATATTTACATGATCTCAAAGTGTCTTCCTCACAAGACCTTATTACTGAAGAGGGAAAATAGAAACACCTAAAAGTGATCAAAGTTAACATCACCAGTAATGGGACAACTAGATATCACGCACCTCCTAATGTGATGCTCTGAGAAGAATGTACACCACTTTTGTGGTATTCCTGCCCCCCAGGGTGCACAATTTGAATCTAATCATGAGGAAATATCAGAGAGACCCAAACTCAATGACATTCTACAAAATAGTTGGCCTATGCTCTTCAAAAATGTCAATGTCATGAAAGACTGCAGAATTGTTTCAGATTGAAGAGAAAGAGACCAAAGAAACATGACAGCTACATGCAACATGTGATCCTAGGTTGAATCCTGGACTAGAAATTTTTTTTTTTTTTTTTGCTATAAAGGGACCCACATGGAACAGTTAACACATTTTGAATAAGTTTCTAGATTAAATAATTTTTGTTTTGATAATTGTACTGTGATCATATAAGAGAAGAAATGCCTTTGTTTTTAGGAAGGACACTGAAATATTTAGAGATAAAGGGCATTGTCTGCAACATATTCTGAAATAGTTCAGGAAAATATAGAGATGATAAACACGGTAAAATATTAACACTTGAGGAGTTTGAGTGAAAAAATATAAGAATTCTTTGTACTATTCTTGCTACTTTTAAGTCTGATTATTTCAGAAGTAAAAGTTTTAAAATTTCGAGATGATCTGTTTACCTGAGAACTATCAGAATTGGAGAGAAAATGGCAGCATTCTCCTCTTTTACCTGTTCCAGGAGCAGGGGGAGCTTGGTGCACTGATTTTAGGGTGTGCAGAGTACGGAGTAGGTCGTATTAGAACCATCTCTTCCTTACTGTGACCTCACTGTGTTTACTTACTCATTCCTTCATTGTTTATTCAACAGTTATTTATTCAACACCTACTATGTGCCGGGTCCTGTTCTGGATGCTAAATATAACAGTGAATAAGATGGATAGGAACAAACATAAAACAAATAACTTCATAAATAATCACAATTTTGATAAGTGTTGTGAAGCAGAAGCAAAGTGAAAGTGTACAACAAGAGGGCCTATTTAACCTGTAGGGTCAGGGAAGGACATTTTGAAGAAGTGGCGTCTAGACGAAACTTAAAGGATCTATGTGGATTGGCAGGGTGTGGGTTAGTGGTGGTAGGGAAACATCACAGTGAAGAAGCAGCTTGTGTGAAGGACATTTAACAGGAAATAACTTCACACATTTAAGGAATTAGAAGGGGGTCGAAACGTTTAAAGCATAGTGAGTGGATTCTAATATATACATTGGGAATGTATTGAAGCTTTATAAGCAGAAATGATATGAGCTGATTTACATTGTTTTGAAAGATCACTGCCTACTCTGTGAGAGTGGCTTGAAGGGAGGCATGGACCGAAGAGAGGAGTGAGGAAACTACTGCAGATGTCCAAGGGAGGGATGATGAGGTTTGGACAAAAGCTGAATAGAGACAGTGGAGCAGGACCGTGGGCCAGATTTAGTATAATCTGGAAGTCGAATTGACTGGATAAAGGAATTGAGGTAGAAGTGGTACATGTATGATACACAATTATTTGCCTTGGACGACTGGCAAACGGTGAAACCATTGGACTGATCAAGAAACAAAAGAGACATAACATGTATAGAGGAGAAGGTAATACATTCAGTTGTGCACAGACTTTCAGTGCCTGTGCACACTCAGTGGTTCAGTAGGGCATTTGACACTAAGAGTGGTTGGGGTTGAAGATAGAGTTTTATGAATCGCTCACACTTCGTTTCATAGTTTACATAAAATATAGCATTATTTTTATACAGTTTTAATGATTTTCTTCTGGTATATTGCTCCCTGAAGCCTTAGGACCAGGGTCCTGAGCTTCCCATTCTCACACTGCACTTTGCACAGTGCCTTCATGAAACAGGTGTTCAGAAAGGGCTAAATGAGTGAAGTCAGAGCCTAAGGTCTGTGGGAGACATAGCAGGTATTAAAGCACTATGTGTAGTTGTTATTTGAAAAAGCATGGAGAGATGGGTGGGCTTGAAACAAAATATAGAACAGCATGATCCTTTTGAGGTGGTGACAAATATAGCAATTCTTCAGAAATTGACAAAGGCTTCCTAGGTCTTTGGGACCGTGCAAATGACGTTGCAGGAAAAAGTAAAAGCCAGAGCCAGGGCCCCAGGCTGCTTTTCCCTAGTGTGGTCTCGTTCCTTTCACGCAGGTAGTCCCGTTATTCTATTAGCCATCTGACAAGGTGCTTAAGCTTCATTTTAGCCAGTGTTTTAGAAACTTGGAGAATTTGTATCGTTCATATTTATTTAACTCACTGTTAACACTATATAACTTGCTTATTCCTGATAATTCTTGAAATATCTGATAATGCCTTAACCATTATTTATTAGTTTATCACAGTGTAATAGTGGATAATATTATCTCCTTCATATACACTCCTCAAACATCCACTTATTTTTACCTTCTTGCCCTTGTAATTCAACATATCTATATTCATCTACTCTTATTTCTGATCTCCTATTTTATCCTCAGTCTTCTGTCATCTTTTTCCTTGGTCATTTGGCATTTGGGTTTGATTTAATCTAATTTTATTCTGGTAATTTAAATATCTGTTTTAATCTCACTGTAATAGCTTCCTAGAACTACCTTTAAAATTACCATAAATGAAGGGGATTAAAACAACAGAAATTTACTCTTATTGTTCTGGAGGCCAGAAGTCTGAAATCAAAGTGTTGGCAGGGTTGGCTCCTACTGGAGGCTTTGAGGGGGAATCCATTCCATGCCTCTCTTCTAGTTTCTGGATGGTTGCTGGCAGTTTTTGCTGTCCCTTGGCTTATAGACACACCATTCCAATCTCTGCCTTGTCTTCATATAACCTCCTCCTCTGTGTGTCATCTCCCTTTCTCTTCTTTTCTAAAGACACTTATTTCATTTAGAGCTCATCATAATACAGGATGATTTCATCTTGAGGTCCTAACTTACATCAGCAAAGACCCATTTTCCAATAAGATCACATTCATAGGTTCTAGGCGGACATGTCTTTGGGGAGGTGAGGCACCATTTAACTCACTATAATCTCATCATACTAATTTTAAATTTTTCTCCAAATTTTTCCATCCTTATTTTTTTTTTTATTGGAGTTATAAGAGGACTTTGCATTATTAGGGCAGATGGGTAGTCACCGGATGGGGAGTTACAAGGGAAACATTACCTTAATACAATGAAGTGTTTTCAATGGCTTGTAACTTTCCTGCAGTGAAACGCACTGTCTTCCTGAGAGAGAGCACTTCTAGCCAATGAAAGTTTCCCAAAAAGGTCTACATGACCGATTGTTTGAAACACTATATAAAATACTTGATATAGAATAAGAACCTAGTAATTCTGTCTGATATTCAATAAATGATTAAAAGAACACTATATTTTTCAAACCCCTTTCACTTATATTAATGTCTCCAACTGAGTGTTTCATGAATCACCAGTCCTGTGAGAAGCATCATGAAACGTTTCGTTTGTAAACAGATGTACCAGAAGTGCTGCTTGTATGATACAGGAAAGCGATGAGTTTCCCTAGTTTATTTCATCCTGCAACACTGTCTCATAATGTGTAATATTTGTATTATGAGCCGTGAGAGAGTTAGTGTATGTGACGCACTTAGAACAATGTCTGGCACATGGGAAGTGCTCTGTGCATGCTTTTCTATGGGCTAAGGTGGTTCTAACATATTGCTGTCATTTTTATACTGTTTTTCTCAGGATGTGTATCATGTCCACAGAACTTACTGTTCTTGGGCAACTCATCAACTACAGCTGAACATGTTCATTATTAGGTCATTCTGGGCTTCCCTTTTTTACTTACTTGCTTCAGGAGCTTTAGTAGCTACTTTAAGGGATTTTTATCCTGAACCTGATAGCTTTAAGAATTGGTAGCCAGTACCCAGGGTCCCTTCAGAAATCGATAGCTTGCAGATCGAAATTCTACAGATTCAAGTAACCGCACTCAAAGCTGTCCTTTTTCATGTTTCAAAACTCAAAAAGCAGTCCTTATGTTTTAATATGTTTCATTTTGTATACTGTTCTTTCTATAAACCTTATTTTCTAAATTAAAAACTGGTCTCAATATGTGTAATGTTCCCTAATTGACTATAGTATCCTCATGTGGCAGCCCTGATCCAAGGCTTATGTTTTTCTAGTCTCTCTTCCCTGTAAAACAAACATAAATTGAGAGGAATTCCTTTTTTTCTTGCTAAAATTTGGATCAGGCTCCTAGCTTTGAGGAACAATGCTGAGAACTCTTTTCTTCCTCATATATACCATTGATCTGCATAAGGGAGCCAGTCTTAACTCTGCAACTCTTGTCTGTCCTAATAGCATGAAAAGTTGAGTACAGACTTGGCCATGGTTTCCGTTCATTCACTGCTTTATGCATTCAACATTTTTGAGCATCTGCTTGTACTGAACACTATACTGCACATATCCCTGGGTGTTACATACAGTTTAGCTTAACAGCTGAACAATAGACAGGAATGCAGGGGGACTCTGGTATTGAGGCACTTCAGACTTAGCAGCAATGTCAACCCTGGTAGAGGCTTTTTAGCAAGTATTTTTTTTGTGACATTCCTGAGAGGTCATCCTCAGGCTTTACTTGACACTCAGGTGACTTTATGTCTACGGCCACACAAATCACCCAACTTATTTATTTATTTTATACATTTATTTACTTATTTATTTTGGCTGTGTTGGGTCTTCGTTGCTGCGCGTGGGCTTTCTCTAGTTGCAGCGAGCAGGGGCCACTCTTCGTTGCAGTGCAAGGGCTTCTCTTGCTGCGGAGCATGGCTCTAGGCACGTGGGCTTCAGTAGTTGTGGCTCACAGGCTCTAGAGCACAGGCTCAGTAGTTGTGGTGCACGAGCTTAGTTGCTCCGCAGCATGTGGGATCTTCCAGGACCAGGGCTCAAACCCGTGTCCCCTGCACTGGCAGGTGGATTCTTTTTTTCTTCTTTTTTTTTTTTTTAAATAAATTTATTTATTTTTGGCTGTGCTGGATCCTCATTGCTGTGTGCAGGCCTCTCATTGTCGTGGCCTCTCCTGCTGCAGAGCACGGGCTCCAGGCACACAGGCCCCAGCAGTTGTGGCACGCGGGCTCAGTACCTACGGCCCATGGGCTCCCAGAGTTCAGGCCCAGCAGCCGTGGCGCACGGGCCTAGCGGCTCCGCGGCACGTGGGATCCTCCCGGGCCAGGGCTCGAACCCGTGTCCCCTGCATTGGCAGGCGGATTCTTAACCCACTGCGCCACCAGGGAAGCCCCCCAATTTATTTTTTGAACAGAATTCTTTAAATGCTTATATTGATCCAGAAACTTGACTTATTGGAGCGATTTACCATCTTTAGCTCATCTCTTCAGAATTACTCAAAGTTAAATATACTACATACACACTCTACCGTGATTACCTTTCATCTGATGTGCTTTTTTCCCTTCCCCACTGTATTTCTTTCTTTTTCAATAAGCTACTCAGATTTATCAGTCCCTTGTCATACACGTGGTTGCCAAATCTGTCACCATCCTGGCCACTCTGCTATGAATACACTCAAATTTGTCAGAATTGAGCATAAACACTTCAAGATTATCTGACTTGCTCGTTCAGATCTTTTCCTATTCAAAGCTCAGTCTCTCTATTCAAAGCTCCATCTTCCCCAGTTAATTTTCCCTCTTTTTCTTTATCCTTCTTCCTCATAGGGCAGTTCTCCAAAACTTCTCTCCTCATCTCTTCTTTAGTTATTACATTCCCACCAATAATCCCACAGGTCCCCACATTCATTCATTCAACAGACCTTTATTGAGAGCCTACTGCAGAGTTGGCAGTGTTCAAATTGCTGGGGATACGCAGCAGTGGAAAAAAAAAAAGTCTCTGCCTTTGTGGAACTCACATGGTAATGGGGAAGGCAAATAATAGATAAAAAAATAAATTATATAGTATATTAGACGTTGGTGAGTGCTCTGGAAAAGATAATCTAACCCATGTAATGCTACTCAGGAGTGCTGGGATGGTTTATGATTTTAACTGGGGTGGTCAGATGATGAGGAACAAAGTAGAGATCCATTTTTCCTCCCTTTGGTAGCTTAATAGAGAGCCGGTTCAGCAGTTTTCAGTTCTCAACAGTAGAACAGGCTAGTACCAGCCATGGCTTCCGAAAGCTCCCCTTTCTAACAAGGCATTTGTATGACCAGTGTCTTAGTCTGTTTGGGCTGCTATAACAAAACACCATAGACCAAGTGTCTTATAAACCACAGAAATTTATGTCTCACAGTTCTGGAGGTTGGGAAGTCCAAGGTCAAGGTGCTGGCAGATTTGGTATCTGGTAAGAGCCTGCTTTCTGGTTTATAGAAGGCACCTGTGTCCTTACATGGTGGAAAGGGGCGAGGAAGCTCTGCGGGATTGCCTTTTTAGGAGCACTAATCCCATTCATGCAGGCTTCATTCTCATGACCTAAGCACATGCCAAAAGCCCCACTTCCTAATATCATGGCATGAGGCGTTAGGTTTCAACATATGAATTTTGGGGTCTGGAGCGGGACACAAATATCTAGTCCATAGCAAACAGGGAGTTTCTGCTATCATAAACTCACATAAATACCCCATCCATCTGAAGAGCAGGCTACTGGCACTTTGACCATGGCGTGTACAGACCATCCATCCGCAACCTAAGCAGTAGGACAGTGGGAATTTAGGGGACTGAGTACCCTCTACCTACTTCTTTGCTTGTATATCACTCCCCCCCCCCATAAACCCTGCTTTCTCTCTGCACCACATGGCACGAGTGGTGTGCGTCCGTGACTCTTTTATGGGGCATCAGGGTACGCCTCGTTGTGAAGGTAACACTTGAGTAAAGGTTCAAGGAAGTGCGAGCAGAACAGCCAGTGCAAAGGAAGGAGCATGTATGACATGCGCAATGTGGCCAGAGCAGCTGGAATCAGAGGGGTAAGGGAGGCCAGCCTCTGTGAGGCTTTATAGGACTTTAGCTTTTGTTCCGGAAGACATGGGAAGCCATTGGAAGGATTTAAACAAAGGAGAGACATGGTCTGACTTTAATAGGATTGTTCTAGAGTCTGTGTAAAAAACAGGAAGACCAGTTAGGAGGCTCATGCAGCAATCCAGGTGAGAGATGGTAGCAGCCTGGACCAACATGTAGCCAGATGGGTCACCTTTATAATATATAACCAAACAGGACATTCTGACACATCAGATATGAGACAGAATAGCAAGAGGAGATTCAAGGCTGTGACTGTAAGGCTTTTGGCCTGAGCAACCGGAAGACTGGAGATTTTTGTAGGGAAAGGCTCAAAGGGAGCCTAAAGGCTAGTCCTAGCACTCTCTATCCAAGATGAGTAATTTCCGTATCTCTGTATCATCTCTGTGTCTGTCTCTTTACTAATTTGTAAGCTCCTTTAGAGTCGATGCTCTGTCTGATCTGTTAAATCTCCAATAGCACCTTAGCACCGTCCTTGGCACATTAGTAGTTATTTAATAGATGTCTGCCAATTATTCTTAAAGAGTAAGGATTTAGGATCAGGTTCACATCTTGATAAACTAGATGCTTATAAATAATCCGAAATCCCTTGAAATGATCTAATTTTCCATAACAAGAAGGTCTTATACTCATTTTTTTGCTTGTTAATGGCTTTATGTATTTAGACTGTGCAGTATTGAATATAAAGTAGCTGTTCCTTTTCACAATAATTCTAAGTTTTCCTTGTCATATCTTTGAATTTTAGGTTAAAAGAGATTTGTCCATTTACCAGATGTCAGCATTCAATTAACTGAAACCAATCTGAATCATTCCTTTTTCAGTGAAAATATATAAAATATACAATAAACACTATATATTTGAGGGAGATGGGGGAGCACATATTTGATACTATGCCTATGAATGTTTCTGGAAGTCTAAGAAGAAGACATGGCTAGGTTCTAAAATAAAACCAGGTTAAGGATCACAAATTTAAATTAAACATTCATTAAATTCTCAGCATGTTCTCTGCTGTTAGGCCATCTGTAGACAATCTTGGTAAAAGGAACCTCCTGGATCCCTCAAAGTGTCCCACATAGGAACACAGTTCTTCAGGAAAATCTCTAGGCCACTGCTGGGCCCCAAACTCACAGGGATAGCTGTATTGATGATGGTATCATTGGTACAACTGCCTGATATTTTTACTGACTTTTTTTTTTTTTTTAACATAAATGAGTGTAAACACAAGTGGTTGTTACATCTTAAGGCTGAGCATTAGGTATCCCAGAGAATAATTAGCAAATGCCTTAGTATCATATCACTTATACATATAATGGATAATTAAGTGGTAGTTCAAAAATACTTTGATTTGGTAACCAGTACCCTTAAGGACTAGTGTTGATTGAGCTTGGTCTCTGCTGTGTACAAATTTCAAATGTTATTGAAACGGTGGATTTTCATTTGCTTGTGAACAGGAATAGCCTAACCGAGGCAGAGCAAAATACTTTAAAGCATGCTTAGTTTAACCTTGACAAACAAAGTATAGGTATCAGATACCAATTCACTAGTACTTTATTATTCTGTGAACACTGTGTTCCTGTTTTAATTGATATGCTTCTGTGGCTCTGTCCTCTCAGTCAAGTCTCAGAACTGGATAATATTCACTAACGATGTGCCAATCAGTTTATTATGGCTATGCTAATAGCTTCTGTTTCAGTTAGAGAATCTTAGTACTTCAAGTTTCGTTTAACTTGGAGAAGTTAATATTTGACTTAATATTTGAGTTAATATTTTAATAACTCCTAATGAGACCTTTTAAGTCACTAAACTATGAGCCACTTATTTGCTAATGTTCCATGAACATTAGCCCATTTGAGTGCCAGGTATCATGTGAAAATAACCAGAGACCCCCTACCTAAGTGTGATGGTCTCTCTGAGCAAGGTTCTCCTTTGTGCTAATAAGGAATTGAAAGTATTTGAGGAAGGACGAAAGTTAGGCCCTTAACTAAAGCATGCAGTTTGCAAATGAGTACTTCAATGAAAAAGGTCTCAACGTAGATTTACTATTATCTCAGTGGATACAGATATGAATAAAAGTTCTTTCTCTCAAGAAGCTTCCCGGAATAATGTAATGTACTAGCAGGCTTCCTATAATATTAGGTGGTGAAGTGAATATTAAGCCAGGAAGTGAAAGGGATAGGAAATAATAATCCCTCAACATTCCCATTTGAATGTCACTGTTACTCAGCTGTTTCTATTCCATTCCAGGATATGCACCTACCAATAATTCTTTTTTTTTTTTTTAAACATCTTTATTGGAGTATAATTGCTTTACAATGGTGTGTTAGTTTCTGCTTTATAACAAAGTGAATCAGTTATACATATACATATGTACCCATATCTCTTCCCTCTTGCATCTCCCTCCCTCCCACCCTCCCCAATAATTCTTATATTAGCGTCATCTTGGTATAGTCGGAGGAGTACGATGAAGAAAACATGTATCTGTACGTGTGTGTAGAAATAGGTAGATGTATTCTCAGTATGGACAGAAATATGTTTTGCAGGTTAAACCATTCTGCAAAATATTTTTATCAAATACCTTATTCTGACATTGCTTACATCTAGATTTAAATCCATACTTTCCTAGGGAAACACATTATTTTATACTCGTCTACATAGGTGCCAGACATTCAAATGCTGTTTTGCCAGCTTATGAGAATTAAGGACCCAAACACATTGAAAATTTATGTATAGAAAGAGCGACAACAATAAGTCATGCTACAATGCGTAGAAAAGTAGAAAGCATCTTACCAAGCCTTAAAGTGTTTGGCTGAGAGCTACATACCGGGTGACACGAGCAAAAGGTTAATCAGTTTCTCCTGAGAAGATTCCTCAGGTGTACGGTATGCTTAATGCCATGAGACATTCAGAAAAATTATAGTTATTGTAGGAAGATCACTGATAGATTATGGCTCTCAGGGACCCTGGGGAATAAATCCTGAACATATTTCATGTTCTTCCCTTTATGTTGTGCTGGCTTTTGTTGGAAGTCTTTGAGCAGTTAAGTGAGCAAAAGATGAGCTCAACAAACAGGAGGAGGAGAAATAAGGAGCTTGCAGAATTAAATACCCTGCTGAGATACTCATCCATGTAGCAGCTTCAGTTGCTTAGCCCTGGGCCTGATCCTGTGGGGATGCAGAAGCAGCGTAAGAGCCAGTCCCTACTCTCCAGAATCAACGATTCATTGAGATACAACACAGGAGCACATGCAGTAATGAAACAGCAGGGCCGGGGAGCGCCGTGATGTAAGTTGCCTAACAGATGGCTACAGAGGACAGAAAAGGGGACGAGCGTTATCTGGATTGGTCGGGGAAGGGCCTGAGCTGAGCTTCGGAGACGAGGAGGTTGAGGTTCGCAGAAGCAAGGTGAAGGAGCAGCATCCCAGAATGAGGGTGGGAATGGTGTTTGGGGGGGTGGGGGGCAGTTAGGAAGCTGGGATGCAAAGAATTTGTGCGGGTAAATGATGGAAGATTTGGTGAGAAAGGCGGGATATAGCCAGACTACGAATTGCTATGGAATTGAAGTCAAGAGTTAGGATGTTATAATTTAGGAAAAGGAATGATGAGTAGTCTGTTTATGGTGAGTAGCTGAGAGGCGGTATTTAGAATAGAATGGAAAGAAAGCTGAAAGTAAGAAGACCAATTAGGAGGCAGTTGTCTTAGTTTAGAAATGGCATAAGTACCTGAGTTGGATGGTGGAGCTGAAACTTAGTGAAGGAACAACTTGATATCTCAGAGGAAGACGAGAGTGAACAGAAAGAGCTAAAGAGGGTACTGACCTTGCAAAGACGGTCCTGCAAAGAGAACGTGGGAGTAGTTGGAAAAATAACACAGTTGTGGGAGGTGAGCTAGTTACAGGGAGGAAGATGATGGGTTTGGTTTCAGACAACTTAAATCAGAGATCATGACTGTACCTGATGCAAGGTGATGAAAATGTGTGAAATCACAGACTGGAATTCAGGTGAGAAGCCAAGGCATATGCAAGAATCTGTTCCATTCATTGGGGAAAAAATTAGAGTGAAGCCAGCAGAGGAGCCCAGGCCTAACCATGGTGGGAATAGCTACCATTTAGTAAAGATGATAATTTTTAGATAAGATTTAAGATGGTTCAAATTATAGGCACTTGACATGAATGCAAATGGTTACAAGGCTTTTAGGGTTAGGAGAGAGGGGTAGTATACCGATGTTATGTATTTGAAACAGATTCAAGTCCTCTGGTGAGGCATTATCCATATTCAGGAATGTTAGATATTTTAAGATGAGAGAAAGGTAGATAGATTAGATTAGATAACCTATTTTTGAGATTTAAATAGCATTTAATTGTGTTTTCATTGATCTCTTATTTCTTCCTTCTAGAGTTAACTTTTGTTATATTTCAGACTCTTGAATTACCTTCGTTAGAAATTTTGGGGAAATACTGTCTGCTTTTATTACTCCATGGATAAATAGTCCCAGAGAGAGAATCAAGGATGGACACTTAGAAAGCAGTTTGAGGAGAAAATTCCCCTCATTACAAAGAAGTAATGGGGAGAATGAGGAGTTCTAATTTAAGTTCTCACAAACGTGGGATAGGAATCCTGGCGCTAGATTTTCTGCCAAAAGTAGAGTTAGGGTGCCATTTTCCTCATTAAATTAAAGATGACATCCTCTCCTCTCTCTAACAGTGGGTATAACATGATCTCGAGGAAAACAAAACAAACCAGTTACATTGCATGGCAATAAGTGAATTGCACAGATTGTAAAATTAGTTGTAATAGCATGTACTGCTGCATTTTAAAATAAAAAAGTGTAACTTGGAACATGCAACGGATTAGAAGAGAACCTTGATTATTAACAAGGATATACTTCAGGGTAGGTTAAAAGTAAGTATGTGAAGCCATTTATGAGAAAAGTGTCACTGAATGCACCAATGTATATATGAACCAAAGAACATCTGAACCCTTCCTTGCAATTCCTTTCCCCAGTTTATTTGGTTGGAATCTAAGTATCCCGTTAATGAGCTACTGATATTCCTAGTATCTCTAGGGCCCCTTCTTGACAGGAGTATCTCTGCCATAAAATTTTCAGTAACCCAGGTTCCTTGAAGCTCATCCTTAAGGTGAGGTCTGCCTTCTCAAGAATCAGAATGGTAGCTTTCACATTCCAGACAGCAGGACAGAATAAAGAATCAAAGAGAAGGGTGAAGGTGTGTGCCAGCTGCCTTCCCAGGAAAGGTACCAGAAGTTGCCTTATGATACTTCTGTATATCCCAGTAGCAAGAACTTTGTATCCCTTCTGGGCAAACATAGCCCAATGAAATAACCTATTACGTGGATTAAGGGAAGAATAAATATTGGGAGAAAGTTTACAACCACACCTTCCTTTTCCATTGCAATGGCACCATGGTATCAGCAGGGTGAGTTTTAAAACTGCCTAAGGTGGTACCTGAAGCAGAGGGGTAGATGCAGAGAGGATAGCAGTGAAGAGCCTCGGCTCTGGAGTCACACTGCCTAGGTTTGAATCTAGGTTGTTCTCAAATGTGAAGAAGAAATAGCATGGGTACCTTCCTCTTTGAGTTGTTGTGATAATTAAATGAATATAAAACATTGAGCATGGCATCTAACACTTCCAAACCATTTGATAAGTTTAGCTCTGATTATTAAAAAGTGAGAAGTTTTTGAGCATCCAAATGCATAGAAATTTTCTGTACATTCCTACAAGTTGGGGATAGATTTACTTTCTTTTCCAGATATAATTCAAAGTGGTTTACATTTTATTTTGGGAAGTAACCTAGCACGCGCATGCTTGTTTGGAGGGTGAGTGTGGTTCCTAACAAATCGTCTGAGTGATTTTCTTGAATTTTCAATGGGCTCTGCATGTTTCATTGACACCACCCTATAGGCTCTTTACTTCTTGTATCAGTTTTGATGTGAAGCATATTTTACGTTAAGAATTTACAGGATCCCCCTCTGCACTGATGTGACAAAGTGGGAATTGTGCACCACATCAAGAGGAGAAGGCCGTCCTTGGATAGAGTGGGTATGCTGTGTTCACCTAGAAAGGGATAGATCGCTCTGAGCTGCAGAACTAATGTCAATCAAAATGTAATTATCTGGCTTGTTCTTCATTTAGAAATGGTGATAGGAGACAAGTGGGTGAAAGCAAAGCTTGATATTTCAACTTTGATATGACAATTTCCTTACGGTTATAGACAACGAAATAGCTGTGTCGAAATATGTTTTGCCAACACCTAAATGGTCTTTGCTTCTCTCTTTTTCTTTCCTTCTCTAAGCCCCTCCTTTGCTCTGTGGGTTTTCTTTTGTAACTCCTCCAGACTACAGCTTTCTTCCCCCTTCTCCCACTCCTTTCTGGTCAGGTACTGTTTTACTGCTTTTATATGTCTTTTCAACTTGCTTCTGTTTGCAAATAAAATATTTTGACTTCTGTGTATGGCTTCTCATGTAGATAGATCTCCTCACAAACAGCCCCTCGAGTCACATTCCCACCACGCACTTTCCTTTTCTCTGTCATCAAGTCATCGTTTAGTCTTGACATACTGCTCCTCTGGTTTTGTGTGTGTGCTCATGTTATGTATTTCAGCAAGACATTTTCTCTTTTATCAGCTGGAAAGAGTTGAGAGCCAAAAGTATAAAGGGGGAATGAAGCGCTCCACAAAACTAGTTTTCCTGAGGATCAGAAATTTTAGTTGAGAAAAGCCAGTGTTCATGTATTTCCATTAAGAAAATAAATAGGACCAAAATCCCAACTTTATCTCCAAATATAAGGGTACAGTTCGGTCCAAATTGCTTTAAAGGATGGCTGTGCCCATCGGTTTGTGCAGGGCATTCTGGTCTTGACTTCTGTCATTAGCCAGAGAATGTAAGGGCTGTTTATGTGACACACAGGGGAGTACATGATGGCTGGATAAAGTATGTTTTCTTACCAATTTTTAAAAATTAACCTGTAAGTCCCAATGGAATAATAAAATTTAGTACCAGAAGGCCCTTACAAGTCATCTCGTATAGACCTTTCATTTTATAGGTGAGGAGAATGTGGCCCAGAAGGGTTAAGAGACCTGTACAAGGTCACACAGTTAAGCTGATGATGGGTTTTTCCATCACTGGGGTGTTTTTATGTGCACAACTCTAAGAGTAGTGCCCCAGTAATAGGATGGTTTTCAGTAAGAAAACTATTAAAGTGGTTTGTGTCTGAACAGTAAAATAAAGTGACCTATTTTTGCTCCCTTTACAGTTCTGAAATCTACAGCATTGCTATTCGTTTATCTTATGATGGACACCTGGAGACTAAAAAAAATTTCTGTCATTGCAGAGCCCTGAAAAATAGGCCAGAGATCCCAGTCTCCAAGTGGGCAGGCTCTTCCAGGGTAACAGGTCATAACTGCAGCTGCCTAGGCACTGGGAACTGTTAAAAATATGGATGTGTGGCATTTCCCATGTTTTTTTTCTTATACTTCAGTTTCTCTACCGTTTAAGGTTTATAAAGTCCCACCAATCTCAGGTGAGTGATTCTCAGAATCACTGAACATATCATTGAAAACACTTTATAACCCCAAGGAGCAACAGGTAGAGATGTTAATATAAAATGTGTTACGAAACACTAGAGGCAAACAAATGTACAGCTTGAACAGAATTTTCCTTTCAGGACAGACAGGTGAGGGCAGGGAGCAGGTTAGCTCCTCTCCTACCATTTAAAAAAACAAAAAAAAAAAAAAACTGAATATAGGAGGCAGACGCCCTGAATCTTCTTTTTGATTAAGTATTTCAGTAAAGGTTTTCTATAAGGCAGTATTTGTTTGAAACAAGGTAAATGGATGGTGTTTATCTGTTTTTTCCGTGAAACATGATTTAAGCTTCTTCACAAGTGCAATTATATATAAAAGAGTAACTGTCCCTAAATAGTTTTAGCTAAAAAAAAAAAAGGCTGTTCGGGGGAGGGGAGAGGATAGAGGTGATGACATGGATTCAACAAGAGACTTTCAGAGCAAAAAAGTTGGTTGCTTTGAGCCTTAAGTTGAAAAGTTTACAAGATAAAAATGTGAAGCTTTTACCACAGAGGTTCGAGTTAAAAATGGATTACTATGCCATCAATAGGAAATTTAGGCTAGTTATTTGAGATTCTATCTCCTTAGGTAGTAACTTAGATATTAGCCTTTTTTTTTTTTAACTACAAAAACTAGTCCGTGTTTTGAAGTTCCTGTGAAGAATGTGAAAACAGAACAACAGTTTTTTAAACTTTGTGAAATGAACTTGACTACACCCGACTGAATTGAAACAGCAGTTCTGCTGCTTTCAAGCCCCTCTGCCATCATCACTAGTCTGTCACGAAATCACGGCCGCGCATTTTGACAGCATCTATAACATCCATCTGATTAGGTGCTTATGGTTGGTAAACTGCACATCAATTCTGACGCCCCATCGTTTCTTTACAGTGTTAAGTCCAAAGGTGCTGGGCATCGCCATTGCTCGGTATGACTTCTGTGCAAGAGATATGCGAGAATTATCCTTGTTGAAAGGAGATGTGGTGAAGATTTACACGAAGATGAGTGCGAATGGCTGGTGGAGAGGAGAAGTAAATGGCAGGGTGAGCTGTCCCCCTCGATGTGCTCTTCACATGAATGAAGGGGGCTGGGCAGCCGCTGGCGCCCACTGTGGTGGGGGGAACCCTACACTGTGTGGCAGGCTTCACCCCCCAGAGCCCTGGCTCCGCACGGTGGTGTTCCTTCCTGAAAACAGGCACTCAAGAAAAATGTGTTGAGTGAATATGATAGCGGCATCAATAAAGTTTACTTGGGCAAGTTTGATGGCTTCCTGTTGGGAAAAGGGTTGAGCGTATCAGTTCTTTTGAGTCTCTAAGCCTCTTTTTAAGTCTAGAGCATAAACTTTACGTGGAGTACAAAATATCTGTAAGAGCTGATGATCTAAATTGGAAAGAGTGGGGCATAGGACCTCTGTCTGTATATCTTGTTCTACGGCAGAAATAGGAAGCATTAACTAGTAGAGCCCCTTAAATTACATATTTGTGTGCTAGCAGATTAGAACAGTTTAAGCGTATTGTATTCCACCCTTTCTGTCACTCACTCTATTGGGCTTTTAGGAGCAGTTTAAACCGATCCTCTTCACCTGCAGTGGGCATAAAACGCCAGATTAATTCAGGGTGTTATGAAAATGAAATGCTCTGTAGAGCCCTTTGAAGTGCCGGATGCAGAGTCACATTGCTGTGTTGGTTGCTTTTCCTTTTTAGGTGGGCTGGTTTCCATCCACGTATGTGGAAGAGGATGAATAAATTCCAATCCAGCGTTGCACCCCGCACCAGGAATTTCAGAGAAGGGATAAATAGAAGCCTGCACAGCATTATGAATTCACTGAAGTGTTTAAAAAGCTGCCTTTCTGGCTATTCAACATCCTCCCTGTTTTTCCCCTCCTAAGTCTTAATGCTGGGGTTTCTAAAGATGCTGGTACTGACAGATTAATGGCTCGCCTAGAGCTGTGCAAGAAACAGCCTGCCCGCCTGTCATCGTCAGGGACCAGGGCAAAGCCAAAAGCTTTTCTTCCCCCAAAGAGCCCTGCAAACACATTGGTTCATGTTTCTTTTTCCTTCGTCCAGTCAGACGCCATGAATGCCAGCCAGCCATTAGGAAATGCTTAACACATATTTACTTTCTTCTCACGTGCCATTCACCAGAATTTTTGATGGTACAGAGAAGCAGAAGTTTAATTTTGCCTTTCCCAGCATGAAGAAAAATGGGAGTTCTGCCACTGGGGCAGCTTATTGGAAAGATCCAGCATTACTTGTCTTAAATTGCTTCACAAGGTGACTCATTGCCTGGCAAACACTTTTACCCCCTGATGTTACTCATGTTAAAATATAAGAGACAAATGCTCAGGTTTGCTTCATAAGTGATATTATATGGGACGGCGGGGGGGTCCATTATTCATTTGGTGTCCTGATGAGATTTGCAAACTTTTTCATAAAAAGAAGACATACAGAAGAGTACATAAAAGAGTATCTTCATATTAAATCTTCACAACCTTCATGATTTCATAGGGTTATTTTGGAAATGTAGTACTTCACTTTATGAGATAATCTTGGTTGGGTATGTTTTAGGTAGTTACAAATAACCTGAATTAAGGTGGCATTGTTTACAGAAACAGACCAAGGGCTATGATTTATAGTAAGTCATTTTAGAGAAGCAACATCTATTAACATATGCCTTTTTCTCCCCTGACACCTCCCCCCCAACCCCCCGCAGAGAAAAAGACCTGCGATATATTGCTGATTCCCACATTTTCCTGGA
Organism: Balaenoptera musculus; assembly: GCF_009873245.2. NCBI lineage: Eukaryota > Metazoa > Chordata > Mammalia > Artiodactyla > Balaenopteridae > Balaenoptera > Balaenoptera musculus. The sequence goes on along the minus strand of NC_045785.1, from coordinate 94,530,697 downwards.
GGATTTACAGTAGCACAAACAACCTTGTCGAGGATTTTTGAAGGAAAGCACAGCAAGGTCCTTTATGCATTTCAGGGACAGAAGGAGGGTCACTAGACTTTTCTGGTCTTATTCACTGTGGGATCCCAGCTCTCACTGAGGCTCTTCCCATCTGAGGCCACTTCTGGGTGTGTATTAACCGGTGGGAAGATCAGTCTGCAGTGCACTTATTTGACCAAGTCTTCACCCTTTATGTGAGAAGTCTCAGTACATTTTTCCTGGGATGTACAGAGTGCCCAGTCAAGACAGTCAAGTTAAGACACTAACTTGGCCCTTTCCTGATGAAATATTTTCTCCATAGAGGAAGTCATGTTCTGACAAGACTCGGAGAGTGTTTGCAGAAAACATTAAAAGCGTTAACTTAATAGAGCCAAAGTAGGAACATTTAGTTCTGAAATTTTGGACCATCTCTAAAATGAGGTGGGCGTGGCTGGCCTTCTCCCCAACCCACTTGAGGGCCAGAACTTGATGTTCATTGGACACGTCTCCCTTTAGAGACCCTCGTGGGCTAGGACTTCTTAAATAGAATAGATTCAGGACCTTTACCTCAGAATTATGTAAACTGTGATTGTCTTTTAGAAAAGTTATTATTTGCAAAAACCAGTTAAGTTTTTGTATATGTGTAAATGATCATGAAATTGAGTTTTATAAGATGTTCTGTACAGTAAAGTTATACCCTCAAGGTGTATCTTGGAGTGGATTCTTTCCCATAAAGTCTTATCTGCAGCACTGTGTCTGGGGAACGTTCTGTCTGTTACTGTCTGCCAAACGTTATGGAGAGGGCAGCTTCATAAACACTCCTCTGTACAGTATCGTAGCTTGTGCTGTTTCTTTTATTGTTGTTTTACCCGATAGACTCCCGCTCTTTCTGGTTGCATGTCATGGACCTGGGGGTTTCCCAGCAGAGGATATTAGAGTCCCTTTTCATGACGTTGCCAATTACATCTTTGTCTATGTTTAATACTTCATACTGGAAACTTTAAATGCTGCGAATTTGTGTAGATTTCTAATACCAAAGACAGAAGTAAATGTTTTTTCCATACTTTGTCTTGCCTGTATGCAGCCCTGTGTAATATGAGTGGTATTTCACTTTGTAATATTTTGTAAATATGTCAATATAATAAATAGTTACTACTTGCGTTACATCAATTGAGAGTTGAAGTCTTTCCATAGAACAATTCCATACGTAATTCAACATGTGCCAACCTCATCATAAACATGGAACTAGAAGCCCTACCTTTGATCTGGTTGAGCTCAGGATTGCTGCCTGAACAGTTATGAACAGTGGCCTGTAAGACATACTCAATAGTTGCAAATAATATATTGTTGACATGCTTCCCATGTGCCACTCACTGTTCTAAACGCTTTATGTGCTCTAACTTGCAGTAACCCCAGGAGGTATAGTCCCATATTATCTCCACTTTTCAGATGAAGAAACAGGCATTTCAAAAGGCTGTAGCTTGGCTCAGCTCTCAGAGCTGACAAGCGTCGGAGATGGACTTCCAAATTGGACAGTCTGGCTCCAGAGCCTGTACCATGACACTTAACGGGTCAAGAGGGAGATTAGGGATGTTTCTAAGATTGCACAGCTGAGAAGCTATGATACAAGCTATCATAACGATTGAAGATGAACACAGAACTCAGAAATGTTCTCCTATTCCTGCCTCTTAAAGAAAGCCTCAAACAGATATTGCCTTAGAGAGAGAGGTTTCAGAGGAGATTGAGCTTTTTTTTCTATTTTGATTCAACTTTTCCACAGAAAATGATGAACTGCTAAGCCAGAGAGACACAGAGGCAAGTCTCCCTTGGCAGAGCAGGCCTGCGGGTTGTCCACAGTGGTGGAGACCGGCTGGGTCAGGAGAGGGTGGAAGCCCGTTCCTTCTAAGGAGCGGGAAAAGTCAGTTCCACGGTAGTAGCTTCTGGTTGATGTCACCAGTACCACTATGCTCAGAAATATAAAATCTCCCCTATTTCATTATTGTACAGTGGGTTATCCCAACCCTTACTCCCTTTACTTGAAGGACTGATTCCTTTGGAATTCTCTTCAACATGTTAACATTTATGTGACTTTAGACCTTGTATCTTATTATCACCACTCTCATCACCACTGCCAGTCATGATAAGAACTCCCTCGATTTATTAGTTAACGTGGGAATATCCTTTATAAAACATTCAAATATTTTGTCTTCCATCAAGTAATTGAAGTAAAATACGTTGATAATTAGGCTTTAGGTGCCTTGCTTTGTTCTATTTAATTTGACAGCTGTATAGAAGAGTGACGAAAGCATATCCCCAGACCTCAAACTGCGTATCTGGGTTCACATCTCATCCTTGCCACACAGGGCCTCAGCCAATCAGTATAATAACAGCAGGTACTTCACAGGATGGTTGTGAGACTCAACTGAGACCATACGTACGATATAAAGTGGAATGGTGCCTGGCTTACATTGAACCATTTTTATCATCATTATCATGGCTACCATTGTCAGATGGATTTGCTGGCAAAATATGGGTAGTTGCTATATTAATCTTTGAATTCCTTCAGTATAATTCAGGCTCACTTACTGGATTAAGGGGAAAAACTACAGATTCTCAATTAGTGTCTCCAGGAAGGAAGTTAAATCGTTTGGTATTACAGAAAGTGGAAGTTTTAGCAGTCACACCTGGGTTCAAACCCCAGCCCCGTCAGTGACTTTCTGAGCACCAATTTCATCTTCTGTAATAAAGGGATAATCATAAGTGTCTGAGAGAGCTGTATGAAGAATAAACCATAACAATATGAAAAAGATGCCAGTAAGAGCCTGGCACATGGTAGGTACTCAAGGAATGTTGGTCCCCTTCCCCTGAAGAATGTAAAATACTTCGGAACCAAATTATGGACTGGCAGATTTTATTTTGAATGCTAGAGCTCATGCTTTGTTTCTTGCACATGATGACCATTTTAAGCATTCAATTACAGATGGAATAAAAAGGTGTGTGTTCAGGAAGATTAATTTCAAACCCACAAACAATCTCAGAAGTGAATTTAACAGCTCCACACTATTTTGACTAGGAAAATGGGATTTTCACCCGGCTCAAATCATTTACACTTAGTCCATTAGTCACTTCATTTTTCCCTGAAACTAGTTTTCTGGGATTGGTTGGACTCTGATTAGAGATGTTATACACTCGCATCTGGCAGGACTTTGGAAGGTACCTATTTAAGTAATGAACAAGTCCTGAAAAGTAGGTCAAAAAGGAATCCTTTCTCTAGTTAGGTGCCATCAATTAGGATTCGGGGACATAGTGACAGAAGAGCAAACAACTCCTCCTGAAGCACTCTAGACTGGCCCTGTTAGAAGGTTCCAAAATTTCTAGGCACAATACAATCACAGTGACCCAGATATCGAGAGACCTCAGAGCAGAAACAGAATGAACACAAAAGTCGCTCCACGCCCTGTCTGCTAATGGACACTGGCGTCCGTGTTGAGTCCTGAGGGGGAAAGTGAACTCCAGAATGGCCGACTGCCCTCTGCAGGCACAGCCATCGCCCCTCACCAGCGAGTGACCCTGGGCAAAGCACACAGAGCCCCTGTGTCTTTGGAGAATGAAGGGGTTAACTTGTTGAAAACTGTTAATTCCATCCTAACTCCAGTGGTTTTGTGAAATTATTCTGAACCATGGAGGAAACACAAAGAAATTCAAAGACTTCATCGAAATGTAGAGGTTTTAAGATATGCTAGCACTTAACTGTGAAAGTCAAATATCTGTCCAGTTGTATTCACAATTGTTTGCACAGTCATTTCATGGCTGTTAGTGGCACGGGGCAGCTCCGAGAGTCTGCTGTACTCACACTGGTACCCTTAGCCCCTGTCCACGAGCACATGCCAGAAGTCAGGGGATGTTTGTAGAGTGAACGAGTCCCCAGCACTCCTATGTGGGGACTTGGGGGCACTAGCTCTAGATTCTATGGCTGCACAGCTAAATGTGCTTTGGCTTTGACCCTAGCAATTGAGTTCTGTGTGGATGGTTACAATCGAACCCCTGAAACCACAGCTGCTCGTGGTCGCACTGGAGACTGGCCAGCTCTTGGCCCGTGTTATGACACCAGCCACCTCTCTCTCTTTCTGAATTAACTGCTTGGGCACATGTGCTCTGGACATCACACCACCCCTGCCACCCCAGCAGTACATTTCAGTTGTACTGCTCTCTGCCCATAGAAGGCACAATACAAATGATCTCATTTAGTCACATTTTCCTTCTGCCAATGATAAAAAATAAAAATAAGTCTCCCTTCATCTGAGACCTACAGCTCACAGAGCCTTTTCACATACTTCATCTCACTGAATTTGGAGCAGCACAACCCTGAAGGGCAGGTAGGGCAACCCTCATCTGTGATACGACAATGCACAGGAGCTTCCCATTTTTCAGAATTCCTAAGGCCTTTCTTCAGAGAGTCGTTCTGGGGAGCTGCTGTCTACACTGTGTGCATTTGCTGAGGTCCTAGGTCAGGTGGCAGTACAGATGGGTCAAAAATCGTCGTGCCTCTTGCTGTCAGCACATACTGAGGAGTCTGAAGTGTGTCAGTAAATCTAATAATGACTCAAAGTCTGATCAGCGAATGCTTTTGGATTTTCTAGTGATTTGAATGACCTGGCCTCAGAGAGGGAAATGTTTCTGTTTTTTCCCAATGATAATTTAGGTTTTGACTCTTCCCATTTGGATATTTTTTTTAATTTTTTTTTTAATTTAAATTAAACCTCATTTAATTTTTCTAAGAATTCAAAGCTTGGTAACATGCCATCTTTGAATCATGAAAACTCTAGTCCTGGAGAGTAACTCTTCTACACTAGAGCTAGAGCTAGTTTTTAAGGCAGTTTGGCCTGTTTGAATATTACAATCGAATTTTTCGTCTAAGCAGCAGCATAGATTAGCGGTCGAGTCGTCAGCCTTAGAACTGGACTGTTAGGCTCCACCACTTACCAGCTGGATGGCCTTGGGTAAGCTGCTTACGCTACTTGTTCCTCAGTTTCTCTACAGTTAAGATGGGGTGATGATAGCACCTTATTTCAGATGGTTTTCATGAGGATTAAGCGGGATAACATGTATAAACAGAGCTTTTATATTTGCATTTTGGCCATTTAACATACAAAAATAAATGTTACAAACTAAACTCTGATGTGGAAAAAAAACCTTCTTGTATGTATATTAGCCTTTGGAAGAAACATCTTAAGATAACTTTTCACATCAGTAGTGCTTTAGAAGTGATGAGCGCAAATTAAACATGGTTTATTAGTTATCTACTCTCACATAACAAATTAGTCCAGCCCTTTCAGCTGAGGACAACAAACGTCTATTATCCCACGGTTTCTGTAGGTCAGGAATCGGGGAATAGATTAGTGGGGGTTTCTGGTTCAGGGTCTCCCATGAGCCCTCAATCAAGTCAGTCAGTGCTGCAGTCATCTCACGGCTCAAGTGGGGAATAATGAGCTTTCAAGCTAGGTCATGTGGGCCTCCCTGCGTGGCGCCCTCTCAACATGACAGCTGGCCTCTCCCCAGGCCGCGCCATCCGAGAGGGAGAGAGCAAGAGCACCCAAGGTGAAAGCTAGCCTCTTTATAACTTAACCTCAGAAGGGACAGCCCGCCCCGCTGCTCTATTCTATTCCTTAGACGTGAGCTACTCAACCAGCTTACACTCAAGGGCAGGCGATTACCCAAGGCGTGACTACCAAGACCAAGGAATCATTGGGAGCCATTGCAACAGCTGCTTACCACGGATGGGTAAACTGAAAGATCATTTAAGCCAAGTATGAGGTTCACCTGGAAAGCGTGGGTTACTCTGGAGAAATTTAGTTGATTAAAATTTAGTTCTTTGTTAAAAAAAAAAACAAAACTTCCTGTTGATTCCTTAAATCAATATTTACTGTGTGCAAGGCTTTGCAGAGGATACAGGAAAGAATGAGAGAGGAATGACTTCTCAGAGGAGCTAATTTTCTGTCTTTTCTCATTTAGAAAATGCCCTTCCTGAGGCTCAAAGTGTTGGGAGAGAATGAGAAAGGAGAATTTTCAGACACATAGGAAGTGGAATCAATCTCACAGTAACAGAAAAGTGAAAGCAGCAACCGGCCATGCCTTGGAAGTATAGCTGTTGAAATTTTAAAATTACGAAATCCAAATATCTGGCAAATCATTCATTCATTCAAGGAAGATCCATTGAGATCCTTTGATGTGCTCTACCATTCAAAGGCTTGGAGGACCCAACAACAAACCTGACAATTCCTACACTTGAGGAGCTTACACGCATGCAGATGGTGACAAGTAATAAAGAGATACATCAAGTTAGGTACTGATAGGTGTTATTGAAGGGGGAAAAAGCAAAATAAGAGTGTTATTTTTGGGCTTCCCTGGTGGCGCAGTGGTTGAGAATCTGCCAGCCAACGCAGGGGACACGGGTTCGAGCCCTGGTCTGGGAAGATCCCACATGCCGTGGAGCAACTAGGCCCGTGAGCCACAATTACTGAGCCTGCGCGTCTGGAGCCTGTGCTCTGCAACAAGAGAGGCCGCGATAGTGAGAGGCCCGCACACCGCGATGAAGAGTGGCCCCCACTTGCCGCAACTGGAGAAAGCCCTCGCACAGAAATGAAGACCCAACACAGCCAAAAATAAATAAATTAATTAATTAATTAATTTTAAAAAAAGTGTTATTTTTCATAGGGTGGTCGAGGAAATTATTTTTGAACAAAAACCAAATTTAAGTGAGAGGAAAACTGTGTAAATACCTGAGTGCTTAGAGTTTGTATAGAACTGTAAGGGGCAGTGGGGTTGGAGAGAGTGAGCAAGAAGAGAGTAACAGGCGGTTACGTCAGAGAGCTTCTTGGGGCAGATTGGGTAGGTCTTGTAGGCCTGGTAATGAGGGAGGTGAGAGCCATCGGAGGGTTTTAAGCTGGGCAGTGACATGATCCCATGTACATTTCAGAAGCTACAGGGGATGGTTTGGCCTGACACAGAGCTAAACCTGTGAAATTAACACTCTGCCACTCTTCCATTAGCAGCTCCCATATTAGTTTACCAGGGCTGCTGTAACAATGTATCAATACCACATACCCTGTGGCTTACAACAAGAACTTACCGTCTTACAGTTCTAGAGGCAGAAGTCCAAGATCAAGGTGTGATCAGAGCCACGCTCCCTCAGAAGGCACTAGAGAAGGATCTGTTCCAGGGCTCTCTCCGAGCTTCTGGTAGTTCCTTGGTTTACGACACTAATCTTCACATGCTACTCTCCCTGTGTATGTCCAAATTTCCCCTTTTTGTAAAGATAGCAGTCATACTGGGTTAAGGTCCCACCCTTCTGCAGTATGACCTCAACTTAATTACATCTGCAAGGACTCTATTTCCAAATAAGGTCACACTGAGGTATTGGGGAGTTAGAACTTCAACATATGAATTCTGGGAGGAGACAATTCAACCCATAACAGCTCTCTTCCTCATATTCTCAAAATATGAGAGTTTCCTAAAAAATAAACAGCTTCAGGGACTTCCCTGGTGGTCCAGTGGTGAAGAATCCACCTTCCAATGCAGGGGACGCAGGTTCGATCCCTGGTCAGGGGACTAGGGTCTCACATGCTGCGGGGCAACTAAGCCCGCGTGCCAAAACTACTGAGACTGCATGCCGCAAACTACAGAGCCCATGTGTTCTGGAGCCCACGCGCCAAAACTAGAGAGAAGCCCACGCACTGCAACAAAGAGCCCGCATGCCACAACGAAGTCCGGATGCAGTAATTAATTAATTAATTAATTAAAATAAACAGCTTCAGCAGAGATTAGTAGGGAGAGGGTGCAGCACGGGTAGATAAAATGTGCCAAAGGGAGGCCAAAGCCATACCTCTCAAACATATCCAGGGTCTGTATTGCTCAGGTTCAAGGGGTGTAAACCAAAGACAAACTTCAGTAGATATTAACGTAGTTGCCAATAGAAACAACACTACTTCTACCCATTTACTTTTCAGCTTCTCAGGCCATCAGCCCCAAGTGAATGACCCCTTTTTTTCTCACCCTATATGTCAGGATCACACATCACCTCGCTAAGGAGAGGGAAGCTCTTAAGTGCTCTTGTGTGATGAGCTCATTAGGAACAAGCAACCTATTTAAATGAACTAGTGAAATGCTCCTGAATCCTGTGCAAATTAGACCTGCAAAATATGAAGGAGGAAGGAAAAGTGTGCTGTGGTTTTGTAGAGAGGTGGGAAAATGCCCTCAGCATTTATTACACTTAATGTTGACAGTATTGTTGCCTGGGTGCTTTGAAGATGAAAATTTACATTAATGATGATGTGATGAAATGAATCTACATTAGTGTGAAAAAATTTATTACCTTTACCTTTATTCAGACTGTCTGGTCTACTGATACTACTCAATTTATTTTTCATTTTCCTTAAAACATTGGACATAATCCCACTTTTTAAGATCCTGCCTCAAAGATGACACCGAGTAGATATCATAAAGGAGGATCATAAAGGAAAGGGGGGATAAACAACCCTGGAATGATGCCTTGGTTGCTGCACCACTAGTCTGAAGCCATTGAACAGAAAGATTCCAACAAAAATCTGATATACTCTCTTGGGACTTCTGAGCACAGTCCAAAATACAATTAAAATCGTGCAAAAAGCCAAACTTGAACTTGTAATCACACAGCAAGTTATTTTTAAAACAATTAGCAGTTTCAAAGTCCTTAAGATGTTACAAGTACATGCAATTTTTAAAAAATTCTGTAACACAACAAGTGGGGAGGTGAAAGCACAGGAGTGAGAATAAGGCAAAGCAGGTTTAGTCTTGGCTCCTTCCACTAACAAGTCAAGAGACTCTGAGTGGCATCTCTAATCTCTCTGGGGCTCAGTTTCCTCATTTGTAGGAGGAAGGCATCAAATTTGATAATTTATGTGCCTACTTCCAGTTTTAGCATTCTATTATTCTGTGCCAAGACATTCGATAGATATTTGGCCAGGGAATCAAATTTGTAAATGGGTCAGAGAAAGGCTCAAACAAAATTGGGGTGTACAACTTTGAAAGGCAGAAGACCTAACTCAGTCTCTTTTTAATAGCTCCACTCCCTCTGCCTTACTCCAAGTCAACCTCATCTCACCTAGACAATTGCAAGCATCCATTCTTTTGATTATATCACTTCATTTCTGTTTTCAAAATTTTCAACAGCTCCCATTCATTCAATGCATGTATTGAGTACTGACCTATGGGCATGGGGTTGGAGATATGTGGTGGACAAAACAGACAACTCTCAGCTCTGGTAGAGCCTACTTTTTATTGGCAAGAACAGGGAGACAGACAAATACACACAACAATTTTAGGAAGTGATAAATACAATGAAGAAAACCAAAGCAGAGGAAGGAGACAGAGGAAAGTGCTACTTTACACATGGTAGCCATGGAAGGCCTCTCTGGGGAATATCTGAACACAGACCTGAAGAAGTGAGGGAGGGAGCCCTGCGATTATCAGGGTAAAATGCACTGCAGGCAGAGGGAAGAGCCAGTGCAGAATCCTGGGGTGGGGTGTGCTTGGTTTGGTATTTCCAAGTAACAGCAGGTAGACCTGTGCTTCTAGAGCAGAGTGAACAAGGGAAAGGTGGGCAGATGATGAGTTAGAAACCTAACCTTGAACCAGATCACTGAGGGCCTTGCAGATAAATGGAAAGAAATTTAGATTTAATTTTGAAAAACTCATTGGAGAGTTTTGAGCAGGGAAGTGGCCTGATCCGATTTTCTTTTTGAAGAGTCATTTTGGCTCATTGGTGGAAGTTTTACTAAAGGGAGACAAGAGTGGAAGCAGAGACCATAAAATCATGATCGTGTAATCCAGGTGAGAAACGATGGTGGCTCATACTGGGATGATATCATAGGATTGTGAGAAATATTGGCATCTCAGATATATACTGAAGTCACTGCTGGCCTTGCTTACAGTGTGAATGTGGAATGATGAGAAAAACAGAATCATTAAGGCTGATGTCAACATTTTGGCTTAAATGGTGTTTAAGCATGTGCATGGTGTTACGCATGCATGGTGAAGGGTGAGCAGCTGATGTGGGAAGGGAGATGAGAAGTCAACTGCTCAGGTGTAGACTCATTAAGCTTAGAATGCCTGTTAGCCATCTAAGCACATATACTAGGTAGACAGTTGGGTATGAGTCAGTGGTTTGAGAGGTTGAGGAGGGATAAAAACATTTGGAAATGAGACGCATATTTGAAGTCATGGGACTAAATGAGATCATCTTAGCAAATGAATGGAGGAGAAGCAAGTCAGTGACTGAGACCTGGGGCACTCCAGTGTTTACAGTTGAGGTGGAGAAGACGTCAGAATTGGAGATAAGGCACAGAAGCCCATCCACAGACTTTCCCTACCATAACCGCTCAACTATTCGCATCTGCACCAACATCCTTCCCTCTTGTTGTTATATGAACTGTCTGTGTTCCTATCCAAAGCCCACCAGTTCACTTACACATGGAATCCCATTCCTCTCCTGTCCTCAAGGACATCACTCCAGTGATTATCCCTCTCCATTATGAAAATTCAAACTTCATTTCTTTAACAGACCCTTTTCATCAGGATATAAATTTCTTTTAAAAATTAAGGAAAAGCTCCTTTACATGCCATATCCCCCTCCAGCTACTGTCCATTTTACAATCTCCTCTAAAGCAACACTCCTCAAAAGAGCTAAAGTAGCTACCATTACTTCTTCCTCTAGTCTCTCTTGAAACTACTCCAATCTGACCTTTGACCTAAAGACTCCAACAAAATGTCCTCTAAAAACCTCCACATTACTAGAAAACCAAATCCAACAGTACATTAAAAGGATCATACACCATGATCAAGGGGGATTTATCCCAGGGATGCAAGGATTTTTCAATATCCACAAATCAATCAGTATGATACACCACATTAACAAATTGAAGAATAAAAACAAATGATCATCTCAGTGATGATCATTGATCATTTCTGCATTTCTAGATGCAGAAAAAGCTTTTGATAAAATTCAGCATCGATTTATGATAAAAACTCTCCAGAAAGTGGACATAGAGGGAACCTACCTCGACATAATAAAGGTCATACATGAAAAACCCACAGCCAACATCATTCTCAACAGTGAAAAACTGAAAGCATTTCCTCCAACATCAGGAACAAGACAAGGATGTCCACCTTAGCCAATTTATTCAACATAGATTTGGCAATCAGAGGAGAAAAAGAAATAAAAGGAATCCAAATTGGAAAAGAAGTAAAACTGTCACTGTTTGCAGATGACGTGATACTATACATAGAAAGTCCTAAAGATGCTAACAGAAAACTACTAGAGCTCATCAATGAATTCAGTAAAGTTGCAGGATACAAAATTAATACACAGAAACCTGTTGCATTCCTATACACTAACAACGAAAGGTCAGAAAGAAATTAAGGAAACACTCCTATTTACCATTGCAACAAAAAAAATAAAATACCTAGGAATAAACCTACCTAAGGAGGCAAAAGACCTGTACTCCAAAAACCATAAGATGCTGATGAAAGAAATTGAAAATGACACAAATGAATGGAAAGATATACTGTGTTCTTGGATTGGAAGAATCCATATTGTCAAAATGACTTTACTACCCAAGGCAATCTACAGATTCAGTGCAATCCCTATCAAACTACCAATGGCATTTTTCACAGAATTAGAACAAAAAATTTTACAATTTGTGTGGGAAAACAAAAGGCCCCGAATAGCCAAAGCAATCCTGAGAAAGAAAAATGGAGCTGGAGGAGTCAGACTCCCCGAATTCAGACTATACTACAAATCTACAGTAATCAAGACAGTATGGTACTGGCACAAAAACAGAAATATAGATCAATGGTACAGGGTAGAAAGCCCAGAGATAAACCCACGAACCTATGGTCACCTAATCTATGACAAAGGAGGCAAGAATATAGAGTGGAGAAAAGACAGGCTCTTCAGTAAGTGGTGCTGGGAAAACTGGACAGTTACATGTAAAAGAATGAAATCAGAACATTCTCTAACACGATACACAAAAATAAACTCAAAATTGATCAATGACCTAAATGTAAGACCAGACACCATAAAACTCAGAGGAAAACATAGGCAGAACACTCTTTGACATAATCTCAGCAATATCTTTTTGGATTCACCTCCTAGAGTAATGAAAATAAAAGCAAAAATAAACAAATGGGACCTAATTAAACTTAAAAGCTTTTGCACAGCAAAGGAAACCATGAATAAGATGAGAAGACAACCCTCAAAATGGGAGAAAATATTTGCAAATGAAGCAACCAACAAAGGATTAATCTCCAAAATATACAAACAGCTCATGCAGCTCAATATCAAAAAAACAAGCAACCCAATCAAAAAATGGGCAAAGACCTAAATAGACATTTCTCCAAAGAAGATATACAGATGGTCAAGAGGCACATGAAAAGATGCTCAACATCACTAATTATTAGAGAAATGCAAATCAAAACTACAATGAGGTATCACCTCACACCGGTCAGCATGGCCATCATCAAAAAGTCTACAAACAATAAATGCTGGAGAGGGTGTGGAGAAAAGGGAACACTCTTGCACTGTTGGTGGGAATGTAAATTGGTACAGCCACTGTGGAGAACGTTATGGAGGTTCCTTAAACAACTAAAAATAGGACTACCATATGACCCAGCAATCCCACTACTGGGCATGTACCCTGAGAAAACCATAGTTCAAAAAGACACATGTACCCCAGTGTTCATTGCAGCACTATTTACAATAGCCAGGACATGGAAACAACCTAAATGTCCATCGACCGAGCAATGGATAAAGAAGATGTGGTACATATATACAATGGAATATTACTCAGCCATAAAAAGGAATGAAATTGGGTCATTTGTAGAGTTGTGGATGGACCTAGAGTCTGTCATACAGAGTGAAGTAAGTCAGAAAGAGAAAAACAAATATCTTATATTAACACATATATGTGGAACCTAGAAAAATGGTACAGATGAACCTATTTGCAGGGCAGGAATAGAGACACAGATGTAAGAACGGATGTGTGGACACAGGGTGGGAAGGTGGGGATGGGATGAACTGAGAGATTAGGTTTGACATAAATATGCTACCATGTGTAAAATAGATAGCTAGTGGGAACCTGTGGTATATAGCACAGGGAACTCAGCTTTGTGCTCTGTGATAACCTAGATGGGTGGGATGGAGGGGGAGGGAGGGAGGTCCAAGAGGGAGGGGATATAGGTATACCTATAGTTGATTCACTTCGTTGTACAGCAGAAACTAACACAACATTGTAAAGCAATTATACTCCAATAAAAAGGAAGAACCTAGCATGAGAAAAAAAAGTAGCTGTTTTCTGATGTTATGAAAGGATGCAGCTTCATTTCATTTATAAGCAGTCTCCAAATTGTGATGTAGCCTGAGTTACAGTGAATTCTAGCCATTATTTTTATGATCATCAGTTTCAGAGGGCTCTCTTTTCTGATTTTGTTTGCCTGATCCCAAGTCCATCTCATCCAGTGATCTTAACTTTACGTAACTCTCCATCCATTTACTGTAAGACACGTTGTGAGCACAGGAGGGAACACATCTACCTGATCATAATTTCCCATCTCTATCATTTTTCTGGATATAAATGTACAAACTTTTCAACTGTATAGCACAGGGAACTATGTTCAATATCCTGGGATAAACCATAAAGTAAAAGAATATTAAAAAGAATGTATATATGTATATAACTGAGTCACTTTGCTGTATAGCAGAAATTAACACAACATTGTAAATCAACTATACTTCAAAAAAAAAAAACAAAATAAAACATCTTTCAGGGCTTCCTTTGTGGCGCAGTGGTTAAGAATCTGCCTGCGAGTGAAGGGGACATGGGTTCGAGCCCTGGTTCAGGAAGGTCCCACATGCTGTGGAGCAACTAAGCCCATGCACCACAACTACTGAGCCTGCACTCTAGAGCCCGTGAGCCACAACTACTGAAGCCCACGAGCCACAACTACTGAAGCCCACGAGCCACAACTACTGAAGCCCGCGAGCCACAGCTACTGAAGCCCGCGAGCCACAACTACTGAAGCCTGCGAGCCACAACTACTGAAGCCCGTGCACCTAGAGCCCATGCTCTGCAAAAAGAGAAGCCACCACAATGAGAAGCCCGTGCACAGCAATGAAGACCCAACACAGCCATAAATAAATAAATAAATACATTTATTAAAAAAAAATAATAAAACACCTTTCAAACCTTTGAAACTGAATTCAAACTTACCAATGGAAATAAAGAGAATTAATGATCATTTTCCTTCATTAGGATTTGTGCTCCCTAATAGGAATACTACTATGCTACTTGGTCTTGAATGAATGATCTAGGCAGTAAAGAAATTAAGACATCATTTAAAAAAAAAATACATGCACCCCAATGTTCATAGCAGCATTATTTACGATAGCCAAGACATGGACGCAACCTAAGTGTCCATCAACAGACGAATGTATAAAGAAGATGCGGTACACATATACAATAGAGTATTACTCAGCCATAAAAAAATGAATGAAATAATGCCATTTGCAGCAACATGGATGGACCTAGAGATAATCATACTAAGTGAAATAAGCCAGACAAAGACAAATATCATATGATACTGCTTATATGCAGAATCTAAAAAATGATACAAATGAACTTATTTACAAAACAGAAAGAGACCCACAGACATAGAAAAAAAACTTATGGTTACCAAAGGGGAGGGGGAGAGAGGGATAAATTAGGAGTTTGGGATTAAAATATATGCACTACTATATATGAAATAGAGAACCCACGAGGATCTACTATATAGCACAGGGAACTATACTCAGTGTTTTTTTGTTGTTTTTTTGTTGTTTTTTTACCTAATATCTTGTTATAACCTATAACAGAAGAGAATGTAAAAAAATAAATTATATATATATATGTATATATATATATATATATAAAACAATCACTTTGCTGTATACCTGAAACTAACACAACATTGTAAATCAACTATATTTCAATGAAAATTTTAAAAATAAATAAATAAAACCTCCACAGTGCCAAATCCAAAAGTCAGCTCTCAGCAGCATTTAAATAGCTGATTACATTTTCCTTCTTGGAATAACTGTTTCACTTAGCTTCTAGAACACCATTCTTTTTTGTTCCCTTTCCTATATTCCTAGCTGTTTCTTCCTAGACTCCTCTAATTCATTAAGTATTGATGCTTAGTGCCTATTCTGGGCCTACACTGTCCTTGCCACTAGAGATACAGCAGTGAACAAGCCAAAGCCCTTGCTGTCATGAGGCATAGCACATTCTAGTAGGTAGAGACAAACACTGGCGTTCTGGAAGCCAGGTGAAGACGATGTTTCAAAATGGAGGTGATCACCTGCACAGGTAATGCTGAGCGATCAAGTGAGGTGAGGACTGTGAATTAACCACTGGATTTGGCGATTAGGGACTTGATGGTAACCCTGACATCATGAGTTTTAGTGAAGGGATAAAAAAACTCTGGAGTGGATTCCAAATAAAATGGCAGGTGAGGAAGAGTCTATAGCAAGTGTCCTCAACTCCTTTCAAGACATTTTGAAATGTCTTTGTTTTACTTTTCTCTGAAACATTGTCTTGCATTTTTTCTAGGTCTCAGGTTAGATGTCATTCCTCAGCAAAATATTCTCTGACCAATCTAAGGTTTCTTCCTCTGTCATGCTCTCTCATCGTCTCATCTTATTTTCCATCACTACACTATCATGTTTATAATTATGGATTTAAGTGTTTGAAACTCACGTATAATATCTGTCCCACTATTATTCAAGTTCATTAAGGCTGTTTTTAAGCTCTGCAAAATGAGTACCTAGAGTCTTATTGGCACAATATAGTTCTTGCTTGAATTAATGAATGAATGATTAACCAGTCTTTTCCTCTGGGGCTGTGGATTGTGCCAGATCAACTTGGTTAAAATAGAACTACATTTCCCAGAACCCCATTCCCTTTGTGTCCCTGGAGGAAAGTTGGCAAAACTGAACTAGTGCAAGATTTGGAAAATAAAAGTAAAGCAATAGGCATTACTCGAAGGTCTTTCAGTCAAATATGTGGAGAACAGACTCAGAAGTGCCCAGGGGATGCCAATTGTCATTTCTCTTCTCCATTGTTTATCTAGCTCTTCTTTCCAACTACTAGACCTGACTCTCACATTCAAAACCAGATGTTTGGCTGAGGATGCATGGAGTCAGGAGTAGAGAGGCCACAGCTTCCCACAGAACTATCAAAAACTTCCCCTTTGCAGCTCCTGTAGGGTCACCTAGATTTCCCTGCAAGCCTGGGCTCGTCCACCCTGCACCAGTGCTTCAGAAGGACTGATTGGCAACTCTGTCTTGGTTCCTCCAACATTCCCTTCGCGCTGTAACTTCAAGTATTTGCCACAGTTGTATAAGGTCTAATTCTGTAATAAATCTCTTATCCAATAACAGTCATAGTGGCTCTAGTTTCCTGATTAAACCTTGGTTATTGGCATTGATATTCATGGGCTCAGCCACAAGGGCTTCCACTCTTCAAGGCTGATCCGACTATAGCCTATGCTGAGCTCCCAACCTACCAACAACAGGGACCAGCCCTGAGTGCCAAATATGGCACCATTCCCCAGGGGAACCAGTCAGCCACCTGATTACTTTGGACCACTTCCATCATAGAAGAGCAGTGCTTTGTTGTCCTTGGAATAAATGCTTACTCTGAATATGGATGTCTTCTTTGCCCAGAGTGTTTCTGCCAAAATCACCATCTATGGACTTGCAGAGTGTCTTATTCATTACTCTACAGAGCATTGCTTCTGACCAAGGAATTCATTTTATATCAAAGTAAGTTCAACAATGGTCTGTATTCACAGAATTTACTGGTATTACCATATTTCCCATCTTGCTGAAGCAGCTGACCTGACAGAACTAAAGATTCAGTTATGGGTCCAGCTGGCTGGCAATATTATAAAGTTGGAGTAATACTCTCCAGTACAGTATAGGAATCAATATATGTTGTTTTTCCCATAGCCAAGATTTTCAGGTCTGGTAATCAAGGGATGGATATGGGAGTGGGTCCTTTCACAATTACCCTTAGTGACCCTTAGTGAAATTTTGCTTCCTATCCCTTTAGTTTTGGGCTAAACTCATTGAGTCCTTAGTTCCCAAGGCAGAATGCTTTCACCAGGGGATTCAACAAATCCATTAAGCTGGAAGTTGAAGCTGCCACCTGGCCATTTGGCTTCAAGTCACTGAGCCAATAGGCAAAAAGGAGATTACTGTACTGAGACCTGATTATCAAGGGGAAATTAAGTTGCTACTGCACAATGGGTCAGAGAAGAGTATATCTAGAATCAGAGTTCCTCTGGGCTGTGTATTAGTATTCCCATAACCTGTGATAAAAGTTAATGGAAAGCTACATCAGAACAGTAAACTATTAATGTTCAAACCCTTCATGCACAAAGTGTGGAGACTCTCATCTAAGAAGGAACTATGACCAACTTAGGAAAAAATAGGGATATGGAATAAACAGTGGAAGAAAGAAGTTAGAAATACCAGTAATCACATGGTCAGTTGCAGAAATGAGGAATGTAGTAGTGATAAATCCATTCTTGCTTTTATATAAATGTATTGATATATAGATGATATAGACATATTTAACCAGTTTTTCTACTAACATAAGACGTATTCATAGTGATTAACCTCACATCTCAATATTTAAGTTTTAGGCTATCAGAGTGGGAGTGTGACTCAGAAGAGGAATGAATGTCACCAAAATGTGGATAAAGCGACATAGAAGATTTTTCATATGTCCTTTCTGGAGGAGAGGTTGTACACTTTCAAACAATTGTTCCATGTTAGGTAGAAGCATGATTTTGTTTTTGTCTTTATTCAGAAGTTAAATATGCTTGAAGAGGAATGTATAGTTGAAGAGGAATGTATAGTTGAAAAGGAATGAACTGTGCTGGATTATGCTGTATTGACTTGGTTAATCTGGGAAATACATTTCCTAGAATTCCCTTTTCTGTGGTTCCAAGTGAGAGCCAACCAAGGAACTTGCCTGAGATCTGGAAGATAGAAAGGAAACAGTGTCCATTACTCCCAGAAGGAGTCATGTTGGATAAATGGTGATGAACAAGCATGGGAGAGCCTGGGAGGTTACAGCTTTTCCAAACTCTCCTCTACTCTGCCTCCTGCTCTTCTTCCTATTGGTTGGCCTTGTTGACCAACAGCAGTGCTAGGCCTCTTACCAGATGCTTGACAGTGGAACCACAGAGGCGGTAGCTCCACAAAGGCAACAGGTTCCTAGACCTTTCCACAAGCTTCCTTTTTGTGGTCCAGTGGCTTCTCAGATATTCCTGCTCTGAACTGCCTAGCATTCCAATGCTTCAGAAGGTGTAGTTTGTGACTTATTTTCTATTCCTCCAACTCCCCTCCAACCTTTACTTCGGCTGTTGTGTGAGGTCTAATTCCTATAATAAAGCCCTTATCTCATAATATTCATAGTGACTCCACTTCCCTGACTGGCAGATTCATTGACTACCTAAAATTCTCCACGAATAACTTTCACTGTGTCCAACATCTAATGCCCTGACCATCTCTGTTCTCATACTAGCCCTATAAGTTCTCATATGAGAAGGATCTGAAAGCATTTTACTTTTTCTTGAGACTGGTTACAAGGAGAAGGGCAAGGAATGCATTTTCTGTTATCAATTTCATGCAACTTTGGATGTTTCATGTTAAGTTACTAGGCACTGGAAGGATAGACAAGACATTTAATGTTTTATTGCAGACCAGAGTTAGGAGTGCCAAAGACCTCCCTTAATCCACTTAACAATTACTACAAGTCAAAAATAAGGTAGTGCTAGTGACACTAACTGTTCTTTATGGAATGTGTATTGTTATGACATATTCTTTAATGTCAGATTTTTTTTTTGAGTATCAGGCACTCCCCCCCACCCCCTCCAATAATACCAATACCCTTGGCCTTAGAGGAGAGTGAGTTTGTGTATCAGTGCTACTTAATCTCTTGGGGGTACAACCGGAAAGGACACCAAGTCATGAACAGGATGACTAGAGTCATCTCTGAAAGACAGTAAAAACACTTTCAAAAACCCAAATAAATTCTTGGTTGGTCAAATGCTCATTTCTACTCAGAGTGTGGGTTAGGGGAAATCGAGTACTTTCCCCAAGCACTTCTTGGAATTACATTTCATGCTGTTTGACAGAATCTACAAGAGCTGCATTTGTCACGGTCCCAGCAAGAAACATATGGCACATGAGTAATGGAGAGTTTAATGAAGAGACTGTTTACAGAGCCCAGGACAGGGTTAAAGGAAACCAGTGAGGCTTGGTGAAGCATCCCTGGGCTGGCAACAGTGGAGAACCAGGGCCCAAAGGAGCAAGAGGAATGAGTGGTTTCAGGAACTTGAATTGGTGGAGGAAGCTGGGGAGAGGGCCTGAGACGAGTCACTGCCAACCCACAGCCCTACAGAGAGGTCTGGGGAATAAATACCTTTGCTTCAATACCTTCCACCCTCCCATCTCTGCCAGGACCTCCCACTTCCAAACACAATCATAAGCAAGAGGTCAAGGGCCTCCGGTTGATGCTGTCCATAAAGATAGGCTATAGGCAGCTGATAGGGTAGAGCGTGGATCTAGGGGCAAATAGGATGTCCACACAGGCTATTGCATCCAGATTTATAGGGGAGATAACTAGTCTTATCCCAGACATAACCACCATGCTATTACATGTTATTAGAGACATCTTGCATGAACGTGCCTGATAGGGCACTCTTCACTCAGTAGGGTGCAGTTAAGCTCTATCTGTTACTATCTTGCTAACCTTGGTGTGCAAATATTCATTCAGGTGGAAACCACTTGGCTTGAATGCTTTGAAGTCTTTTTTTTTTGTCTTTAAGAGCTATGATGACATAGATTTTTAATTTAGCTGCAGTGCATCAAAAAACTTTCTGAACTGTTTTGGGACCCCTACAATTTGGGACGTCCCAGAGAACAGGAATTTTATCGTTAGGAAAATTGAGGAGCACAAAACCCATCAATGATGCCTTCACAATGACACCTGCTATTCATAAGTGAATTTAATTGGATATTACCTCTTCCTCATTCACCATTGGAGTTTTCATTGAATGTCACTGCATTCCAAATAGTAAGTGATTCTAATAAGCAAAACAATTCAAACCATTTTAACCAGATAAATGGCATACGATCACAAAGAGTCTGTGGACTGACTTGTGCTGAGAATTAACAAGGGTTTCCCTATGATGGTGGGACATGAAGCAGCCAGGCTTCATCTCCCTGCCCATCTGCTGGCGACGGCAGGCTGGGATTTCCTGAGGCAAAAAGCAGGAGCCTTGGATTCTATCTGTCACTAGAAACGGTAGGCCATGGCTCTATCATTAAACCTCCGGAGTAATTTCTTAACCCTTGATGAAACTACTTGCCCTCTGATGTCACGTTTTAGCATCTTCTATCCATTTCCTCTTTCTCCTACTTCTTGCCTCTGAATATGATTCTTACGCTCAGGGCCAGCACTATTTTTTTGCATCTTCACAGCTTTATTTAATCAATGATTATAATCAGAGAATCCTGGTGAAGGGCAATTATTTCAAGATTTCTACCAAGGTCTCTTAATACAGAGGAAAGTGAATTTCTGGAATTAGGGAGAATCTTGGGAAGGAGGAGATGATAGGTGCATTCCATTGTAAACAGGAAATTCATTTGAAGATTCATGTTTTATCAATAAAATTTGTATGGATTTTTCATTCTGTGTCATGATATCATGAAATATAAAATAGTTTCTGTAAGTCTGAAAGAATTGCAGTTGCATGAAGATGTGACAATTGTTCTGTGGCCTCACACACCCCAGCACACCACTGTGGAAAGTAATCTGAGAAGCACAGGTTTCTACCTATCAAATTTGCAAAAATTAAACCACACCCGCACATGTGTGTGTACACGTGCAACTCCCAGGGTTATGAGGTATTGACTGGTGGGAAACAAACTTTCTGGGAGAAAGTTTATCAAGACCAAATCCAACATTCATCTACTTTGTAACTAATAAGGATCTACTGTATAGTACAGGGAACTCTACTCAATACTCTGTAATGGGCTATATGGGAAAAAAATCTAAAAAGGAGTGGATATATGTATATGTATAACAGATTCACTTTGCTGTATACCTGAAACTAACATTGTAAATCAACTATACTCCAATAAAAATTAAAACATTCATCTACTTTAACCCAGCAATTCAACATTAAGAATTTGTTCTAGGAAAATAATCACGGATGTGTACAAATGTAGAGCTACCAACAAAGTGTTTGCAGAGACAACTTAGAAGACTGAAAAATCAGAAAGAACGTAGGTGTCCAACAGTAGTAAATCTGTTGAATAAATTATAGCATATCTAAATACGGGCTACGCTACTAGGTATCTGTAGGCTGATTACCCAGCACACATTTCCCCTTTCCGCTTACTAACAATATCAGATTTCGTTTGGGTATTCTTCCTACCTACACTGGCACCTGTGCATATACAGTTTTCCTTTGAACAATGTGGGGATTACTTAGCCGACCCCCCTATTTCAGTAAAACTGAACTACTAGTAGTCGGTTAACCAGAAGCCTTACTGATAAAAGTCAATTAACACATATTTTGTATATTACATGCACTATATACTGTATTCTTACAATAAAGCAAACTAAAGAATGTTTCTAAGAAAATCATAAGGAAGAGAAAATACATTTACAAGAACTGTACTGTATTTATCAATACCGTAAGCTTTTGTCATCTCTTTACAAGATTGATAGTCGGTACCTACATCAATATTGTCTCATACAAAAGACAGTCAATATCACACATATTACTAACACTAGGTATCAAAAGTGAAAAAATAATGTGAAAAACTTGTATTTACAGATATAACGATTCATGCATTGATAACGAAGAAACAGCAACATGACTGCTTTATGGTAGCTTAGTGTAATCGATACAATTGGCTTCACGGTGGCCTAGCTTATACACCAATGAATGCATAATTATAACATTTTTTATGGCATACAGTATTACAGCCATATTCATAATATATTGGAAACATGTTACGTTAAAACAAACGAATAGAGATATGCAGTTGCGTCAATTGTTACTGAATCAGGCTTACCTTGCCCAATGCACCGCAAGCCAGAACGCTGAGACACCAAGGTTTGCAGCAGAGGGATGTGTGGAGGTTACTCGCAAGGCAGCAAGCGATGAAGTAGGAGGACAAATCAACTTCTCCAAAGGCAAGGGAGCTCGGGGTATTTATGGGGTAACGAATAAAGCAGCAGGGCGGGCTGAGGCGTGGGGCACTTGGAGGGTGCGCGGACGATGATTGGAAAAAGGTGTGGTAGTCATGGTTCTGCGCAGGCGTAACCAGGCTACAGGCCTCGGCAGGCTGCAAAGGTCACTCGCGCATGCCCAGTTGAAGGGTCGGTGGTCCTAAACCAGCTCAGCTCCAACTAGACGCAGCTGACTTCAAGTTCCTAGAAAACAACCCGGGCAAACGTCTTATTGTTTAGGCTATGTGCTGCTACGAGGACATGCAAGTGTTAAAACTACCTTGATTAGTGAAGGCAGATGAAGTGGATTTAACCCTCAGTTTCACAATGACAAGAGAGGCATACTGTATGATAATGTAATTCTTCGAAAGCAAAGTTATAAAACAGTAAGAAAAGTAACACATTATTAATTTTATGTTAAGTATCATTCATGCCTATGTTAGGATAGACTAGTATCTACATATATTGTATGCATTCATGACATACATACCTTTTTCTTAATTTTCTCTATATTTCCAGGCTACAGGGCTCGTCTGCAAGTTTTTTCAAATTGTCGCAAACCTCCAAAAAATTTACCCATATTATTTTTTGAAAAAAAAAATACGCATATAAGTGGACTTGTGCAATTCAAACCTGTGTTGTTCAAGGCTCAACTGTACTTCAAGAAATGAGCAAACCCTCAGCTTAAGAAATAAACCGTGATTGCTTTAAGGCCATGAGACTGTGCCTCTGTTATTGGGTCAGGGAAAGAAACCCAAACCAATCAGTACCAGGCATTCCGTACAGGGCCTCCTCCTAGGATTGCCTGTATCTCTATTTTATGCTTTTTTCAGTTTGGGAGGTTAGAAGGCTAATCACTGCATGTTCAAGGCTCCTTGAGACCAGGTTTCTCCCATGAAGCTCTCCCAACTGAATACACTCCTGTAAGATTTGGAAGCTGGAAGGAAGGTGGCCCCTTCTTTCTATGCTAATATGGACAGACATGGGTGCTGGCAGCTGCTCTGAACCTGTTTCCTCATCTGTAAAGCAGGGGTAACATCAGGTACCTTGCATGAAAGCACGGTAGATGCCCTTACACCTTCTTTATCAATATTTCTTTCCTGGATGTTGTAACAGCACCATCACTTGATTGAAGGGGTTTGAGAATTCTCGGATACAGATAGCTTTTTTTTTTTCAAGATTTATTATGCCCAGAATCAGGAGCCTGGCTAGGAAGAAGGTGGGTCTTGGCATTCAGGTCAGAGTAGATCTGCTCAGACCCGTGTTATCCACACCATGAATATAGCTTCTTTATGAACACAGCCTGCACCTGCCTGACAAATTTCCTGACAATAGAGATTCGATTTTCCCACAAGAGAAACTGAATTAGGACTCGGGGGACCTGAGATTTGTTCTTGGCTATGAAACTTTCTGTAACCTTGACCAAATACATTTACCTCTCAGGACCCCTCAGTTTCCTCATCAGAGGAAAGGTTTAGAAAAGGTGTTCCCTAAAGCCCCTTCCAATTTGAGAAGTTCCATGTATCAGCGAGACAAAATGGTTGGAAGTTTTTATGCAAACTCAATGTTTATGTAGCCACAGGTCAGCCTTGAAATATTTTTATTTCATATACATCTTTTTAAACATGCCTTTTAATAAATTTTCCCTCAGGTACAAAGCATAAAAAATAACAATTAAAGTGTACTGCACAGAATAGCAATATCCAGGGCATATTATAAATTGACCCCTATGAAAATTGCTGATACTTCATCTTATTTGATCCACAAATCAGCAATTTTATATGGCCCAATCTACTAAAATCATTAAAATCCAAAATTTTTAAATGTGTTGTGTTTGTCTGGAATATCAGCAGATTAGGAAAAAGCTGAGAATTTCATATATTCCTCTGACTTTACACATTGATGCCACAATCTTTAGGGTTATTTTCTTTTTTGATGGGGGATGGTGGAAGAGAGAATGATACTACCATATTTCAATTTCTGCAAAGGACCAAAAGCTATCTGAACTCCCTCTTTGTCCTCTAGCCACAAAGCTCTGCCAGTTCATTCTCCCTGC
This sequence comes from Balaenoptera musculus, assembly GCF_009873245.2. Taxonomy (NCBI): domain Eukaryota; kingdom Metazoa; phylum Chordata; class Mammalia; order Artiodactyla; family Balaenopteridae; genus Balaenoptera; species Balaenoptera musculus. The sequence continues at coordinate 94,506,235 of NC_045785.1, read as the reverse complement.
ACAGCAGGGTCTAAAAGTGCTCAACCTACGCTCTGTGATTTCCCATCCTGCCTTGGTTCCTGGGCATTTTCGGGTGGCAGTCACTTCAGGATATGGGACACTATCAGTGACTTGTTTGCTTGCATCCTTTTAATCCATTTCTTGGGCAGATTCGGTATAGAATCTGTGTCTATGCCAACAATGATGGGGACATTAAAATAGCAAACACTATACAGCACTTGTTATGGGCCAGGAACCGGAAGAAAAGCTTTGTACATACTAAATCATTTCATCTACTTCCTATGAGAGCTGTACTATTACTACCTACTTTATAGATGAAGAGACCAAGCACATAAAGCTTTCTTCGCTTGCTCAAGATCACACAGCTAGCAAGTGGCCCCAATAGGACCCCTGCCTCTGTGGTTAAACCCCCAAACACGTGATGAGCATGTCAGTGTTGTGGGCATGATTCCGGAGTAATTTTCAGGACAGGCTCACTGCCACCTACCATCACAGACAAATTTACAAATGTACATTATGATGAATACACATCAATTCATTCCCAACATTTATCTGCCCCAATGCAGCTGGAGAATACCCGCGCTCCCCTGCGTATCTCTGTGGGGATAGAGTTATGGGTCTTGTACCTGCAGCAGATCACAGTTTCCAGGTTGGGAGAGACAAGTGTGGTTTCTACATCTCTGAGATTCTCATGCCTCCCTCTAGGGGTCTCCCCATTTGAACCCCTACCCTAGATACTGATGAAAACAGAATCTACTTGAACAATTTACATTGTTTTTAAAAGTTTAGGTAGATGAGTATCATGTTATTTAATACATTTATTAATAAAATTACTCCATCTATTCTTATTTACCCAGTGCATTACTTACCTATCTATTCTAGATGAATTTTTAAACAGTAAACCTATAGTGATTCTACGTTCAACTGCATGTTATTATCTTCAAAGCCTCCCTTTGAAGAGTTTATCCCCATTGCATTGCTGTTGCCTTTTTCCCTGAAGGGTTTGGAAATCTTGTTGTTAATCAGTCTTGTGAGCTAATTCTCAGAGAAACCAGGCTGGTTATTTGATGGATACTCCTGTCCCCGGCACCAGGAAATATTGTTCCTCTATTTGATATGAGAATAGCAAGAGAGGTACTGTCCAGGACTACCCTAGGAATTCAGCTGGACCCCTTGTTTCATAAGTTCTTCAAGAGGGGACCACTCATTCCAAATCGAGACACTAAAATTTTAATCCCCCGAAGGTCTGTCCCAAGAACCTGCAGGTGGATTACGCACTGTCTGTAGAACTTGGCTCTTTTCCTTGGATGCACTTTTGAGTCTGAGAACTGTGCACATCTTTTTCCTTAGCAAGCAAGTTATTTTAAGGAAAGAAAGTGCACTCACTCATTTAGCATTGTAGATTTGAGGTAAAACGTTTGTCTTTCAGCAGGTTGGAGTTTTGTGATTTTCTTCACTTTACTCAGGGGGGCAACATCTGCCCCCAATTTACCCACAGAGGTTCTTTCAGGGACTTGCTGAGCTTAAATATCCCATCCTTGGGCCAGCAATGATTTTACCACTCTAAGAAGGCCTGAAAGGGCATTGGCTGAGGATGTCCTTGCTGGCCCAGGTGCAATGATTTGAAAACATGCCCATGGTTATCCCTTTGCCTTCGTTATCCAGACTGGAGTCCTTTCCCAGCCCCATCTGGAGAGCTTGGCTCAGTGTTAGGGAAGGACAGATTCCTAGCAGATGGTTTATCAGAGGACCTGGCACATGGTTTGGCCAAGAAAACCTCATCTAATACCTCTGAGTTTGGGAAGCTTTAGAGTGAAGAGTAGTTCCAATCCTTCTGCACAACCAGGAATGTTGTGCTTATTAAATTTTTAAAACGATGCTCAGAGTAAATCTAGACAGCAGCAGTTCTGAAGATCTGGCACCACAGACGGTACCAAACTAATGTATCCCCTTAGACAAGTTTTACAACATCTATAAAGTTTGGGATAGGGCCAGAGCCTTGGGCCTGAAAGGAATGAGACTCATGCAAAAAGATATCAGGCATTTTGACAAGTGATATTTTAATTAAAAAAATGCAACTCTGATCAGCATGAAATATCTCAAATGTCTAATAGGCTGCTTAAAATTAATATGTTCAAACCTACTCCTTCCACAGTCTTCCCCATCTCAGTGGCAACTCCATCTATCCATTTGCTCAGGCCGAAAACTATTAGAATCATTCTTGCTTCCTCTTCCTCTCATATGTAATATCCAGTTCATCAGTAAACTTTGTCAATTCTACCTTCAAAATATGTATGGTATTCAACCTCTCTGCTACCACCCTGGTTGGAGCTGCCATCCAGATGGTGGCAGAAGCCACCTACCTGGCACTCTTGCTCCCGTATTTACTCCCATTCAGTCTATTCCCAACATAGCATTCTGAGTGAGACTGCTGGAATCCCTGACACACCATGGCACTCCTCTACTGAAGGCACTCCAGTGGCTCCACATCGCACAGCATGAAAGCTCCCTCAGCTCCTGTGTCACGGAGCCCCTTGTGTCTCTGCACTGATCTTTCATGGCTCTCCCCTGGCTCTTTCTGCTCCAGTCACGCTGACCTTTCTGGCCCATGAACTCTGAAGCCATATGCTCATCCAGGACATCTGAAGTTGTCCACTCCCTTTGCTGGAGCATTCTTCCTCCAAATATCCACTTGGTTTTTTCTCTCTCTTTCCCTCTCCCTCCTTTTCTTTCTCTTTCCATCCTCCTCCTCCTCCCCCACTTAAATTTTTTCTGTGGAATTTATCACCATCAGATATATTGTATATTTTTCTCATTGTGTTTATTCTGTCTCTCTCTACTAGAATATACACTCCTTTAAGGGCAAGGAGTTTTGTCTCTCTTTTAAAAAATTATTATTTCCATATCACGAAGAACCAAGAATAGAGCTTGATACACATTAGGTACTTAAAAGCTATTTTCTTTTTTTTTTTTTTTTAATCAGTCATCAATTTTATACACATCAGTGTGTGATGGTATACATGTCAATCCCAATCGCCCAATTCAGCACACCATCATCCCCACCCCACCACGGTTTTCCCCCCTTGGTGTCCATACGTTTGTTCTCTACATCTGTGTCTCTATTTCTGCCCTGCAAACCGGTTCATCTGTACCATTTTTCTAGGTTCCACATAGATGCATTAATATTCGATATTTGTTTTTCTCTTTCTGACTTACTTCACTCTGTATGACAGTCTCTAGATCCATCCACGTCTCAACAAATGACTCAATTTTGTTCCTTTTTATGGCTGAGTAATATTCCATTGTATATATGTACCACAACTTCTTTATCCATTCGTCTGTCGATGGGCATTTAGGTTGCTTCCATGACCTGGCTGTTGTAAATAGTGCTGCAATGAATAGAATAGAGCTTGATACACATTAGGTACTTAAAAGCTATTTTCTGAATAAATAAATCATATTTTTCCCAAATATGTGTTAGGCACTGTGCTTATTGCTGTATATACCGTGGTGAACAAAACAAAGATTCATGACCTCATGGATCTTCAAGTCTAATGGGTGGGAATAGTAATTAATTAATTAGACATGAGAAAGAATTGAAGCATTTGCAGAAGTGAAAATGTTGAATTAAGCTGGAGAGTTGGGTTTGAGAAATGGCATTGTGAGACAGAAATTAAGCCATGTTGATTTGGTTGTTGGGTGGGGGTGTTACCCTAACCATGGGGACCGTCGAAGGCTTTTAAGCAGTCAAGTGACATAGTCCTGTGCACATTTTATAAAGTCCTCTCTGGATGCAGTGTGAGAATGGGTTGGAAAAGGTCAAGAGTGGAAACAGGGAGATGTGATGAGAGGTGATTGCTGTAGTGATTGCAGTTGAGAGATGATGGTCACAGGCTGGGGCAGTCTGCATTAGAGAGAAGGACATGAACTTAGAGCCTGTTTGAAAAGGATTTGGGTGGATTTGGGTGGTTAGGAAGTGAGAGGGGTTAAAGATGAGCCTCACGGTCAGCCTTGAACAGCAGGTGTGTGTCATCTCCTGGGAAGCTTCCTGAAGTAAGTGGGGTTTGGGATGCAGAGTGATGTGGTGGTGAGGGTGAGAAGGTGGAGAAGGTTCTGAGTGTGACGTATACATAGGCAACATCCCTGTGGTGACATTCCTGCTTAGGAGCAAGCCTGAGCCGGTGCAACAGATATTAAGAGCCATTAGTTTATAGACAGATGGTGAGCCACGTCACTGGGGTGGATGGGGTCACAAGGAAAGGGTTAGGATGAATAAGGAAGGAGGGCTGGGGCAGAATGCCACCTGACTCCAACATTTCAAGGCCTGGGTCATGTAGGCAAAAGAGCCTACCATGAAGTTAGGAGAAAAAGATTGTGTCAAGGAAGCCAAGGGTACAGAGGAAGGTACAGTCAGCTGTGCCAAATATTATGAAGAGATCAAGCAAGGCAGGAACTAAAAGTAAACACTGGAATTAGGAACATGGAGGCCACTGGTGAGAGCAGTTTCAGGGGAGCATTGGGGCATAAGGCAGATAATGCAGTGAGAGAAGAAGGGAAGGTGAGGAAATGGAAGCAGAGAGGAGATAAGAAATGTAGCTATGAGAGGCACAATCAGTGGAGCAAAGCTGCCCGAATGAGCACATTATTTTTACGGTGAGTAGACTTAAGTGGCTGAAATGTTTGGAGGAGGCAGTGGTCAAGGAGGGGCTGCACAGACTTTGGCAGCCTGAGATATTGTGATTTATAAGAATATTTATTTGCTCATTCAGATGACCAAAATATATTTCTCATAGATTTTGGTTCCATCGTTCCTAGCTCACAGCTCCCAAAACCTTTGGAATTTCCTGAGCAATAAGAGGAATGGGGGCATCTTTTGTTGTAATATTTGATTTCTTGTCCTCAGTTCCTGAAGTCTCTTCAGAGCCATACAGGTGAAATGGATGTCTTACCATTCATAACAAGCCCATTTCCCCCATAGCTGGGTTTAGGTTAATAAGGTAAATTTTGGAAAGCATCTAAGGATGGGGCTTTGTTACCAGGGGAACCAACCACATGATTAGAGAGTTGGAACTTTCAGTCCTGAGCCCCTCCCCAGCCCCAGTCTTCTGGGAGGGGAGAGGGGCTGGAGATTGAGTCCAATCATCAGTGGCTAATGATTTAATCAAGCATGTCTTATGTAATGAGGCCTCCATAAAAAAACCCAAAAGGAGAGGGTTTGGAGAGCTCCTAGGTCTGTGAACACGTGGAGACATGGGGAAGGCGATGCCCTCAAAGAGAGCACGGAAGCTGCACACCCTTTCCCCAGACCTTGCCCTGTGCAATGGTAGGAGGTAATGCAAACCTGGTTTGTCTGCTGACCTTAACAGAAGAGTCTGAGAATCTGTTCTTTGTCATATTCTTGACATCCCTCAAGGTTGGGAAGCAAGTCCACTTTCCTCAATCTTGTTGCAATCGTTTGCTGTACTCCTTCCATCATTTCTTCATGGTGGGCACAAATTGGAAGTAGGAGTTGAGGGAAATAGAGAAGTCTAGAATAACTTCTGGGTTTGAGTGTTATGACAGTTAGAGGCAGGTGTCGGGGAGGTAGAGGATGCAGGAGTGGAACAAGGTTGGGGAGAGTGGATAGTGAATTCCGTTTTTTAACATACTGAGTGAAGATGCTTATGAGACACTGAGAAGGAAACAGTCAGTAAGCAGTAGCATCTATGGCTCTGAAGTACAACCACTAGCTGGGGAGAGAGCTGTGGGTTGAAGATGGATATGGATAAACTATAGGCATAATCCATATATAGGCAGTGATTGTAACCAAGAGAAAGAATATTTGGAGTGAGTAGCAAGATGGGGCCAGAGCATGCTGTAGGGAATACCTGCATTTACGGGGCAGGTAGAAAAACATCCAGCAGAGAAGATTGGAAAGAAGGTGAGTGGAAACCAGGAACGGTGATGCAAAGCCCAAGGAAGGAGGATTTTGACAACAAGGGAAGAGTCAACAGGGCCAGTGCTGCAGTGGATCAGGTAATGGGAAACTGAAGGGAGGGCACTGAGCACCTTTATGAGGGTCCCAGAGCTACAGGAGCTGCAACCTCAGAGGATGCACTGGGTGGAAACAGCGGGGATGTTGTCTGAATTCCACCCCAAGGCTCATGGCTCCCTTCAGTTTTCATAAGTCAAAATGAGGAGGTTGGACGAGATGACTAAGTTTCTTCTGGTTCTGAAATCATGATTCGAAGAGCTTTCATAAGAATAAAAGCCAGTAACAACAAAAGATTGGCCTCCCCTGGGGAACATTTTAAGGCTGGTTCACTAAAGCAGCCACATAAGCAGGCCAAAGTAAAGAAATCTTGATCTCACCAAGGGTCTTTGCTGGAAATCAGGGGAGTATAAACACACCAGCCTGATGGAGGAATGTGCTGGATCCAGGCCCCTGTGTGCTGCCCTCTGCCCACTATGAGCTGCGCCTGGAAGTGCTGGACCCCCAGGGGCTTTTAAAACTTTGTCCCCCAACAGGAGGGGCTGCCACGTGGCGCACTGAGCTGCTGTGTGAGGCTGGATAACTGCTTGTCCAAAAATTTGTTGGAAAAATTCAGGCAACTGGTGGCAGCTGGACCAGATGACCTTGCGGTTATTTTCAAGCCACTGATTCTTACATCCTCTGAGGGAGACCTCATTCCCATGACTAATTTTGTCATGTTTCCCACAGGGATTCTGTTGCAAAAGACATCTGCCCCGATTTCCACTCAGAGGTCACACAGCTGGCTTCCCTTCTCTGCTTATAGAGCCTCCCCTTTAATACCAGGAGAGGTGAGGCCCCGGACCTTGATGTGCCAGTTGAGCTGAGTTTCTGTCTCCTCCCAGCCCCTCCTTGGACCTTCTCCTTCCCCCGGGAGGAGCTCCACGCTGTGGGGCTTGAAGTCAGGGACATGATGGATGTCTGAGAGTCTGGGGCAGAGGGTGGTCCAGGGTCTGGTTTGAGAGGAGGCGGTGCTGCACAGCCCACAGAGGAGGCCTGCCTCCCACCACGCTCTGTCTTCAGCCTTGCTTCAGCACCCGCGAGAGGGAACGTGGTAGGAACTGAGGTGGTGGGGCACAGTCAGTCCTCAGCGTTCTCCACCCTTTCCACCCCGCCTACTTCCCCAGGTGCAGGGTCTAGCTCTTGGTCTCCACCGCGATGACGCAGCAGGTTCTAGAAACGGAGGTAAAATAGAAGATGAGCCTCCCTCCGGGGACCCTAAAGCCCTGGATGATCACTCGGTTGGGCGGCAGGTGCAAAGCACAGGAGAGGATTGGAGGCCACATGGCAGGGAGCAGCGAGGCCATACGACAGGGGAAAGGTGGGAGTGCGTGAGAGCTGCAGGAGGGCCGGACCCCTAGGAGAAGCGGGAGTTTCACACATTGCCTTCTGCTGGATTTTCACTGGGAGCCCCGAGGCTGGAAGGAGACCCTCCCCGCCCGGCATGCGGGCGCCTTTGTTGTTGGTTTGCTCCTCTCCTCCTTCCAGCCCTGCCTCCATCTCAGCTGCCCCTCCCCCTCCCCCCTGCGCTGCAGCCTGGGAACTTCTCACCTTTCAGTCCAGAGGCCGGGTTTAGGCTGAAGGGCCAGCCCTGAGCAGCGGTCACGGTGCCCTTCCCCAGGGTTTCAGTCTGGTCTTGCATGTTTCGAATCCACCTTTGCCGCGTGAGAAGTTGTGTCTCACTCTCCAGTTGCTTCTGGTTCGGAGTGGGGTGGCGGCGAGAGGGCGGTTCGTACAAATCGCTTGGGGTCATTGTGATCTCCACGTAACTGGTAACTCAGGTACCCCTTGCAGGTGGAGGATGGGCCCTGAAGACGGCTGAAGTTGCTGTTTGTTCGGTGTGCGTCACCTGTGCGGCTCGGGCCTGGCCTTTTAGTAAGTGGACGGCAACGGGAGGAGTCGGGATGGAAGTTGGGCGGGAGCAGAGCAGGCGGCGCCTTGTTCTCTCTGGAGGAGGGACCGGAAAGGGAGGGCAGCTACAGCTCTGCCTCCTCGATCTTGTGCTTACCTCAGGCTCCTGGGGAAAGGGTGCCCCCCTCCATCCATCCTGGACCAGAGGATGTACAGGTCTCATCCCCATGTGAAGTCTCCCCATACACCTGCTAGACCCCGGCACACTGGGGACGTTGTCTTGCCCGGGAGGAAGAGGTGAAAGGGGGGTGGGAGCATAACCGACCTTTCTCCTTGGGGGAGAACAGGGATACAGTTGCCCTCATCGTTGCTGTTACAGGAATGCGGAGCAAGCTCGTGATGTACACGGCTTCTCCTGCCACACACCCCCCCCGAGCTGTCAGCATCCATCTCCCCATGGAGCTCACCAACCAGCGTGAGCCACGACACCACCTCTTCCGCTGCGCCCTCCATCCGCTTCCTCACCATATTGTTCCAGCTTCGCAATCAACGAGGCACGGGGTCAGTTGATGGGAAGGGTGGCCAAGGGGCACTCCTGCCATTCTACCTCGCTCATAGCAACTCACCTGCCTCCTTGCACGGTGGGCCATGGCTCATAAAACCTGACCGCGGCTAGGTCAGTGTGAAGGCAACAGTGAATACAGAGGGTGGGCTAGAAGGTGCACAGTCTCCCCTAATTCTGCCCCTGCCATCATCTATCTGCAAATCATTTAGCCCACAAATATTTATTGACTACTTACTCTATGGTAATGGTGGGAAAAGAATGAAGTGACATTGTAATATGAGTAATGTATATATGGTTTTCATCCCTGGTTCCTGGCACAAAACTCATAAAACTCTTGGAATTTCTTGAGTGAAGTGCTACATAAATACATTTATTCCTTTACTTGTTTATGGTCTGGCTCTGCCAACTGGAAAGCAGGCTCCTGAGAGCGTCTTTACCTACTTTGATCACTTTGCATTTCCAGCGCCTGAAACAGTGCCTGGGACACTGGATAAATATCTGTTTATTAAACAAAATAAATAATGAATGAACCTCACAAATGGTTTCTAAATTACAGCTGTGAAAAGTGCCCCAAAGGAAAAATCACAGAGTGCTGTGAGAGCACATCATCAAGGATGTGTGCAGGTCTCATGATATAAACAAGGGGTCCTGAAGAGTCTCTTTTGTTGGGCCAGATGGCTTGACAAGCGGATTGGTGGGGGTGGGACTTCACCTCTGTGGCAGAGACGCTGTACCTACTTTCAGTTGGGTCCCTGACACATTTAGCCTCTTGAGCTGCACTGCCTAAAACATTAGCTACCAGCCATGTGTGCCTATTTAACTTTAATTAAAATTAAATGAAATTCAGAATTTACTTTCTTAGTCACACATTTCAAGTGCTCAGTAGCCACATGAGCCTAGTGGCTACCATCTTGGGCAGCACCATTGGACACAGACTATTTCTATCACTGCAAACAGCGCTGGTCTAGAGCGTGTTTCCCACCAGCAGGCCAGTAGGTATGGCATAAGATAACTGCCGCATTTGGCATCTGTATACATTCCCATTAGCAGTTCCGAAGATAGGTAGATAGATAGATCGATGATAGATAGATAGATAATAGATAGATAGGGAGGAAGAGTGACAGAGAAGGTGAGGGAAAGGGAGAGGGAGAGAGAAACAAGAGACCTGGTTACCAATGACCCCCATGGACTCATGTTACATTTCTTGTGAACTTGCGCTTTCCTGTGAATCACAAAACAAGTTCTCCCCTATTGCCTCTCACCCTACCCCTGCCCCTTACCCTAAGAAACTTCTCTTATTGCGATGCTGGGCCCAGAACCAGAATCCAACAGATGGTTGCTCTTATTCATATACTCACGTTTCCTGCTGGAAGGAGAGGGGTGAGATACTTTTATACTGTCTGCATTGGAGGAACAAAGGGAAAACTCACTTAGACTTTGGACGGAGGCTCATCTGTAACTAGTGACACCACTGCTGAGAAGCCAGGAAGTCAGGTGCACTGCTCCCTTTTCAGGTTAAAGCATAACATCATCCTCAGGAGAAAATTATAGAAAGAGAAGGGCCCTTGAGCCTCCAGAGCAAGGTGGCCAAGGCAGGTTCAGAAATCTGCACTTTTTAAGCAGGGCATTTTATCATTCTTGCTTTCTTTGTGTTTATCCCTCCTGTGTGCTCCTTTTGTACTTGAATTTCTTTGACAGGCCCAGCCAGGCTTAGCTGTGCTAAGGACAGCCAGAGGCAGAAGATTTTGTCCCCACTTGTGCTGGAGCATTCAAGAGGGTGCAGCCATTTCTGGTGGCAGGCTGGTGGCAGAGGAATTTTCTGTGAGCAAGTCCCAGGGGAAAAATAAACCCTGGTAGACAATATTGGATCCACTTGGTGAATTCTTTCTTTCTGCCTGGAGCTTCACCTTCTAGGGCAAAAACCGTGGATGTTTTAATAAGGGAAGTGATAACAGCAATAGGCTCTAAGGCTGAAGTCTGGTAGGATACAACACCTGTGCCGCATACAACTACAGCAGTGCGTGGAAATCACATATTTGCATATCTTACAGGACCTGGTGTGATGAGAAATGAAGAAAACTCAAAGGTGAAATTATTAATATACATATGAATTATTTGTCATCTCCCATGTGTTAGAGAAATACAATTACAAGTATTCCTTGTGAGATTACATGCTAATGTTAATTTCTTATAGCCCTTGAATAAGTGCAGGATGGATTTTTCCCAGCCAGTTCAACATGCAAGTGACTACGTGTGAATATGCTCATTTCCAGGGATCGGTTATAAGCGATGAATTCTGTGTGTGTAACAGCCTTTGTCAGAGCCATTGTCTCACACACCTCTAACTAGACAGCTCTCCCTGTGTCACTCCAGTGACCAAGGAGCAAATAGGAAAAATGAACCATCAATCAATTTAATGCTAGCCTTTCCTTTCACACAGAAAACCTCCATTCAGCTGATGATGACTGACATAAAAACTAAATCCATCCGCTTTATCACTCCTCTCCAAAAGGACAAGTCTGAGAAGCAGGGAAGAGGAGAAAATATGTAGGATTAGCCTTACCTTTAGTCACTGGTCAACTGTTAAAATATTCCTATTGCAGTTTAGTGCACATTTAGTATAAAATGTGGAGGTGTGAATCATAAGCAATATATCTGGGAGTAGGATTCTTGGAATATCCCGTTTAATGTGATGGGAAACATCTTAAAAATAGGGTCTGAGAATAGGGTTAGGCCCTTCATTCATTTGTTCATTCATTGAACAAATATAGATGGAGTACCTATTATGTCTCAAATGCACGCTGGTCACTGAGGATGCAGTGATGACCAAGGCAAAAACCAGTTCTTCCCTTCATGGAGCTAACAATCTGGGGGTGGAGACAGATGTTTAATAACAGAGTGAGATAAACGTTACTGGAGGAGAGGCATAGAGTGTTATGAGAGCGTATCACTCCACTACGACAGTCCAGGTGGTGGGAGTGATTGATGCCAGGGCCCTTTCTGAGGAAGAGACATTTATTTAAGATGTGATACAAAGGGTGGGCAGGATTTAGGAGGATTAGGAGGTGGGGGACAGGGGGCGGTAAAAGAGAGAAAGGCACATGTGTAAGCCCCAGGGCAAGATGGAGCAAGGGACATTTCAGGAACAAAGATAAGACAAGAATGGCTAGTGCAGAGAAAACAAGGAGGAGAATGACTCATAATGAAACTGGAGAGATTGGAAAGGGTCAGATCCCACACAGCCCTGTGAATCTGGATGAGGAGTTTAGAATCATGCAAAGGGAAATGGGAAAACAAAGAATTCTAAGCACAGGAATGAAATGCTTTAGAAAGATCTGCCTGTGTGCAACAAGAATGATTAGAAGGGTATAAGACCAGAGGCGTGGGGTCCAGTTACTTGGCTAGTGCAGTAGTTCAGGTGAGAGACAACGGGGTTTGGACTAGAATAGGATCTGTGGATATTTAGAGAAATGGTCAGGTTCAAGGGATTCCTAGGAGACAGAACCCACAGCACATAATGATTGATTAGATGGAGGGAGAGGTGAGGGCAAAGAAGGAATCAGGGATGACTCCTAGGCTTCCGGCTTGAGCAATGGGGTGGATGGTGACACTTTTCTCTGAGCCAGGGTGCACCGGAGGAGGGCAGGTTTGAGGAGGTGGGAAGAATACGACAACTGGAGTTGTGGAAATGTTGAATTTAAAATACTTACAAAACATCCAAATAGAGATGTCCAGTAGACACTTTGACATATGGCTCCGGTGCTCAACAGAAACAAGGCTGCATGTCTATTCCACTTTTATCTCCAGTCTTCTCAACTCATTTAGACAAGGAAACATATTATAGATAATGCCTCTGGAAAATTACTGACGAGCTATAAAAATGAAAATTAACAAGTATTCCTTAGCCTCTAAATTCAACCTCTGGGAAGTTATCCCAAATAAATTATCCAGAAAAAGAGAAAAGCCACACACATTGAATTCTGATTTATAATAGCAAAAAACTGGAAAACAGTTCATACCCAGTAAGAAGGGCTAGTTAAATAAGTTACAGTATACCAACAAAATAGAATATTGTACAGTTACTAAAAACAGTAATTATGTATATTTTAGAGCAGCTTAGAAAAATGCTGTGTCATTTAAAGCTAAACAACAAAATTTAAAAACCTGTTTATGCTATGATTACAATTTTGTAAAAAATGACCATACATGAACAACTCCTAGAAGGGCACTTGAATAAACAAAGAGTTGACTTGCTGAATGTTGGAATTATGGTGGTTTTTTTAAAAAAAAATATTGTGAAAATGTGACTTGTAAGCTAAGCATGCAAACAAGTAAGATAAATATGGTTTTGTTCTTGTTTTTGTTTTTGAAGCAAATGAGTTTCCGTCTTATATAATCATAGGCACTATCTTGCTGAGTTGCAGAGCTGGAGTTCAATACTTGTGCATGGCTCAATGGACGTTGTCAGCAAGGATCTTGTCTCCCAGGTCAACCCACAATGACTCAGGAGTCACATTTCTGAGCATGTCCTAATATTTCCCACCCCCCACGCCCACCTCCCCCAAAAAAAGAAAAGTCAGAGCTCCTTGGAGCACATGTGAGTCTCCACCGGAGACTAGGTGGAGACTAGGGAACCAAATATTTACATGATTAATCTCTTCCCATTCTTTTCCTCTGTTCCTGACTTGCCTCAGGAACCTAGTAAGAATTCATGGCCAAAACCTTTGAGACAGGTTCTCCTTTGTCTGGTTCAATGTTTTCATTATCTCCTCATCAAAGTCTCCTCAGTGTATATTTGCAAATGATCATAAAGATGAAGTGCCAGTGGTCTCCAAAGGTGAAGTGCCCTGTAGATACCGGATGCCCATTGTTACCATTCTTGTCTATTCAATTACACCCTTTGCGATCCACAGGGGCATAGGAGGGTTTTTGCTCACGGGAGACTCTTGTGTGATGACAGTACCAGCAACAGCTGAGCTAAAATGCAAACCTCCTGGGTCAGATGTCATCCTGAAATAGGTTGTGAGCAAGGTTGCTGTACTGGCAGGATCCTTTGTTTTTCAAAAAAGAGAAGCTCTGCCTGGGAAGTAGGATAGAAAATAAAATCCAGCGGCAAAGTGTAGTGAGATTTCAGGCGTTTGAAATACTGGGCTATGGGGCAAAGAGATCAATGCCCATGAAATGATGGAACATAAACCCTCAGAGGTAAAAGAGCTCTTTTCATGCTGGGAGAAAAAAAGCAAAACCAAACAAAAAGAGCATTTAAAATGTCCTTGTCCTGTGTTTATGACAAATGGAGAATTAAGCAGATTGGCTGGTTGGGCTCGCTTGGAAGAGATGAAATGGCTGGATATTCAGATGCACCCTTTCTCTTCCAGGGCAGCCACAAGAAAGGTGCCGTGCGTGCCACAGTGGGGTGGTCCGTGAGAGGGGGGCTCAACAGTGGAGCCATGCAGGGCATGCTGTGAGCAGAATTCCTGTCCCAACTCCTCTCTTCCTCAAGCAGAGGGTGATTTCACATCTTCTTAGGATGTGCTGCTCCTGTGGGAGATGGTCACAAGGATACTCAAAGTTATGAGAGCTCTTGTGTCTGTAAGGACTGACTGCAATGCCCTCAGATAATAGCTGCCTAGGTACATAAGTTGTGGTTGGCAGAGGGATGGCTTAGTGTTTTTATAAATGCCCCCAGCCTTATTATATATATATATATATTTTAAACATCTTTATTGAAGTATAATTGCTTCACAATGGTGTGTTAGTTTCTGCTTTATAACAAAGTGAATCAGCTACACATATACACACGTTCCCATATCTCCTCCCTCCTGCATCTCCCTCCCTCCCACCCTCCCCATCCCACCCCCCCAGGCGGTCACAAAGCACTGAGCTGATCTCCCTGTGCTATGCGGCTGCTTCCCACTAGCTATCTATTTTACATTTGGTAGTGTATATATGTCCATGACACTTTATTTTGAAATCATTCGAGAAGCAAAGACAGTACAGAGAGTTCCCATATACTTTCCCCCTAATGTTAACACGTTACACAGCCATGGTATATTTTTCAAAACACAGAAATTCACACTGGGACAGATTTTGTTCACATTTTACTACTGTTTCCACTAATGTCCTTTACCTGTTCCAGGATCCTGTTCAGGATGGCGCACTGCATTCAGTTGGCTTGTCTTTTCCAATCTGTGATATTTTCTCAGTCTCTCCTTGTTTTCTACAACCTTGATGCTTTTGAAGAGTACTGGTCAGGTATTTTGAGGAATGTCCCTCAATCTGTGTGTGTCTGATGTTTTATCATGGTTAGACTGGGGTTATGGATTTCAGGGTAGAATGCCACTGAGTTGACCTTCCCATCACAGGATATCAACATGACATCACCATGACTTATTATTGGTGATGTTCACCTTGGCTTGGTTAAGGTGGTACCTTCCAGGACCCTCCACTGTAAAGTTACTGTTCTTGCCTTTCCCTACTTTATTTCTTTGAAGAGAAACATTAACTCCAGCCCACACCTGGGGGAGGAGGAAGGTGAACATATGCTAAAATCACCACAGAAATTAATAAATACTTGGGGGGAGTTACTTTGAAGTCAAATAGTTTTATTATTTTAAAATTAAATCTACTTTTTTTTCCTGATCACAAAAGTAAATGTAAAGCAGAAAGCCTAAGTTTCACCAATCTCACAGACAAAACCCCAAATCTCACTAATCACTGTGTGTGTGTTTAATATGTGATAAACACACTTAAGTTTAGGACCTTGTGAGCATACTTTTAATGCAAAGTTATATTTGGGAAGGCCATAGAGTATATGACTCATTCACTATCAGGCCCCTACCAAGAATCGTTGCTTAAGATCAGTACAGTTACCCAAGGTTTAAAAATGTATGAGCTTCGGGCTTCCCTGGTGGCACAGTGCTTAAGAATCCGCCTGCCAATGCAGGAGACACGGGTTTGAGCCCTGGTCTGGGAAGATCCCACATGCCGCGGAGCAACTAGGCCCGTGAGCCACAATTGCTGAGCCTGCGCGTCTGGAGCCTGTGCTCTGCAACAAGAGAGGCCGCGATAGTGAGAGGCCCGCGCACCGCAATGAAGAGTGGCCTCCACTTGCCACAACTAGAGAAAGCCCTCGCACAGAAACGAAGACCCAACACAGCCATAAATAAATAAATAAATAAACCCAAAGTTTAAAAAAAAAAAAAAGAAGTTTTCACATTCCCAATTAAAAAAAAAAAAATGTATGGGCTTCTAATTAAGAGCCATATAACAGGGCAAAAATAATCTAGATGGAGGTTGTATGTGCTGAGATGGGGCTTGAGTCAGGGGCAATGAACCATCCAGCAGATCTCAGGCACAGCAACCTCACTCTCACGTCTTGGCCTCTGAGACAGAGACCAAAGCCACAAGTCTTCCACTGTGAAAACGGAGACATTTAGACATTCTAGAAGGCCAGCTTAATTCTCATTCAAAAGTGTTTGATTTTCACTAACTGAAAAAGAAAATTCGGATGCTTTCCTCATCATTTTAGGAGCCCTCACCTTGTGGGAAAGGGGCCGCCCAGCTGGTAACAATTAGGAGTCATTTCATGAATATCATGTCTTTGAAAAAAATCATAATTCAAATCTTTTTTCTAATGTAAAGAGTGTCTTAGAAATATTATGGTGAAGTATGTAGGAAAAAAGTAGATGGCGTAGAAGTTGTAAGCACTTTATCAAATTTACATTGAATATCAATCAGCCTCAAGAGAAACCTAGAGTTATTTTGCCATCACAGTGGGGAGTATAAATAAGTTTAAAAAACTTGTGAGTGACACAGGTGCCCTTTCACTGTCTCCCTTTTGCTTTTCTATTTTTCAAATATTTATTTATTATTTACTTATTTAGGCTGTACCGGGTCTTAGTTGTGGCATGCGAACTCTTAGTTGCGGCATGCACATGGGATCTAGTTCCCCGACCAAGGATGAACCTGGACCCCCTGCATTGGAAGCACTGAGTCTTACCCGCTGGACCACCAGGGAATTCCCCCTTTTGCTTTTCTTAAGTAAACTGACTGGTACGTCAGTTGTATTCAGGGTCAGGGAAAATATGTAAAGGCAATTTTGCAACCCCTAAGAGACCTGTTTTTGTTTACTGTTGCTCCATATTGACAGACAGGAATTTGGATCCTTCTCTCTCTCTCTCTACCTCTGGTTCCCCCTCTTCAGAACTCCAGACAAGGGTAAGGAGTAAGAAAACAACGCTTTTGTTATTTGTGGGTAACTAAATAAATAACTCTGTGTGTCTGGAATTAACACCACATGGGCTTTGACATTGATGCGAAGCAAGGTAGAGACCAAGTTAGACTCCTGCCATATTTAAAACAAAAACAAAATCAAAAACAACGAAAAAACCACTAGCCGTTTCTTTTGTCCAAAAGCCTTAGAGAGTATGAGTTCCCAGGTAATTACCACGAACCACGAAGGTTCGTGTTGTTTATCTGAGCGGTTGTTCTAGTACATCAGTATCACCTGGAGGGCTCGTAACAGAGTTTGCTGGGCTCCATTGCCTGAGTTCAGCGGGCCTGACGGGGGACCCAAGAAACTGCACTTCTAACACGTTCCTCTGCTGTGCTGATGCCTGTGGCCCAGGACCACACTCTGATCATGGCTTCTATAGCCCAGACTATTTGCATAGATTCTTTTCTGCACAGGCTGCAGTGCTGACTAAGTGGATGTGATGAACTAATAATGCAACACCAGGACAAAACAAAATTCAGCCTGCCTTGCTGCAATTTCGTTCTAATTAACATCTGCTCTCTCTTGGGCGCTCTGAAAGAAATCTTTTGATGTTTGTATTCATAACCCTCACCAAAATGAGCTTGATGCAAAAGTTCATTCAGTTGCCAAACATTTCATGTGCGATGACAAAAGATTTTCCTTCTTTCTCTAGTTTGAGCACTGTTTTGTTTTGTCTTCAATGTGGCTGGAGCAGGTGTTTCTTTCTCTCTGACATCTAGCAGGCTGCACTGGTTCAGATTCTCTGATCTTTTCTCACTCTTTCCCTTCAGAATCATGAGGTCATAGGGCCTGGGGCTTGCTTTGTGTTTTGGGGATCTCTGACAATTTAAACTGTAGCTCTTCTAGTCTCAGATGAAAATCTGTGGCTTCTGGAAATCATAAAGTCAAATGAAAGAATTTTGGATATACTACCAGACCTTGGCATTCTTCTGGTCCGAGATCCAAGACTTACCAACTCTCAAACTTGAGAATTCCAAATACAGTCTGCCCCTCCTTAATTTTACCTCAGGGAGGCACTCTGGAGTGTAACTTCATGCAAACAAGCCAAAACAACAACAAAAATACCTTAAGAAAACAGTGCAAAGAGCTCAGCAGAGAGCGAAAGTGAGGGCCAGAGAGGTTTTCTGGAATATATCACTGGTGCCTAGAAAAGAGGGGGAAAACGAAATAGTGCAGGACCTTGAATGATTCCTTGCTTGCTGGGTGATCACTTTTTTAGAGGGAGATGCAAACAGGGGCTTGAAATGGAAAGGGCTAAGTTCTTCTTACATTTTAGTGCATAAGGAAAAACGGTACCCATTCTGGCTACAGAAACAGCTGGTATTGGGCCAAGGGCATGGTTTGTTATGGGCCTGGGCCAGGCTAGTGCCCAGTGTAAATGATCAGACATGTAAAAGTGAGGCTAGCAGCTGGATAAACAAGTAAGAACAGGACTGTTGTTAGACTCCTGACTGAGGCAGACAGGCAAGGGTGGGGAGAGGATTAACTTTATTGAGCTCTCTCCATGGATCTGCTTGGGTTAAGAGTGTGTGTGTGTGCTTGTGCGTGTGTGTGTGTGTGTGTGTGTGTGTGTCTGTGTGTGTCTGTGTGTGAGAGAGAGAGACAGAGAGAGACCCGGGGTGGCGGGGTGGAGAGGCGGGGGAGGGGGTATTTAGGAAGCCACATCAGAGAATGAAACCAGCAAAGTCACATACTGCCAGATAAAATACAGGGCACCCAGTTAAATGCAAATTTCAGGTAAACAATGAGTATTTGGGACATACATGAAATAAGTATTTGTTGTTTATCTGAAATTTAAATAGATACTCTGTATTTCTATATTTTTCTTTGCTAAATTTGTCCACCCTAAATTAAGAGGTCAAGGTCAGATAAAGCAGGTGGGCAGCAGCCTAGAGGAGACGGGCTGCACAGGACACATGGGCTCTGCTCAGGAAGTGGGCTTGCTGTGCAGAGCTGCAAAGACCCCTCAGTCAGTGGGGAAATCAGGAAACTGGCTTTCACCAGGTCCTGGGGAAAGCTGTAGGCAGCACCTCTGTGTTCAGCCCGACTTTGACCTGATGTGAGTGTAGACTGGATGGTAATTTTAAAACCCTTCACACTTTTTCCAGGGCTTTTAAATTTTCCCTTAAAGCAAGAGAAGGGTAGGAAGTCCTAGGGGCCAAGGGTGTGAGCTCAGGCAGAGACTCTAAGTGTGAAATCTCTTTAGCTAGCTGGTAAGTGTGACCCAACAGGGGGCAGAGGGGGAGAGGGTACTAATGAGCACCTACTCTGGGCCAGTCATTCTCTATTTGCTCCTGTATTTATTTTCACAACAGCCCCTGTGAAACAGTTGTTATCATTAACTCTTCTTCACAACACGTCACATCACGAAAAATGATAGAACCTGATATTGACCTCAATTCATTCAACAGCAGCAGTCCCTGCGCTTTCTGAAGCATCTCCCTGAGTCCCCTTCTCTTGTCATGGCAGATAATGGGTGTCAGGTGTCTCCTTCTCCTCTCTTGGGTAGACCCAGAAGTGGCCAAGATTTACCTGACAGGTGAAGGAAATAGTTGCTCAGGTCAAATAGTTGGAAGCAGAAGGCTAGGATGGGCTTGTCCAGCAGGTGAGACCAGACTCTTCCAGTCACATGGCCATCAGAAGAGCCAGAACTGCTAGAGAAGGCATGGATGACTGGGGTCTGACCCTCAGTCTGCGGAAGACAGAAGGTTTAAGTGAGCAGCAGCAGAGTCGGTATAGGAAGCTGAAGATAGGATCGTTTCCAAATGGTGCCATCGACTGGCCAGGTACCCGGGATACATTGATGATGCCAGACTGAATTTGTTCTTGCACCCAAGGACTTTCAGTTTAGTGGGGAAGGATATGGTAAACAAATAGCTATAACTAAAATTTAATTAATGCAGCTGACTGATGTGCTGTGAAGAAGTAACAGCTCTAATGAGGGCGTAGGTAATGCAATCACCCTGCCCAGTCCACGAGGGAGCCATGGCCCTCTCAAAGCAACAGGACAGATCGTACAGATCAGGCTCAGAATTTGTCTTGGAGGTTGGGGAGACCTACTACCGCGGTAAATGAACTAGACTACTGAACAGGAAGGGTAAAGGAGTAAATAAAAGCTAGGTTATGTAGGTCCCTCTTGGATTTCTAGCCTATCCTTAATGGTAAGGTGTTTGGGGTCATGGTCAAGTCATTGGAAATAAATTATTCACACTTCACCTGAAGACTAACCTGTGAATGATCAAATTACTAAAATTGGTCAGATGCCATCTTTAACTGGATCTCAAACAGTTTGTCACAGCTGTTTTGTGGGCATGGATACAGATGGGGTACAGGCAGCAGCAGTAGAAGATGAAGAACGAAACAGGCAGAAATAGGGGTATAAGGTCGTAAATTAGAAAGTTGGCAAACTATATTTAAGGGAAACATTTCATTTGCATATAAAACTTCTACTCTTCAAAACATCCTGGGCATTCAAGATATGAAATCCATAGGAAACTGACATTCCGACTTAGAAGAGTCTGAATGACATCATAGCTAAAAGTTAGTGACAGCCTCAGAGAAGCCACTGCTAAACCAAAGTCTGGGGAAGTCCTCAGCTTTGTGACTAGGTCTCCCAGTAAATACTGATAGATTATTTGAGGAATTGATTTTTGGCAAATTGGTTAATCAGAGAGTTGGTTTTCAAAAATGTGGTGATTCAGGGTACTGTCCTGTTTTTCCATTTGATGTGATCGATTTACTGGTCAGGACTCTTTTAGATTCAAGGACAGAGACTCAAAATGGCTTTGGCAAAAATAGTAATTTACTAGAAGGATATGGGAATATCCTGTGTAATTGAAAGAAGGATCAGACAGCTAAACGGGAAGGGCAGAGCTGCAGCAGGGCCTCAGGAGTCGCTGGTTGGCAATGGGCTGGCCCACTGCTGGTGTCTATCCAGCCTTGCTCATGGCACTCTGGCTTCTGCCATGAGACTCACATCCTACAGTTTGCATTCCTGGAGCAGGACTGACTCTCGGCCTAGTTTTGTTTTGAAAACTGCAGAGAAATTCTTTGATTTCCAGCATGAGAAAGGTGCCCAAGAACAGGGGGAGGCAGATATTCCAGAAGAAGGGGATGATGTGAGCAGACAAAAGAGATGTCCCTTACAGGCTTTGTGAGAAGCTGGGAAAGGTGTATTTGCCTTTTACACCACAATGCAGTTCTTGATACAAAGGACAAACCCAGCCTACTCCCCAAATGAACAAGCCCTCAAGTCTCTTGTCCCTACCTGCCAGTTTAAAATGGTAATCCCTCCTCCACCCTTCACTCGGAGGATGGCAGAGCACCCCCCATCCTCAGCTCAGTGAACAGCAGATGGCTATGGCTAGTGGGAACAGAAAACCTGCTGGCCGGGTTAGGTCCCACTTTGAACATGGCCGTGGCCGTTTACTAAATTCCACAGGGGCTTCTTGTGAAGGAGATGAAAAGAGGGAGAGGTCCAGGGACACAGCTGAGGGGCTCCGTGAAGCTCACTAGAGCTCAGTGGGAATCAAGGCTGCCTAGCTGCCCTGAGCCTGGCCCCGGGAGTGGGCAGGTGTGCTGTCTACATAATGCCCTTGATCTCTAAGAGGAACGCTTGAAGAACCAATCAGATGGTAACCTCCTACCAAGGACTCCATTAGCCCGCTCTGGTGGCTGCTTCTGAAGTGGCGGCCGCTGGCTCTGCTTGCTCTCTTGTTCACAGAGGACATGTGGGCCAGGCAGGGATCAACGAGAAAACATCTGGCACAGAAACAAATCAAACAGCCCCAGTGACTAATTTCGGAGTGGCGCCTCTCCATTGTTCTTGCTGTGGCCCTCTGCAAAGGTCACTCCGTGTGGCGGCCTCAGAGAAGCGACTGCTCCACCTTCAGCAGTGCCCAGGATCCAACTTGTTCTCCTTAAAAGTGAATCAATAGCTCCTTCTTCAAGGGTACAAACAGCATCTCCCTATCACTGCATCCTGAATTCTCTAATGTGCACTTAGCCCCTCCTCGCCAGCCCCCAGGCACCCCTGTTTCTTATTAGCCATGTATCATTTTGCCTCGGAAGAGTCTTTAAAAAAAAAAAGAAAAGACTCTACTGAATTCAGGTGTGACATGTTCTATTTCTGCGACTGAGCTTTTTCTCCTTTTGGTTCAAATAAAGGAAATAGCAAATATTAAAGAGCATGAGAGAAAATGCACTAGTGCCTGGACCATTAATAGACAAGATTGCCGTGGTTCTGATTTTGGTGGTTTATATAATAGCTTCAAATGCTGGTGAAGACAGGGCTCAGCCTTGCCGGAAATGATCTTTAAATTAAACATCCATTTTCTTTAAAATTATCTTTAATGGCACAATACAACCATATAATTTTCAGCTTAAAATGAAGGTGTTAAGCAGATTCTGCCTATACCTTCTTTTTGGGGTCAGGATCACACATCAGACAGCTTATCTGCAAAGTTCTCCACTGGAAATGGTATACCTTTCCTTGAGAATTTATTCTAACGTGTTCAAGGTGTGCTGGGGGATAAGCCAGGGCCTATGTGTTTGACCACATCCTAGCTCACCGGTAACACACAGCTGGCTGTCATGATGGCGACACCTCCTTTCATCTCTTCACCTGGTATCACACACTCGTGGTGCTGTGTGCCCAGAGTCATGGGCTCCAAGGGCTGACATCCTACTGCTGATCAGTGAAGAGTGTTCCTCCCTTGGAAACACTTAGAAATATCTCCTGGTCCTTTTCCCAACAGAGAGAACAGATTCCCCATTCATTAAATTCGCAAGGGAAGCAAATGCTATGTTTCAATGCTGTTTTATCCGCTGTCCTCAGCCAACTCCCAGCTCCTGGAAGTGATTCTGGAATTGACTTTGTGGTTATCATGACTGGATTTTTCCAGGGCAGGACTAGCCCGCCTCCCTTCCTTCACTGACATAGAC
This sequence comes from Balaenoptera musculus, assembly GCF_009873245.2. NCBI lineage: Eukaryota > Metazoa > Chordata > Mammalia > Artiodactyla > Balaenopteridae > Balaenoptera > Balaenoptera musculus. Next base: position 94,483,588 of record NC_045785.1, on the reverse strand, counting down.
AGGTATTCTCTATAAGACAGGCTTGTCCTAGGCAGGTGAATGATCACTGGAGTGACAAGAGAAATGGAACCTAGTCCCAGTTCAGTCATGAGCTTGCTGTATGCTCAGAGACAAGTTACATCCTCTCTGTGACTCTGTATCTGTACCTTCTTCTAAGACATATACGTATAGATCTTCTGATTTGATTATCACATAAGGTGGGAGTGGGTAACAGATTCAGGGAAAGCTGTCCTTCACAAACAACGTGATGATAATGAACCAACATGTGTTTGGAGACTCTATATTCTAGCGTTCAGAGCATTCTGCTATGTCTTAGCTATTCTAGGCTATTCAGACACATAGTCATCAATCAAGACTTCCAATAGATTCCTCCGGATTTCCATGGAACTTGGCAAGAGGACAATGCAAGACACTGTCTGGCGCTTGTTCCTCTTGGTTGTGTGACTACCTCTTATGGTTGCCTAATGATGACAACATGATCATTTGTCTAGTAATTACAGAGCACTTTCATTTTACTGCCTCTTTTTAATGTTCCCAATAACCCTGTGGAATAAATATTATTTCCCCTGTTTTATAGATGAAGAACCTGAGGTTCAGAAAGGTTAATGACTTATGAAATGGTGCCCCAGCTACTAAGGAATAGAGTTGGGATACAAAGCTAGGAGTCCCAATTTCAAATCTAAACTCTTTCCATCTTTCCATTGGTTATCAAGCTGTTCCCTTAAAGGTATGGGTTTGGGGAGGTCTTTCAGGGGGGTGAGGAAAGCTAAGCCAGTGGAGCTCAGAACCCCTGATTCAATCAAAGCACCTTTTTCCCCCCCGGCTTTATATTATAGGACTCCACACTAAACTTGGTTTTAAACAAAATGCTTCTAGTGCTAAAAAGAAAAGTTTGTGAGCCACAAAATTATACCATATATGTTGAAAATAAATCCTTTTATCAGTCTCCTCTTTCAGTGAATTCTTCACTCTTTGTTCCAACAATCCCAGCTTGAAATCCTCTTTCCCAGAGGAGCTGACCGCAGGGATTTTTTCTTTCCTCAGCCCAGTGAGCCACATTCTGTGTTGGTGGATCTTTCACAGGAGAAATGTTCTGTGGCCAAGGCAGTTGACATCAAGCCAGATGTTGTATAGCCTGGGTAGAGGCCCCATTCCTTCCTACAGAAGAATTGAACCACATGTTCCAACTTGACTCATAAATATAAAATGAAAAGGCTAGTTTCCATTTTAATTAGATGAAATAATTACATGTCACACATCTTCTAAGCAGTTTTGTATTTGCTCTAACTGTAATGCTGACATTAGCATTCAAAGATACTGCTCGCACTGGGCAAAGATGTTGGGTTTATAGACTGTCATGTTCCTTGTGGCCACAAGATGTCAGAAAAATATGGTCATGGGATGGAAGTGCAGGAAGGTGCACTGGTTCCTGAAAATGCCGTTGATGAGTTCATTAGCTGATTAAAATCCTCCCGATAAGCTTGTTAGAAGAGTCCAGGGAAAGTCTATGAGATGTGTCATACTGTTATCCTGTTGATGGAGGTACTGAACACCACTAGCTGTTAATCAGATTAAGATGAACAAATATTGATTGTACATGCTTGCATGATTAAATCCTGAATAATTAAAGGCCACTGAGTTTCCCAGCTCTTTCACTAGCATGTGTTAATACAACAACATGTGCTGTATTTACAGAGTATCAGGAATGGACATGACTATAGGAAAGAAATAGGATCAGTTAGAGACGAAATCTCCTTTGAAAGTTTCTGTCTGAAAATCCGATGATATTGTATAAAGAAATGGGTTTTAATAACGTTCATGTAATCATGAAACATGTTATAAACTGAAATATATTGAATTAAATAAAGCCATATGTCCAAACACATGCATATGTCTAAGGTAGATGTGCTTACTCAATGATTTGAGTGATGGGTGTTGTTAATTAACAGCCAATCTGACACCCTGCCCCCACTATTCTTTTAGTCTCCTGAGTGACTTCCTATAACAGCTTCCTTGGGATCCGACAGAAGGAAGCAATAATGACAAGCAAAGATTGGATCCAATCAATAAGCGGTTATTGTGTCCTACAGAGGGCCGGGTGCTGGTGAGGATGCAGAAGACCTGGAGGGCAGGGTCTATGCCTTACCCTTCCCTCCTTCCTTCTAATTTACCCACTTTCTCTAGTTGCTGTCTTCTGCTTCTTGATCTTTCAAATGCTCCTTACTGCTGAGCTAGAAGATGAGGAGATGAGCTTTTATTCATTTACTTTTTAAAATGTATTGACTTCCTACCACATGCTAAACTTTGGCTTAAAGATTCAAAGATGAACTAAAAATGGTTCTCACCTTGCTGATGGGAGAGTATGGTTATGCAGCAGACAAGCCAAAAATCAAATTACAGGGAATTCCCTGGTGGTCCAGTGGTTAGGTCTCGGCGCTCTCACTGCCAGGGCCTGGGTTCGATCCCTTGTCAGGGAACTAAGATCCTGCAAGCTGCACGGCGCAGCCAAAATATATATATATATATATCTGAACTGTCAAAAATCAAATTACAGCAGGCTGGTGTTGGTGATATAATCAAGTAAATGAGCTGTGGAGCGCATAGGCAAGGAAGGATTAATTCTGCTTCATCCTGAGGGCATCGTGGTTCTTCACAGTAATGGTGAACTGGAGCCTACCAAGTGAACAGAAATGGGGCAGCTTAAAGAATTAGAACACATGAAGGCAAGTGTGTTAGGGTAAAGACTAAGTGCTTTAACAAAGATCTACAAGACAGTGAAATTGACCTAAGTCCATCAGTCTCTCACATAACAATCTGAAGATGGGAAGTCAGTGGACAGGGCAGCTTTGCTCCACCAGGTCATTCAGGGACCAAGATCCTTTCAACTTATAGCTCCACAGTCCTCTGGGATTGGTGGAGTATTGGCTGGCTTGCTGCTAAGGGCAAGTTCCAATCGTAGGAAGGATGAAGAGAAGAGGTCCAGGGCAAGCTAGCTCATTTTAGTCAAGTGAGGCAGAAGTTGCACACTCTTCCTCCTACATTTCGTTGGCTTTGAGGATAGACACACAGCCAGGCCTAGCTGCAGGTGGGATGACGGGGAGGCAGGGAAGTGTATTTTTAATAACATGAGAAAAGGAAGAGTGAGCTGTGGGGAACAACCAGCAGCCTGTCATAGTAAAGGAGTTAAAGGGAATACTGAGTTGGAGAGTTTGTGCATGGTGGAGGGTAGCTGGATCATGGCTGGTGTGGCTGGAGATGTCTGGAGGGGTGGGGCCCGGATGTGGAGGAGTCTGAAAGTACATTACTGAAAAAAGTTGAATGGGGCCAACATACTGAGCTTCACATTTGGGTAGAGCAGTCTATTACTTGGTGGTTGAGAGATCACTTGGTGTGGTTGGACTCAAGGCAGGCAGATGTTGCAGGCCCAGGTCAGAGATGACGAGGGCTTCACTCAGGGTTGGGAGGGGGCTAAGGGGGAGGGCAGGATAGATTGACGAGCCATTTAAATAAGAACTTGAACTGAAACTGGCATATAAGTTTCTACCAGCCACGTCAATAAAAAAGTGTTAACAAACTGTATGACATTACTTCCACTATTAGCAAAGCCCCTTCCACAGAGGATAGTCCCACCCCTCGCCCCCAGCTTTTACTAAATATGCACACTGGAAATCAAAGCAGCACAGTGGGTCTTTATAGCTTACCAAGTTGGGTCCATGTTCATTATTTATATAATTCTCATGACAACATTATGGGTTCAGAACGCTGAATGTATTGGTACGTTGAGAGTGCGTCTCCTACTCAGGGACTGAGGCACAAAAACTAAGTTCACAGAGACTGACAAAGATAAGCCAGAACAGCAATTCAGCCATGTGTAAAGAGCAATACAATAGGCAAGCAGCAAGATGTCAACTTGACCAGCTCTCTAGGGCAAGTCAAATTATTAGAAGATTGTTTTAGGGGTGTGGAATAGACCTGGGAATTATATATTTGAATATTAAACAGTTTTAAGCTCTGATAGCTTGATGCATTCATCTCTAAGATGGGAATGTGGCTATCAGGTGCTCTAACTTCTTGTGTTGGACTCATCAGGCATCTCACCGTAAACATTTCTAGACTTGGAAACTCCGGAGTTTCTATCACTATATCCACACTAGGGGACATTTATAATTACACCCCACACAAGGGGATACTGATAAGAACCAGGACCCCTCAGCCCCATTTTGGGAACCAATGGGAGTATATTTTATTCTGGAGATGAGCCAGAAGAGATCAAAGACTGATCTTCTACATTAGGGATTAGCAAACTTTTTCTGTAAAAGGCCAGATGGTAAATATTTTAGGTATTGTGGGTCATATGATTTCTGCCATAACTAGTCAACTCTGTAATTATAACACAAAAACAGCTATAGACAATATATAAACAAACGTTCCAGTCAAACTTTATTTACAAAAACAAGCAACAAGCTGGATTTGGTCCATGAACCATACTGGATGACTGACCCTCCCCAAGCCCCGGCCTGTCCTAGATTATCTCCTTGTTCACAAAATCTTTCTACAAAAAGGGTTCAATATGATTGATTTTTTTCTACTACTAAATCTTAACTATGTTCAAGTTAACCCTCCCTGAGAGCAACCTGATCGGAATTTGGGATCTTTCTAAAGCTACAAGTCACAGAGATCTCTTAGTTTGCTACCATAGATGCTTGTCACATCCATTGTGTGGAATTCTACTAGTTGAGTTCTCAGATGCCAGTCTTATGTCTCTCCAAGTTCCAGAAAAGCAACTCTCTCTGTATCTATTATAAAACCCATTTTATTTACTTTTATTTTTATTTTATTTTTTTTGAATTTTTGAATTTTATTTAATTTATTATTTTATACAGCAGGTTCTTATTAGTTATCCATTTTATACATATTAGTATATATATGTCAATCCCAATCTCCCAATTCATCACACCACCACCCCCAACCCCCTGCCACTTTCCCCCTGTGGTGTCCAGACGTTTGTTCTCTACATCTGTGTCTCTATTTCTGCCCTGCAAGCTGGTTCATCTGTACCATTTTTCTAGGTTCCACATACATGTGTTAATATACAATATTTGTTTTACTCTTTCTGACTTACTTCACTCTGTAAGACAGTCTCTAGATCCATCCACGTCTCTACAAATGACCCAGTTTCATTCCTTTTTATGGTTGAGCAATATTCCACTGTATATATGTACCACATCTTCTTTATCCATTCGTCTGTCGATGGGCATTTAGGTTGCTTCCATGACCTGGCTATTGTAAATAGTGCTGCAGTGAACATCAGGGTACATGTGTCTTTTTGAATTATGGTTTTCTCTGGGTATAGGCCCAGTAGTGGGATTGCTGGATCATATGGTAATTCTATTTTTAGTTTTTTAAGGAACCTCCATACTGTTCTCCACAGTGGCTGTATCAATTTACATTCTCACCAACAGTGCAAGAGGGTTCCCTTTTCTCCACACCCTCTCCAGAATTTGTTGTTTGTAGATTTTCTGATGATGCCCATTCTAACTGATGTGAGGTGACACCTCATTGTAGTTTTGATTTGCATTTCTCTAATAATTAGTGATGTTGAGCAGATTTTCATGTGCTTCTTGGCCATCTGTATGTCTTTGGAGAAATGTCTATTTAGGTCTTCTGCCGATTTTTGGATTGGGTTGTTTGTTTTTTTAATATTGAGCTGCATGAGCTGTTTATATATTTTGGAGATTAATCCTTTGTACGTTGATTTGCTTGAAAATATTTTCTCCCATTCTGAGGGATGTTGTTTCGTCTTGTTTGTAGTTTCCTTTGCTTTGCAAAATCTTTTAAGTTTCATTAGGTCCCATTTGTTTATTTTTGGTTTTATTTACATTATTCTAGGAGGTGGATCAAAAAAGATCTTGCTGTGATTTATGTCAAAGAGTGTTCTTCCTATGTTTTCCTCTAAGAGTTTTATAGTGTCCGGTCTTACATTTAGGTCTCTAATCTATTTTGAGTTTATTTTTGTGTATGGTGTTAGGGAGTGTTCCAATTTCATTCTTTTACATGTAGCTGTCCAGTTTTCCCAGCACCACTTATTGAAGAGGCTGTCTTTTCTCCATTGTATATCCTGGCCACCTTTGTCATAGATCAGTTGACCATAGGTGCGTGGGCTTTCTATCCTGTTTTATTAATCTATATTTCTGTTTTTGTGACAGTACCATATTGTTTTGATTACTGTAGCTTAGCAGTATAGTCTGAAGTCAGGGTGTCTGATTCCTCCAGCTCTGTTTTTTTCCCTCAAGACTGCTTTGGCTATTTGAGGTCTTTTGTGTCTCCATACAAATTTTAAGATTTTTTTGCTCTAGTGCTGTAAAAAATGCCATTGGTAATTTGATAGGGATTACATTGAATCTGTAGATTGCTTTGGGTAGTATAGTCATTTTCACAATATTGATTCTTCCAATCCAAGAACATTGTATATCTCTCCATCTCTTGGTATCATCTTTAATTTCTTTCATCAGTGTCTTATAGTTTTCTGCATACAAGTCTTTTGTCTCCCTAGGTAGGTTTATTCCTAGGTATTTTATTCTTTTTGTTGCAATGGTAAATGGGAGTGTTTCCTTAATTTCTCTTTCAGATTTTTCATCATTAGTGTATAGGAATGCAAGAGATTTCTGTGTATTAAGTTTGTATCCTGCAACTTTACCAAATTCATTGATTAGCTCTAGCAGTTTTCTGGTGGCATCTTTAGGATCCTCTATGTATAGTATCATGTCATCTGCAAACAGTGACAATTTTACTTCTTCTTTTCCAATTAGTATTCCTTTTATTTCTTTTTGTTCTCTGATTGCTGTGGCTAGGACTTCCAAAACTATGTTGAATAATAGTGGCGAGAGTGGACATCCTTGTCTTGTTCCTGATCTTAGAGAAAATGCTTTCAGTTTTTCACCATTGAGAATGATGTTGGCTGTGGGTTTGTCGTAGATGGCCTTTATTATGTTGAGGTCGGTTCCCTCTATGCCCATTTTCTGGCGAGTTTTTATCATAAATCGGTGTTGAATTTTGTCAAAAGCTTTTTCTGCATCTATTGAGATGATCATATGGTTTTTATTCTTCAGTTTGTTAATATGGTGTATCATCTTGATTGATTTGCGTGTATTGAAGAATCCTTGCATTCCTGGGATAAATCCCACTTGATCATGGTATATGATCCTTTTAATGTGTTGTTGGATTTATTTGCTAGTATTTTGTTGAGGATTTTTGCATCTACATTCATCAGTGATATTGGTCTGTAATTTTCTTTTTTTGTAGTATCTTTGTCTGGTTTTGGTATCAGGGTGACGGTGGCCTCATAGAATGGGTTTGGCAGTGTTCCTTCCTCTGCAATTTTTTGGAAGAGTTTGAGAAGGATGGGTGTTAGCTCTTCTCTAAATGTTTGATAGAATTCACCTGTGAAGACATCTGGTCCTGGACTTTTGTTTGTTGGAAGATTTTTCATCACAGCTTCAATTTCATTACTTGTGATTGGTCTGTTCATGTTTTCTGTTTCTTCCTGATTCAGGCTTGGAAGGTTATACCTTTCTAAGAATTTGTCCATTTCTTCCAGGTTGTCCATTTTGTTGGCATAGAGTTGCTTGTTGTAGTCTCTTAGGATGCTTTGTATTTCTGTGGTGTCTGTTGTAACTTCTCCTTTTTCATTTTTAATTTTATTGATTTGAGTCCTCTCCCTCTTTTTCTTGATGAGTCTGGCTAATGGTTTATCAATTTTGTTTATCTTCTCAAAGAACCAGCTTTTGGTTTTATTGATCTTTGCTATTGTTTTCTTTGTTTCTATTTCATTTATTTCTGCTCTGATCTTTATGATTTCTTTCCTTCTGCTAACTTTGGGTTTTGTTTGTTCTTCTTTCTCTAGTTCCTTTAGGTGTAAGGTTAGATTGTTTACTTGAGATTTTTCTTGTTTCTTGAGGTAGGCTTCTATAGCTATAAACTTCCCTCTTAGAACTGCTTTTGCTGCATCCCATAGGTTTTGGATCATTGCGTTTTCATTGTCATTTGTCTCTAGGTATTTTTTGATTTCCTCTTTGATTTCTTCAGTGAGCTCTTGGTTTTTTAGTAATGTATTGTTTAGCCTCCATGTGTTTGTGTTTTTTACGTTTTTTTTTTCCCTGTAATTCATTTCTAATCTCATAGAGTTGTGATCAGAAAAGATGCTTGATATGATTTCAATTTTCTTAAATTTACTGAGGCTTGATTTGTGACCCAAGATGTGATCTATTCTGGAGAATGTTCTCTGTGCACTTGAGAAGAAAGTGTAATCTGCTGTTTTTGGATGGAATGTCCTATAAACATCAGTTAAATCTATCTGGTCTATTGTGTCATTTAAAGCCTCTGTTTCCTTATCTATTTTCATTTTGGATGATCTGTCTATTGTGTAAGTGAGGTGTTAAAGTCCCCCACTATTATAGTGTTACTGTCGATTTCCTCTTTTATAGCTGTTAGCAGTTGTCTTGTGTATTGAGGTACTCCTATGTTGGGAGCATATATATTTATAATGTTATATCTTCTTCTTGGATTGATCCCTTGATCATTATGTAGTGTCCTTCCTTATCTCTTGTAACATTCTTTATTTTAAAGTCTATTTTATCTGATATGAGTATTGCTACTCCAGCTTTCTTTCGACTTCCATTTGCATGGAATATCTTTTTCCATCCCCTCACTTTCAGTCTGAATGTGCCCCTAGGTCTGAAGTGGGACTCTTGTAGACAGCATATATATGAGTCTTGATTTTGTATCCATTCAGCGAGCCTGTGTCTTTTGGTTGGAGCACTTAATCCATTCACGTTTAAGGTAATTATCAATATGCATGTTCCTATGACCATTTTCTTAATTGTTTTGGGTTTGCTTTTGTAGGTCCTTTTCTTCTCTTGTGTTTCCCACTTAGAGAAGTTCCTTTAGCATTTGTTGTAGAGCTGGTTTAGTGGTGCTGAATTCTCTTAGATTTTGCTTGTCTGTAAAGCTTTTGATTTCTCCGTTGAATCTGAATGAGATCCTTGCCCGGTAGAGTAATCTTGGTTGTAGGTTCTTCCCTTTCATCACTTTAAGTATATCATGCCACTCCCTTCTGGCTTGTAGAGTTTCTGCTGAGAAATCAGCTGTTAACCTTATGGGAGTTCCCTTGTATGTTATTTGTCATTTTTCCCTTGCTGCTTTCAATAATTTTTCTTTGTCTTTAATTTTTGCCAGTTTGATTACTATGTGTCTCGGCGTGTTTCTCCTTGGGTTTATCCTGTATGGGATTCTCTGTGCTTCCTGGACTTGGGTGGCTATTTCCTTTCCCATGTTAGGGAAATTTTCGACTATAATCTCTTCAAATATTTTCTCGGGTTCTTTCTCTCTCTCTTCTCCTTCTGGGGCCCCTGTAATGCGAATGTTGTTGCATTTAATGTTGTCTCAGAGGTCTCTTAGGCTGTCTTCATTTCTTTTCATTCTTTTTTCTTTATTCTGTTCCTCAGCAGTGAATTCCACCATTCTGTCTTCTAGGTCACTTATCCATTCTTCTGACTCAGTTATTCTGCTATTGATTCCTTCTAGTGTAGTTTTCATTTCAGTTATGGTATTGTTCATCTCTGTTTGTTCTTTAATTCTTCTAGGTCTTTGTTAAATATTTCTTGCATCTTCTCGATCTTTGCCTCCATTCTTTTTCCGAGGTCCTGGATAATCTTCACTATCATTATTCTGAATTCTTTTTCTGGAAGGTTGCCTATCTCCACTTCATTTAGTTGTTTTTCTGGGGTTTTATCTTGTTCCTTCATCTGGTACATAGCCCTCTGCCTTTTCATCTTGTCTATCTTTCTATGAATGTGGTTTTCATTCCACAGGCTGCAGGATTGTAGTACTTCTTGCTTCTGCTGTCTGTCCTCTGGTGGATGAGGCTATCTAAGAGGCTTGTGTAAGTTTCCCGATGGGAGGGACTGGTGGTGGGTAGAGCTGACTGTTGCTCTGGTGGGCAGAGCTCAGTAAAACTTTAATCCACTTGACTGTTGATGGGTGGGGCTGGGTTCCCTCCCTGTTGGTTGTTTGGCCTGAGGCAACCCAACACTGGAGCCTACACTGGGCTCTTTGGTGGGGCTAATGACAGACTCTGGGAGGGCTCAAGCCAAGGAGTACTTCCCAGAACTTCTGCTGCCAGTGTCCTTGTCCCCACGGTGAGCCACAGCCACCCTCTGCCTCTGCAGGAGACCCTCCAACACTAGCAGGTAGGTCTGGTTCAGTGTCCCCTGGGGTCACTGCTCCTTCCCCTGGGTCCCGACGTGCACACTACTTTGTGTGTGCCCTCCAAGAGTGGAGTCTCTGTTTCCCCCAGTCCTGTCGAAGTCCTGCAATCAAATCCCACTAGCCTTCAAAGTCTGATTCTCTAGGAATTCCTCCTCCTGTTGCCGGACCCCCAGGTTCGGAAGCCTGACGTGGGGCTCAGAATCTTCACTCCAGTGGGTGGACTTCTGTTGTATAAGTGTTCTCCAGTCTGTGAGTCACCCACCCAGCAGTTATGGGATTTGATTTTACTGTGATTGTGCCCCTCCCACCATCTCACTGTGGCTTCTCCTTTGTCTTTGGATGCGGGGTGTCTTTTTTGGTGAGTTCCAGTGTCTTCCTGTCGATGATTATTCAGCAGTTAGTTGTGATTCTGGTGCTCTTGCAAGAGGGAGTCTATAAAACCCATTTTATAGATGAGCAGTCCAAGTTAAAGTGATGCTGGTAAATGGAAAAGCAGGGATTGGATGCTAAACCATCCAACTCCAGGTCCAGCATCCTTTCCACTGTGTCACATTAATGAATAAACACATTACAGAGTTTATTCCAACTCTGTAAGTATAAAATTTAGACAAGGAAATAAGTCAGTTTAGCTTAGTATATCGAAAACAGGAAAATGTGATAATATGGGTATGATAGAAAATTATTAGAGTTTGGGGGCTATGTACACAAAACAACACTGAAATGTAAGCCCAAGTTCACTGCCTAACACCCTCTTTATATCTACAGTGAACATGACCTTTCTAGAACAAAAGAAAGTGATGATTTAGTCTTCGAAGCTGAAGTAGGTTTATGTGACTGCCTGTTTGGATTTAATCTCTACCCTTCATTAAGCATATGGTAGCGAACGTCTGCTTCCCACTGTACTGATGAGGGGGGATGTGACCAGGAATATCCTTCAGACTTCTGTGAGTGGCTTCTGGGTGCTTCCAGTCTTGGCAGATGGAATTGAGGAAAATGTTGATTCCCATACCCCTATTGTTATGGCAGTTGTATTACAAACTGGAGGTCTTTATTCTGGCCAATGGCACTCCTGTGAAGTCCTTCCTTACCTGAGCCCCGCCCCTGTAGGAATCAACCCCTCCTTCTCTATAAATCTTGTTCTAATAAGGCCTATGCCACTTCATGGGCTTATCCATTTATCAGTCTCTTCCTCTGTCTCTTTTGGGGCAAAAATTAGGCTGAATCTTTCCACTTAGCATGGGGCCTGGCCCTTAGTATAAGAGTTACTCTATACATATTTGATAAGGGAAAGAAATCTTCCCAATGCAACTTATTTTTCACCTTCATTCTTTACATACACTCTCCAAATAATGAGTGTGTGGCAACATTCACTTCTCCTTTCCTTTTTACCATTTGGTTCCATTCCACGTTTGTCCCTGGTGGGAAGCACATCTTTGCAGAGTCTCACCATTTCCAGGCAATGTTTTAAGTTCTTTGCATGTCTCAGCTCCTTTAATCTCCTCTGCACTGCTCTAGACCCTACTGCATGCCAGCTCTAGAATCAGACAGCTTGGGTTTGGATTCTGAATTCTTTACTAATACTTAGCTGTATGACTCTCCACATCTCACCTTTTTAGTTTAGGAAATCATCAGAAAAATGATAGTACTCAACCCTTAGGTTTCATGAACTTTAAAGGAGATAATACATATCAGGGGCTTAGCACAGTGCCTGGCACATAGTCAGAACTCCATTGATTTGTAGCTTTTAATATTATGCTTGGGAGATGATAGATATTAGCAAATGAAAGTCCATCTTTTGGATGTTTTATGCTGAAGAGTGTGATTATCTACCTAGTTTCCACTTCTATAAATGAAGCCAGGGATGCATCCCATAGATTTGTACCATGGGAGCCACAACTAGATGAAGCCAGGATCTTAGGGAGCAGAGAGACCTAAAGGAAAAAGGAGGGAGGAAGAATGGAAGGCTTCCCTCTGATTCCAAGGAGAGCAATAAAGATACTGTTTGCACCCTTCTCTGGCTCCCAATCATGTTTGTGATTGGCTAAGTGTAAGATTGGATTCTCTCCAATAATGGATCCTGTGGCCTTCCAGATGTGCAACATAATGGCAAGATTACAAACGTCTTACTTAGGTGGTTAAGCATTTTGTCAATAATTATTTATTGTGTGCCTAGCAAAGCACCATCCTGAAAGCATGTCCCCTCCCTTAAAAATGTTCACACAGGAGCTTCATTATAACGCTAACAAATGTGAATTAGGAAGTGATCTCCAGGCAGTTCAGGAAGGATGGGTTCCTGCCAGAAGTGACTCCAAAGTGTAGTTCATGGGCATGAGGCTGACTGTGGAGAGGATGTGATGACAAGGGTAAGACACAGAGGTCTTCTGACACCTACCATTCAAATGGAAATGAAAACCATGGAAAATTAAAGAAAATTACAGGCTTTTTTTTTGCTCCTTTCCCAGCAAGATATATTCTGTGGGGTATGGGCCAGTCAAACAGATCAGAGGTCAGCATTGTCCACTTCCAAATGTTCATCAGAGTCACGTGAAGGAAGAAGCACTCTGAATGCTTTTGGAGGCTGAGGCACGCGGAGCTGGCTCTGTGAGGAGATGGCTTAGCAAGCCTACCCTGATGCAGGGGCTTCCTAGGATCTCCATCTCTTCTCCTTCCAGCTCCGGTTCCTGTCAAACCTATGCTACTTTCCTAGCCTATATCTTGCTAGTGGAAATATCACCCTTAATATCTTATGTGGGGATTGTTAGGGAGAAGTACGCTTCCCTCTTGGCTGTAGAGATGTCTGTTACAAATGTTATAAGTAAATAATGTTTCTATAAGAGAAAAGAAGCCAGAAGCCAGAAGCGGGAGAATGAGGTTTATCAGACAGAATACGTGCCAGTTAGGACAGATTGCACTGAATGTTAACACGGATTGAACAGGAAAACATGCTGCTGGCAAGGCAAGCCCAGGTGTACCGGCTTTGGGCGCGGAAGTGTGTCTGCAAGTAGATTGCGTGTAGATTGAAGGCGTTTGCTGTCTCAGGTTGGGGCAGGAATGAGCGCCAATTAGTGCAACGCCCAAGCTGCTTCGACAGCGCTGGCAGCCCTGGGGGAAAATGGCTCCTACAGGGAGACAATGCAGGATTAAGGGAACTCTGGATCCCTTTGGGAATTATTTTCATGAGGGGAAAAAAAAACAGAACCAAAAATATTTAAGTAACTGTAATAGTTATAAAAAGTACGGTGTGAAAGGCTTGAGTCCTCCTATGAATCTCAGTATATGAACAATATCTCCCATGCATCCATCTTAATCAAATCCTTGACTTCTGTTTAGGGATGTGTTCATTCATCCATTCAACAAAAACTTAATAAACACTTCCTCTGTGCCACTTTAGATATATCTTTGAATAAGATTGGCAAAGGAGGTGGGGACAGATGATAAATAATAAATATATTAAGTAAGTAAATATATACTTTAGAAGATGATAAGTGCTATGGAAAAAAAGTAGAGGAAGGGGAATGGCAGGGGCGGGGTAATTGACATTTGCAGGGTGAGGCTTATGGAAAAGGTGACTTTAAGCAAAGACTTGAAGGCAGTATGGAAGGATTCCATGAGGATATTTCGGAAAAGAGTGTTCCAGGCAGAGAAAAGAGGAGAGCAAAAGCTTGAATGCAGGAGTAGGCCTAACTTGTTCTGAGAAACAGCAAGGGGGCCTGTGTGGCTGGAGCAGAGAGGATGGGGGTGTGGCAGAAGATTGAGGGCCTCATGGCATCTCACCTTAAGCCCATTATGAAAACTTTGGTTTTTATGCTGATGGCATAAGAAGGGAATGGCAGTGGTTGTCACTGAGAAAGTGCTCTCTTTCTATCTGACATGGGATTTCTGAGATGCCGGCAAACCAAAGTCTTGCTGCTGTCGCAGTAGAGGACTTCATATGCTGGAGAGATCAAGGTGAGAGTGAACTGAAAGTGGTCAGTTATGTAGAAGCAGGCTCAGAAAAATCACTGTGATGTAACAGCTCTAACTATTCAACTCCAAACCGGATTTTCTTTTGCACTGCAGTTTCCCCCCTATGTTTGTCCTAGCAATAGCTGTTACGTGTTGAGTGTAAAGAATACTGGATTAGGGGTCAGAAGTCATGGATTTCCCAATTCTGTCACTTTGGTTATTCTTAGATTTTTCTTTTCTGTATATGTTAATGAGAGTGATCAAACCCTATTCAGCTTAACTCACAGGGTGGGCGGACGTGAACATCCCATAAGACAGCTCTTACAGGGGGAAGAGAAAAGGGAAGTAAAAGTCAGCTACTCACTGCATGCCAGGCAATGTAAGGCTGGGAGCTTGGCATGATTTATTTCTTCTAGTAAAAGAAAACCTGTTGAACTCTGAAAAATGTACAAATATAATTTTTTCCCTTAAGTTGATAAAAATTATTAGGTTATTGCTCTGAAGAGGGCTGTGTGTGTATGTGCGTACGTGTGTGCACACGTGCATGTGCATGTGCAACATAACCTTAGGAACCTCAGGATTAAGACAAAAACAAGGAACTTGTGTGTTTTTACCAGAATAGGAATGTAATGATCTCCTAGAGAGTAAACTCCTTAAAGATAAAGTCTTCATCTTATTGATCTATTCATGCCTAATATCAGGGCCTTTAGGGAATAAAGAATGGATAAATAAGAGTTGATAAAGAATAATTGAATAGGCGACAAATGAATAAAGAATGGCTGCATAAATGGATGGATGGATTCATGATTCTCCATGGTCATAGTGTCGTCACTTAAGGAGGCTTCTCTGGCCTAGAAAATTGTTTTTTACTTAAAGAGTGAGAATTATTTAAAAGAATAGATGCTGAATATATGGAAAAACATAAGAGGAGACATTACAGCATCTGCACTACAGATTTCATCGTAGGCCACATTGAAAATTATACTTCAAGTTGAACTGAAGACATGGCCACTGCTTTTCTCCCTCAATGAAGTTCCTTTTTCAAGGCCTTGGTAAGAATGTGAAAGGCAGCTTCAAGTCCATTTCTCACATGCGGAAGCATACAGAATTCTTGGGAGTTTCCCCCCATCTACTTCCTTCTCACTTTCACTTCTTCCTCTTCAGCCTCTTCCTTCACTCTGCCTCTTCACCTTCTTTCTCCTCTTCTTTTAATTATTGACATATGGCATGCTCTGCTATAATATTTGCTCCCCAAGGTATATCAGCTTATTTTGATTTTCCTGAAGACTCCCCTGTGTGTATCTGTTTGACCTGTTTGAATACCTCTAAATGTCTCTTGCTCTGCTCCCCTGCAATTCTCCTCCATTCTTTATTCTCCTGTTCAGTTTTGCATGCTAATCTCTTCTACCCAACCCTGTACTGCAGCCAGACTTGCCAGTATCTCTCATAAAGAAGTTTCTGTTGCCCATATTTGGTAAATCTTTATTTCAAATGTTTCTGTTTTCTGCTTCCTTTTGTTTTTAATCCTTAATGTGACTAATCTATTTTAGTGGATGATTGAAGAGAAAATATCAGTCTTACCATCTCTGAGAAAGAATAAGTATTATAAGTTTTGGAATTTACCTCATAAGTTAGAAAGTAAGGTTTATGTGGGTCTAGATGTCAAGAAAGCTTGGGGCTGTATTTTGGGGATGACCTGAAATGAGAATGGGCCTAATCTTCTATATTCCTGTTAAATCAGGGGTGTATTATTGAGCTTTTCAGGTCCATCTAAAGATCCTCTGTGCAATCATACTCTAGGAGGGTTGGGGGGAGTTGGGGTAATTAACCAGACACAGTATCTGGATAATGTGCATACTTGTTTTTAATGACCACTACCCTGAAGCATGATCAGTGATGATCACTTTGGTTTTATTTAACTCTTTAAGAGCTTGGGAGCTGGAGGCGAAGAAAAATAAATGAATCTATCTCTAGGCTAACCTGCTTTCAGCCAAAGTCACTTTTCAATCTTTTGTTATTTTTCTCCATCATGTGGCTTTGCTTCCTCATTGAAGTTGTCAATTCCAAAGTCAGAAGTGAAAATCAGGCCAGGAATGGTAACGCATGGCCTCTGTGTATACTCCTTGCATGTGCCCGGGTGAGGGGAGAGTGGCTACACCAAGGAAGGATGCAATGGAGCCAGACCCATTTGTTGCTTTGGTGAAACCAGAAGTGTTGGAGAATATCCAGTGTAAGAGAGTTCTTATCCTCTGAGTGTCTTGTTCCTATTTGCCTCTATCGGCCGAGTGAGAGAATTCACAGTTTCACAGCCTCATCAAAAATATGCATAACAGGGCTTGCCTGGTGGCGCAGTGGTTGAGAATCTGCCTGCCAATGCAGGGGACACGGGTTCAAGCCCTGGTCTGGGAAGATCCCACATGCCGCAGAGCAACTGGGCCCGTGAGCCACAACTACTGAGCCTGCGCGTCTGGAGCCTGTGCTCCGCAACAAGAGAGGCTGCGATAGTGAGAGGCCTGCACGTCGCGATGAAGAGTGGCCCCCGCTTGCCGCAACTAGAGAAAGCCCTCGCACAGAAAACCCAACACAGCCAAAAATAAATATTAAAAAAAATAAATTAAAAAAAAATATGCATAACAACCAACAGACGAGTGTGGGCAACAAAGCAGATAAGGCATTTTGACCATAAATGAGAAAGAAAAAACCCCACAAATAAAGGCCTAAGGGATGTAATAAAATATATGTATATTAATTGTGGCTGTTTCTGGGTAGGAAAAGCTTGAGAGACATTAATTCAACTTTTTATCTTTTAGTTCAACAGTATTTTCTCTATTTTTCTCCACCGATTTTTGGGAAAACTTATGTAATTGTGTAATTTAAGATAGTAACATTTGCTCATTAGTCTTTGGAAAATTAGTGGCTCATAATTTCATAGATAAAATTTTATAACAAAAAAAGTAACTTTTTTTTTTTAAAAAAGGAATTCAGTAAAAACTGTTGAAGTATCACTAACTTCTTATTAATGTCCAAGTGACCCTGGCAATCTTAATTGCTTGGGACAAAACCTTTGCAAGACCCAGGTGAGATCGAAGAATGCAGTTGTACGTTGCGATGCTAACTGTATTGGCTTTAGGGTAATCTGTGCGATTCTAAGACACCTTGATTTATGAACTAATTAATGGCACACAACAAAAATACTTATAGAAACTTGCTGTACCCCAAGCCAGAAAAACCTCCAAACAACAGGAAAATGGGTTTTGCATGTTAGAAAGTTAAATTCAATATATATTTATGAGGCTGTTGAAAATGTGGAGTCCTTTACTACTAAGTCCCGAGTAAGCAGAAATGCCCATGTATCAAAACCTAATTGTGCCAGAGTCTAAGGCTTGGGGAATAAATTAAGTCTTAAGCTACAAAAGACATCAGACATTAATTTTAAGGCTTATTATAGCTCTGATGATATGGGCATTAATAAGTCCAACAGGAAGAAAGAATAGGCAAAACGACAAATACGATATACCTATTGGTTTTCCTTGGCAAAATGTGGATTGTTGATAATTCATTTAAAGTTTCACAGATAATTCTGCACTCTAGGGTCATTGTTCCAGCAGCTTGTTAATAGGGACTGAATAAGGTGTTGAATATTTCATAGATTTTTTGATGTCCACTTCTTGTTTCTGAGGTGGGGAGGAAATGGAAAGGATTTTATACTACTTAAAACATTCAACATTCATCCCACAAACCTTTATTGAGCACTTTGTATGATAAAGTGGTATTACAGGCTATGAGTAAAATTTGATGGGCGTTCAGAGGAGGGAGACATTATTTCAGGATGGAAAGAGAATTGTCTTTAGAGCTGGTCTTTGAAATATCTGTAGGACTTGAAAATTAAAAAAAAAAAAAAAAAAAAAAAACGTGGTTAGGAAAGCTTCCAGGAAGGAAGCAGTGTGAACAAAGATACAAGGATGGGAAAATGTGGGGCATGTAGTGGACATATTAAGTAACACAACTGTGTGATAAAATAAGGTTCATGAAGGCACATAATGCAGATAACTCTGGAAAGGTGGTAGGAGTCAGATTATGGTTAAGCCAAAAATCTTGGACTTTATGTGATAGACGATGCTGTTATTGAGCCAATTTTTACTGAGCACCTATTAAATGGGTGGCCCTATGAATAAGATATGCTACTTACTTTCAAGGAAATTTCAGTTTTCTGAGGATAATATCACAATGCAAAAAGCAGTTATAGTACAAAAGGAAAACTTCATGGAAATACAATAAATTCAGGGTCTATGCAAACATGTTACTAGGGTACCTAACATATTCTTTAGGGGTCAGAAAAGGTTTATTGGATAGATGACCTTAACTCTGAGGCCTGAGATTTTAAAAAATAATATGGAAGTCATCTCATATTTAGGAAAACTGAAATTATCTCAGGAACACTGGAACTTAGATTGTGAAAGGGAGATGGAGTAGCCAAAGATGAGCTTAGCTGGATAAGCAGGGAACAGACCATGCAAATATTTGTGAGCTGTGGCAAGCCTTACTAGTGTTCACTGAAGTCTTGTTGCCCTCTTTTTCCGGGAACATGGGAGGACTGTCCTTCAGCATTCCTTGAAGTTAGACATGGCCACATGATCGCCTTTGGCTAATGGGAGGCATGTGGGAAGAAATATTTAATTACTGGTGCTTAACTCTATATCTGGTTCTGTTGTTATGAGATTACAAAAACATGTGTTGACATGAAAATTCAACACCGGGCCATCACATGGAGGATGGTGTCCCTGGAGGGCCATTTGAACCCATATCAGACTTTGTGTGAATGAGAAATAAATGCATTATTTTAAAGGGCTCTGACACTGGGGATTGTTTGTTACTTCAGCAGACTGTATCCTGTCCTGATTGATACACAAATCGTGGTTAGGAGTCTCAATATTGTTATGAGGGCAATGAGGATAAATTGGAGTGTTTTTTTTTTAAATAGTAGGGGAGTGGCATATGTGCTCAGAACTTACATTTTTGAAAGACTACGCTCAGGTCAGTTTATTGGAAAGCAGAAAAATATGTTCAATAATTGAGGCCAGAGATAGTGAGAGCAAGAATTAGGATGCTGACAGTGGAATAGAAGAGAGATGATAGGAGAAATATTGTCATGGCTGAATCTACAGGATTTGTTGAATGGTTACTGGTGAGAGGTGAGCAGAGTGTCTAGGATGACTAGGTTTTCCAGTCTCGGGTACTAGAAGAATTAAGTTGCCTTTAACAGAAATAAGAAATGTAGTAGGAACAATGAGTTGGAGAGGAAAGAAGAATTTGGTCCAGGGGCCAATTACAATTGAAGAATTCAGAACAGAGTTCAGAGCATAGGCATCACCTACGTCTAGGCAGTAACTGAAGTGAAGAAAATGATGACCTAGAGAAGAGGACTGGGAACGGAAGCTCAATCACACATTTAGGGGCAGGAAAGGAAGAGTAGACAGTAAAGGAGCAAAGGAGGTGGTGTTGCTGTGTCACAGAAGCTAAAGGAGAAGGGGCTTTCTGGAAGGAAAGGGTATGAAACACTGTAGAGACATTGAGAAAAATGAGGACTAAAATAATCCCATTAGAGCTGAAGTTCAATAACCACACTAGAACTTTTTGAGGAAGGGGTTTCATGAAAGATTATTGCGAGCAGAGAACAGATTTTAAGAGACAGAGAGCAAGAGCGTGGTGAGAATTGGGAGGCAATGGGTAGAGATAGCTATTTTAAGAAATTCGTCAATGAAAGGATGTAGAAAAATGAGAAATTAGACTGGAAACAGAAATAAGATAAAATACAAATAAGACTGAAATTTCTATAGGCAATTGACTTATAATGGTAATAACTACAGTTAGGGATACATCATCATTGTTAAAAGTTTGGGCCGTGGGATCAGACTGGCCTGGATATTTGTCCCAGCTTTGTCAATAACAAGTTTTGTGACCTAGTGCAAAAGGAGGTGTCCCAAATCCTCATGAACAGTTTCTTTTTGATCTGGCCCCTAACTACCTGTTTGCCCTCACCTGGTATGTTTCTGTCCTTTGCCTACTATGCTCCAACCTCACTGGCAAATAGTAAAGGACTCAATAAATAAGAGTTGTCTATAGACCTTTAGATGCAAAGATCCTTTGACCAGAGTTTGGAGTGTGCTTAGAGAATTTCTGGCCTCAGACTTCAAAGAATTTACTGAATATTCAATTCCAGTTAATGTCTATGTTTTGAGGTGATGGTGGACAACGCAGCATCTGAAGATGCAGGGAATTTATCTCAAGAAGAAGAGAGGTCTTTGCCCAGTCATGAGAATAGGTGAGCGCAGGCAAGGCACAACTTGCTGTTTCCATCCTTATGACTGAATGTGGTACAGCCCTGGGAGCAGAGGGGACCTTATCTCCCCAGCCCTACCTCTGACCTCGTAAATCAATACCTGACGACTGCAGGGCATGGAGGTGTTCCTGTACTGCTGTGGGATGATGGCAATCCTTCCCCAAAATTAAGCCTTTAAATCAATATCTATGCCTATGGAGTATAAATGCATTTTCCCACCATACTATGTGTCCAGGGTTGAGTCAGATGGCAAGAGATGAGATTTCACCAGCAAAGATTTCAGGAGCATCCGGTGTCTATAAAGTACATCATTGTCCTAAAAGGTAATGGTATTTTTTTAATAACACAAATTCTTGGTAGCCATGGCTATAGGGGATGAGGCTGAGGCCTCAACTGGGGAATGGAGCTGCAGTGATGCTTCTGTACACACTGGCCTCTCTGAACCCACTCTGTTCTTAGGCAATTTAGGAAAATGGAAGCAACTTACTAGTCACCAAAGCTGGAGCACACCCTGCCACTCTCTAGGTCATTACTCCTCTGATGAATTGTTGCATTTAAGGGTTTCATTGGAATGCATCCTCGTCATTAAATGCGTTATTACTAGGAGGCTATCATTATAGGGCCCAAGGAACAATAGTTTCAAAGCCAGCATTTTAGCCAAGTAAATCCTTAGTCCCACTTCCACTAGGCATATATGACTAACTTTAGCCACTTTTCCATAGCACATGTCTACTTTATAACATGGCAGATAAAGTTGTTCTAAGTATCACAAACAGCTTCCCAGAGAAACACAATAAGTATATCTTAAGAGTCAGACTTGCTGTCAAGAAGAGGTACGTGTGACTCATGGCAAAGAACTAAAGTCCGTGTGAGGACCAAATGTGTTGCCAAGAATCTCAATTTTGGTCTTAGATCTGGCCCTCTCACAGGCAAAGAGTTTACCTGACCAAGAAAAAGAATGTTGTCTTGTAGAAGCAGGAGGCTTCTCTGGGACTCTTAACAACTCAGACTATAGATCCAGACCTTTAATGGAAAGACAGGTCTATAGGGACTTGTATCTTTCTTTTGCTTTTGCTTTTCAGGGACAGCCTATCTCACTGACCATTCATGATATCAGGCCACACAGAAGGCACATCCATTTATTCACCAATATTCACTGGTCACCTACAATAGACTGGATGCTGTTCTGAGCACTGGAGACAGAGAGACAATAAAACAAAGCCTTGGGGCTTCCCTGGTGGTGCAGTGGTTAAGAATCCGCCTGCCAATGCAGGGGCCACAAGTTCAAGCCCTGGTCCGGAAAGATCCCACATGCCACGGAGCAACTAAGCCCGTGCACCACAACTACTGAGCCTGTGCTCTAGAGCCCGTGCTCTGCAACAAGAGAAGCCACCGCAATGAGAAGTCCGTGCACCGCAACAAAGAGTAGCCCCCGCTCGCTGCAACTAGTGAAAGCCCGCGTGAAGCAACGAAGACCCAACATAGCCAAAAATAAATAAATAAAATTTATCAAAAAAAAAAAAAAAAGCCCTGATCTCATGAAGTACACATTCTAGTGGGAAAGTCAATGCAGATAAATGAGTAAATGTACGTAAACTCATGCATATAGGTAATGCTAAGTGATATGAAGAAAAATAAAACAGAGGAGAAAGATAGTGAAAGGCAGGCAGTTTGGTCAAAGTTCTCTTTAAGGATATGATACCTGAGCAGAGACCTCAGCAAGGTAAGGAATAAACTATATGGAAACTAGGAGGAAATTGTTCTAAGGCAAAGAAAACATCAAACACAAAAGCCCTGAGATGTGAATATTTGTGTATTTAAGGAACAAGTAAGGAGTCTAGAGTGGTAGAGCAGAATGAGCGCGGCGGGGGGGGGCGGGGGGGGGGCAGTGATAGCTGGGGATGAACAGAGTTTCTCACAACCCTTATCACCCATGAGATACGACATGCCTGAGGTTTTGTTGTTGTTCCTTGTTAGTTGGTCTTCTGTGAGGACAGGAACTGTTATCTTCACCTGTTTATCTCCTGTGGCGGTAACCGTGCCTGACACATAGTAAGCCCAAAACAGGCTTTGGAGTCAGAGAGTCTTTATTGCAAATCCCATTTCACTACTTACTATCTGTATATCCTGGGCAAAGCGTTTAAACTTCCTGAAGCATCAGTTTCCGTATTTGGAAAGGGACTAAGAATCTCAAACATGAAGGTTGTCAAATGGATGAAATGTAACACACCATGTGTATAGCCCTTAGACCAGAGCCTGTTGATGGTGAGTGGTCAATACAAAGCAGTTATAGGTGGGTTATAGATGGGTGACAGGGTTCCAGGGGCTACAGAAGTTGTCTAAGGGACAAGATGCTGATCTCTAACTTGTAATTTTTGGAAAATTTGCTTGGCAGATGATAAATAATTTGGGGGCCACTCTATCTAGTTTATCACTTCTTGAAAATCTAACAAGACTCCTTTATCAATTAGCTTCACTGTGTCCTTCATTAGTGGCCATCATGTGGATCATAAACTAAAACTCTGCTCATCATAAACTCAAACGGCCTTTGGGGGATTTCCCTGGTGGCGCAGTGGTTAAGAATCCACCTGCCAATGCAGGGGACACAGGTTTGAGCCCTGGTCCAGGAAGATCCCACATGTCTCGGAGCAACTAAGCCCATGCGCCACAACTACTGAGCCTGCACTATAGAGCCCATGTGCCACAACTACTGAAGCCAACGAGCCTAGAGACCGTGCTCTGCAACAAGAGAAGCCACCGCAATGAGAAGCCCGCACACCCCAACGAAGTGTAGCCCCTGCTCACCGCAAGTAGAGAAAGCCCGCGTGCAGCAACGAAGACCCAACGCAGCCAAAAACAAACAAACAAACAAATAAATAAATTTATATATAAAAAAAGACTAGCATACAGCCTTTGGAAAATATCTTTTATCTGGCTCTAGGCACTGGTTAAAGTGAAATGGGGGGGCTTCCCTGATGGCACAGTGGTTGAGAATCTGCCTGCCAATGCAGGAGACACGGGTTCGAGCCCTGGTCTGGGAAGATCCCACATGCCGCGGAGCAACTAGGCTTGTGAGCCACAATTACTGAGCCTGCGCGTCTGGAGCCTGTGCTCCGCAACAAGAGAGGCCACGATAGTGAGAGGCCCACGCACCGTGATGAAGAGTGGCCCCCACTTGCCGCAATTGGAGAAAGCCCTCGCACAGAAACGAAGACCCAACACAGCCATAAATATAAAAATAAATAAATAAAAATTAAAAAAAAAAAAAGTGATATGGGACTGGGTTGTACTTTCAATTATAACCAGTTTCCCTTGTTCCCTGACAGGTCTGAGGGACAGATATGTTTTCTAGTGTTTTTACAAGTAGACCACATGCTTATTCTCCATGTCAGCAAATAACACATTGTGTGGTAATTGCCGATTTACTGGTTTAGACTGAGAGCCACTAGATGGTTTTCAAATGGCTTCTTGATGTTCATTATTGAATCACTACCACCTGAGGTGTGTTTACCATAAAGCTAGTGTGGTTTAGGCTTCAGGTTCCCAACTTGCATTGTCCCTTTACTTGTGGGGTCTTTAACAAAAGTTCACATGGCCATTTATTTTTGGTAAACTTTGCATAAGTAAAATATTTCAAACACAATCAGTTAAACTTACAGGTCTTTCCCCACTGACTTCCCCTCAGTGACACTTTCCTCATGTTGAGAAGTGTTGATGTGACCAGCAGTGATTTTTTTTTTTTAACATCTTTATCGGAGTATAATTGCTCTACAATGGTGTGTTAGTTTCTGCTTTATGACGAAGTGAATCAGCTATACATATACATATATCCCCATATCTCTTCCCTCTTGTGTCTCCCTCCCTCCCACCTTCCCTATCCCACCCCTTTAGGTGGTCACAAAGCACCGAGCTGATCTCCTTGTGCTATGCGGCTGCTTCCCACTAGCTATCGGTTTTACATTTGGTAGTGTATATGTCCATGCCACTCTCTCACTTTGTCCCAGCTTACCCTTTCCCCTCCCTGTGTCCTCAAGCCCATTCTCTAGTAGGTCCAGCAGTGATTTTTGAATTCAGCTAAGGGAGAGCTGAGTTGCATATATATTTAATTTTGGTTTAATGAGAGATATTTACGTGGTTCACATTCACTTTTTTGTATCATTAAGTTATTGCTTGCTGATCCAGTCTAAGAACGGCTTCCAGATAGGATCCTACTGTCTTCTGAGCTCACTCATTTGGGGTTGGGATATAACGATGAAGGACCAGAGGTTGTGCTTTGAAATGAGTGTGTTCCTACAGCTTCAAGCAGAGGAGTAAGGGGGTAGTAGAAGAGAAACAAGGTTTGAACTATATGGTGCCAGAAGTTAGTCTATGAAAAATTCTTCCAATCACTAGTTGTATAAAGTCATAGAGGGTTTTGTTCTCTTTGCTGGAACCAAATCAAATGAGAAGTTCTCTCCTTGATGAATGTTTTCCCCAATTTGATGGCAATTCTGAAATTTTATATTATATAACCAATAATGAGTTGTAAAGCTGAAAAAATCATTCCAAATTGCCAATTATCAGAAACAAACTTTGGTCAATGATGTCGAAGGAAAGACTAAAATATTTCTCCTTTCTGTCTATAGAAAATAATAAAAAATTATTGTCATTGAAAAGGTGATCAATGAATATGCAGCCAAAATTGTCAGGAAAAGATATTATAAAAGTGTAATAGCTAACACAACATTGTTAATCAACTATACTCCAATATAAAATAAAAATTTAAAAAAAGAAAAAAGTGTGCTAGGCAATTAATAAAAATGTTTTTCTATTTTTCTGGATTTTGTGATGCTTGTGATGATTGATTGTTGGCTTTAACTTTTTTTTTCATTTGTGTTTTTCTATTATTCTACATGAGTACCTACTTTCTGACTTAATTTTACATTCTTTTCCTTTTAAAAAAATTTTTATTGGAGTATAGTTGATTTACAATTTGTATTAGTTACATTATTTTCTCAAAACTATATAAGCTTCAGGATTCACAAAGCTGGATCTGTAACCAAGCAGGACCCCATGGGGTCTTCCTGGGACAGATCCCCCCATGTCCTCCACCTGCCTTTTGCATGAAGAAAACTTTAGTCTCCATGGCCTTCCCTGAGTTCCAAAGAATAAATGTAATCAGAGAAGTGAGAAAATGCAGAAAGAGAGGAAAATAGTCAAGCAAGACAAAATAATAATAGATTAGCAATTAAACAAAGTCAAGGACATTTAGTTCCTCCTCAAGGGCTATAGATAATATCTTGAGCCATGTCCTTTGAGCTGTTTTGCAGTAACTGAAACCCCCACCAGGTGGAAGAAGTTAACTATATGCTACCCACAAGCACATAGACTTCAGAAGGCTCATGATGTTGACTCCTGATTACGTCACCACCAAACCATCAGAAGAATGTCCATGAGCTGATCACACACCCCACAACCCTCTTCCTCACCCTGTCTTTAAAAACCTTTCCCTGAAAGTCATCAAGAAGTTTAAGCCTTTTGAGCACTAGCTGCCTGTACCCCTTGCTTGGTGCCCTGCAATAAAAGCTGCACTTTCCTTCACCACGACCTGGTGTCAGTAGATTGGCTTTACTGTGTGCAGGCAGGTGGACCCAAGTTTTGTTCAGTAACAGATCTACTGCTGCCTACTATTTAGCATGGCTCCTGGCTCATCATAGATGTTGATTAAATACTTATTGAGTGAATGAATGAATGAATACAAAAATATGACCAGAGGAATCACTTTTCTTCTTTGGACCTTGGTCTCTCTATCTGCAAAATAATGGATCTAGGGTAAGAGGGCTGGAGGTGATATATAACCAACATTCTTTCAGTTGCTGATGCTTCTAATTTAGGGTTTGGCATTTTCTTTGACAAGTAGGAATCACATTCCACGTGCTGACTTTGCTTGTGCAATCTTTGCCCCTTGACTGATCATCTGAGTTCTGGTCTCTATTTTAGTGTCTTAACCTGCTACCTAAATCAAACAATTTTTGTGCTGTGTGACTACATTATTCAATATTTCTATTACTATCACACTCAAACTAGAATGCTCTCATGCAATCACAGGATCAGATTTTGAGCTCTCTAATTCTCAAACACTTTTGTCAAATCCATATCTTTAGCCCACTGCCTCATTTCCCCAAAGAGAGTTTTAAATGGCATCTAAAAACCCCTTCTCTCCCACATGATTCTCTTAAAGATGACCCAGAGGGATATAACAGCTGAACGAGGACTGGCATTTGTATCTTATCTCCAATTAGCAAATTCAAAACAAAGAATTACACTACACAGAAACCTGGGTAATTTTTTTTTAAGAACATAATTCATCAACTAGTCCTTCTTTGTTGAATTTTCCATCAGCTGAACATCCTACACACTTTTGCTGAGAACATCTGTGGCAGTTGGAATGTATTTTTCCCAGTGTTTGACTTAATGCTTCCTTTAAGTATCAGACACTTTCTCAGATCCTGTGATATATCTTAGTACAGTATTACTGAAGGGATGTCAGTTGTGTCTGTACCTTGAATAATGTCAATCTGAATTGAAAATATGCCTGTTTTCTTACTAAAAGAGCTTTTAATTCACAGCTGATGGTATCAATAATGGCGTTCATTGATGGTTCAATAATGCTGTTCATTGATGGTTCAGTACCCACAGCTGAGTATGTCTTCTACTATTTACACTTAGAGCTCCTTTAGAACCAAACAATTATTTTTCAAAGTAAATGAGAAATCCAGAAACAGCATGAAAGTAGTTGATTTAAGTTTGCCTTTCAATATGTAACTATCTGCCACCAATCAGCTCTAGTTACGTTAGTTATTTGATCAAAAATTCCAGTATTTTTCATGGTCTGTGTTCATGTCATACTATTCATAAGAATTAATTTTAGCAGAAGAATGAGGATGGTACCTTTTTTTATTTCATAGAGTTTTAAATATATTTGCACCTAAACAATTTAATATTGCTATTAGTCTGGCTCATTTACTGTATGTATTGCCATACATAGGCTGACATACAATAACTTGTCCCCCCAGTGTAAAATGAATCACTGTGCTTTCAGGCCAACACTCACTGAGAAGCAGTAAGAATTTCTTTCATTTGTCTGGCCTTTATGAGTAACTTGTTGACCTCCACTTGGTGCTCTGAGTAATAGACATACACCAGGGGTTGCAAGGGCAGAAGGCAAGATCTAGGTAGTGCCAGGTCTCAGCAGGAAAAGGTGGGAGAACAGAAAGTCATTTTATAATTTATCAAAATAGGAATACTTGGACCACAGGTTTTATGAAGAATTAAATATTGCCCTTTTAAAAAATAAAAAGATGAAATTCACATTTTACTTAGATTGAAATAAACTACAAAATTTTTTTGTTTTCACCAAAAAATGAGAACAATACTTTATCAATTGCCTGTCAATAAACTACAATTTTTCTTTTTTGCCTTCCCTTGGCTAGCTATGTCAAGGCAAGGCATGGCAAAACATGGCACAAACACAGACACAAGAGTGTCAGTGTCCAGGGAACTTGTTTCTGATTCTGTGATGACTATCAAACAAATATCAAATACATACCTTCTAAGAAGCTTGCAAAACAGTTTGTAGGTAGGCTCAACAAAGGACTGGATGAAGTACCAGCATCCAGATATGGATTCATCTCTGCTGGGTGCTTGGTGAATGCACAATAAATATTTATTGAATGAATTCAATGACCTAGAAGGTTATATCTCTTTCTTGATGCTTGATCATAGATATTTCCAACCACTCATGTCGAAACACATTTACTAGAGTCTTTGGGCTCCCTAAACTCCACCATCCCCAAAAGTTTGTTTCTGCTGTGGGAAAGCTAAGAACTCCCTTATTTCAAGATTTTATGGTCAAATGATTCAAACTACTGTTTAAGTAAAAAGCAAAAGCACTCTTCCATTTCTTTGTTGGCTGTATTCCATTCATCACAAAGAAGACTCAGACTACGTGGAAAGCATATGTGCTTTTGCTTTTCACTTGGGAAGGAGGGTGGTGGTGAAACCTTACACTACATAAGCTATTTGCTATTCTCCTCTCCAGCTCTTTCCACCTCACTGCAAATCGGTTTATATAGTCCTGGATCTGCAATAGTGGTTGGGATGCTAAGACTAGTGTCTCACAGGCAGTTCCAAAGTTATCTTTTATGAGACCACTAATGATAGCAGGTGCACCATAAATACCCTGGGGTGAGAGGAAGGGAAAATAGAAAGGGAACTTATACAAGATCATAAAAAGAGAGTTGCTGATTCACTTTGCTGTACACCTGAAACTAATACAACATTGTAAATCAACTATACTCCAATAAAAATTAAAAAACACAGAGTTGCAAGGATTTTTTTTTCTGGAGTTTTTGAAGGCCATGTGTGATAAATAAAGCACCAAATACCCAACCCCGTAAGTTGAGCATATGTTAGGAATAAACACCTAATTCATGTGTCATGGTTAAACACCCATCCAGGGAGTCTCATTAGCAAAGACATTATTTAGGATCCTGTTTACTTTTCTACTGTCAACAGTTGTTTGTCTGAGCTAACCTATTCCACTTTCATTAAAGTAAAGCAGCAACCAGTCAGCACATGAAACTGTCTCAATTTTAAGAGAGATTTAGGACACATACAGAGTTTTTTTTCTCTACCTATCTTCTGACCATTCAATATTTTAATATATGAACGAGGCAGGAGGTTTAACTTAACAAGAACTGCAATGGAACTACAAATTATAGTAACCCTTTTGTGGATATCCATTCATTCATTCATTTGTGTCATTCTGGGTATTAAGGATGCCCAGAACGATAAGACATGGCTCCTGTTTTCATGTGGCTTACGACCTAATAGAAATCAGATATGTCAATACATAAAACAGATACGACCCCAGCCTCACCATCTTGCAGGTACAAATGAGGTCAGGATTATATGAACCCCCTAAATCTCAATGTTCTAAGCCAGTAGTCTGCAAACTACTACTTGAAGGTCAGATCTAGCCCGCCACCTATTTTTGTAAAGTTTTATTGGAACACAGCCATGTTCATTTGTTTACTTGTCTGTAGCTGTACTGTAGCTGTTTTTGTGCTACCATGAGAGAATTGAATAGTTACAACAGAAAACATATAGCTCACAAAGCCTAAAATATTACCATATGACTCTTTACAGAAAAGTTTGCTGAGCCCTATTCCCACGCCTCCAGAATCTTTGAGGTTCCCCTAGGGTGCTTACATGTCAGTTCTGGTCATTGCTCTACAGATGTCCGTTTGGGGAACTGGGAGTTTGCATGTGTCCTTTGAGGCCGGGCTCAGAAACTGCTGGCCTCCAGTCATCCTGCAGAGGGGCCACTGCAGCAGGATCACCCACTCCTGCTGACCATAGTTTTAACCACCCACCTCTGCACTGGTTACCGTGTTGCAAAATGTCCTAGTTGCTATTGGTAGAACCATAAACTTGTCAACATTCTGGGGTGCTGCCAACCAAGAGAGAACAGGCCTTGACAGCGTCTCAGAGATAAGCCTAATTAAGTCACTTGGCTTGACTTCCATGAAGAGTCTCAGATTTCCCCAATTGGCCAGGACCTTGGGGAGCAAGAAGAATGATGTTGCATGTTCTCCATGTGCACCTACAGACCCACCCACCACTCTTCTCTGCTTTCTTTCTGCCTTGGGTAATCCTTCATGGATCACATAGACTCCTTTGCCCTCTTGATCCCTATTGAGTTTGGCCACTGACAGAGTTTCTCACTGACAGAGACTCAAGGGCAGAGAAGAACTGGATTTTTCCCCCAGGATCCCCTCCTGCAGGATGCAGGTTGGCAGAGGCTGGTTCCTCTATGGGAGCCCACACCTCTCCCGAAGCCACCAGTCTCTCCAGGTTCTGGGGATGGCTCACTACCTTTGCCCTTCTGGCCCAGGGGTGGTAGCTTCTTCCCCAAACCCAGATACCTCACCACTCCTTTTCTCTTAGCTCACATCTGTGAACATAGGCCCCTCATTAAATTCTCCTCAACTGCCCCCGCTAGAGCGTGCCGTCTGTTTCCTGTTGGAACTCTGACTATACCCAGAGCCATTTCCCCAAGGCACCTCCCCCACGGCAGGAGGTTGACTGGACTGGACTCCAAACCTCTCCCCTGCATCTTAGGTTGTGACACTGACTCCAAAGTCATTTTCCTCCCATGGACCCTTATGCCCTTTCTTGGAATATGATTTTGGGTGTGATCCATTCCAAGTTAGCATTCTAATAAATTGGAGACTCAAATTGGTACATGGGGGTGGGGAGGGACAAGGATGGAGGACATTGCCTTACCCCACTCCTTGGTAGCACCTGAGCCCTAAACATTCCTGGCTGAGTGGGGGAAGGTGCCTTTTAACACCATTAATGAACAGCACCTGAGCTCCAGCTCGGCCATATGTAAATAAGGTCAGGGAGACATCACCTATTCTTCCCAGGTACATCTGAAGCCCAGATCTGCTCAGCCCAAATGCCTTGTTTCAAAAGAAGTGCATCTGAGTATCATGAGGCTATGAGCCTGTTTTGTCTTTAATCCCAACACACACACATAGTTGGGAGTTACCTTCTGGTACAGGTTCAGAGGACGGAAACAAGCTGTGATTACATTATGGTATTTGCAAGGCCATGACACAGAAACAGAAGCATAGAACAGAAGTGGAATACTCAATTGAGAAGCAACAGTCTGTCAGCAAGAGGAGACTTGGCAAAACTTATAAACACCTACCATTTGGCTCTTTGCTGCTCTCTCAGGGGAACTTCAATTCTGCTTGATTTCCCAGCCTGGCCCTCTGCCCTGCCGCCGGAGGTCTCAGTCAGGAGGCACCTCTCAGGTTCACCATTCTGACCGATTTAATTTAGAGAATTTCCTCGCTCTTCACGTGGCAGCAAAGGTCACGTGGCAGCAAAGGTCACGTGGCTCAGCAATTATGTTGTTCCGGAAACAGCTTCTTTACTGCTGTGGTTCTGTAACATTGGTTGAAATTTCCCTTTTTGTGCTATTTTTTTTTTTCTTTGGGCCCTGAGATTATAAGGTCCTGCCAGATAGTTTTATGGCCACATCTTGAAAAACACATTTTTTTTTCCTTAAGGCTTTATTGCCAAAGGGGATGAGAATGTGTATACGTACTTAAGCACATTTCTGTCTTCAGAGAACAATTTCCCATCTCATAGAGACAAGAGTAGGTCAGGGATGGAATATCATCTAGAGACTGTGAGTTGGTCTTACCTGTAGGCAGCTATACCAAGGAGAAAGAGGTCTTGAGAAAAAGAAGGGGAAGGCTTGGAAAGCAAAGGGACCCAGGTGTCATTGCTTATGACTGTATTTTACTTAGAATGTTGAACTCTGCCTATAATTGGGAAATTAAGGTAGTATTGGAAACCTTTCCATGGTCATTTCTTTGGTTCTGTTTCTCCTGATTGAATAGCACCTCCATAATGGAATCTGTAGTGATACATTCAATTCCTATGATAACAGTGTGAAGTAGAATTATTAAACCCATTTAGCAGTGAAGAAACTGAGGCACAGCAAGGTTTAGTCAGGGTCCAAATAATAATGTTCAAATGATAATGCTAGAACATTCGACCATGACCTAAAAAGATGAATCAGATTTCTTCATTATGGCGATGCTGGTGTTTTACCCCCAGTTAGAGTGGGAGTCAGGATCTAGAGGAGACTCCTCTTGTATGTGATATGTCCTAGGAAGTATTGTTTCCCTTTATTTGTTTCACATAATGTGCTGATAATTTCATTGCACAAGTTGGCATTTCCAACCAATGTAATTACATTTGGAAACTGTTATAAGAGGCTATTACTAAAGAAATCAAACATTTCTCCTCTTTATGTCAAGTGGGGATAATAATTTCTCTTAATGTTTGTACCATGCTTGGAAAGCCTGGGCTGAAAGAAGTTTTACAAACACAAACCAGCATCCCCGTCTCACTTTGTCCTTATTTAGCACCCATCGCAAGAGGGCCATTCTGGCAAAAAGCAACGCAGAAAGCACAGTATCTTGGGACCTACTGAACGATCACGCCACCTGAGTGACTGAATGTTAACATCCGAAGACAGGAAATGTCAAATGTAAATTAAGGGCTTTTGTCCAAACTCAAGCATTAATTTCCTTAAAAGTTATACTATATATGTAAGCACAGAGTAAAGACAGCACTATTTCTCATCTCCCTGAAATTCAGGGAGAGATGCCAGCATGGAGTGACCATCCGCATCGCTCTAGCCTGTGCCGGGAGAGAGGCTGTGCTAACGAAGGTAAGAGGATCCAGGTACACTCTTCTCTGGAGCTAGCTGGTTAGCAGTGAGGACCACCTTCTCCTTGCTTCCAAACCCTCAAATGAGCCACAGAGCAGAGAGGGGAGAAACACGGTGCCTGGGGCACTATGCTTGATACATACTTGGTGTCAGTGAAGTATTTGCAGAATTAAATTGGGGCTACCATTTCACCGGTTAATTTTTACTCATGGTAAGTCATCAAGGTATCTTGTGTACTTCTAGTCTACTGAGCCTGAGTTCAGAGAACACTTATCAAGTACTG
Organism: Balaenoptera musculus; assembly: GCF_009873245.2. Taxonomy (NCBI): domain Eukaryota; kingdom Metazoa; phylum Chordata; class Mammalia; order Artiodactyla; family Balaenopteridae; genus Balaenoptera; species Balaenoptera musculus. Next base: position 94,450,456 of record NC_045785.1, on the reverse strand, counting down.
TTAGTTCCAGACACTGTTAGGTACTGGGAATATAGAGACAAAACTGTTTTTGTTGTAAAGGAAGAAAACAAAACAAAAACAAAAGCATCCCACAGTTTCATTCAGGGGTGGCATATCCTTTTCATTTCTTGAACCAAAATACTTTTAGATTGTTAGTGGTCACTTGGAGCACAGATGAGAGGGGTCCTAAGGCAAGAGCACTGTGATCCTTTCTTCCAGGAGCATTCATTAATTCCTTCATTAATCCCACAGATATTTATTTAGTGTCTTCTATAATGCCAGACACTGTTCTGAATGCTTGGAATGCAGCAGTAAACACAGCAGCCATTCTCATGGAAGGAGATAGACAACAAACAAACAAATAGTAAATATAACGTCAGTAGTGATAAGCGGTAAGAAGGCAAATAAAGCTGGATGAAGGAATAGAAGGTGACTGCTGGTACTTCCCTGGTGGTCCAGTGGTTAAGACTTTGGTTTCCAATGCAGGGGGTACAGGTTCGATCCCTGGTCAGGGGGGCTGGGATCCCACATGACTTGCGGCCAAGGAACCAAAACATAGAGCAGAAGCAACATTGTAACAAATTCAATGGAGACTTTAAAATTGATCCACATCAAAGAAAAAAAAAAAAAAGTGACTGGTGAGGAAGAGGGGCCTCTCCAACGAGGAGACATTTGAGCCAAGTCCTGAATGAATTATGAAGAATATCTAGGGAAGAAGATTCCAGGAAGAGGAAGCAACAAGTGCAGAGGTTTGATTCAGAGTATGCTTGCAGGAAAGGTGGAGTGCGTGTGAAGTGGGAAGAGTGAGGGGTGGTGTGGTGGGAAGTTAGGGCAGAGATGTAGCTGAGGGCTATGCATGTAGGGCTTTGTGAGTCTTAGTAATCCCTTTGGACTTTCCGTGTGAGGAGATGCTCTTGGTGGGTTTGAGCTGAGGAGGAACACGGCCATATTTCCTCATTTAAAGGGTCACTCTGCCTGCTGAGAGGAGATCTGAAGAGAGGTGAGCCTGGAAGAAAGGAAACCAGTAAGGACACTGTTGCAGTAGACCAGGCGGGATGGGTGCTGAGTTTGGAATGGAACTTGAAGGTGGAGCTGGAAGGGCTTGCTGACTGGGGGTACGATAGAATGAGAAGATCAGAAGCTTGGGGTCTGAGAAACGGGGTTGGGGAAGGAGGTATCACGACCTGAGATGGGAAAGCTGAGGAGGAGGAGATGGGGGTTGCAGGAGGTGGGCACATGAGAGTTTGGTATTTTAGACATGCTGGTAGAGCACATCTATTAGACACCCAGGTAGATGTCCCATAGGCCATTGGACACGTGAGGCTGGATTCCAGGGGAAGGTTGAGATGGCAATGGCAGAGGAGAATGACAGCAAGATTGTGCCTTTGACAGCCCTGGTGGGTGTTTGATCATTACTGGCATTTGCCTTTGATAACTCGCCCTAAAAAGGTCGTGGGCTGTGGCCTCTGGCGGTCCCTCTCGCTGAGAAGTCTGAGCCTACATTCTCCTGGCCACCATGCCCTATGCTCACAAACACTGCTCTTCCACACAGCACAGTGGGGCTGCGCTTGGGGCAGGGGTTACACACCCCTTGGTGGAAGAGTTTTTGTTTGGAATCTAAACGTAAAACAGACCCTCCATTTGAGAAGTGCTCATTAAGCACTTTTTGTCCAATGTCTTATGTGAGTTTTGCCAGGCCTTGCAAATACGATGCTGCTAGCATATCAGGGTCTAGTGTGGAAGCCAGTGGACTAAACAGCCACACAGTACAGCCAGAAGCAGGTGTTGATAGAGATCCCATGGTACAGGGGTGGGTAAAGGAGAAAGTACCACCCTATTTGGGAGGATCAGAGAAGAAAAAAGGTCCTCAATTCTTTGACATTTCTCCCAATGAGAAGCAGAGTCTGTCCCCTCCTCTTGAATCTTGTTACTGTGTTGAGTGATAGAATGTGAAAAAAAGTAATATTATATGTGTTCTGAAGCTGGGTCTTAAAAGGCCTCTGGCTTCCATATTGTTTGCTGGAATACTGAGCCTCTATATAAGACACCTGACAACCCTGTGGCTGGTATGTCAGTGGGGTCATGTGTAGGTAGTCTGGTTGATGATCCCAGCTGAGCTTGGCATTCAACCACCCTGAAAACATGCCAGATCTTTCAGTGGATCTCCCAGTCCCAGCTGACAGTCTTCCAACATTTGAGTCACTCCCAACTGAGATACCAGACATTGTGGAGGAGGGACAAACCATCCTTTCTGGTCTTGTTTTATCCCAATAAGTTTTTGGGTGGTTGGTACACAGCAAATAACTGGAATGGGACATGAAACAGGAGGCAGCTCCACTGGGTCTTAAGGGATGAGCTCACTAGATGGACACAATGGAGAGGCGCCCATCAGATGGAAGGGGCGACAAGTGCAAAGGTGCATGGGACATCCGAGTCTGGTGCCTTCAGGGAATTGCCATCACCATACTCAGCTGGAGCACAGGTTGGCAAGAAGATGAGGCTGAAGCAAACAAATAATAGGAAGTCTTATGTGCCTTGTAAAGACCTCATCAAGTTTGATTCCATTTGGGCTAATCTAAAATTGCCACTGTTCCACAAATCCTGCTGATTTATCCATGCCGTGACAACTTCTTAGTGAAACTGTTAGGTAATACTTTAGATGTTATCGATTATACAGAAACTAAAGAAGCTCCTTATTTCCTATGTCACCACAGGCTTTGAATTTTGCTGTTTTAACATGTTAATCATGAGTGTAACTGTCTTGCCCTTGAGTGTCCCTTATGTTGCCCCCCAAAAGGGTGCAGGTGTCCGCCTTTTGGAATGCTATCACTTCAAGGGGACAGAGCGAGTGTACTGGGCTTGTGGGTCTCCTAGAGGAAGAGTTAATTCCCTGTTCCCTCAGAACACCTCCATCACATTTTTTCTGAATTTACCATCTCCTTTTACTTTTTACAGGGAACAAAAGCCCTTTTCCCTTCCTGGAAAGGAGCCTCCCCATTCTGTATTCTTGTTGAGGCAATTTTAGAAGTACCTTGCTCTGTGCTGAAGGATATTGTAGTGCGTTTCCATAACACATTTAAAGTCTCACTCCTTAAAACTGTCACGTCTGGAGAGCCCTAGATAAGTCAGCAAGGACACAGACGTGATCACTCTCTCCTGCCCCTGGTATTACAGGCAGCTATCAATTCCAGCTCATTTAGGCTGATCCAATCCCGGCATCAAAAGCCATTTCCATATTATTACACCAAACTGGAAATTACAGAGGCTGTGTATTCCTCTGTAAAGTCTCCAATTTAGGCTTATAACTTAGCACTAGGTTATTAGTGACATGCATCATTATTCTCAAGATACATTCTATCTGCAAAATTTTGCTCTCAAATCCTTTGGAAGATCTCGGCTCTGCTGCTCAAACTCGTGGTTAGGCAAGCTGCACTGTTAATGGGCTTTTAACATAGGCTTCAAAATTAATTTTTGATCATTGATTCCTTGCATTAATAGCCCCCTGAGCCCTTCTAGTGGGTAGAGAAACATCACAGAGCGAGGCCACAGAGTGAGTTAGAGGGCAAGCTGGAGTCAGAAGGAACTGGGCTTTAATTAAGTGTGATCTCACAGGGCCGCAGAGTTTCCGTGTGGAAGCTACAACCATGAGCTGACAAGAAAAATGAGAATTTTTTTTTTTTTCTTTTAGTCTGGATGGAGCTTGTTTTGGTCAAATAATTCAATTTAGGAAGAACCAAATATTCAAGTTGAGGAATGATGCATGCAACCAGTTCAATTGTTTTGATTGCTTTATTGAATCAAGAAAGTAAACAAAAAATTTTGACAATTTACCTGGTCCAAAACATTTAACTGCTCCTTCCAGAAAATCTCTAAGGTCTTTGTCGACCGTAGGATTCTTTTATTTTATCATTTTGTAGGTGAAATCAGTTGAATTTAGAGACCAGAATTTCTAATAGATAGCTTGAATTGCTGGAGTGAGCGAATCTAGTGATATAAATGCCTTTGCCTTATTTTATGGCTAAATTGAAAGTATGTGGTTTCAAATCACATTTCCTGAATGTGAACCTCAGATAAGACAGTTTCATGTACATTATCTCATTTAATTCTCATCACAAGCCTGTGGGGTAAAAATCATGATACCCATTTTAATGTTAGGTCACTGAGTCTCAAGGAAGGGGTTAGGTTAAGCCCTGTGAGTTTCTCAGGAAATTGCCGTGAGGTTTTTAATTAGCTTAAAGCAATGTTTCTCAAAGGTTGCTGTCTTGACCAGCAGCATCAAACTTACCTGGGAACTTGTAACAAATCAAACCTTTGGGCTTCACCTCAGAACCACTGAGTCAGAACTCAGGAGTTAGCTCTAGCACACGGTTTTACTAAAGCCCTCCAGATGATTCTGATGCACACTCAAGTCGAGAACGATTTGCTCAAGGGCAAAGTACGACAAAGAATGAGGAATACAGATGTTTCTATTTTAAGAAAAAGCAATGTATATCAAAATCTGAAATTAGAAAAGGTAAACTGGGATACATTGATGATATTATAAAGGACTGCTTGCTTTTTAAGAAGCATACACTACAGGTTTTAATTAGGAATACTCCCCTAAAGTATTTAAAATGATATTCAATCTGTAAATCTAATGTATACACATTTTCTCTTCAGAAATTCAGTTTATTTTATATTATTTAATATAGTAATTTACTTAAATTGCACTATTTAAATATAATGAGAGGGGGCTTCCCTGGTGGCGCAGTGGTTGAGAATCTGCCTGCCAATGCAGAGGACACGGGTTCGAGCCCTGGTCTGGGAAGATCCCACATGCCGCGGAGCAACTAGGCCCGTGAGCCACAATTACTGAGCCCGCACGTCTGGAGCCTGTGCTCCGCAACAAGAGAGGCCACGACAGTGAGAGGCCCGCACACCGCGATGAAGAGTGGCCCCCACTTGCTGCAACTAGAGAAAGCCCTCGCACAGAAATGAAGACCCAACACAGCCATAAATAAATAAATAAATAAAAATTTAAAAAATAATGATAAAAATAGAAAAATAAATATAATGAGAGGGACACACACTCAAATTTGTATTAGACTCTGTTGCTTCAATCATCTAGATCAGTGCCAGGCACAGAATACGTGCTCAATAAATATTTGTGAACAAATGTACGGAGCCCTGTTATAAGCAAGATCCCGTGTGTGTGTGTGTGTGTGTGTGTCTATTTGTGTAACGTTAGTATTAACAATGATAATCTATTAGGAGAGATAACAAGTAAATCAGTATAAATCGCATGTAACAAGAGCTAAGTGGTGAGTCAGATCGTTAAGCATGAGTAGAAGTAGTGAGGCTGATTGACAAGGCTTCTTGGAGAGGAGGAACTTGACTTGGGGTAGGATTTTTATGGGTGAAGAATGTTGAAAGGAATTCCAGGTTTCTAAAAAGACCTAAACATGTCAAGAGGATGATAATGCGCAGGGCATTTTCAGACTTCATGGATTAGAGAGGTGCACTGAGGACAATATGAAGGTGGGGTTTGAGTTCAAGGCTATGGAGTGAGCAGTTTATCTCAAGAGGTTAAGAATGGAGCAGTGAGGTAACAAAAGTGTTATCTCATGAAAACCATCCTTTAAGCAGACAGAATTTAAATTAACGAGAGGGTCAACACTTGAATCCAACTACAAGGCATACCTTGGGTACCTTGTGGGTTTGGTTCCAGACCATCGCAATAAAGCGAATATCACAATAAAGTGTCACACAAAGTTTTTGGTTTCCCAGTCTATATAAAAGTTATGTTTACACTACACTGTAGTCTATTAAGTGTGCAATAGCATTATGTCTAAAAAAACAATGTACATACCTTAATTAAAAATATTTTATTGCTAAAAAACGCTAACCATCATCTGAGCCTTCTGTGAGTTGTAATTTTTCTGAAATAGTAATATCAAAGATCACTGATCACAGATCACCATAACACATATAATCATAATGAAAAAATTGGAAATATTGCAACAATTACCGACATTGGATACAGAGACACGAAGTGAGCAAATGCTGTTGGAAAAACAGCATTGATGGACTTGCTTGACTCAGGGTTGCCATAAACCTCCAGTTTGTAAAAAATTCACTACCTGCAAAGAGAAATGGAGTGAAGCGCAGTAAAATGAAGAATGCCTATATAGAAATCCTAACACCGTGCACATTATGATGCTAGAACTCTGTTATGCAAGTTTATGCACATATTGTCGACTCACATTTTGCCTTTGTCCCCTGAGTTGCTGTTGCTAAGTCACATTTTGCCATCTTTCATTCATTGTCTACATACAGAACTTAAAAACAATTAAGTGTGCAGAAAGAAAATGAGTCAGCAATATGCTCATAAACTGCACTAATAGAAACGCAGTGCATTATTTAGAATAAAGATTGTAAAAATACTTAACACAGTTCCTGGTTCAAGGCTTTCATCAAAGATTAGCTGTGTGGTTGCTATTACTATGATTTTTTACTACCATTAGTATTCTCTTTGTTGATATTGTTACAAATGTAAACTTCTTGTTCAGGTCATATGTCACATTCAAAACTTTTAAAACCTTGCATTCATTGCCCTGGAGCACTTTTAGAGAAAGTTTTGGTGAGACCTCTGGCTGAAAATTTCCAGAGAAAACTGGAAAGGTGGAGCTAGAGCTTGAAAATATCATCATGATTATCACCATCATGGTCATCAACACTCTTAGACACTTCCTACACTTTACAATTTGCCAATAATTTCACGTTCATTAGCTCACTTAGATTTTCACATGAACTCTGGAGAGTGAATACTATTAGCCCTATTTTAGAGATGGAAAAATTAGGTGGTTGGAGCAGTGCTGTCCAATAAAAATATAATATGAGCCATTTATGTGGTTAAAGTATCTCTGGTAGCCACGTTAGAAAGGAAAAAGAAACAGTTAACATCAATTCTAATAATATATTTTATTTAACACAGTGTGTCCAAAATATTATCATTCCAACATGTAATCAATATGAAAATGATTAAAGAGATAATTCACATTCTTTTCTCATTTGTTTTGTACTCTTTGAAATCCAGTGAGTATCTTATGTTCACAGGACATGTTAGTTTGGACTAACCACATTCAAGTGCTCAAAAGCCATAGGTGGCTAGTAGCTCCCGATTTGGATAGCACAGGTCTAGGGCACAGGGTGGGAATGTAAATCAGGGACCCCAAACAGAACAGAGAGAATAGTGCTCACAACTCAGGGAACCATACAGACAATTAGAAAGACCTTTGCTCCTGATCTGATGCTTGTAGCAAGAGTCACCATAAAAATGAAACAAACCAGCCAAAAGGAAAATAAGTTTGTGTCATTCAATCTCAGTGTGTTCCAGTGTCACACATATTTTGCTTTTTAGAAATGTACAAGTGTGTACAAGTTTGAGCCCTTTCTAGTAAAATGTCTGCAACAGAGAAGTCAGAGTGGTTGTGCTTCTCACAGCCCTGAGAACAGCATCAGAACCCACATTATTTCTGACTGTTTCAGAGTGCGCTCATATTTCAGGTGACAGAAACTGACTAATGCGGAGGGATTCAAGTCTCAGTGGCAACATCTTCGGATAGGCAAGTCTCAAATCAACCTAGTGGCATCTGCCTTTGGTTAGAGGTAGCCCTCACTTACTCAATAATACAGGTATGTGATTGTAAATGAAAATACGTTGCGTGCCTTAAAGTGATAATTTACATAGAAATATGTACATATTCAGATTGAATGAAAAATGATATATATCCAATTTCCAGAGTTTAGTTATCATTTAATTGGAACTGATTATGTGGTATGAGGCTTTTATTACCAACATATTAATGCAGATATTTATATTATTCAGATTCTCCCAAGAGCTTTATTTGGGACTCTTTATTGGAACCAATATTCTTCAAAGCCTAAAGGAAGGTTGACCCAGGGACCCAGAGGAAGTGAGTGTCCATTGACACTACATGCTGCCTTGAGAAATATAGCAGAGTTGCCGAGACATTTTCATCATTTGCCACTCACACTACACTCCTGACCTAGGTTATTTTCACTTTTACTTCATGTGGCTTCCAGGACAAACATGAACATGTTAAAATATATATCTACAAAAGAGAATATAGATGCCCTTAGCAGCTCAGGAGAGATAAGGTCAGTAAGAGATGAAAAAAGAGCCAATTGCTGGAAAATACATGCTTTCAAGTACCAACGTGTTATTTTCACTCATCCTCTTTCAACAGTTTATTATTTAAAAAAAACCTTCCACCTAACAATGCATTTCATTTAAAAATAGAAATAAAAACATTTTGTTAACACACACACAAAAAAAAAAAAACCTTCCATAGTTAGGGTAAATCTTAACCTGAGGTTTTAGTGCAGTCATCCTTATATTTTCAGGCCTTTTATAAATTAAAAATAAGAGAGAGTATAATAGACCCTCTGCCCAGAAAAAAAAATCACTTATACAGAAAATCTCACACCTAAGTTAAAGCACTTCAGTGCTGGAAACCCTCCATTGTCTTTCCCAAGTCTAGCTGGAACTCTAGATGCAGAAGTCCCACTTTTAAGTCACTCACTGTAACGTGTTGTGCTGGGTCTATTTGCAGAATGGGAACCATTGATCAGAATGCATTTAGTTTTGACTGCTTTCCCAATTATGAATTGTAATCACACAGGATGTAAACACAAGTTTAAGTGGCTGTAAAGCTGCTCCAATACTTGTCACACTATTAATTTAATAAACTAAATATTTAGCTGGAGTCTTCATAATTAGGCATCAACTAACTGAAGGATTCTTGCAAATGTCATTATTCTATATTTGGACCCATTTTTTTTTTTTCCAAAGGGAGAGAAAAAGAGACGAAGAGTGATGCCACTAATCTCTTGCCTTTAGGTGTTTATCACACCATGAAAGCCAAAACGATTACTAAGGGCTTCATGGGGTAGGCACGACTGGTAAATAGCAAAATGCTATTTCCTTGGAGAATGTTTTCTTGCCACGTTTCACGTGGGTAGAGGGAAAATCATACCCCTACAGGGGCGACCCCTCCTTCAGAGCGAAATACAAACAAACAAAGATGACATTATGTTCTTGCCTGTCTGGGGCAAAAAGAATCACCTATTCTTAACAGGACTTCAGGTGTGTGATTTTCTGCCATTTTCTTTCTTTGATTAGATTAGAATGACTTCCCCCGGTAAGAGCAAAGCTGTAATGTGGTACTCTCAGGGCAAGGTGGTTAGAGGATACACACCATGGTACACTGTGTCTTTAACATAACGACACATTCTCATCACACAGGAATTTCGGCGTCTATTCAGACAGATGTAGGAGGGGTAGTAATTATTTTTTTTCTCTCTTCCAGTCAGGTTCTTTTCCCCATAGATTTCATAGTTCACTAATTAAATAATAGTTAAAAGCGACACCTCTGAAAAAACGAGACTAGGTTAAGAAAATGATACTATTTTTACTTCCAATTCGTTGCAGTTTGCTCCAGCCAGCCTAGCTAAATCTTTAGTGTTAACATAATTAGGTCTTGCAGAATAATGGCCCATTTTACCAGCTATCATTTCAGGTTAATAAAAACATCACATAATTTTAAATGTTACTACGCCATTTTAATTCAATCGTCAATTAAAAAGAGCTCTTGGGTGATGGGAAAAGGCAGAGAGGGGATTCCAGCAATAGTTAAATGCTCAACTGTATTAATCTAAACAACACGCCCTAAAATCATTTAAGCCTTCTTGGTAGACATATTCCAGGACCTACTCTAAAAATGTATTAGGGGTAGAATTTTCCTGCCATAATAGATCTCAAATAACTGCATTTTTCAATATTAATATACAGTTTTCACAGATGTTATTTTCTCTTTTCTAGTTAAACGCAATAACATGATTTATACAAGGGATATGTCTGTTTCTTAGTTATTTGATTCTTCAGATGCAAAATGAAGATGATAATATGTGAGTCACACCTTACCAGGTGTTGTAAAGAATAAAAATTCTCCATGTTCCCAAGATTGTTGGTGAAACTTCAAAGTATGATAACTGGCATTCTTAACTCTTTGTGACACCATATTATGTTTATGTGCAGTTTACGCTGAGAATTTATTGGCAACTGTTTTAGGTAACTAAAGGAAAAAATTACTTTTAGTGTAAAAAAAGGGAAAACATAGTTAAAAGTAAAAAATTCTTCCATATGGAAATGGTCAGAACTGTCAGAATATTTATGCCAAGTGGACATTTGATATTTCTTGGAAAGAAAATTGAGTAGAATCTAGTCCTGATTTCCTGAGGCAAAGAAAGAAAATTTCACAACCACATATTTGGATCCACATTCTAGGGTTGCTCTTTACCTGTGTTTTTCATTCCTGTATGCCACTAAGGTGCCCTATTAGATTTTCTAAAAAAAAAAAAAAAAAATCCTAGAGTTTTACCTAGTTATTCAGGTCGTTCTAAGATGCAGCTTAGTTGCTGTCACCATTGTCATCTTTATTGGTAAAGACTGGGAATCAAAATGGTGGGTAAGAAATTCTAGCTCAGAAGCTGAAGCTCTAAATTGCATCAGATCATAAACAGATAGAATTCAATGCATAACAAATATATAGAACATGTAGTTCAAAGCTCCCACGTATTCTGTGTAACTCTCTGAGCAGATAAACTGTTAGATAGGTGTTTTATTTAGTATTTAACAACAGGTGAAGTGCAACAACCCATTTCCCGTATAACACAGAGCATCCCATCTCAGAATATGGAGTCCTTACATCCCAATAATACTGGACTATTGATGGCGGAGAGTGAAGATGATGGGACAAGAGATCTGATTTCAGGGTTTCCTCACAGCTGCCCCCAGCCCCCAGTCCATCCAAATGTTCTTATATTCAGTAAGGCCACAGGTTGGAGAAAAAGTGAAGTGGAGCATTTACTATAGGAATTGTTGAACTGTGACCGGTATGCCTTCTCCCAACCTGTACCTGGGTAAGTGATTTGACCCATTTAGTCATTTGACTCAAGGGCACCTCATGCAGTGTTCATCTCCAGGCAGACCCACCAGGCAGGGGCCAGGACAAAAGTACCAATGGAAGCCCATAGGCCACATGTCTAAATATTTAAAAGTTATACGTCAAGCTAACATAGTGTTAAATAACACTACGTTCCATTCTGCTGCTTTAACACAAATACTTTCATAACAACCGGAAACCCAGGTATAGGTTTAGACTCTTTTAGACTGCTCAGAGTTCTGTACTGGACCCTGGCCCTGAGGCAGCCCTACTCTCTCTCCCACCCCTTAGCCCCTTCTTTTCCATCCCTGAGCTCTGGGTTTCACTGCAAGGAGATTCTTCTCACTCGCGTGTGAATTCCCCAGCATATACTCCCAGGCCCAAGTCACTAATCTATCCATGCATATTCACCCTTTGCCACCTCTTGCACTCAAGGATGTGCACTCATTATGCTGCCTGCCTTCAGGAGTTTGGACCCCCAGAAGAGGCGTATACACCCTAAAAGTAGGTGGAGGACACCTGGGTAGGGAATTCTAGGTTCCTGGCTACTGAGACAAAATGGGAGGAGGGTCAGAATGGGCCCCACTAAGCAAGGGCCGCTCTTTTCTGGGACTAAAGTTCCCCCTCTACCCTGTGCACAGGCTCAGAAATGAATCAATCCCACATTGAGTCTAATTACTTTCCTATAAATACCAGCACTTTCTATATAGATGAAACTTGGGACAAAGATTTCTTTGAAGTTTTATGTTCATCAAAGGTGTTGATGGAAAAAGTTGTATTTGTACTTTGTGGTAAAGTTGATAGATTAACCAATCCTAAGGGCTAATCCAAGTAGAGACAAAGCAAGAATTAGGACCTTAAATATGTGAACAACTTAGTATCCACTTTTCACCCCAATCCTGTCCTTAGACGTAATATAGCAGATGGAACCAGCTTTGCAAGAATGCTAGAAAACAGTAGACGAATAAAATCTACTGGTTTGGGGTTTCACCAAAGTAATACACCCTTTAGAAGAATTTGAGAATCCAAATTAAAAAGAACATTTCATTTCCATTTGTTATATACCTAAAAGTGAATTTATTAAAAGCAGATCACATCACTTCAGGAAATTCAGAAAACTATATCTAAGTACACTGAATGCAAGATATTTCTCATCAATTTAGATTCTTATAGCTTCATAAAGATAAAATGCAGATGAATTGATTTAGATCAGGCCTTCACTAAATTTTAGAATTAGCTTTCGAATACCATGTATTGAAATGTGCAATCTGATTCCTGAGCATGGTGACAAAGCCATGAGTGGATAATGATAAAGTGCATCATTGCTGGAAATAACACAGTCTGCCTTTGGTTTGTGCTAATAAACTATAAGACAACTCCAATTTTAATACTAGAAATCCACCTCATTATAAGTAACCTCAAACTGTACGTTATCGGCATTTTCACGTGTAGTCTTTGGTGAGCCTGAAATATAATTTGCTGTTTATGCTTCTAATGTAAATCTCCAGTTTCTGGTTGGCCACTCCGGCACTAAGCCAGAGCTCTAATTTATTTCCATCTTTTCTTATTTCTTACATCAAAAGAGACTGTGGGTTTGAATAACAAACATTCAATCGACTTAGACGTGGGATGGCAGGCAGCACAGGCATTACCTGTTTACCTTTTATTGCCTTCTTTGAATTTGTTTTTCTGGGAACAAAACCAGTAAGACACGCTGTTCCTTCGTCTAGTTTTTACGGAGGATATTTATCAGAAGACTCCCCCAACCCCAACTGCAGCAAAGAGTGGCGGGAGGGTGAAGAATTCAGACTGGAAGTGGGCTTCCCACCTAACACCATCATAGGCTACTGCTCTACCAAGTCGTGTAGGACTTCACTGTCCTTCAGACTCTGGCTTGGGCTGTTAATTGTTTTTGATGCCAGAAGATGCTGCTTCTACCACATTTGTAACCTGTAGGACAACAGTGTGCTGGGAATGGAATACACACTGTTTTAGTCACTTTGAAACTTTGCAGTGCTTCTCCCCTCCTCTCCCCGCCTTGCTGTTTTGCACAGTAATTGGCCTAATAAAAGGCAGAAACAAGAATTTATTACACCTTGGGCAGTACTTAAAACAAAGTTTATTCTCAGGAACAGCAGTTATGGCTACTTGCTGCTGTATATTTTGATATTTCTGTAAATACTTAGTCTGAATATATTCAAAGTCAGATTGCTAATCACTCAATTTCCCTGCGACTTTCCTGGTTCCCCAGGTTGCCTCTTATGATACGCCATGTAAACACTGTAATTGGAAAGATACATAGATCAGCATCCCTAGAATCACATGATCACATCAATCTGTGAAAATAGCATGACTTAAAAATAAAAATCTCTTAGTACTCTGCCAACAGGCTTTGGCATAATCTTGGCAATCACTTAGATTTTTTTTTTTTTTTTTTTTGCTGTTATAATTTTTCCCAAGTGGAAATAGTCTCGTATTTTGCAGAAGTTGTCCGAGCTAGTGAACACCAATCCACCTTTCTGGGTACTAAATTCAACAGCTGAGTGTATTCAGTCCACATAGAAATCAGTAAAGTGAGTGTGAATCTGGCTGTTCCTTTCATCTTAAGAAATCGCAATACAAATTCCTGAAATCGTTTATGCAGGAATTTTTATTCTTTAAATTTTCCAGTGTTAAAGCAACAAGAAAACACTTAGAATGTCCTTTGGTGGAATCTTATTACACTTGTTATATATGTAAACTGATATTCTTTGATGCCAGCAAGTTCGTTGCCCTTACAGAGAAATCTCTGCACAAGGAAACAAAATAGAAGGAAAGAGGACAAAATAAAATGTCAGTCTTTGCTGATTCGAATTAGATACATTAACAGATTGTCTGGTAACACAAATTGGCAAGAATACAAAAAATCTACATATTACAGTATTTCAAGAAAAATAACTTCATTTGAATACAAAAGGATAGATACACTTTCTTTTTTTCCTACAGCCACTCTTGGACAGTGGATGTGTGCTCTCACTGGGTGGACCCAGTGCTGCTAAGATATACGGGGTACGACTGGCTTGAGCTTTTGAAGGGGGCTGTTACACATGTGCATTACTAACATCAGACAAAGAAATCTTTCAACCAACAAGGGTTACAGAGCAACGTTCACCAAAGCACAGGTTGGAAGGGGTTCAGGGACTGAAGCAGGCCAATATGGCAGCTTGTAACACACTTCCTTAGACCCACAATGCACTGCCAGTAAAGGATGCTTCAGTTTGGTTGGTTCACACACGGGGCCGAGTGGTGCGGGGGGCACACCACGTGCGAGTAGCAAATGTTTTTAGGTTGGTTGATTTGTTGTTGTTGTTGTTGTTTTGTCTTTCCTTTTGGGGGTCTGTCACAGCCTTTCCAATCGGCGATAAGCTCTGCAGCGGGCAATGTGATTTGCAGGGATAATATCAACAGCTGCCAACGCCTCTGGAGTCGGAAATTACCAGTCTTGACTCCGGTGTGCTGTCCACGGCTGTTATATATGGCTTAGCTCAGTTGGGCCTTCTTAGTTTGTACACTGTGTTTGAGTCGGGGGGTGTCTGAGGGTGGGTTTCCTATGTTAGTAGCGAATGCTGGGGCTGTGTTTGCTTCCCCACGGCCGGACCCGTCTGGTGGCTGGATGCGCCGCCTAGATCCCCAGGGGGCCGGCTGTCCCCAGCAGAGCGGCCAGCGGCAGCAGTAGCGCGGGGGAGCCGCGCGGGGGCGCGCCCTGGCCCGAGTCGGAGCCGCAGCTGCCCGCTTCCTCACAGCGCAGCTTCTCGCACAGGATGCCCGTGTACGCGGCGGGGCACAGGCAGCGCACGTTGTTGTGGCACGTCCCTCCGTTCTGGCAGTGCAGGAGCTCGTTGTCGCAGACATTCGCTGCAGAACGAGGGGGGGGGGGGGGGGGGCGGGGAGGAGAAGCAGAATCAATTTAAGTTCATCTGCTACATCATGTTTTCAGCTTTAAAAAAATCTCTATCGATCTTGTGCTCCCCCCTCCCCTCCGCAAACTAAGCACGTGACTCCAATTTCCAAACAAATGTAGTTTGCTGCCTTTGTTTTGATCATATTAATTCTTTTCATATAGATTTGTGCTGCAATCTTGGATATTATCATTGTCCATTTCAGGCTATCAAATACAAAGTAATGTGATACTCCTGGTTTGGCAGTATCTTCTCTTCATGGAACCGGGACCTGTTGTGACCTCCAGGGTGTTTCAAGGATAATGCCTGATACAAGAATGCAGAACTTTGAGGCCAGATGAATGGAATTAAAATGCAAAGCAGTATTGCTAAAATGACCAAGAACCTCTAAGGGGTGGGCCATTCTCCCTGCAGGTGATTCCAGGGCTGCATGCAGGAAGGGAGGAGGAGCCCACGGGCAAGCACGGGGCAGGGGGCAGGCAGCATGCTCCTGGGGAGGCAGCAGGCAGATCCGAAGAGAGAAAGCTTTTCACGGGAGGAATGTGAGGAAGAGCAGTCCCATTTGCCCCTAACAGCCTATTAGGATATTTATTGCCTTGTAAATATAGCAAGTAGAGTCCAAGGTTACCTTGATTTCCAGGAATAATAATAAATGCAATGGTGAAACCCTGATTATCAAAATTTCACTTTGTCCATCAATTTATAGAATCAGTTGCAATAAATCAAGCAAGCAATTCCAGATACTAAAATTCATTCACAGTCCCTGTCATGTAACTTGCATCTCTAATAATTTCTTATTCCTTCAAAAAACTAGTTATCCTCATTAATTCCATGTCTCCTATTATTTTAGATAATCAAGGTTTCACTGATTTAGCAGAATGATAAATAGAACACAGAGAAATTAAAACAACACCAAAGAGCAAAAGAGCCAAGAACACTTGCCAGCAACATATGCTGCTTAAGCGCTTAATATATAGAACCACTCTGGAAGGGGGGGGGGGGCAGGGCGCAGAGCAGAAAAAGTAGCTTCTTATAAATTATAACATTCTTCATTTTTTAAAAATGTCATAGTCAAATTTCCCCAGGGATACCACATGAATTAAACACACACACACACACACACACACACACACACACACACACACTTACTATTACTATCAAGTGTAAAGTATTTAAAAAACCCTCATCTCCCAAGTAATAATTCAATAGAGAATATTGCCTTGTCCATTAATTATGTTCAATAGTATGTCACCTTCAAAAGAAGCTTCTTAAACGCAAACATGCTAATGCTCTGTGTGCAAATTAGCTGAAAAAAGATGGTGGTGGATGCTCACAGAGTTAATAACAAAGTGCCCTAAACAGGGCCCTATTTTCCCACCTTCCACAACAATTCCTTGGCGACCTCTAATATAGTTGCATAATGGATTGGCATAATTTTCAAATGTACCCACATTTGCTATCTGTAAATGTTAGAAGTGACTATTAAGGCCTATAAATCCTTCAGGCTCAAAATATTGATATACAAGGTAGTGTTCCAGGGGTTCTAATGATTATGTAAGCTACCTCTCATTGGGTGGCTTAGAAACCATGAATATTAGACCCAAATTATAGTATTTTATGAGTCATGGTTTAAAATGTCAAGATCTGTAGCTTTGAGGCTAAGTGTACAAGGGTAGAGTGGTTAAATTCACGGCCAAAACTGACAAAAAGTCTCTTTTTTTGGTGGTTGTTAATTTGGAAAGCATACATAGGTTTTCAGGATTTTGTTTTGCTTACACTTTAGGAAATATCTGTTTAATTGGGGCAACATGGAATAAACAGATCCAAATAACTGTTTCCATTTAAAGTTAAAGATTCTCAGCATTTCTTGTTCCAGGCAGCAGATCACTGAATGGGATATTTCCTTTCATTTGGGCACTACACATAGGGAAATATTGTTTCCATCAATATCGATAATTGCTTGCCTTGAATAATTGAGAAGGAATCGATAGTTAATTAAATATCACTCCCCTTAAGAAAAAAAAAAAGCTATTTTTCTTCTTCTTGGACCTGAATGTAAATCAGTTGTTGAACAGAGGTTTCTTTTTTTCAAGAAGCTTGTGATTAAGTTAAAATTCAATAACTTTCCTACATTTAAGTAATCTACTACTTGATGTTGATGACTGTGAGAAATTTAATAAATATTCAAGGACCAGATGTAACCCAGGATTAATAATCACATCAGTTGGGGCAATATGTTTTCTGTAAGAGATAAGCAGAAAAAATGAAACCTGGAATATATTTAATTACTTTAGAATTCACTTTAAGACACATTACATTTGGTCTCTTGATTGTGCTATTCAACAAATACAGAACTTTACCATATGCACAGATCTCTCTGTTGGAATCATGTGCTAGAAGTACATCTAAACCTAACTACAAATCTTACCTGCTATTCATAAACTTATGCTCCATCTTCATGTCATTTTGAATCAAATTTGTGGTGCTTAATGAATAAACTAGGTGGTTAACAAATATCATTGAGCTCTTCTTCAGCATATGAAACCTTGTACTGACCACCATGAAAAAAATAAAAGAAATAGAAAGCATGATCTCTGCTCTTATAAGGTTCACATCTGGTTGGGAAGATAAAATATATACAAGAAATAATCTAATATTAATTTCATTAAAATGCTTTTATCATTTCCATCCAGCTCAATCAACATCTGCTGTGTGCCAGGTGCCCTGCTAGACTGTATGGCTGTAACTCTGCCTGCCCTAAAGGAGCTCACAGTTTTGCAGAAAACAAACAAATGAACATACACAGAAGTAATTATGATACAATATTAAAAAAAGAAACTATAAAGGAAGTATTTGCCAACTGATAGGGGAACTAAGATGCTGGTGTAAATAATTATTTGGGGGAAGATTAGAGAAGACTATAGAAAGGAGATTGTATTTGAACAATGACATGCATCAGGCAGATATTGGTAGAAAGAACATTATGGGTGGGGAAACTATATCCGTAAAGGCAAGAAGACGTGAAAATACATTGTGCTGGTTATTAACCATTTGTCTCTCAACTCTAAATCCACCTTTCCTTCTGTTGTTGAGGCTGAAACCCTGCAAGCTGTCTCCTGGTTTCTGCCAACAGGGCACACTAGAGGGAACAGAGGAGGTAGGAGGAAGGAAGCAGAGATTCCCCTTTTCCTGATTCATGGCTCTTCCTAAGAGTATTGCCCCAGCAATGGCCCTACATCCCAAAAGCAGCAGTTGGCTCTGGGGCTCAGCCTTTTCAGAACCAGTTTCAATCTCACCCTTAGAGGTTTCTGCACCAACCTGGCAGCATTCCTTCTCTAGAGGTTTGAGCCCCAGCTCCAAGGGGCCCCTGCCCAGCATTTCAGAGGTAATAGCAGCAGCCAGGACTTACCCCTCCTAAGAGGTACGGGTCCCACATCTGGGGGGTCTCTCCTCCAAACTGTTAGTTTCTTTTTTTTTTTAATCATTAATCAGTGGTTATTTATTGATAAATCAATTACAGAGAGAAGTGAGAGGATTATCCATGAGGTCTTTCGTTGTTGTTGTTGTTTGTTTTGTTTTTCTTTTTTAAATTTTATTTATTTTTATACAGCAGGTCCTTATTAGTTATGTATTTTATACATTTTAGTGTATATATGTCAATCCCAATCTCCCAATTCATCCCACTCCCCCCGCGCCCCCCCCCACTGCTTTCCCCCCTTGGTGTCCATATGCAAACTGTTAGTTTCTAATAACCCCATCCTCTTTCCTGTAATTCCTCAGCCCAAGAGGGATAACTGCTCCCTACTTACACAGTTACTATCTCTGTGTTATTTCAGTGTCCTCTTCTCATGTTTAAATTCTAAGGCACCTGTTTAACCATTCCCCTTAGTAAATTCTCTCTCTCTGTTGAAACACATAGTGTGGGTTCAGTTTTCTGACTGGAGCCTGAGAGACACATGGAAAATGTTGGTGAATGGTGAATGAGGAAGGAATGGCATGGCCTGGATCTGAAGGTTCTATGTAACATTCTACAGAGTTTAGATAATAGGCAGTGGGAAGCTGTCAAAGACCTATGGGCAGGGTGGTGATTTAAAGGGGGAGAAAAGGTGAGGCTAGACCTGAGAAAGGACAGGCTGGAGGCAAGGTGACCAGATACTTCAATAGAATGGGCTTGGTCTGGGTTAGAGCAATGGGGAGAAGGAAGAAGGAACAGATTTGGAGACAGGTTATTTGAAACAGGTAAGAGAGAGTCTGAGGTTCTTGTTTTTGGCATTTGGATGCATCATAATGCAATTTATTAAGAAAAGAAGATTGGAGGAAATGTTTGGTCAGGGAAGAAAATAAACTTTTTTTTGGACCTATTGACTTGGAAGGATCTGTAGGCTCTTCTGCAGGGGTCTTGTTATTAGTTGGAAAAACTAGTTAACAGTTCAGGAGGTAGTTCATCTTGGAGATGCAGATTTGGAGCAGGGGCGATGGTGGTCATTGTTACAAAAAGTGAAGAGAAAGGAATAGAAGACCTCATCCTACTAGAATACAGATTAAGTCAAAATGAAGACTGCAGCCAGAACCCTGAAGAATATCAGCATTTAAGCCATAGGCAGAGAAAGAAAGACCAGTAATGATGCTGAGAAAAAAAGATCTCAACAAAATGCAGTGATGAAATGAGGTTATAAAATTAATCATAGAAGTCTTCCTGCTGTGGTTCGCTGTATCTAGGAATAAATAGACGGGAAGAGTATGAGAGGAAGGGCACTTTGAGCTGGATAAAGGAAATATGCAAAATAAGCATTGCATGCTCTTGATAGAATCTGGCAGAAGGGATTTTAGAATAGAGAAAGGATTGGAGGAATTTGAGGAATTCACATTTAATACAGGTCTTTGGTTGTCAGTCTAAAGTAGTAGTTTTCAACAGTGGATGATTTTTGTCTTCCAGGGGACATTTGACAATGTCTGGAGATGTGTTTGGTTGTCACACCTCGGGGGAGGGCATGCTACTGGCATCTAGTGGGTAGAGATGCTACTGAATATCCTGCAATAAACAGGGCAGCCTCCTCCCCCGCCAAACAAAGAATTACTCCTCAATTAATGTTGGTGATAAAAGGTTGAAGGTCTGGATCAGGGTGTCAGCCACAGCAAAGAAGACGGGCAGTTGTCTTTATGTATATTGGGGAAAGGAGAATGACGATGCCTTGGTGACTTTAGATCAGAGAGAGTGAGTTTTCAGGTGCAGAACCATAGGAATTCAGACGAATGTAGTACTCAAAGCTGAAATATAAGAGCAGATTGTCTTCCTGGGGGAGTTAAATCAGAAGACTGGGATCTAAATGGTCTAAGACAGACCATTTAGTATTGCTCACAATTAAAGAGGAACCAGAGTCACCCTTGTCATGTAATTCATCCTACCTTGCTCTGATAGAAATAGTAAAATCAAAGCTTGAGGAAACTTCAAAAACTATCTAGACAAGTCCTAGACGAGGAAACCGAAAACAAGGGTAGCTCTAGATCTAGCATCCAGGTCTCCCAATTTACAGATTACTGCTCTTCACATAGAAGAGAACAGTCAGGAGAAGTGCAGTGAATGTGCTGCACAGTGTGAAATGCATTCTATGCTCCCCAAGATAACATAAGTAACTCCTCTGTAGATCCTCAGTAGACTTTCATTTGTATTGACCAACTGATCTGTTTTCATACCACACTGGGTGGAGGGCTTTGTTGATAACATTAAATTTCACATCTTCTAGAGTTCCAACACATTCTGGCAGAGCTCCAAATGCAAATCAGCTCATACATAAAGTACCAAAAATATCAAGGTCTAGCTTGGGAACGGCAAATATGTTGCATATGCTCTGATTTCCTCTTCCTCTATGTAGAAAACATAGCTACTTAATCAAGGCATTCTCTTGCACTAAACTTCAGAATTCCTTTCAACACAAGGTTTTGTAATAAGAACATTTTGTATTCTATTACAAGCTAATCACAAAAGGGATGTAGCCTATTAGCTGAAGTTATACATAATGGCCCATCTCTGGGAACCCTGCCTCCCAGGTAATGAGCGTTAAGCTAAAATACCTTTGTTTAGCTCACAGGAAACATCCTGACCAGGGCCACCTGTGAATGACTGCAGGGAGGAAGAAACTAACACATCCATTCCAGAGGCTGACCAGAACCAGGAAATATTTGACTTTACTCCCTCCCCTTTTAGAATAAAAGAAGCCGGAATTCTGACACAGGCAAGATGGTTCTTTGGGGCATGAGCCCACCATCTTTTCAGTTTGCTGGCTTTCTGAATAAAGTTGCTATTCCTTGCCCCAACAGCTCTTCTCCCGATTTATTGGCCTGTTGTGTAGCAAGCAGTACGAGCTTGGACTTGGTATCAGTTTCAGGCATTTACCACCAGTTGATAGAACTGGCATGAGGATAAACACGCATTTACAAAATCCTGACATTATCTCCATTTCATCTTGCATATCATTGCAGATTAAAAATCCAACTAGGGGGCTTCCCTGGTGGTGCAGTGGTTAAGAATCTGCCTGCCAATGCAGGGGACACAGGTTCGAGCCCTGGTCTGGGAGGATCCCACATGCCGCGGAGCGACTAGGCCCGTGAGCCACAATTACTGAGCCTGCGCGTCTGGAGCCTGTGCTCCTCAACAAGAGAGGCCGTGATAGTGAGAGGCCCGCGCACCGCGATGAAGAGTGGCCCCCGCTTGCCGCAACTGGAGAAAGCCCTCGCACAGAAACGAAGACCCAACACAGCCATAAAAAAAAAAAAAAAAAAAAAAAAAAAAAAAATCCAACTAGGGATTTCTACCCAATAAGCACTTTGCAGTTATCACTTCTTTATTTGGTGCCCTTCAGTGTGGATTTGCCTCAAACTGAAAACGCTGACCTTATTTTGTTAAGTATTTACATTAAGCATGTCCCGATTCTTTCTACATTGCTATTGACAAATTAACAATGTGCTATCTCAATAAATGGTGAAGGTTCATTTTTAAATCTCTTACACAAAACTTGATCTAGTATTGGATACAAATTGTTATTTGCTAGACACAATTCTTTTTATTATAATAAAATATAATCCTTAGATACAGAAAAAGCTAATACTACTTTGGTAATAGCTTGACTATATTCTAAAGGATCATTTTACTGTTGATAGAAATAAATTCATTATGGTGTGCCCAATATCACACCATATATCCTATAATCCTGTGATGTTTCAATATTAGGAATGCTTTCAAACCAAGATAATCTGTAGCCCTTGATAGATAAGGTTATAGTATCAATGTTAGACCCAAACAGAGTTATGTTGCAAAAAGATGAAGTGTGGAACCCTGATGGAAAGGCTGAAGTCAGCAAGGTGTTCTAATAGCTCTGATCATAGCTTCAGTAAGCAAGCCACCATAGTAGATAAATAAGCTCCCACAGTTGCTACAAGTTTATAAAAACACTAGGAATTTTCACAGTGAAAGAATAGGGACAAGTAGCATTTCTTCCTCCTTCTTTCACTTCTTTTTATTTTTATTTTTCTTCTAGCTTCGATAATGAGAGTCACAGGGATGTGGCTAAATCATTTGCTCCTTCAACTTGTTTTTTGTAAGTTTCTTGATTGTCATTCAGTTTTTCCTCTTCCTAAACTGCAAACTATTGTCAAAATGTGAATTATAAGACCTTGATTCCTTTTCCCTCTATTAGTCCTTTCTGGAAGTTATGGAAAAGCAGACCTAGAGAGGGAACCCAAATGTGCAAAGAGGGCAGCAGCCAGGACTTAGTATAGCTACTTGTTCTATTCTTCTTTTCTTTTATGACCTGAAGGGTCACTTATTCCCGTTATCGTCATGATGACCCATTACATTACCACAGGGAAGGTTTCTTTCTTCTGTTTGGGTCTTGTTCAAAGCTATACATTTAGGTTTGCCCTGTCAGTGAGCTGCTAGGCTTGAGCAATGCTGGGTCTGTATTTATAGACTTGAAAGTTTCTCTCTTTGGCTTTGTCTCCTGCACTTCAAGGAATTGAGGCAATGGGTTACCATGACAGCCTTCCTTGATGGCTGTATTAATAAAGTGACCTCTACCTTCACCACCTGAAACGAGCCTAGGATTGCTGAGGGAAAGATGTTCCAAATGTTCCCGTCCTTTTCAAAGAAACGTCAAAGAGCAAATAACCTCCACCAAACAGGCTAATAACAAAGGCATGTGTGCAACATTCAGTTCTGATTTAGACATTTGAGAGTCTGTGGCAGGGAGATGAAGAGCTGTGATTATGACCCATTTATTCAGCCTTGGCGGCTGTTTTACTAAGTTGTGAGATGTGAGAGGTAAAACTGAACCTACAGGTTAGCTCCTGGTATATAGAAGAAACTTTATAGACTGTTGTCTAATGGCCTTTTGGGGAATTCTAGGTACATTTTTCCTATCTTTTCTTAATTATGTCTGGCCATGATTGGGGATATGGCTTAGTGGTAAAAAACACTGATTAAGAGTCATAAAACCTGAGTTCTAGTTCTGACTAGTCATCATTTTGCTGTAAGGCCTTGGACATATCACGAAACCACTTAGTGACATCCATCCATTCATCCATCCATCCATCCATCTATCCATCATCCAATCAGGTACTGCTCTAGATGCTGGGCCCACAGTGTGAGCCAGACGGACCATGCAGCTGCTTCTGCAGAGCTCACATTCTAGTGACAGCTATAAAGTTAGAGAAAGAGTTTGAAGTAGGTGTTTCTAAAGTTCTCTCGAGCTCTGTGATTTGCATGAATATTTCTCATGGAAAGCCTATCACCTTAAAAGGCAAAGAGTGAGGAATTCTTCCTCTTTTTCATCAAATACATGATAACAGTTGGACTTCTCCAATATTATAGTCCTGGTGATGACTTAGGTGGCTGCTTGGCTTGACCGGTTTTGCCTGCTGGTGCCCCACTGAACAGAGATAGTTTTTCTCCTCACGAAAAGCATGAGGTGGTATGAAGAGAATTAGGTGAAGAACTTGTGATTCAAGTCTGGTCTCTGTGGTTAATGGGCTGGGTGAACTTGGGGAAATCGTTTAACCTCTTTGTGCCTCTCTTTCCTCACTTCTAAAGCGAGGATAATAACACTTGTCCTATACACCGACCTCACAGTTGTTGGGAGCTTCAAGAAGAATTATGTGGTGGTGCTTTAAAAAATATAAAACACAACTTAGGTATACTTTGTTAATGTTCAATGCCTTCCCAATCTCTCCTAATGCTAGAAGCTCAGAGTGGAAGAGCAGGGTGCTTATTTTTATATCTGCCAGAATAATGAATTAATCACTACGTATCTAATGCAAGGTACTTGAAGCGAAAAGGAAGTAAATTTCCTCGCTCAAAGACATCATCTGTATATGTCCTCTGTAGATATGAATCTTGAGACAGCATGGGGTCAAACAGGCAGTTATTGAATATTTGAATTCAATTGCTGTGTACTTGCAAGGTCAGATTGGACCAGCAGTGCCTGTTTTCTCAAAGGTGACTTGTATACTTGCATTCAATGAGCATTCTCCTGTACCAATCAGAGTACATAAGGTGTGTTTTCAGAATACCAGGGGTGTACTGCCCCTTGGCCAACCTTTAGCTTCTGCAATGGTAAAGCAGGGGATAGAGTATCTATCTACACTGAAACCTGGGAGCCATCAAGTGAAAACATCCTTGCTTTCCTGCTCTCAACCTACACTCCTGTCTGTGCCTGTATCCATCATGGGACAGTGATGCTGGTGGCATGATCCCCGTGTGACACCATCCAGCCTACTTTGTTTCAGTGTAATGAGGCCAAGGAGCAGAGCTAAAGGGGCTGCAGGGAACAATGTGGAGCTGTCAGCAGGTGGTCAGACATGTCTGGGTAATCTAGTACAGCAGGTTCTGACATTAGAGAGCAGCCATTCTATTCTTATTCATCTAATATCAAAGCACTGATTATGGGAGTGACACTTGCTCTTGTCCAATCAAAGGAAATGCGACTCAAAACATCATAAGAAAGCCATGTTCATTTGAAGGAGCCTATGCCTGCAGTATGCGGTAACCCAGCTAGCGTGAATGAGATAACAGGTGACTCGAATGCAGGAGCTAGAGGCACTGCCCAAACACCCCCCAATTTTTAGCTGTTGCAAACTGAAAAAAAACCTTTGCTGATGTTGAGAAATAATTAATTCGTTGAGAATCCCACAAGCCAAAGGCTGGGCACCTTTCCTAAAGCGATCTTTAATGATGTATTGAAATCCTATTTAGGTCAACACCTTCAGACACAGACGCAGGCAAGGTGCTCATAAAAACGGTGCTGAGAAATCACAGAGTTTCTCATCTGGTATCAGAAAATGCACTTGTCTAGTTTAATAAAAAGGTGCAACCTCTACTCTTTTGCCCAAGGCGAAAGACGGCGTTCATTGGGAGGCGTAGTCACACACGATGGTAACATACATCAGGGTATAAACCATCATTTCAAAGTACACGCCATTATGTCAGAAGAGAAAGCAGTACAAATATTTATCTAGTGTGATCCCCATAAGTACAACATATACCTCGCCATGTACCTTTTGTAACATAAACTTTAGAGAAAGTACTGGGACAGATTCTAACGAAATGTGACCAGTGTTCATCTCTGGCTGGTAGGCGTGCAAGTGATTTCAGTAACTTAAATTTTCATCTTTATACTTTTTACTCTTTCCAAATTGCCTGGAATAAATGTATAGTCCTTTGAAAATATTAAAAATGTTAATAAAAAGAATTTTACTTGAGAAAATAAAAGTATCTTTTACTGAGATGATAAAGGTAATTTCAATAAATGAATCATGTGACCACATTTTGCCACATTTCAGTATTTGTTATTAATATATATTTCTAGTCAAACTACCAATTATCTTAAATGTCTACAAAAACTATCTCAGGAAAGGCATAATCCTATACTCATACACAATCCTATACTCATACACAATCCTATACTCATACACAATCCGATACTCATACACAATTCTACACTCATACACAATCCTATACTCATACACAATCCTATACTCATACACAATCCGATACTCATACACAATTCTACACTCATACACAATCCTATACTCATACACAATCCTATACTCATAAGAGAAACTTAGACACAAGGATTCCTTGCCTTGCAGAACACTGCACAGCCTCAGGTGTGAATGGAACCAGTAGGGTCTCCTGAGCTAAAGCGATCTGTAGCCCAAGGGCCATCTCATTGTGAACTAGTGCAAACTGATGCAAAATGAGGGGACATTTTTATATTTGAAGATCAAGCCATAGTGAGGACTGTAATTGAATTTCCCACCACCTTTCCAGTAGAGGGGCTCATAGTCAGATTTAACCTAAAGAAAGCGTATTTCATACTACTTGAGTCTGTGGGAGACTCGTACCTGCTACACTTGTACATGTCTGCACTATATCTGTGACCTGTTCATTGTGGCTGTATCATGAATATTCAGCCCTGTCCCTGGCACAAATAGATGCCCGATAAATATTTATTAAGCAAGTAAATAAAATTCATCCTTTGTTCTCTGCCTCCTTCTGAGTGGTGGATACAAATCTATTACTAGTAGACTGATATCAATACAAGTGGATATACAGCTCATAGGTTGGAGAGCAGGAAGTAGAAGGAACTTTTCCTTGGTGGCCTCCTTTCAGTTTCCGTGGAGTGGGAGGTAAGGCTTCTGCTGAGCATGAGAGGCAGAGTTAAGCTGGGGTTAACTCATGCTCTGGAGTTAAGGGAAGGGATAGATATTTGGCGGGGAATGGGAGGAAGCTATCTAGGGGCACACCGAAAAATCGCTGGTCAGCTTTGACATTGCAGCTCAGCTTGTATGTCATGATTTGTCAGGGCTTCTCATAAGTGATTCCATAATGAAGAATATTAGCTAGAAGAGAATGGTGATTTGTTTGGGGTTTCTTCCTTTAATGATACAATATATGCTTTGGGAAGGGATGGAGGGAGGGGAAGAAGCAAGGGTAGGCAGATGAGTTAAAAGATCAGAAGCATTCCCTTCATGTTTCATTAGTCACAACGTATTACCTCTCATAATCTTGGCATTGTGGGTAATATGAAGGTAAAGAAACGTGGCCCTGAAGGAACTTAGTGACATGTTTCTTTTAATTGGAACGTGACTAGTTAAATTTGGAAAACAGGCTAAAGGAAAGTGCAGCTGGAGCTGTTCTTTGTGGCACTGGGGTGGAGGTGAGAGATCATCATGGCACTTAGAAGAATGCAAGAAAAAGGACTTGGTGTTCTTTAAGAATTGTAAAAGACAATCCACACAGCCCCATTCAATGCTGAAGACAGATCTGTAAAACAGTTCACATTCTGAGTAGGAGGAAGAGCCATACTACAGGCCTTTGATATTCGGCATTAAGATATTCAAGTATCTGTGGCTGAAAGGAGATAATTGTGTCATTAATTCACATGTGCGAGTTTTTTTTTTTTTTTTTGGAGACAGAATTTCAATGCCTTTGAGCACTTTGTAAAGCTAAAATATAATTTGGGGTTCCTGTTTGTTGAGCTATAGCCAAATGTCTCCTTAGAGACTTAATTTTTCCTATATATACATGGCAGGAGTGTTCTAAATACGGTCTAAGCCCTCTTAGGATTTTTAAACAGCAGGGATATTTAAGTGTGAAAAATAGCTACTGAAATCACACAGCAGTAAATTTCTTAATGATTTTTTTTCCCCTGGGAATCACTGTAATTCACTCTTGCCGTCTGTGGCCTTGCTGTCACCATAACCACCTCCTGACAATGTCAAACCAAGTCTTGGGAGGTGATTTTATAATGTCAGGATGAAACAAAGCCATTTCCCTGTTAATGCCAATGTCAAGGCAAAATGAATTGGTGTCAATAAATTCAAGGTGAGGAAAAAAACATTCTGGAATCAAGAGAATGTGCAAAATGATGACGAGTCATTTAGGGATGCCGGGATCCAAACAAAATGACTGCTAATTTTCAAAAATGTACTTGTTACTGCACTGGGGACCAGACATTTAAGTAATCTAAAATACATTAGTGGGGTTAGGAAAGGACAAAGGGGTTACAACTATAGACAAGTCATAAGCATACCTTTTCAATAAAGTCACAATGCACCATTGCAACTCACATTGTCTTTCCCCAACTCCTGAGACACTCAAAATTTGAACTGCAAAGTTTAGTACTTAATTGTTTACTGTGGTGTTGTCCAGAAGTCTGGGTTCGAATACTGACATCACCACTCGTGGCTCTCCAATCTGAATTTCTGCGCCTCTGTTTCTTTATCTGTAACAGAGGCCATTTCACAGGGCTGTTGTGAGCATGAGAGATCATTCAACTCAATGATTATTATGAAGTGCTTTTTTAAGTGCCAGGCACTGCTCAAAGCCCTAAAATAAAAAGACAGAATGGAAGAGCCACAGAAATAGTGTTTATTTTTATAGCTTCATGTATTTACGTCTCATTAGATAATGTAACTTCACAAAGTGGATGCTCTTGTGTCTTTTAGTTCATTTTCATCATTAATAATTTCAGCTTCTTTGGTGCTTAAATGCTCTTTGATTTGAAAAATATCATCTTTCACTCCTATAGTCCCTTGCATGAAAAAACAACGGCAATTTATTTAGTTTTCTTTAATGAAGAGGAAAACAGACAAAGGTCCTTATTAAAGAAAGTGTTTAAAAAAGACAGGGATGTTAGACTAGCTCAGGAGTAACATGACGTAATTCTACGCAACATAACTTTTACTAAAACTAAACTTCAAACATGAGGCATTAGAAAGAGGTACTCAGAGTCCTTTCTCAACATTCAAAGGAATCCTTTCATAATTGGTTAAGAAAATGGTATAGGGGTGAGAATAAACCTATACAGTAGATGACCTAAAAAGGAGGGAATGAAGTCATTGCAAGTATGTAGAAGGGTGTTTTAAGGCTTTCCCTAAGAAGAGCAAGGCTGTTGTATCTCAGGAGAGAGGAGAGCTAGTTAGACGGAAGTCAAGAGGCTAGCAAGCAATGTGTGGGAGCTTTCAGATCCAACGGCAGAAAAAAAAATTATAAATTGGTTTGGATACAACTGGGAGGCTGTGAACATTATTTAAAACAGTGAAAAGATGTTAGCGCTTCTCTTTGAAGCAGACTAAGGCATAGCAAGGTTAGATGAAGCAGGGATGAATAAGATTTGGGTGGGCTGGTTAAAGATAAATCATATGATGTGCTTTGAAAATATCTTGTTCTAACACATTTCACTTTCTTCGACATCTCTAATTCTTATCTTTGAATATATATAATCTTTATATTAATAAGGAGTTATCATAAAATATAAGCTCTGTGAAGATAAAGATTTTGACTGTGTTGTTCCCAGTTGTATGTGCAAGCCTTGAAGAGTGCCTAGTATCCAATATCCAATGAGTATGAGTATTTTTGAGTGAATGAACAAGTGAATTTTATTTAAAAAATTCACATATTCCGTATCCATTGCTTCATTTCTTCTTCTAGAATACTTTCCCATGGTGTTTACTCTCTATCGCCTAAATCAAAGGGATTTATTTACTTATAGCACTTCTATTGCACAGAAGTGCTACAGCCAGATTTAGTTCTCTCTCACAGCCTTCAATGGTTGCTAAATGGATAATTCTGAAGTCAGAATCCTCCACCATGTGGGGACATCAGAATCTCCCCACTGTCTGCTTTCATTCCCCAGTATGAACTTGCTACTCCTGGCTAACCTATTCACTATCTTAAACACACACACACATACACACACAAAATTAAAATAAATTATAAATAAGAGGCTAGACACTTTTACATGTCATCTTGGAGAATATTTCCACTAACCTGGCAGGATAGGTATTTATTATTATTATTATTACCATTTCCATTTTATAGGAAACCTGTGGATCTTATCCAAGCCCCACCAGTGATTGAGCACAGCAGCAGGACCAGAACTTAAACTACTCTGACTCCAAAGCACTGTCTGTCCCTGATGCCTTCCTGTTCCTCGACTGCTGTATCCTGGCCTCTGAGTTGGTGCCTCTACTCCTGGCCTCTCCTTCCCTAAACTCCCCACGTATTTTTGAATGTCTAACTCATGGACAACACCCATGGCTTCTCTGACTCTTCCAGCCTTCAGACATCAGTTCTGCCTTTCAAACCTTATGGCAGATGATCTGGATCTAGATCTGGACATAGATATAAAGGTAAATATAATTTGGATGGCCTGGATTTAAATCTTGGTTCCACCAAACACCAGCTGGGTGAGCCCATGCAAATCACTCGACCTACCTTTGCTTCACTTATAAAATGGAGATAACCTCATAGGACTGTTATGTTGATTACATAAATTAATTAAGACATATAAGGCAATTGCAACAATGCGTGACATAAAGTCCCTCAGTAAATGTTAAGTTTTATTTGACTCTTCAAAACCTACAACAAACACTCCTTTTTCATGTGTATTTCTTATCTCCTCAACTAAAGCATAAGCAATGTGAGGGCAGGGCTCTTGTTGTCTTGTGCCTCGTTTCATTGTCTGCACTGAGCAACGTGGTGCTTTGTGCAGAGCAGGTGGGCAATCTATAAACATTACTTCCTGAGGGTAACAGACCTCACTTTGTGCACTTGGCCATCTTTTATCTTTGTATTCTAAGCATCTATGCTATTTTCTGGTACATAAGAGGAAATTCTTCATGATGTTTCTTCTAGCGATTTCTGCATTCCTAAGATCATGTAAGAGTTAAATCGGTCCTGAGAATAGAACTGAAACAAATCTGAGTTTCATTACTAACTCCAAGTAGTGGCTTCAGAAAAGTCCCTTAGCTTAGCTTTTAATACCTTTTGTTTCTGTTCCTTTTGTCATGGAGCGAAGGAGAGCAGCTGGGAAAGAGGGGCAAGGAGGACAGGGAAGGAGGGAAATCATGGAGTTGGGTCGATTGGGAGAGAAATACCCATAGAAACCTACCTGGAGATGGGGCGCCAAGTGGGGCTGTCTCCAGCTCTGTTTGTTTTGGAGCTATGGATCACATTTGAAGTTTAAAACCTTCAAGATCTTAAGCTGAACTGTTTCTTGGATTTAGCTCCTATCCAGGCTATTTCACTCCAAGAATCAGAAGGATGAATGACTCCCATGTGCTCCCCATAAAAGAGCACAGAAGGGTGAACAGGCCACCCCACAAATTCACATTCAGACTTGTCCTGAGGCCAAAGCTAAGACCTTGATTCAAACGAAAACGTTTCTTGTCACTGGCTGTGCTGCTTGGTATGCTGTGTGATCCCACATGGATCGTCTTATCTGGTTTTATCTTCTAGCATTCTAATTGTTTTGTTCCATGTAGGCCTCTGGTTAATCTAAAGTTCTATGCTCTCATTCACCCCTCTTTCCCTGGACTCCTGCTACCTATCACTAATGCATTAGACCTTTTATCTGTGCCCAGTCACTCATTTCTGTGCAGTGCTTGCTTTTTACACCAGGTGTCCCTAACTAGTCAGATCTTTTGAATATCACTCTAGCCTATTAAGGTCTGTTTCAGATACATCTCCAACCTGTTCAACCAGGCAATTCCTTTGTGCCAATGATGTTGCTGGTTATACATTTTTATGCCTCTTAAATCAACCTACAATGTTTAAATGCTCTAGTCAAAAGGCTAGCCTATGTCTGGCCCAGCTTTGTCAAGACAAAGCAGGCCAGTTTATTCACAGACTGCAAAGAAAGAAAAGATTCACAGAGGTAGGGGTGGGCAACGAGGTTTTTAGAGTGTGGAAGGATTATGTCTCTGCTTATGTTAAGTAGAAGAGAAGAAATATAATTCACAGGATGTTAAGTTGAAGGTAAGTTAAGTTGCTTTAAACTTGAATACTGAAGCCATTAACCTGCTGCCACTCATTGCTTTCATATTTCCAAAATAATGATCAGAAGCTTCTTTTTTATAGTCTAAGAAGGAAGTATCTAATTTCAAAATAACCTTAAATCTCCCAAATCCATCAAAATGGAAATGTATCTAAAAATGATACATTGCATTTTTACTGTATTGTGGGCATTTGGCAATTTTTAGGTTACTGATGACGTGAAGAATAAATAAGTCCTACGATTTGGAAGTGACTCCTAAGGACATAACCAGGCTCTTGTATAGACGATGTAGCAAACTGCTTGAAAAAAAATCTCTCAAAACACAAGTAGATTTTAGTTCTTGAAAATTTTCTGATGAAACTCTTAGACTTCTTTTGATAGAATGCTTAACTGCCTAAAAATGTTTTAATTAATATTATGGATTATTCATTTACTGTTTTAAATTCATCCATTTTTCTGAGAACAAGTTTAAAAAAAAGAAACAAAGGTACAATGAACTGAGATTGCGAATTATTTTTCCTAGCATTACATAACAATGTGATGAAAGTTTATGGCAAAATTCAGTCAGGGAAGAAGAATGATGCCAAAATCGAGGTAAATGAATTGGTATGACCAAGTTATAAATGACAAGTGATAGATTTGTTTTTGAAATGTTTAATATCAATAGATCCTTAACTATACTGCCAGAGCAATCTTATGAGAATAATGGGAAAAGATCGAATGACCAACATGAAAAAAGTAAAGGATTTGCAGTGATTTCCAACCGTCATCAGTTTATTTCCTAAGAAGCACGTAGTGAATTCATGTTGATGATGGGTACTTGCCTAATGACATCAAAATGTATTATCAATCCATGCTAACTAGACCAGGAATCAGCTGGAACATTCTTTTTTTTTTTTTATTTTTTTTAATAAATTTATTTATTTAGGTATTATTTTTGGCTGTGTTGGGTCTTCGTTTCTGTGCGCGGGCTTTCTCTAGTTGCGGCAAGCGGGGGACACTCTTCATCGCCGTGCACGGGCCTCTCACTATCGTGGCCTCTCTTGTTGCAGAGCACAGGCTCCAGACGCGCAGGCTCAGTAGTTGTGGCTCACGGGCTCAGTTGCTCCGCGGCATGTGAGATCTTCCCAGACCAGGGCTCGAACCCGCGTCCCCTGCATTGGCAGGCAGACTCTCAACCACTGCGCCACCAGGGAAGCCCTGGGAACATTCTTGAATAGAAACCAGTCAAGGCACACATGAAGACTTGAGCTGGCAGTGGGAAAGCAAGGGAGAACCTCATTTCCTGGCTTGTCTGATGATGAAGCTAAGAGAACTGGAATTAGCCTGGTATGGTTGGTCTCTCACCTACTCTTTATAAGAAATAGCAAAGGCTGTGAAGTCATGCAGAGGTGGATCAAATCTTGGGTCCTTGTGTCACTAGTTATAGGGTTCCATCAGGGCAAGTAACCACCCTGAACCTCAGCTTCCACATCGGTGAAACAAGCAGAACATGGTAGAATACTTTTGAAGATGAAAATAGATACTGCGTATAAAAAGCCTACCAATAAATGGTAACTATTTGGATTATAGAGAGGTTTAAATGAGGTATGATTGTTTATGAATCATCTGGCAAGTAACAAGAGCTTCTTAAATGTTAGGGTTAATTCCTCTTCTTTTTATAAGAGATTAAAAAAAAATTCTCTACACTATCCTACTTCCTGTTTGGTAACTAAAAAGAAAAGTCTCTATTGATAGGTCAGTATATGTGTCACTTTTTGGGGGGAGGGGTTTCAGTTAAACCAAACTAATAATAACAGAAGCTAACATTTATTCATTAAGCACTTAGTTTGTACCAGGCATTGTTCTAAGTACTTTCCATGCATTGATTTATTTAAGCCTCTTAACAATTTTATAAGGTAGGTACTCTCATTTCAACAGTTTTACTGTTGAAAAAGAAGCCAAGACTCAGGGAAGGTAGATAACCTAAGGTCACACAAGTTGTAGGTGCCAAAACCTGGGATCTCACCTAGTCCTGTGGCCTTAATCCCTTCATTATTCTGTCTGATTGCTATGCTCTCCACCCGTATGCTGAAATGTTGTGAAGACTACTACTTTTTGTCCGTTTCCTTCTCTACCAAAGAGAATCAAATACTAATCAATTATAAGGCATCCATGTGGTAAGGGCAATAGAAAACAGAAAAAGCACATCTCTGTTGCAGATGCCTCAAAATTTAGATTTAATACTGAGTTTCTCAGCAAAGGCAGACGCAGACTATAATAGGTCCTTAATCCACCCATTTTTCTTACCTACTTTGCTCCCAACCTAGTCCAAGCCACTAACACCTCTCACCTGGACTACTGTAGTCTTGTTAGTCCCATTCTTACCCTCCCTCCCTTGCCCCTTCTACAATCCATTGTCCACACAGTAGCCAGAATTATTATTTTTAAATTTAAACCCCCATATCATGCCACTCTCCTGCTTAACTTCCACTGCACTTAGAATAAATGCACACCTCTTGTCCTAGCCATCAGGGACCTGTGATCTGGTGCATATCCATCTCCTTCTTTTACCTCATCTCACGCCACCTCCCTGTCACTCACTGTGTCCCAGTCACACTTGCTTCTTTCCATTTTCTGAACTGGCCAAGCTCCTTTCTGCCTTCCGGGGTTTTTCAGGAGGTGTTTCCTCTGCCTGGAATACCCTTCCTCCACAACTTTCCATGGTGGGCTCTTGCTTGATACTCAGGTCTCAGCCAAAGTGTTAACTTCTCAGAAAAGCATGGGCTGACTGCCAGTCTCAAGTGGTGTCCGCCTGCCCACTGTTT
Source organism: Balaenoptera musculus (assembly GCF_009873245.2). NCBI lineage: Eukaryota > Metazoa > Chordata > Mammalia > Artiodactyla > Balaenopteridae > Balaenoptera > Balaenoptera musculus. Next base: position 94,415,870 of record NC_045785.1, on the reverse strand, counting down.
ATTCCTTTCCTTGTCTCCCATCTGCCTCCCACCAGCTCATGGGCTCTTGAGAGCAGGGTCTATGTTTGTCTTCTTACCACCATATTCTCACCCAGAGAATGTGCCACCCAGAACAGCGCCTGGCACAGAATTCATGCTCAATACACGTTTATTAAATAAACTGAAGCCTTCTATGGCTTGTTTCACCCAGCATCCTTCCTTTATGGGCCTAAAAATAGGGCAGGGATAATGGATTGTGTGGAAGCTTTCCTGGCTGGGATGGATTTTAATTGCTTTTCTACCCCAGGATTAGATAAACTCTTCTGACCTTCCGGGCTTTAAGCCGTGACGATAACTCGAGAATACAATTAGCACCCCCGTGCATTGGCTGCCAGACCCTTAGAGTTAAATATCACGGGACGTGTCACAGCAGTGTTGTTTCATGCAGACTTGCTCCAGGGGAATATTATGCACTTGGCAATCCAGCAGAAAATTCCCCTCAGAGAAAGAATCGTTGCTCATGATGGATGGACAGTTTCCAGCATCGGTTTCCACAGCTAGGTTACCCCCTAATTTTTAGTTTGGTATAAAAGTGAAAGCTGAAGGATGTACTGCTGTCAAAAAAAGGAACCTATCAAATAATTACAACTATTATTTCAACAGAACTGCCTTTTTCCCTGGCAGTACAGCTAAGATGCTAGGAATATAAATATTCATAAGAAGTCAATGTTAAACCATGGGCCATAGAAGAAATAATTTCATATCACAAACAGGAACTATTGGATTTCTCTGTGAGATTTAATTGCCAGAGTTTTTCCAAATTCTAAATATTTGTCCTGCCTGATAAAATATTATCAGCTCACCTCTTTCTGAGTGAAAGAGCAGAGGAATGATGTCATGGCAAAAGAGGCCAATAATGGCCTGAGAGTGCGCTCCTGGTGAATTGTCAGCATGGAACTGTGCAGGGGCACCGCTTAGTCGTGTAGCACTAGGCATGACGTGAGTGTGGTGATGAGAACCAGGACCAGCCATCTGCACCTCTGAGGAGGGTCTCAGCCTGCACACTCATTGTGCTGAGAAGTGTTTTGAGCAGAGCAAACTGTTTTCTACTCTCAATGTTCGAAAGAAACGGAAAAGAACAAAGACAGAAATCAGACAAGAGGATCCACCGTTGTACTTTAACTCATCAATTCATTTGCACTCCCTCAGTGCTCATCTGGCTATTGGGGAAGGAGGGATACTGATTTGTAATTTAAAATCGCCCACTGGTAAATCCACAAGCAAATAATTTGCTCTGGGAGTACCTGGGGTGCTACGTCTGAAAACGCTGCTGTGGGCGCGTCTCTTCAACATTCCAAAACCGTGTGTTGGAACAGCTCCTTTGTGCCAGATTCTAGGTTAAAGAACTTCCTTTGGAAGGTGTTTTAACAAACTCTCCCTGCTGGTTTCCCTGCTAGCATCACTGCATAATGGGTTTTGTCAGGAGAAACTGTGGGGATGCTAAGCTTACCCCTACCTGTAAGGAATCATTATCTTTACTGTGAATAATTTCAAAATGACTTGACTGAATAGAAATAACCTCAATGGAAAATACAGTTTTTTTTCTCTTGGCGACTTACTTCCTACTCCTGCTCTCTCCGCCCCCTTCCTTTCCTTTCCTTAATGTAGGCTGACATCTATATATACTGGCAAGGGCATTTTCAAAGACCCTCTAACAGCAATGAATGCAGAGAATGGGATCTTCAGAAAGTATGTATTCTATTTTGAGGCTGAATGAATAGCATAACCTGAAGCTAGTGGCCTCTGTGTTAGGAAAACAAGACATAACACCACAGAACCTGGGTTTTACATAGAATATAGGAATAAAGTTATCCTAGGTTTAAGACTCCAGACTAAATTAATGCAATTTCTTTCTCTGTCTTCTTGAACGATATGTTTAGAAGTCCTTCAAAGTTGCCAAAGCAAAAAGCAATGAAACTGCTCTAACTTTTTTCCCTTTGATACACTTTAGGTAATAATAGTGTGAACTGATGCTATATAATAATCCAATAATACATTTTTCAGAGGTAAAGAGTTTAATAAAAAGAAATAAAATTAAAAATATGCATTGAAAATGATTTTAAAACAGCATTCATCCAACTTTCCAAACTATTTTGATGCTTTCTGAGATTGTAGGAAGTAGGACAAAATTAGGCAAAAATTAGATTATATTTCTTACTGGGGGAATAACACTTCCAACTCAAAAACAAAGTTTATATTCAACAAATGGGATTCCATTTATAGGTGAACTACAGTAATTGGAATGATAAATTTGGCCTACCAGGTTTTGGCATGCAAAAATATTATGCAAAGATCCATCATATGGAAAACGGTAACAATAGGTATGGTAATGGTAAGACATTACATATTTTTTTCTTTCCCCTGAGTTGTTCGGCTTCAAAAGGCCATCAGGCGATTTTTTGGTAACTGTTTCATGAGGACCATTAATGTGTGAATTAACTGAATTTGCAGGTCTTTAAAAAGGAAGCTGTGGACACTGCTCACTTCTGCCCATGTCACAAATGATACCTATTTTTTAGTTTTAAGCCAGATGGTCAATGAAGGCAGTGACCTCAGTAACGGACAATGTAATCAGATACTTTATTTTCACTACAATTGAAACTTCATTGAAAACAATTTTGTCTCAGTTTATTTATCGTGAAAAGTGCTTTTCACCTTTTGAACTCTAAGACTACTGGGCTGAATATAATGGCTAGAGATCTCCTTTAATTGTCTCTAACGACTTCAGAGTAGGCTGAAGTTAAATTTAAAATGATATAGAGTTCTTTTGCTTCCCCAGATTGACAGTTCCTAATTTTAGAAGATTGCCAACGGAGCGGTATCATGGTGGAACTAATGTGTCATCCGCGTTAATCTGACTAACAGATTGAAAGGGGATTTTGAACTAGCTTTTGATTGTACTGTGTGTTTTAATAGTTGACATTAGACATATGGTGAATAACATTCCCAAACTTTCAGATGAGAACACGTCGGAATTGAATTTATCTGCACTTGGGCTATTAGAGCAAATTTTAGATCAACTTTTCATGGGAAACAGAGCCTTTCCCTTTAATATAATGAATAAAGACATACAATCCGGAGGATGGGTCCATTTTCTAATATCACTAACTAAGGAGTCTGGGATATATAAATGAAAAAAAAGTCTTCAGAAAAACTTCCTCACGCTACTCATTACACAAAAAGCCAAGAAATTAATGTTCTTAGATATTATGGCAAAGTATTAGATTCATAATTTTCTAGTACTTTAGGAGGTGAACACATCCTCACACTATGAACTCATGTCTACTGATATTAATAATTTATTCTGGTGCTTATGTAGCATTCAAACTGTAATATTTATAAAAGAATGTTGCAATTTTCTTGTTACAAAAAATCTTAATAAAAAATAAATTATCATTAGATAAACCCTCAAACAAAATATCTATTTAACTCTTAGAACATTACATGACTATCTGATAGACACATGCGTGTTATACTTAAGCACAATATTAAATAATACTCTCAAATTCTCTGTTAGTTGAGTGTAACACATTCATTGTAACTATGTTGGATGAGTGCTAGTATCTATGTATATCTTCAGCACTGAGCAGAGTGCCATGCACATGGGTACATGTGGAAGGTGAAAATGGAATTCAAACCCATTGCTTCCAGACTTTTCCAAATATGTATTGCTCTTTGTAGTTAAAGCATTGGATTGGGAATTTGGTACCAAAATGCCCAGAAATTCATACTGGAATATAAGTCAAACGATAGGTGCATGTATGGTGTTTCCTTCCAACATGGGTATGTTGCCAGCTGGCCTTTATTTCTCCTAACAAATGTTTTTCTTTTTCTTTTTCTTTTTTTTTTACACAAATGTTTTTCTAATGAAGGAAAACAGACTGGAACAATTCTATGTGTACACATCTAATTTACATGCGAATTCCTACCGAAACAACTTAGAGGCTGAGACATTCGAGAAAGTACTTATCCTCTCTGAGATTCTCTTTCTTCATCTGTAAAATGGGCATGATAATACTTACTTCAAAGAATTGTTGTCAGGACTAAATCAGATGACCCAAATAATAAATAATGTGTGTTTGTGTGTGTGTGTGTGTGTGTGTGGTGGGGAGAATGAAGGTTGTCAGGGGATGTGGGCTTCCAGTTACAAGACAGATAGGTTATGGGCATTAATGTATAGCATGTGACTATGGTTAACAATACTGTGTTATATATTTGAAAGTGGCTGGGAGAGAAGTGGATCTTGAGATTTCTCATCACAAGAAAAAATGTGTTAACTGTGTGAGGTTACGGATGTTAACTAGACTTACTGTGGTAATCATTTTGTAGCATATACGTATATAAAATCATTGTGTAGTACACCTTGGACAAATACGTTGTGTGTCAATTATATCTCAATAAAACTGTGGGAAAAAGTTTTAAAAAAAAAGCAATACAAAAAGGATGGTGCTAGCCACACAAGTCTGAGGCTTGAGGTTTATATTTTCTTCAAATAATACAACTTAGATGTGCCTGTAATTAGATTCATAATGAAACAAAAAGGGAGCCATTTCCTAAATGTGTGGATGGTGCTGTATGTAGAATTTGTGCAGAATAATCACTGATTCATTTCTACGTTGAGTTACATGACACATCATACTCCAAATGTGTAATTCCATGGGCCTAAAGACCTAGCATTCCAGTATGGTCTTATGGAGATTGGTTTCATGGTGGTCTGATAGCTAATGGTATATCAAAACACACATGTCATCCAACTGGGGATTAAAGTCTTACATCATGTTATGTAAGCAACAGTATTGCAATGTGTAGCCAGACAGAGGTATTTGTTGACCAACATAAAAACAAAATGGAACCTCTAGCCCTGGGTTATAGGGTTCCCTGGTTAGTACCAGGTAACTGAATCTACTTTGGGAGTAAAGAGTTGGATGAAGAACAGTGTGTTATCAGCAGCCACATAAAAGGCTTTCTAAGATCCAGACAGAAGTCCCAGTAAGCAAGTAGGCTGGGCCCCTTGGTGGGTCTACTTGCTTCTGGTGGGAGCTCTCAGAGAGGTCTGTCTGATTTACTTGACCGAGAGTGATCCCATACCAGGGTTTCCAGGATTAGGTGTGGACTTACAACAGACTCCAAAGTTAGTCTGGGTGAGAGGAAACTTGCTTGTGCCCACTGTGCCCAAATCCTGCTCTCTCTCCTAAAGTTTGAAAGCAGGGATGTGGACATCTGCTTGATGTCCAAGGAGTTTCATTTTTGTTAAACTCAAGTAGCTTACGGTCAAGTTAGCCTATGGCTTATCAGACCAGCCCATGGGGGGCATCGAGGCTTCCTGTGGGTCACATTATTGTCCTTCTACTTACTGTAGGCAGACCCATTCACCCCACTTAAAGCCCAAAGTGATTCCGAGGTGCCTTCCACTGCCCTATTTCATCTCCTTGTCCTTCATTGCTCATCCCCCTTTTCCATGAGATGGTTTTCACTTTCTAACATAAAATGACCTGTCTCCCATCAGGATGGGTCACTGTGTTATGGCCTGGGGAATATTCTTATCCTTTCTAGAAATAGATGCATCTTTCCAAACCTCACTGGGGACAATTCTGTGACACCTAGCCAAGTTTTCAAAGATCCTGTTTACAGTATTTGTAGCCACTCTATGGCGCCATCCCCACTCCTCCTCATACACCCTTCCAAAGGGATGACAGGCACAGGACACAAGAGCTGAGACAGTGTGTCTGCCACCAGCAGCTAATGATCTGATAATGAAGAGAATTCTTGCCATTTCTTGTCTCCAGGGCAACAGAGGGAGCCTGACCATATAGTACTGACATGACATCAAGAAAGTTGATATGACAACGTATTGTTCTTGCCATGCTGTCACCTCATTTCACAAGAATGGCTGCAATGCAACGGCAGTCACTTTCCATTCCACCAGATTGCTGCCCAGCAGAGTCACTTTGTAGTCGCCTTGCCTGGCTGTGAATATTGGACCCTAAGAGTGAGTCAGGCATGTATTACTTTTCACAAGCACTAACACAGCTGGTGAAGAACAAGCCTGCTGCTTGAGAGAAGATGGACACCTTCCTGTTTCCAGCACCCGACAGTCTGTTTTGTTTGACCCTGAGGGGCTAGGCTAATGGACAACATTGGGAATAATGACTTTTATTGCTTCTGAGAATCATTATGCAAGTGTCTGATGTTCAGCAGTCTTCCTCATCACACCTCACTCTTCGCCTGGGCTTCCCTACGGGGCTCAGTACTGAGTAGCTGTAGCTCAGTGCTCTGTGCACAACACCTGAATGATGAAAACATGTGGGAGAGACCTGGAGAGGAAGAGAGCTGGGTTTGAGTCCCGTTCTCTTCTCCTCTAATTTCGTAACCTTAGACCATTTGTGTCACCTCTCCAATTCTTAGTTTCCTCACATGAAAATGCAGAAAGTGACACCTTCTATTATAGGGACATTGTGAAGATTAAATAAGATGTCATATATGATCCAGTGACTAAATATCTGACAGCTGTTTATGTATGCCATTTCCTTCTTTGGGGTATTAACTTGTGAACTGACATAGGGTCTGCTAATCAGGCCACAGTTTGATGTCTATTGATTTAAAGTTTTGACAGGCTTGAAGAATTGGTTAGAAAATATTTTAATGGCTATTTTGGGTGATATTTTTGGGTGAAAAGGCACAGGATTTTTGTCTTGAATCACATGATTTGCATCCTCGAAAGATGGCACATTCTTTCTAACATCCTAGGCCTATATGAGATGCTAAGTCTCAGCAGTGTTTGTACGTTACAGCAGGAACGCTCCTCTGTATGCATCTAAGCATTGACCTTGTGAGCTGGGAACCTGAGAGTATAACTTGCTTGTTCCAAGTGTGCATGGTTAGACCTGTTGTTGATTCTGAGAAATAAATTCACTGCACATGGAGGGCACTGAATAAATTTGCTCCTGTTGGCAGACGATAAAGTGATGATGAGAGAGAGTTGGTAACCTTTCTCAATTGATGCTTGATTTTATCCAGAAGTCTCTTTCTCTGTTGTGTGGTGGTGTTTGTGTTCATGAACACTCCTATTAATAAGTATTGAGGCTTGTTTCCATCTCACTGAAAGCAAACTGCTCCTGTAGCTGGGCTGTGGTCCAAGACTAGAACATTGCAAGCTCCAATTACCCTCCCGGCTCTAAAGGAGGATTGAGCTTAAAGTGGGTTTATTTTGAACCCACTGTATTGAGTTTGTGTGGTATTTGGGGCAAGGAGTCAGATCTATATCTTGGTTTAATAACAGCTCTATCACCTACTAACTGTTTGCTATGAACAAATTAAACTCTCTGAGTTTGTTTCCTCATCTATAAAATGGGTATACTAGTACTTCCTTGCAGAGTTATTGGGGAGAATAAATGAAATAATATGTGTGAAATGTCCAAGCACGCTTATGGCATATGGTATATTTATTATTGAAATATTTTTGAATGCAATTTAATTTATGAAGTGTTTATATTATGGCTGTGTTTATTTGTAAGACTCTTGCATATATGGCATTCATCTTTCCTGTTTATTAAAGGCATGGCAGCTTGAAAAGAAAGACATGGTCGGCAGGAAAAGCTTAAATACACCGGAGGAACAGAAATAGATTTATGCTGAACTGAAGAGACCACCTGGGGGGTTTCAGTCATGATCTCTAGCTGTGTTTTCAAATGTATTCTTTGGTGAGTAATGCATACTTTTGTAGCTGGAAACTAGGTACCTGCTAAGGGAAAGAAAAGATCCCCAGTGAACTCCTGTATTCTCTTGAAAAGAAATGTGTTTGCAGTATCCTTTTGGACTGTCAGTTTTGGGATGAAGTTTTAGACAGAAATCCATGTCTAAAGCATTGTTATTTTCTGTATTAATGTTAAATTGGGGGCTAGGAACAGGCAGTGCCTTGTCTTCTGGATTAAAGAGAAATGAAAATACTAACTTTACCTTCAGATTCATTACCAAACTTGAAGTTCACTGTATGTCTTACAAAACAATACAATTCTAATTTGAAAGCGGGCACAAGCGAGAACTTGTCTTCTACTATACAAATGGCTAATGCTGACCATTGTTTTGCAACGGAAACTAGTATCAGGGAAGTGAGACACAGTTAATGGAAGCTCCATCTTCTTACTCCGAGGACCCAGAGGGAAGTGTTCACAAATCCTGAGCAAGGCTGGGGACTCAGGTACTGTCTAGATCTTAGTCGTTTCCCTAGGACCAGCAGACCTGCAACATCAGGTATCTCTGAATATAGGAAGAACTTTCAGCTTTTTATCTTTCCTACACTTTCATTCCCTATTGAATCTTAGAGCATCAGGGAACCCATATTAAGGTCTCTGTCCATAATTAGAGACTTCCCACATTCCCCTGATGGCTACTGGACAGACAAAAGTTAATGTCAAATATTGCTTAAAAAACCAACATTTATGATTGGCATCTCCATTTACATGTTTAATGACTCATTGCCAGTTGCACATCCTTCCCAACTCTTCATCAAGATTCCCTGTTACCTACTGGGGTTTGCTTATAGTAGAGCAGTATCAATAAACAGCGATCATGTATAGAGCTTACCATGTCCCAGGAGCTGTGCTCAATAGTTTATAAGCATTTCATCTAATTCCCTGACAACTCTATGAGGTGGAATCATCTCTTTTAGAGAAGTAAAATCTTAGGTTTTAGAGATTATATAATTTGCTCAACAAGATACACGGGAAGAAGCAGAGCCAGGACTCCAACCCCTATACAAGAGAGAGTTACTCAGCTAGAGCACACCTAGAATAGTTTCCAGTTTCTTTTTACAGCCAGAGCCATTAGGAGGACCTTATATACTTTGGACAGGAAACCTCTGCTTTACTCTGTGATTTTATCTGCTTTATTCCAATCTCCTTAAGTTTGGTAAACTCCTTGAGGGTGCAGGCTGTATTAAACTTTCCTTTTTTCTTTCTTTTCTTCTTTTTTTTTTTTCACTATCATGGTGTGAAGTCCATAAAAAATGGTCAATAAATATTTGGTTATTTATTAATGAATCCCTCCACCCAGGGTCTCTCCTCCTGCCATGTTCCATCAGAGTGGTACTTCTTACACCATTTCTCTCTCCCTTGGTGATTCCCCACTCAGTATGTAGATGCAATGACTAGTACATTCATGTTAAAACATAAAGTAATATGCCAATACAGTGTGTAGAGAGACAGAACATTTCAAATGAACAGATTAAACCAAGACTGGCTGACCCTGACAGTGAGCCCCATGTAAGCTAGTGACAGTCACACTTCCCTCATACTCTCCTTACTCTTTGGGGGTTATGTTTCCTTCTCATTTTCACATGTTGTAGTGACATTATTAGGGCTGCAGAAATATTAACATATCCTCTGTTCCTCAGTGTCTTTTGGTTCACTATAGAATTTAGCCTTCCTTCTTCAAGGGCAGTGTGACGTGTGGTTAAATTGTTACTCATCTTATTATTATTTTTTAATCTTCTGCAGGAATTAACAACCTTATTCCCTTCAAAGTAAGAACCTCAATTTGAGTATCTTTTTAGTATAAAAAGAGAAATCTTAACTTTGCTGAAAGATAGCACATAGCATGAACTTGCTAGGAATAGCCAAATAACCCTGTGGGAAGTCTCTTGAGGAGTCCCAAAAAGAAGAAAAAAAAAAAAGGAAAAAACCAGAAAAAAAAAAAAAAAAAAAGAAGGAGCTTAATACATTTCTGACATACAAATCCATAAGGGTGTCAACAGTCATCAAGCTGAAAATAGTCAAGTATCCAGTAGGTCTGATGGTGACTCAGTGTATTATAACTGTCCAATCACCACTCCTGAGATGCTGGTTTATGTCCAAGTACAGAACCTGCTCTAGCTTTCAGTTTGTTTAGGGGTCACCATAATTCAAGACCCAGCTAGCAGGCAGGCATTTTAACATTACAGGGTAATTTCCAAGATTTAGGATGATCCTGAAATTGATAAAGTGCTGCCAAGGTTAGGGTGAATTTAATGGATAAAAGTTTATCCTGGAAGGGATAAAAGTTTATCCTGGAAGGGCTTTATTTCCTTTTTTGGAAGCTGCAAAATAAAAGTCACTGATTTTAGACAAACTCTTAACTGAAATTTTGCATTTGCACATGGCAATTACAACCTAAAATAACCACAAAAAAAATGACACAACAAGTGTAAAATGCCATTCATTTTTAGACTTACTGTTTTTTTTAAAGGAAGCAGCCATGGTTATCATAGCTTTCACTTTGTCACGTCAGTCATTTGTTTGTAATTTGATTGCTTTTTTAAATTCATTGACCCAATCCCCACCATTTTCAATGAAACTGTGAGGGCAGGTACCATCATTTATAATTTTATTATCTCACTATGTGCCCTTACTGTGTGACAGAACTTGGGTTAAATATTGTTATATTATTTAATTCTCACAAATAGTGAGGTAGATACAATTCTTATTTTCATTTTACATGAGCAAACTGAGGCTAAATAAGAGTAACTATTAGTACAGGACTGACATTTTTGCACACAAAATATTTGATTGCATCTATAAGGATTTAGGCACATTAGTCTAAGTTGCACATATTACTTTTGTTTCATTATCTTTAAATTTCTATCATTGCCCAAAATGTTCTTACTTCTTTATCCCAAGATTTAAAAATTAACAGATGTTAATACATTTAAAAATCCCATTCATTTTTAAAAACATAACTGAATACAAAAATATTTTTGAAGAGGATAAAGCTATCAACAGGAATAAAGCAGCCATATTTTTATCTTTATACACTAGCTTTCTCTCTGTCTTAGAAATATTTTATCAAGACAAGTATGCAGTGAGGAAGTGGATTTTAAAAAATGGTAACTGGGGGCTTCCCTGGTGGCGCAGTGGTTAAGAATCCACCTGACAATGCAGGGGACACGGGTTCGAGCCCTGGCCCGGGAAGATCCCACATGCCGCAGAGCAACTAAGCCTGTGTGACACAACTACTGAAGCCTGTGCACCTAGAGCCTGTGCTCCTCAACAAGAGAAGCCACCGCAATAAGAAGCCCCTGCACTGCAATGACGAGTAGCCCCTACTTGCTGCAACTAGAGGAAGCCCACATGCAGCAATGAAGACCTGATGCAGCCAAAAATAAATAAATAAAATAAAAATTAAAATTAAAAATAAATTCCTTGGGCTTAAAAGGCTTGCATTGAGTTCAAGAAATTCAACATAATTGGAAAGAAAGGTAAAACCATTAAAAAAAAATGGTAATTGGTAACCTGGCAAAATATATTTCAGAGTAACGCTAATCATGTGTGTCAAGATAAAGGAAATTAAGGTGGCTTAAGTTTTCAGTTCTCTTCAGAAAAATCAATTATAAAGCAGTTACGCTGCTGACAGTAAACAATAAATCCCTGGATTTAGTTAATAAAAAAAAGTTTCCACTTTTTGAAGCTTTGTTTTTTCATTCAACAAAAGGAACTCATAACATTGATTCTTTTTGAGAAAGAAGGGGCTATTTACATCAGGTATCTTTAAATCCAGATGTATTCTTGATCTGTCTGCCTGTTTGAATCAGAAATCACTTGCCATCTAGGAAATACATCTTTATAAAGCCACCCAAGGTTTACAATGCTCCTGGCATGGAAACCGAGTAGGACCCTGTGGGGTTCCTGCGTACGAAAGCCATCCCATGTCCCCTGTTTCTTGTTTGTAGGGAACAGACTCCAGCCTCCATGACCTCTCCCGAGTTCCAAAGATTCAACAGTTGCTAATCAGGGAAGACAGAAGCTTGAGTCTGGCACCTTAGACCACTGCCGTCCTGACACTATGACAACAGTTACTAATCAGGGATGCAGAGACAAAGGAGGAACAGCCAAGAAACAATAGTGCAGCCTTGGGGCAGGGTCCTGGTTCCACCTCCAGGGATACACATAACAATATTTTTGAGCTCTTTTCAGAACTAAAACCCAACAAATGGAAGATGTCATCATTCTTAATTCCAGAGAAGACCACCTGAGGCCAGATTAAAGGAACCAGAGAAGCTCATCAAGAGATTACCCAAGACCAGATTAAAGGAGTTCAGGCTCTGCACACACCCTAATCTTGTCAGCAACCCCACCCTTGAACTATTGCTATAAAACCCCTCACCAAATCCTCCCGGGTTGGGACACACAGTTTATGAGGTTAGGAGCCCATTGTGTCCTCCTTGTCCTGGCAAAGCAATAAAGCTATTCTTTTCTACTTCATCCCAAACTCTGTCTCTGAGATTCGATTTGGCACTGGTGCACAGAGGCCGAGTTTTTGGCATCAGCATTATTTGTGTGCCCTCCTGCCTCAAAGTCTAACTAGGGATGGCAGACTGGAGCCCAGCTTGCATCTCACTTGGGGTTCAGAATATCCTGAGTCAAATTCATGTGTGGTTTAAATCTCTTTGATAATGTATAATTACTGAAAGTGTGGTCCTCAATCCTGGCTACATATTGTTATTGCCTAGAGGGTTTTGTAAAATACCGATGCCAGGGCCCACCCCCCAGAGAATCACACTTAAGTATGCTGGAGTGGGGCCAGTGATAACTATTTCATTTCAATCTCAATTAACCTTTATATAGTCACTGAGATGTTCACAGTCTTGTCACTTTCTAGTTTTGGACGATTAGAATCTTGCTGTCATTCTTTCCCTCTTATTCTCATAAAACCAATGACACAAAGGTTAAAGCCACTGAGAAAGTTTTTCAACAAGTGCAGTTCTGCTCATCACTTTTCAAATGAGCAATTAATAATTCATAACAATTAACTGAGTTATGAGTTTCTCTTTCAATACGTTTCCAAACATGAATAGATTAAATGGTAATTGCTATCAAATTTTATGTTCTATTATTTTATGTGCCCAATAAAAGTTTATCTTTTGGAACTCACTTTGTATTTCCTTTTGATATATTCACAACCAAATGCAATATACTGTATTAAAATATTTATTATTAACCTATCAAATATTAACCACTTTTAAATTATAGGGATGAAAGAAAACAGATAGACTACTTGTTTAAGTTTTCATGATCCTCCTTATTTTAATATGATTTGGATTTGTAGAATACATGCGGGTAAAAACTGATAACATGAGATACTGTATGAGTTCCTGCCCCTTATAAAATTTTTCCAAGGCATATGTATGCCCTTGATTTCCCAGCCACCATTATTCTATGAACAATGAGTGACAAAAACAAACAAAAAAACTTGGACTTTGAAGTCAGCCTCCTAGGTTAAGTCCATGCGTATTATCTCATCCTTTGATTCTCAAACTTTAATGTGCACATGAATCACCTGATATCTTGTTAAAATGCAGATCAGTAAGTCTAGGGTGTGGCCTGGGATTCTGTATTTCTAACAAATTCCCAAGTGGTGCTGATGCTATTGGTTGAAGGATCACACATTTAAGTTGTAAGAATCTAGATGACTGTATACAGGTTACCTAGCCTCTCTGAGCCTCAGTTCATGTATCTGTAAAATGGGGACAACTGCTAATGGGGTTTTATGCAGATTAAACAAGGCAGTATAAATGGCTTGGCACAGTTCCTGGCACATGGCACGCACTTAATAAATAGTGACCATTGTCCTCATTGCAATTAGGAGAGCTAACCTATGACCTAAGTGCTAAACTAGGATATCTCTGAGACGCCAACTCAGATATAAGATTCTAAGGTTATAGGTCAAAGCAGGGGTACCTATGATCAGAAAAGTGAGCTAGAAAAGTGGTACTGGAAGTCAGTCTTCTCAGATTTCAAAAAGAGTGAGGCACTATCAGATTTGACACCTCTCTTGTACTGTCAGCCCTTATTAGAGGGCAGGGATCACATTTTATTTGTCTCTTGGTGCTCAAATTTAGCACAGTTCTTGACACATAACTAGTATTGTACTATTTGTTAAGTGAATGATAGTATGCATAAATGAGTGAGTAAATGAGTGAATGAATGACTGCATGAACCCAAAGCCAGCCTAGTTTGCTGGGGAGGAGAATTCAAAAGGTTTAGCAAGGCTCTGTTAAGCAGCCCTTCTATTACCTTCGTTAAAATGAACTTAGTAACCAAAGATGAAATAAAGGGCAGAGTTTTTCTATAGAGTATGGGATGATCTGATCTCATCTGTTGTATATATATGAAGAACATATTGAACATGATTGATTTAATCATGTCTTATTAGATGTGCCTATCGATAGGTTAAGCATAGTCTCCTCCATCCTAAGACACCAGACAGTCTTTAGTAAAACTGTGACTTCAAATTTCAAGGTCCGATATAACCTGGTAGAATTCATACATTATATCTATATGTCCATAAGTAGTTTAGCATCCTTGTTGCAAAATCAGCAACTTTATTTTCATTTTAAAGAAATAACAGGCAGATGGCAGCTAGACATATCATGGTGATCATTTTGTAAATGTGTAGAAATATCAAATCACTATGCTGTACACCTGGAACTAACATAGTGATATAGGTCAATTAAAAAAATATGTAGACACAGACAGAAAATATATAAAAATACTAATGATGGTTATTTCTGGGGGGGTGGGGATTATGGGTGATTGTTAATTTTTACTTTATGCTTTTATGTATTTCTAGTTGTCTGCAATGAACATGTATAGCTTATAAAATTAGAAAGAAAACAATAAATGTCATTAAAGAGAGAAAGAACAGAGGTGTGATATCTCATGAAAGACCTCATAATACATCCAAGTATCTTCCACATGAGTACTAGTAAAAGCTGGATCAACAAAATCATTGAAAATGCAGTGATTGTCATCTCTGTCATTACACCATTAATATATTGCCAAATTATTCGGTAATAAGCCCTCCTGTAAACTCCCAAACTTTGTCTTTTTACACTCAAAATCCATGTGAACAATGTAGTTGTCCATATTATTGATTTTCATGATGAAGCATATAGATTAATGTAAGACTAAGCCCATAGGGTTAATAACACTAATTAAAAAGAGGTCTAAAGGTGATTCTTAAAAATAATTACATCAATATTTCCTTATTTTTGCAGTGTGTTGTCTTTGAGACATATGCTCATTCCCCCAAAGAGTTGTATAATAGCTTGGAAGAAATAACCACAATACATAATATTAATCCTATACTTTTGCAGAATATGGGAAGGAATATTGTTAAAAATACATCTTAGCAATTGTTTCTCTTTTAAAATATCCAGCGATGTCTGGATGATCTTGACTTTGAAGCATAATGATGAGGTGGGGACTGAGGTTGGACGCAGAGCAGATGAACCATGTGTGGGTCTGAATTTCTGTGTATATGTGCCTGTTCCAGATGAAATCCAACTTTACTGGAATTTACATCAAGGTAATCGATTGCCCTATATTTACACATACCTCTTCTCCACACCTTGCAGCAACAGATAACTGAAGGTTGACTGTAATTTTTAAAACTAGAAAACTTGACAAAGATGGGATGGAAAGCATGCAGCACTTAAATAGAGATGGGTCATGACATTCCATCCCTGTAGGTAGAGCTACATGATTTAAAATATCCTGGATTCGATAGACTCATTCACGCTCAAAAGAGCATTGGACAGAAAAGGCAGGGGTTCACAGCACTGATGTGCACTTTATTCAGAATAATTACACCTGATATCAAAGTTGATGATAAAAAAATAAATTCTCGATATGTTCTGTATGTATTTTTTTTCCTGTGCCCTTAATGTTGTAGCCAGTGTTATTACTGTGATTCTCCCTTAGCAGAGCTTTTTGCTGATATTCAAGGTGACGGGTTGTTCCTGCAGAATGCAACAGAACGATTCCTCACACCAACATGAGCAATCCTGATTGTATTATGGCCACTCAGACTTCGCTTTCATTAGTTGCTGATTGTACTAAATTGATGCAAAATTGACTTGGCTGGCTTGTAAGCCTTTAAACAGTTGGCACTGACTATGTCTGTGATCTTGCTCTGGAAATTATATGGTCAAAGCCTTCATGTTGCTGAAAATTCTAACATTTTTCTTAAGGTCAATTAGGGCCTGGTAAATATGAATCAGTAAGACCGACTCCCTGTGATACTCATATCAAGATAGAGGACACACTTTAATGAAATGCATGGTTTGGGTTTCTTTTTTTTTTTTAATGTTCTCTCTTGCTTCCTGCTTCATATTCTCTCCATTTTAAGTAAGAGGTCCTCTGTGTCTTCATTTTTAACTGCTGTGTGAGTTTAAAATAAACCAAACTATGGTCTGCAGGCCAAATCCGTCCTGTCTACTATGGCCTATGAACTAAGAATGGTTTTCAAGGTTTTTAGTGATTGAAACAAAATCAAAAGAAGAAGAAGAATTCATGGCACGTGAAAATTATATGAAATTCAAATTTCAGTGTCGGCAAATAAAGTTTCATTGGAACCCAGACACATTCATTTCAGTGTCATCTATGGCTGATTTGAGGCTACAACAGCAGAATTGAGTAGTTGCAACAGAGACTGTCTGGCCCAGGAAGCCTAAAACACTTACTATCTGGCCTTTCACAAAATAAGTTTGCTGACTCTTGGAATAAATCACCAAAGCCTCTGTCTCCATCTGCAGAGGAAAAATGACAAAATCCTAAAAATGCAATAGCAACTCAATTAGCAATAAATATTCACTGGTTTGCCACTTATCAGGTGTTTGGCTTGGGAGAATTACCCTCTTTAAGTCTCAGTTTTGCTGTCTATAAAATAAGGGAAAAAATGACCTCTCTGGTAGAATGAGATAATGTATACATGTTCCTGACACATAGAAAGTGTACAATAAATAACAATTTTTATTATTTTAAAATAATTATTGTTCCTCAGAAATTGGTGCCTATGGAAACAGGTCAGACCATGCTTGAGACTTCAGGATCACAGAATTTCAGACCAAGAAGGAGCCTTAGAACATCCAAACCATGTCTAGAATTTCACAGGAGGAGCTGCATAGGAAAGGCTGAGGTGGTGGAGCAAACATTCCTTGGACAGGTGGTAACAGTCACACCCAGATCAAGTCACTGTGCTGACTCCTAGAACTTAGTTACAAGGGATCCCCACCCTGGTTTATCTGCGTCTCCTATACCTCAGAATTCGGTTCTGATGGTGGCTGAGGACTGGCCCTTTACTTAAATGAAAACATTTCCCCTACAAGTTTCAGGTGGGTTGGCCCTTTTCCAATTGAGCTGATGTTCATACTTAGACATTTTCTTTATGTAACTTTCGAAGATTTTGAAATTCTCTCTCTTTCACACACATGCACTCACTAGTGTGTAAAGAATGATGGCTCAAGGTGAAACTCCACTTAGGCACTGTCTAAAGTAAGGAAAGAACTTCATGTATTGTGTTTCTGCTTGGCCATCGGATCATTTCACTATCAGATAGGCCCAGGTTGCTGCTTTGATTCTGGGCACCTAGTAGATACAACTGTACCTGCATTTCTTCATGAGCTTTGGCCTTTCGCACAACTTTCACTGTTAAACTTGAATGGTTCTACAGTGAGAAATGGTAGAATTTGTGCATACTTGTCATTCTCAAGATTCTCTTCAAATAAAGGGGTGAACATTAGGGTGGGTTGCCAAGGTAATGCGGAAAGTTGCCCGGCTAGGTCAGAACTGAGGTGCCTCTCTAAGCTGAGCACAGGTTAGCAGAGTAGTAGGCAAACCTCAGAACGTCAGGAGGGAGCCTGGAATTGCTGTTAGTATGTCCACTATTTGTATTTGTTCTACGCTGAGCTTCAGCAATTCAAGAACCTCGGGTTTTGAATGTATTAGGATATGATCCTGCTGTGAAGGGCATTCTGAAAAACTCACTTTCTTCCACCTGCTCCATCAGCCTTTGCTTCTGTGGTGGTTCCGAGCGAGCCATTAGTGGTGCGAAGCATTAGAGCACTCTCCGCAGCTTAAGTGTAAACCCCAACTCCTTTGCTCATAGCTGGCATTGGGTCCCTGATGTATTAGAGGTCAGTGGATTTTCCGATCAAACCCAAGTTAAAGAATGAAGGGAAAACAGGACCGTCACTGGAATGTGATGGCTATTAGCATGACTGAGTAGTTTGGCACTGTTCTGCTGAACCAGGAGAAATTTCACAACTGGGAGCAACCCTGGGTTTGTTCTTCTAGCTGCCAAAATGAGCCATTTCCCCCCAGGAGGACAACCCAGCATATCTGTAATACCTACAAATTGCCACTTTCTATCTTCCTTCCTTCTAATATTTTCATTTCTAAATTACCTCTGGGAGGCTCCTACTGGTTCTATTTAGCGAGCACTTCATTCCCACACTTAGGAGTTGAAAACAGTAACATCAAGTGCCCTTCCAAGTATTTATTTTTCATCACTGTTATGTATGTGGGGCTCAGCAAGGGAAATGAGACTGGTGTTCAAGTTGACAGCAAGGAAATTAAAAACTGGGATTCGGTGATGCCATTCACTTTTACAACAGAGATATAAGAACCACATGAGTGAAATCATGTGTCTAGGATTGCAAATGCTCTGAAGCATCACAGACATCCTTGTTTAAGTGACATGCCACCTGTCAATGGATTCAACATGTGAGGGCAACTGGTAAAATGTGAACTGGACATTTCAGCGTAACACAGCAAATGGCAGGAGACTCCGACTAGAGCAATTGAAAAATTACAAGTTAGGTTTAAGGTATTTGCCCAAGGAGGTATAATCTTCATCTCAGAGAAGCAATTGGAAGCATCATCTTAATGATCACAAGTCGTCAGGCTTGTAGAAGTTAATCACAAACAAAAAAAAAAAAAAAAGAAAGAAAGAAGAAAAAGAAATCCCTCTGAACTATGGTAGCAGAAAAGCTATGATGGGAACCAAGTAATCTCTAGGAAAAAGAAGTTATATAAGTCTTAAGTCTGATTCTTGGAAACCAGAAGTGAGGACTGAGAACAAGGCTAGTGAGAGTATGAGAGTCTGTCTGTTGGTAAGGAGATTACAGAGGACAGCTGAGCAGCTGAACTGGGGTTCTTAATACAAATTGAGCTGGGTCTCTCACTCTACCTTCCCTTTGCCCCATGGTCTTGGTCCGAAAGTCAGAGCTGGAAAGTTGGGGATGTCCTAGAGATCTTTTCACTTGACTTTTCTTTTAAGCAGAAACTCGCCAAAAAGCATCACTCACAGGAGCCCATTCAACTTCTGTTTGAGCTTTTCCAGAGTCTGGGGATTTATCATAACTCAAGGCATTCTACTGTATATTCTCAAACAGCTGGAGAGAATAATTGTTGGAAAATACAAAGCTGAAAACCCAACTCTCTCTTTTTACCCAGTGGTCCCTATTCTATCTTCCTGAAATAACAAGTCCTTCTGTTATGTAATAGTCCTCTAAAACTGGTTGACAACTGTAACACGTTAAATCATGTGCTTACCAGCCTTTTTAAACTCTCTTTCATATGAAAAACCCTTCGTCAAAGACAGAACCCTCCTATACCACTGCTTTGTTAAAATGTTTTTTTTTTTTCCGATGACTGGACTCTTGCTGTGGGCAGTCCAGGGCATGTGTCAGGGGGACTAAAACTGTTTTGGTCCTTGTTTAGTCTGAAATTGTGTTAGCTTCTTAGCCACTCATGACAAAATGTTGTATGGAATTGAACTTGAATGGAAGCTAAGATTCCCACATATTTGCCAATTGAACAACTTGTTAACACAGCTCTACACCATTCTACATTTTTGCAGTTTGTTTTTATAGCCTTAATTTGTAGCACAGTGCCTAGTATATAGTAGGGACTTAATAAATGTTCACCAAAAGCTCATAAGAAATCCTCATATAGCCATGTTGGTTAGTTTAGAAGTCTCCCAGTTTTCTCTAGGTAGTCTATTGGAAATAGTTTTTGATTTTATTTAGAATATTAACTTGTGTGTTTTTGTGTTTGAAAGAGGGTCTAAGATCTTACGTTTTCCCCCCAAGAATATTTTGTATTCTTCTTAAGGTTTGGGACAGTATCCCTTAAAGGTTTTTAATAGCATTGGTCTCCTATGTGACGTTGTTATCTCTCTACTACCAATAAGTGATACTAGCAGTTCACTGACTGCTTCTTCCACTCTTTTGGGTGAAGAAATTCTCATCAATGCAAGCCAACTATTAGCAGGACACATCTTTTAGCAGATATCTTGATATGTGAATTCACCCATTTTGGAAGATTACAGAGCATTTAGATTTCCTAATTTGGCTTTAGACAATATCTATATCCTCTAAATGGTTGTATCATCTATAATATACACTCACAATACCTTTTCTATAAGATCTTTGATCTTCACTGAAAAATATTTCACTGTCTCTAATTCACAGTGCAAGTCTATACCTTCTTGACATACATCTCTCCTTTCTAATCATATTATGTATTTCTTTCAAAGTTTTACCCTTGAATATCTTTATTGCAAGCATGCGTTACATTCCATCTCCATAATACCTGCATATTTATCCCTGGAATTAAAAGCTGGTATTCTTGATGATTATTGTGGTGGGTGGAGAAAAATGTCTCCCTAAAGATGTCTATATCCTAATTCCTGGAACCTGTTCCCTTACATGACAAAAGGGATGTGATTAACTTAAGGGCTTTCAGATGGAAAGATTATCTGTATGTCTCCACTCTAATCACATGGGTCCTTAGAAGTGGAGACTGTGTCCAGGCTGTGGTTAGAGAAAGATGTGGTGATGGAAGAAAGGCACAGAGAAATGGAAAGTTCCTGGCTTTGAAGGTAGAGGACGGGGCCACAAGCCAAGGAATGCAGGTGGTCTCCAGAAGCTGGAAAAGAAAAGGAAACAGGCTCTCCCCTAGAGCCTCCAGCTGGGAATGCAGCCCTGTCGATACTGTGATCTTAGCCCAGTGAGACCCTTATTGACTTCTAAATACAGAACTGTAAGAAAATATATTTGTGTTGTTTTGAGCCACTAAATTTGTGGTAATTGGTGGTGATTTTCTACAGCAGCAGTAGAAAATAAATGTACTTATTATGCAATCACTGGGAAGGGATACACATAAGCCAAGGAATTTTGTTCCCCAAACTTTCTCTTATTTTTCTCCTGAGAATAACTGTTGCCTTTTTTTAACTTTGTGGTTTGCCACAGTGTCTGGTTTTACTATAAGGGTGTTTTCACTATATTCCTCTCAAATTTAATTGAAAAATCTTCTTGATCAGGCCATTGAGCCTCCTACTAAATACATGTTTTCCTGTTCTTGGTAATATATGTACTGATCCCTTCCAAGAACACATATTCTGATACTATAGACCATGGCCCAGCAACTTAATCTCAGCCTTCCTGTTGCTATGTGTGCTTAGTTCTTGATTTCCTACATGCTCTGTTACCTTCCAAATCATAACATTTAGCTACGTCATGAAATATTTTGACTTTAACCCAAATATTCACACTATAAGTTCTTCTGAAAGCACCATTAGTATTCATATAAATTAGGTAAAAATGTGGGGAAATTGCTGGCTTTAATAGACATTGCATGATATTCCAGTGTAGCTTATACATTCACCAGGAAGACAATACATCTCCTCATTAGCCCCACTGGTTCTATGTGTGAGTATTCCTATTTCATTTTCCAAACCAAAAAAATCACATACCTGACCTATGTCTAGTCTTCTTGGTGCCATTAACAAGTGTTCCATTATTTTCCAATACAGGTTAACAAACCATATTTTGTGTGAAGCACGAAATGTTACTTTCTCTTTAGAAGGTTCAGTTTTATTCTCTGGGATGTGGCTCATGCCTCTTCTCAGATTTCAAAGGGGTGCATTAAAAAAAAATCTCTTTCTCCTCAATCTCATTCTTCTGCGGAGCAACCTCAGTACTAAGTTTGATTCTGCCTGTCCTCTTTGAAATCTTTTAATTTCTGCTTTCTTTCCTGAATTGCGCATTCCATGCTGTCTAAAGTCCACTCATTCTGATGGTTTTCAAGTGTTTCACCTTTTGTCAGAGAGAACAGCTTACATTCATGGTGCACACAATCAGTGGCCCCCTCAGGAGAAAGTTCACTAATGAGCCTGGAGTTCTTGATTTCCCCAGCTGAAGACACACAATTGCTTTTGGGGTCACCTTTGTTTCAATCGCTTGAATTAGTCTTGTCTCTGATCAAGGGATTTTTAGAATCCCCTAGGTCAACAATTTGATACTCAATAGTGGCCATTCTTGCTGCACTTCCTGCACTATCATTGTACAATTAGTTTTAAACATGGATTCTTACCTCGTTCTTTGACAAATCAACTTGTGCTTGGAAATAACTAATAATAATTGAGATCTTACTATGGACTGTGAGCTCCACATTATTTTCCTTGAATCTTCACAAGTACCATATGTGTTAGGTCCTAGTATTATCCTAATTTTTAGATGAAAAACTAGCCTTAGGGAGCCCAAGTAATTTCCTCTAAGTCCTGCAGGTAGTAAGGGGTGGAGATGGGATTCAAACCCGGGTCTGTATGACTCCAGAGCCTAAGTGTGTACTCACTTAGTTCTATTCATAGGATGTAAGCGACAGTGTCAGCAACTGAATCTCTTTCTTTATTTTCTATTCCCAAATCCAAGTCCTTTTGGACTGCAGTGCCACATTGCTCCTCTTGCCAGTCCACTGGGGGACTGGAACCTGGTGTCTGGATCCCTCGGACTCTGTCCTGATATCTACGACATCTCCTCCCTGGCCCTGCTTGCCTAAATGTGCACTTAATCCCTGCTCATTGCTGCGAATGCTGCTATCGGCCCTACTTGGCCACTGTGTTTCTTCTTGGCCTTGATTTCTTCTTGCCAGGTTAATATCACTGCCACTAATAATGTGGCCAACCCAAGGATGGGTTCAACTCAGGGCAAGCAGAAGCGTGTGTGTGTGTGTGTGTGTGTGTGCGTGCGCACATGCGTATGCGTGCACATGTGATGTGGGGAGTGACTGGGGGGGGAGAGAGAGAGAGATTGATTTGAGAGGCATTTTTGAATGTATTCATCTATATGCAGACAAAGGAATGATATGAAAAATATTTATCAACCTACAAGCACTAACTACTTAGTATGAATCCCTGCTCTAGTACTGGTATCCAGTACCAGCTGGTGCTGAAGGCATACACCACTGACAGGTATTACCCTGTTAGTTGCTAGATGTTGGGGGGCACCTAAGAGATCCTAGGGAAGGCACTTAGGGATCTTAAATGGCAATAGCCATTTACCAACTGGCAAAAGGATTTCTATATTTTAACACAGAATATCAGTCCTGTGTGGGTGGGTCGAGGAAAGAAAAGAAGATTTCAGAGTGAGATAAAACGATTGTGTGCTCAAAGGTGTATTTGAAATATATGAAATTTATATAGTAAATCCAGTCTCACCCTGTTCCAGTCCTTCCTTTACAGAATAGTCAGAATAATCTTTCTAAAACAGAATTTTATCCTTTCCTCTGCTTGAAACTGTATGGTGGATCCCATATCTCCCCTGTATGATGGTCCTCACACCTATTCTCTGATGAGATAAAACTTCGTAGCTTGGCATTCAAGAAACTACAAGATCTGGTCTCTGGTTGCTTCTTCAAAATTTTCCCTCCTTCCCAACACACACAACACACACCACACACACCCTTTACCCTCTAATCATATCAAAACCATTTGATATTTCTGGAACATAGTGTATTAGCTCATGTACCTTTTTGCCCAAGCAGTTCCATCCTGGAAAGCATCCACCAATACTAGAGTACTCAAACAAATGTCACCTCTCTGGGAAGCCTTACTCCCCATCTGGGCTTCACTAAAATCAGGTACATAGCGCTTGGCTCTGATCACCTTCTAACTGTTAGGTGCTTGTCAGCCTCTCACTCCAGATTGTGAACTTCATGTCCACATGTCCAATGCAGCTACCTCTCTTCATCCTTTAGCCTCTACTGCAAGCTCAATATCTAATTAATAGTAGGTACTCAAGAAATACTAAAGAGGTTTTTGGAACCAAGGTGGCAGAGTAGAAGGACGTGCTCTCACTCCCTCTTGTGAGAACACCAGAATCACAACTAACTGCTGAACAATCATTGACAGGAAGACACTAGAACTCACCAAAAAAGATACCCCACATCCAAAGACAAAGGAGAAGCCACAATGAGATGGTAGGAGGGGCACAATCACAATAAAATCAAATCCCATAACTGCAGGGTGGGTGACTCACAAACCTTCAGAGTGAAGGTCCTGAGCCCCACGTCAGGCTTCCAAACCTGGGGGTCCGGCAATGGGAGGAGGAATTCCTAGAGAATCAGACTTTGAAGCCTAGCGGGATTTGACTGCAGGACTCTGACAGGACTAGGGGAAACAGAGACTCCACTCTTGGAGGGCACACACAAAGTGGTGTGTGCATCGGGACCCAGGGGAAGGAGCAGTGACTCCAGGGGAGACTGAACCAGACTTACCTGCTAGTGTTGGAGAGTTACCTGCAGAGGCAGGGGGCGGCTGTGGCTCACCATGAGGACAAGGACACTGGCAGCAGAAGTTCTGGGAAGTACTCCTTGGCGTGAGCCCTCCCAGAGTCCGCCATTAGCCCCACCAAAGAGCCCGGGTAGGCTCCAGGGCTGGGTAGCCCTAGGCCAAACAGCCAACAGGGAGGGAACACAGCCGCACCCATCAGCAGTCAAGCGGATTAAAGTTTTACTGAGCTCTGCCCGCAAGAACAACAGTCAGCT
The DNA here is from genome assembly GCF_009873245.2 of Balaenoptera musculus. Taxonomy (NCBI): domain Eukaryota; kingdom Metazoa; phylum Chordata; class Mammalia; order Artiodactyla; family Balaenopteridae; genus Balaenoptera; species Balaenoptera musculus. Next base: position 94,391,190 of record NC_045785.1, on the reverse strand, counting down.
CTACCCACCACCAGTCCCTCCCATCAGGAAACTTGCACAAGCCTCTTACATAGCCTCATCCACCAGAAGGCAGACAGCAGAAGCAGGAAGAACTACAGTCCTGCACGCTGTGGAACAAAAACCACATTCACAGAAAGATAGACAAGATGAAAAGGCAGAGGGCTATGTACCAGATGAAGGAACAAGATAAAACCCCAGAAAAACAACTAAATGAAGTGGAGATAGGCAACCTTCTAGAAAAAGAATTCAGAATAATGATAGTGAAGATGATCCAGGACCTCGGAAAAAGAATGGAGGCAAAGATTGAGAAGATGCAAGAAATGTTTAACAAAGACCTAGAAGAATTAAAGAACAAACAAACAGAGATGAACAATAAAATAAATGAAATGAAAAATACACTAGAAGGAATCAATAACAGAATAACTGAGGCAGAAGAACGGATAAGTGACCTGGAAGACAGAATGGTGGAATTCACTGCTGAGAAACAGAATAAAGAAAAAAGAATGAAAAGAAATGAAGACAGCCTAAGGGACCTCTGGGACAACATTAAACGCAACAACATTTGCATTATAGGGGTCCCAGAAGGAGAAGAGAGAGAGAAAGGACCCGAGAAAATATTTGAAGAAATTATAGTTGAAAACTTCCCTAACATAGGAAAGAAAATAGCCACCCAAGTCCAGGAAGCACAGAGAGTCCCAGGAAGGATAAACCCAAGGAGAAACACGCTGAGACACATAGTAATCAAACTGGCAAAAATTAAAGACAAAGAAAAATTATTGAAAGCAGCAAGGGAAAAATGACAAATAACATACAAGGGAACTCCCATAAGGTTAACAGCTGACTTCTCAGCAGAAACTCTACAAGCCAGAAGGGAGTGGCATGACATATTTAAAGTGATGAAAGGGAAGAACCTACAACGAAGATTACTCTACCCAGCAAGGATCTCATTCAGATTCGATGGAGAACTCAGAAGTTTACAGACAAGCAAAAGCTAAGAGAATTCAGCACCAAAAAACCAGCTCTACAACAAATGCTAAAGGAACTTCTCTAAGTGGGAAACACAAGAGAAGAAAAGGACCTACAAAAACAAACCCAGAACAATTAAGAAAATGGTCATAGGAACATGCATATCAATAATTACCTTAAACATGAATGTATTAAATGCTCCAACCAAAAGACAAAGGTTTGCTGAATGGATAAAGAAACAAGGCCCATATATATGCTGTCTACAAGAGACCCACTTCAAACCTAGCGAAACATACAGACTGAAAGTGAGGGGATGGAAAAAGATATTCCATGCAAATGGAAATCAAAAGAAAGCTGGAGTAGCAATACTCATATCAGCTAAAATCGACTTTAAAATAAAGAATGTTACAAGAGCCAAAGAAGGACACTACATAATGATCAAGGGATCAATCCAAGAAGAAGATATAACAATTATAAATATATATGCACCCAACATAGGAGCACCTCAATACATAAGGCAACTGCTAACAGCTATAAAACAGGAAATCGACAGTAACACAATAATAGTGGGGGACTTTAACACCTCGCTTACACCAATGGACAGATCATCCAAACAGAAAATAAATAAGGAAACAGATGCTTTAAATGACACAACAGTCCAGATAGATTTAACTGATATTTATAGGACATTCCATCCAACAACAGCAGATTACACTTTCTTATCAAGTGCGCACGGAACATTCTCCAGGATAGATCACATCTTGGGTCACAAATCAAGCCTCAGTAAATTTAAGAAAATTGAAATCATATCAAGCATCTTTTCTGACCACAACACTATGAGATTAGAAATGAATTACAGGGAAAAAAATGTAAAAAACATAAACACATGGAGGCTAAACAATACGTTACTAAATAACCAAGAGATCACTGAAGAAATCAAAGAGGAAATCAAAAAATACCTAGAGACAGATGACAATGAAAACACGATGATCCAAAACCTATGGGAGGCAGCAAAAGCCGTTCTAAGAGGGAAGTTTATAGCTATAGAAGTCTACCTCAAGAAACAAGAAAAATCTCAAATAAACAATCTAACCTTACACCTAAAGGAATTAGAGAAAGAAGAACAAACAAAACCCAAAGTTAGCAGAAGGAAAGAAATCATAAAGATCAGAGCAGAAATAAATGCAATAGAAACAAAGAAAACAATAGCAAAGATCAATAAAACTAAAAGCTGGTTCTTTGAGAAGATAAACAAAATCGATAAACCATTAGCCAGACTCATCAAGAAAAAGAGGGACAGGACTCAAATCAATAAAATTAGAAATGAAAAAGGAGAAGTTACAACAGACATTGCAAAAATACAAAGCATTCTAAGAGACTACTACAAGCAACTCTATGCCAATAAAATGGATAACCTGGAAGAAATGAACAAATTCTTAGAAAGGTATAACCTTCCAAGCCTGAATCAGGAAGAAACAGAAAATATGAACAGACCAATCACAAATAATGAAGTTGAAACTGTGATTAAAAATCTTCCAACAAACAAAAGTCCAGGACCAGATGGCTTCACACGTGAATTCTTTCAAACATTTAGAGAAGAGCTAACACCCATCCTTCTCAAACTCTTCCAAAAAACTGCAGAGGAAGGAACACTCCCAAACTCATTCTATGAGGCCACCATCACCCTGATACCAAAATCAGACAAAGATACTACAAAAAAAGAAAATTACAGACCAATATCACTGATGAATATAGATGCAAAACTCTTCAACAAAATATTAGCAAACAGAACCCAACAACACATTAAAAGGATCATACACCATGATCAAGTGTGATTTATCCTAGGGATGCAAGAATTCTTAATATATGCAAATCAATCCATGTGATTCACCATATTAACAAACTGAAGAATAAAAACCATATGATCATCTCAATAGATGCAGAGAAATCTTTTGACAAAATTCAACACCCATTTATTATAAAAACTCTCCAGAAAGTGGGCATAGAGGAAACCTACCTCAACATACTAAAGGCCATATATGACAAACCCACAGCCAACATCATTCTCAATGGTGAAAAACTGAAAGCATTTCCTCTAAGATCAGGAACAAGTCAAGGATGTCCACTCTCGCCACTATTATTCAACATAGTTTTGGAAGTCCTAGCCATGGCAATCAGGGAAGAAAAAGAAATAAAAGGAATACAAATTGGAAAAGAAGAAGTAAAATTGTCACTGTTTGCAGATGACATGATACTATACATAAAGAACCCTAAAGATGCCACCAGTAAACTACTAGAGCTAATCAATGAATTTGGTAATGTTGCAGGATAGAAAATTAATGCACAGAAATCTCTTGCATTCCTATATACTAATGATGAAAAATCTGAAAGAGAAATTAAGGAAACACTCCCATTTACCATTGCAACAAAAAGAATGAAATACCTAGGAATAAACCTACCTAGGGAGACAAAAGACCTGTATGCTGAGAAGTATAAGACACTGATGAAAGAAATAAAAGATGATACCAACAGATGGAGAGATATACCATGTTCTTGGATTGGAAGAATCAATATTGTGAAAATGACTATACTACCCAAAGCAATCTACAGATTCAATGCAATCCCTATCAAATTATCAATGGCATTTTTTACAGAACTAGAACAAAAAATCTTAAAATTTGTATGGAGACAGAAAAGACCCCGAATAGCCAAAGCAGACTTGAGGGAAAAAAGCAGAGCTGGAGTAATCAGACTCCCTGACTTCAGACTATACTACAAAGCTGCAGTAATCAAGACAATATGGTACTGGCACAAAAATGGAAATATAGATCAATGGAACAGGATAGAGAGCCCAGAGATAAACCCACACACCTATGGTCAACTAATCTATGACAAAGGAGGCAAGGATATACAATGGAGAAAAGACAGTCTCTTCAATAAGTGGTGCTGGGAAAACTGGACAGCTACATGTAAAAGAATGAAATTAGAACACTCCCTAACACCATACACAAAAATAAACTCAAAATGGATTAGAGACCTAAATGTAAGACCAGACACTATAAAACTCTTAGTGGAAAACATAGGAAGAACACTCTTTGACATAAATCACAGCAAGATCTTTTTTGATCCACCTCCTAGAGTAATGGAAATAAAAACAAAAATAAACAAATGGGACCTAATGAAACTTCAAAGCTTTTGCACAGCAAAGGAAACCATAAACAAGATGAAAAGACAACCTTAAGAATGGGAGAAAATATTTGCAAACGAATCAATGGACAAAGAATTAATCTCCAAAATATATAAACAGGTCATGCTGGTCAATATTAAAAAAACAAAAAACCCAACCCAAAAATGGGCAGAAGACGTAAATAGAGATGTCTCCAAAGAAGACATACAGATGGCCAAGAAGCACATGAAAGGCTGCTCAACATCACTAATTATTAGAGAAATGCAAATCAAAAGTACAATGAGGTATCACCTCACACCAGTTAGAATGGACATCATCAGAAAATCTACAAACAACAAATGCTGGAGAGGGTGTGGAGAAAAGGGAAACCTCTTTCACTGTTGGTGGGAATGTAAATTGATACAGCCACTATGGAGAACAGTATGGAGGTTCATTAAAAAACTAAAAATAGAATTACCATATGACCAGCAATCCCACTACTGGGCATATACACAGAGGAAACCATAATTCAAAAAGACACATGCACCCCAATGTTCATTGCAGCACTATTTACAATAGCCAGGTCATGGAGGCAACCTAAATGCCCATTGACAGATGAATGGATAAAGAAGATGTGGTACATATATACAATGGAATATTACTCAGCCATAAAAAGGAATGAAATTCGGTCATTTGTAGAGACGTGGATGGACCTAGAGACTGTCATATTGAGTGAAGTAAGTCAGAAAGAGAAAAACAAATATCGTATATTGATGCATGTATGTGGAACCTAGAAAAATGGTACAGATGAACCGGTTAGCAGGGCAGAAATAGAGACACAGATGTAGAGAAGAAACGTATGGACACCAAGGGGGGAAAGTGGCGGGAGGTGGGGGTGGTGCTGTGATGAATTGGGAGATTGGGATTGACATGTATACACTGATGGGTATAAAATAGATGACTAATATGAACCTGCTGTATAAAAAAATAAATAAAATAAAATTCAAAAATTCAAAAAAAAAATAAAAAAGAAATACTCAAGAGGATAAAGCATTTACTCCTATAATCTCACTGATCTACATACCAAGGATGTAGGGTGCTGGAGCTGAGGCATGGAGGGTTTTGTACACCATACCGCCTTTATGTGGTAGGGTCATGCTTAAATCCAGTCTTCCAATGCCAGAAGGAAAAATTTGAGGACATTACATTTTTTATAATACTTCAGGAAATTAACACAGAAAAATCAAGTTAGGCCCTTTTTTGGGCATACATTTCCTCTAAGGCTAGATTAATTTTCCTTTCCAATGTCTTTCCCTGATTACACTTCAGGAACCCATTCATTAGGTCCTGTTGCATCAGGTAAACTACATGAGACTTTTCCTTTGAGAAGGTGTGTCTTCATTATAAAGTCTCCTCATTCCTTATGCTTTGAATCTTGGTGCTGGTTTCGGCCCCTCCTTTGTCTCTCCTTCTCTCCTCCTGACTGTCAGCCTTCTTTGGGCCTCTACATCTAGATGTTCCAGGACTGATGACTTATCCGCTGAGTCCTGGCTCCTCACATTGTTTTTGGGATCTCAAACTCATTCAGACCCTTAAGGTGCTTTCTGGGAACCTACGGTGTGTACAACGTTAAAACCATGGCCTTATCCAGAGCTTATGTGCAGAAGTGCTGCCTGACTTCTCACTATTTGATGCTTTTAATGATTCTCCAGCATGGCTGGAGATGTTCACCCTCCAGCTTCTAGATCCCATCCTAACCTTGGCCTGCTCAGTGCCAAATCTCTCAATTATCACCATAGTTCACTGCTGCCCATGGCATTAGTATGGTAGTAAATTTCACTTTGGCTTTATACTATGTAGAAATGTAGCCTCCAGATAACTATACATTCCATAAGTAGCAGATAAAATATTCTGTACATCCCTGGTAGAAACCTGCTTTAGATAGTTCGTGCATGCTGACAATTTTTCAAGTGAAAAGTAAGCAAAAAACCTCTAGAGCTGTGCTGTCCAATATGGTAGACTTATGTGTCTATTAAGCCTTGCAATATGGCTAGTTCTAATTGAGAGTTCTGTAAGCATTAAACATCTGATTTCAAGGACTATGAAAAATGTAAAATATATCCTTAACAACTTTAACATTAATTCTATGCTGAAATGATAATATTTCAGTTTTTTTTTTTTTTTGGATAAAACAAGTTGTTAAAATCCACTTCTATTTATTTTTACTTTTTTTAATGTGGATAACAATACAGTTAAAGTTACATGTGTGGCTTGCATGACTTTGTATTGGACTGCGCTCTCCAGAGGCTTTGCCTGGTGGCTCTTTGATATTAGTAAGCTGACTGTGTACAGATAGAGGAAAATTAATGCAGAATTAAAATGCAAAAAAGGTTATGAATGACAGGAGGAAGCTTCTGCTCAGATTTTAAAATTTCTGTTCCCTGAATACACCAACATGCCACCTGCCTTGACAAGCTTTTAAGAACGCCTGATAATCCTCAGAGAAATGAAGCTGAACCAAATGGCATCTGTCTAAGGCTCACTGCATGGTGCCTAACCTCAGAGGCTTAAAATCAATATTGATTTTCATCATTTATTTTATCCTGGCATTTAAGTATCCCTTAGATTTATTACCTTTAGGTTTTTGGTTCAGATTCAGTGATGGGTATGATACAAGGGTGGTAATAAGTTATGTAGATATCATTTAATTTATGAACTCTGGAGCTCCAGGGTAGTTCAAGAAATATATTAACCGCATACACATCACCCTTCATTTTGCAGTAAGATTTCTAAGCTGGGTCCCTATTGTGCCACTTAATTTATGGTCTGGCCAGGTACATGGATCTGCGTACAGTATTTCAGTATAAGTTTCTCCAGCCATCAGAGGGGACGAAGATGGGCTTCAAAGGAGCCAGCTGGACAGCTGATGGATTGCTCTCTCTCCTATCCATAGGCTGAGGCATTATGTAGTTTTTAAAGCTTGTCAGCGGTTTGGGCCTTTTTCTGCTCTGAGAAGCTGCACGCACCGGCCTAGACAAGCAGAATCAGCCATGCTGCAGCAGGCAGAGAACAGCTCCCAGAGTTACTTACGTTGACAGCCGTAGTGCCAGGAATTTCCCGGCAGACACTCATCACACTTAGGCCCTGTTGTTCCAGTCTTACACTCACAAAATCCTGAGCCATTACAACGATCATGGACTGAGCCCAAAGGGTTACAATAACACTCTGTAGAAACAAGACAACACACAGGCTGGAGACAAGTCCGCATGGCTTATAAGGTATCAACACAGGAGTGTTGCTTACTTAAATGCATCACTTAAAGAAAGGCGTCCACTAATGAAATGCTTTGGCAAATATGGCTATTTCAGGTCCATTTATTTATTTGCTCAGCCTTCCATGATATCATTTTTCTGTTATGGGAGGAAATCATCTGAAAACCTCCAAGGAAATAAGACATCATGCTCTTCACTGGTAACAGATCGTAATGGAGTTTCCATTTGTTAGGGCATTTTTAGATGGTTTAATGAATGCAATGAGAAGTTTACATATCAAGGATAAATCAATATGCCATCGGTGTAAAATCTGTTTTAAATTATTCAAATGAGCTTATCGGCTACACTCAAAATTTGAGAACTGCTGAACATTGTTAAAGTGGAATATGAATGCACTTTGTTCATTCAAAGTCAGTTTTACTTTATGATTTGGGATGGTGCTTTATATATATATTTATACTATGTTGTGATGAGCCTTTAGATATTGTATCTGCTACACATGTTAAGTTAGTATAGCTTTTATGCAACCTAGATTAACAATCATGAAAGGAAAATGAATTTTGTAATCCTAAATAAATTTCAACATAGGCATAATTTAAGACTTGTATCATTATAATGTCTATGGACAGAACAATATAACTTTGTGTAATAAAAAGTAAATAGAATAATTTCTTGATTCCTCACACATTATTATGCAGGATATTTTTACTTCTGAAGCTCTGTTTTTCTTAAAGCCTGAATCAGAAATACGAATTCCTTAGGCTTCCATTAGCTTGAAAGGTAACAGCAGCTAGTTTCCAGCTTTTGGAATTTGTAGGTCAAAGTTACTTTCTTTGTAATCCCACTGTATAATACTGGGCAAGTTATTATGCCCCTCTGTCTCTTGATTTCCTTTATTTTAAAATGGTCCCATTAAGAGGTTTTCATGTCAAAAAACCAAATAAAATCACACCAAGCAACTAACCAAGCAACCAACTGTGAGAAACCCTGAGGATTTTAGTTTAATAACTTTAAGTTTAGCATCTTAGATTGGCCATGGAGATTCAGGGTTTACTGTTAAATAGAGAGGTTTGGTTCTGTTTTTGTCATAGGGACTAATCAGATAATTTCTTCAAAGAATGTGGAGTACCTTAGAATCATTATTTATTTCATGTTGAGTAAGTCAATTTTGAAGTTCAGCATTCTTAAGATACAAATATTTGTATGACTAAGAGTAACATACATAGGTAAAAATAAAACCAAATAAAGTCTAAAATGCTCTCTCCTTGTCTGGACTGATTTGCACTTAATAATTGGAGTTTTATTTTAAATTGGCATTTTCTATTTTAATGTGTGTATATACAGCAGTTGTTTAAAACATTTTTAAATAGCAATTTTGTTGTGGCTTTAAAAATACACACATACACACACACACACACACTGTAAGTATATACCTATAGCAAGACTACTATAATATGTTTCTTACTATTTAAAGTGTATAAGTTGACAATGAATCACCAACATTTCATAAGCCGGGGAGTAGAGTTACATCTGGCCAATACGAATTCACATACTGTGTTAGTCAATTAGCCCGTAACAACTGATTAATATAAAGTTTTAGATGTAAAAAAAAAGTAAACAAAATTTTTAGAAATGTGGAACATCTAAACCACGGTACATCTCAGTGGTTGTCATACAAAAGGTGGTAAGTGTAATGTTAGTCAGGAAAATAAGTGACAAGGAGAGGTGGGGTCTACAATCCACATTACATACAAATAATTTAGTTTAAAAAATATCATTTCTGGAACGATGGTCAATGGTAGATGTTGGGGTGATGAGGATGGCCTTGGAGAATTATATTTTATTCCATGAAACTAGGAAGAATATGCAGGACTGTTAGACCAAAAAACAACATGAAATACTTTTGGAAGTCTGATTAAAAAGTTATACTACAGTTGATTTATAAGTATTAGAAGTGTCTTATGTTTGCTTTGTTTTACAGAAGGTACCTCTGATTACCTGATCTTGGGTTTCCAGGGGAATGAAAACAATAATACATCATAATTGGAGATATGTTTAGTAGCAACTGCTGAGCCCTGCATTTCATTCAGATGTCAAGCTTGTTATCAGGGATTATTAGCAGTGATTACCCAAGGTCACATATCCTCTAGCTTCCTGCTTAATGTTCGAGTTTATACGAAATGGAAGCATGCAAGGATGTCATCTTCATGAAATTGCTGCATCATACAGGCTAATCACATGCATCTTTGGAAGCATGGCTGGCTTGGAATTTGTATGAAAGTGGGGAAATTTACCAGGAATCACAAAGCAGCGATCACTGTGACAACACGGAATAGCGTGCATTTTATATTTGCCATAATATAAAATGATGCAAATAGTTTAAGACATCTATTTCAACACAGTCAACATTTTGTCAAAGATATGTGCTGTTCCCTCATAGCCAGGGTGGTGGATTTCATTGCCAATTGTTAAAGAAATGGCAAAGTGCCTTTTTTCCCCTTAAGTTTAGAGACAGCTTAGATGAAGCTCAAATTTTCAGAGATTAGTGCCTAATTCTGTGAAAGTGAATTGGGTAAATATCCATTCATTTTCATTAGTGCTTTCTATACAAAATGGCATTAAAATTAACTCTCAGCCCTGCTGCAAGCCCTTTGGGGAACTTAAATGTAAAAAATAGCGAATAGGTTCGTGCTGCCCCATAGGGCAAACCCTGGTAATGGAGCCACAGGCTTCCAATGGCCTTCAGAGAGCAAACCTCAGCTTCCGTCTCATGCCCAGGCAGCCTGACAGCTCTGCCTTTGGTCCCTCAAGTGGGAAGAGTGGAAGCTATAACTCTTTTAGGAAACTTTTGTACGCTTATAGAAACTAAAGACAAAAGATAGACTGTACGTAGCATATACCAGCTAGCCAAATTTTTCAGTTCATTCTTTAAAAACAATTTTACCCCTTAGGAAAGAGAAACAATTTAAGGAATTTTGGTATGTGGAGGTATACTGTAGCTAATTTTAATGGTATCTAAAAATACTCATCTTTGTGTTTATCTATATCCACTTGGTTTGAAGAATACAAAATACTGAATAGGGATATGTTTACCTCAATAATATAAAATCCTCTCCAAGATTTATAACTTTAATTAACAAAGTTTCTAGAAAGGGAGAAAAGAACTGCGTTTGATTTTTTTTAAGTAGAAATAAATACAAGAATGTATATTAAGCTTTCCATTCATCTGTATTTTACATGATTTAAAAGACAAAAGCTGAATGGCAACTTCTTGTCTGTGGATAATCAAATATGGATTTATAACAGAACTATGCCTCTTAGAATTAGACAGGAAGTGTGGATTTTGTAGTTTATAGATTACTTTAGAACAGGAAAAGGGGAGGACTTCATTAGAATAGAATACTTTGAGTAAAATATATTGGGATATTGTTAAGTTACCTGCTATGAGAAATTTTATGGAATAAAATCTTTTCTTTTAAGGTCTTTTTCTTTGATTTATTGAAAATAATATGAAATTGATATTGCAAAACATTTACATCTTATTGTAATGTTTTGTATTTTGAAAAAACTGATTAGGTTTTATTCCTGTATTCCTAGTGTTCCTATTTATTGTACCTTTTCCCTTGTTAACATATTTATAGTATGACATTTATATATTTTTACAAATGACATTCAGCAAAATGTAACTGCATTCAGAATTCAGACAGCTATGTGCCTTTTGGTTTTTATTAATATTCTCAAATCTTTGTAACCCAAATGTTATAAAGGCAATTGAACTTCTGTTCACAAGCTCATAGTGGAATTGCTGCTGTCATCCTAAAAACATACCATAAGTAAAAGTCTGACAAGCTTAGCTTTGCTAATTGTGTCAGGGTAGTTGGGAGAAAGCATTCAAAAGCTTTGAAGTCAGGAAACTAACTCTTTACTAAAGCTGTATGATTTGGGTCAACTTGCCTTACTGTTCTCAACTAGAAAATAGGGGAAATTATCAGTGGAGTACTTACCACCATGGTTTTGTTAATGAGGATTAAGTAAAAACAAAACAAACAAACAAAAAACATACTTGCAAGTCAGTTCACAGTTTACCAAGTGTTTCCTGTGCATCCCATATGACACCAATTTGACCAGGAGTTTTCAACGACTTACCTAAGGCACACAGCTATTAAATAGCAAACTGGGACTTGAACCCAGCTCTCCAGCCTCTAAGTCCAGGGATTTCTCCACTAATTCACAAATAATAAGGAAGCACTTTGAAAATTAGAACATACTATACACATAAACAGTATTATAAAAACTTGGCCCATTTTAACTGAAAAAACTTGTCCAGCTATTTTAAATGACACTTGGCAAATAACTATATAACCTTGACAATCCAATCAGAAAACAATGATTCCAGAATTGCAGATTGATTTGATTTCTTTTTGATGAAAAGATCACCTTTCATTTTTCAGCTTGTGTATTCTATCTAGTCTTTATGTGAAAAAAATCTACCTTTAACATTGGTTGCCTATGTATTACCTATTGGTGTGGTAACAGATACATACCCTTCACCATTTTGAATATATGCACTTCTTCAAAGTACATTATGAAGTGAAATTCCATTTCTTATTTCTTATTTTTCATCAGCTCCCTTTCTTAAAGATAGGTTCTACTATGCAAAAGGTAGGAGAAGCTTCTTTGGATGGGAAGGGCACCTGGTTCTCTCCAGTTGACATGATCAGTCATCACAGGGGGTGGAAAGAATGCTCAAGGGAATTCTGTGGCCCCAGTTTTCCAGGGCTCATGTACTTTGGAAGCTAAGAGAATTAATTGTCTTGAATTGTTTTGAAAAATTGCTTCTCCTTTTGAGGGCTATAGGAAAATTCAATAAGTGGAATTTCATTACTATGGATGGAAAAGCCAGGCAAACTTCTACATTACCAATTGCTAATGGCTTTCAATTCCAAATGGGAATATTTTAAATCAATATTAGTTGATTACCAATTATTTACAAAAGTTTTTATCCTAATCTCATATCTATAATTAAAAACCTTATAATGAGTTTACATTTTGAAAGCTGAGTGTACAACTTAAGACTTTAAGATCAGGTTGAAATGACCAGGTGTTAAGATTTCATGCAAAAAAAAAAAGAAAGAAAAACAAAAAGAATTACTTCGTCTCTTAACATGACTTTTCAGCTCATCATCTTTAAAGCAACAATTAGACAAGGATTCAAAATACATCCCCCAACTATGATTTCAATCAGCACAAGTGAAATCTTTAAGTCTACCACAAGGATGTTTTCTCCATTGAGAAAGTTCATTCTGGCTCAGCTGTGGTGCAAATCACCAGCCTCTCCACCTTAAATAGATCCCCATCTCGTGAAAGGCACAGAACAATAGCTGAAATTATAATGGAACTGACCTATGCACACATTCTCATCGTCCAGCTGTGCAGAAGCATTTCTGAAGTAGCCCAGCCTGCATAACTCACAGTGCTGCCCTCTAGTGTTGTGTTTACAGCTCACGCAAATGACTGTATTTAGCAGATCGATATAACTGCATCGATTGGAGTGGCCGAAGCATTCACAATCTTGCAAGGAAGAACAGAAATGTATACAGAGTGTATACAGTCGCAGAATAACAGCACACTACATGCTTGGATAAAATGAGAAGTGGAGAAAAGATGGCGGAATGGCATTACATGTATGTGATTCCACATGACACATGGTGACCGCAGGTGGTTGTGACTGGCATGGAAGTAGCATCTGTTTCAGGCAGGAGAGAAAGATTGGACATTCAGAACATGATCGGAGAGTGTTAATTCTTGGCAGACAATATGAACAGAAGCATTTGCAGGTGTATACCTTTTAAAATTTGGGAAGACTCTGTTTCCATTGATGCAAAAGTCTAATTTTTGCACATTGAAAACTTCACTGTCTTTGCATCACTCCCCTCATTTTCTCTTCATATTTGCAATCTTAAAAAAGAAGGAAGGATGAATGTCGGCATCTAAGGCCTGAGTCTGCCATCACCCATGGCTCCTTTGTTTAGAGTCTTACTATCATTTGTGTCAAGACAGTAACTCAGAGTTTCACAGAAGAAATCATGGCAAATTTAATAGGGATCTAGACAACTAAACAACTCTTTATTTTTGTTTTTTCCAAATGGTAAGAGGAGAAGATGACTTCTGTAAGCCTTTCATCAGGCCAAATCTGCATGTTTGCTTATGTGTGAGAGAGAATACAAAAAACAGGGAGATGATTGGTATTAAAAAAGTGCTCTTAAGATTTCCTTTTCTTGCAAGTTTCAAGCTAAGTCTGCTACAAAAGAAGAGTCAGGCAGCTACTGTACCCTCAGATTGCTTTTCCTTTGTCTCCCCCAAATGTTGGAGGTGCCTCTGAGGCTTAGGGGTGATGGTGATAAGAACTAGACGAGGAGACGTAGGGAAGGGTGGAGAGTGACTAGATCGTCTCTTTTTTGCACCTCAACCAAAGCAAGTCATTAATCTAATTCAACCTTTTTAAAAGAAGTAAAAACAAAGCCTCTATTGGTGCAATAGCTACTGAATCAGACAGAAAAAAATGTGTGAGAAGTAACTAGGCGGGGAATCTGTTTCGTCTCCTGAAATATGGGGGCAGGCCTAGCTCACATTTATAAGGGAGGTCAATTATGAAACTGCAAACCTTGTTTGCCTAAAAATATCCCTCTCATTAATGTCTGGCTTTTATTTTATCCCACCAGGAAGCCAAACACAGTCACTATTTGAGCTCATTTATTCATTCACTCAATAAGTAATATATTCGGTTGGTCTATGTGTCAGGCACTATGTGAGGTACTGAGTTACTCTTTTGGCCTAGATTAAAATTTTGGAAGTATTGCATTTGATGACCAGAGTAAAAATGAGTAAGTGTTGTCAAAATTAATAAGGAAGGGTGATTATCTTTTTTTTTTTTTTTCTATTGGGTTGGCCAAAAAGTTCATTTGGGTTTTTCTATAAGATGTTACAGAAAAACCCCAACGAACTTTTTGGCTAACCCAATAACTTAACATACTGACACTCATCAGAACAGTGTGGATTCATTCGTATGAGAGCCAGTTACTACAGTAGAGCTGAGGTCAAGGTCCCAACAGAATGAAATCAAATTTGGATAGAAGCAGAGGAGGACACTGGAAATGGTGAAGAGTGGAAGACACCCAGGAATAGGGTTAGCACCTTGGAGAACCCAGATGCTTAAAAGAAAGGCAAGAAGAATGGGAGGTTCCTGAAGGCAAGCCCCTGCCTTTACAGGAGGCTAGTTTTGTCACGGTGTGTATGTGTGCTAGGGGTGGGGAGTGGGGGTGGGGAGTTGGAGGAACCAGCGGGAGAAGGAGAGTTCTGGGAGAAGGAGGCCATATGGGAGATGGGGTAAGAAAATCCTGCAAAAATTTTGTAGTTAAGACATGCCAAATTAATAATAATAATAGCAACAAGAAAGATAATAGAATTACATATCACCAAATTAAATTCTCTTAGAAAACAAGCATTTCACCCCCATACATTCTATCTCGCTGAGTTCAACCTTGTTTAAGCTGGCATTTCTGACTCCCTAGGAAACCTAAAGGGCCTCTCCAACCTTCCTTAGTTGAGGGTTCGGAACAGGGAGAATCTTTCTGGCCTGGAGCCACCTCAGAGTAGTAGTTGCAGGGAGGAGACCCATGTCCCAAATCTAATTGCTTCCCAAGGACTTCTTCAGAGGTGCCTGGAATTCCAGAGGCGTGGGCACACACACCCTGTCCTCAGGCTCTCCCTCTCTAGAAGAGGCCCCTAAGTGGTTACTGTTCTTCACATAACCCCATCCTAGGTTGGTTCTTGGTGTACCTAATATAATTAATCCAGATTTTTTCAAAAGAATCTTTTGTGTGCATAAATTCATCCTAGGAACTTTTAAAACCACATAGAAGTAAGTCCTTGTTGTCAAGAAGCTTGTTTAGTGGGTAAGACAAACATGTGCTCAGATAACTAGAAAAAAAAGAGGACGTGCTTAAAAACAAAAACAAAAACAAAAACAAAAACAAACAGAGACACAAAGTGATATAAGGAGAAATTCATTTCACTTGAGGAGAATTAGGAAAAACTAAGTTAAAACTAAATCTTCCATGAGGGCCAGTAAGGTTTATTTAACAAAAAAAAAAAAAAAAAAAGGAGGAACTGAGCATTTCCAGTGAAAGGAATAGAGTGTGCAAAGACATGACATTGGGAAATGGGAGAGAACAGGGCTGGAGAAGTATCATAACATGGTTCCTTTGTGGATAAGATCTACCCAATAGCCAATACTATTGGAAGTATTGAATGGTTCCTTTGTGGATAAGATCTACCCAATGCTGGGCTTCATCTGACAAAGCTTTACTCACCAAAAAACGTGTCTGTAGACATCCAAGTTCAATCAAGACCCAATTCATGAATCTCTGTAGACACTGTTACCTACTATTCTTTGAATTTAATGAATAGTATGCATTTCTGTGACATTCACTATTTGTTTCTGGGTTTTGTTTGAAAATCAATTTATTAATTTTGATAGGAGAGTTAAATAATGTAAATTCTATAAATAATTATATACAAAACCATACACAGCTAAACACTCAATATCACAAACTTCTTCCAGAAGATAAGTGGATACTTTAAATGTCTTATAACCTAAGAAATGAGCTAATAGTAACTTTATACCTTTAAAACTTCTAAGACTCTTCTGAGACTTTGATAAAGCTGTCTTCTCTGACCATGGTGTATTTGAGAATATAAAATGATAAAAAGATCTTTGAAAGTGATTTGAAACACATGAGAGCACTATATAAATGCAAGACATTTCAGATGTAATTATTAGACTGCTGTATTATTTCTCAGTTTTCTGTTAATTTCCCACTCTTTAGGAACTGTTCTTTCCACATAGGCCCAGAATCCATGAATGATCATTAATGATAGAGTTAGAGCTGCACTATCTTATTAAGATCCTGAAGGGATGACATTAATAGTTCAATAATTCTTTGATCCTCTAATTCACTGACCTACCATTTCCTCCTTTCCCTTTTTACAAAATATAGAGTTCATGGTCCATTCTTACAATCATTTCCTTTTATATGCTCTCATCTCCCTCACCCTCAACCCTCCGCCCCCAATTACAGTCTCCTGGGAAAATCTGATCCTGGTTAAATCCAACTCTCCACTTCTCCATGCCTACACCCCAGCAGCTAAATGTGGCTGGAGTTTTTTTCCAACTATTTTGAAACAAGTCTCACTTTAAATTCATGACCATAAACTTCAATAAGGCCCTCAGGGCATTCTGGCAACGCTTCCTGAACCAGGAGGCTTCTGGGCCACCACTCTCTCTTGGTTCACCTCCTTCCCCACCTACCATTGCTTCCTCCTCTCTTCTGCTTTTTGTTGTATCTTCTCAAATGACTCAGGGCTTAGCCCTTGGACCTCTTGGCTCTTTAGGCTCACTAATAGCCAGGGTTTTTTACCCAACCTCATGACTACATAAACCATCAATATGCTGACCTTTCCAAAATAGTTATTTCCAGCCTGGACCAACTTCCCAGTTAGTTAGTGAGACTTCATCCAGACTAATATATTCAACTGCCTTCTTAATGTCTCCATTTGGACATTTAATAGATATCTCAACTTTAACATGTTCAAAGCTGAGCTCATAGGTTACCTTCCCAAGCCTGCCACTTACATGGGTAGCCGGCTCTGTCTCAGTAAATGACAACTCTATTCCTCCAATTGCTTAGGTCAAAATTCCTGGAGTTGTTCTTGACACCAATCTTTTTCTCATCCCTCTCTACCCACGCCCCCAACCAATCAATCAGCAGATCCTCTTGACTACACGTTTAAAATACATTCTAAATCTCACCACCTCTCACCATCTCATCTTTAGTTAAGGGCACTTGGATTATTGCTGTTGTCCTCAAACTGCTTCCCTGGCTTCCATCCTTGTGACAGTCTCCTCCACACAGCAGTCAGAGTGACACTTTTAAAACTTAAATTAGGTCATGACATCCTTTTGCCCATAATCCTAATGGCTTCCTGCCTCATTCAGAATAAAAGGCAGAGTTTGAATTCATTCATTCCCAATTGATCTGGGCTCATTGCTATCACTCTCCTCCTCACTCGCTGTACAATACTTTCAGGTTGCTCTGCAAACATGCCAAGCACTTCCCCAGGGCCTTTGCATTTGCTGTTACCTCTGTCTGGCCTACTCCTCCCCCAGACTTCCCTATGACTTGCTTCATCACTTTGTTTTTAGGTCTTGCTCAAAGAAAATGCTGTGACTACTCTATCTGAAATAACAGCTCCTGACCCAAAGACATTAATCCCCCCTCCCACATTTACTAATCCTGTTTAATTTTTTTGTAGAACCTAGAGTATCTGAAGACTAAATTAAAAAAAAAATTTCTCCCCTATACTTTGAGTGTAAAGACATGCGTGCAGACTGTGTCCATTTTGTCCACAGATGTAAACAGAACTCAAAATACTAAGCACTCAAAACATGTTGTCGAATGAATGAATCAATGAGTCAACAAATCAGTGATGATCCTGAGGCATCTTACTTTGGGAAACAGAGGAAGACACAGAGGAAAGTTATGTTTAAATTCATTCCTCCACCATTCAAATTCTGTAAGAGAGTCTGGCTATATCCTAAATATTAAAGAGTTGAGAAAAACAACAGCCATACATCACACTATAACTGAGTTATTAAATATTTTAGCTGAAAATTGACTATATGTCTATGCAGATTAGTTTAGGTAGGAAAAAGGAGATTTCCAAAAATTGCTATGGTTTTATACACTTTTGCAATCTCAAATCACACTGTAGGCTATATTTTATTTTTCAGACAAGTTTTAATTACTGTTGTGTAAACAAGCTAACAGGGTTCTCTAAAACACATTTTCATGGTGAAGCATGGCATGCGTTGGCAATGCATATTTATTGAGGACCACCTTATACCAGGGGACAACTTGAACGAGGCCCAGTCCTAAGCGAGAATCATAGCCCTAGACCAACCAGCCATGTTGGACCATGAAGCCCAGTCCTGAAGAGTCCAGTGCAGAGTTTCTCAACCTCAGCACTACTGACATCTTAGGCCAAATAATCCATGGTTTTCCCATATGTTGTAGGATATTCAGAAGCATTCCTGGCCTCTACCCACTAGAAGCAGTAGCAACTCCCAAGCTGTGACAACCAAAAGTTCCCTGGGGGAGCAAAATCCCCCATCTGATGTATATGACATCATATAAGGCAGTTATGATAATATGGTACATAAGAACTGACTAGTTAAGCGAGCAGCATTTTAGAAGAAGGAGAGTTCAAAGTTGTCTTTCTAGATCAGGAAAGATCCAAACCTCTTCTAAGGTTTAAAGACACTTTCTGACTGAGACTGGCTGGGGAAGGCCTGGGGAGGTAAGAGTTATAGAAAAACAAAAGGTTGGAGAGAAAGAGAATGAAAGAAAAAGAATATTAAGAATAGGAAGGGGGATGTTTGTTAAATGTCTTGGTGTCTTCTTTCTTACTATTCTCCATGTTGCCTCTAATTCCATTATTACGTCACCAATGTTCCGTAATATGACATATGTTACGGAATATAAGATAAAGTACTCTGAATGTGGCACAGCTAGGTTTATTTATATATGTTGGGGCCAAATGAGGAAAGTTTATTCAAAGTCAGAGCTGGTGGAAATTTACTGTAGTCACTCAAAAAGAAAGGATTTGGAAAAAAAGACTTTAGATAGACAGAAGGCGAAGGAATTAGAATTCTTATAAAGTATTTTCCCTTCACTACATTAGCAAAGTCACAAGCCTCCAGGGGCCTCCCCCAGGGATGGGAATGAAGTGGCTGCAGCATTTTCCTGATTCTTACCCACCCCCAACTCTGTCTTGCAACCTTAGGTAGCTTTTGAAGCCCTTCCATGTACATCATTTGATAACAATCTGGATTATTCTATGATAAATCTACTTCATTAGGTGGCTTCTTCCTGCCTGTGGAAATGTGTTCAGATCTCATTAGTGCTGTGACCCCAAGAAACTAGAGATTCAATGATACAGGGTCAAATTTCAGGTCAAGAGTCCTCTTGTATATCCAGTGCTTGATGTGACAGAAAAAAGATGGACTCTATAAGGTCCCTAATGCTTCCTTTCTCCTTCACCTCTTTGGTTTCTTTGTGTAGGTTTGCATATCATAGATAAGGAGGGACATCCCTACTGTGGCATCAACGACTAGCTTATTATATGCACACATGCCCAAATAGGCTTGACACCCTATGAACTTGTGGCTGCTCTGTTCCTAAGGAACTTCGTTCCCCAAATTTCAAATCTGCTTGGATTTCCCTCAAAAGGGCACTGCCAATGTTTGATATGTAAAAGTACATTGTGAGGAAAGTTTAAGACATGGTTTAAATATCATCGGTTTCCCTTTTCCATCTTCTGACCAGCTTCCTCCTTTTCTCTATATGACACAGAAGGAACAATTCAAGTTGGTTAAAATCTGGAAAATGATTTGACTCTTTTCAATAAGGAATAGGGAAGCTATTATGGTCATTTTCACCAAGTGGGTCAAACCAAATTCAGGTATTGTTAATAAATATATTTCTTTGTAAGAGGTGTTTCATGAAAAAAAACCCCAAAAACTCCCTAAAACATGACATATACCCAACAGTCAAGGGTGGAAAACAAGACACACCTGTCACATAGGACATTTAAAGGAAAATGGTGAAATAAAAACAGAAGTCTTTATGTTTCCTGAAAAATCTTCAGTCTGTGAGTGACAGATGCTAGCTGGAATGGGCCATTCATGAGTCACAGATGAGATTCTGCTCACTTTCATTTAAAGAAAGTAGTGTAACTATTATTTTTGGGTCATAATCAATGCTTAACCCAGTGTAGTTCTTCACTGGTATTTGTTCAAATTCATTTCAAACAATATTTGGAAGTAGAAATTCCAAGGTATTTCATTTGTCAAATGGGCACCATACATGAACCTACCATTCTGTTCTCATGAAAAGCATCCTTGAAACTCACTGTAAGTGAGTTTCCTTATTTTCAATGCAAATGAGTGACAATGTTAATACTCTAACATTCATGTTCCAAACAGGAACCTAAAGTGTTATAATTCTTATTCACACATTAATCTTTCAGAAAACAAATATTGCAGCATTTTAAATTTGCAGCAGTCAAATTTCTGAGTGAATCATTTTTTTTCCTCTTACAGATGACATTCTCAGTACTGTTTGATGCATTGATCGTTATCAGTCAACATGCCTCACCAATAAGCTGATGGGTACACTTCACAGATATTCCAGATTCATACAGTGTAATGTTTCACAACACATAACACCATGAAATCACTGTATGAATCCAAGAATTCCTACCTCTCTTGTGGTTTGCAACTTGAACAGAAGAAACTGTTGACAAAGCTAATTTGGGAGCAACTGGATAGGTTTAAAAGAATGAACAGCACATTAGAAACAATAGTGAAACGTTCAAATTGTAATTACTTATCATCAACCCGCTTGAAAAGTGGCCCTATATGAAGAGAATATTTGTATTTGTTGTTTCTGGGAGTTTGCTTCAATCACAAAGGAAGTCTTGTATTTGGCTGAAAATGGTTTGACCTTGTCAGTAATAAAGTTTAGAGGCTTTATTTTCAGAGGCAAAAAGAATTACCATTTAAATCAAGAATCCAGTTATGCAGAGATTATTCCAATAACAATATGGATATTAGGATCCCCTACTGTTCTTCTCTTAAAATAGTAGTTGCGTTGTTGAGTTACTTAGCAATATCATTGCCTCAATTCACCATGTCTTTCTCTCTGTGTAACCATAATCTCATCTACATATAAACCAGTTAGATTATTTTTGCTGAATTGATTAGACATGACAGATAGTCACAATGGTCAACCATTCAGCGGACTCTGGATCTCAGTCTCAGAGTCACCTCGAATCTGTCCACCTTTCAAAAATGTAGTCTTTTTCTCAACATTTATTACCTATATGATATCAGTTTGTTAATGGCAGGAATTTCTGTCTAAGTTTGCCTGCCTTTCTTTTCCAATTGTTCCTGAAGTGTTGCTTGTGAAAATAGCAAAAACAAGATAGAGCCTGATGTTCTTTGCAGATGTTGACCAGATAAATTATGTTTGCACAGAACTGACCTCTGCTAGAAAGTGCACCTTTAGCTAAAATGTCAAGTTCAAGCACTTTATTCAACTGTGAGCTTCTCAAATAAATTTATTTGAACTCTTTATCCACATTCTAAAAAAGTGCAACTGGCATTAACTAAAGATATTTCTGAAAGCTTTTAGTCTTGCGACACTCACAGAAAACATAGCAAAATAATTAAATGGGTCTGTTTCAGGTTTTAAACAATGCATAATCTTGTTCAGCACAAAACTTACTGTGGAGAAGTGTTAAGTCTTAGATCCTGTCTTGTACAATTTGTTGAGCTATGAAATTCAATGGGAAATACTGAGTGACAGTTCACTGAAGATGCTCTCACTGAACTTGCCAAGGAACAAAGCCACTAAACCTTCCCACAATCCTCATAGAATTATACTAATGGGTTGAGCTTGATCTGTATTTCTTCTTCCACATATGTATGCAGAAACTTGAAAAAATTCATTTGGAGCGGATGATTAAGATAATTCTATTTGCTAGTAATATATGTATCTAGGACAGTCTTGATTTCATCACTCTGATCAAGGACTGAAAATGCAGCCCTTCCAATTTGACTCCTCAACAAATTGCTAATATATTTTGTTTTGCTTAGCAGCTATTTCCTGGTTCCTCCTTTTGCTCATTTCCTCCTCCATCTGTATTCATTAGAGCTTAAAAGGAACATCCTGTATATAACAAAGGAAGGTGGAAGCCAAAGATGTGCCTTTTTTTGTGAGAAGGAAAGACGCAAAAGAAGACAACTTTCTTTCAATATAAACTATTTATATACGTCTATGTATATCTATAGGCTAGACGTTAATGTAATTTTAACATTACACTGAATCTTATGAATTTTATTGGTCAGTTTTTAAAGGTTCTATTTCTTCCTGTGTAATCACACTGCTGTCTGTCAGTTTCTTTCATTTATTTATTTATTTATTTATTATGTTAGAAGTCAGAAAATAATTACTGCTCTAAGGACAGACAGAAAACAGGTTGTTCTTAATCCTGGCAGAAATTATTGGTAATTCATAAAGGATAAAAGAGGGAAAGCCTCGGCAGAGAAAATACACTATGACGTTGAAGGGGGAGAGAGAGAGAGAGAGATCCAAATTCCTGTCAGTCAATATGGAACGACAGTTTAAAAAACAAAAACAGGTCTTTTAGGGGTTGCAATACTGCCTTTATATATTTTCCCTGACCCTCAATACAACTGACGTAACAGCCAGTTTACCAAAGCAAAGTAAAAGTGAGACAGTGGAAGGAAACCTGTGTCACTCACAAGTTTTTATGATATATTATTTATACTCCCCACTGTGATGGCAACCAAACTCTAGGCTTCTCTTGGGATGGCTGACATCCAATGTAAATTTGATAAAGTGCTTATAACTTTTATGCTTTCTAATTTTTTCTACATCTTTTACTATAATATTTCTGGGATACTTCATATTACAAAAAAATATTTGAATTATGATTCTTTCAAAGACATGGCATTTATGATAATGCTCTTATTTAGTGCTAAAAAATAGAATATGGGATTTTCCCCCTAAACATGTGGGATTTTATATCAGTAGGAATTTTACATGCTCCTACCTTGTTTTGGATTAGAAACCTCAAGGGAAGAAATATTCGGCCATATCCTATTAAACTTTGGAGGATCTGCATGCACCGGGAAAAATCAGGGTATGTTACTTTCAGCTATAATGTCATTTGGTCTAAACAGAAAACTGTATGGACAAAGACACAAACCACACATCTGCTTTTTAACTTGGTTGTGATGCACTTAACAAAACATACTCCCACACCAAACAAGAGCAAGCAATTGATGATTCCCAAAACATTGAATGGACATTAAATATATAGCCTGTTCCCTAACAAAGCTATATACATTAACTTGTGCAATAAAGTAGAGTGTTCTTACAAATAACCAAACAGGGACTTCAGCAATTCAAATCGTTATATGAAGCTGGTGCCTGAAACTAGAAGATAACAGGAAAGAAATAATTTCTCACTTGAGGATTCCATTCTCTGCAATTTATATTTACAGATACGAGCTTGTTACATTAGTCTTCAGGAGAGATTCTTTAGGGTATGTTTTAAGTGTGAGCCATTATCTCTGCAAAGAAGTGGATTTATTTCCTATTTTTATTTATGCGATTTCTCAGAGAAAGAAAGAGAAAGATGACTGGTGGTTCTGGCTTAAGGAGAATAGTCCAAGGTGCTTCCGATCATATCTAAGGTTTGTATGTATGGGTGTGTATATATTTTCTTTTTTTTAATATATATTTTCATGATGTTTCTAGCTCAAAATATATTTCTAAAGTTATTGGTTCCAATCCAATTATAAGCATTGTTAATTTAAGAATTAATGTTATTTCTTTCTTAGATTCACCTGTATTAAAAAAAAATGACTCTGGAAAAGCAGGAGAAGAGCCAGCTTTAAGATTGGGTGCTTTAAAGCTATTTTTGTTAAGGTACATAGGCCATGACAATTAAAGCAGTCATTTCATGACTCAAATCTACCATTCACTGAGATCAGCTCAAAACCATATCTTTAGTGTGGTCCTTTGGGACCACCCAAGTCCACAAGGAGAGTTCTTGCCTCTAAACTCCTATAGCGTATTACCTTATGTGCTCCTTATTTCTCACTGATATGTGGATAGGCGTAAGTTTCAATATTGCTAGTTTAAATTTTATGTCTATTTCTTGTCTCTGTAATTAGATTGAATCCCTTTGAGGAAGGGCAAAGCCTTCCAGAAGGCCTCAGTAAATATCTAATAACTGAGTAATTGATATCAAGTGGCTAGGCTACTGTAAACAGGTATTATCAGATTGTTTCCTCCATAATTAGATTATAGTGAATAACATTCTTGCAAGACATGGAACTTTCACTATAACTTTGGTTTTTTAACATTTGTTAGAAAAGCTGAACTACTGTTACTCTGTGTGTGTATGTGTGTGTGTATACACATAAAAGCAAAGGAAATCTTAATATTGATATTGCTGTATCCATCAAAATTTATGAATGAATAAAGAATGTAACAATTTTCCACATCTGTATCCAGGTGTTACTAAATAAATAGATATTTGGTAACATGTAGGCAAAATATGCAAGTTATTGACTGAATGTTAAGCCTACTTGAACTGCAATGATCACTTTTGAAAAACAAATGATTTCTAGAAATTGGGGTTTTTTTTTAAAGGTTTTTTTATGTGGACCATTTTTAAAGACTTCATTAAATTTGTTACAATATTGCTTCTGTTCTACGTTTTGGTTTTTTGGCCCCGAGGCATGTGGGATCTTAGCTCCCCGATCAGGGATCAAACCTGCACCCTGTGCATTGGAAAGCAAAGTCTTAACCACTAGACCACCAGGGAAGTCTCTAGAAATTGTTTATTTAGAAGAGATTTCAAACCACTGTTATAGTTTTATATAGAAAATATATTTATTTATATTATTAGCATCAAATTAAGAAAAATTTAGTTCTTTTAAATGGTTCTCTCCATCTTTTTCCGTAAGAGAGGTAAACACAGGTCATATGTGGGGTGATGTTTGTAAGCTTAATGTTAAGTATTCAGTGGCTTGACTTTCTTGATGAAATGAAAGTAATAATACAATTAATCATTTTGTTAATAAGCTTTGCCAAAAAATTTAAGTAAAGACAAAAATTTTATACTAAATAAAAGTTAGAAGTGAGCTTTGAAAATTAATTTTATAAATTAAGCTTTATTCCATATTCTAATGTAATAAATATTTTACGCCTATATTTTAGTATACTCTTTTATGATTTTTCCCTAGGATGCTGAGGTTCCGTTTTGAGGATCTTCCTACATGTATAAAAAGTTGATGTAGGTCATTCTACTTTTGAATTGTTAACTACTTGACCTGTATGAAATTATCAAGATAGACACCTCAGTTACAATCTGATCCCTACATGGAAGGTATTTTCTTCTGTACTGTGTACTTATGATAGTTTCTTGGGGGATGGGAGAGTGTAGCTTTTGTGTTTGCTTGGGAATATAATTAGACATTTTTTTCCAAATGATTTTCATTATGTGGGATGCCTAACCTTCCTGAAAAA
Organism: Balaenoptera musculus; assembly: GCF_009873245.2. Lineage (NCBI taxonomy): Eukaryota > Metazoa > Chordata > Mammalia > Artiodactyla > Balaenopteridae > Balaenoptera > Balaenoptera musculus. The sequence goes on along the minus strand of NC_045785.1, from coordinate 94,365,538 downwards.
TTAAAACTCAGAGCCACCAGCAGTCATCACGTGGAAATCCTAATCTAATCTATACATATCTCTAGTGGGACAAAATTTTAGGCGTGATGTCTTTTCCTTGGGAGGAAAAATGTCCTGAAAAAAAAATATTGAAATTTGTGGACCCTAAACTTCTATAGCATGTTACTGTCTGTGCTTACATGTTTTAATATTTGGTCGTCATGCAATTTTAAATTTAATATCTCATTTTAATTTTTTTAATTTTTATTTTGCTTTATAATTGCAAGGCCAAGTAAGAAAACAACTTAAAATTAGCCAGTTACTGTCTGGCTACTCTTGTTACTCGAAGATCCTGGCACATATAAATATTCAGTCAAAGTTACTAACAAATGTTTAATTCCCAGAAGTAAATTTGGCACATTGGAGGGTATATTCGTTGTATAATTGGGACAAATTCTGTGTTATCATATTCAATGCTAATAAAAGTCTTTGCGTAACATGAAGCCTCTGAGAACTTTTAGCCAGTGGCCGCTTATTTCGAGTAGTTAGAAATTGCAAATACAAAAAAATATTATAATACGTCAAAGGTATTGGTATTGCTTCTAGGTGAACTGTTGCAGACTTTATTAATTTCATTCTTTAATGAATTAACTAAGGAATATCTTTGGGTCATATGAAGGTCTCAGAGTGGTAGTATGTTGCAAGGCAAAGGGTCCCTGGAATCAGAGGATAAGGGATCTGTTCCCAGTCCTGTTGAGTAGCTGTCTGGCTATTAATTCCCTGGACTTCAATTTCTTTACCTGTAAGATAAAGGTGCTGGACTAAAAGATCTCCATGGTTTCTCTCAGCCATTAAATCCCATCACTCCAATGGTTCTTTCCTGGCCTAGCAGTGTCACACTAAAGTTCACAGAAGGATGAAGTCTGTTGGAATGAAGCACATGCCCTTTGGAGAATCTAGGGGATTTAGGGGATTAAGAATCCCCTGTGTGGAGGGAAAGTTATTGCTGCACGTTGTAACAGTGGACCTTTGACTATCATAGTGAAACCCAAACTGGAGTTAAGAAATTATTACTGAGGAAAGGGGAGGGATTATCATATGTGTCCAGTGGGACTATAGATGGCCAATCCTTCAAGAATAGCCTTTTTTGGAAATCCCTACTTCTCAAGGACCCTGGTCCCATACATCTGGGAAAATGGATTGAACTCATCTTGATGATCTCCAAAGACTTTGGCTTGAGGAATATGGAGACCAAGACTACATACTCAACCACTGCCCCCTTTAAAAAGAAACAAAATATCTGAAATGCCCATCTTATGCTGTTACTCTATTGTCATTGCTAAAATTTCAAATTACATCTATGGGAAGCCTAGGAAATATCTATTTAGGGGAAATTTATTTAAGATATGGTGCATGTAAATAGAGCTTGGACTGGATTCAAATCCCATTTTTACCACTTGGACAAGTTCCTTCACTTCTCAGTGTCTAAGCTTTCTTATATGTAAAATGGGATAATGACACTACCTACTGGTTGTTGTCAAGGCTGAATGAATGAGTTAGTATTTGCTTGTCATGGTAGTGAGCATTTAAGAAATGTCAGTTCTTATTCTTTTTTTATTGAAGTATAGTTGATTTACAATGTCGTGTTAGCTCTTATTATTCTATTTGTGGTTGCTGTTGTAATAAACATATTATTGTAGTATAAAGAGTTCTTACTGAATTGAAGTAGAGGTAATAACATGCTCCCCCTATTTCGTGAAATCTTAATTGTTCCCAAAGCAAGTGATTTGGATATGTAAAAATCTCACTTAAGATACAAATTAATTTAGGGAATAATCTGGTTCTAGGCCCTACATTGATTAGTACTATTGTTCAGAAAGCAATAGGAATTATTTTGGAATACCGTGGAAAAGATTTGATTTTTAACATTTAACGATAAAATGTTAATTTTCAAGTTTCTTTCAGTTTAGAAGCACATCAGTTTAGACTATGAATCAGATATATATATATCTTGCCTGAATTTTTTTTTTTTTCCATTAAGGAGAGACTCAGAAAACTGTTATGTGACAATTTGGTTGTGGCACTTGAAACTCCTTATAATGAATCAGAAAAACTGAGATTCTAGTTATAAAAATTAGACTTTGGTAGAAAGTTTTTCTCCTCTGTGCCCCAAGGAAAACTCCTTGCACTGTAAGTTGGAGAGAACTAGGTTAGAATTGCTAAACTTGACAATGTATTGCTGACACCATAGTGAATCAAGCTGAAAGGAAACTTGAAGCAGATTTATTTACATCAAGAAAGCTTTAGAGTTAGGGTTTTAGAATAGTGTCCTCTATCACACATTCACTCCCTTAGCATGATTCATCGGCAGCTTTCAACTCAATTTGTGGATACCCTTTAAAACCAAAGTAAATTGTGACTATGCTTTCCCATGTTTTTTCTTTTTTTCTAGAATAGTCTACTTTATAGTGTTTCATACATTAGTCATTTAATTAAATGAGAAAGGTGGATGAATTCTAAAGGGTCCTAGTTTGGAAATTGGACATTGAGCTAGAATCCTGCCTTGGCTACCAGATGACTTAGGTGATTCAATTAAGCCTTAGTTGCCTTGCCTGTAAAATGATGATGTTGGATGAGGGCTCTTTAAGTTTCCTAAAAAGACTAATTTTTACATAAGTTTTTCGTTCTAAAATACAGTGGGAAACAGGGTGCCACCATGGATATGAAAAGCCACTGCTGAGAGGATGTTAGTGAGCCTTCATTAAACATCCTTCTTCCAGGAGTGTATGAGGAAAACATCAGGAAGAGACAAAGTCACAAAGTCCCTTTGGATTTGTAGAGTTATTGCTCTTGTTCCTCAGGGAGTTTGGAAACCACATTATTGATGTCTACAAAGGAATCTATAGAAAACCCTAAAGCTCTTCAGAAGAAACCCCTAGGGCCTTGGAGGTAATCTTACCATCTTTACAGTGAGCTGCCGACTCTCAGAAATACAGCATCATTAAACTGCTGGGGAAGAAACAGTTTAATGTAATAGTGGTAAGGCTGTCCTTGAGATGGCACACAGAATTTTTTGGCTATGAGCGACTATGTCAATAAAGTAAACATTTGGATTTTTACAGTCATAGAATATGTACAAGCATGTTTCACAATTTGCATAGCTAATTTCATGAACTGTCACATGTCCTATAATATATGTAACATCTTTACATTTCCCCTCTCCCTCAGCTTACTGAGGATGCTTATCATTGATGGTGGTAGAGGAAGGGCACATTTTAATGTAGCTTCTGTTGACCACACAGTGAGGTAACAGAAAATGAACTTCTGTTTTTCTCCAGGACACTAAAGTTCCCTGCACAGAAATGGGTCAATTCAGGGATCAACAGGTCTAAGGTGCAATGTATTAGATTGGAAAGAGTCTGAAGTAGGAGTTAATAAATCTAGAATTTTTCTTTCTAACCTCTTCCACCTGGTATAATGTTACGAGCACAGCTTTCAGAGTCAGACAGGCCTTCCTGGCCGTATTACATTTGGTAAGTTACTCAGACACTCTGAGCCTCCGATTCACCATTTGTAAAATGGAATTCTGTAGACATGTGGGGACATTTCCCTCCAGTTCCCAGGAAGTGGAGCAGTTAGCTGGCCAGCTCTCTATTGATAATCTAAGAAGTCTTCGGTGATACCCCACTCTTAGTTCACAGTTACATGTTGGAAGGTTCATCATAGGACCCTTCAGAGATCTTGGCAAATCTTTGTTTAAGCTAGGAATTTCCAGATGCCCGCACACAGAGATAACAGCAAAGGTACAGATATCAGCTCACACTTAAAAAGTGGCTTGACATTCTAAAGTCACCTGGGAAAAGGTTAATACATGAAAAAAGTCAACATTGGTCAAGGTGGGCAATTGTTGTTCGCTAGAGATTGCTAAACCTCTTGGATTTTTTTTTTAAGGTAGGGGATACTTTCCCCTTCTTCATTGGAATATTTAATTTATTCTTCAGGATTAAAGAAGCAGCTATGTCCTAATGTTCATTCAATTTTTGGATAACCACAAAGGTTTCATGAATGTGAAATGCTAGTTACACAAATATGAAATGGATCTGTGATGAGAATACTGGGTACATGATATAAAAAAGTCCCAAAGGCATCTCACCTGGGACCTTAGCTTTCCTTCTAGAACATCAGCAAACAGTTCAAAATTAATGTAGCACACCATGCAATTTGCCATATAGCTACACTAGTCTGATAATTTTTTTCTTCATTATATAAAACCTAATTAGCTAAAGGGCGATTCAAATGAAACTTTTATTTGGGGATTTAGAAGTATTAAAGCAAAGGGAGGAAAACAAACAAACACTGAAGCTCTCTGGATAGAATGAACAAGATTACTAATAACCCTTGAGCGGGGAAATGATTAACCTTGTTATTTTCCTCACGATCCAGGTTTCTACAGTAAATCAGTTCTGAACAAAAATATTTGGATGCTGTATGGAAAACAACTTTTACAAGGTCTCCAACTGGCATCAAATGTTTTCAAGTATGAAAACATCTCTGAGCTTTCTCAACAGGCTGATGAATCCCTGCAGGTAGCACTTCCCTTGTTTAGTAGTCCTGCCAAATAAATCAAATTAGAGATGAATTTTTAACTCTGTGATGAAGGCAATGCTCATTATAAGAGAAAGCAGGAAAATGGAATATTTCCCTTAAGTGAACTGTGGTTTCAAATTGAATAGATTGAAGAGGAGGGGACAGCCAAACACCTCCATCAATTTCTACACTTTATAAACCATGATGTCAATCATTTGAAGGTAATTTAAGGAAACAGTGTACACTTGGGTTCACAAAGTGTCTACATATGTCTTTTCTTTTGTTACTATTCTAAGAAATGGTTTTGTTTATTTAAAAATTCCAAGTTTTTTTAAAGGGTGTTTCCTGACGTGAATTTTCAGTGGATTATCTGTCTTTAACCTCTGACTTTGTTACCTTTAACCTCTGTTATTTGCTTTTTAAGTGATAATCACTCACACAAAGCTATTTGCACATTAGGCCAACCCTTGTTGTCCTAATTATGTTTTTTTAAAATAATATACTGTTTAACATAATTAGTGAAATCACTTGCTTTTCAAGGCTAAGGATCTGATAATATATGTTCGAACATAATGATTAGTTTATCACTTTAACAAAAACACCCACACCAAACCAAATATTAATTTGGATCATCAGCATCAACAAATATTCACTTGGATAAAATTGTGAATGTTTACTTATAAGTGCATGATACATTTTACATAAAAAATGAAACCTGAATGAATTACTACTACATCAGGTAAAGGAAAAACAGAGCTCATAAGGCTCAAATGGCTACAGATCTATTTTGGGATTCATTAATTGCTGACATTATCACCAATATTTTTTCAGCCATGGCCAAAGCACATCAAAATGACTGAGTTTTAGATCAAGTACTTTTGGGATGACTGGGAAACCTATTTCCTAATAGATGGACAGCAGCAGGTACAAATGACCTTAATGGGAAATTTGTTTCAAAAACATTTTTAGCAGATGATCGGAAAGGATGACCACTCTGTCTATGCATTTGAATCTTAATACAGGTGTTGACGGTTTGAAATCTATACTGAAATCTAATAGGCCTCTAAAATATTCACTGTGTATATAGCATATGCATATGAACTTATGGTTACATACATCAATAATTTATGTCGATAATATGCATCATTCATTTTCCTTGAGATACTCTTTGATGATGGGAATCTAACGGGTGTTACATCTATTATAATGGCATCTTTCTATGTACTTGGTGGAATTATGTTCATTGATTCCTTCCTTGGGATAAAGGGAAAAGCCCTGGCAAACACCCAAACTTAGTTAAAAATCCAAGCAGCTCTCTCTTCTCTGGCTTGTACCTTGGAAACCCCGTTTTTGTGCCCTCTAGAACAGGCAGTGAGTCATCTATGCATGAATTCTTGCCCTTTGGAGAGCAAAGGAATCCATCCACCAGTGCACACAGCGAGCACCTTATGAGTCCTCAAAGAAGGAATGTGTAAATGCCATTAAAGCAGACTAGAAGATACAATCATGTTTGATGGTTTCATGGTAAATCTCTTGACCTTAAAGCCAGGCAATAAGCAAGCTAGTCGTGTGTGATGTTGGGTGACCCCTGAAAGTGCTTATATCCTGTTTGCCTGAGAACTCTGAGGAAACACCCATTGCACTCCAAGCAGAACAGCCAGAGGCATCATGAAGGCGGGGTACAAGCTATCACTGTATTTGTTAGAGGGTTCTGGTTAGGTATTAAGGAGTTAAATTTTCCTAGTTTCCTGATAATAAAGGTTAATACATTTTCCAAAGGCACAACAAAGCATCCTTTCAGGTCACCACTGATTTCAAAATAAAACAAAGCAAAACTGGAATTTCCCGATTCAGTGTGTAAAAGGTCAACATCTGCTGATGCTCAGAGATGGGGCATGTGGTGGAGGCGGCCGAATGAGATGTTGAGTGAGCAGTACAGTCAGAAATTCCATGCAACACACGATTGACACTCCGAACAGAAACACACCCTAGCACCAAAGAACTACTTTCCATCCATCCATTTCTGAAACTTTTGACAGGTCAGATCACCATAGCAGCCTCAGTCATCTGTCTCAGCTTGCTTCCATTTGGTTCCCTTTTGCTCCAAAATGTATGCGCAAATGCAATTGTCAAGGCCTGAAAGGAGCACAATGTGGCATATTTATACAGTTAGGCAAATGCCAAGGGAGATACTTAGTACAGCAGAAAAATTAGACTGTTAGATCTGAAGGTTTTCATTTGCAAGTTTGTAGCACTGATGCCATTTCCACAAGATCACAAAGAGGAAGCTGCAGCTTTAGTCTGGTATCTAAATGAATGTGAACACGACTCCTATTTCTATTTACAAAGCGGCTGATTTTCATGGCATTTAACATGTCTAGTGCTTAACAAACCCACGTGTGGGCCTATTCTCAAGCTTAAGTAAACTAGGTTGACTTATAAATTGGGAGACCTGACTGTGCATTTATAAGAAGCGGGAAGTTGTTTTATCCAAATTATGAGTGTATTGCTTTTTAGATGGATGTTGGGTATTGGAATGCTCCAACCACTTCTGTTTACACTTCTATCACCCTGCATGGCTCAGCACCTATGACAAAGACTGTGAGGGTTGAGACCCCAGTGAAAATGCTTCTTTTCATTTACAGTGCATAATCTTGGCTTCTTCAGTACTTTATTTCAAATCAGTTATTCAATAGCTGTCCAAAGGTTTTAGCCATCAGAGGGAAAGGGAACAGTATTTAAAAATATGTGAGATTCGGCTCTGAAAAGTTATGGGGCATTTCCTCAGTGAGTATTTCAGGCTTGGTGTTTGGTGTCCTTGTTTTAAATGTAAAGAGGGAGCTACAGCCTGTTTCTCCCATGACAGCTAGTAGAATTCCCTTTGCAATGGTGCTAGAGAAATGTTCCATAGAATGTTGAAGAGAGATTTCTCTTTTCAATTGCTGATATTTCCACTAAAATATTTCTTGCTGGAATTTCTAGTATCTTTACTCTTAAATTTTGCATGTATTTTGTCATACCCCTTCTCTATCAAACTTGAACCTAAGTAGTCAGGAAAACATGGATAATTGTATTTTAGGAGGGAGAAATGGACATACTGATGATTTTTTTCCTTCATTCCTCCAGTAAGACTAATGATCACAAACGTACCTCTTTCAGGCCTTCACAAAGGCTAAAGTTTAATGCACTAATAAAATTCCCGCTCCCTGGTTGCATGGTGATTTCTTTCGGTTCTAATGAATAAGCCTAAAACATTTATTCTCTGCTTTTCTAAATTATGGTAGAAATCCGTATTCAGTCCTAGGGAGAGAGTTCAATTTGTTTGTTGGTTACCAGGTATGGGTAAATAGGACTGTTTATATTTTTGCTAAATGAGTTATGGTTATGTAACTAATTGCACCTCTGTAAAGGTAGCTTTCATCGATCAACAGTAGTTAGGCAAGCAGTGGCACTGCCATAGCCACAGAGGAGTTATACATAGATAACTATTTTATCTGTGCTCTCACCATATCTGTGCAGAGAACAAACACAGCAATTCAATTCACAAAGGAAATACTCTCCTACGTCAGAAATGGACACTGGGAAGATAGATCTGAGGAGCTGAACAACAAAGCAAAGCTGGCCTAGACTTGGATTGGTGATTTTTTTTTACTTACTGCCAATACTGGAAATACTGGGGATACCTGGAGAGAAAGAAAACAATAAAGAAAAGCTGTTAGACATTTATTAGTATGTGACATCTTTAACATAATATAAAAATCTCAGAAACATAAACACTTGATAACATTCAGATCATTAGAAAAATAGCACCAAAAAACCCCAAAATATATATCCATCCATTGAGACCATTTTGCTTTATTCTAGAACTCCTTGAACCCATCAGACTTGGGAAATTAATGTTCAACTTTAACAGCTTATTCAAGACAGCTTCGTGATATCGAACATTTTGTGCTTACTTATAAGGTTAATGAAAATTTGTATGTGGTTCAAAACAGATATTAAGCTAGGCTTGTGTTCTGGGCACAAAGCACCAAGTATGCATTATATGGGCCTGTGCAAATATATCCACATATGCAATAGACCTCTTTAAATGTGTTGATATGCCTGTGTTAGGTGTTGAAAGTCATTTGGCATTTTATCTGATTAACTACATATAACCATCATTTTTAGTCTTCTTTTACTTGTCAGATATTTGGATTAAATTCTGTAATAGAAATTAAATTGAGCAGAATAATTCAAGAGTACATTAGGTTGTTCACATCGACCATGGGCTTCATCAATTTTTCAGCTTCTACTTTAATTGCCAAGCTCTGCTGAGGTGGTAGAACCATTTCAGAATGTGACTGAACTTGGTATAAATGTGGACATGAATTTAGTCTGTATCCAGATGAAAACCCCTAGCCAAGAGTAGGGGCATGAGAGCCAGGCTGTCTCGGTTTGAAGCTTTGCTCTTATACTCATTGACTGTGTGACCCTGGGGCCAGTGGCTTACGCTCTCTGTGGCTCTGTTCTCCACCTCTTAGAGTTGTTGCAAGGATTACATATATATATATATATATATAATTAAAGTACTTAAAGCGTTGCTTGGCAGGTAGTATGTGTTATAACCAAACATCTTTGCTATGATTACTATTATTGATATAGTTGGGTCATCAAGCAAGCAACACCAGGATAGATACTACTAATTAGAAGTCAGAGATTTGTAACATTTCCACTAAATTCAGGTAGTGGTGTGGGTGAGAGCATGAGATGTGAATAAGACAGAACTGAGTAAGAGTCATGCTTTGCAACTGACTAGCTGGGTGATTTCAGGCAAGTTCCCAGCCTCTCTAAGCCTGTTTCCTCATCTGAAAGGGGCTAATAATATCTACTGCACAGGGCTGCTGTGAGAATTGAATGAGATAATCCATAAAAGTGTCTGACACATGGTACACAGTCAATAAATGATAGCTGTTAATGAGCCATTCAGACTTGTCCTCCACATCGTGAAGCGTGCTAACAGGTGGTAAATGTAGGAATCATTACATTTCTATTTTAGTGTTTAATCTTTGAACAACTGCCCTCTGCTTATTTTAACTAATCATTGTATCTTGCTCTGAGGTTTCTAGCTTTGTATTCTTTAAAACCAAGAGCTATTTTCCTATTTCTTAGTAAGGAGGGGAGAAGGAGAAATTAAAGCTTACCAAGATGTTTTAAAAAACCCTGGAAGGGACGAAATCTTATTTTCAGTTATTAGATATATTCAAAGTCTCTTGATTTTAAATGCACGGAGCTTATGATGCTTCAGCTTAATTACTGATCGTTGATCAACCAAAACTGGAAAGCTAAATTTTCATTTCCATGTTTTAACTTTGTCTGAACTGAATTTCAAGCTGGATGCGATTTCTGCAAAGGACTGCTGGATTCCTAACCCGACATTTCAGTAGACTATCTTTGCCACAGTGTGACACTGACTTGGTACTGAATCTTTATTTTTTTTCCTTTGCAAATCCCCTGTTGAGTGAGGTATGATGGCAGCATAATAATTTTAGTATCAGTTGCAGAAGCTCCAAATTTCCCCATGATTGAAAATCCTGCTCCATTACAAGGAACTGCTATGCCTTCATAATCCGTCGAAGAGAATGGAAGTTGGGATGGCAGGAAGAGGCTTTTCATGTGTTTTCAAACTTGCATGGAGTTAGAGGGCCATGCATAATGCAAGGCAAAGTTCTCAGGATGTTAGGCCAGACACAGTGGAGAGCAAACCTGTAAGACTGTTTGATGCAGTACTTGCTGCAGTTGAATACTTTAGAAAGATGCAGAAATGTTTCCATTCCTTTGGGGATGCCAGTGCTGGGAGAAATGTTCATTGCAGCTATACAAACCTTGCCAAGCAAGACCATTATGAGATCCTATTTTCCTCATGAAGATGTTTTCTTTTAACTAACATTTGGATGTTTAAAATTCAGGCTCTTTCTCATTTTGTGGTTTAAAATTTTGTGAGGTGCTACCAGGTGAGTCACTTTCTATTCCATTGTTGTGAAATGGGAATTGCTTAGAAAAGATTTTTAAACTGCTCATTGGAATAAAGATTTTTGAAGTTGAAAATACCTGAACACCAAGGGATGTCCGTTAGTATACTGTCAAATGTTATTTTTTCCCTAATGTTTCTTATTGTAATGTTCAAACACCTTGCTTTTGGTTCTCTACAAACAACTAAAGAATTTAATAAACCAGTTATATGCATTGAAAAGGCTATGAGTAAGTCATGAGAAATCTTTCAAATGCTTAAGAAACTAACACAGGAAGGCTACAATTCATTTCATGAAAGGTGGGTTTCTTTGGGGTCTGTAAGTGCTGAATCAATGAATGCAACTCCATCTTACATGATGGTTGCCCATAAGCCACAGGAATGATAGTCAGATTATGTTCAGGATAATTGTCTAGACATGTGTTGGCAGTTTTTTTAACCATTCCCTGTGAAGTGACAACTATTATGTAAAGAATATTTTTACCTTTAAAATTGAGCTCAGAAGTTATTTCTTCCCTTCCTTCTTTACCTCCCTGATGTGAATTAGCCAGTGTCCTTTGTGATGGCACACCTCTTTGTGCAGGCCTCTGTGAGCAACTTACCAACTTATCTTTATGATTGTGTGTTTGCCTGAGACCTCTGAGGGGACGAGCGTCATGTCTGTATTTCTGTTGTCTGCCGAGGACAATGCCTGGTACAGAAGAGTTGCTCAATGTATATTTGAGCAAAAATTTATCACCTGTTTCTGATAGAAGGTTTCTATCAGAGTGAAAATACCACTTTTGGTCATAGTACGATCTTGTCCCCTATAAAATGTTCCACTGAGACATTTCTCAGAGTGCAGTATTGATAAATATTTTTGTTCTCTTTGGAAATTTCCTCCATTCTAATAGCAAGAGTTATACAATATGTAGATACGCCCTTCACCACGTTGCCTTCCAGGAAACTCAGAGGTCAGCTTGATGCTCAACTGGGTAAACTGATTTAATGTTTGGCTTATTTTCTTTCTATTCTTTTTTTCTCACACCTTCCTTTTATATTCCTATTTGTATGCTCTTATTTTTATTTGTCGTTTTCCCTAAGCTATCCAGGGGGAAATGCAGATTTTGTGGGACCTAAAGCAAATACAAATCTAGGAGCTCTTTTTGGGAATATTAACTTTAAAGTATAAAATCAGACATGAAATTAAATTTTTTTTAATTTAGAAGGAGTCTAGTGAGGGGCCCTGTAATTTAAGCTTCATTAGCTTAAATCTATCTCTGAAACAACCTCAAAAATATTTGGGAAAGATAGATGATAAGTAGATAGAAAGGAAAGAAAAAAGGAAGATACCAGATAAGTTAATTCAGAAAGAGTGACCAAAAATGGAGAGCTGAAAGGGAGTTAAGAAATAATTGTACTCAGCACTTTAATTTTACAGAAGAGGAAATCGAAGGCACAGTGAGAAGTAAGGCCCTCGTCCAAATTGACCCGTTTATAGTCAACACTAGAGCAGGTAATTCCTAATCCCCATCTACTGAGACACTGCTAAACTTACACCGAGGAAATGAAACACAGGTACAAATGAGCTTTAAGGGAAGGTCCTGCAATATGTGGTATATGAGTTTAGGACTTCTGCTTCTTCTAGAATAGATATGCTCCTTCAGTCAGAGATACACATACATGTTGAGTAAGCCAAAGGGCCAAAGAATGTGAAAGTGCTAAGCTTGTAGATACTTACAATTTTTCCCTCCTCAACCAGTCCTCCCTACTCCCATATTTATTTATTTATTTTTTTAAGGAATTCTACTGCAGTTGGGGGATGAGACCCTAGTAGACTTATATAGTTTGTTATTTTCTCCTTCCTCCTCCTCCTCTTCCTCCCCTCCCCCTCCCTCTTCTTCTTTCTCCCCTCCCCCTCCTCTTCTTCTCCTTCTCCATCTCCTTCTTCTTCTTCTTCTTCCAACTTTACTAACCCTCCCAACAAGTATGTGGCTAAAGGGGACATAGTTAAGCTTAAGGAAGACAACCTGATGGAGACCTCAAAAATAAACACTGATTTTTCAAAGCAGATGAATGCAGTGCTAAAAGTCATAACTCCTTTTGAGAATCAATGGAAAGTTCAACAGCTTCTCACCAAGAGGGAGGCAGAAGAGACAAGGATTCAGCATGCTTTAAACTGAGAGAAAATATTACCATTGTTGTGTTAGGTGGTTTGAAAAAAGCCTATCAAGTAGGTGACTAGATTTTCTTCTAGCCAGGCTGCAGCCACTGGGAGCTCTAACTCCAAAAAGCCCAGTTGAAAAAGAAGTAGGTGATTAGTAAGAAAACATTCTGCAGCCTCATTTGTATTCTAGAGGAACTACTTCCAACGTCCTTTCAACCCGGCTCCCTGGTCCAAACTGCTGTGGATAGGAGGTACGGTGAGTTGTCTCCCAGGAACTTGAAAGTGAAGGAAATAAGATTGCCTTCACAGAATTGTACTGTTAAATCAACACATAAATGATCCAATCAGAGTTAGCTAAGTCATCTTAGAACAACAGAAGGGCTCTGGGACCTGAGTGTCTATGACAAATTTGACAGAGGTGACATTAATCTATTGATAACTTAGTGCATTAACATATCTGAAGATTGGAAGAAAAGCTAGTCAGAAGGTAAAAGCCTACGAAGAAGAGCACCTTCAGGCATGTGGTGGCAGTATTGGCCTAGCACTGTCTCAGGAAGAGGGAGGGGTAACCTGTAAACTTTCAGGCCTTCAGTGTTCTGTTGGCATTAGGGAGGCTGACGCTGGGGTAGGATGGATGTGTCCGAAGTTTCAGCCTGATGTTATTAGCATTGGAATCACTTAAATTTTTGAATTTAATTCCCATGATCACCAAGCAACCTTCTGATTAGTATCTGGCTCTACAAGGAGACTTAATTACAGGGGAGAGAATACACTGATCATAAGGAATTAAATATTCTGAACACTGTAACAGTTATTTCATATTGTGGATGAATAATCTGGCATTTGGGCACAATTTATCTCCCCATACAGGTGTTGTCTCCAAAGAGAGAATTTGCTCTTTAGACTGGGATGGGTCCCATGCTAGATTTCAGTGCAATTATAATGATAATAACAGCTAACTTCATTGTGTGCTTACTATGTGCCTACCACTGTTCTAAGTATCTTACATGTGTTAATTCATTTAATTTTTGTGACAACCCTACGATGTCAATACTCAGGTTTATTTTACGGACGGGGAAAAACTCAAACACAAAGAGCTTGCCCAAGATCATTGCTGTCAGTTGGGAAGGAGACTGAGATTTGAATCCATAGGTCCAGGATCCAGAGCTTGGGCCTCTAACAGCTACTCTATATTATTGATCAATTTATTATAGGCCCCTATCTCTTATCTCTAATCCTCAACAAAACAAAACAAAACAAAACAACAACAATAAAACCTCTGAAGACACAAAGTTTTTCTCCCAAAATTTAGCTGCAGCATGACATAATGTGATCTGAACTAATTTGGTGACAAAACCTGACTGGAAGGGGTATGAGGTCTTCTCCTTTATCTCACTCAGTGAAAATAATCATAGGTTTGCTACAGAAATATTAAGATGTTTGATTAAGTGGTGCTACCTGATATTCTGCTGTGGGTATTGATGTAATATAATGTATGTACACTGTATTACCTTTTAAAATTTAAAAAAATTTGAATTCCAAATCAGATCTGGTCCCATAAGCATCAGATAAGTGACTGTGGCTAGTGGTTGTCCATGAATAACTTGACAGGTATCCTGGTTCTATATATTAACCCTACAGCTTGGTTCATATATATAAGGTCCTTAGAGGAAGGTCCTCTCTTATTGTGCTGACAGAATCAGGGTACTGAGTCTGAAAAACTGGTAGTCAGAGTCCAACAATGGTCAAGTCACTGAGGCCATGAATGCCACTTCGGGAGGCCTATAAAAACCAGCCCCCCCAAAAAAAAACCAGCCAGCCAATATGTCATCTCTAGATGGCTAGATGGGTCGTGAGCACCCATGAAAAATAAGTGACTCTCTTTCCTATTGTATTTCCTCCAAATCTCAGCTGGTCTCTTCCTATGTGAGACTGAAGGCCCTTGTGTTAGAACTGCTGAACTGTGAAGGCCACATATTCCAGGGGACATGGGAAGATCGATGGGAGGTCAATGCATCCACAAGCACATTTCAAGACTGTATAGGTTTACTTGTTCATTCACCAAATAATTAATTCCACAAACATTTATGAAGGCCAAGAATAAAATATGGTCCCATTCTTAAATTGCTAACATTTTAGGCCCTGAAGTCAGAATGACCTGAGTTTAAATCTTGCTCTGTCATGTATTCGCTGTAGGATCTTGGGGCAACCTCTATGTGCCTATGTTCCCTTATCTGTAAAATGGGGATAAAAATAGTACACACCCCATGGGGACATTGTAAGGATTTAATGCAAGAAAGTACATAAAGCACTTCACAAAATATAAAAGGCTATGGTAAGCTTAATAAATATTAGCTATCATTATTATCACTATCATGGTAATTTTGATTATAGTCAACCAATTGTAAGTGCACATACATTACCAAGAATCTATCTTGATATACATACATTATCAAGAAAAGAGCAGCTGATTCTGCATAGGACAGTCTAGGTAGGCTGCATCGAGGAGTTCACATTGAGGAGCAGTCTTAAAAAATGAGCAGAATTTCAATAGAAAGTGAAGAAAAAGGTGATTTGGGGAAAAGAAATGAATTCAGTATCTTGCATGTTGACCTTGAGATTTTCATAGACAGCTGAAAAAAATGGCCTGGGTTCATTAGAAAGATTCAGGCTATAATTTGTTTATTAGCATTAAACCAATATTAATAAGATCTAAAACCACAAGATTTGATAGGAATATCAAGGAAAACAACTGTACACTGAGAATGAAAATTTAAAGCAAGGTAGAAGGGGAGTCTTTGAAGGCAGAGAAATAACAAGCAGCAATCTAGGAAGAAAAGTGGGAGAGAGCAGGTTTAGAGAAGACCTGTTCAAACAGGTGTCAGATGGAGTCCACACCCCAGTGGAGGACAGAGGAAGTCACTGAACTTTAACCTGAGAAGCAATATATTGAGGTGCACAGTCTTTGGGCTCAAGACACACCTGGGTTCAAACCTTCCTTCTTATTCTGACTAGGTAGCTAAACCTTACACAAGATACTTTTCCTTAGTAGTCATCAGATTCCACCTCTATAACATGAAAATAGTAGCATCTACCTTATACAATTGTTGTGAGTTAAAAATGAACTAATGCATGTAAAGCACTTAGGAAATTGTCTGGATAATGACATACACATGTACACCTGGGAAAATATAAATTGGTCAATGCAAATTTGATACCAGAGAAAATAATAGAACAATCATTAAATTACTTTCCATCGCTCAGAGGAGACCTAGATATTGTGTAACAATTCAAGTTGGATTTCTGAACAAACAAATAATGTCAATGTCAGACCAATTTAATTTTCTTTCTTGGAAGAATATTAGACTGTGTAGGTAAGAGGAAAGTAAAAGATTCAATACAGCTGAACTAGCTGGGCTTTCTGTCTGTCTCCGTGACATTTCTATCAGTAAGCTGAGGAAATTATTTACAGCAGCATGTCCCCAAAAGTGTTTTATAGAAAGTTTGTAAGCGTTCCATGAACAATAAAGTTTGGGAAACACATGATAAAATAGATTACTTATTTTAGGGTTCTCAAATGTTTTTAATAAGGTAATGTGAATATCTAAGAGTCAGTATAATGTACAGCATTTTCCAAACTTATTTGGCCATGGAATTCTTGTAAGGGTCATAGAACACAGTTTGGCAAGCAGAGGTGTAGATAATATTATATTATCTTTTTTGGAATTACTATTCCTAAAGGTTAATTGTTAAGTTTTCAGCATCTATAAGTAGGGATCAGAATTTCAGGAGGGATCAGAATTTTATTCATGAGCTAGACAAGGGGAATCAAGAGAATCATGATTAAGCATGAAGTTGGACAGAGTTTCTATCTACTTGGAAAACAGAAATGAAATTCAAAGGACATTCACAATAGAATTCTATCAAAAATAGAAGGAAGATCAATAGGGAGAAGAAGAAAGATGTCTTACAGATAAAACATAAGCTTTGTTGAAAAATAAGTAATATATTGATACACATATATATGGCTTTAAAGAACCAAGAAAACACATTGAGTCTTCAGTAAAAAGCACAATGAATAAAAATATCATCACAAGAGTTATTACTTCTGCTTCTGCCGAGTCTATTATAATGAAAGGCATAGGGAAATATGGTGTGTCTCACAGATTGGGGTGGCGGTGTTTTAGAGGGCTGGGGCTCTGTATTCTTCTCTCCTGGCTCTATATGCTCCATACAAAACTGGCCTTGGAGTTGCTCCAGAATTTAGGACTTCCAAGCCATAGTATTCCCAGCAAGGTCCCAGTTTAAGGACCTTCTGAGTGATGGGCTGAGTGGTTTGGAAGGGAGATCTTAAAATTTCCTGATGTAATGAAGCCTTCCTAGTTTTTATGCTAAGAGTGGGCAGGAACTGATCTTCTTATTCAAAAATCCTGGCTGCTTGAAGTTCTGCTAAATCCAGAGATTATCCAATGTGAGTGTTATTTCTAGGCTACCGAAGAGTTGGTGTTGAGGGATTAGAGATTGTAGCCACTCCTTTTTACTTCTTAGGTTTTGTATTCCTGTATTAGGAGACAGCATATCCTGAGTGTCCCTCTTAATATCTGACTTGTAATGTACCAACTCGAGTCATGTATGTGTGTGCACATGAACACGTGAGTGTGTGCCTGTATGCATGTGTGTAAGAAAAAGCCAAAATGACAGGAGAATCATAACAGTGCTAGAAGTCCTGTGTTTGGCTTAAATTTCCACAAAATCAGAGGACTTCCAGGGCAAACAACTGGGTAAGAGAGTTGAAAATCTTATCATATGAGTAATGGAGCTGATAATATTAACCTGGACAAGGAAGAAAACTGGGATTGATACAGTGTCTTAAGACTTAAAAAGAAAAAGTGGTTGGAAATTAGGAGACACTCAGTATTGATGTTAAGAAATAAGTTTTATAACAATTAAAACTGTCCAATAATTGACAAGTCTGCCTTATGAAAAAAAGCCTAAAAATAAAATTATTTTTGAACACTTATTTTGTGATAGGTGTTATGCTAAACACATCGCATGCATTAGCTTATTCACTTCTCTCAAAATCCTTATGAGGTAAGAACTGTTATTATCCTCACAATACAGATGGGAAGCCAAGTGTTAGAGAGGTTAATATTGATACTTTACTTTTCCAAGGTCACTGAGCTAGTGAATGGACAAACTGGTATTTGATTCTGGAACCTGTGTATGAAACCACTTAATTGCCTACTTCCATCCTTGGACATTTGCAAGCAGTCTGATGTGGCAGAGATTTCTTTAAAGGGGTTCTTTCCATTGAAAGACTGGACTATTGCAGATTATCTTAAAATCTTCAATCTAGCTTCTGCCATATTGAGGATTGAAACGTTGAATTCAACCTCCTTGGCTATTGTGTCCATCTGTCACCTTCATGTTTTAACAGAAATGGGGAAGAGTCTAGAGAAGGCCAAGAAAAACTAAGGGATGGATAGACAATAGAATCCACAGGGACAATTGAAAGAGGTTGCATTATATTAGGGCTAGGTAAGTCATTTCCATGGAGAATATAACAAGAAATCCATTCCAGTGAAAAAGCTTGGCTGGCACAAGAAGGTCTTTCCAGTGAAAATGTCTTGAAATAAGCAAGACTTTGAAGCACAGTTATGGGTAGAAAAAAACTGTGTCATGTTAGAATAGAAGCCAATGCCTTCAACAGCAGTCTCTCCCAGCTGCCTTTCTAGAAGCCCTGACAAGTTGGCCTGCCCTGAGGATGAGCCAGAATGCCACCAAGTGTTTGTAAATATTGTTCTCTTCTATCCTGTCCCACTAAAGGAGCAGCAGATATCAAAAATGAAATCTGAGTCATTTTCACTTGAGGAAACCTTTAAACTAAATTTGACAACTGTGGTGATAGGAATTCTAGCTAGTCACGGGGTATGGCAACAAATAACCTCCTGAGATTCCTCCTGAATTCACGAATCTATGGCTCTCAACAATTGAGGAAAGCCCACGGAGTCTCTGTTAATAAAATCACCTTTAAAAAAAAATCATCATTTCTGCTCAACAGAACTTTATGTATTAATTTTAGGAGCTAGGCTGTCAGTTTTTTCTTTAACACAGAAAGAAACGGAATACCTTTATAAAGAGGGATTTTTTTTTTAACCTTTGACGGATTTTTTTTCCTGCTTCATAGAAATTTTAACATAATTTCATGCCCCCATTCTTTATGGCCTGTTACTCGGTCCATTACTTTTACATTTAACTTGATAAGGTCCTGGTTCCTGGCTATGAGTTTTTGGGGTTTGGTTTCTCATAGCTGCTGCTTTGAAGTGCCTGATAACATTCTCAGCCTTACACGGAGCTGGTGGCTTTTCAAGGTCTCATTCTCTCACTGCTCACTTTCCTGCTATTTCTGTTACTTCTCACTTGAATGGGTGTATTCTCAACCTCACCCTTCTCTACTTTTAAAAGAGGTCAAACCTTGGACTTTTGTGAGTGGCTAATTGGTCCATGCATGGAATTGGGCAATATATTCTGGAAGTAATTACTTGTCTCCTTGAGCGTGTCAGAACGTGTTTTCCTAGGGATGTTCAGGGATTTCAGAGGGGCACCCACATGAGCGGTAACGGGGCATCTCTCATGCTTCCTGTGAACACAGATAATGCCTGTGCTCTTTTCACATGCACACAAACATCACTTTTCTTACTGTGGTCCCTACAGGCCTACAGTCACACTCTTTAACGAAAGGCAGCCTCTCCTAACAGGATACACGCCAGGCATGACATCAACTGCTGGCATTTGGAAAAAGCCCACCGTTTCACTGAGCAAAGTCAGGCTGTAGCTAAATTTGGAGAGGGAAACATCTTCTAGACAAAGCATCTCTTAGGTTACCCAGTATGAGAAATGGGATTGTAAACATTTAGAGAATTTCTGGAAGTAGTTTATGGTTAAAATTAAGTCAGGGTTGGGAGTTTTGAACTCTGTTATTTTAATAGGAAATTAATTTGGGGAAGGAAAAAAAGCAGCTCCTGTTTCATCCACTTAGAAAAAATTTCTCCTGTGGTTTCTATCATTTCCCAACACATTGATGTGAATGTTGGAAGACTGAATTTAACAGATGATCCAAGTGCTAAAATGTGCTTACAAGTGACAAAATAGGGATGAAAGCTTTAGCTGCGTTTTGAAGAGGAATGGGGCTACTGGTAAGAGGAGTGAAAGCACAATTGCAAGTGAAATTGAGAGGAACTCTCAGCTCATCGTGCACAAAATACAGTATTACCGAGCAAAAGTTACTCACAGGTATTTGCAGTGCCTTTGGGGATGGGGAGATACGAGCCTGGACTCCAAGGTCGGCCCTGATAATTCTTCTTGCATTTCCCACAGTCTGGACCTGTAGTGTTGTGCTCACATTCACAGGTCAATTTGCTGTTGTCATACACACACACAGTGGCATGGAGATTACATTTGCACCTAGGCAGAGGAGAGACAAGAGTTCATTGTTAAGTCCAGTTGTCTTGGTGATCACTGAGGCTTTATCCATCTGTCTTCTAGGATTGCGGCTCTCACAGTTTGTAGTGCTTGAGCGCTACCTAAAGACTTAGTAAAATGTAGATTTGCAGGCCTGACCCTCAGAATCTTTTAAACAAGTGTCCTTGGGGGGTAGGGGTGGGGGAGGGATTATGATACAGCCTGACCTCATCCCACACTTTGAGGAATCCTAAAACCAGTCAGTCAGTTGAGTGGGGTCTGACGCTCCCCTAAGGCAACTGTGCTCTGAAATCAGGGGTTTCCCAACAGATATCCAAAATATTGCCACTAGTGAGAGGCTTTTCTGTGCTATTATCAAATCTACAATACATCTGGCTTTGAAGAGCAATGTCATCTTCTGTTTTTCCTTAAACCAGAAGGACAATTCTCATTTGTTTAAAAAGAAATATAACCATTGAGATAATTTGCTATTCAGGTTTATTTTATAGACCCCAAGAGGTTATAAACAGATGTTCTCATTCTGGGCTCTGAAATGACATTCCTCAGGCAGAAGAGCTTTTCCACGAAGGCCTCTAAGTAACCTGAATAATCCTCAGATTTCCTACTCACATAAAATAATCACAAAGGTCTCTCATAAATGGGTCAAAGGACTCAGGAAAAAAGATGCTTAGAATACTAGAAAATGAAAACCTATGTGTGGCAGGGGTTTGAGGTCATTAGCCAAGGCCTTCCCTTTGGTGCCCGTGAATAAAGCTGTAATATATGAGAGGCAACAATGGAATATGCAATTTCTACAAAAATACATTCCCGTATCTAAAGTCTCTGACTGTAAAACTGCAAAGGCCAACTTGATATCTGTTGAGGTAGGAGGTTATAAATTATAACATACAAAGTACGAGCCACATCCTCTGGAGAAATAAAGCCTAGGTCAACAGAATGTCCATGACCAGAGGGCAGAACAATGTACGTGGGAAGAGATGTGTCCACACAAAGGAAACAACCTGATACCCAGACCTGGAGATAAAGGGCCAAGATCTGTCAGGGTCAGAAACTGAAAGTGTGCATGTGTGTGTGTGTGTGTGCATGTGTGTGTGTGCATTTTTAAACTAGTCTGGCCTTTTCTAGGAACTAGGACAAAAATATAGAAAGTCAAGTTTCATAAAAACGAAGAAATATAGTGCTTTACATTTGCTTTCTTTTTTGGCAGATGTCATGAATTGGGAAAAGTAACAATACTCTTTCTTAGGTAGGAAAATAAGATTCTTTAACAACTGCTGTTGGTCTCTATAATGTCTGTATGGTAACATCCAAATTTCTTTCTTGTGCACTAATGGTCTGTTTGGAACACTGACCCGTACTTATGGTGAGGAAACAAAGGAATGGCTAGGACTATTTCTGAGGGCTGCTGGGCTCTCTTCTAAGTAAAAGGTGTAGCCCCTAAAGCAATAGCCACCCACTCAAACCTCCCTGGGTAAGACCAAGCCTCAGCTTCCTCAGGGGTCGACTACACTTCATAGTACTTATAACTACACTCTGCCCTCTGTATAGTTGTAAATTATAATAAGCTGAAAGGCTACCATTTAAACAATACCTATTCAACATCAACACATAAACAGAGTCTTTAACATTCATACAATCTTTTAAAAAGAGAAAAAATTCAGTTAAGTAAAATAGACAGTGTTTAATTATGAGCTAGGTCTTGTAAAAATCTCCTACATGCAGGGAGTTACTTGCGTTAAGCTGCTTATTAAAGAATCTTTCTCCTTCCTTCATTAGCACCTTTATTTATGGGTGTGTTTATAAATATGGAAGATGTTAGAAACTTAAGTGATAGAAGCACCAGCTTATACTGATTTAGCACACTATCTGGTGTTTAAAAATTCCAAATGAGGAAATGAACAATGTGACCCCAAAGAATATGCTGGTTTCATGTGTGAAGACCAAGAATGCAAGTACTAATTGTAAATTGGATTATATACCTTGTAGCTATTAATACTTTCATACTGGTAGTCAGTCTCTGAGTTATAGGCAATTTCTATTCTAAAGACTTTATATTTGCTGAGAAAATATTTTTCGAATAACAAAAGGAAGTGAAAGAAGAATAGATGTATATTTAGTCTTATTTTTCCCAGATTTCTTTCAATTAATGGTTTATTTTCACCTGTCCAAAGCTTTTTAATCATTCAAGGCTCAACTCAGTTCATTACTCTTTCCTAATATCTATCTTACCTACTGTAGACACCCTATCTCTCTAAGCTTCTGATTCCCTCAAGTTTCTGTGTGTTTGGTTTGGTTGGTTGTTACTTAAGGCTCTTTCTGCTTTTAGAATTTTTACTCATTGCATCTCTCTCATCTTAAGGAAGAAAAATATCTACTTTGTACCCTAGTCATCTTTTCTCGCTACCACTTTAACACTCTCCTTCCCCTTCTTGAGTTTTCTACGCTTGCCATCTCCTTTTCCTCATCTCCCACACACTCACTGTTTCCAACTAACCACAACCTCTCTTGCCAAGACCACCCATGACGTCCTTGGTGAAAATCTAATGGATTTCCTTCCTTGCTTTATCTATCTCCTTAGGGGATTTGACTCTGTGGGACCACTCCATTTCCCCTGACACACTCTCCCCACTGGATTCTCAAGGTCATTTTCAGAACCCTCTTCTGTGTTCTCTTCATGTGCTGTTCTTTGGGTTCTGGATCAGCATAGTCAGCCTAAGTGACTCTCCTTGGGCAGTCCTATCCAGGTTGTCCCTTCAATTTGCTCTGTGGTCCTCAACTACTTTTGAGTTACAGGCAATCTAAAGCAAATTTGCATCATTTTTTTCCCTAGAAAAAAGTAAAAACATGCAAAATAAACTCAAACATTTGGAACTATTTTAGGAGATTCAGATTCTCTTTTACCCATAGGAATCCACAGAACTCTCTCCTTCCATTATCACTAGGTGAAGATCATCTGCTCAACATGTGGATAAGTCCTGGTGCTGTAACATCCATCACGGATCTCTCTCCTGAACATGTCAACTCCAGCATATCCCAAACTGAATTATTTGGCTTCCCTCCCCCACCTACTCATCCTTCTGTGTTTTCTTTCTCAGTACATTGCATCACCTTCTAGTCAGCTGGTCAAGAATGACCACTCCCACTCCCTTTCCTACCACATCTAATTTGTCTTTACTCAGTCTCTCATGCAGTTCTGAAATTCCTCCTCCTTGATAACTCTCAAATACATACAGTTCTAGCCATTGCCACGTCCCTGTTGACATCATCATCATCTTTGATCTGGTTTATTACAATGGCTTCTACAGAGACCTTTCTGCCTCCTCTCATACTCTTCTTTAGCCCAATCTCATCACAATAGTCAAAACAATCATTTACACAAAAATACCTGGGTCACCTTGGCTTAGAACCATTGAAAAATTTCCCTTTATTCTCAGAATAGAGTCCAAGCTCTATAACATGGCCTACAAATCCCTTTGAAATCGATCTCTTGTTCTTTCCCCATTTTTATTTGCACCACTACCAATTCTACAATTAGTTCTTCAAACTTTGCCTTTGGGTAATCTTTTAAGCTGTTCCTTATGCCTAGAACATAACTCTACCTCTTTTACCTGCATAATTTTTACCATTCAGATGTCAACTTGGAAATCTCAGTGTCTGGCTCCTAGGTGACATTCAAAAACCATCTGCTGATTAACTATCTGAATCCTTCTCTGACCCACCAGAATGCCTTTCCTATGGGCTCCTCTGACATGAGGCAAGGCCAGCCACAGGATGAAGTCCACACTATCTTTGCTCTACACTTTGGCTGTATTGTAATTGTTTATTCTTCTGTCACTCTCACTGGAGCGTAAGCTCCTGGGAGCAGCAGTCATATTTGCCTTATTTATTGTAACATCCCTAGCATGGGTCAAGCTACTTGGCACATAATAAGTGTTTAAAAAATATCTGACAAATAAACAAGTGACTAATAAACAACGAAACTTCCTGAAAGCAGGGACTTCATGTGCCTGTTCTACTATGATGAATACAGCAATGGACTATGAATAGAGAATTAATAGGCATTGTACTAAGTCAAACACTCCATGATGTGTGCTGAAAATTGCCCTCACCACTGGTTTTCACAGCTAACCTTATATTGGGCAAAAGGAACTCTAAAATTGGTGAGACCTTGTAAACTCAATTTAATTTAATTTAAACTCCAGAGGATTTGCCAAATGTCTGAAAGCTAATACAAGAGCTATCCTAAAAAAATGCCTAAAAGACCCAGGAGAAGAACGCAACTTAGAGGAGAGCATTTGGGTAGCATAATTATTCTGGAATGTGCATCTTTTAGTTTCAACTCCTTCCTGGAAGGATGGCCACCTTGGTTCGGCTAAAGTTTGGCAGAGTGCTGCTTGGGTGCTGGCTACAGCTCTAACTTCTCCAGCAGTAAATCTGCTGACCTAGCTCGGCTCCTGGGCTGTCTTTCTTCAGTCATTGTGACAACTGCTGTGCCGGGGCTGAGCTTGTGAAAGTGGGCGCTGAGGTACAACGACATTGGCCTGTATTTGGAAATGGCTCCCTTTCATTTTCCACAGCTCAGTTTATTCTCATCATCCCATTCCAATCAGACACTGAAATCCTTTATTTAGAGCGTTTGCCAGAGTGGCTTTTCCTCCAACGGAAAAAAAATGTATTTCACAATGCTGGGAGATTGCTCTCAATTCCCGGTGTTATGAACTCCGGCCTTGTGATGGCGTGGAAGGCAGACTCCCGTGACATCCACTCATCTCTGACAGATTCATTATCCATTTCCTTGGCCATCCAGCTGCCACATTTGCCATCACATTAGGTGGGGGAGGAACTGTACAAGTGGAGACCTAACAGGCTTCGCTAGCGGTCACAGATCTGATGTTCTGGAGAGCTGAGCCTATTCACCGATTCTGTTTACACGTATAGAACTCACACCAAGACACTGCAGATAGAACTAATTGACTTGCTTGTACCTCAAAGATCCACTTGTGTGTAAGCGACAAATTGCACACACTGTCAAATAAGGGCATTGCTAAGACAGACCTTTAACAAAAAATAGTGAGCTCTATTCTGTGATGCAAACTTAATGAAAACCAGTGTGTTCTTGCTTTCAACCAGGTCTGCACTTCCTGTATTTTAGTGAGCAGCTGTCACAAGTCAATTTAATCTTGCTTATAAAAAGGCTCCAACATTTAGATCTGTGCCACCTGCCAGTAGGTATGAAAAACCCATCTAGTCTGCCTGGTTTTTTTTTTAATAACTTAATATATTTATTCTGGGAAGCATGCTATCCACCAGAGTTTCCTGTGAGTTAGAGGTCTGTACATGTAGTCTATCAGTAGTGTTTCAAATAAAAGTACCAAGACAAAGAAGTTTAAAACTGACCCTTTGTGAAACAAAACTGGAAGGGAAATCAGGCTTGCTGCTTTTTGGCTACTTTTATGCCATAGGAGGATCTACCCTGAAGTGAATGAAGTTTAAGTATCAGGCGGCCCTTCCAAAACCTTGAGAAGGACCTTAACAATGTGTTCATACAGTCATATGATTTTATATTATTTTCACCAATAAGATATTATTATATTTTTTAATTAATGAAGGTTTTTCCTTAATAAGCCCCCTTCCCAAAGGGCATACATTTCAGGCACTACAAAACCTGGATCAGGTTTGCCTTCCTTGGATCAGCACTTGCTACACAAATACTTGTAGAAAACAAGTCAGCACAAATATCAGGCATTTGGAGATGTCTTTTTCAAAAGGTGACAAATTTTAAAATGCCTCTCACATACTTTTTCTCCCTCTGCAGCCCCTTGACCTTTCTTTTTTCACTTTGACACATGAATTTTCGATTTCTACTTCAATACATTATTTGAAATGGGAGACTTGTGGCAAAATGACTTAGAGATTATGAGTTATGACACTGAATCAGACAGCCTGGGTTCAAATTCTGCCTCGGCCGCTTATTTGTTGTGAAGCTATAAATGAGTGACTTAACAAAGAAATAAACAGAGCTAACCTTGACTAAATACTTCCAAGCACCTGGCATTGTGCTAAATGCTTTTTGCATATTTCACATAAACTACAAAATAGTTACATGGAATTAGCACTATTAATAATTATAGATGATGCATTTGAATACCGAGGGACTAAGAAATCCACGTCTCCCAGGCAGTATGAGCTGGAGCAGGGATTCGAACTATGGGCAGTTAGCATTTAGAACTCAGCTCTTACCAATGCAGAAGTCATGCTGTCTTCCTAAGTATGGCCAGGCTTCAGCTGCCACAGGGACAATAAATGAATGTGTTTCAAAGAACAGTTTTGGGGACTGAATGAGATTATCCATGCATACACTTAGCATAATGTCTGACAGAAAGGTATTAATAAGTGTTAGTTTCAATTATTATTATTATTTCTACTGTCACTATTGTTACCGCTGCTACTGGAATGGGCTGTCTGCTTCATTCCATAAGCTTTAATTAATAACATATTCTATGGATAACACTGTGAGAGGTCTCATGCATTCAAAAAGAAGACAACGTAGAGTCCTAATCTCCAAGAACAAGCAATCTGTTGAGTAAAGGAGATGAAACATACATAGACTAACTACAGACCACCAAGACTGAATACTCTATTTAATCATGACTATATAGGATATTAGGGTAGTAACACTGAGTTGTCTCTACATTGATAAGGATGTATTTGTACTAAACAGTCAGAGGTACAGCCCCTATCATTTAAGGCAGGTGGAAAAAAAAATCAACACTTACCAAAGCCCACTATAGACCTGGAACTGAATAGATGCTTTATGTATGTTATTTCACCTCAGCCTCGTCACCACTTTGAGAAGGAGGAATAAGTATCTGTGATTTACAGATGTGGAAGGTGTGCCTGAGAGCAGTAAAGTAACTTGCTCAAAGAAACACGCTGCTGGTAAGTGGTAGCCAAGGGTCAATTCCAAAAGCTGGGCTCCTTCTAGGACATCACTTTATTTGAGGAAGAACAAAGCAAACTGGTTCAGAGGAGAAGTAGACCCATGGTCTAAATAGCGTATTAATACTAATTCTCTAACACTTGCTAGTCAAGGTGTGGTCCATGGGCCAGTAGCTCTGGGATCACCTGAGGGCTTGTTAAAATCTCAGTCCTCCCCCAGGCTTTCTGAATAAGAAGCTGGATTTTAACCAGATCTCTAGGTGATTTATGTGCACAGTAAAGGTTGAAAAGGACTCCTGAGCTCACCAGTGGGTCAAAGTCCTGCTGAACAAGAAAACTAAAATCCTGGGGGTGATCATTATGCACACATTCTCCCTTCCACCATATTGTGTGGAAATCTCTGACCTAAACCTGACCAACACTAAGGCTCTAGCTGTACTCACAAACTGAATATATATATAGTATGATATATAATATTATATATAATATATAACTTATAATTCAATAATAAAATGACAAATAACCCAATTAGAGAATGGATGAAGGATCTAAATACTTCTCCAAAGAAGATACGTGCATATGGCCAGTAAGTACAAGTAAGCACATAAAAAATGTTCAACATCATTAGTCATTAGAAAAAATACAAATTAATATCACAATGAGATACCACTTCACATCCACTAGGATGATTATAATTAAAAAAGACGGACAGCAGCAGATGTTGGCAATGATGTGTAGAAACTGGAACCCTCATGTATGGTTGGTAGGAATGTAAAATTGGGCAGTCACTTTGGAAAACAGTCTGGTAGTTTCTCAAAAAGGTAAACATAAAGTTACCATATGACCCAACAATTTTATTCCTAGACATTTACCCAAAAGAATTGAAAACATGTCCACACGAAAACTTGTACACAAATGTTCATAGCAGCTTTATTCATAATAGCCAAAAAGTGGCAACAACCAAAATGTCTACCAACTGATGAATGAATAAAGAAGATGTAGATAACAATAGAAAAAACACAAAGTAATGAAGTACTGGTACATGCTACAACATGGATAAACCTTGAAAACATGCTAAATCAAGGAAGCCAGACACAAAAGGCCACATGATATACGTTTTCCTTTGTATGAAATACCCAGAATAGGCAAGTCTATACAGACAGAAAGCAGATGAGTGATTACCAGGAGCTGGGGAGAGGAGTGAATAGGGAGTGACTGCTAATGGACAGTCATTTTAGAGTGATGAAAATGTTCTGGAATTCGATAGTGATGATGGCTGCACAACTTTTTGAATATACTAACACCCACTGAATTGTGCATTAAAGAAATGAAAAAATAAACTAAATGGAATAGGGCATTTATCCAAAAGAGACGACAGAAAACAGTGGATAAGAGTTTGGGCTCTGGGGTTATGTAGTATGGCGTTAGCAGGAACCTTAGGCAACTTCCTCAAGCTCAGTTTACTCCTCTGTAAAACGAGGATAGGAAAATACCTACCTTAGGGGTTGTTGGGAGGGTTGAATGATACACTGTGATAAGGCAGAAACTGCTAACTGATCTTTGTTTTTCCACACCAGGACAGTTTTAACTGGGCATATGGTCACAGGCATAAAGACTACATTTCCCAGCACTTCCTCTAGCTAAGTGTGGCCATGTGACTACATCCCAGCCAATGGCATGTTATCAGGAGTGGCGTCTGTGACACTCCTGTTGGGCCTGCACTCCTTTCCCATTTCTCATTTACTTCCTGGAACATGCACAGGGTATTGAGTCACCTCAGACCATGTGGACTTTGGTAGCGGAACCAGGGCCCTCAGACAACCTCCCCTGCGGTCAGAGGAAGGTGGGTCAAGGTGGGTGTATGGAGCAGAGCCACCATCCCAGCTCTGGAGCACTGACCTCCCAAATGCAAGGAGAGAGAAATAAACTTCTGCTTTGTCTAAGGCACTGTTAATGTCAGTCTTTCTTACACACATCTGAAAGTATATCTGAAAACAGCACCTCATAGGTAATAAGCACTTAATAAATATAAACTACTACTATTATCATTTGTATTTTTAAGCACAGTCTTATAGCAAAAGACTGGATCTTCAAATATCAAATGGGGCTGGTCTGATCCTAATCCCACTAGGAAAGAGAGGGTTCCAACCTTTCCAGCATTCTACTACCTCTTCCTTCATTAATTAAATCTAGAGTCTCATGCTACTGATCACTGGTAAGCAAAAATGTTTTCAGAAGGTGTGTATTTATAAGCTATGCAATGGTCAAAGTTCAGTGTGAAATAGATATCTGCTTATAATTTTTTGAAAGCAGTGACACACCAACAGACCAACAAAGAGGCTGGACATCCGACTTGTGTTTGGATTCCTGTATTATGGGAGAAGCATAAATGAAAGAAGCAGTGTTAGGACTCTAGGAGGCCACCCTGCAAATCCAGAGGGCAGGTTTCCATATGGCTCTTGAGCTCATTCTTTCACAATATATTGAGTTCCTGGTTGTTGGGGGCCCTGGTTGATGGGGGCTCCACTCTCCTAACCTTTGTTCTTGGAAGAATTATTTTTGAAAACCGAATTGTATAAACTCATTTTTTTTTTGAAGCAGAGAAATGTACTGTTATACAGTTTTCTCTGGGAGTGTAAAATAAAAACTGAGATCTTGATCAGCTCTTCACTGACTCTGGGATTTTAAAATGATCTTTTAAAAAAATTTATATAAGGCAATTGGTTTGCTCCAAAAATTGATGGAAAAAGGACCAGAAAGTCTTCTTACACATTTTGCAATAAATGACTTAGACATCCTTATGGCACTTTTAAAACCCTCTAAAAGTTCCATTTAAACCTTACTTGAGACTTTAAACTTACTCACAGTGAAGCGTCAGATTACATGATTCACTAAACTGCTGGTTCTTGTATGTAATATTAAAAATAGTCCTTTTCTATTTCTAAAGCTTGCCAGGGAGACAAGAGTACCATGACTATAAAATAAAAATAGGAGCTCATACATTTGAGATAATGCATTGTCCAAGATTGGAAAGGGTATATGATGGTGCTCTGTGACCCGTTTACTACACCCAAGGGAAATCTGGTTAGACAAGAGGTGCCAAAGGATAAAAGACATAGCAAGATAATCATCGCAATCCAGACTGTCACTCTTCTCTGCACAACCAATCAAGCTGAAGACTGGCAGGTAAAGAGCTTGTTAAATTAAAACTCAACTAATCCAAGACCAATTAGCAATTAATAGATGATCCTAGATGCTTAATATGTGCATAGTAAACCATTCTAATTCTTTTTGAGAAAACAGAAAATCTAGGGGTCTCCAATCCTAGAAATACAAATGATCACTGTTCAAAGAACCAGATTCTATAAGACAGATAGGGCAACATGGTATTAAGAGCTTGGACTCTGGACACGAAGGGCCTGAGTTTAAGTCCTAGCTCTACCATGAGCCTGTTGGGTGTTCCCAACTGAGTGTCAGTTTTCTCACCTATAATATGGACTACTGTTAGTAACTATAGTATAGGATTGCTATGGAGATTAAATGAAATAGTCCACATTAAATGTGTATCACAGATTGTGGTAGATAGTAAGTATTCAATAAATATTAGCTATTATTATAGCTATTATTATAGAGAGGAATGGCAAATTCATGGCTATCTAAAAGTCCTTCACATTCCCTTCTCTCTTGCCTTCCTCTATAAAACATGTGGGAAAACTAAAACACTGATTTTCCCAGACTGCCCTTCCTCTGGGGTTGGCCGAATTAGGTAGTTCTGACAAATGAGATGTGACCAGAAGTCACTAGGTAGGGTGTTCAGGAAAGCTTTTAAAAAAGGACAGCTTGGGGCTTCCCTGGTGGCGCAGTGGTTGAGAACCTGCCTGCCAATGCAGGGGACACGGGTTCGAGCCCTGGTCCGGGAAGATCCCACATGCGGAGCAACTAGGCCCGTGAGCCACAACTACTGAGCCTGCGGGTCTGGAGCCTGTGCTCCGCATCAAGAGAGGCCGCGATAGTGAGAGGCCCGCGCATCGCGACGAAGAGTAACCCCCGCTTGCCGCAACTAGAGAAAGCCCTCGCACAGACACGAAGACTCGACACAGCCAAAAATAAATAAATAAATAAATAAACGTGAAAAAAGGCCACAAGCAAATGTTTAAAAAAAAAAAAAAAAAAAGGACAGCTTGAATGGAATCATTCCTTTGGCTTTTTGCTTCTTTCTCTTTGCACTTTCCTCCTGTTCTGTTGTCTGGGGTCCAGACGGAAATGCTAGAGGGACTTAAAGCTTTGCAATCATAAGAATGGAAGTTCTGCTTAACGACAGGTAACTAGGAGGCTAGAAGGAAACCAAGGCCCGACCATGTCCTCACACACTATGTGAGCCCCCAGCAATCGACCTCCCCATGTCCTCTTGCATGCAGAAAACAAGCCTCACCCTGTTTAAGACAGACATTCGCCTTCCTCTTTGGGAAAACTGAATATATTCCTGATATAAGAAGCAATTATAAAGATTGTTGACGTGCTCAAGTTATGTTCACACATACTTGTCCATTCTGTGGTTTATAGTAACCAACTAAGTTAGATTTCTTTCTTTTTTTTTTTCTTTATAGAACCACAAAAGTGAAATATATTTTTCACTTATTTTTTAAATTCCAATTTGATGTGAACTATACCATGATAATTTCTTATATACTTCCTTGTATTGAAAAAATGTAATTCTCCTCTTGGAGAAATTGGGACATAAGAAAAATAGGGCAGGAATAAACCTAAAGTTCTTTTGCACTCTGCAAAGCCACAGAGTTCAGTAAGGCTCTGCTGCAGCGCTGAGCCACCTGACACTGTGGGATTCCTTCATCAGGTTGGATTGTCAGGTAAGTTTTTGAGATCTCTTAAATATGTATACTTATCCACTTAAAAAGGTCTTATTTCTTCAAATGGTTACCTTAGAGTCTGATTAGAAATGGATCAGGCTGAATAAATAGCTTTATGACTAGAAATAAAAGTCAAATCTGTGCAAAAGAATACACTACAGCAACCTTATTCTATACTTTTACTTTTCACTACAAAATTTGAGAGGAAATTGAATTAGATTCCCATGGGTGGTATGGAAAATTGGGGGTAATAGCTTTCTTCTAATTCTCCTTTTTCTGAGAAATAAAATAATGTCCAGTAGAGAAGAATGCACCTAGCAAAGTCTTTGGCTTTTTCCCCTTATTTGGTGGCCTACTTTTGTTAATAAGCCTTGGAAAAGTTGAAGTTTAAGGGCAAAAAAATAGAAAGAGAGAGGTAAAAGAAAAAAACCCGCCCACTAAAAGAGCATGATCTTACTTGCTATGACTGATGACCTGAACTGTTTCACTTAAGATTAGAAACAAGGGCTTTAAAGCAAAGAAACAAAGAACTCTGAGAATATAAATGAAGCACAGCAACGAGTTCTGAAAAGATCCATTAGATAGGATATGGTCAGGAAAAAGTAACTAGATAGTACTGATACTGTCATAATCACATTCAGTCTTTCCATCGATATGGTTAAATCTTCAGACATAGGGTCTGTACCAAATGTGTGAGAATAATTTAATGAGAAATGAAATTTAAAGTAATTTAATATGGATCAGGGTCATATTTTAGAGTCAAATGATATATGATCAAGAGACCTGGACTCAATCACTAACTAGCTGATTCATTTTTGGTGAATTAAACCGGCTTCTGTGACCCATTTCTTTGAAAGGTGAAGGATTTTGTCTGTGTTTGAAAAATGCCCTACATTGGCTGCCTGACTGACCCTACCTTCTGGCAATATCTAAGCTGTGGTGGGTATGCATGTTTTTGCACACCCCAAATCCCTTCTTCTTCCTTTGGTAACAACCCTTTGGGACCATCCTTTCTCATTCTCAGGCTAAGAGGATCAGGTGGGGGATTTCAACTTGCCGCTCCAAGGGTGAGCAGAGAAGCTGGGCTCAGCCTACTAATGCATTCTATCTTCTTGGACACAATAATTGGTTCAAGGATGGGAACATGACTCAATCCCTTAGAAAACTGGTCCTGGGGCTTTTGCTGAGATTATGGGAGTAAGAATTCTTTTTCCTTATAGTATTGCTACACTGGTAGTAGGTAGCCTGGAGCTGCTCATGGCCGTCTTGGCCACAACATGGAAAATCCTGGCTTAAAATAAAGCCAAGACAGAGGAGAGAAAAACTAAGAGACAGGAATAATATCCTGATGACTTTGTGTAGCCCATGCTGCCAGCTTGTCCGAATCTAGCTGTGTCCTGGATTCCTAGTAATGAGCCAAAATAGTCTCTATTTGTTTAAACTAGTTTGAATTATTTTCCTGTTACTAGCAACCAAAAGATCCTAACCCAAAACACCATGTTACTTTTCCATGACTTCACCACCTCCTGAGCTGATTGAACTAGACTGGATGTAAGACCCCAAAGCAGTCATTACATACATTGATCAACAACCCAAAATTTATGGTCTAGCTTGAAAAGATGAGCTGGGCCAACCAGATTTTTCTGTCAAGGATTTAGAATTGGAAAATGGAGAAGTGTTATCACCAGGAGGTGGGTATCAGAATATGCTGGATAATTTCAAAGTTCATTTCAATTCTAACCTTACACAATTCTTATTAAAAGTTTGTTGTTGTTGTTGTTGTTGTTGTTTGGTTTTTGTAAAATGAAGTGACTTTTTTTTTAGACATCTTTTTTGGAGTATAATTACTTTACAGTGGTGTGTTAGTTTCTGCTGTATCACAAAGTGAATCAGCTATATGTATACATAGATCCCCATATCCCCTCCCTCTTGCGTCTCCCTCCCACCCTCCCTATCCCATCCCTCTAGGTGGTCACAAAACACCGAGTTGATCTCCCTGTGCTATGTGGCTGCTTCCCACTAGCTATCTATTTTACGTTTGGTAGTATATATTCACTTCACTTTTTAAGTTAAGGTGAAAAGTGCTGTATTTTGGAGTTAGTTAGAAAAGATCTGGATTTGAATATTCCGTTGATCACTTTTAAACCGTTTGACCTTAGGCTAGAGACTGCTTCTCTAAGACTGGTTTCTCATTTGTAAAATAGAGATGACGATGAGTAACTTCATTTGGTTTGACTTTTGAATGAGAGAGCATGTCAAGTGCCACCACAGATGGCTCATGACTAGGTTAACTTCATAAATTTTAGTCCCCACTTGACTGTCATCATCCATCATTATGAAATATTTGCTGAACACTTACAATATATGAGACTCTGTGGCTAAGATTTTATTATTTCTGAGCATTGAACCATTAAAAAAGTAAGAAAAACAGAACAAGCAAAACTTCCAGTTGAACAATATCCACAGAAAGAAGGGACCTGTTGTCTTAACTACCCCAGGGTCACTAGGTCTTCTCATTCTTGTTCTGTATTTAACAGAAGGATGAGAAGAAGCCTTGGTGGACCGTGAAGACCTGAAGTGTGGAGGAGAGGGACCAGGACTGTGGCCTTCATGAGGGCAGGCCATGGGCAGGGCTAAATCCCAGCTCCTGAATGGAATCCTTCATGGTGCCTGGTGGGCAGTAGGCTCTTCATGAATATTTGTTGGAAGAATCATCCAATCCCATACCCTCACTGTGGAAATGTGGAAACACAGGATCAGAAAAAATAATAACAATAACAAATAAGCTAGCATTTTTGAGCTTATTCTGTGTTTAAAAGCACATTCAAAGGATGCATTTTCCTAATGGTGTTTTATTTCATCTCTACAGCAACTTTGTGGGAGAGAGATAGGCTGGTATCACTATCTTCACTTTACAGATGAAGATAAAACTCAGATGGAGATTGTTTACATGTAGGATATAAAACCAAACTTGTTTTAATATGGAAACATAATGGTTTAGTTTTTCTCCACACACCTCCCTGCCTCCCTCTCCCTGAATCCCACTAGCAATACTTTAAACAAAGTAAGCCAACATTTTTTCTTCAAGTGCTTAAACACTGAGCTCTTTCTACCCTGCTTTTTGTTGCCAAAGACTTCAGCTCTGGTTTGAACAGGTTCTCAAAATCATTTGATAGGAAAGAACAGAGAAGGGGAGAGGGTTCTGGGTAAGAAAAGATAAAAAGTGTGTAACAAAAGCATCACTATCCCTGCAGACAGCAGACAGTTCCCTCAGAGCCAGCTTCCTGGTCTCTTACCTCAGTGTGCTTGGTGCTTGGCCAGCAAGTTGAACAAGCTAGAGGTGGATTACCTTCCCAGCAGCAACCTTCAGCCAATGAGGGCTGGATGCTTGAGGAAAAATACTCCAGCTTCCTTGCCTCTCAAGGAGAAAGCTCTGAAAACAGCAACTTCATTGACTTTCCTTCCTGCTCTACTTACTCCTCATTCCCTCACAGTGCTTTCTGGAACTACTTCCCAAATATACTATTTGCATCCAAATCCTTGTCTCTGGGGGGGTGGGGGGGGGAAGCTCAGAACTAGGAAGACAGAGGGAAGGAGCCAGAGAAGACTTTCTAGACTGCAAGATGGACCACAGGAAGGGACACCATTAGACTGTTAGGTCGAAGACCTCAGCAATCAATCACCTGCCTTCCCAGGAGTAAGGAGCTCCCAATACCTATTCTCTGTCTGTTAGTCCTTTAGTCAGTAGGTGGAAGGGATCGAGATTTGTTCTTTATGTAACAGGGCTTCACTGATTGACTGCCTTTCCCTAGGGTTCCTGAAATCCTCCTGGGGTGTTCAGGAGAACCCTGCACCTCAAGAGGCTAACTGATCGAGCCTGAGGACTCTCTAGAAACAAGACGTTAGTTAGTGAAATACCCTCATTATATACACAACTTGTCCAAATGCAGCAGGATCCAAACTTCTGTCTCTCAAGTCCAAAATGCCTCAGTTTGGACTCTAGCTCTACTACTCGCTTGCAGTGTGACCTTGGGCAGGTTCCATAACTTATATGCCTCAATTTCCTCATCTGTAAGACTGGATAATGATAGTACTTAACTCATAAGGTTCCTATGAAGAATAACATATTATTATCTTCAAAGCATTTAAAAACAGTGCCTGGCACACAGTAAATGTTTATTAACCTCATCATCATCTCCATCGTTATCATCGCCTTTATTATTTTTGCTGTTGCTTTGGTTGTGGAAAGGAAAGCTAAAAGGGCAACAGCAAAAGCCCAGGCTCTCTCTGACTTCTAGTGTTCTATATAACACTAGTGATAAATTATCACACAAAGCGTTTTTGGGTACACCTGGTTCACAAGAGAGCTTAAGCTTTTACCAGTGATGCTAATATTTTCTTCTCTCTTACAAATTGTGTACTTTGGACACTATTTGAAACTTTCAGGTGCTTGAATCAAATCTGAAAAAGGCTGCTGATCCCTAAAGAACACACTGGAGGCAGGGAGTGAGGATATGTCATCTGAAACTGAGGTGGAAGGTTCTGGAAGCCTTACAGGCCCCCGTTCCTTAGACTCCATAGAGATGGCCATAGAAATGGAGTGACCTGTGCTTTTTCTCATAAAATCCACATGACGGTGACAATAACTGCCACAAAGCAGTCTTGGGCCTTGAGGTTTCCCTTCATTTGAAGGCCTGCCCAAAGAGCAGGGCTGCAACAGAAGCAGATCAAAGCCGCCTCTCCTGCAGGACTGGAAATATCAGATGCAGAGTGTGGTGTAGCCTCTTAATCCACAGGGTAGCAAAGTAAAGGTCAATTACCTCACTTAGAGGAATGAAAGGCATGTAGTAAAAGTCAAATAGATATGCCATTAGATACTATATTTCAAGCATGAAAATGAGGATTTTCTCTTGCAGGGTTATATTTAATGCACTGGTAAACACAAGAGCTTTATGACAAAGAGTAAGATAGGAGGCTGACAATGAATCTGCCCGACAGAGTGCCCTCTGCTCAATGGAGGTGTCTGTGTGGGACCGTGCGGTCACCATTGATTGGTATCAGGACCTTGCCCGGAAGCAAGCAGGCTGGACCCACAACCCGCTAGACAGCGCCAGGAGGAACAGGTGCTTCTTGTGGTGGCTCTAGGGATTTAAGCCTGTCAAAATACTCTCAGCTGTGCCAGACTAGCCTCTGTCTCTAGTCTGTCCTGATCCGTGAACCTGTACCTTGGGCTTTTCTCCTTCCCCGGCATTCAACTCATGGTCCTGACGTTGGCAGGTCCCCAGTTCTGCTCTCCTGCAATGGTGCCTTCATTTAACAACCTTATTCCCAATTCCTGGGGCTGTGACTCTTCATTCCAAGGCTGTTCCCCTGCCTCATGTACCTCCGGTTCTAATCTCCACTTTTAACTAGGATTGTTGTGCATCCACCCTGGTTTCTGCATTTGTTGGTGATTAGACTTGGTGTTGAACCCTGATTTTTTCATTCTGATCACTTCCAACACCCTGGTTCTTTAGGAAGGGCTCTTTCTCCTAAAGCAATCACCTTTATGTCTCTAGATTGATCTTCTCCCCTAGCTGTGCCCTCAGTTTTTCACCTCATCAGAAACATCCTTAAGGGTCACAGGCAACATGCTGAGACCAGAGGAGGGGGCGGTGTGCTTCCATTACTGACATAGTCACTCTCTGTGAAACTGGCATTATTTCACCTGTGTCTACTGGCCACCACTTAAGAAGCTGTGTAACTTCAGGGATGTCGTTTCATTTGTCTGAGCTTCAGTTTTAACAGAAGCATTCAAAATAATTCCATTTTTCATTTTTTAAAAATAAGCATTTATATTAAATGGGGATATTCATTAGAGAATGCATCTTAATATTTATTGAAGTTGCAAAACTGTCATTTGGGGGCTCTGCCAGAAATATCTGCAATGGATTATATCTGGTTGGCAAAATCTTCCTTGGTTCTGGAAAGCACCCTTTGGTGAGCTTTTCATTCATGCAATGGAATGCAAGTACCCACCCACTCTTCTTTAAAGAGCCTTGATCCTGTGAAATAACTCAAATGCAGCTGCTTCGGCTTGAGATAATAAGCTTTCTGGTTAGTGATGTAAATATGGTGTGTCCTTTGCAGATCCAAGTCTCTGAGGAGACTCACCACTAACTCACAATTTATGCTGCCCGAAAAATTCCCTTGCCCCTGGGAGATACGTGCATCTTTTTGCCCAAGCATGTGCTCATAGGAAATTAGGGGAGTGTATGAAATAAGGAGGAATGTGGTGGCCTGACATCTTATCCTCTTGGAGAAAACGCTATGAAGAGGAACCAGAATGAGCTTGACACACACAACATTGACTGGATTTTGATGCCTCAAAGATGATGTTGTGGAGGAACAGACAGACTTGAAGAAATGCATTATTAAATAGCACAGTTGTTTTCACGTGGGCCAGAAGGTCTGGCCTCACTCTCTGGTTAGGGGTGGGAATTTCTCTTGAAGTAAGGGAATATTCTCAGACAATCTTCCTGCACCGGAAATTAAGTGGGCTTTGAAGAGAGAAAGGAGGTCTTTATTCCCTCTCCAGAGCCAGAAGGTGGGGAACCCAGATTATGAGGCATGGTGGTGTCTGGAGATTCCAGCTAGAGGTGATGGAGATGTTCCTCCCTGCCCTGGCCACCACATCACAACTCTGTGACACCTTCTGGGAGTTGGGAGCTGTTTAAAACTGAAGGTGAGAGCTTCACTTTCAACATGGTTCTGCAGTGCTCCCCAAACCTTCCTTAAAGTGTTGTTAAATCTAACAATCTCATTTTAAGGAAGTAGGTGTCCATGATTGGAAAAAACAGGCATGTGGCAAGCAAGCTAATTACCCCCTTGTAAGCAAGCGAGAGAGGTTGGAGAAATCCTGGAGCCACATATGGAAGGCTCAGAGCACTTTAATCTCTCCCTGGCAGAGATGTGTCTCCTTGATCCTCCTGCCTCACTGTTATTTTTAAATGGGGCTCTGCTGTGGAACCAATGAATAAGTGGGCAAAGGCTGTAATAATTTAAGGAGAAGTAGTACTCAAATAGTTCTGAGTGAACAGAGCTGTGAATATGAAGAGTAGGGAAAGAGTATAAAGAGTAGGCACTTAGGTGTACCTGGGTTGGTGACTGGGAAGCAGCAAGAGAAGACTGAAGGTTGGGACCAAGACAGCAAAGAAATTATTCAATAAAGTTCACTATAGGTAGTATGTCAACAACCAGGGTAGAAATCTCCACATCATACAAATTGAACATCAGAGTAAAGCATGTCAGAAACTCAGGAAAGTAACAGAATTTAGAGCAGATGTAAATTCCAAAGTGAAGGGAGTCTGGGCAGAAGAAAGGGAACACAGCAGAGTGGTAGCATCTTGGGCTATGGAGCAGGGTTTCCTGGTTGGAATCTGATCCTTTTCCTTTTAACTAGCTATGTGACCTTGAACAATTTTCTTATCTTCTCAATGCCTTAACTTCCCCATTTATAAATTGGGGATAATAACAGTAATATTGTTATAAGGATGTTGTGATGATTAAATGAGTTAATAAAAGTGCTTAGAAGAGTTCCTAGCACAACATAAATAGTCAATACATGTTAAATATAACTGTCACTGCTATTATTATTTTCTAGGCAGAGATGAGCTAGGAGCAACTGATTAAAGGCCAAATGTCCTGACTAGTGGCCTACTCTCTGTTTTCTTCTCTTTAAAAGGAGGGAATGGTGGACAGGAAGGAAGAAGGAGGTTGGGCACATGCACTTAAAGAGCACAAAAAACAGTCAAAAGAACAAAAGCATAAGTACCCAAAAGACTGATTCTGAGCTGGTATGATGTCTAAAATAGTGAATTTTACATTTACTTCCTGTTGGCATAGCTAAAAATCCTGCTTGCTATCAATTCCCAGTCAAACGATTAACCTGATGGTGGAGGCACTAAAGTGGGTTTAGTTGTGGGGAATGATCCCTTCGTGGCTCAGAACACAAATACGTCAACACATTTGGCTTACACTATAATAGTAACTTTAAAACTCTGTCATATCCAATAAGGGCATTTTGGTTAATCAATCTACCATAAACAAATGCCTGATCCACAGTACCCTTTAGATCATTCCAGAAATCACCCGAAAGCATAATTAAAAACACGGGACTTCAACTTCCATACAAAATGGAGTAACAGGGTCAGTGTTTACTCTTCCACCTGAAATAACTCCCCAAAAGATGAAATCTGTGAAATGTTTTCAAGACACCAGACACCAGGAAAGAAAGGACAATGACTCCCAAGAGAAAGCAAACATAAATAAATAAATAGATAGATAGATAGATAAATAAATAAATAAACAAACTGAATCCACGGACTGCCTTGGCTTGCTGTCTTGAGAGAATTTTGTGACCATGGTACAGACAGGGGGAACCCAGGCTGAGGCCAGTGGACTCCTTGATCAGAGGAGAAGGAGGTGAGAGTTCAGGAGACTAGGGCAGCTAGAGTCAAGAAAAAGTACTGGAGGGGAGAGAACTTCACAAAGAACACTGGAGATCTGCACACGGACCCCTTAAGTACTCAGCACAATACTGATCTGTGTATGTGGATGAAGAAACTACAGGAGGGGAGGGAGAAAAACATTCAAAAAGATTGGCTAAGAGTATCTGGAACTCACACAGGACTAGAAATAGTGCCTATTCACACTAGCCAGATGAGAAAAACTCTTAATTCATGGGGCACTGGATAAAATAGTCAGGAAAGTCTTGCTTCAGTAATGTGTAATAATCAGCTCTAGACTAAGGACTGCTCCAGACCAGCCTAATAGATCACAGCAATAAGACTCCAAAGGATCAACATGTTTCCAAATAACTTAATTAAATCCCAGGAAAACCTCAAGAACATTCATAGGAATACAAAAATACCCAGCACTGAACAGGGTATAATTTACAATATCAGGCATACAATCAATGATTACCAGCCATGCAAAGGAGCAGAAAAATGATGCAAATAATCAATAGAAACCAACTCAAAACTGACACACATATTACAATTAGCAGACAGGACATCAAAACAGTTATGTACAGTTATTATAATTGTATTTCATGTGTTCAAAAGTTAACTAGAGGGATGGAAGATATAAAAAAGATCCAAATCAAAATTCTTGAGACAAAGAAATACAATTTCTGCAATGAAAAAATACACTCAATTGGGATTAGCAGATTAGACAACACAGAAGAAAAAAAAGAGCATCAGTGAATTACATGACAATGTCAAGTGACCTAAGACATGTGTAATTAGAATTCCTAAAGAAAAGAAGAGAGAGGGGTGGACAGAATAAATATTTGATGAAATAATCCCCCATATTTTCTAATTTTTACAAAATCCAAGAAGTGCAATGAACCTAAGCATAAGAAACATAAAGAAACCTACCCCAAGGCATATCATAATCAAAATACATAAAACCAGGCTATCTTAAAAGCAGTAATAAAAGAAAAAACATGTTACATACAGATTTCTCTTTGGAAACAATGCAAGTAAGAAGACAATGGAGCAAAATCTTTAAAGTAACGAAAGAAAAAAATAACCTGCCAATCTAGAGCTCAACACCCAGAAAAATATCTTTCAAAAACAAAGTAAAATAAAGTCATTTTCCAGCATACAAAAGCTGAAAGAATTCCTCACCAGCAGACACAAACTATAAGAAATGTTAAAAGAACTCCATGGAAATCCGGATTTACACACAAAGCAATGAAGATAACTGGAAATGATAGCTATGAGGGTAAATATATAAGATTTTTTCTTATTTAAAAGATAATTGATTGTTAAAACAAAAATAATCATATATTGTGAGGCTTATAAGATGTATACAAGTAAAATGTATAAAAACAAAAGCACAAAGGCTGGCAGGGGAGAAATTAAAGTCTAATATTATACTTCTTGTACTACATCTGAAGTGGTATAATATCATCTGAAGTTAGACCGTGATAACTTACAGTTACATATTATAAACCTTAAAGGAATCCTAAAACAACTAAACAGATACAACTAATAAACGAACAGAGGAGATATAAGGAATCTTAAAAAATTACACCAATCCAAACAAATGCAGAAAAAGAGGAAAAAGGAACCAGAAGAATGGAACAAATAGAAAATAAATAGCAAGATGTTAGGCTTAAACCTAACCATATCAATAATCACATTAAATCTAAAACTAAACACCCAATTAAGATACAGATTAAAAAGCAAGAGCAACTATATGCTACCTGCAAAAGGATTGAAAAATATATCAGGTTAACACTAATCAAAAGGAAGCTGGAACGATACGTTAATATCAGATAAAATAATACCTGTGAAGGACCTAGACGGATACTGCCCACTGTGTAAATCACTTTTATGGTAGCTCTAATGAAAGAGGCAGTGAATCATCATAGACTTAGAAGTCAAACGTAGGAGTGGACCTGGAGCCTTAGATTCAACTCAAATCTCTATTTACAACTTTAGGTAAGTTACTTAACTTCTCTCAGCCCCAGTTTCCTTATCTGTAAAATGGGGATAGAAAACAGTACTTACCACATGGAGTTGTTAGGAAGGAAGGTGAAATGAGCAAACTTGTACTAAAGAATTCCACCACCACTTTGTTTTTTAGGTAAAGGAAATAAAGAAATGTATTTTGCACACTTGAGATTGTGGACTGCAATTCATCCCTTTGCACACACTGTATGTTCATGTGGTGAAGAGGGAAGGGAAAGGAAGCAAGAGGGGAGAGACAAAATGAAGACAGTAGAAGTAGGAAAATGGAACAAAAAGTAATGAGGAGATAGAAAAATCCTCCAAGAACCCTGGAAATAATGGGGATATGGGGATAGAGTAAAGGGTTTCCTTCTCTATGTTGGGTGGATGTTTCAGCCATTTTTATTTAAAGATCTTAGTATAGGGTAACTCCAGAAGTCTAGAAACTAGGGGAAATCTAGAAGGCTCATATATTGATAATATATATTTTTTTATTTTGTGGCAGAATTGCCTGTTTTACAAATGAGAAAAATTTGGGAATTTTTCATTCTATGGGAATACCATTGACATTC
Organism: Balaenoptera musculus; assembly: GCF_009873245.2. NCBI lineage: Eukaryota > Metazoa > Chordata > Mammalia > Artiodactyla > Balaenopteridae > Balaenoptera > Balaenoptera musculus. Next base: position 94,322,456 of record NC_045785.1, on the reverse strand, counting down.
CAGGCTTGATCGAGATGCAACAGGAATATTCTAGGGTTTAAGAATCACCCAGGGAAATGTTTTCTGAAGGTAAATCTAATCACAGGTACAAATGAAGTTTGTTAGGCCCTAAGGATAATCATCCACTCAACAATTATTTACTGAGTATCTGACATGAACTAGGCATGCTGGCGTCCGATATTCAGAAAACTCAGTGTCCTTCAAAGAGTTTCAAATCTGCATGTTTCTACTTCCTACTTCCATTACTCAGGGTCCTGTATGAAAAAAAAATCAATTTGGGGCAAATATTAAGATGTATACTTTCTGTTTTTGGCAGGCACAGGTTTAGAATGCCCAAGTCTGCATTCAGGATGCAGCCCCTTTTCCATTTGTATCTGTAGAACAGTAGTGATTTATCATATGGCTTAACATCATTAAATATTTATTAAGCACCCATAGTGTGCTAGACACACAGAAACAGATAAAAGACATTGTTTCTGCTTAGCAGCCTTTTGTAAAAGAAGACTAATGAATATATGCTTATTCAATAGATCAAGCAAGCAACATACATTTTAAGAAATTTGTAAATATTTAATCAAGATGTTGTACAGTAAATCTGATGGAGAAACCTAGACTTTTTGGATTACTAAAATAGAATTCTACATGACTAAAAACTTAGTGGTATACAGCTTTTGTGTAAAAAATGAACTGAAAATATTTTAAAATAGATATTTCAAAATTATTCCATATAACTTCTCCAAAATTTCCCAGAAAAAAATTAAAAATCAGAGAATATCTTAAATCCCTAGTAGACAAAACGAATTAATTCTGCATCATTTCAATCTAAAGTGTGGAAGATTTCATATTATCCCAGGAGCTTATATGTTCATAACTTGGAAAAGAGTTGAAGTCTGGCTTTATCCTTTCATTTTGAGTGCCTTTAAATATAAGCACACACACACGCAAACACACAGAGCCTTATAGAACCTTTTGTGTACAGATCTATAACTCCATCAGTTTGGCATTTTGTGACCCTTTGGAACATCATCCTTGACTTTAAACCCTTTTGTTCTAAAGTTAATTTTAGCTATGAATTTCCAGGTCTCTGGAGAGAATGTGTCACAACAAACTTTACTTTGAGACAGATTTTTGGGTCTATATTTAATTAAAAGTGCCCTTACATCTGCTCAGTAGCCATCCTAAAAAAGTCCTTCTGAGATGTGAGTGATGACCCACAACTTCCGATCTATATTTGTAGGTAGCATTCCACAGCAGCAACTGCCAGCTGGTATCCTGCACTTTTCTCCCTACTGTGCCACTGAAAGGGAACAATTTGTTGTGTGGGAGGTCTAAAACTGTGACGATTAAATTACCATCTGAGTGGACATGGTTACAATACCATTCAAAAATATTACTTAACTGTCTGCTATGTTTTTGTTTTCCCCCCACACTAACAGAGCTACCCAGGTGAGTTGTTAGAGATCTATGTCAACTGCTATTGTTACGTGGAACAGACATGGGTAGCAGAATCTTCATCTGTCATCAGCTTACTGGAGAGGCAAATTAGAGATGGTACTTTGACACAGTGGGGAATATAGCACATTTATGAACTGAAAGAAAATTGAGTTTCTGTTGAATTGTTTGCTGCTGGAGAAACAAGAGAGGTTAATTTCATACTGTTTAACACAGCTTTGAAAGAATGTAAAATAAAATAATGCTTGAGCATAACAGTAGCATGCTTAAATTCTGCCCTCCCCAAAGCAAAACAAACTTGGTGTAGTTTTAGACCTTTAAAATAGATTTTAAATTCTTATGAATTCAGATCCTGAGGGATTATGTTAAGTAGTTCTTACAAATCATATCTTGTGCCAAGTGACATATAGAAAAAATATGCAAAAATATGATTATGTTTCATTGAAGATTTTGTCTATTCCATATTATGGCTGAATTTGAATTTTTATACTTAGAGACATTATGACATCACACACGGTAAGTGACTGTAAAATATGCATATATAAAATTATATTGGTTTACCTATATGCACATGAATAAATATATTCATTCATGTGTATAATTTTTAAAAATTATCATTTAAGTTCTCAGAAATGGGGCTGGGATCCAGTTGTTTCTTATGAGGCCTGGAGTGCCAAGCAGGATTAATGTGTACCATCAGTAAATCACTCACCACATCGGTGGCCCTTTGGCTCTCCTTTATTTGTAGAGATCATCAGGTTTTTTGTTTTTTGTTTTTACAATTCCTATTACAGGCTGACGTTGTGGGGTTATAGTGTGAATGAAGACCAGATCCTAGGGTTGACTTTGATCATTCTTAGTGAAGTCTTTCAGAAGAACTATGCCCCATAGACCCACACAACATATTGGATCTCTACTGTTTTTAGGTCAGCACTCTGTAATAGAAATGTAATGTAAGCCACAGATGCAAACCACATATATAATTAAAAAGTTTCTAGCTAGACACACTCAAAAAATAAAAAGTAATAAGTGAAATTAATTTTAATAATACATTTAATGCAATATTGTTTCAATATTTTTTTAATGCTCATTAAAGTGAATGTATAGCTGTACATTGTGCAAAATTATTTTGCTTCTCATCAGTGCTTTAGGTACTAAATGTAGAAATACATTTCTAAATAATGAGGGATGGGGGTGACAGAAAGTAGCAAGATAATTAGGTATATATCAGACAGATCTGGATTGGGACTTCAGGTTGTGTATTTGACTATGTAATTGACCTTTGGGAGGTAATTTAGCACTCTAAACCACTCTGAACTGTAAAGGGAGCATATTAATACCTGATTCAGATGAGATGAGCATTCAAAGCACTTAGAACATTGCCTGGCACAGAGCACTTTCTCAATAAATGACAGGAAGAAAAAGATGATGGTGATGCTTTCTGGAGTGTGAACAAAGGGGTACAGTTTTAGCAATCTCACTAGGAGCTTCTCTACACATTTGAGGTACTCTGTACCATGCTGGACACATTGTAAATGGTCAAAGTTTAATAACGAATGAATAGCTTGATAAAACTATGGTTTACCCATACAAGGGAGTATTGATTATGCTGTATATTATTATGCAGTTAACATTATAATCATGAGATTATGTAAAATTAGCAAAATGATTATGGCAAATATAGATGACAGAATACAAAACGGTAAATGTACTCTGATAATGGTTGTATAAAATACATACAGAGGTGGAAAAGCCTTGGATGGTAATTTGCAAAAGTAGAAATAATCATGTTAGAGTGAAGTGACTTAAATTATTATTTAATATTATTATATCATATTTCAATAAAGTAAGTATAAGCAGTTTATTATAGTAACACACATTCTTATTATTCAGTGAAGCACAAATATTTACTTAGCATCATTCTATGTTATCCCCGTCACTGGTCACAGTGGAGCAATCCAAAAGGCTACCAGAACAACAACACAAAATAACATGATCAAAACAAAAATGCAAAATGTAAAATAGGTATGTGGTTATGTCTTATTATACCTTAATAATAAAAACATTGTATACAATGTCTCAAGAAATATATATTATGTATGAAGTGAATAAGTACTTAATTGAAATAACTGAATTGAGTTCAGATAAGAAGGAAGATCAAAGTAGAACAGTGTCTCTTGGTGGAGATTAGCCTTGAGCTGAAGTTTAAAGGATAGGCAAACTCTATATAAATAGCAAGAGAGCATCCACATTCTAAAGGGGAAAAGCGAATAAAAGCATGGAGTGAATGGAATTAATCAGATAAGGGACTGATAATATTAGCAAGCTTTTTTTGAAGGGGGAAAGGATAGTGGGTTAATTACTCATTTTACTTAACTAACATTTATTAAGTGCAAAATATGGTTCAGATAAGGAGTGATCAAATTAGGCATGACGTTGAAAGTAGGTTAAATCGCAGATTAAATCATGTTTCCTGTGTATTGTGGACGGTGATCCTCTTGGACTGGAGGACCCTCCATATCCTGCATGATTGTGAGATTCTGTGATGACACACGCCGTACAGCTCTTGGAAACAAAGACTGTACAGTGCCTTATTTCCTTCACAGGATTATATCAGGATGCTGTTCTACTGTATTTGTACTTCAAATAGGGCTTTTTTTCATTGTGTTCCCCAGAAAACAATCCAAAATATAAGCCCTGCCTTCACTGTATCATATGTTTATGAAATTTAGATGAGTTATGTTTTATTTTGAAAAGTACAATTAGATAAACTCATATTTACAAAATAAAGAAAAAGCCCCTTAACTCTAATTCTTTATTTAATTTTTGAAAAGGAAGAAACGAAATGATGGAACCGTGATTGTTAATTTGGCAAAAGACACAAAAGGCTTTTCAGGGGTACTCATAGCCAACTTCTTGTATGACAAGAGAAAGCCTGGAAAAAGCCAAGAAACAGACAAAGTGAAAGATGAGGCACTCAGATAAACCTCTTATATTTGCTCAGAAAGGTCCCCTGAGAGCGCATCCACAAATAATCAGACATAATAAAAACAGATTGTTAAGAAAGGTAGAGAAACTAGCACAACATTGTAAAGCAACTACACCCCAATAAAAATTAATTTAAAAAAAAAAGGTAGAGAAACTTAAAAAAAATCTAAAAGAAGATCTTGAAATCTTCGTCTGCCCTTATCCTATGTTTGCTTAAATGAAAATAGCATCATTTGCCTTGTGCTTTACAGTTTGCAAAGTGTTTTAACATATATTCTGTATTTAAGTTTCACAGCAACTCCGTGGGATTTTACAGATGACGTAAGAGTCCCAGAGGCTGAGGGGCCTGCCGCACACCTCTCCTTCTGTAAGCAGTGGAGACGGAACACATGCCTAGGTCTTCAGACTCCAAAGTTCTTTCCAACATACCACGTCATGTGCCTGTCAGCTTTGCCTTCACATGTGCTAGGATAATGCACAGACAAATTCATTTTCCTACTTAGATCCTGCCACACGATAGTGTGGCTAAAATGAGGGTTAACTAGTGAACACCTGGCTTAGCACTTAACACATCCAGCCAGGGTTTTAGGCAGTAACGTGTACCCAACAACCACATGTGTCTGGTCTGCCTCATATAAGACATCAGATGATGATATTCCAAGGGGAACAAAAGACCTCTTGCCTGTATCTCTCCTATGCTGCCTGCTAATGCATCTAGAATTTCCACCACTCAAGTTATTCCTTTGCGTAAGACATAACCTTCCCTTTTAAAAAGCAATTATGTTATTGAGGTGGAAATATCATGGCACACAGACTTGGGACACTATCAGTGGGAGGACTCTAAAGAGAGGGGATAGAGGTCAGAGTAATTCTGATAGGTGGGTTTCAGGGATGGGTGCTTTGTGGGGTGTCCAGGGAATTCCTGATGGCTGTACAAGAGCACTGGATGAGTGAGGGGTGGGTGTAAGATGACCCTTCCTGCAACTTTGTTCAGGACTCTCTCTGTCCTTGTGCTTGTCTCTGTCATATATAAACTAGCCTGTCCTTGATGAGTGTTCTATAGACCCTGTCAGTCATATTCTAATATTCCAGAAAATAGGATAACAGGAGCCAAGATGCTAATTTGATATGACTCAACAATTATGAAGTGATCCTCAGAAGTGAAAAAGCAAGCACTGTCTTTCATTGGCTTATTGTAGCAGGATGCACACTGGTTTATCATATCTTCCATACAGAAATCATTTCCTGAGTGTCAAAAATGACATCAGCTTTCAGCAGGATGAGGAAGTGCTGACAGTGATTAAAAGATATGTTTTCTCAAACCCATTTCAAAGGTCTTTTGCCCTTTTTTTTCTGGAGCTGTGAACTTCCATATTACAACATGCTTTCCTCTGAAGTGATGTAATTAATAAAAGTGTTAAAGGAATGACAGGAGTTCTGTGTCAGCCTGTGCATCATATATATTGATCAATAACAAAACTAAGGTTTTGCTTTTTAGTAATAATAGGAAGAAAAATGTAACAAATGTATTTTGGAGGCATAGTAGAAAATACTCAGTGACTGGTAAATAGATGCTAGAAAGTGGTGTCTAAGCTTTTTGAGCCAGTGAACATGTATTAAGTGATGTTTATACTGTAAACAGAACTCAGCATAGGGCCTTGCACATAGTAGGTGCTCAATAAATGTTTTCTAACATACTGGTGAGCTGAGCACATTAAGAATACAGATACAATTTCAGGAGCATTATTTAATTTTGCAAATATTTTAAGAATTTAAAGTAAGTTAAAATATGTGCTACCTGTAAACTAGAAGTTATCTATTTATTACCATATAAAGCAAAATACTTGATTTCTTTATTAAAAATTTTCCAGAGGCTTCCCATTGTCTTGAAGTAGCCTATAAGACCTAAATAATCTAGCATTAGCTCAAGTCCCTTACCTCAGTTTCTATTACTTTCTACCTCACATATGCCACACTGGTCTACTTCCTATTTCTCTTCAGGGTCTTTATGCTTGCTATTCCTCCTTTTGGAATGTTCTTCCCCTAGATCTTTACCAGGCTCACTCCTTCACATAACTTAACTCTTGCTCTGATATCCTGCCCTCAGAGAAGGATTCCTTAGATCCCTCCTAAAGTGATTATCTTCTCATTCTCTTTCCCTTACCCTAATTATTTTTCTTCATGGTCTGTACCACTGCCTTAAATTATAAAATTGATTGTTTTGCTCATGTCAAGTTCAGTAACTGGCATATAATATGTACCCAGTAAGCATTTCCCTCAAAGAGTCAATGTTTCCAAATCAATCTATTGGATGGTATAGACCAAGGGGTCACTGCTCCACTGCCTTCAGTTGTCAGGCAGGTAAGCAGACCCTGGAGAAGACGACAAGGTATGGCAGGAGCTGCAACTACCTGAAGAGTTTAGGATCTTTAATAAGGTTAATAAGGTACTTAATAAGGTACTTAAGTTAATAAAGGTACTTAAATTAAAAGTAATTAATTAATAAGGTACTTAAATTTAAAAAGTAATCAAAACACTGTGTTAACCAAATAAAATACATTTGAGGACCACATTGGGCCTGTCCTTTTCAGATTTACATAATGTATGCATTTATAGATAGCAATGATCACCTAAAGGTAGTTGGTTCTGGAGAAAAATATTGTTTCCAATAAATATTCATTCCCACTTCTCTCCCTCCCTTTCTTTCACCTTCTCTTCCTTAGCATTTTTTATTAAGACCTGAAGGTGAATTAGCACAGTGTATGTGTTCAGTTCTTAACTGTTCAGCAACCTAATGATATGGGCAGTGACTGTAAATGAAAACATCTCTAGGTTTTCTAGTCACAGAAACAGGAAGCTTCAACTCATGAACATACACAAGTTGTGGAAATGGGAAGGGTGGGGGGCTTGCCAAAGACAGAAAATAGAAAATGCCACCCCTAACTTCTGGTATCTACTCTCAAGGCTGCAGAAAGGGTAATTCCCAGAGGAAGGATCATCTTATGAATAAGGCTAATGAGGCTATGAAGCTTTTATATGATGCCTGGACCTGTCCACTTTGTATCCGTGGTCTCTTCCTGGGAAGCTACGATTGATCTTTGGTGTTTCTTTGATTCTCTGATGCCCTAACTGGTCTGTGATAGGGTTCAGATTGAGTCAATCAGTCTTATCATCTGCTATTCATATTTCTCTGCAATCCATGTCCATGCCACCTTGCTTCAGGCTGTGATTCACAATCATAAACTGTGGTTTTATACTTACCAACTTCAGTTATGAGAAAAATCGAGCAGGCAGGATGTAATTACATTGTCATGAGCGACTAAAAGACAAACACAGAGGCTCACAGCAGTGACCACAGAAGTCAGGCATATACCAAATTTCTATTACTCCACCAGCACTGAGGCTGTGCTGTGTTTTTAGTTGCTTTGTTTAGGTTTCTACCAAATTGGAATAGCATTTTGTGATAGAGATGTCAGCATTTTCAAAAGTACCTTATGATTTTTTTGCAAGACGATGATCGGCCTTGTAGGAGTTTGCCATCATTTGGTTAAATGACGGGGGGTGCTGTCAAGCCTAGAATTAACAGGGAAAACCAAGCAAAAACTAATCTGCAAATTCGAGGCACGGACCTCGATCCTTTAATCACAGCTAAACCCTTTTACTTCTGGGGCACCAACAACGCTGTCCTCACAGCAGGGTGTGATGGCGAGTTTATAATGTCTAAAGGGTAGAAATATGCTCAAGTTTCAGTTCAAATTGTGTGTTTTCAAGCAACATCAGCTTGTGAATATTGTTAAACTCTCTGCCTTTTTTTCCTGGAAAGATTTGATTGTCATCTTAAGATGTTCTTTAGAATTCACTACTTTCAAAGCAGATTCTAATTTAGACTTTTTTCGTAGGAAATTACTTTGGAAAAAGAAGACCAAATTTTCAGTGGGCCAGGTCAACACTATGCATGCAGCAGACGAACTGGAGATGAAGAAACATCTTACTGTTGACAGACTCATCCAGAACAAAAGAACAGAAAGCCTCCACTCGCGACCAAACCTATGTGCAAGTGGCCACTGGTTGTTGATAAATTCTAGCTTCCTCAAATAGGGAATCACTGATGTCAAGATAAACAAATTACATACTATGTCTTCACACCCATCTATTTTCCAGGGCTCAGCTCCGGAGTATCACCTTCACCAAGAAGGCTTGATGAACTAAACTTTAAAAATAACTCAAATTGAGGTGTTGCCTTAGTCAAGAGAGTAATAGTTTCTCCTAATTACTTTTTTCCCTCACAAAGATAAAAACTCCATTCATTTGATATTTACTTTCAGATTTTGCATATTGTTGTATCTAAAATATCTCTTCACTGCTTTCTTAGGACCTGTAAACATTTTCTCACAGTGTTTAAAATGGAGTTCACAAGAATAGTTCATTTTAAATTCAATATATTTCAAAATCTTAATCATATATTTGAATGAAAAAATCCATTATTTAAGAGCAGTCAGAAATTTAAAAGAAGTAATTTGACTTACACAGTAGAGTAAAATATAATGCTATTAACTCTACTGTTAGAGTTTCTAAATGTTCCTTAGATATAACAAAGTGCAACTTCAGTATTCTATCCAACTAAATGACTTCATCTATATTTCAAATGTTTCCAATCAATATTTTCCTTCATTTTGTACCAACTCACCATTATAACCACATATAATTGAAAAGTTAAGGACGAGAAAGCCTATTATAAAATATTTTTTTTTGTTGTCACTGTGAACAAATTGTTAAATACCGCTGACAAAAACATTATATTTATATTTTTATGTTAAAAATATACTTTTTTCCAGTTTCTTTCCTTCTCTCTCAGCTTTTAAAGCCAGCCCATCCTCTTTCTTAAAACGTTAACTTTGTGATCCAGAATTTCTGGTCATTTCTCAATGATTTCTATCAGATCAGTCAAGTAAAAGATGAAATTAATTCAAGTTTTTAAGGAACTATGAAATGTCTATGAAATAAATGAAATAGTTAAAATTAAAGCCTGTCTAAGCTTATATACCTGTGTGGAGATTCTGGGGCCCAACACTTAACAAGCAGATATTAAGGTATTTAGAAAAGATGTTATAATCATAAGTCATCTTTTAGCCTCTCTTTCCTTTCCTGTGCTCAGTGCACATCTGCTCATCTCCTCTGGTCCATCTATCACTCATATACTGTAGGCCGGTGCTCTGTAAACTGGGAAAGGAGTCCACACTCACAGTTGTCAAGTTCAATTCTGATTAAATGGGGCCTGCCAGAGAAGATATTTACAAATCATAATTGTTGATTTGGGAAGTGTTGTTTGATTAGGAATTGCTGGTATTTGTTTGATTAGGAATTGCTGGCTCAGATGGAGAGAGGCTAGGTGAAATTCTCCCCAGGATGATCATCAGCCTTTTCTACCTTTTCCCAAAGGACGCAATACATATCTTCTAATGACTTGACTCCCTTTAGAAAATAGGCCAACTCTTCCTTGGGGGGTTTCTCAACACTCATTAATTCATTCAATAAATATTTGTTGAGGATATACTCCCTGCCAGGTATATTCCAGATCGATGTTTCTCAATCCTGGCTGCTCATTTAAATTTCCTAAAAAGCTTTTTAAAAATGCCTATGTCAGGCCCCACATCAAATGCATAAGCACTGGGTATGATCCTAAGTATAACCAGAACTGGGAAACGCTTTCTGGGCACTGAGGTTACAAAGGTGAGCAGAAGAGACTAGATCCCTAGTCTCATGGTACTCATATTTTAATGAAGAAAACCGCCCAAAATATTTATAAAGACTTTTGTTTCTGCCTTTACGGCAGTCTAGAGCGCACTAAAACCTTCTTTCAAAACAAGATCTAAAGATACTTCATAAACACTTTTGAGACTGCAAAAGAGTGTAAAAAATCCACTGAAGTCAGGAATAAATCATAAAACCAGGGAAGCAGGTGAATATTGAAGCCAGTGGATTATTAGAAATCTATGGTCTAGGTGGTAGTGGTGAAGTTAGATTGGTACTGGAACAAGACATTGAGCCCAGCGGATCAAAGATTGGCCTAATGAAATATGGAATCCAGGAAGGGTTAGTCTTGTGGGAAAGGGTAAATGAATGTGTGTGTGCATATACATATATATATATATTCATACGCACATCCACACTTCCTAAAAATGCTCCAGAGACAGTTGGTAAGGAAAGTTACTTTTCTTGGCTTGGCTCTTAGTAGTGGTTAAAGCCAATAAATATCTGATTGTTTGTGGTCAGTGCCCAGTCCTAAGGGGCTCTGGGGTTTGAATATACCTTATTTACATGGTCCTTAAAACTGTAAGCTTTGAATTATAAATTTAAATAGACTTGTGTCTATGTTTCCTCTAGGTGCCTGAAAGAAGAAAATATAAATCCAAAAAAAAGAAAATATAAATCCATTTTATTATTTAAAGAATTACTATAGAATACTATCAATTATAAGCTTAGAATTAAAAAAAAAATCACAAAGCTTACAGGAAACAAACTACCATATGTGAGAGTCAGTGGAAAAAGTAAAAAGAACCAGACCCACAAAGACTTCAGAAATTGGAATAATCATAAGACACTGATGAAAGAAATTGAAGAAGACACAACTAAATGGAAAGATATTCCATGTTTATGAACTGGAAGAATCAATATTGTTAAAATGTCCATACTATCCAAAGCCATTTACAGATTCAATGCAATCCATATCAAAATTCTAATGGCATTTTTCACAGAAAGAGAATAAACAATCTTACAATTTGTCTGGGGCCACAAAAGACCCTAAATAGCCAAAGCATCTTGAGAAAGAAGAAAAAGCTGGAGGCATCATGCTTCCTAATTTCAAACTATATTAAAAAGCTACAGTAATCAAAACAATATGGTATTGACATAAAAACAGACACATAGGTCAATGGAACAGAATAGAGAGACCAGAAATAAACCTACACATATATGGCCAATTAATATACAACAAAGGAGCCAAGAATTTACAATGGGGAAAGGGCAGTCTTTTCAATAAACGATGTCAGGAAAACTAGACAACCACACGCAAACTTACACCATACACAAAAACTAACTCAAAGTGGATTACACACCTGAAATCATAATACTCCCAGAAGAAAACATAGGCGGTAATCTCCTTGACATTTGTCTTGACAATGATTTTTGGATTTGACACCAAAACCAAAGATAACAAAAGGAAAAATTAAAAAATGGGACTACATCAAACTCAAAACCTTCTGCCCAGCAAAGGAAACCGTTAACAAAACAAAAAGCAACCTACTGAATGGGGGAAAATATTTGCAAATCATTTATCTGATAAAGGGTTATTATCAAAAATATATAAAGAATTCATACAACTCAATAGCAAAAAACCAAACAATCCAATTAACAAATGGGCAGAAGATCTGAATAGGCATTTTTCCAAAGAAAACGTACAGATGGCCAACAGATATGTGAAAAGATGCTCAACATCACTAATCATCAGGGAAATGCAAGTCAAAACCACAGTGAGATATCACCTCATACCTGTTAGAATTGCTATTATCAAAAAGACAAGAAATAGAGCCTGAACAAAGATGGCAGAGTAGAAGGACGTGCTCTCACTCCCTCTTGTGAGAACATCAGAATCACAACTAGCTGCTGGAAAATCATCAACAGGAAGACACTGGAACTCACCAAAAAAGATACCCCACATCCAAAGACAAAGGAGAAGCCACAATGAGACGGTAGGAGGGGCGCAATCACAGTAAAATCAAATCTCATAACTGCTCAGTGGGTGAATCACAGACTGGAGAACACTTATACCACAGAAGTCCACCCACTGGAGTGAAGGTTCTGAGCCCCACGTCAGGCTTCCCAACCTGGGGTTCCGGCAACAGGAGGAGGAATTCCTAGAGAATCAGACTTTGAAGGCTAGTGGGATTTGATTGCAGGACTTTGATAGGACTGGGGGAACAGAAACTCCACACTTGGAGGGCACACACAAAGTAGTGTGTGCATCAGGACCCAGGGGAAGGAGCAGTGACCCCTTGGGAAACTGAACCAGACTTACCTGCTAGTGTTGGAGGGTCTCCTGCAGAGGCGAGGGGTGGCTGTGGCTCACCGTGGGGACAAGGACACTGGCAGCAGAAGTTCTGGGAAGTACTCCTTGGCGTGAGCCCCCCCACAGTCTGCCATTAGCCCCACCAAAGAGCCCAGGTAGGCTCCAGTTGGGTTGCCTCAGGCCAAACAACCAACAGGGAGGGAACCCAGCCCACTCATCAGAAGTCAAGTGGATTAAAGTTTTACTGAGCTCTGCCCACCAGAGCAACAGCCAGCTCTACCCACAACCAGTCCCTCCCATCAGGAAACTTGCACAAGCCTCTTAGATAGCCTCATCCACCAGAGGGCAGACAGCAGAAGCAAGAAGAACTACAGTCCTGCACCCTGGGGAACAAAAACCACATTCACAGAAAGATAGACAAGATGAAAAGGCAGAGGGCTATGTACCAGATGAAGGAACAAGATAAAACCCCAGAAAAACAACTAAGTGAAGTGGAGATAGGCAACCTTCCAGAAAAAAGAATTCAGAATAATGATAGTGAAGATGATCCAGGACCTCAGAAAAAGAATGGAGGCAAAGATCGAGAAGATGCAAGAAATGTTTAACAAAGACCTAGAAGAATTAAAGAACAAACAAACAGAGATGAACAATACAATAACTGAAATGAAAAGTACACTAGAAGGAATCAATAGCAGAATAACTGAGGCAGAAGAATGGACAAGTGACCTGGAAGAAAGAATGGTGGAATTCACTGCTGTGGAACAGAATAAAGAAAAAAGAATAAAAAGAAATGAAGACAGACAAAGAGACCTCTTGGACAACATTAAACACAACAACATTTGCATTATAGGGGTCCCAGAAGGAGAAGAGAGAGAGAAAGGACCAGAGGAAATATTTGAAGAAATTATAGTTGGAAACTTCCCTAACATAGGAAAGAAAATAGCCACCCAAGTCCAGGAAGCACAGAGAGTCCCATACAGGATAAACCCAAGGAGAAACACGCTGAGACACATAGTAATCAAACTGGCAAAAATTAAAGACAAAGAAAAATTATTGAAAGCAGCAAGGGAAAAATGACAAATAACATACAAGGGAACTCCCATAAGGTTAACAGCTGATTTCTCAGCAGAAACTCTACAAGCCAGAAGGGAGTGGCATGACATATTTAGAGTGATGAAAGGGAAGAACCTACAACCAAGATTACTCTAACCTGCAAGGATCTCATTCAGATTTGATGGAGAACTCAAAAGTTTACAGACAAGCAAAAGCTAAGAGAATTCAGCACCACCAAACCAGCTCTACAACAAATACTAAAGGAACTTCTCTAAGTGGGAAACACAAGAGAAGAAATGGACCTACACAAACAAACCCAAAACAATTAAGAAAATGGTCATAGGAACATACATATCAATAATTACCTTAAACATGAATGGATTAAATGCTCCAACCAAAAGACACAGGTTTGCTGAATGGATACAGAAACAAGACCCATATATATGCTGTCTACCAGAGACCCACTTCAGACCTAGGGACACATACAGACTGAAAGTGAGGGGATGGAAAAAGATATTCCATGAAAATGGAAATCAAAAGAAAGCTGGAGTAGCAATAGCAATACTCATATCAGATAAAATCGACTTTAAAATAAAGAATGTTACAAGAGCCAAAGAAGGACACTACATAATGATCAAGGGATCAATCCAAGAAGAAGATATAACAATTATAAATATATATGCACCCAACATAGGAGCACCTCAATACATAAGGCAACTGCTAACAGCTATAAAAGAGGAAATCGACAGTAACACAATAATAGTGGGGGACTTTAACACCTCGCTTACACCAATGGACAGATCATCCAAACAGAAAAAAAATAAGGAAACAGAAGCTTTAAATGACACAACAGGCCAGATAGATTTAATTGATATTTATAGGACATTCCATCCAAAAACAGCAGATTACACTTTCTTATCAAGTGCGCATGGAACATTCTCCAGGATAGATCACATCTTGGGTCACAAATCAAGCCTCAGTAAATTTAAGAAAATTGAAATCATATCAAGCATCTTTTCTGACCACAACACTATGAGATTAGAAATGAATTACAGGGAAAAAAATGTAAAAAACACAAACACATGGAGGCTAAACAATACGTTACTAAATAACCAAGAGATCACTGAAGAAATCAAAGAGGGAATCAAAAAATACCTAGAGACAAATGACAATGAAAACACGATGATCCAAAACCTATGGGAGGCAGCAAAAGCCGTTCTAAGAGGGAAGTTTATAGCTATACAAGCGTACCTCAAGAAACAACAAAAAATCTCAAATAAACATATCTAACCTTACACCTAAAGGAACTAGAAAAGAAGAACAAACAAAACCCAAAGTTAGCAGAAGGAAAGAAATCATAAAGATCAGAGCAGAAATAAATGAAATAGAAACAAAGAAAACGATAGCAAAGATCAATAAAACTAAAAGCTGGTTCTTTGAGAAGATAAACAAAATTGATAAACCATTAGCCAGACTCATCAAGAAAAAGAGGGAGAGGACTCAAATCAATAAAATTAGAAATGAAAACGGAAAAGTTACAATAGACACCACGGAAATACAAAGCATCCTAAGAGACTACTACAAGCAACTCTATGCCAATAAAATGGACAACCTGGAAGAAATGAACAAATTCTTAGAAAGGTATAACCTTCCAAGACTGAATCAGGAAGAAACAGAAAATATGAATAGACCAATCACAAGTAATGAAATTGAAACTGTGATGAAAAATCTTCCAACAAACAAAAGTCCAGGACCAGATGGCTTCACACATGAATTCTTTCAAACATTTAGAGAAGAGCTAACACCCATCCTTCTCAAACTCTTCCAAAAAACTGCAGAGGAAGGAACACTCCCAAACTCATTCTATGAGGCCACCATCACCCTGATACCAAAACCAGACAAAGATACTACAAAATAAGAAAATTACAGACCAATATCACTGATGAATATAGATGCAAAAATCCTCAACAAAATACTAGCAAACAGAATCCAACAACACATTAAAAGGGTCAAACATCATGATCAAGTGGGATTTATCCCAGGGTTGCAAGGATTCTTCAACATATGCAAATCAATTAATTTGATACACCATATTAACAAATTGAAGAATAAAAACCATATGATCATCTCAATAGATGTAGAAAAAGCTTTTGCCAAAATTCAACACCAATTTATCATAAAAACTGTCCAGTAAGTGGGCATAGAGGGAACCTACCTGAACATAATAAAGGCCATATACGACAAACCCACAGCAAACAACATTCGCCATGGTGAAAAACCGAAAGCATTTCCTCTAAGATCAGGAACAAGACAAGGATATCCGCTCTCACCACTGTTATTCAACATAGTTTTGGAAGTCCTAGCCATGGCAATCAGGGAAGAAAAAGAAATAAAGGGGATTCAAATTGGAAAAGAAGAAGTAAAACTGTCACTGTTTGCAGATGACATGATACTATACATACAGAATCCTAAAGGTGCCACCAGAAAACTGCTAGAGCTAATCAATGAATTTGGTAAAGTTGCAGGATACAAAATTAATGCACAGAAATCTCTTGCATTCCTGTATACTAATGATGAAAAATCTGAAAGAGAAATTAAGGAAACACTCCCATGTACCAATGTAACAAAAAGAATAAAATACCTAGGAATAAACCTACCTAGGGAGACAAAAGACCTGTATGCAGAAAACTATAAGACACTGATGAAAGAAATTAAAGATGATACCAACAGATGGAGAGATATACCATGTTCTTGGATTGGAAGAATCAGTATTGTGAAAATGGCTATACTACCTAAAGCAATCTACAGATTCAATGCAATCCCTATCAAATTATCAATGGCATTTTTTATGGAACTAGAACAAAAAATCTTAAAATTTTTATGGAGACACAAAAGACCCCGAATAGACAAAGCAGTCTTGAGGGAAAAAAACGGAGCTGGAGGAATCAGACTCCCTGACTTCAGAGTATAGTACAAAGCTACAGTAATCAAGACAATATGGTACTGGCACAAAAACAGAAACACAGATCAACGGAACAAGATAGAAAGCCCAGAGATAAACCCATGCACATATGGTCAACTAATCTGTGACAAAAGAGGCAAGGATACACAATGGAGAAAAGACAGTCTCTTCAATAAGTGGTGCTGGGAAAACTGGACAGCTACATGTAAAAGAATGAAATTAGAACACTCCTTAACACCATACACAAAAATAAACTCAAAATGGATTAGAGACCTAAATGTAAGACCGGACACTATAAAACTCTTAGAGGAAAACATAGGTAGAACACTCTTTGACATAAATCACAGCAAGATCTTTTTTGACCCACCTCCTCAAGTAATGGAAATAAAAACAAAAATAAACAAATGGGACTTAATGAAACTTCAAAGCTTTTGCACAGCAAAGGAAACCATAAACAAGATGAAAAGACAACTCTCAGAATGGGAGAAAATATTTGCAAATGAATCAATGGACAAAGGATTAATCTCCAAACTATATAAACAGCTCATGCAGCTCAATATTAAAAAAACAAACAACCCAATCCCAAAATGGGCAGAAGACCTAAATAGACATCTCTCCAAAGAAGACGTACAGATGGCCAAGAGGCACATGAAAAGCTGCTCAACATCACTAATTATTAGAGAAATGCAAATCAAAACTACAATGAGGTATTACCTGACACCAGTTACAATGGGCATCATCAGAAAATCTACAAACAACAAATGCTGGAGAGGGTGTGGAGAAAAGGGAACCCTCTTGCACTGTTGGTGGGCATGTAAATTGATACAGCCACTGTGGAGAAAAGTATGGAGGTTCCTTAGAAAACTAAAAATAGAATTACCATATGACCCAGCAATCCCACTACTGGGCATATACCCAAAGAAAACCGTAATTCAAAAAGACACATGCACCCCAATGTTCACTGCAGCACTATTTACAATAGGCAGGTCATGGAAGCAACCTAAATGCCCATCGACAGACGAATGGATAAAGAAGATGTGGTACATATATACAATGGAATATTACTCAGCTATGAAAAGGAACTAAATTGGGTCATTTGTTGAGACGTGGATGGACCTAGAGACTGTCATA
Source organism: Balaenoptera musculus (assembly GCF_009873245.2). NCBI lineage: Eukaryota > Metazoa > Chordata > Mammalia > Artiodactyla > Balaenopteridae > Balaenoptera > Balaenoptera musculus. The sequence goes on along the minus strand of NC_045785.1, from coordinate 94,304,805 downwards.
CTGAGTGAAGTAAGTCAGAAAGAGAAAAACAAATATCATATATTAACGTATATATATGGAACCTAGAAAAATTTTACAGATGAACCGGTTTGCAGGGCCGAAATTGAGACACAGATGTAGAGAACAAGCGTATGGACACCAAGGGGGGAAAGCAGTCGGCTGGTGGGGATGGTGGTGTGATGAATTGGGAGATTGGGATTGACATGTATACACTGATGTGTGTAAAATTGATGACTAATAAGAACCTGCTGTATTAAAAAATAAGTTACATAAAATTAAAAAATTAAAAAAAAAAAGACAAGAAATAACAAGTGTTGGTGAGGATGTGGAGAAAAGGGAACCCTGGTGCACTGTCCGTAGAAATTTAAATTGGTGCAGCCGCTATGGAAAACAGTATTGAGGTTCCTCAAAAAGTTAAAAATAAAGCCACCATATTATCCAGTAATCCCACTACTCGGTATCTGAGAAAAATGACAACACTAACTTGGAAAGACATATGCACTCCCATGTTCATTGCAGCTTTATTTACAATAGCAAAGATATGGAAACAACCTAAATGTCCATTGATGAATGAATGGATGAAGAAATTACACACACACACACACACACACACACACACACACACACACAGAGGAATATTTTTCAGTCATGAAAAAGAGAATCTTGCCATTTGCAACAACTTGAATGGACCCGGAGGGCATTATCCCAAGTGAAATAAATCAGAGAAAGATAAATACCGTAAGATCTCACTTATGTGTGGAATCTAAAAGAAACCCCAAACCAAGCTCAGATAGATACAGAGAACAGACTGGTGATTTCTAGAGTCAGGGAGTTGGGGATGGGTGAAATGGGTGAAGGCAGTCAAAAGGTAGAAACTTCCAGTTATAAAATAAATGTCATGGGGATGTAACGTAAAGCTTAACCACTATAGTTAATGATACTGTATTGCATATTTGAAAGTTGTTAAGAGAGTAGATATTAAAAGTTCCCAAGAAAAAAAGATTCTGCTACTAAATATATTGATGAACATTTACTTGACTTATTGTGGTGATCATTTTGCAATACATATAAATACCAAACCATTGTGTTGCACCCCTGAAACTAATGTAAGGTTGTATGTCAATTATACCTCAATAAAAACAAACAAATAAATAAATATTTTTTAAAAAATCAAATTAGAAAAAAGGAAAGAAATTGAAATTTGACTCTGAGTCAAGTTCCATCAGTCATCTTCTGAAGGATCAGTGCAGGGTCAGTACACCCGTAATGAAAGGAAACTTTTTTTCTCCAGGATAGGAAAGGGATGATGGCAGGGATGGGGGAGAGTAAGATGGAACTACTGTTTTATGAATTCCTACTACACATGGGTTCTTTACAAATGCAAATACAAGATAAGAAAGTCCTGGCTGTTATGGGGGCAAGACTGAAGACACAGTTAAGCAATTTTGAAGGAATGTGTTAAATAAAGATTGCCTTGCAATAACTTCCAAATGCTATTCTGGTCCCCTAAGCCTGATCAAAGCTTCTTTTTAAACCAGGCACTGAACATTTTATCTCAGATATAAATTTTTTACTTGTTTTGACGTCCCTGAAGATTTTTTTTAAACTTGCCAAAAAATCTAAATATATAACAGATTTGTGAGTGCACCTTGAGAGAAATATATTCTGCATCCAGAACAGTCATCCCAGCCCATGTAGTCAAGCTGTCATCAAGGAAGGGGCCACAAGTCGTGTCTGTTCTGTTGTCTGGAACACACTTTCAGGGTAAACTCTCACCAGGCATCTGGGTTGCTCTCAAATGAGTGGTCTTTTTCTCCAGCCTGAAAAGCCCAAGGGTGCTAAAATGGCTGACTTAAGTCCCCTTTTGCCCCTGGCCAGCCAACAATACTAAATTCATACTCGAAGCCAAAGAAATGCAGTTTCCTCATAGAGCCCGTGTCCAGGGAGCAATCTTCCCCCAGAGCTGTATTACTGATGGAGAAAACCTTCAGCAACTTCAGGCTGGAAGTAGTTCAGTATTTCTTAGTCTCATACATTTCTTCTTTTTGACACTTACGGAAATTATGATGCCTGGGCAAGTCAGACTGCAACACACCTGCCACAGCGGCAGGAGGACAGGGACACCCCAGACCCCAGCCCAAATCCAGGCTTCTCTGGTGTGCCTTTTTGTTTGTTGCTTGTTGGCACAACTGCGCTTTTTCTGATATCTTGGGGCTTGAGCATCACGCGAAACCCCTTCTCAGAAAACAGGTGAGGAAACTACACAATCTATGCCAGGTGAACTAATGAACATTCTCAATTCTGAGAAGACTGTACCCTCAATCTGGAAATGAGAAGAGGGTATTGCTCACCATGTCAGATACATGATGTAGGAATGAAAAGCTTTCAATTCAGAAAGTTTTTAAAAGAGAAAGAAAGAATAGCACAAACCTACGGCAGGCAGCACACTTTTCATTTGGGGATTGGGGGGGGGGCGGGAAGAATCTCTAAGGTACTTAAAAGGCTGCATTCTGACTATTGGAGATGAGGACAGTTATCAGTCTGTGGGTGGGTTTTCTAGAACAGTAGTTCTGGGCTGAGGGGTTGCCATCATGAATAATATAAAACGCCATCTGACATTCCCATCGCAGAAAAATGCCATTTCAAAGAAGGCCAGAGTAAATACAGCTTCCCCTTGCTACTGTATTTGTGACTCTATGCCATGGCAGCTCACGCCAGTCCAGTGACCTGTGAGCATGCTGCCCTCCAGCATCATCTACAGCACTTGGAAATGCACCCTCTGGGCTTTCGGGGTTCACACAAAGAACAATAAGGCTTGATTATTCTGAACATTACCTAACAAGAAGCAGTTCCTGCTTATAACCTGTTTTAAAATGTTAGTTTCCTTTATTTTGATAAATAGTTCTGGCATCAAACAATGTGGAGATAAAATACCTGGTACTACCCAGATCTTCCATACAGCTTTTGAACACTGGATTTTAATTTCCAGATAAATAAATGAGACGAACTCAAACATTTGGAGATATTTTCATGATCAGATCTATGATACAATGCAGTCCCTATTCTCTCTTTGAATTATTGAATCTTATCCTTCTTAGAAAGACAAAAATATTAGAAGTGACATTTTGGAACGGATATCAGTATTTGAATGGTATGAGACTGCTTTTCCTGACAGTAAAAAAAATATATATTGTTTTGATCTGTTTCAAAGAAAACTAGATATTTGATTCACAAATCAACCGTTTCTGCTATTTTAAAGCAGAATATCACATTGTAAAGGAGAAGGCAAAGTTTAAAAAATTATCCTTATCATTGAGAATAAATAAATCCATGCTTCACTTGAACTTTATGACCCAGAGGAGTTTTCAGAACAAAAGTGAGAGAAGGGTTTTGGAATTGAGGACACTTCCAGTGTCAAAAAGTGCTATGGGAAGGTTATGATATTCTACTTCGCATCGCTAAGATAACTTTGGGCCCAAGAAGAGGGCTCAAGCCTCAAAAATACAACAGAGTGACAAGTTTGCTGACAAACACCTCATCTAGTGGATTTGAAAAAAATGAAAACACCAACAGATGGAATGTGTCTGAATTCTTTCCCTGCTGGTGTGTGTGTCACTGAATATCAGCAGAGTGTACTGGGGAGGCCCCATAGGATCCTGCCGAGAAGGAAAGCAGCAGTGACCCAAATGCACTTCCCTATACAAAAGACTCAAGGTTGATGAATGCCGTGTCTGTGCAGCTGGCTTTTGTTGGCTCTTCCTATTTCCCTCGGTGCCCTTCCTCTCCTAAAAAAAAACCCCAGAAAATCAGACCATAATTTTGGATCAAAGAAACTTTCCATTTATATTTCCATAAAAACTTTGGTAAATATCATCTGTAGGTTTAAAGAATCAATCCTCCTGTTCCCTGTAATTAAGCGGGAAAGTGAATTAGTGGATGTTTCCAAACATAAGCATTAAAAACAATAAATACGTCTCTATGGTGAAGTTTTCCTTTTGGAGGGAAAGAAGTAACAAAATCTAAATTAAATTAAAGTGGTGTTTTGGGAACCAAAGTGGTGTTACAGCTCAATAAACTAATATAATTAGACAACCTAAGAAATTTTTTGTTTCTAGTCTCCACATCTAAAGCATGGGCTTTGTAAAGGCTCAGGATCATTGTCAGAATTCAATGCAATATTTGAGCTTCTCAAATTCACAGCCGGCACATTCTGCCTTTAAGGTATTGCTTGTCTGATTATCGTGCCGGTCTCTCCATCTCCGAATGGTTTTGTGTGACTTTCAAGTACAGCAGCCCTGTTTGGAAACTGACAAGTGTTCATTTTGAAATGGAGTCATCAAATGCATGCAGCCTTCAGGAGGCTCCTCTTTTCATGAGAACAAACAAAGGGAAATGTTTTTTAGTACAAAATCCCTTTTTAACAAATAAAAAGCTTGTATTGCACTGCAGGGCTGCCCACCTCCACAAAGCCCTGGTTCTTTTTGGTGGCTCTCAGAAACAAGCTTTTCACTGTATAATTCATCCAGGGACAGAGCGTCTGCTGGGCTAATGAGCTCTCCTGCAGCCTCTTCTCCCGCAGGTGAAGCCCCAAAAGCACAGTCTTAAATCAGACAGTGTAACAGCCAAAAGAGAAAGGGGGTAGGGTGAAGGAAAGAAAAAAAAAAAAATGTAGGGTTGAGAAAGCCAAGTTAGCAGTAGGCCAATAATCAAACCTTGCATCTGGCTTTAGTGAAGTTGTATGCTCAAAGATTTTCATCCACACAGTTAATTTCTAAGCCTGTTCCTTCATGGCCAAAGTTCTATTTTGAGTATGACACCGTTTGAGCACACCTCCAATGGATATTAATATAATAGATCATCATGGCAGCTGGCTCCTAAATATGATAGCAACCTTGACCAGGGACTGATTAGAAGGGGTAAGGATTAAGGAGCATTCCCTTGTTTGCCAGAAAGTGGAACATGACATTGGAAACCTGAGGGCTCTGATTCCTGTCCTGTTGCTAATTTTCCCATGTTTTACACTGTCACCGGTGAGCCTGGCAGACATTATTAGGAAGCTATGTGACAGCATCTAATAAAGTATGTTGGGGGAGAAATTATGGCTCCCCTTTGCACTGGTGATCTTTTGGAGAAATACAGTACTGTGGATTACAGGAGGGAGGTTGCAAACACTGCTGATACCCACGGCAATTCATCATCAGCCTGCAGCTGGCCGGTGATCTACAGCTATAAAGGAATAGCTTCCAGGAGGGACCGGGATGGAGAGTCTGTCTTATTCATGGTAGCAAAGATGTTCTAGAGAGGATCGTCTGATTACTTATTGGTTGTTCTAAATCCCTGAACACAATTTTAGGACACTGCAGGTCCCGATGCAGTGTGAAGACTCTGTAGGATATTCTGCCTTTAGAAGTATCCACTGGGGTTGCATGAAAACAGCACAGACTGTGGTTTAGGATGAATTTGGAGAATTCAAAAGGCCAGGAGAGTATTAGTAATGTTGGGGTTAACACAGGCAGCTCATTTTAGAAATTTGGTATTTGAGTTTTTCAACATTATCCAAAGTAGCTTCACCACATTCTTTTTAACAAACTCTTCAGCACGGACCAGATGGTTCCTCTATTAACAACCATTTGCATTTAACATATTGCAATGATTTATGTACCACATGCCATTGAGCAAAGCAAAAACACTCAGCAGCGACTAATTAGTTGAGTGTAAAGACACGTATCTCAATGTACAGAGCCCGCCTCTATGTTTTACATTTTTATAGTTTACTGTTTTATTTGTATAAAGCATTTAAGTCTGAACTTTGACATTCATCTTACAATTATGGTAATTGTATGGTATGGTAATTATGGTTCTATTAATGCTTCGGTCATACATTAAAAAAAAAATGTTCATCATTTGCATGTCAGAGTTTCCCTGTGTAATGACAGGTCAGCCACATTTTATTTTTAAATGTTAGAATGTTTGTAAGTTACTCCCAAATCCAGCAAAATACTTATTTTTAAGAAGTCCACTTCGCCTAATAGAACATACTCAATATATATTAGAGGTGAAATAAGACTACTGATCAAAAAAGATGATTTACAGAGTGACTCATTTTAATTGGGTTTTGAATGTCATTTATATAATATATAATTCCTTTTGTATCATATCTTCTTCACTTAATTGTCCACTCTTCTGAGCTCACATAATTTTTTCCTTCACCTGCTAAACCTCTACTCTAATTCCCTCATGACCCATGGATTTGCCTCTGAACTGGATATGCTTCTTAAGTTGGTGACCCTTGAACCTTCCCAGCACACAGGGGTTTTGCTGCCTTTCAAAAGCAGTTTCCCTGAAGCCAAAGGAAAAACAAAACTAAAAATTGCATTAGTTATTGCATCCTATGGAAAAGAAGTGCCATACTCTTTTTCTGTCTTAGGTGATCCTGAGACATTTTCTTTTCCTTTCTGCTGATCAGCAGGGTCAATGGACATTATAATACTGTCACTGTGTGTCGAGGTGACAATGTTAGGACTGTAGGATGAACCAATGAATCTTTTATAACTATAGTCTTCTTTCTCAAGAGTCATCCGTGCAAAATGTCAAAGTAGGCCATCCATCATTGGTGAGGATAAATACACATCTGTGACCCAGAGGAAATGGGGTATAATACAGCTGCATTTACCCAGGACTCAAGGGGCCAACCTTAGAAAACCTGAACTTGCTCTGCTCTTTTTGCAATTCCTGGTTTTAATTTTCATGGGGATTTCTACCAACAGAGAACTCTAGAAATATGGTAACAATAATTTAACCTGCTGAAGTCTTTAAAGGGAAAGGAAACAATTAAGACAGATAACATATGTGCATTAATGAAGGTACAGTAAAGTATGAATTATATATTAGTATAAATACAAACTCAGCAATATAGGAAATATAGTCCAAAAATATAGGGAGATAGAAAGAGTTAGTAAAAGAAGAAAAATCTTAATGGCTAACGTTGATAGGGCCAATATGTTGTAGTGAGACTAATAAAAGATAATTGAAAAAAAAACAAAGCTGCTTTTGAAGTCACAATATTTAATTTTCACTACCATTCCTGGGCCCATGATAATAACCACCATTTATTTAACATGTACTTCCACTTTACATACATTAATAATCTTTAAAATAGCTCATTAATGTGGATAGCATTTGTTTCACTTTATACATGATGGGGACTCAGACTCTGAGATACTTAAGTTATGCAATTTTTCTGAAATCTATCAAGTAGCAAGTGAAGGAGCTGGGATTTGAACCCAGGTGTGTCTTGCTTCCAGCCAACCTTGGCTGCCTCTCCATGTAAACTAGAGTTAACAAGCATATGCCTCAACTTAATATTTTCTTATTTTAGTTTGTGTCAAAAACTCAACTGTGGTAGCAATTTCCTCTGGCATCTTATTTTGGTAGGAAAATAATACTGGAATCTTTACACGTGCTTTTGTTAGTAGCAAAATCTAATAGAACAATCAATATCAAGGAAAGGAGCAAATAATCAAATTGCAAAGAAGCCTATTGGTTTAAACTCATCAATGTTAAGCAAGTACAAAATGTGTAACCCTGAGAGATATCCTCTTGCTTCTGCAGGACTCTTGTTTTCCATAAATAACATTTATATTTAATGAAAACAGGATTAACTTTGTATTAAAAATTGAGCCTGTCATACAGTCTGATTAAACAACATACAGTCTTACAAATCCACATTTTACTTAATATTTCTGTGTATCTGGCACCAAGTCTACTGTGAATGAATTATCTAGATATATTAGGGAAAGGAGAAGGAAAACATGTCTAAGTGTGTACTGATACTAAGATAGGGCACTAGATATTTTCAATCATTACATAATATTCAACCATCTTTAACTGATTGATAAAAACAATTCCATATGGCTTGACCTAACATCTGGAGGTACTGGTTTAGAAATAACCTTGATGAAGAAGAGAATATTGGAACTCCTCCAGAATGCTTCCCCCATTCCAAAGGTCTTCCTCCTCCTCCTCCTTCCTGCTGTTGCCATAGCAACCTTATGCACATCCCTAACACTGCACAGACCACACTGCTATATAATTTTCCTTGTGAAGTGGCTATCAACCCATCCAGATGGTAACAACTTAAGGAGAGGGACCTTGGCTTCTTTGTATCTGCAGCAACTGGCACACTGCTAGGAACTAGTAAGCACTAAACATTTAAGTGCTTACATTTATTTGTATTGTATTTTTCATTTTTCAAATTCTTGAAAAGGAGGTAAGGTAGGTATTATTATTTCCCATACTGCAGTTCTTGGATTAGCATCCACCTGATTTGATTCCCAGTTAAATGATGTTTTACTCCTTTTTATTCTTACCAATTATCATGTTCTCAAAAAGCTTGCAACTTCATTTCTGTTTAACTAAACATAACTGATTATTCTTTTCTTTCTTAAGCCACACACATAAATTATTCTTAAAAGTGCAAAACGTCTTCATTGCATTAACAAGTTTAATCAAATGGTTACTGCTATTTCCAAAATGGACTTCTTTCTTTTTTTGATTATAGTGTATTTCTGACATTGCCTGGCCTATTTTTCATATAAATTTCTGTTATACATTATGGGATTTTGGTACATTTTACATTATTTGTGCTGCGGAGGTTAAGAAGGTGGTTGCCATGGTCTCCTTTGATATTAACACTACATACTTCTCATTTTCAGCATGCTTTATCTCTTCCTCTAAATGGGTCACTCTAGAACACAGAAACGATTGCATTTTAGATTGTGATCTGCTGACTTCCCAAATTCACAATGGCTAGAGAAGTGGCAGAGCTGTCAGAACCAAAGAGCATCTGAGTGGTTCTAGTGATCTGGAGATCAGCCTTTGAACGAAAAAGGGCATGTACTCCACCCTTAGGTTTTCTCTGATCTGTAGTCAGCCATGAGGTTGGGCAAAATTGCTTCTGTAGTGAATGTGGATGAGATTTCTCAACTGATCTGATCATCTTGGGTAGGAGTGCAGAAAAATACAACATGATGTTAAAGACTTACTCCTGAGTCCTCAAGATCTCCTGAGAAACACCATTTATTTATTTTTATTCTTAAAAAAAAACTTTTCCAAAGGAAATAAAACATTCTCAAGATATTTTTATAATATAATGTTCATCCAAAATCTTATCCTCTATGCTTATATTATTGGTATATTTTCCATGGTTGGAAAACTCATTGAAGGGTCAAACCACTGTCCTATGATACCAATATTAATGGTCTCAATACAGTCAGGGTTATATATGGGGTAAGAATACTTCCTAAGTATTCTCGTGCCACTAGGAAATACCAGGGCTGCAATCAGTAATAATAAAGATAATAATGATTGCCATCTGCTTATTTCTAAGGAAACATTTGTACTTGGATGAAAATTTAAAGAGTGTAAAATAGCAATTTACTAATTTATTTGTAGATTATCAATAGGCCAATTTACTCATACATTCACTAACAAATACTTACATCTAAGTCTCTCCTCTCTGGTAAAAAGCAGTCTCATGGGCTCCCCTGCTGGCGCAGTGGTTAAGAATCTGCCTGCCAATGCAGGGGACACAGGTTCGAGCCCTGGTCTGGGAAGATCCCACAAGCCGCGGAGCGACTGGGCCCGTGAGCGGCGATTACTGAGCTTGCGCGTCTGGAGCCTGTGCTCCGCAACAAGAGAGGCCGCGATAGTGAGAGGCCCGCGCACCGCGATGAAGAGTGGCCCCCGCTCTCCGCAACTGGAGAAAGCCCTCGCACAGAAACGAAGACCCAACACAGCCAAAAATAAATATAAATAAATAAGTTAATTAAAAAAAAATTCTCATAATTTCAATTAACCATAGGCCATTAACACTTTTAAGTTAAGTTAAAATATGAGCTGTCATCTCAAATAGGTATCCCTCTCCATTTCTAAAATATTACTAATGGCACCATCACCTTTCTGGCTCCCTAGGATGAAAAATTTTGTCATTGTGGATACCTCCTCTCCACTACTGCTGCCGTGGGCCGCCACAAGATGGGTTATTGCTTTGTGCTCTGACTTTAGAGGGTCCCATACACCACAAATATGAAAGCACTTTTTTTCCCTAAGTTTTTTAAAAGTTTGGTAACAGATGAAGCATATAGGAGTTACAGGAGGGGGACCGGGGGGCTAAGCTGAACCTCACCAGGAGATGCAGGGCTGAGGGAGCACAAGTCAGTGTGTCGGGGGTGGCAGAGTGGAGGCAGGAAGAAAAATGTTAAGTCTCTGTATTTTTGTTTTCTACTTTCTAAAAATATCAGGTACCCCAAATCACCCTAAGTGGATGTCTAGGTAGACAGGCTCCCTAGATAACTGTGCTTCCTCCTTCCTCTGTTCTTGGGTGGTATAGTTTTGGTTTGATTATATATTTCTTAAGATTTCCATATTTAATTTTTCGACTGGCTTTTAAGATATACCTCATTGAATTACTATTATTTATGATTCCTCTAGGGATTATACTATATAGCCTTAATTTTTCACCATCTACTTAGAGCTAACATTGTACTACTTCATACTAAATGTAAGAACTTGCAAGTATATAGGTCCATGTATCTCTTTCTCTCATTCTTTACGCAGTAGTTACTATATGCATTATTTCTATATACGTATCATAATAAACTGTCAACAATTTTTGTTTTAAACAGTGATATGCATTTTAAAGAAAGAGGAAAGCTAATCTTTTAGATTTATCCATATATCTTCCATTTCCATTGTTCTTCATTGTTTCCTAAAGTTCTAAGTTTTCATCTGATATCGTTTCCTTTTAGCCTGATAAGTTTCTTTTAGCATTTCTTCTAGTGCAGGTCTGATGGTGATGAATTCCTAGTTTTCTTTTATCTGAACATGATTTTAATAAGCCTTCATTGTAAGAGATATTTTCACTGGATATAGATTCTAAATGGACAGTATTTTTTTTTTTTTCATCACTCTAAAGATGTTTCACTATCTTCTGTTTCTGATGAGGATTTCAATGGTTGTTTGAATTGCTGTTTACTTATACATAATGTATCTTTTTATTTTCTCTTGCTGCGTTCAAGATCTTCTTTTTATCACTGGATTTCAGTGGTTTGTATATGATACGCTTAGGAAGCTGTTTCCTTAATATTCATCTTGCTTGGGGTTCACTGCAACTTTATGTCTTTGGGTAAATTTCAGGAATTACTTCCTCAGATATTTTTGCTGCTCCATTCCCTCTCTTCTCTCTTTCTGGGACTCGTATTACACACATATTAAACCTTTAGCTATTGTCTTAAAAGCCCATGAGGCTTGGATCATTTTTTTTCTGCCTTCTTCCTCCCTGTTCTTCATATTTGATAATTTCTACAGATCTATATCATCAAGCTCACTGACTTTTTCTTCTGGCAGCCCCAACGTACTCTTAAGTAAACCAGTGAAATTTTATTTTAAAAGTTATACCTTTTAAGGACTAGAATTTCCATTTGATTTTTTAATAGTTTCTATTTCCCTGCAGATATTTCATATCATCACTTATTAAAATCACAGTTCTTATATCCTTCAGCATTGTTATAACAGCTGCTTTAAAAATCTTTGTGTACTAAGTCCAACATCTTAGTCATGTTGAGTTTGGTCTCAGTTGTCTTTTCTCTACAACATTGGTCATCTTTTTTGTTTGTTTTCTTTATATATTGAATAATTTGCTATTTTATCTGGACACCATGAATAATAATTTGTAGAGACCAATAATCCAATAATTTGGATTCTGTTATGTTCTTCTTTAGAGTATTGATTTTGTTCATTTGTTTTAGCATGCAGTGAAAGTGGCTAAATTCAAACTGCATATGCTGTCTCCTCTGCAATAGCAGCTGAAAGTTCAGTTCTTTTAGCTTTCGCTAGGTTGCTTGGAGACTGCCCCACATATTAATGATTCTGGGATCAGCCAGAGATTTAGGTAGAGTTTATGCATAGTATTTAGGGTTCCCCCCTCTCTGACTCTCTCCTTTTCATATTTCTCTCTTGACATTTTAATTGCTGTGGTTGCCTCATCCTGTCCACTGGTTGTTCAAGTCAATAAGATAAGAAGATTTTCCATCTGAGTTTTAACTGCACCTCCTTTTCCCCATCATGCATTGCATAGACTGAGGCCTGCCCTTGGGGAAAAGCAGAATAAAGGGAAACTCACCTAATACCTCTCCTTTCTTCCAAGTATTGACTCCCCTCCAATATCAGCCTGCCTCTTGTCACTCTCTAGGGCCTTCAAATAATTGCTTTTACATTTAGTCTGGAGTTTGTAGTCATTATTTTCAGGAGAGTTAGCATGATATGAAATGCTTGGCCATTATCAAAAGGAGAGCCCTTGGTGTAGTTTTGGGAGGTGCTTAGAACTACCTGGAAATCCTGAATTGGGGAAGTGAGGCATCATCAGAGAGGAGAACCTCCCTACCTTGGCCTCTTAGGTGCTTGCCTGGGTAAGTTTCTATCCCCAATTCAGGAAGATCTAGCTTTCTCAATACCATTTGTTGAAAAGACTGTCCTTTTCCCTTTGAATGGGATTGACACCCTTGTCAAAAATCATTTGATTATATATGTGAGGTTTATTTTTGTACTCTTTGTTCTATTCTATTGCTCTATATGTCTATCTTTATGCCAGTACTACACTGCTTTGATTATTGTAGCTTTGTAGCAAGTTCTGAAATCAAAAAGTGTAAGACTTCCAACTTTATTCTTTTTCAAGACTGCTTTGGTTATTTGGGGTCTCTTGGGATTCCACATGAATTTTCTGATGGATTTTTCTGTTTCTATAAAAACTGTCATTGAGATTTTGACAGAGATTGCATGGACTGTACAGACTGCTTTAAGTAGTATTGACTTAAAGTAGTATTGACATCTTAACAGCTTTCAAGCCATGAACATGAGATTGCTTTTCATTTATACATGTCTTCAATTTCTTTCAACAATGTTTTGTAGTTTTTAGTGTACAAGTCCTTTGCCTTCTGGGTTAAATTTGTTCCTAAGTATTTTATTCTTTTTGATAGTATTGTAAATGAGATTGTTTTCTTAATTTCCTTTTAGAATTGTTCATTGTTAGTGTATAAAAACACAACTTCTTTCTGTGTGTTGATGTTGTATCCTGCAAATTTGCTGAATTTTAACATTATTTTTAAAACTGATTTTATTCTGACGACATGTTCAATGAATGAAATGTGAAAAATACAGAAAGACACAAATAAATATTACCCACAATTCCACCACTGTGAGCTTGCCATACATTATGTTCTTTCATTCTCTCTCCTTTGTTCTCATAATCAGCCATTTACTATTAATAATTTTAATCTTATTTTGCTACTTAAGAGTGTATAATGAACTTGAATTATTTTAATAAAGATGTATGTTCACAAAAGGTCACGGCCTGTTTCCATGTCTTCTCAGCTCAAATTCTCTGCAACCCCAACCCTGACCTTAATAATATTTAAAGACCTCATTTACAAATTGTAAGATGGTTTTTATACATTTTTAAACTCCTTGGTTATTGAACCCAGGCGACAAATATCAATTGAAGGCAACTTTGGGACATATGGTGATTTTACTAAATATTTATTGGGCAGAAGAGTCCAATTATTTTCACAGACTTGTCCTCAACCAGAAAAGGAACCAAGAGTCTTTCTGGTCTTCTACTAAAGAATGGACTTGAGGATATGGGGAGGGGGAGGGGTGAGATGTGACAGGGTGAGAGAGTGTCATGGACATATATACACTACCAAATGTAAAATAGATAGCTAGTGGGAAGCAGCTGCACAGCACCTGGAGATCAGCTCGGTGCTTTGTGGCTGCCTGGGGGGGTGGGATGGGGAGGGTGGGAGGGAGGGAGATGCCGGAGGGAGGAGATATGGGAACGTGTGTATATGTGTAGCTGATTCACTTTGTTATAAAGCAGAAACTAACACACCATTGTGAAGCAATTATACTTCAATAAAGATGTTTAAAAAAAAAAAAAGAGTCTTTCTGGTCTTAAAGACACCAATCAGACAAATAATAGAAGAAAATATGTAGGGTGATATTATCCTGAATACATACATTACTCTGATATCTGAGGTAGATAAGTTTTATTCTCTAACTTTGGACAATTGGTTGAAGATTGATGCTTTGCAATTTTAGTATATTGGATAAAGTGGCATTACCAAAAATATTGTGCTTAGCCCCAATTCCCTTGCAGTTTTATGTAAGGAATACACAAAGATGGCCACAGGATGCTTAATGGGAAGAGTACAGATTCTTAGAATGGTTGGTTTGCTTGATGCTCAAAAGGGTATTCCACACCCATTCACTCATTCCCTCACTAAGTATTTACTGAGTGCCTACTATGTGCCAGGCCCAGTTATAGGCACTGAGGGCAGATCAGTGAGTAAAACACAAGTTCTATCTGGATCTAAATTTTGGTTATTCAACAATATCATCCTTGGTTAATTCATTTAACCATTTTGTTTCACATCTGAAAAAGAGGGAGTTACATTATTTTCATGTTTTTTTTTCAGTTCTAAAAGAAATGATTTTGCAGTGCTATGACTCTCTGTTTGGCATACACACTGTCTATTTAATTCCAATACAGGAGTTCATGAGGCTGTCTCCTCCCAACTTGCCAAACTGCTGACCTCTTAGACTCCCCCATCCCATCATCTCTTGGTCCACCCTACCCCCATCTGTTCCCTGACCTAAGTAGCACTGGAGGATCTATAAGTACACATGTATGTCACCAATATGTTGTAACAGCTTTGCTTCCCTGATATTCTAGCAGGACCAAATGAGTAAAAGCAGCCAGGGCAGCCACACAATTCCTAGACAAGGTGATATCCCCTAGCTGTATACTATTTTAGTTTTACTGGGCTTTCATTTGTTATTCATTAACACTCCTCAGGAGTAGAAGGAAGGAGACCCACATTTAACTAAAATCAGCCTGTGGTTTCAAGAATATCTTCCAGAGCAAAGGAAAGAAAGTAAAAATAATACATTAAGTATTAGTTAATCTTATTTTCCTTTATACACATGATTTTAGTTTATTGCTGTAATTAGAGTTTGAGGAGCTACATCTGAGAGGAAGAGAAATCCTCCAGCATCTCTATTTATCTCTAAAATGCACCAGATTGTACCACTTGGCATTTCATTTTTTTACATCTTTGCTGACTCTTCCATCACAATTTCTCTAGCTTAAAAACAAAACAAAAATATCCCTATCTATTCCAATAGAATAGTGAATTTCCTATAATTCTTAAAGATACACAGTACTCTCCAATGTTCAAAAAATAAGAGCAACAGTAAAAAAACAAAGGTACTCCCCATCAAAGCTAGCCTTTCACTAAGATAGTCTCATTTTTTCTCTTAACGTAGCAATGATATCAAAGGATGATAGCTAAAATTAGACCTTGCTGTGAAATATCAAATACCTTTGCTGTTCTTAGCACTGAAAATAGTTCAAACACACACACTATGTTTTCATTTATTTCCTTATATCATATGAAGAGTCCAACGATACTGGAGATTGAAGAGACCTTGTTACCCTACCTGAGTTCCGTTAACACTAATTCTTTGGGGTACTAATAGAGGGTTTCTTTTTGACTAAGTAAGTTTGGGAGGCTCTGGTTAAATAAAATGGAAACATTCCTTTACTGTAGGACATCTCAGGGCCTTTAATATGCTAATATATATTGTGATTCTCCTAGAAGAAAATATTGCAAACAACATTTCCAAAGTCTTTGACCATTACAGCCTTTATTTGAAGAGTAATTCTGAGAAACACAAATCAAGTATAACACTCCCATTTTGAAGATGAGGAGATTCTGCTTATACTGGTTGGGACTTGCTCTGAGGTCACAGAGTTATTAGCACAGCTAGAGCTAGAACCTCTTGACTCCTAGCCAATGTTTCCTTCTAAAATAAGACAAAAAATGATTTTGAGATCCTAATGTTTTGTCCTCTGTCCTCTCAATACATTCCTAGCACATTATCAGTTGTCTTAGGCACCAGTCACAAATCAAGAAAGAGCTGACACAGTCGCTATCCCAATTACATAATATTCTGGATTGGGATCTTTGGACCAATGATATTTGTGAGACACTTACATCACACATTTTAAACCTAGGCTATTCATTCTTCCAATTTTTTTCAAGTGGAGGTTCAGAAATGAACTCATTTGCCAAAACATAAGTAATTTCAAATTTTTCTGTGAAAAATGCCATTGGTATTTTGAGAGGGATTGCATTGAATCTGTAGATTGCTTTGGGTAGTACGGTCACTTCAACAATACTGATTCTTCCAATCCAAGAACACGGTATATTTTTCCATCTGTTTGTGTTGTTTTCAATTTCTTTCATCAGCATCTTATAGTTTTTGGAGTACAGGCCTTTTGCCTCCTTAGGTAGGTTTATTCCTAGGTATCTTATAATTTTTGATGCAATGGTAAATGGGACTGTTTCTTTAATTTCTATTTCTGATATTTCATTTTTAGTGTATAGAAATGCAACAGATTTCTGTATATTAATTTCGTATCCTTCAGCTTTACCAAATTCATTGATGAGTTCTAGCGGTTTTCTGGTGGCATTTTTAGGATTTTCTATGTATAGTATCATGTCATCTGCAAACAGTGACAATTTTACTTCTTCCTTTCCAATTTGGATTCCTTTCATTTCTTTTTCTACTCTAATTGCTGTGGATAGGACTTCCAAAACTATGTTGAATAAAAGTGGTGAGAGTGGGCATCCTTGCCTTGTTCCAGATCACAGAGGAAATGTTTTCAGCTTTTCACCATTGAGTATGATGTTAGCTGTGGGTTTATCATATATGACCTTTATTACATTGAGGTAGGTTCCCTCTATGCCCACTTTCTGGAGAGTATTTATCACAAATGGATGTTGAATTTTAGCAACAGCTTTTTCTGCATCTATTGAGAAGATCATATGGTTTTTATTCTTCAATTTGTTAATATAGTATATCACACTGATTGATTTATGGATATTGAAAAATCCTGGCAATCCTGCCTGGAATAAATCCCACTTGATCATGGTGTATGATCCTTAATGTATTGTTGGGTTTGGCTTGCTAGTATTTTGTTGAGGATTTTTGCATCTATGCTCATCTGTGATATTGGCCTATAATTTTCTTTTTTTGTAGTATCTTTGTCTGATTTTGGTATCAGGGTGATGGTGGCCTCAAAGAATGAGTTCAGAAGTGTTCCTTCTTGTGCAATTTTTTGGAATAGTTTCAGATGGTTAGGTGTTAACTCTTCTCTAAAGAGTTTGGTAGAATTCACCTATGAAGCCATCTGGTCCTGGACTTTTGTTTGTTGGGAATTTTTAAATTACTGATTCAATTACATTACTGGCAATGGATTTGTTCATATTTTCTATTTTTCCTGGTTCAGTCTTGGGAGATTGTACCTTTCCAAGAATCTGTCCACTTCTTTTAGGTTGTCCATTTTTTGGCCTATAGTTGTTCATAGTAGTCTCTTATGATCCTTTGTATTTCTATGGTGTCAGTTGTAACTTCTCCTTTTTCATTTAAGATTTTATTGGTTTGGGCCTTCTCCCTTTTTTTTTCTCAATGAGTCTGCCTAAAGGTTTATCTTTTCAAAGAACCAGCTTTTAGTTACGTTGATCTTTTCTATTGTTTTTTTAGTCTCTATTTCACTTATTTCTGCTTTGATTTTTATGATTTCTTTCCTTCTACTAACTTTAGGTTTTGTTTGTTCTTCTTTCTCTAGTTCCTTTAGGTGTAAGGTTAGGTTCTTTATTTGATATCTTGTTTCCTGAAGTAAGCTTGTATTGCTATAAACTCCCCTCTTAGAACTGCTTTTGCTGCATCCCATAGGCTTTGGATCACCATGTTTTTGTTTTCATTTGTCTCTAGGCATTCTCTAACACTATATACAAAAATAAACTCAAATGGATTAAAGACCTAAATGTAAGCCTGGATACTATAAAACTCCTAGAGGAAAACATAGGCAGAACACTCTTTGACATAAATCACAGCAATATCTTTTTGGATCCTTCTCCTAAAGTAAAGAAAATAAGAGAAACACCAACAACAACAAATGGGACCTAATTAAACTTAAAGGCTTTTGCACAGCAAAGAAAACCATCGACAAAATGAAAAGACAAACTACTGAACAGGAGAAAACATCTGCAAATGATATGACCAAGAGGAATTAATATCCGACATATATAAACTGCTTATACAACTCAACATCAAAAAAACAAACAGAACTGAATAGACATTTTTCCAAACAGGAAAGGTAGATGGCCAACAGGCACATGAAAAGATGTTCAGCATTGCTAATCATCAGGGGAATGTAAATCAAGACCACAATGAGATATCACCTCACACCTGTTAGAATGGCTATCATTAAAAAGAACACAAATAACAAATGTTGGCAAGGATGTGGGGAAAAGAGAACACTTGTATACTGCTGGTGGGAGTGTAAATTGGTGCAGTCACTGTGGAAAACAGTATCGAGGTTTCTCAAAAAACTAAAAATAGAACTACCTTATGACCCAGCAATCCCACTCCTAAGTAAATATCTAAAAAAACCCAAAAACACTAATTTGAAAAGATACATGTACTCCAATGTTCATAGCAGCATTATTTACAATTGCCAAGATATGAAAGCAACCTAAGTGTCCATCCACAGATGAATGGATAAAGAAGGTGTGGTATATACATACAATTGAATACTACCAAGTCATAAAAAAGAATGAAATTTTGCCATTTGCAGCAACATGGATGGATTTGGAGAGCATTACGCTAAGTGAAGTCAGATGGAGAAAGACAAATACTGTATGATATCACTTACATGTGGAATCTAAAAAATACAACAATCTAGTGAATAAAACAGAAAACAAGCAGACTCACAGATATAGAGAACAAACTAGTGGTTACCAGTGGGGGGTAAGGGCAATATAGAGGTGGGGGAGTGGGAGGTATAAACTATTGGGTGTAAGATAGGCTCAAGGGTGTATTGTACAACATGGGGAATATACCAATATTTTTTAATAACTGTAAATGGAAAGTAACCTTTAAAATTGTAAAAAAAAATTTTTTATAAAAATAAAAAAGCAAAACAAAATTCCATCTCCTCTTTGCCACTGATTGTTGATCTTGTTTAGATACAGTTTTCTTACCTATAAAAAGGAGGCAGAACTAGCAATCATGAATTTATATGCAGTGCAGTTAATTCTGGTTACACTAACATTTATTATTCTAAATGTGGCTTAATGAATTGGAGTATATACTTATATTGTTATGAAATCAATATATCTATCCACACAATCAAATTACTATGATAAAAGCCAGGACCTTAACACTTTTGTTCTTGTATTTGGAGAATGAATGGAAAGAGTGTCTCTACTGAACCGCTGATCACATAGATCCACAAAAACTCTTACATTAAATATCGACCAATGGCCATGAACTCCTAATGTGTCAGGAAATACCTTTGAACCTAGGGGCAAAAAAACAAGAAGACCTTCCAAAGATGACAACCACTGAATTAGAATAAAGAACTTGGGTCCTGAAGGTGGATGGAAAAGCTGAGTGTATCCCTATTTCCCATTGTTTGGGCATACAGATGTAGCCAGAACATAACTTCCTCTAAAAATGATAAATTAAGTGAGGGAGAAAATTATCTCACTTTTTTATTATGTGGTATTTTGCCTAAATATCCTTATGTTTCTTAAAAGGAGACATCTTTCCTTTAATGACCCATTAGTTTAAAAAAAATCTCTGGCACTGGGGAGTTAAGGATAAAGAGACAACTTCCTAAACTGGGTTGTTTTTCTGCACACTAATGAAGTTCATAATTTAACTGGAGAAATTATTAGATACTTTCTCTCCTTATAACGGTATAAACCTCAGAGGAAAATGAGCTGCTTATGCATATATTCTCTTTATAATTCAAGAAATCCTCAAGGATTTAAAAAATATGCCCCAAATCAGAATGGCACTCTGTTGTCCTCTTAACATGGGTTCACACCATAAATCTTTATTTAAAGCATTTTCACTGGAGTTAAGTAGCAATGCTCTATGTTGTTTTTTATTTTTAATTATGGTTACTAAGCTTTTCATCTGAATGCTCTTATTTATTGAATTTCATTTTCCTTCAAAAAGAAGAAGAAATTAAAATGAAAATTTTTGGTTGATAGAATGGTTAAATTTAACTTGGAAAAAAAAAGAAGACTTGGAGGGATAGAATCCTTGACTGCAAATTTATGAAATTTTATTATATGAAAGAGGTAGCACACATTCACTATAGTTCCAGAAGAGAGAATGTGAACTAATATATGGAAGTTAAAAGGAAAATTTGATTGCTCTCAATTGAAGGATAAACTTTCTTAAAATAAACTAAGGTAGTTGGCCATTTCCAAGTTTATCCATTAATGTTTGTGGCTTGTTTTAGTGTTTGATGATGCCCGTTAAGTGGAAGTAGTTGCAGGTATTAAAGGTCTATGGAAAAATATGGGAAAAAATTAAGTTCATCTATTTATTTTCCCCCTCAGAAAATGAGCAACTATCTTAATTTTGTTAAAACCTAACACAATATGACAAATTAGCCCAATCACACATTATAAAGTTGCTAAAAATGAAGTAAGAAGTTAGAGTTCAGATAAACACACTGCAATCTGGTATAATGAAATGCAGGTTTCCTCCGCTATCTGAAAGTAGGGAGCTCCTATGAAACCTTTTGTAAGCTGAAATGGCGTAAAGCGAAGAAGCAGTTACCCTAGGGCACATCTTGGTAACAGATGCACAGAATAAGTTGAGATAAGAGCACAGAAGCTCACAGACACAGTTCCAAACTATGCAGGCTTGATGCTGAGATGCTGCGTGTAGTTCCCAGGGAAGGAGCCTGGTGGTGCCGCTCTCACCAGGCTGCTCAGGGTGCACGCTGCCTCTAACAGGGCTTGCTGCAGAACAATCGCTGAACACTATTTTTGCTTTTCTCCTTTTTAAATAAAGGTGAAAATCCTCTTTAGACTCCTTTTGGTGAACGAAAACAGGTACTAATGTAGGTCTTTTGTAAAAGCAAAATGGGGATACCTGTACTGGGCCAAAAGTCATGGAGAAGTGCCTTCCAGAATATTCCAAGAAGGGTAGAGCCACAAGACTTATTGGTTCATTATTGCCATTTAAAGATGGGTCTTTTGGGAATATCCTGAGTCTGCTATATGTACTGAGCTCACTTCAGGTTAGTGGGGCTACAAGAGCATAATAAAGAGAAAACATGAAGTTTGTAATTAGCAACCTGATTTTGTCACTTTATTATGTGTAGGATGTTATAAAAAAAAAAGTCATGGAACTTCTCTGGTCTTCAGTTTCTCATCTGTAAAATGGGGTTAAATAGCACCTGCCTCGCAAGTTACTTGTAAGGACTAAAGGAAAGAAGGTGTATGACAAGAATCTTGTAACCTGAGTGCTGTACAAATGTAAAGGATTACCACTTAAACATTAATAGGGGCTATTAGAATCACCTCATTCCCCTCTTTTCTGATTTCCTTCTGTTTCTCAGAGTTTTTCTTAATTACCTTCAAAAATTACCTCTTAAATGACAGTACTCCACAGAGTTCTGTAACTGTTCTATAAATGACCATAGTCATTTATAATTATAAGGGAAAACACCCTATCGTATCAATGTCATCCATTCCCTAAACTTCAACCATCACATGTAAGGTGATAATTTTCAAACCTACATTTCTAATGCAAACCTTTCTCTGGAACACCAGAGCAGTATTTTCAAATCCTTTACTGGACTCCCCACTTGGATCCCTACTAAAGTCTTTCCTTCTCTGAAATCTGATTGGTTGCCAAGTCCTATTGACTTTGTAAGCAAATATTAAACCCTTATGCTCTGATTGCTTTTGTGGAATTTGGAGAGCTTTTACAGACTCTCCACTTGAGCATCAGGACTTGGAGTTACGGTTGCTCCACAATTAAGCAATGTTACTGCTCTCCTTGTCTCTCTCTGTATTTCCTTGCTAATACAGCCACACTGGATTATCCTCTAACACCACTGCCTTAGAATGTTTCTCACCTACATTTAGTTGCTATATGAGAACCCATATAATCTTAGATTTCCTATGACACTGGGAACTCAGAGGCCAAGATGCAGGAATCCTTAAAGGCTTCTTGGAGATACTAAATGTCCATAGGGAGAAAGAAGATCGAAGAGCATCTCCCAGGATTTGTCCACTCCACCAATTCCTCACTATTTGGAGCTCCTCAACATGCTGTGCTGTTTTTAAGCATAATTTGTAACCTAGAATATCCATTCTGCACTGGCTGCTTGGCATTCTAAGGCACATATTCAAGATACCATGAAAACGTCATCCTCATCAAAGCTTCTGCGAGGCTTCCCAGATTAAGTTAGTATCTCCTGCTCTGTTTCCAGGGCGCTTTACACAGTCACACAGTAAAAGCATTTAACCCAAGCTGTCATCATTTTTTGTTTACATGTCTCAGCCCCTTCTGGATATCAGTTCCTTGAAGGCACTGACTATGCCTCCTGCATCTCCATATAGCCACTGTCTAGCCCAGCACCTGTCCCAGGGCAGAGGTAAAGTCTTTTTGGGTAACAGAAAGAAGAAAGCTGTTACAAAAGCAGAGTCTGTTAAGCAGTAGTAAAGCCCAACCTCAGTATTTAGGACTAATTGGGAAGAATGGAAAAATGACAGGCCAAATGCGTCAAAAGCACCCTGCAGGACGCCTCTCACAGGAGAGACGAAGGGTAAATATTTTGGTGGATTTATTCAAATTGCAGCTAGGAAAAAGACTAAGAGAAATTACAGAATAAATGTAAGTCTTTTATAATTGGCAGAGCACTCCCATATTACATGTGTTTTCCAAATTATTTGAGAAAATTTGAAGAATGCCCAACTGCTTTTTTACTTTTAAACTTCCACCGGTGTTCCTGTTTACCTAATATCACAAGTTTGTGCACTAACCATTTGAAAGCCTTGCTTCAAGAAAGTGAATTTCAACCTCACTTTGTCCCAATTAGAGCAAATACCAAGGCGGCGACATTTAAACAAATATATCTGATTCTTTCTGAGGGTGAGAGTATAGGGGACCTTTCTCACTTCTGATACCCAAAGAGAATATTTCTGTCCCTGGACCTTCCCAGGTCCTGGGATTAGGCAGGGAGGCTGTGGTTCTGAGCTGGGGCAGCAGTGAAGCAAAGAAAGCACCCAAAAGTGTGTGGAAGTGGAGCTTCTGTGCTAATGCTCCCTGGATCTTTTCTTAAAGATAAATGGAGGCATCGAGGGCAAAGTCAATTCTATAAATAGTAACTGACAGCCAACCGCCTATAGGGAGTTTGGGTAGGCCCTGCAGGGATCAAGAAATGAGTAAACACTATTGAGAAAAAAATATTGATAATTATGTTTAGGAATAGTGTGTAACAAGGCAAGTAATGGAGATGTGCATTCCAGTTTTCTACCGCTGGGAAAAGTTCTTACAATTCTGTCCTAAATCTTTTGAGGTTGAAAAAAATTTCGGTTATCTTATGTCTGAAACCAGTACCTTGATACGTTGCCGACTGTATATCTTACAAATAAATGAGCATATTATCCAATGTTCATTGGTCTTTCAGACTTCACAATTATTACAATAAATTGCATTACTTCCTGGAAGCCCTTCACCTCAAAGAAACAATAATGTTGAATTTATATTCTATAAAATCTATGTATCTGACAAATATAATGTTTACTTTTCAATTAATTTGAATCTGGAAAGTTTAAACAGAAACAAAACACTTAAAAGTCAAAACTTCCAATTGTGTGACTAAGAAAACATTTTGGACATTATCTACATTTAACAGCCCTGTGCATCTAACTCCCTGTCTGTATAAAAAGATGTTCAGAACAAACATCTACTCTTCATTTCTCCTCTCACCCCTCGTCTGGGTAGATTTTATTTATGCATTAGATGACCTTTTTGGCCATTAGAACCATCTTGCTTCAGCAGTTAATTAACACAAGTACCATAATTTAATACAGTTAATGCTACTTGATGCCCTTTAATGTAACTTCCATTAGTAATATTATTGTAGTATTACCCTGTAAATTAAAATGAGATCAAGACTAAGAGAGCCACTCTTTAATTAAGGTACTGGCACACTGCACTCGTCTATTATTCACTAGAGAAAATCACTCTGATTTACTGAAGCAGGACATCCATAAGTCAGAATTAGTCCATGAAGATTATTAGGTTTATTGAACAATGTAAGTAACATGGAGTTGCTGAGATTGCCAACGGCCATATGTCCTCTTTTTCCTCCATTATCTTAATAAATACACAATAAGAGTGAGTAAATGGAAGCAAAATATGTATGTAGCAAAAGAGGCATAACATTTTTATGATGTGATTATAGTTGTCACCAATAAAATTGGTATCAGATGTGTCACATGCTAAAAAGAACATAAATGCTACATTAGTTTAATAACAATCAAAACATCGTTTTTACACCAAATAATACAAGTCAGTATAAAACATAAAGGCCATATACACATGTGCACCGGAAGTAGAAAATTGGAATTCACAGTCAATTGTTTTTGTTTCGTAGCTTAATATTTCAAGGTGAAAAAAGTTGTAGTATTATGTGTCCACTATTCTAAGGAAATTTACCCACTTTCCCCAAATAACTCATGCCAATTCTCACATCATGGTGGGGGTGGGGGTGGAGTGACAGGTAGAAAAATATCATTATAATGATCAGACATAGACATGTAAAAGTAAGTTAAACATTGCAATCACATCAAGGATGGTAGAGGGCATGGGTTGAGGGAAGCAAAGACAGTTATATTTTGGAAAGTTTATATTTATGATATTCTTGAAAAGAAATTTTAGTACTTTCTTTTAGAGATCATCAATTAATGTTCAATCCTCCTGTAGATTATTTACTATGTAGGAAAAAGACAACTCAGGATTTTAACCCAACTGAAATTTTCAAGCGTATATCAGCTTCTTTGCTGAAAGGGCTGTGAACCAGGCAACAGCTCAACAGTTCCCTTAGTGGCTCCATCTTCCTTATATAACTTAGAAGCTGGAGATATGCCCGAGCCATCAGGCCTTGCTTCTTTAGTCCCTCCCTTAAGACTAAAAATACCCCAGCCATCTGGTACCTAGCACAGTACATGCCAGCATCAGTTTTGCCCTGAGGAATTTGGACAGAGTTTGGAGGTGACAGAGTGGAACCTTATGGAAGGGGCTCACCTCTATTGGACCTTTCTCTTTTGCCCAGCTGCTTCCTCACCAGCTTTCAGTTGACTGGTGAACAGGAAAAGACAGTGGAGGTGAGCCCCAGAGAAGGGAGGAGGGCTCCTCCAAACTCCTCAGAACCATTGAAATGCAGTTGAAGGATACTACTAGGATGAAGGATAAAAGAAAAATGATAAATCTGGTGGGGTTCTACATTTCTAACATGGCACCTTTAAGTGACAGTATGTCCGACTCCAATAGAGAGTGCACCAAAATGCTTTTAGCTTTAAAGTGTATTTTACACTCTCTTAAGTAATCAGAGGAAACAAAAATGAATATCTAATAACAGAAATAAGCCCAAACAATGTTTATTTTCCAGCCAAAAAACATCACAAGACTGCCTTTTTTATAAGTGAAAAATGAGAGTTTTAGGGGAAGTTGGGCTATAAGGATTTTGGCTTAGATTAAGGATTTCTCAAACTGTAAGTGAGCTGACCTAGATGATTCTACCTAACAATATAGATCACACTAGGATTCAAATTCACATCTCAACTTATTAATTTTGACATTTATTCTTGTAGATAAACAGAATGCTTGTTACTTTGTTGTGGTATGCTATTGTTAATAATATCAACATCAGAGCTTCCCTGGTGGCACAGTGGTTGAGAATCTGCCTGCCAACGCAGGGGACACAGGTTCGAGCCCTGGTCTGGGAAGATCCCACATGCCACGGAGCAACTAGGCCCGTGAGCCACAACTACTGAGCCTGCGCGTCTGGAGCCTGTGCTCCGCAACAAGAGAGGCCGCGATAGTGAGAGGCCCGCGCACCGCGATGAAGAGTGGCCCCCGCTTGCCGCAACTAGAGAAAGCCCTCGCACAGAAACGAAGACCCAACACAGCCAAAAATAAATAAATAAAATTAAAAGAAAAAAAAGAAACCAAGCCTCCTTAGTGCCCACCAGAGCTTCTTAAAAAAAAAAAATAATAATAATAATAATAATAATATCAACATCAACTGTTTTTATATACTGTATGTTCCCAAGAATAAGATACTGGAAACTGATCTTTTGCTAAAATATTCATGAGTACAATAGCTGCATTTTATTATAAATCACAAACTCATATTTAACGTCATGGCTCCACACTGCTCTCGTGTCATGCCCTGGTCGTATATGAACTCTAGAACCCACAAGCTCAATATTGAACCAGTGCATATTTCTCTCGGAAATATGATTTTGCTCTAAAGATATTTTCATCAAACTTCACCAAACCTTGGTTAAAAGTTTTAAAAGAGGCTCCATAGCTAAAGATTCTTGACTCTTCCATGAGAAACATGAAGCCAGAACAAAGCTGAGAGTAGGCGGCCATCAGTTCCTGCTATTCTCCGTAAGTCAGATTCCATAAGGTAAAATTCTGAAACCTTTGTCACCTTACCGAGGTCACGCCCACCACCCCATTCTGCGTGCCCACTCTGGCTCTTACTTAACAGCAGTGGCCACTTCTTCATTCTAGTGCACAAGTGTACCAACACTATTATTAAAGGTGGTTTGAGACAACTCTCTGAAGCCCAGGGAGTCTCAACACTTCTCCAGTCTCTGAGGACTAGGCAGCCCTGAGGGATTACTGGAAGCCAGTAATCAATGAATCTGGACTTATTTGTTTAGCTTTTATGATTAACTAAACCTACATGATGTATGTACTGTTTATATTCTTATCCTCATATATTTTGATTGAAAGCTCTCTTGGCATTTTTAGAACGATTATTGCTTTGCTTCACATTTCCTTTTTTTTTTCCCAATGTGCTCTATACTCCACTCTTACCTTTAGTTTTCCCAACTCATCATCTCATGCTTCAACTCCCATCAGTTGGCTATTCTGGTAGCATACCACACTTCAAAATCTGGTTGAGAATCTCTGTGTTGGTGGTCCTGGTTCTCATTATTCAAGTTTTTCATTTAAATGTCTTCAAACTCCCTGGAAACTTGCTCAATTGTGTCTCTGGTATATTATCAAAACAAAGATATGCCTGACTGGGAGCATTAATGCATTTGAACTCTGGTACATCCGTAATTGACTGACAAAATGAAGGCAGCCTGAGTCAGGTTCATATTTTAAATGATAGCATATCCTTTTAAGATAATAACATCCAAAAACCTGAAAAGTAGAGCTTGCCCCTCTTTAAAAAATGCAGTGTATTTCCTAAATGCTTTCGGTTCTGATTTAATAAATGTAAAGAGATATAACTTTCACTTCCGGAACTTTTTTGGTACGATATAACAAAACATAAACAGAGAGTTGAACCATG
The DNA here is from genome assembly GCF_009873245.2 of Balaenoptera musculus. Classification (NCBI taxonomy): domain Eukaryota; kingdom Metazoa; phylum Chordata; class Mammalia; order Artiodactyla; family Balaenopteridae; genus Balaenoptera; species Balaenoptera musculus. The sequence goes on along the minus strand of NC_045785.1, from coordinate 94,277,264 downwards.
CTGAAACTCTCTCTTGCATTCAAAAACAATAGTAAGGGGGCTTCCCTGGTGGCGCAGTAGCTGAGAATCTGCCTGCCAATGCAGGGGACACGGGTTCGAGCCCTGGTCTGGGAAGATCCCACATGCCGCGGAGCAACTAGGCCCGTGAAACACAACTACTGAGCCTGCGCGTCTGGAGCCTGTGCTCCGCAACAAGAGAGGCCGCGATAGTGAGAGGCCCGCGCACCGCGATGAAGAGTGGCCCCCGCTTGCCGCAACTAGAGAAAGCCCTCGCACAGAAACGAAGACCCAACACAGCCATAAATAAATAAATTAATTAATTTAAAAAAATACTCCTCTTGAACTGATTAAAAAAAAAAAAGAAGCAAGATTATAACAAAAAACAAAAAACAAAAAAACAATAGTAAGATGTATTTCTTGTTTTTCAGTCCCTTTTACAGAGCAGCTGGCTTTGTTCCCCTGGCTTCGTTACCTTAAAGACTTAAACCACGCCCTGACCTAGGGACTTTCTTGTTCTCAAGTAAGATGCTTTTTTTTGGCCTTTGGTTTAAATTCTAAGAAATCCTGCCAGGTTCAGGTTCAGTGACAGCAAGTCTGGGATCACAAATTACTGCTGAGTTAGAAGGGTCTCAAACGCCTCAGAACCTAACTCTAGGCTGGCCTTCCTGAGAAAATGTTACAGTAGAAAGGGACAAATGTCACTCTACAGCTGCAGGAGCAGCAAACTGGCCTTTTCTTTGGACACACCCATTCTCATTCAAGTCAGACAGTTGTTTTCTTACCTTCCGTGAACCTTTATGTCTGAGATGGCGTAAAAGTAGCGTGCCAAGTGTAGCTCATCTACAAATATTTCCCCAACGGCAGGTCTCAAAAGCCTTATCCTCAGGTCTGTGACAGTGAAGAAATCTCTGAGTTTCTTGGTTGTATCCAGTTGTCCGTAGAGGGATGCCATATTGCGTAGCCAAGGTCCGGCAAAAAACGCGAACCTATCTTTGATTTCAAAGTGGATTATTTTGCTATTTGTCATATACCCTGTGGAGTACTCTTCTGTGCAAATGATTTCTAAGACCGTATGCTGTGATAAATCCTTCACGGATTTAGGATCCATGTGGAAAGCATCTAAGCAGTCTGTGGCATAATACTGATAGGGCTGCCATGTTCGTCCATAATCAAGAGATTTCTCCAGGATCATTTGGTCTGGACGCCCCGATTCAAAGGTAATAACTATGTTGTCTGTGAGCTCAATAGTTTTGCTCCAAGACAGAGTGATGTTAACCTGGAGAGGCTTGGGATACTCTTTCCAAGTAGCAGACTGCCAAAATGTAGAGGGATGTCTTCCTTCAAAATCAAACATCAGCTCAGGTGGATGTGCCAGCTCCGGGGTACTTGCATCACACTCATTATTGCACATGTAGGGGTTGCCCTATGGAAGAAGAACAAAAGAGGGTGCATCAAAACACTGGTGTGACACAAGTCTTGCCATATTGCTGTTGCTGAGTGGGAGGCTAGGAGAAAAAGAAAAAAACCAACAACAACCTGCTTGCAGTAATCATTTTTATTTGCCTTAACTGGATTCTCCTCTTTAATAGCTTAAAAAAAAAAAAAAAAAAAAAAAAAGGCAATATGGTAATTTTCTTGTCTTATTTCCTTCCATAGTCTTTAAGAAATGAAAACAGTTTATTTATCCCATATGTGTTAGACCCATAATGTGATCTCAGAAGCACAAAGACACTGAGCAACTGTCTAACAGCTCAATACCTCCGCATCCTCTTAGAAAGATGCTATAGAAAAGCAAGGAAATTCCTCCATGCCTCAAGGACATTCCTCAAGAGCACAATTTTTTAAGAAGTCATTTTTCAAGTAAAGCTTTAGAATTAGCAATGAACCGTAGATACCTGTGTCCTGTTTGGGAAACAATACCCCCATACGACATCCAGCTTCTTTTTGCTTCACCTCAAATCCATCATACTTAACTGGGTCCCTGCTTCATAAAGCTTGCTTTTAAAGCATTTACTTTGTTCACCACAAATCATTAAAATGTGGTACACTACAGGCTCTGGGGCTTGGTCCCAACATCTGCCATCCTATTAGCTAGAGGCAAGGGGATCGCTCAGGAAAGACTTTGGGCGGGGGTGTGCTCCAACTTATCAGGACAGGAAAATCCAGTACTTAATTAGAAGGTTTTTGCAAACAGTCACAGCCATTTGATGTATTACCCTGTGCCGGCCCACGGTCAGCTCTCCGTGGATGTTAGCCATTATTATTATTTTCCCTCACACAAAGGCTAATTCCTTCACAGTCCACTCTAACAAGAAGCTGAAAATACGTCTCCTTGTCATATATCACAAGTTATAACACCACTTATGCGAAACCTAATGGCTGCTCTCAGGTTTCATTGGTAGACTGATTCTATGGCAAACAATTGGCTCCCCAATTTCGGTTTATTTTGTGTTTTAAAAAATGGTATCATTTGGAGTCAACTATTCAGGTATTTCTCTATTACCCTGTACTGGGTAATTATAAGCATGAATGGGTGAAAGAATCGATCCTCTGACATTGTCCTTAGGCTTTCTCTTGTAAGTACAACTAGATTTTTTCTTTTTGCCTTTTCATGAACTGAGACCTTTTCATCATATCTGCAGGATGCATGAGCTGGATCTCAAATAATGAATTTACACTTTAGACATTAATGCTCAGTTACCAGCTGACTCCTGTGAAATGTAAGACGAACATTGGAGACTTGCTTTGGCCTCCCTAGAGGCAACTTTCTCCTGCCTAGTCAGCTAATACTTTCACTCTCTCTTTTCCATTAATGCAACTGAATCCTAAAGCTGGCAACAGGTTTGGGGGTCTGAGTGTAATTGAGATGGGGTAGGAGAAAGGAGAGAAGGTACTTTATTTGAGGACCAGAAATGTTTTAAAAATATATTCAAGGCATCAGTGATAATGGAAATGTTTCTGTTCTCTCTTGAATTTCAATTCCCTATTCCTGATCCCAGCATCTGTGGCACTATTTATAGTATCCCCCTCATAGTGAGCCAATGGGGGCAAAATAAGTTTCTGTTCCAGGTGGAATAAATCACCAAATTTATTATTATTTAAACTCTCTTAAGCATACCAGAGAGCCAAATGCAGAGCTCTGCAAACTGGCAAAGGCTTTTTATGGAGGGCTATAAATATTGTGGAATCTGTCAGGATTTATAAATTCTAAATATATGGAAATGCACATTTTACTGGAAGGGGTCAGATTTACACAAATCACACCTTCATTTGAAATTTACTGGAAAAAATATGGTCACTTCAAACTCTGTCAGCAGGTAGCCATGTGCACAATCATTAACTTGGATGCTACCACCTTTCTCCTGACAAAAGCGTCTTCATCTGAGGTCAAGGGTATTGAAACACAGGAAATCAACTCTGCGGGATACACCAAAGGGAGTTATCAGACATTTGTATTAAGTCTTGTTGAAATATAGCATTTCTTTGATTTCTGCTTAGATACACAGAGCTCCTCAGATGCGGACAGGGTCTGTGACAAAAAAGGAGGCACAGCTAGCTGACTCTGGGTGTGGGTCAATACTAGTAAACCTGTCTTAGAAAATATGCTTGAAGATATCTATTTAAAAAGCACTCGTTTCTACATTTGATAAAAGGTGTTGACAATACCCAGCGTTTATTTAGCACTTATAGATCATTTACTTTACATACATTATCCTGGGTAATCCTTTTCATCCCTAACTTACGGAAGAGAAAAGTGAGGCATACAGAAGTGTTAAGTAACTTGTCCAAGGTCATATAACAGAGTGAGTAAGGGGTGGAGCCGGAACCCACTTTTCCTGCACCTGACCTGGCCCATTCAACTCCTAAGTCAATGGAATTCCCTATGATGCAATCTAGTCTTGGAAACAAGAGTTGACTGGTAGAACAGAAGAGCCTATGACCAAATGAGTTTGGAAAACACAGCCTAAGGTCTTCTTGCCTTGGAGAGCCCTAATGAACATTATCATACCTCTGAGATGCCTTGACGTTAAGAACCTTCCTTAGCTTCATATATTACCTAGTTTCAGAAACTTATTTGACCACGGATCCCCTTTTTGTTTTAGTAACCCCTATTTATATACCACATAAGTATAGATTCCTGGAGAGCATCCTTCGAGATTCTCTGCTTTGTATTACTCTTAAAGTTGTAAACATGTGGATGGATGCCAAACAACGGGGCACAACCCGAAGTTTTAGTTGTTTAATGAAGACATAGCCACATCCAGCACTGTCTGCTTTTGTTCTGGAGCGGGACACCCTTCCACTTGGGCTGAGAAGATAGCCAGACCAGGATAAATGCTTACACCTACATCAAGTTGTCAGCCATCAAAATGCATGCCAGGAAAAGGGGAAAATTTTGTTTCTTTGCACTGATCTGGTAGTTTAAGCTTCATGTATTCAATAATTATTTATTGACTGCCTACTGTATTATTATATTTAAGGCACTTGTCTTGGCTCTCAGGATACAACAGTAGAAAAATCCAAATCCTTGCTTTTAGCAGAGCTTCCGTCTTAGTTGGGGAGAGATGCACTAAAAAACCCAGATGTATAATGCTTTATAATGTTACATGATGATAACTGCTATACAGAAAAATAAAGCCAATTAAAGGGGAGAATGCTGTTGGAGAAAGGATACTGACTGCAATTTTATATTGGGAGGTCAGAGAAAGTCTCGCCTCGAGAATATGACATTTGAGCAGATTAAGAACAATTCCCAGTTTACACAGGAGATAATCAGAGGTTGACCAAAATGAGAGTTTCGTCCTTCATCTGACTCTACTCCTAGTGATAATTTCAGCAGCATAACAATTTATTGAAATTGATGAGTAAAAAACTCATTTCAAATGAAAATCCACACCAAATGACTGTAGATACCAAAACCCAAACAAACAAACAAGAAATTGAACTATTCTTATTTCATAGCATCCGTGCTCTTTTAGGAGATTAATGATTTGATGGCCATTAACATAACTTACTGAGAGATAATGACATTGAGAGAAAATTAGCAGAGGAAAAAGAAGATCATTCTGGTTCCCTAAGAAGAAACCCTGCATGCTGGGTGAAAGAGAAAAAAGAGGAAAATAAGAAAGCCAAAGCTGAAAATCTTACCATTCTGGAAAGAGAAAGCTGGAGGTGAGATTATATGCTAAAATATTTAGTGTAAATATTTCATATGGGTGTGATCTGTAGTACAGCACTGTTGTTACAGAGAATTATCAATATGAAAACAATTGCTGTTAAAGGGATTAGATTAATTAGAATTTCAACTACTTCAACCACACCCTAAATCTCTCTAATACCAGCAACAATAAAATTTATATAAGAAAAATAACTTCCTCCTACTTGTGAAAGCAAAGAACACTTCTTGTTCCTAAATCTAACAGACTCAGGCATTAGCAAATGTAAGCATTATTTTGTGGCCAGCAGGCAGCCTTAAATAGATCTTAATTTAAGTCCTACAAGCAACAGATCCTTAGCTGATTGTCTATGGACAAAGCAGAAAATATTTATGACTGTGCTGATAATATTTATACCATTAAGAGATGCCTAAATAATTAAACAGATATTGCTGCTAAATATTTCTATAACAATTAGAAGAAGATTGTGATGTTTAATTTCATTTAAAAAATAATGTAGTATTTTACCACTGGGAGAACTGAAGTTAGTTATTAATTAGCACTTTGTAGCCAAAGTGCAATGTTATTATTCTTCTTTAATGTCCTTTCAGAACTTAGAGGGATAAGTAAAATTTTAGATATGTTTGTACTGTTTCTATGGACAGAAGTGTTTTCCTTCTGGTAAGTGACACTATGAAAAGAACATCCTTTCACCTAAGATCTGCTAGATCCTTCAGAGTTAAAAAAGAAAATCCTATATAAGCAGTATACAGTGTAATACTTGTGGTTCCTACCATTGTGAACTTGCTTTTCCAAGCTTTACCTATTGGCAAAATATTGGTAATGACAGTTGGAACTATAGGGAATTCTCATGGGAGATCTGTTACAAACTTGTAAGTTACATGCCAAGCAGGCATGTACTTACAAGTGGCTGTGAGAAGCATTTGAGTTAACACTTACATAGATTGTGAAAAACACTGAGACAGAGCTGCCTTCCAACCATTTGCATCTGGCTCATCCTTGCTTGTTTTATTGGTAAGGGACAGTAAGGAAAAAAAAAAAAAAAAAGACACAAAGGCAAGGGGAGCAGAAACTGCATTCTGAGATAGCACTCCAGACCTGTTCCCACTGTGACTTTGAAATGGACATCACTATGGCTTTGCCAGTGCAAGGCTTTCGAAGGATGAAGAAACCAGTAGCACAGTCCCCTGCTCACCTCTCAGACAGACAGACCATGAGCAACATGCTTCAACTGCTAGGCTGGGCTATCGCCTTCAGGAGATGGCTTTTTCTCCTCTTTAAATACAGCTCATTGGGAGCCAACCAAGCAGGACAGTTTCTGGGAGGCTGGTGATTGACCTCTTTATATCAGAGGGGTAATTTTTGGTTGGAGGGACCCCCACTCCCAGTCCTTTCTTGGAACTTCTTGGTCTTGGAACTTCTAGATTTTTTCTTGGCTCTAATAAAGGGGAAAGGCCCATCCTTTATGAATTTTCAGATGAAACTCAGACTACTCTGAGTATGGGAGCTGATGTTTAATTAGTCATGCTGAGGTGCCCTCTTCAGGCCTTACAACTTTGTTACTGACATAAGGGAGCACAGAGAGAAATCAGACCCAGAGGTAAGAACAATCCAAGATAGTGGGTATCTTTCCTAGAAATCTGAAAGATAAATATCAGTGCCACCAATACTGACAAGCCTTGATGCCCACAGCTATGGGGATAGACTCTATATATCCTCAGATGAGAAAGGCCCATAAAGCAGTGCGTTTCCAGTTGTCCATTGTATGTTTGGAAACAAAGGGCAGCAATCTCTTCAAATGGCACTGAAATCTCACTTTGTAACCTGCCCTATTGATTGGCATGTTGGGTCCCAATGTAGGGCATATACATGGTAACAACACAGCCTGAATATTATGGGACTGACCCAACTAAAATATTCTGAAACTGGCGTTACAAAAGTACCTATGTATTTGTCAGAGCATGAATCCCAACTTTTAGTTTGGGAAATACGGCCACTCTAAGAATGACAGAAAATACAGAATTTTGTTTTTGTGACTCTGAAGTTAAAAACCTACTACTCCATTTTCTAATGGAACCCCTTGCCCATCACAAAGATTCCTCCCTGCCATAGACACAGGCTTAAGGCCTGACCGAAGCTGTTGCCTGTTTCCATCTGCTTGCTGACAACACTAACCGTGTGTGGACTTTTTAACTCAAGAATAAAGACGGGAGGGCTTAACTTTTCTACAACAAGAATGCTAGAAGCCGTATCACAGATTACGAGCCATAATAGACACCGGTGTAAATCCCCACAGAGAATTATGGTTAGGATTTTCAAACTGGTGAAGGCTGCAGAGGTCAAGAAGACCAAGTTTCTAAGAAGGAGCCAATAAAAGTCTCAAGCCACAAGCCACAAAAATGGATTCCTATATAGCAATCTAAATCATTACTTTGTATGTACTGAAGAAAAAATAAATATTCATAGAATCAAGTGGGTTCTAAAGTGAATATCTACAGAAAACACTGTAGTAAGCTGACACTATTGTAATTGGTAGGGCAATTGCTTTTAAAAATTTATTTTCTTAATAAACATTACTTAAAAATCTTTGGTACAGTATTTTGCCTTATAGATAGTCTCAAAATAGACCAGAACACAGACACTTAAATAACACAAAGCTGAAGCAAGCTGTCAGCATTCTAAGTTAAAGTAATTTGAAAGAAACAAGGTGAATAAAATACCACGAAGGTAGGAATGTTCTGTACCCTGATGCCATCATGCATTGTGAGAATTAGTTTGAGCATTTTGAATCCTGAAAGATCAGATTTGATTCTCAAAACTTGCTTCCTTTTTCTCTCACTTGAGAAAGTAAGTCCAAGATCTGCTTGAAGTCCATCTTCTGAAAACCACCAACTTTAAGAGAGTATAGGAAGACCAAAGCATCCTCTGTTGAAGTGATCACTTAATCACGAGAGGCAGGAAGGTATCTTCCCAATGTGACACTCAAATGTGATTGGGTTTTGGTGTGTCTATTCTGATTTCTCATACTCCTTATTTCTTTCAAATATCTCTCTTCCAAGTTCATTAGCTGTTTACTGGGTACCATTGCTATTTTTAAAGTATTGTGAAAAACACAGAAATCATATGATAAAATATTTACAATTTAGTAGTGAAGTTTAGACCTAAACAAGCAACAATCACATGTTTCTCAGATTGGTTACTCATGCTCTCAGAGAGAGCATCAGGTGTCCTTGAGGGTAATCAGTGCCACTAACAACCCTATACAACTTCCTGGAGTTTCACCCCTTGGTACATAATTAAACATATTTTTATACTAAAAACAGAATTTTATGGAGTAAGATGCAAAAATAAATGTGCAAGTGTTTTTAGGAAAAGATACAGAGACATTTCAAGCTTGGAACAGATTTGGATGTAGGTGTCAAAGCCCACTGAACAAGAGTATGAAGGAGGAGGAGTCTGGGGGGCTCAGCTGGGTGATAATTTATTCTACTCCACCACCCTTCCTGCATATGATATTTCATCTAAACTGCCCTGCAGTGGTTGCAGCACCACTAGCCTTATCAAGGCTGAGAATTGTGAATTAAACTATCCCAGCATCAAATCCCAGCCTGAAAATATTTGCTGCTCTCCACCCCTATGGTAATCCAGGTAGTATTCTTCATACACTAAAATCTCCATGTTTTATTTTTTTTCAGACTTTAAATATAATGTTTTTAATATTCAAATTAATGCAATCTTGTAGTAGAGTTATTATCCTATTATTTTATTAGTGTTATTTTTTATTGGCATATAGTTGCTTTACAATATTGTGTTAGTTTATAGTGTACAGCAAAGTGAATCAGCTATACATATACATATACCCCCTCTTTTTTGAATTTCCTTCTCATTTAGGTTACTACAGAGCATTGAATAGAGTTCCTTGAGCTATATACAGTAGGTTCTCATTAGTTATCTATTTTATACATAGTATCAATAGTGTATATATGTCAATCCCAATCTCCCAATTCATCCTAACCACTTTCCCCTTGGTATCTATACATTTGTTCTCTACATCTGTGTCTCTATTTCTGCTTTGTAAGTAAGATCGTCTCTACAAATTTTTTCAGATTCCACATATATATGTTAATATACGGTATTTGTTTTTCTGACTTACTTCACTCTGTATGACAGTCTCTAGGTCCATCCATGTCTCTACAAAAGATCCAATTTTGTTCCTTTTTATGGCTGAGTAATATTCCATTGTATATACGTACCACATCTTCTTTATCCATTCCTCTGTTGATGGACATTTAGGTTGCTTCCGTGTCCTGGCTATTGTAAATAGTGCTGCAATGAACATTGGGGTGCCTGTGTCTTTTTGAATTATGGTTTTCTCTGGGTATATGCCCAGTAGTGGGATTGTTGGGTCATATGGTAGTTCTATTTTTATTTTTTTAAAAAAGTGAAGTTGTCATTCTCCTTCCACCAAGTCATAATATATACTATGTATGCAATGGCATATAAATTTTAACTTGTATAAGAAATACCTGGTGAGTGCAGTCCCTACTCATCAGGAATTCTGTTTCAATATATTGGGTTGCAGATCCCCTCTAGACCACACTTTGATAAACACTGGTGTATTATTTATTAAGAGCCAAGGCAGATCTGGGTTAGATCTGCCTAGGTTTGAATTCCAGCTCTACCATTTAACTATTATGTAATTTTGGACAAGCTACTTGACTTTTTTGAGGCTTGATTTCTCCTTCTTTAAATTCATATAATAATATGTACTCCATGATGTTAATCTGAGATAAAATTACATAATGCATGTTAAGTGTTTAGCATCTCCTTGGCAGGCAATGAGTACTCAATAATTAGTAGCTAGCATTAAACCTGCTCCTCCCCCTGTATTCCTTGACTCTGAGAATGACACCAAATTCTTCTATTTCCCAAGTGGGAAACGTGGGAATCATTTTATATATTTTTTTCTTCAATCTGTTCACCAGCCAAGTTCTCTACATGCAACTCATCACCACAGCTTTGTTCACACTGCCAATACTGTCCTTAGTTTTTTTTAATATTTTAAATATTTAAAAAATATTCTTCTCCTGAATTACTGTAATAGCTTCTTTATTTTTTTAACATCTTTATTGGAGTATAATTGCTTTACAATGGTGTGTTAGTTTCTGCTGTATAACAAAGTGAATCATCTATACGTATATATATAATCCCATATCTCCTCCCTCTTGCATCTCCCTCCCACCCTCCCTATCCCACTCCTCTAGGTGGACACAAAGCACCAAGCTGATCTCTCTGTGCTATGCGGCTGCTTCCCACTAGGTACCTATTTTACATTTGGTAGTGTATATATGTCAATGCCACTCTTTCACTTCTTCCCAGCTTACCTTTCCCCCTTCCCGTGTCCTCAAGTCCATTCTCTACGTCTGCGTCTTTATTCCTGTCCTGCCCCTAGGTTCTTCAGAACCATGTAATAGCTTCTTAAATGCTCTCTCTTCATATTATATTGTCCTCTTATAATCTATTCTCTACATAGCTGCTACAGTAACCTTTCTAAAATCCAAACCTAACTGTATCACGCCGCCTCTTAAAGCTGTTTAACAGACTTCCCATTACCTTCAGAAATACAATGCAAATTCCTTAGCATAGCTTGTAAGATCCTTCAAGATTTGGCCTCTGTATTTTTTATTTTTTTACTCACTCATATTCACACCTCTTGAGTCAATTGTACCAACCTATGAGTATATGTGTATATACAGGGGACCATATGCATTATCATACGATTCATCATATTAATTCCAATTGTTTATTTTTATGTCTCCTCCACTAGAGTTCTATGAGAAGAACTGGTACATAATAAATGTGCAATAGAAGTTTATGGATCTAAAGGAAATAAGGAAAGCAGAAAAACAGGAAGCCAGGGAGGAAACAGGATAAATTAAGTAAAGTATGGAATAAGATGGGAGGGATTTTCCCATAGGTTGGTGATTTGGGATCAAACAGATAACCAAGCTTAAAGAACTTCCTAGCTTCCTAAGTTGTAGATGGAATTTGTTTGATGTAATACACCGTGTAAAAAAAGAATAAAACCAAACAAAAAACAAAGAGTCCAACTCCAAGTGCAGTATGCCTGTGTGTGTGATTGATATAGTTACTGGGACTTCTGGTGAGGCTGGAGGACAAAGACAAATGGCATGAGCTGCAATTATGTCCCAGTCCTTTCCTGGTGTTCATTTGATCTTCATTTTTCTCCATCAGTCACAGCAGTATTTCTCCTAGTCGCTTTAGAGCTGAAGATCTCTCTTCCTTATCCCATCTTGTCTTACTTATCCAACCCACAGCATCCTTCTGAGTTTACAGGAGTAGCTAAATACCAAGAGTTTTATTTATTCTTGGACAATTATGGAGAACTAAATAAAATTAGGAAGGAAGAAGCAGCAAGTGAGGTGGTTGTAATTTAAAACAAAACAGGCATGGAAGTGCCTCAGTAATGCAAATCCTTGAAAGAATGTAAAATGTATAAGGTGGAAACTGGTGGACAAAAAGACAGTGCACATATTTTGCTGGAAAAGAGGGAAGTGGTCTTTGTTTATTGTGTTACTGCTTAAACGGCTGTCCTAATTACAGAGATCCTGAAAATTCTACCTGGGCCCAGAGGTTGATTCTTAAGAAACTAATGAAGCTTATACCTCAGAGCCACTCAATTACACAAGCTGCTTCTCAGGGCTCGTACCTAATTTTGTGTTTACATTTTTTGTATTTCTCTTTTTAAAAGAGGGTTCCAGAACTGCATAGGCTCTAGGCTCTTAAAACCTGGTCTTGCCACTGTCTGGGACACAGGTAGTATATTTTAGGGCTCGCTAAACTAAAACAACTCTTCTTTCTTCCTTCCTATTCCTTCTTTTCATTTTCTTTTTTTCCACTAAGATGCTCTATTCTCAGCATTTCCAACCTTGAAATACATTTTCTCTAAATCCAGTTTTCTTGCCCAAGTTCATACCATATATATACATGGTTCATACCATAATTATATCTATGAACTAAATTAATATATCAATATTTATTACATTTATAATAACCACTATTTCATTATAATGTGAATGTATTTTATTCACATCAACAGATACATAACTCTTTTGGTGTATTACCAACAATAAACATAATCTTCATTTATTTGTAAGGCTGGAGTGGCTGTTAGTTTACCAGAGCCACTATCAGGAACCAAAACAAGTTAAATGACAAAAATTATTAAGCATTTCTCATGTGCCAAGCATTATATTAGATGTTATAGATTAGCTTATAATAAGGTTGATTCTTCCTTATCAGCTATAATGTAGCAGCAAGACAAAATTGGAAAGATGTATCATTTTGAAAATAAAACATTTTATTATAGAGGGCTTTTATTTGGGTAGGTTAAATAAAAATGAATTGTCTAGTTTTCAGAAAATATGTGCAAAAATTTATTGTTAAAGAAAGGTATAAAAGTTATAAAGTCATTATGAAGGATTTAGAGGAGGCAGAGTGCTGGCTTTCAAAGATGTCTCAGGTTTGCATAGGTGAAGAAGACATTCTCTTTTTGGAATGAAGAAGGGATCAATGATTCCTGAACACCTTTTATGGTTAGGAATTGTGAGAGGGGCTTTATATTTGTCATCTCATTTAATCCTAACAATTCCCTATGAGGCAAGTATTATTCTAATTTTACAGATGAAGAAATTAAGGTTCAGATATGTCATGGAACCTATTCAAGTTAAGTATCTGTAAAGATGAAAATGAACCTAATGTTTGATAGGCCAAGGCATGAGCTGTAAGGTAGTGGAAGATAAGTTTGAATGTACCACATGAAATTGATTTTAGAGAGCACTGAAAGCCGGGTAGAAGTGTTTGGGTTTGATTAACTGGAAAACAGAAAGTCGTTTGTGGTTTTTATAGCAGGTATCTCATACACAGCTTTCTTCGCTGGTTTTCCAGATTCCTTTCTTGAGAAAACAAAAGGATCAAGTTGAGTCCAATATTAAGAGTAATCTTGTTCAAGTCATGAAGAAGAATCAAAAAGTAAGGTTCAGTCAGAATTCTAGAAGTGGACATGCAAATAATCCTGGACATATCTTATTCATCTCTGTATCCTGCATAATTCCTGGCACACAGTAGACAGTCAATAAATGATGATCAAACAGATGAATATAAAGCACGTTGTTTCTGTAATTAGCTTTTCTGTTTAACACAATATGAAAATTCTCAAAAATTGAGGAAGCAACTCTACGTCTTCTAATGTCCTCAACTCTCTATATGCTGCATGATTGCTTCTAGAACAGCAGGCAAAGAAGACTTTTCTCATTATTTAGAGAGACACTGCCTGAATCTCAAACATTAGTTCATACTTCACTTCCAAATCAAGAGGTCTTATTGTGAAGCCAGAAAGGATTCAAAACTGGCCTAGAGTTAGGTGAGTCTATTTCCACTGACATCTAGAACAGGGACTGAGACATCCTTAGAAATAGTGGAATGTCATGATAACTACAGTGCAGGATATAATGAAAGGGAGAATAGACTGGACGTAGGGAGGTAAGCTAGGAGGTAGCTTTAATTAACTAGGTGTGAGAACAAGGAACTGCACTAAAGTGAAGAAAACGGTGATGCACGATTCTGCAGGAATTTGATTGGAAGTGGAGAAAAAAGGAATAGAAAGAATCATTGGTGACACCAAGGTTTAATGCCTGGAAGAGAATGAAAATGTTGGTAATAAGGTATCTGTCTGCAACTAGTATAAGATTGACCCTCTATTACTGCCTATCCCAGTAGAGTTCCATTTGCAAAATGTTAGTTTGATATCTAATGTTACTGAAAATCAAGAAAATGCCATAGAGATTTAATTCATAATGTTCAACAAAACATTCTAAAGTTCTCCATCCTCATTTCTCTCTAAATATCTCACATGTCATAATTACTGATTTCCAAATCTTTCCTACTTCATTCCAAGCTCCCATTAACTTGGTCTCAAACTTGGCCTGCATAGGCTTCCTTATCTCTCTTGGTTTCTCGCCATTCCTCTCTTATCTTCTTTTAGTTACTGCCTTCCTATTTCATTACAAATCTAGCTAGTCTTTCTGTTTTCTCCAAATATCCTTCTTACATATTATTCTAGTTTAAAAAATAAAGTCCCAAGAGCCTAGAGGGCAAAACAGAATACTCAGGAGACAGTGCAAGGACCTGTGAATATTCTTAAGGAGCTAAGTGGACCCAACCATATTTTCAACAAGAGACTAGAGCTGGGAATGGCAACCCAAGGAATGAATAAGGTATGTTACCCTTCCCAAAGCAGTCACAAGAAAGTGGAAGGCCAACTACAAATGAAGTGGTAAAAATGCAAATGGAAGAGTGAACAGGGCTAAGTATTAGAAGGTAAACAGAAACCAGTAAAAATAGGAGCAGGTTAAGAATAAGTTAAAGATAAGCCTTGTGAGGTGCAAACTAGTGATGCATGGGGGGTGTTAGTGTTGGACAAAGATGGAATCATTATTTTCAAGCACAGACAGTTGAAACAAATAGTTTTTCTATCAAGGAGTATCAGCCTCTCCTGTAGTGAAGAAGAGCACAGAACCGTTTTTCTCAGAATTCACATCCCAACCCCATGTGAATTCTTTATGACTCCGTTTTCTTGTCTATGTAATAGGATTAATAACAGTACATTTTCATAGCGTTTTTGTGAGGAATAAATGAGCATATGTATAAAAAAGCTTAGCATGGTGCCTGGCACATAGTAAGACCTCAGTAAATGTCAGCAATTACTATTATCATCATCACTGTCTTCACTATCATCGTTGTTCCTAACTATGACCTTTCCAACTTGTCCTCTCATAAAAGCCTTCTTTTCAGAGTCAAGTGTTGCCACCAAATAGTTTAGTATTCAATTCTTCAAAGTGGACTAATAAAATGGAGTTAATCTCTTCATAGAATACATAGAACCAGTCAATCTCCTGAGAATCCAAATGTAAAAACACTATTCCTATTATTTATGTTGTAACTATACAAGGTCCCAGGACAAATATAAAAACATCCCCAGATGGGTCTTACTGAATACCTTACCTATCTCTCAGGATCAAACCTATTAGAGTAGATATGGCCAATCTAGGAAAAAAGAAAAAAAACCACAGTCCTCCTACCCTGCCAGCCAACTCAGAATTCAGTGTAATTAAAATCCAGATGGGAAGAGATCATACCTGAGACTGAATTCATACTCTTGAATTTATGAGCAAAATGAACTTGGAGAAATTATCTAACTTTTCTGGGCCTTTGTTTGCTCAAGTATAGAACAGAGACTACATCTCACTCTCAGGTAAGTATTAAAGTAGCTAATACCTTAAAAAAAAAACACACACACAACACAGAAACTGAAATATAGTTGGCAACATAGATTCATTTTCTTCCACTTCCATTCTCTTTTCCTTTTAACAGTTCACACCTATGTTTTCCAGTATGGTAGCCACAAGCCACATGTGGTTATTAAGCGCTTGAAATGTAGCTAGTTAGAAGTGAGTGTGATGTAAGTATAAATCACACATTGGATTTCAAAGACTTGGTACAAAAAGAAAAGAATGTTAATACCTCATTAATAACTTTATACTGATACATGTTGAAATGATAATATTTTGGATATTCTAGGGAGATAGAACATATTAAAATTATTTTAACCTCTTTCTTTTTCCCTTTGTTAAATTTAAAATTATTTATATGGACACCTTATATTTCTATTAGACAATACTAGTTTAAACAATCAACCATATGTGATTAAGGAAACAACTCTCTGGCAAGTGAACTTTCATAATGGTCCTTCTATTTCTTGTAGCCTAGACTGAAATAACATTTGCCATCAATGCCCATAGGCACTTGAAGTCCTTGATGTGTTTGCTTCGGGCAACATGAGTACAGAAGGCATGGATAACATAGCCTGACCAGCTGGTGAAAATGAAGCCTAAGATGAGAAATAGAGTAATAAGGAGTCTTTGAAGAATTGTCTGAGATTTGTGTTTTTCATTGTTGGGAAGGCCAAAAGGAGAACAGCCACAAGGACCAAAAAGTTCTTTTAAAATTACATGAAAAGAATATGAACTGCATGGTCAAAAATCAAACTGCAACAAGGATGCATTTAAGTGCCTCCAGAAAGGTAATTAGAAATTCCTCAACTCCAGTATTAATAAATTATTCCAGAATTTAGGGGTAGGGGATGGAGTTACTGTTTCTGGAGGAACCTCTTCTGGACCAACCATGTAGGAATTAATCAACTCCCCTAGAAGAAGGAAGAGTCCATGTATTTGGTTATAAGTGTGAACACATCATTTACTTAGAGCTGATTTTATTGGCAGCTTATAACCCGCATTTGAGTTTATATATACAATTAGGGCAGTCTAAATATTTGAATGTATGTAGAGGAGAGACATAAAAACTTAATCTGACCTCCAGGAAAATGAAAAGGCAATTCCTATCCTAGATAAAAGAAAAATATTTCAAAAGACCAGTAGTAAAAAAAAAAAGAGTATATGATCAATAGTGCCAGATATTTGGGAGAAGATAAGGAATAAGAAAAATCTTTTGATTTGTCTTGAAAGTGGTTGTCAATGACCTTGGAAACTTGTTATAATAGAGTGCTGAGGCAGAAGCTATTTTACTAGAGAATGGTGGAAAGATAAAAAAAAGGGGAGGGCAGGGCTTCAAAGCATGCATTGGAAAGGTCTGGAAATGAAAGCAAGGAAAATGGGATAATATTTTAAATGGGAAAAAGGATCAAGCAATGCACTTTTAAGACAGATCCATTTTGATGACAAAGTGCAAATAAATGTAGTGGGAAGGGAAAAGATAAACATACTCATGAAAGAAGGTTAAGTGTGGGACTAAGTTGCTAGTATCTACATTATAATTTTGCAAACACAGGATGTATTCCCAGTGCAAAAAACTCTCTTATTTATTGGCGAAATCTTTTTAGTTAGTAGCCAGGATGCTCTATGACTAAAATTATTGAATAAATGTCTCCTTTATTTCTCATCTTCTAATTTCATTAATCTGCTGTGGTTAACTCTCACTTACAGAAGCCAATATAAGGACTGATTTTAGGCAATTGCAGATCTTCCTCAATATTAGTTCAGGGCCATATCAGCAGAAAATCTACTTGTCTTGAATGGATTGCACTGGTCTACTCAAATGATTTCAGAACTGGGAAGTCAGAAGATATTGAATTTTAAATATTAGATTATTTTATATTGGACTTTGGATCTAATATTAGATATTAAAGTGTAAAATCACATTGTCCTTATTGCTAGCCTTCTTTTTATCTTGCTGCAGGATCAGTATTGTTTTAGTACAGTATTTGATGGCTCATGAGCCTACAGGGTGAGGGAAAATATTTATACTACTTATTGAATGGTGGACAGCCCAAGATTTAAAATAAATTTTGCCAAACTTTAAATGCAGTAATTTATTAACATTTGATGGCCAAATCATATTTTACTATTGTAGTACAAGAAATATCAAACGAAACAAAACAAACACCAGGCTAACCTAATGAAGTGATGAATATGATTGTGAGTATTTGTGGCGTTGCTGTCAAAAAGAAGCTTTTCCACCAAGAGAGACCACCTCTGTACAGTCTGGTATGTTGACACCATATAAAAGGTAGTAAACAAAAACAAATGGACAGGATAATTACAGGGATCTGAACTCATAAGACCAAAGTGGGTTGACACTACTTTTCTACTGTACTATTTTGACATATATTAAGAATAATCAGTATTGAGCAACTTAAGAAATATTAAAACCGGAAACAAAATGTGCAGTTTTAGATCCCCAAATGAAACACAAACATTTGATTTTTATTGAATTACAAAAAAGGCCCAACTTTCTTCAGAAACAATATCTAATGCTACAGAAAAATACCTAAATACCTAATGTTTTAATTTGTTTAAAACAAAAACAATAATGACAAAAGTTAATATTTATTGTGAATCTATTTTATGCCAGGACTGTTCTAAGTAGTCTATTCCAAATACTTTATATATGAATTAAATTATTTGATTCTCAAAACAAACAAACAAACAAACCAATCCTATGGGGAATGCACTGTTGTTATTATTCTAATTTTGCAGCTGAGGAAACTGGGACTTAAGTGAACTGCCAAGATTGCACAGCTAGTAGTGGCAGAAAGTGGGCAGAGCCAAATCTAAGTTGTTGTTTCTTTATGATCAAAATATTGGTACACTACAGTAGTTCCTGAACAGAACCTAACTGATATTTTACTTTGTTTCAGTCCCTGATAAACATATTCTCTGTATAGCAAGAGTTTAAAGTTCTTGAGAGGATCAGATGCCAGGCAGGTTAGCAATCACCGGATTATCATCAATGGAGTACAGTGGGAACTGGGTCCTAGGAATAAAAAATTTATCAGAATAGGTGTTCCTACACATAATCAAGACAAAGCAGGAAGAGTGAATTTGTGGCAAGTTCCAAATTGTGGAGTAGATCTATTTTAAATCCCTTTTATCTAAGACCAGGATTCATCCTAGAAACTGGAGTGGATCTAGGCAGGCAAGTCTTACCTAAAGCTAAGATACAACAGTTGCATGGATAAGAAGAGAGCTGAGGCTAAGACCCAAACAGGGCTTATTAAAAAAGACACAAGGTTCTTGGTGCAAAGGGGAGGAAGGACATGGTCTTAAGAAAGAAAAGAGTCAGTGAGATGAAAGGTTTGGAATTCAGAGGTTGAGAATTGGTGTCCAGGATCTTCTGGTGATTATATGGGACTCTATGGAAAGGGATGGCAAACAGCAAGCAAAGATGATCTCTAGAAAACTTGAATAGAGCAGGATTTCCCAAAGAGATCTTCAAGGAATGTTAGCCCTATTAGGCGCTCTCCCTCATAAGAACTCACAGTGCGATTCTGTATTAAAGATGAGAAATCACATGGCAAGGAAACCTACCTAATTTTAACCTAGCATTTTCCAAACTTACTTGACAATTAAATCCTTTGTTATTAAAATGACATTGAGCTGCTGTTGCATAGAGTAGACTTTGGGAAACACTGGGGTGGATACAGTTAAGAAGAGGGCCAAAGTAGCCCGTTAGGGGAGTTGAAGAAAATATTGGAACATCTATTTCCACATGTGTTACCTCATGTTACAAATTGCTTATTTTGACATGTTTTATAATGCTTAAAATGTATTAGTGCAAAACATGTATTCCATTTTTACATAAAAGAATATACATATATTGAGGGTACATGTTCCCTACCTTTTACTGATGATGTGCACATCAAATGAGTTTGGAGACAACCAGGAGAGGAAGGAGACCACTTGGGGTGAATGTTCCCTACCAAAATGCAACCCTAATCTATGGGAACTGAGAGGCTGTTCCTGGTTCTTCCTCTACTTTTGTTTCTTTTGCTCTTTGCCCAGGATGACGTCTAGTCCCCCATAGAACCACTCTCAACCACTGAAAGCTGTTAGTGGTGAGTACTAATATCAACTTAAACACTGGTATATTAAGACTTTCATAGATAATAAGAGTTCTTGCTACCTCAGAGTAAATATGAAAATAAATCTAAACATAATGTGGTATTTTTATTGCTATTTCACTTTTTAAAATACGTACGCCAATAATTAGTTCAGGGTATTAACAGAACATGAAAGTAGAATGTAAAATTTGTTAATTTTTAAGACACAGATAAAACTCCCAAATTTAAAAAGAAGAAATGGAGCACTTGCTTGATCTGGATTGCTTTTAATAGGACTAAATATCACAAAACAGATCTAACTGCTGTTTCTAACTTAAAAAAAAAAATCTTAAGCGTTGTCTGCAATTGTCACGGTTTATTGTCTCCAAGTAAACAGCTGTCTCAATTACAACAATCATCTAGATTCGAGGTCACAAACTCAAAGATCATAGGAGTCAGGCAGGCAGAGTCAATCGATGAAGTATACTGTGTGTAAAGGAATGAGTGTGGGGCCTGGGGGGATGGGGAACTCAGGCACTGGGTGAGGGGAGCAATCACCAGTCAGCTCCAGCTGATTGTTTCCCCATAGGAATTTAGATCCAGTTCTGCCACATTCTCTAATTTTTCAAGAGAAACTATAAAAAATCCAGATTTTAGGTGATCTCTCAGTATTTATAAATTTATTTATTTTTTATTTATTTTATTTTTTTATCTTTGGCTGCGTTGGGTCTTCGTTGCTGCGCGCGGGTTTTCTCTAGTTGCGGCGAGGGGGTCTACCCTTCGTAGCGGTGCGCGGGCTTCTCATTGCAGTGGCTTCTCTTGCTGCGGAGCACAGGCTCTAGGCACGTGGGCTTCAGTAGTTGTGGCACACGGCTCAGCAGTTGTGGTGCACGGGTTTAGTTGCTCTGCGGCATGTGGGATCTTCCTGGGCCAGGGGTCAAACCCGTGTCCCCTGCATTGGCAGGTGGATTCTCAACCACTGCGCTTTTCTACCCAAAATCAACTGAGCAATCAGGGAGCATTGGGAATGCATTATCTCCTTTCCCTCTCTTCCTGCTCCTTCCACTTCTTCCAATTTTAAAAGACTTTTAATTTCAAAATTTTTCCAAGATGCATATTAGTAGAGAAAATAGTATAATGAACCTCCAGGAACCCACAAACCCAAGGCAACACTCTTAATAAAGTGCTTTTACCATCTATAGGATTTTTCTCCCAAGTTGCTAATACCTATTTTGCAAGTTTTGATGCTTATATTTTCTTGATATTACTAGCAGATGCCAATAGAGAGTTTTTAGACAAGAATCGAGACTCATATTCCTTCCTCCTATTGACCTGAAATGGTTTGTTTTTTGAAACATCAAGAGGCTACCCTTGTTTAGTCGTGTCAACAGGAATTCCAGCAAGGTTTGTGCATGTGCAGGCAAAGACAACTATGTCACAACTGTCACCTGTTAAACAGCAACTGTAGGACACTGATTGGAAGATGAATCCTGACTTTGTCAAGGTTAAAATGAGGATGCGTTCTTACGTGAACATCTCATAATTTCCCCCCAGGAATACTAGAGTTGCTCCATCATCTTCAGGCCTAAGAAAGTGCAGATGAGAACTATGAAGAAAGGTAATGTTAAGTCCTGTTGAAGGAACCTAGTTTTTCTGTTCTGAAACTTATGAAATTCATCAGCACAATTTTCTATAATTTAAAAATTATAACAAGAAACCGTTTCTGTCATTACCCTGATTACCAAGTTACCTGGAACATGATAAACTCTTTCAACTGCTATTTTTGGGTCTTTTTCGTCCCAGAATTCTAAAATACATATTATTACATCTTAAATGATTAATTTTGATCCATTTGTTGAGTCTATAGGTTTTATCTTCATGACTGACCTCTCTGCCCATTATACTCTGTCTCATTGTTTAAACCCGTGATTTCATTTTTTCAGTATTCTGGGTATGGCTGATTTGATTATTTGCAATGTCAAGTCTGCTTTTTACTACTTTCAAATAAGATTTTTATTTCAGTTATTGTCATTTTCATTACGTAGCATGCTCTTCTTACCCAGGCCTGCTTTTGCTCAGCAGAGACAATGTCCTCTTTTATTTCATTAAGAATAAAAAGTAGGTAATTTCTAAAACCATGTCCTCTATTTCATGAAATAGATCAGGTTTATTTCTGAACGCTTACAACTTGGCTCTGTGTGGCAGAATTGCTGCTATTGCTATTCATCTTTGAGATTGATGCGTTGATATTTTCATCCTTGAAGTTAAGGTTTTGCTTGGACATCTTGAGCAGCAGCAATTGTTGTCCCGGGGAGAGAAAGATATTAGAGAAATGATCCTGCCGTCTTAAATTTCAACCAGTGGTTCTCAAATATCAGGGCACCGAAGAATCAGCTGGGGAGCTTTCTAAGAATGCAGATTCCAGGGCTCCACTCCCAGTGATCTTGATTCAGCACAACTAGAGTGGGGTTGCCAGGAACCACCATTTGTTAAATGTTTGATATGAGATTTTCAAACATATGCTAAAGCAGAAGAATAGAATAGTGAACCACTTTGTACCCATTACCCACCTTCAACAATTGTCAATAGTCTGTTCATCTGTGTCCTCTTCTATTATCAGTAACCCCGTTTGATGTTTCCTGTTTTCATTTTTATAATTTTTGCTAGAATATTTTAGAGCATACCACAGACATCAGTTCATTTCACTCTTAAATCCACAGAATGCATCCCTAACTTTTTCTAACACATAAACACAATGACATTATCACATCTAACAAAATTAACAATAATTCCTTAATATCTCATATTGCATGATCATATTCAAATTTCCCCTAGTGATTCAAAACTGTCTTTTAAAGCTAGTTTGTTGCATCATGTCCCAAACAGTGTGCTTATTGCATTTGGTTGTTATGTTGCTTATGATGGAGCAGCTCTTCTTAAAACTTGTCTTCTAGGGCCTGGATAAGATGTTAGCATAGGAGCCCTTCAAGGAGTAAAATGGTTTGGTTCACAACACAAGAAGACCAGGAAGACAATTCTTGACTTCCAGCACTGATAGAGATGGACACAGCAAGATCAAATAAAGATGTGTGTCAGGAAACGAAGTTCAGGGCTAGTTGAGGGAAGCCTCAATTCAGAATGAGTCTGTAGCACAAAGGATACTATTTACTCCTCACACTATTAAATGATATAGTTAATATATGAAATGTGCTTAGAGTGGTCCAGCATACAGTAAGCTCGCAATAAATGCTAGCTGCTATTGTTATAATTACTCAGTGGGACACAGGGAATGAAGTTTGGAGGGCTGGTCTGTGATTGAAAGCAAAAGGAAAAACTAATGAGCATTTATATGTCTTTTGTGACTTAATGTAGAGTTTGATGGCAGGTGACAGAGGGCAAATGGAAGAGAGAGAGCTGAATGGAGAAGTGGGAGCTGGATCTACAGTATAAAACAAAGCAGGGAGGACAACATGGTAATGAAGGTAATTCTCTATGGGGTCCACATCTGTCCCATTGGTATTTCAGGCACAATAGAGACCCAAATGAATTCTCATTCATTTTTGCAATGTGCTGCTGAAGCATCTTTCCCTTTTTAGTTTTTCATAGGTAATTTAAGTGGAATTAGGAAGATAGGCTGCTGTAATTAATATACAACTCTTTATGCTTTCTAGGCACTGTGCTAGGAATGAATAATGTGAAAAAAATTGAGATGAAATTCATGCCCTCAAGGAGCTCATGGTCCAGTGGGAGACAGGTAAGTGAGATTTTATAAAGCAATGAGATTTTATGAAAAATTTATTTTGTGATAAATCTAAAGCAGAAGGGGATGCAGAATGCTATGGAAACAGAAAATAGGGGATGCTTAGCTGGACCTGGGAACAAGTGGAATTTAGGTAGGGTGACCATATAATATACCATCCAATTCTCTGAGTGTGAAAGGTGGTGCTAATAATAATTACAGGGAGACAGCGGTTGTGAACTAAGCCCATTTTTGACAAGCCAGAATGGTTGGTCACCTCGATTAGGCCAAAGAAAATCTCTGTACGTCAGGTCATATGTGAGTTCTAAAGGGAGAGAACACAGTCACCAGGCAAGAGAGTGTCTTCTAAGTACAGGAGGGGTGTGTTTAAGGACAAAGAGCTGTGAGAGACCTGAGATTGCTATGGATCCAGGAAATAGCTTAGAAATAGAACAGTCCGGAGGGAAGGGCATAAAATGGTCAATGATGAAAGAAGAATCTAGAGTTGGGACCAGGCCATGAGAGAACTGGTCAGCTAAGCAGATGAGACTGAATTTTATTTTAAAAGTTATTGGGGGCTACCCTGGTGGTGCAGTGGTTGAGAATCCGCCTGCCAATGCACGGGACACGGGTTCGAGCCCTGGTCTGGGAAGATCCCACATGCCGCGGAGCAACTAGGCCCGTGAGCCACAACTACTGAGCCTGCGCGTCTGGAGCCTGTGCTCCACAACAAGATAGGTCACGATAGTGAGAGGCCCGCGCACCGCGATGAAGAGTGGCCCCCGCTCACCGCAACTAGAGAAAGCCCTCGCACAGAAACGAAGACCCAATACAGCCAAAAATAAAACTAAATTAAAAAAAAAAGTTATTGGGCATCATTAAGGGGTTTTAGGGAGAGATGTGACGTAGACAAATTTGCAGGGAAAGATAATAGCAGTAAATGCAATTATTAAGGTTCCTTTCTATGACATACACTTTGAAATGTAATGTTCTCAACAAACATGGTATGCATATTATTATCCTTATTTTACAGCCACATAAAATGAGTTAAATAATTTCCCATAAGATATGGAAGTGGAACTTAAATATAGGTGTATCTAACTCAAAATCTGTGATACACTAAACTTTGACAGAAGGTTTGAGGGCAGTTTGGCAGGGAGCCAGGGTAGTGAGGCAGGGAGTCCAGTGAAGTAGCTATTGAAATCCAGGCAGGAATTATGACAGGCACTAACTATGGAAGAGGCTGGGGGATGATTAGGAATAAATAGTCATGCCATATAAAAAGAATTAACATAAAAATCATAGGACTTGGTTTGCTGAGTGAGTGGTGGTGGCAGTAAGGAAACTTGAAGAGTCTAGATTCTGGTTTGGGTGCCTGTGTAAATGGTAATATACCATTCATCAAGCCAGGCAATTAACTGAAGGAAGATTTAGGCAAACTCAATGAGTTCTCTTGTCAAAAGTTTGTATAGGATTACTGGGTGATGCTTGGTAATAGAATATGTGAGTCTGGTGTTCACCAGTGAATCATGGAAAACTATAATAAAATGGAAAGTTCAAAAGGTTGACGATAGAACCTGGGTAATCAGGGACAAATACTGCAGTAAAGTATAAACAAAGATGTTAACATATCTATTGAATTAGGCAACTAGTAGCTCAGTTTTGGAACCTAAATTGGATACTGTATCTTTATACTTGTTAAATATTATACTAGTTGAAACAACGTTGAATCTCAAGTCTGTCATCTCATATATTAGCTAGATTTTTCTGCTTTTCATCATTTATTTACTTTATACATATATTTCTATATGCATTCATTGTAATAGCTATAATTTATTAAATGCCTGCTATATCCCTGGTTCTTTATAAACATTATTGTTAATTTACAAACAAACCTGCAAAATCCATATTATTGTCTTCATTTTAAAGATGAAGAAATATAGTGTTCCCGTAACTGTAATTCAAAGAAGGAGGAACTGAAACTTAATGGGACAGATATCAAGGCCTTTTCTCTTCACATTTATGCCACAAACCTATTGCTCCCTTCAGGATTCAGCTGCATAAGCCAAATGCCACCAGATGCATCTTCATTATGGCACAGGAAAACTAGTGACAGACAGTAAGGCTATTTGAGACTTCCAATCCAGGGAAAAAAACTGGATTATTTAATCCACCATAGAAGCAAGAGGATCTGTGAATATGAAGCAAAGTGAAGTTGGATATTTCCACAACGAATGAACAAAAAGAACGGACCAAAGGTATAGGTAACAAAACTTAAAATAATCACATCTAAAAAGAACCAGAAGAAAAGAAACAAGGTTGAGCAATATCTACAGGAATATCAAAGTGACATAACTCGCTCCACTGGGCTCCATTTTTAAAAAGGCAGGAGTACAAACAATTCGTCCTGCACGTCCCAACCAGCCCTAATGTAATTACACAACCGCTTTCTGACTTTGAAAACTGAACACAGTGTAAAATCCATGGGATGACTTTAATTAAAAGTTATTTTCAAAAGCAAACATGAATGGACTTTGCAAAAGGGCAAGTAAAAATCAGATGGCTGAGTGTTGCAAAGAATTCACTTACTGGGTGCACTAAGATTGAAACTATTTTGGATGAAAAAACTTCTGAGTCCCATCAGGTCAGGTCATTTTACATGTTGGAACACCCTGAACTTCAGATGAACTCAGACCCATAGCACATTATGTTTTAAGGTAATGTTACAAAACAGTGGATAAATAAATGATACTAACAAAAACATGAGGAAAATGCTGAAGGATTCCAAATGAACACTAAACAATTGTGAACTCTCACTAATCTCTGTAACTCTCTTGAAAAAGCAAAACCATCCTAACCTTTAAACATGAATGGCATTAAACTGATTACTTTTTCAGATCACCTGCTTTGTCTCAGCTTTATCAACCGCCATATATATAGCAGCCACAACTACTGAAGCCCGCACTCCTAGAGCCTGTGCTCTGCAACAAGAGAAGCCACAGCAATGAGAAGCCCGCGCACCGCAACGAAGAGCAGCCCCCGCTCACTGCAACTAGAGAAAGGCCGGGTGCAGCAACGAAGACCCAACACGGCCAAAAATAAATAAATAAAATAAATTAATTAAAAAAAAAAAAAAATATATATATATATATTTACATGTCCTCTTACGGTCTAGCAAAGGTGCTATTACTGACTCACCAATAATAGGACATGTGTTTGGGGTTATTTGCTTCACAGTGTGTGTAGCTGCAGGGGCGGGGCGGGGGCGGGCGGTGGAGTGGAGAGAGGGGTGGAGATAATGCGCTCTTTTCCATTCATGCCCTGAACTGGCCCGGCCTCGGTTAGACATATGGCAGTGAATGGGCATGCAGCCTGCAGGCACACCAAGCGGCTACCTATGGAAGACCCTTGAGGATGCAGTCTGGAACTTTGGCCTCATTAATACCATGCTCTAGCCCAAGGGTTCTCAAATTTTGGTGTGAGTTAGAATCACAGGTGGAGTAGCTATTAAAAATTCCAGCCCTTGGATACCACCTCAGTCCTACCAAATTAAAATATCTGGAGGTGGGGCCCTGGCATCTCTGCTGTCCCCAGGCTCCACAGATGATTCAGATACACACCACAACTGCAGAACCACTGCTCTGGCCACCAGGCTACACCTCACTGGCCAGGACGCTGACTACCGCGTAGCAGATGGTGCCGGCTGACAGCGGCTCTGCTCTGGTGGCCCAGGTACCGGCTGCTGCTGCCTGTCTGACTTACTCTTTCTTTTCACAATCCTTTGTCTGCTTTCTACCATTTGGAAACAAAACAAAGCACAAAACCAATATACTTTAAAAATTATGAAAGTAGAAAAATCTGAAATATATACAGAAGAAAAATCACTTATACTTGCACCATTCCAAGATAACCACTATTACTGCTACAGTGAATTATTTTCATTGTATACTCAGAGAGTTACAACCATCCTTTTATGGAATCATGCGCCCCATTAAAAAAAATTTTTTTTTATTGCGTGGTATGTGTCTTGTGCTAAGTACTTTATATTCATTATTTTGTTTAATCCTCACATCATCCCTGTAAGGAATGCATAAGTATGACCCTGTCTTATGGACGAAAAAAATGGAAGCTTAGAGAAGTCATAGTAGATCATGGCAGAGTGCTGGTTTGAACCCAGAAACACAGTCTTTTTCTCACTTTAACATCTGATATACACGTATTTCCAAGATATTGAAAACATTTTATAAATAACATCAATAATGGCTGCATACTCTTCTATTTTAGGACTCTACAATTTGCTTACTCAGTGCTCATAGGCCAACAATTGATTCTAAATTGCTGCAATGTTGCAATGAATATCTTCATGAATTTGGCTTTATCTGTGTTTCCTATTATTTTCTTAGGGGAAATTCCTAGAAAATGAATCAATATGTCAAAGAATATAAATACGTAAAAATATATATAATTCTCGATGCACCCTGACAGGTTGCTTTTAAGAAAAGATTATAAAAATTTCTGCACAGTTTTTTCATCTTCCCCGGCCAAAATGCTTATGTAGCTATTTCTCATTTTTCCTGATTATAAATAAATCCTAGGTGACCATATTTGCACATTTATTTTTGCCTACGTTTCTGATTATTTCTTTAAGCTAAATTTCTAATGATGGAATTGCTGGATCAGTGGGTAACACATTTGAAGATCTGTTAATACTTATGGTATTTCTAAATTGTTTGCCAGGAAGATCACAATTGTATTCCCACCAGCAGGGAAAGTGAATGACCATTTCTTCACACCCTTGTCAATACAAAACATTTGTTTCTATTTGAATTTTTAAGAACTAATGAAGTAAAACAGCTTTTCACATGTTTATTGACCCATTGCTTTCCTCTTCTTTATTTCTTGTAAATTTTAAAATTTATGTCTTTAGCCTTCACTTAAAAAATCTTTAGGTTGCAAGTACCTTTCTTATTATTTATTTGAAAGGGTTTTTTATACTAAGACTGTTAGCTCTGTCAAATCCATTGCAAAATGGCCCAAGTTTGTCATTTGCATATTTCTTATGAATGTTTTTGATGAAGTAAACTTGAAATTTTAATATGGTCAGGTTTATCTGTATTTTCCTTTATGGCTTCTACCTTTGGTTTTAGATAGAATTTAGAACATGCATTCTCACTCCACTAAGTACAAATATTCACATATATTTTCTTTCATTTATGGCATCATGGAACCTTTAAATCATTTGTAACATATCTTGGTATGGGCTATAATATAAAAACTCTAATGTTTTCAAGTAGTTAATAAATTAAGTCAGCTATATTGCTTGAAAAATTCATTTTCCTCCTATGTGAAATGCTACCTTTACATTTATGAAAAAGACCCATGCACACACAGACACAAATACATATACATTATGTATGTGTGTGTATAATTATATATATATACACACATATACATATATACATATACACATATATGTATGAAACACTTTGGAATATTTCTTCAGGTGTAATCAATATTTGAAACATTTTAATTCATTGATTCATCCACCTGGTTTGTCATTCATTTACTCAATGAATATTCATGAGTAGGTTCTACATACAAGCACATAATTAGATCCTCTATACTTGATCTTATATTATTGTATTGACAGGGAAGAGTCTTACCGTTTAATGAGAAGTTCTTTTCTCTAAACTCTATAGCATGGATGGTCTTTTCTGTTCATTAAGCACTTAATCATGTCAAGTACAATAGCATGTTTTGTTTAATTATAGACTGTTTTGGCTTGGGTCCATATGAAGAAGATAAGCTATTTGTGAATAAGGACTATGCCTACCTTCCCTCACAATGCTTAGGAAATGTAGGCTCAAAGGCATTGTACACTTTTGACATAAATTTACCTCAATTAAAAGTTCAATTTTGCAAATGAAGTAGATTCAAGGAAGTCAGATGACTTATCCAAGATCACACAGCTAATCAGTGACCATATTAGGATCAGGGCCCAAGTCTTTAAGCTGTCACTTCAGGTACCTTTCTGTCATTACTCTCTTTTTTCCTAGCATTTCATTTGGCTCTTCTAGCTGGGCTGCTCTGCTAAAAATCTTTGCATTAAGGCAGGATCAGCAAGGTTCTCAAGCCATAAGTGAACGTGTTATCACATCATGGGAAATGCCTATGCATTGTGAAATGATTCTGTTCTATTTTTCAGTATGTGTATATATAAGTATTATGTGTCTGGTTGACTAAGTTATTAGTGGTATAAGAGAATTAAATACACAAACTGAAAAATTAAATACATATGGCAGAGATAATGCTTGTTGAAGTATATACAGAAATGTTAAGGATGGTTATATCATATGTTGAGGTCAACACTTTTTCAGTAAAAACATATTTGAAATTATAATTGTGCTTAGTGGGAAATATGATTTCACATGAAAATATTCCTTGCTTTACTCCTAAAATCAATGTATAAAAATCAATTAATGTGAAAATCACTTGAATCCAAATCTATTCTTTTGATAAATTACATTATAAGTACTAGGGAATCTATCTATTAATGAGCATATATGATGAATATTCAACAAAATTTCCTGAATGCTTACTCTATGCCAGGCTGTATGCAGAATTCATTATACAAGAATGAACAAGATGGATTATCCTTTCCATGTGGAATTTATAATCTCTTAAGAAAGAAGCATGAGAAGTAGCTAGAAGGGTAGTAGGTATAATAAAGAAAAACTCCCAAACTAGGGTTGAGAAAAAAACTATTCCAAAGAAGTGATATTTAAGTTGAGACTGAAAAGATGAGTATAAAGAAGCTTGGGGAGGGGCAGGGGATTTGAGAGGCAGGAAATCATTCCAAGCAAAGAAACTTGCAAAGGCAGAAGGCAATGAGTGGCACTGTATGTGAAAAGTTGGCCAAACTTTATGAAGCTATGGAATTAACAACCTCTTTAAAAAAAGGAGTTGGAGAAACATAAGCAGTAAAGGGAGAACTTTAAAAGTGTTTGGTTGAGACCTGAGCCTGTTTGATGTCTGATATGAAGAAGTCAATGTGAGGCTGCCCGTATGTAAGGCGAGGAGATGACTAGTAGCACAGGTTCTTGAAAAGGAGGGAGGAGAGAAATCCAGCGCAGTAGATGGAGGGGTCACCCAGCTCCATTGTGAAAGGAGGAAAAGAAAAACCAGGAGACTCGCAGGCACATATGTTTATAGATGTGATGGTGGAAAGTTGAAAGAATCAGCATCTCTGATGGCCTGTGTTTTCTCACTGAAGTAGGTTGTCTGATGGGAATGAAGAGAAGGAAGGAGGAATGCAAAGATTTTGAAATAATCATGGGGGTCATTGGGAGAAACAACTGACTAGAGAAGATCATACTTTATTAAAGCGAGAACTCTTGTGTATACTTGTATCATACAAAAGTTATCTTGACTTTTGTCTAGGAAGTTGTCTGAGAAATTAGGGAGAAAGGAAGCTAAGACAAAGAAAATCATTGAAGCCTGATTCAAAAGAGACTTCAAAACAATTAATCTAATAAGACTGAATGTATAACCTTCCAATAAAATAAATGAATTCAAACCTCCTCAGAATATAAATATTTCTTGACTTCACTACAATTCACTACAAAACTTCTTGAAACAGTGTTTTACACCTGTTTCATTTTATTCAATCCCCACTCATTCCTCAATCCTTTGCAATGGCTTCCTTGACTTTTTAACAAATAAGATTAATTTTTAAGAGAAGTTTTATGTTTAAAACCAAATTAAGAGGGGGCTACAGAGATGTCCCATATACCTCCTGCTCCCACACATGCATAACCTCCCTCATTATCAACATCACTAACCAAAATGGTATATTTTTTACCAAGGATGAACTGACACATAATCACCCAAAGTCCATAGTTTACCTTAGGGATCACTCTTGATGTTATATGTTCCATGGGTTTGAACAAATATGTAATGACATATATTCACCATCATAATAGCATACAGAGTATTTTCACAGCCCTAAAAATCCTCTGTGCCCTGCCTATTCATCTTCCCCACCCCTCACCACTAGTACCACTTATCTTTTTATTATTTCCACAGTTTTCTTCTCCAAAATGTCATATAGTTGGAATCATACAGTATGTAGCCTTTTCAGGTTGCCTTTTTTCACTTAGTAACATGCATTTAACGTTCCTCCATGTCTTTTCATGGCTTGATGGCTCATTTCTTTTTTAGTGCTGAATAATACTTCATTGATTGCATGTAACATAGTTTACCTTCACTGGCTTTTAGGACATGATTTTCACCTCTATTTGATTCTTCTCCTACTTTATCATAAATGCTGGTATTTCTCAGTTCTGATTTTGGACTTTTTCTGTTTTTCCCCTACAAAATCACAATACTCATCTTACTTCTTGGCTTCAATCTGTACTTCAGTGCAGACACCTCTCAAATATATAAACCTTTCCACTATACCACTGCCCTTCTTTTTCAATGGCCCAGCCAGATATCCTGGTCTGAATGTCCCAGTGGAAACTCCAAGGCCTACTTCATCATTTTACTGTGCTTCCCAATTTGTGTCAACATCCTCCTAGTCACTTAGTTTCCAATTTTGAAATCTTTTTCTTTGCCCTTTCCTTCATGCTCATATCAGTTATCCCACTCCATCCATCCTATTTTTCAATATAAATTTATTTATTTATTTATTTATTTTTCGCTGTGTTGGGTCTTTGTTGCTGTGTGAGGGCTTTCTCTAGTTGCGGCAAGCGGAGCGGGGGCTACTCTTCGTTGTGATGCGTAGGCTTCTCATTGTGGTGGTTTCTCTTGTTGCAGAGCACGGGCTGTAGGTGTGCGGGCTTCAGTAGTTGTGGCACGTGGGCTCAGTAGTTGTGGCTCGCGAGCTCTAGAGCGCAGGCTCAGTAGTTGTGGTGCACGGGCTTAGTTGCTCCACGGCATGTGGGATCTTCCCGGACCAGGGCTCGAACCCGTGTCCCCTGCATTGGCAGGCGGATTCTTAACCACTGCACTACCAGGGAAGCCCAATCTTATTTTTTATAATGTCATTTATTTGTCCTTCTGTACCATACTTCAGGCTCTCAATAACATGTGCTTAAATAATTGCAACCTCTACAGTTCTGTTCTACCTTCCTTCAGCCTTCCTTTACTCTATACTACATGCTATTGTCAGTGATCTTCCTAAATTACAGGTGTAATCACATCACTCCCATGCTCAGAATCCTCTCATGGCTTCTCATTAGTGATAGCTGTCATTTATCAAGTTTTTCATAAGTTCCAAGCAGTTTGCAAAGCTTATTTTATATTACCTTATATCATTTATCCTCCGCCTCATCATAATCTAAGAGATAAGTACTGCCTGCATTTTACAGATGAGAGGACTGCAGACTGTTGAGCTCAACTAATAGTAAAGCCAGAATTCAAACAAGCATCTGGCTAACTAAATCTTTGTGCTCCCTCCCAACCATTACCTTCCTACCTAGAGAATAAAGTAAAGGTTAAATTTCCTGGACTCACAGTCAAGGTCTTCAAGATATTTCTCAAATTTACATCTTCAACCTTTTGTCCATACCGTCATTCTTCCCAATTTAAATGAGTTGAGCTATCTTTCTGGCAGGGATGCCAAGCAGTAAAAATCTTTGAGGTACTAACGCTTCAAAGAATATCCAGTAGTTAATCAAGGGCCATGAAACTTAGGTATCTTATGGTGCACCTGATTAAGAAAGTAATGATACACTACTTACACCCTAGGTCAATTTTTAAAAAATAATATATTATCTCTACCCTTTTTTGGGGGGAGGGGGGAAATATAAAAAAGATGGTAAATAATTATTATAATACTTTATGTAAAGCCACAAACACAGTATGCACATTTTGTTGGGTTTCAGCCTCCACAGCTGGTAGAACTTATGTTTGCTTTTATAAATGAATACCTCTATTATTCTTTTGTATCAAGAAAAATTCTATATGTGCAAAAAGGAGTCTTTAAAATTGCTCAGAAAACCAACTGCAGCTGTAAGTAGCTATACAACTTTGCACAGGTTTAAGAAGTTTATATAAATGTATAAACATCATTGTACATATGTGTGAAGGACACAATGTAAACTGTCATTTGAATACCTTAAATCTTTGTTGGCTTAAAAAGTGTATTAATATTTTGCATACATTTGGATGATGAGATTTACACTTCTCTTGACAAAATCTTTGGAATTGAAATAAGAGATTATGGATATCAGAATGAATCACATTGATAACCAGGAATGAATATTTATCTGTAAGCCCTTCTATGCAAAGAAACTCACTACCAGCAGACAAAAGATAGCATATTTACAATGGCATGCATTTTGTTGAAATGTTCACCCTAAGGAAGTGACTTTACAATGCATTTCTCTTGTTACGTCCACCCATTTATTTTAAAATCCTATGTGTTTCTCAAAATGTGTGGCTACAACAAATATTCATATAACACTTCTCCATAATCTTCGGGAAATCAGAAGTAAATTACAGAAAGACAATGAATGGGAAGCATGTAATCCTCCATGGTGTTCATTAATGGGTGCTTGTGACAAGATACTGTCAGTTTTAGTTTAATAATTTTTCCTTGGATGGTTCCTATTTTCTCAGCAGAAGGCTTAGGTATTACTAGACAGCTCACCATTAGTGGCAGTAGTGAAATGACTTTCTTGCCAGACATGCTGCAAAGCATGGGATTGTGACTGAGAAAGATGACTGAGGTCCTCAGGTCTTACTCATTTAGCAAGTAGGAGAAGACAATTGCCACATCAAATTAGATGACCCTCCTTAAACCTTCAACCAATTGTACACCGTCGAGTAGTCCTCATTTTCCCATGAGCACTTGGATAATTAAGGAATTAGGGTTTGGGAGTGGCTCTTAGATAAATCGAGACATAGAAGCTAAGACATAAATAACTCCCATGGCTTTATACACCCACTTAAATAAAATTGCAGCAAACACCTTCACAAATGACAAAGTGACTGCAGGTCTTCTATCTTCACAGTCTCTTTTATGTGTTTCCTTCTTTTAGGAGGAAAAGCTGACATTTATTCTTTATCGTTAATTCTATTGCTAATTCCATTGGGTAGGGGTGAGGAGCTCCACACATCCAGATGAAAAAAAGAACAAAGGCAAAAACAACAAATGAAGGTTCTTCCCCCCCCCCCCCAACTTGGGATCTTTGAAATGTACTGCTGGGATTGTCTCCAATTGCGAGTATTATTCCTCGGCTATTTGATTATATACCTGTAGATTCTATGAAAAAGTCAGATTTCTAAAATAACCACAATTTCATGGCTGATCTTAAAGCTCTCATTGTTTTCAAAAATTTTTGACCTGCTTCTATGCTGCCAATGTGTCTACTGCCATTTTTAATAAGCTTTAGAGCTGGTGGATTAACACTGAATGTCAAACACCACAATCAGAATTGCTGATCGCTTGCAGAAACACTATTTTCACATATTAAAAAAACTGCCTTCTTCTTGCCATAAAACTCAGCACTCACTTCTGTTGTATTTGATCATTCTTACATGCACTTTTTAGCTCTCAGTAACAGCCTTTGAAAGGGAGAAAGAATGTTAACGTAAATAAAAATGACAATCATAAGTGGTACCTAATTTCTTTTTGCTTTTCTAAAAAGGTGCATTGACTCTTTAGTTGTTCATTTTTCCTATGATTCATCATCAACAACTATGTAATCCAAAACCGATGAAAGAAAAAATTTGAAAGCTGGAGCACAACAGAGTAAAGTAGACCTCCTTAGCATGGGCTGGAGTTAAACTTTCTTACATTATCAAATTATACAGCATAATTCTCTAGAAAGGAGTGCTGTTATGTATCCATTCTACTGCGGACTATTCTGGATAGTTATGCACAATTGTTTCTGAATTTAATCCATGCTTTTCTACAGCATCAAGTAGTATAAACTCATTTTTAGGAGAACTCAGTGTTTCCCAACTATCCCACAAAATCTTTACGTATGTCAAAATATGTTTTATATAAGTGACTGGCAATCAATGAGATACTAATTACTTATTGAGGTGTATCATAACTAATTTAATGAAAACTAGATTTAAAGCAGAATACTGTAGTCCTCCCCGAGGGATACCATTTCTGTTCTCCATTCCAAGTCAGTGGACTAATCAACCTATCAATTGCTATCAGTGAGTTAGATTTCATTCTATTAGTTATTTTTCCTCCCCTTTTCAATCCATTACTTCCTAATATAGCAAAGACTAGTATATTCATTAAAGAAAATTTGGAATACACAAAATATTGCAACAGAAAAAAGCACCCACAGTTATGCCACCACACTCAATTATTAACATTTTGGAGGTGTTTCGATCTTTCCCTCAAATCTTTTCTTGCGTATATATTTTTAAAAACAGTCACAATTACACTATATACACAATTTTATCCTACTTTTCTCACTTGCATTATGTAAATATTTTCCATGTTTTTGCAAACAATGAAGTATAATTTTTAATGTATGGCTATAAAATTCACCATGAAGTGAATAAATTATTAGGCCACTTGTCTTAAGCACAGATTTCCTAAAGATTTACAGACAAAACAGGTTATTTCTAACCTCCTTCAGTCCAAATACCATTATTTGCATACATATAACAAAGGTTTCTGAAAGTATATGTAAATAAACACTTTAAGATAAATCATTGGGAGTGGGGAATGTTCAAGCCTGCTGTTTAGTATCCTAAGAATTAGGTTTTGTTCCTCAAGAGTGGCCCCATTCTCCTTGCCTTGGTTCAAACTTCACAAACCTACTTTATTAAGTGACCATCATAATAGTTACTTTCTTGGCTCTTTCTTAGTATGAAACAAACAATAATTTATTCATTCACTATTTATGAGTGTCTTCCATATGAAAGATACTGTGTTAGCCGCTATGAGTGAACACTGATGCATGAAGGAGCTTTGCCTGACCTCAGAGCTAATACGCAAAAGAGAGGAGATAAGTACACTAATAAATAAAAAGGAAATGACCGTAAATAAAGCAAGATTTCAGAAGAGGGGAGTTCATGTTTAGCTGAGGTAATTAAGTAAGGCTGTCCTAAAGAGAGAGCATTTAACTGAGCTTTAGGGGGTGCATAAAAATTGAATCAGTAGAAAGGGAGAAGACAGATATAACAATATGAGCAAAATTAGACACAATAATTAAGGGCATGTGACTGAAAAATTGAACGACAGCTTAGAGTGTAGGAGTCAGTGGCTGAGTTAATGATGTTGCGTAATCATCGGGCCGCAGTCCTTGGACTCCATCTGTTACGCCATGGGGAGCCACTGTAGGTTCTTCAGTAGATACGAGGATCCATGTAGCAAATTCAGAAAGTTAATATGGCAGTAGTGTGTAAACTGGATTGAGCAGAGAAAGAGTAACAAGGTATTTGGGTCAGATATATTGAAGTGGCCCATGCCTGATAAGGCTAACTCACTGGAAAGTGCAAGCCAGCCATGTCAAGACAATCTGACTTGCTCATTCCAGGGCAATCATTAAATACAAAAGAATAATGTTACCATATATATTTGGAAAACTGAAAGTGAATAAGTGACAAATTAAGGGCTTATTTGCACTAATACAACCCATGTGTGTTTGGCACTCCTTATTTCAGGGACTGGGCAAGGTGGAGCTTGAAGGTTGAAGTTTAGCAGCGCTGGAGCAGACTCTGCAAAGAGTTGCCTCTACCAAGGCATCCTGGGGGAGAAAAGCAGGTAGGTCCCAAGATGGAGCTGTGGTACTTGAGGAAGATCACAGCCTCTAACCAAGCTGGACTAGGGTGAAGCTTATTTAGTCTTGTGTGAACTGAGTTGTAGAAGTCAGAGGGGAGAAGGTCCCCACAGAGAAGGCTTGCATGCCATTCTGAAAATGGAGTGTAAAGACGGTTAAGACTCCCATTTAGAAACTAGGCCATTCCAGGATGCCTGAAATGAGACTTAAGGACAGGGCCACCACATGACATTTGGAATCTGGAGCTAGCTGGAACCCATCGTGAACTGGCACCAGACAGTAGGCAAGGGGTGCAGGTGAGCTTTCCCCTCAGGCAAAAGTGCTCCAGAAGGGATCCAAGGAGCCCTGAGCTCATCCAGAAGGGGGCTGGTCAGTGCCTGGCCAGCAGATAGTACACCCTGAATAGCACTGCAGAAATATCTTGCCATTCATCAGCAAGCAGAGATGGAGAGGTCATTTCCAAACTCTGGGGGCACTTATGATGGAAGACAGATGTTGATATATTCACTCACTACCCATCTCACTAGCAAAATACATACAAGGGTTTGCAGTGTCCAGAGTATTAATTAGGATCAGCTGGCATCAAGTCTCAGGATGGGGGCTCTCAGGAAGAGAGCTAGAACAGACAGGCAACGATTGGCAACAAGTAGAGCTCTGCAACAGCCTTGGCTATTGTCACATTGGCAACTTAAATGATTGTTTTCTGCCGAATAAACTAAAGGGGTTTATGGGATTTTGCCAAACTGAAAAATAATGAAACTTTCACTGTGAGAAATGAGCAAAGTTCACTTTATTGTTTTATTAAA
Organism: Balaenoptera musculus; assembly: GCF_009873245.2. NCBI lineage: Eukaryota > Metazoa > Chordata > Mammalia > Artiodactyla > Balaenopteridae > Balaenoptera > Balaenoptera musculus. The sequence continues at coordinate 94,239,309 of NC_045785.1, read as the reverse complement.
GAGATAACTAAGCATTCTTTCTGTGAACGATCACAGTAGTTGTTTTCAAAATTCATTCCAAAGAAAACATGTATCAGACTCAACTTAACATTTATTCAATGTCTTTTCCTGCCAGGCACTATTCTAAGTGATTTCTACCAGTCTTCTCAAAGTGTGGTCCAAGGACTGAAGCTGATATGCAAACTGTTACCTGTCTGTGATAGGAGAAGTAGCTTTTTACCAAAATGTTAATCAACACACTGCTTCTTTCATTGGAAAGTCTTGCTAGGAAAAAAATGTCAGCTAACTAAGAATTGTGCTTAATAACTTAGTTGATTTACACTCTGGTGCAAGTTCCTTAACTTGTCATGGGCAGGCAACAAACAACTCATAGATATGCAGTGGTCCACAAACCACATTTCAGGTAGGATTGATTTGTATACATCTTCTCATTTAACCAAGTAAATGAGTCAAACCTAATTGAGTAAAATGGAGGACAAAGCAGACATTTATTTTAGGGTTGAGGAAATGGACCAACCCATTAGGGTTGGTCCATTTCCTCAGTCTTGTGCCAACAATGTGAAAATCACACAATTCATAAAACATTTGTAAAGTGGTTCAAATTCCCCAATTATCTTCAAAACTCTTGAACATAACCACTGAGTCTCACAAATGATGCAAACAAGTGCATTTTTCTTTTGTTTAAAAAGACTAGTAATATTTTTTTTTCTAGAAAATACTCGTGTTCAGTATAAATTCTAAAAGCATTTAATGACCTGTGGGGCGATTTGGCAGACTGAGCACATGCATTCATTCTACGAATTCCACATAACATAGTACTATAAAAAGGAACAAACAGGATATAATAAAGAGCTCTTGTGTTTTAAATATATATATAGTTAAAATAAACTCAATAGAAGGGTTGTAAATAAAGCTGAGAAAATTTCTCTGAAGATTGAGGAAAAGGAAAGACACACATATACACATACATACACACACAAATATGAGAGAAGAGGTAAGTGATACAGTATTCAAAAGTACATTCCAAGTACATCTAATAGAGCTGCAAAAGGAAAGTACAGAAAACATGCAGAAATTATCAGAACATAAGAAATTACCAGAAATAAAAAAGAAAAATTTCCACAAGTAAAGAAACAAATTAACCTTCAGATTGAGAGGTTTCATAGACTGACCAAAACAATAAGTTTAAAAAGTCCAACACCCTAAACCCAACACCAAGATCTTCACCTCTTTAAGAAATCTAAGGAATTCAAGGATAAAAAGTGATCCAAAAGTTTCCAGATTAAAAAAGAAACACACACGCACACACACACACAGCTATAAAGGAACAGGAATTCAGAAAACACCAGACTTCTTTCATCAGCAATAGGAGAGGCCAAAAGCCAATGGAGCAATGTTTTCAAAATTCTAGGGGAATATTATTTTTAACCCAGAATTCTATTCCCAGCCAAATTATCAATCCAGAAGAAGTAAAAGAAGTCAATTTTCCAAATTTCTCTTCTGAAGAAGATAAAGATGTATTCTAGAAAAATGAAAAAGAAATAGAAGTCAGGAGAGTCAAGAAATAATTAAGTCAACCCAGGAGAAAAGAAAGGAGGAATCCTAGTGTGACAGCTGTGCTGCTGCTTTAGAGACCAATCATTCAAATTGAAGTTGGTAAGCAGTGCTGGACACAGTCTGTACAACTGGAATGCCCCAGTTGGTGGTTTATAAATGGTCTCCTACCTGATTGGTCAGTGATGATATCATGTTAGTTGTTAAATAATTTGACTCCAAGGTGAATCCAAGAGGGAGGTCAACAGGAAAAAAAGGGTGGGGATATGCAATAGATTTTATAATTGAGAAGATGAGTGCAGGGGATGGTAAGTAGAGTGGCTATTGAGCAGAGGAACCATATCATGTAGTTTTAATGGCACTGCTTTCTGTAAGGTATAACATATATTATCGTGAATCATTTCTTTCTGGCATGAAAATGTCATATGAAATAATGATTGGGTTTTATTTATTTATTAGTCTTAAGGTTGCTTCTAAGAGAGACTGGTTTATTTATAAGAATGCAAATTTAAAAAGCCTTCTGGAATTTCGAAAAGGCTTGTCATTTAAAATCCCTATAAATTAGGTATGCTCTATTCTATACAACAAACTTTTACATGTTCTTTCCCACAAGATATGCAGCATCAACAATTTGTTAAATGTGATTCTTTTGAGGAAGCCTTTTGAATTTAACCTCTAAGTTCCAGAAAATTATGACCTTAGTCAAATGTATAAAAACTCCTTTGGGTTTTTGGAAACACATTTGTGCTCAAAATTTCCTTTAGTATTTTTTTTTTGTTGTTCAAATTAGTTTTATTGTTATTTTATCAACTAAAGTTTGTATATGATTTATTGAGATAAAGTTCACATAACATAAAATTAATCATTTTGGAGTGAATAATAGAGTGGCATTTAGAACATTCATAATGTTGTGCAACTACCTTTATCTAGTTCCAAAACTTTTCTATCATTCAACGTAAAACCCGGTACCCATTAAGCAGTTGCTCCCCATTTCCCTCTCCTCCAGCCCCTGGTAAAACAGCAAGTGTCTTCTGTCTCCTTCTGTCTCTATGGATTTATCTCTTCTGAATATTACATATACATGGAATCAAACAATATGTGACCTTTTGTGCCTGGTTCCTTTCACTTAGTATATTTTCAAGATTCACCCACACTGTAGCATACATCAGTACTTTATTCTTTTTTTCTTTTAGAAGTTTATGTAGATTTTTTTGTTTGCTTTTTTTTTTTCTTTTGGAGACAATCTTCAATTCTGTTGTTGCTGTTTTTTTTAAAATTTATATTGCAGTATAGTTGATTAACAATGTTGTGTTAGTTTCAGGTGTACAGCAAAGTGATTCAGTTATACATATACATGTATACACGTGTCTATTCTCCTTCAAATTATTTTCCCATTTAGATTATTACAAAATATTGAGCAGAGTTCCCTGTGCTATACAGTAGGTCCTTGTTGGTAATCTATTTTAAATATAGCAGTGTGTATATGTCAGCCCTAATCTCCCAGTCTGTCCCTCCCTCCTTCCCTCCCTCCCTCCCCCCATAACCATAAGTTCGTTCTCTAAGTTTGTGAGTCTGTTTCTGTAGTACTTTAAGTTTACTCAGTTGAGTATTTTATTTTTCTCTAAAATGTCAGAATTAGCTAACAACTGAAGCTTACCTAAGACTAATTTCAGATAAATACAAGATTCCCAGTGCCTGTCTCTTGTTCCATTATTTAAAGCATGTTTCATGTATGTTTAGGTGCAACTCTGTAGAAGTAATAAAGGACCATCCCTACTGCCGCAAGTCCCTCAAGGGTTTCAAGCTATTGTAGTCACCTCATATATGGCTTCTCATATCTCCAACTGCAGGGAGTATTACTGACCAGGGGCCTCAGCTGCTGGGCTCTTAAAGCCAGCTATGAGTTTGACCAGGGATTCCACACTTCCCAAGAGCTGCTCTCAGCCAGTGACCGAATGCAGCAGGAATACTAAGGCAACCAGGTCCTGGGAGATGCAGGGCTCCTCTGATGGATGACTGCCAGCTCAGAGATCCTTGCTGGCTTTACTGAAATATTCTTAAAACTGCACCATGGTTTTAAAACTTTTCCTACCCAACCTCCATTCCTTCTCTCTCTCTCTTCCACAGGGGATGTGCATGGTGATCTGACAACTTTCCCAGCCTCCCCCAGCTTCCTCTCCTTTTTCTCTCATGTGAGTTCTCCCCACTAAATCTCTTATATATGCAATCCCATCATAGTAGCTGCCTCTTGGAGGACCTGAACTAATGTAAAATTAAAAATCAAATTTTAAGAATGACTGATTTTGCCATCTCTTCAACGAGGCAGAAAACAAAATTTAATCGACCTACGGAAAGTCAGGGAATAATAGGTAATGAATGTCATTGTTAATAATTTTATTATTCATCCAACAATTACCAATTTTTTACTCTGTGTCAGGTACAGTTCTATGCGCTTGGGATGCAGAGGTGAATATGACCTACTTTTTGCCCCCTACAACTGCACTGACTAGCAAGGAAGGCAATATGCCCTGAACAAATTAAATGGAAGTAGATACCCAGTGTTATGGGAACTCATTCCAAGAAGTAATTGATTTTTCTACAAGAGAAAGGTTGAGGGTGGTGGTTCAGTGATCTGAGCCTTGAAATTGCAGTAGGCATTCACCATGTGGAGGAGGTAAGAGGAGAAGTTTCCAATCAGAGGGTACAGCAGAAGCAAAGGCAAGAAGGTAGACAAGTATGTGGGATACATGAGAAGTGATGAATAGCAGGTGGGGCCAGAACTTAAAGTGATTTGGGGGAGAGTGGCGATAGAACCCAGAAAGCAGAAACTGTTGCCATGATGAGACAGACATTGACTACTATGCTGAAGTCTATTAAATAAACACCTGGATATACTGTTTTCCTCCTTACACAAGGGAGGATGTAATCATCAAGTACACATAGAGTCTCCTTAGTATGGAATCAGATTTACAGCAGAAGCTGTTAAGGACAAAAAGGAAGAGGTCTGATTTCTACCCTGGGTGTGCATGAGATTTCATAGGGATGTATGATAACTGGAGAATAAAACAAAATTAGTTAATATCTATATCTTTTTTATTAAAATAGAGTTGGTTTGCAATGTTATATTAGTTTCAGGTGTACAGCATAGCGCTTCAATATTTTTATAGAGTATACTCCATTTAAAATTATTACAAAATAGTGGCTATATTTCCCTGTGCTGTTCAACATATCCTTGTTGCTTACTTATTTTGTACATAGCAGTTTGTATCTCTTAATCCCATACCCCTATCTTGCTCCTCCTCCCTCCCCTCTCCCTACTTGTAACCACTAGTTTGTTCTCTATATCTGTGAGTCTGTTCCTGTTTTGTTATATATACTCATTGGTGTTATTCTTTAGACTCCACATATAAATGATATCATACAGGATTTGTCTTTCTCTGTCTGACTTATTTCACTGAGCATAATATCCTCTAGGTCCATCCATGTGCTGCAAATGGCTGAATTTCATTTTTTTTATGGCTGAGTAATTTGTGTGTGTGTGTGTGTGTGTGTACAGCACTATGCTATAAATAGTGACAGTTTTACTCCTTTCCTTCCGGTTTGGATGTCTTTTATTTCTTTTTCTTGTCCGATTGCTGTGGTTAGGACTTCCAATACTATGTTAAATGGAAGTGATGAGAGAGAGCATCCTTGTCTTTTTCCTGATTTTAAAGGAAAGGCTTTCAGCTTTTCACCATTGAGTATGATATTAGCTGTGGGTTTGTCATAAGTGGCCTTTATTATGTTGAGATATGTTCCCTCTATACCACATTTGATAAGAGTTTTCAAAATAAATGGAGTATTATTTATTTAATAAATGAGTTTTATCTATATTTTATTTTGTTAGAAAATAATCTCAGGTGGCTAGCATTATTATTTTTAGTGCCTTCTATATTCCAAGCTCTGTACTAAATGCTGGGGGATTCACAGGAAAATAAGAGAGAACATCTCCTCTGTCATTGGAGTGCATTGTTTGTGGGCAGAATGATAAAAGGAAACACAACAATGTAGCAAGAGCTATGAAAATGAGGATTCCTGGGTTCTCAGGGAACACAGAGGCACATTTATTTATCCCACAGGTGGGAGTGGGTGATGAAGGGGTGGTCAGGAAGCTTCCCAGAAGAAGTGTCTAAGCTGAGCCTCAGAGCAGTAACTTTTATGTAACAATAAACAATAAATGTTCAAAATAATTTCATTGTCACCCTAATGCTCTCATAGAATCAAGTGTAAGTTCCTCTGCCAACGTATCTAATGCCCCCAACAAGTTGTCAGTAGTGGGAGATAACTTGTCTCAAGTGCTTTCCTATTTATTGCCCAGAGAAAACTCTAGTGTGGAAAAATATGTTTGATTCGTTCTAAAGTTCCTAGGTGTGGCTTTCATCTGGACAACATGCCCCCACTCTTGGCTGCTCCTCTAAACCCTTCTCTTACCAGCTAGGAGACTGAGGCAAGTTATTTAACTGCTTGAGCCTCAGTTTACTCATCTGTAAAATGGGCATGTTATGTGCCTACCATATAGGGTTGTGTCAGGCACAAATGAATTAATTAAATACCAGTGGTCCCTGGCACAAGGCAAATGCTACATAATTGTTTCGAATTGTTACTATTGCCCTTACTTAGTGTTCAAACTCAAGTTCTACCTATACTACCAAGTCTATCCAAATAGCATGCTCACTGAGGCATTTAATTTTCTTGAAGTCTGATGGCATTTTTAACACACTCTGTGGACACTTAACACATAATATCTCAAAATGTTGCTTTTTGTTTTTCCAGAATGAGCCCTGAAGACAGCCTGCCTGGGCTAGAATCCCAGCACCAACTTCCTGTGGCCTTGGGAAAGTTACTCTTCAAACTCAAGCCCCTCATTTGTAAACTGTAAAAATAATACCCACCTAAATGGGCTTTTGTACAAATTGAGTAGAAAAATTAAAGACCTAAAGTTTTTTTACAGGATGGGTGGCACATAAGAGCTTACTAAATGTTTGATATTAATAAATTGTAATTTCTGAGCGCACAGAGCTGCGCCTTAATTCTCAAATTCCCAGCACCTAGTGTAGCTGCTGATCGTAAATCATCATCATGATAAAATTCAGGAGAGAAGTCAAAAACATTGTCAGAAAAAAAAGTTTTGGGGAAGTAAAATGACAAAGGTTGGTGGGTTTATACCTCAGGTACTCAATTTATTTAATACAGATTCAGTGACCACTAACTGGGGCTATGGGCTACATGATTATGAGTGATATGCAATTACCAAGATCTCACCAACTAACAGATGAGATGACTAAACATAAAACATTATAAGGAAGTATGTAAGTCATTTTCCAAATTAAAAAAAATTAGAACTATGGGAAAAAAAAACCTCCATTTCTTCAATATTCATTCAGCACCTGTTACATGACAGTATGTGAATCACAGTATGAGGTACTTCCATGGAAGACTTCATGGCAAGAAGCCAGGGACAGAGGGCAGGAATGGCTGTTGTTCCAGCTCCCTCGTGCTCCTCATATTTAAAAAACAAAACCAAAGCAAACCAAACCCCTCTACCACCAAAGAAAAAAAAAATCCACCACCAACAAAAATAACTATGTTGCTTTACATTTTGCACTTCCAAAGACAGCCCTAGTGCAATCCCCTTAACAATTCTTAGAGGTGTGTGTGAGCCTGTAATAACTTTAGAGAGTTTACCATAACTTGCCCTTATTCACAAACCAATCCATTCTTCCACCAGGATTCACACCTCCTGAGTCTAAGTCCTTCTCCCAGTTCCATACCTTTTCTTCCACATCACTCAGTGGCTCTCTTCTTCCATTCCTCTTACACCTTGCCACCCTGTTCAGAACTCCCCTGTCTTGACATCTGTCAGCTTCTGGGTCACCCACCATTTAGCATGGCCTGATGTTGTTCAAAAAATAAGTGAATAAAAAGCAATAACCTTCATAGAAAGGGGAAAATGATTCACATTTCATTCCTTTACTAAGAAATGGGAAATTAATGATCTTTGCTTCTTATCACCATGCAAAAAGCAAGCTGCGTGAAAAACAATGATAGTAAGGGATATGCTAAGCAATCTTTAAGTATTTATGATGCTTTAGATTAGTTGTGTCCTATAGACAATTTTACTAGAGCTTTTAAGGGCTTCCAACTTTAGTGCTTTAAATTGCTTAAGCATTTATACTTTTTTAAAAATGTATTTATTTTATTTATTTATTATTTTTGGCTGTGTTGGGTCTTCGTTGCTGCATGCGGGCTTTCTCTAGTTGCAGTGAGCAGGGGCTACTCTTCCTTGGGGTGCGTAGGCTTTTCATTGCAGTGGTTTCTCTTATTGCGGAGCACGGGCTCCAGTGGGCTGGCTTCAGTAGTTGTGGCACGTGGGCTTCAGTAGTTGTGGCTCGTGGGTTCAAGAGCGCAGGCTCAGTAGTTGCGGCGCACGGGCTTAGTTGCTCCGTGACATGTGGGACCTTCCTGGACCAGGGCTTGAACCCGTGTCCCCTGCATTGGCAGGCAGATTCTTAACCACTGCACCACCAGGGAAGCCCTAAGCATTTATACTTAATGGTTATACGATGGTAATGCCTACTCTCTTAATACAGCAGCACTGAAAGACCAATTTATACATTACGTATCACTTTTAAGGATTGGTTTTTCAAGTGACTTGGTGAACACTATCAAGTCTCAACATCAGTTCTCGACACTTCTCCTTAAATACGGATTAACTTTCACTTGCTTAACTATGTACATATGGGGGAAATGGGTCCTTCTGGGAGTTTGTGGCTGAAACTGAGGGTATTCAGGTATTCCACAGAGCCAGCCAAAAGCACAAAAATAACCTTCCCAAGGGTGAACTTCCTCATAATCTTGCTCCGTGTACCTATGGGAATTCACTGCAACAAAATGCACTGGAGGGCTGATTTGAATGCCATTTTCCCAGTGGAATTCTTTGTAAAATGCTCATTTGTTAGCCATCAATGACTCTGATGTATCAGCCCCGCAAAGAACTAAAAAGTTGTGGAGCAAATACAGTCATTAGTTTATAACACAAGCTCCTCAGGGATGAAACAATGCCTATTATCCCATGTTCTGAAAGGAGCTACAGAGAAGGAAACACTTTGCTGCATAAAAAAAGATTATTTAAAAAAAAATACTGAGCAATCTATTTTAGTCCCTTTAAGAATAATATTAATAGTATTACTACTAATATTATTATTCAAAAAGCTAAACAATACTGTTATTGATGATAATAAGTAACTGCGTCATTTGTAAAGGCATGGTATTGACTCAAGGAGGTGCTCAATAAATACTTGTTGGAGAGTCACTTAAAATCACCAAGGATGTTTTACCTAAGCTGATTTCCATTTGACTTTTAAAAGTTCTCTGCTTCACTATTTGGTCAGAGGGAATTTTAACTAGAAGAGACAGTTTTAGCTTAAAACTCTGAATCATTGTTTTTAGAATAGGTACTAAACTTGACAGAACAAGGTCTTACCTCCCCATAATTCCCTTTTTTCATTAATGTCGTTTTTTTCAATGCATGTAAAAGACAGCGTATGCCCTAGATTCTGAAGTCATTAATACAAATTCATGAACCAAACATGACTGGAGTGTTATCCTGCAAAGCCCTAATACCTTATCATGTTCTTGTCTCAGATTAGTAGCACTTTTTGACCCAAAGGTGGGAAATGTCTATTTAACCAGAGCCAGGAGAGTCAATACTTCTCTGTGTCATATCCTTATACATGAAAACTTTACCTCTATTACCTATTTTTCATTAAATTTAAATTTATACCAAAATAACCAGAATAATAATTTACACCAGAATAAATAATACTCTGTGATAGAATATATCAGTTTGATATATATTTAAGTTCTTTAGGACTCTTATTCATCTGCAGATTGGGTTTATTGAGGTTTTTGGTGTCTGCCAGTTACCAACATGTTTTTGTTGTTTTAAATACAACTCTGAGTATATGGTATTAGTTACTCATAAACTGAATCTGGAATAAAATGGAAAAAGGAAAACTTGGAGGTTTTAAATGAAAGTAATAAATGCTGGAGGAGGATAAAGTTGTTTAGATCAGACTTGGTGGCTTTCAGCTGGTTTTGTCTGATAATAATGCTTACAATCTCAATTAAAATATATTTTAAATTGATTTATATTACCTGGGGACCAAAATCGTTATCTGTATCTTTATAAACAAAGTTAGTGTAACTATTTAAATTTTCTTAATTTTAGATTTATGTCTAAATATTGTTGCCTACTTTTGTGGTAAGCAATTTGCCTTTCAAATCTTTTTGGTTGAATATACAGAACAACTTCTGTTGCTTAATAAGTTCTTCAGTACTTGACGTGAAATCATTTGGTGTGTAGTTAATTTCCTCATTATTAGAAACATCCTATAGGTTATATATTATTGTAGATAAAGGGTACTTTAGCTACATGAGGGTTTTCAGTTAAAATAAATCATATATTTTGCAAGTAAAGCAAAGACAGAATCATGCTAACTTGTCTTTTTTTCAGAGCATACACTATCAATGAAAAACTTAATTTTTAAATTCAAAGAAATATGTCAGACTCTGACAAGGAAGAAGAAGTAATACTGTACTTTAGAGAGTCAAGTCAATGCATTCGGACTAATATGCTTCATTTAGGAAGTGAACAAAAAGTTTATTTTGGAGGTGAATACAACTCCAAATTATGAACTACTAAAAAATAGTCGTTCTGCCAGTATAATTAATAACAACAAAAATACTAGTAAATGCATATTGAATGCTATACATTACTGCTTTATTTCAATCATCATAACAAACTTATTCTTTCCATTTCACAAATGAGGAAACTGAGTCTTAGAAATGTTATGTAATTTTATGAGTTTGCTGAGATGAGAATGCAAAAAGCTTAGTTTCAAACTGAGACCTGCTTAATTACAAAGCTTGAGCTTTGAAATCACAATAGTGAATGAGGAGATAAGCCAACCTTAGCAATCTGCAATGGGATTTTCATATCTTAAAAAACTATTTGCAGAAGTCATAAAATAATTTTGATTAAAGCATAAAAATCTCAGTATAAGTGACAGGTTATAAAATGTTAAGAAAATAATAAAATAATATATGGCTCTTATTGAGTGAACATGTTGTTTGTTTTCTTTTTAAAAAGTTATCTGCTGGTTTACTTCTGTCTTTTTGCTTAAGGTGACTTGGATTCAGTTTTCACCAAATTTGGAACAATTTGCTGTACAGAAGCCCAGCTTGAAATAAAATGGCAGTTGATGACATTTCTCATATTGGCATACTTTGTGTAATATTCAGTGGCTTTTCAATGGCATTTGGATCATGAATAGAAATTACAGAGCCAGCTATCCTAAAAGCAAAACAATTGTTTAGACCACCATTGTGAAGGCATCAATAAAAACTGCTTTAAAGCTGTTGATTTCTACATGCTTATTTAAATTTATGATATTTCAAGGCAGAAGTTTGAAGAAGGAAAGAAAAAGTACCTCTCAAAAGAACTGTCAGGGAAACTGTTAAGTAGTCTAAAGACATAAAATATAACATGCATAAGAGTTTTACTCCATACTAGTACATTTGTGCTGCAGAGATAGAAGGAATGACTGACATCCTAGTCTCTCATGGTCAACCAACAGCCTCATTCATTCATTTGTTCATTCAATAAATATTGCTTTGAACACATTCCATGTATCAGATGTTCTTCTTGGTGTTGGGGATAAAGATAAATGGAGGGAGGGGGTCCTATAAAGGTCTTGTCATCATGGAGTTGTCTTCATTTGGGTAGACAGCCAATAAACAAGCAAAAAAGTATATAATATATCATGGAGCAGTAATTACTATGGGGAAAAAAGAGTGGGGCAAACAAAACTGAGTGTGCCATGGGTGAAAATGGGGATACTATTTTACTTAGGTAATCAAGTAAGGTTTCACTGACAAGGTAACAAGTAAGCAGAGAACTGAGGAAAATGAGAGTGAGCCATGTAGATTTTGGAGTAAAAAAATTCCAGGCAGAGAGAACAGCAAGCAAAAAGGCCCTGAGGTGAAGGCATGTTTGGGTGTGTAGTATAAACCAAGAAGTGGCCTATGGGTTGCAAACTAAGCAAGAGAGCATCTAATAGGAGATAAAGGCAGAGAGGTAGTAGAGCCACCATAAAGAGTTTGATTTTTATTTATTAGAGGTAAGAAAACAATGGAAAATGTTTTAACAGAGGAGTAGAATTAAACACCTTACATTTTAAAAGAATTTTTAGATCCTCTACCCATTTTTAAATTGGGTTATTTGATTTTGTTTGGTTTGGTTTGGTTTTCTTTTTGTGTGTCTATGTTGAGCTGTGTGAGTTCTTTACATATTTTGTATATTAACCCCTTATCAGATATATGATTTGCAAATATTTTCTCCCATTCAGTAAGTTGCCTTTTCATTTTGTTGAAGGTTTCCTTCTCTGTGCAGAAGATTTTTAGTTTGGTGTAGTCCCATTTGCTTATTTTTGTTTCCTTTGCCTTTGGAGTCCAAAAAAAAAAAAAAAAAATCACTAAAACTGATGTCAAGGAGCTTACCACATATGTTTTCTTCTAAGAATTTTATGGTTTCAGGTCTTACATTCAAGTCTTTAATCCATTTTGAGTTAATTTTTGTGTATGGTATAAGATAGTGGTCTAGTTTCACTCTTTTGAATGTGGTTGTCCAGTTTCCCTAACACCATTTATTGAAGAGATTGTCCTTTACCTATTGTATGTTCTTGGCTCATTTGTTGTAAATTAATTGTCCATATATGTGTGGATTTATCTCTGTGATCTCTATTCTCTTTCATCAATCTGTGTGTGTGTTTTTAGGCCAGTACCATCCTGTTTTGATTACTGTAGCTTTGTAGTATAGTTTAAAATCAGAGCATATGATACCTCCAACTTTGTTCTTCTTTCTCAAGATTGGTTTGGCTATTCTGGATCTTTTGTGGCTTCATACAAATTTTAAAAGTCTTTGTTCTAGTTCTGTGAAAAGAGCCATTGGACTTTTGATAGGGATTGCATTAACACTATTAATTCTTCCAGTCCATGAGCATGTAATATCTTTCCATTTATTTGTGTCTTCAATTTCTTTCATCAATGTCTTACAGTTTTCAGTGAATAGGTCTTTCACCTCCTTGGTTACATTTATGCTTAGCCATTTTATTATTTTTGATGTAATTTTAAGTGGGACTGTTTTCTTAATTTCTCACCCTGGTAGTTCTTTATTAGTGTATAGAAATGCCACAGATTTCTATACATTGATTTTGTTTCCTGCAACTTAATTGAATTCATTTATTAGTTCTAACAGTTTTTCTGTGGAATCTTTAGGATTTTCTAAATATAATATGATGTCATCTGCAAGTAATGAGTTTTACTTCTTCCTTTCCAGTTTGGATGCCTTTCATTTCTTTTTCTTGCCTGATTGCTGTGGCTAGGACTTGCAATACTGTGTTAAAAAAGTGATGAGAGTGGGCCACTACTATTTTGTTTTGTTCCTGAGCTTAGAGGAAAAGTGTTCAGCTTTTCACCATTGAGCATGATGTTACCCGTGGGTTTTTCATAGATGGCCTTTATTATGTTGAGGTACCCACTTTCTTCTATACCTACTTTCTTGAGAGTTTCCGCTATGTCAACTTTGTTGAGTTTTTTTTTTTTTTATCATAAATCAATGTTGAATCTTGTCAAATGCTTTTTTTGAATCTACCAAAATGATCATTTGATTTTTATCTTTTATTCTGTTAATGTTCTGTAACATGTTGATTGATTTATAGATGTTGGACCACCTTTTCATCCCTGGAATAAATCCCACTTGATCATGGTGTATGATCTTTTTAATGTATTATTTGATTAGGCTTACTAATATTTTGTTGAAGATTTTTGCATCTATGCTCATCAGGGATATTTACCTCTAATTTTCTTGCTTCGTGAAAAAAATATCCTTATCTGGTTTTGGTAACAAGGTAATGCTGGCCTTATAAAATGAAAGAAGAAATACACATGGCCAACAGGTGCATAAGATGTTCAACATCACTAATCATCAGGGAAATGCAAATAAAAACCACAATGAGATATCACTTCATACCTGTTGGAATAGCTATTATCAAAAAGACAATAAATAACAAGTGCCGGAGAGGATGTGCAGAAAAGGGAACCTTCATACTGTTGGTGGGAATGTAAATTGGTACAACCATTATGGAAAACAGTATGGAGACTCCTCAAAAAACTTAGAACTACCATATGATCCAGGAATTCCACTTCTGTGTATTTATCTGAAGAATAAAAAAACACTAATTCAAAAAGATATATGCACCCCTATGTTCATTGCAGCATTATTTACAATAGCCAACACATGGAAAAACCTAAGTGTACATTGATGGATGAATGGTTGAAGATGTGAGACATATATATACGTATATATACATGTACATATACACATATATAATGGCATATATACTCAGTCATAAGAAAAGAAGGAAATCTTGCCATTTATGACAATGTGTATGGACCTTGAGGGAAATAAATCAGATGAAGAAGGACAAATACCATATGACTTCACTTACATGTGGAATCTAAAAAACAAAACAAAACAAAACAAAAACAAACTCATAGATACAGAGAACAGATTATTGGTTACCAGAAGGGAAGGAGGTTGGGGAGAGGGTGAAATGGGTGAAGGGGATAAAATGTATGGTGATGGATGGTAACTAGATTTACAGTGGCAATCACTTAGTAGTGTATACGTATATCAAACTATAATGTTGTATACCTGAAATTTATATAATGTTACATACCAATTTTACCTCAGTTTAAAAAAAAGACTGTAGAGAGCAAGGGTGGAAACAGTGAGACCAGATAGGAAATTACTGTGATTAGCCACGTGGGTAACGATAGTGGCTTGGATGGTTGGATTCTAGATGTATTTGTTGATGAATTGAATGTAGTAAAGACAAGACTCCAAGGTTTTGGATGTAATAAGGAGAGTTAATAAAGAGAGGACTCCAAGATTTTTGCCCTAAGCAACTGGCAGAATGGTGTTGCATTGAACTAGGGATGTCTGTGTGTTCAGTGGTTTAGGGAAGGAAGTGGGAATTGAAAACTTTGTCTAAGATAAGTTTGAAATGAAGTAGGCAATAAGTCTGGAGTTCAGTGGTGAGGACTGGGTTTGAACTATTTATTTGGGGCTTATCCACGTATAGTTGACATTTAAAACTATGAGACTTGTTTGCCAGGAATACAAGTAGAGACAGAGAAAAAAAGATTGCACCTTGAGAGGAGAAACCAGCAAAGGAGAGTGAGAAAGACTGATGAGAGAGGGGTCCAAAAAGTCAAGTGAAGAAAGGTTTCTAGAAGGGAGAAGTAATCAACTGAGTCCAATGTGTTGGTAAATCAAGAAAGATGAAGTCTGAGATCTCACCATTGAATCCGACAATGTGGAGATCAGTGGTGACATCGACAAGAATTGATTTGTTAGAATGGTGGGACAAAAGAATGATTAGAGTGGTTAGAGAGAGAATGGAATAAAAGGAAGTAGAGAAAATCAGTTTAGACAACTTTTTCAAGGAGCTTGGTTGTAAGAAGAAATAAAGAAATGGGGCAATGGCTAGAGGAAGATGTGAAGTTAAGGGAGTTTTTTTTTTAAGATGGGATATATTTTAGCATATTTGCATAAATGGTATTAGAAAGGAAAATGGTAATGTAGGAGAAAAAGGGTAGAATATTTGCAGCAATGTCTTTTGGTGAGAAGGGGTGGGATCCATTCATGTAGAGAGAAGTTAGTCTCAGATAAAATAGGGGACAGTTCATCCACAGTAATGGAAAGAAGGGCAAAGTTTGGGGGCTCGATGCAGGAATATTGTTAGACACGGGGCTGGGAATTTGTGGAAACTGGGCTCTTTTATGGTTAGCAAAGTGCCTTTTGTGCTTACACTCTGGTGAAGGACAGAGAGAAATAAGCAGGCAATCAATGTTATGATAAGGACTTACTGGAGGAAAAGAGACTAGGAGTTAGTGTATGTGTGGTTGGTGTGTGCTTATAGGGAAGGAAAGGTGGCCAAGGGGCTGAGTGCTCAAGGTTAAGCAAGCTGCATGTTCAAAGCCCTCAAGGCAAGAGAGTGAAGGACACTCTGGGGACTGAAGATAGCTGGAGGGATCATGGCTGGAAAGAGGTGCTAGAAATGGAGAGGCACAGTGAGAATTGAGAGGATTATATAAGCTTGAGAAATATTTGGAAGTCAGAATGGATAGAACATAGTAGTGAATTGACTATTAGGGATAAGTATGAGGGGAAGAGAAGAGCTACAGTTGACACCCGGGTTCTAGCCTGAGCACTAGGTTTATGTTGATGCCTGTATTAGCTTAGTCACCTCTGTTCATGCTTTACCTCTATGCAAATTGCCTTCACATCCAATGTTTGCCCTATCTCCCTATGAATTCCATCTCTTACTCTTCCGGCCCACACTGATCTTTCTCTTTCTTGAATAATGATGGAAATTGCCAGTATTGGTTGAATGTCTTCTGTATGTCAGGCATGCTACTTGGTGTTTAACATGTATCATCTCATTAATCTCTATTACAGCTCCATGAGGTAGACTTTGTTATCCCTTTCTACTAATAAAAAAATAGAAGCTCAGTGTGGACGTTTTAACAAAGATCTAAATGTCTCCCAAATCCATGCTGAATTGATAAAGTTAAATGACTGAAGAGCAGTTTCTGAATGTCGACTCTGTAGTTTTTGTACACTGTACCACAATGTGTCTGACAACATTGAGACTGTGATTTACGGAGGTGCAATCAACACCCCTTTAACTCATCATAGCACTTTGAACATAGTAGGAATTCAATAAATGTCGACATGAAGTGAAGAAAATCTGTGGATGAGACCCCAAATCTTGAAACTTTAGGTAAACTGATAGTTTTCACTGAAACATGTTCAGGGAGGCTGGGGGACCCAAAAATCACTCTCATTGGCTGAAATGCTAACAAAATTATAATGTTAATTGAATAACACTTTAAAGCTCTGAAAACAGTCTACGCCTCATCTTTCTTTTGATTCTTTTTTGTAACTACTGTCCTCATCTTATGAATGAGGAAACTGGAGTTCACTGGGTTAAATAGCTTGGTTGTGTGACAATAGGTCTAAATTTGGAAAAACTGCACATCCAGCACATTTTCCTGATATACTATTTACCTCTCACATCACTATACACTGGTACTTCTCAGTAATCCCCATTTCAGCTAACACATATTGCATATTTACAGGAGAAAAATAAGATGAATGAAATACAGACTCTCACATTTGAATAAAAGGAAAATGAAAAGCAGTTAAAAAATCCTTCTAAAATGTGACAAATGCAATTAGAATTATGTACAAGATACTAAGAAAGCACAGAGATTGGAAAGATTAATTTTGCTTGGGGCAAGGGGTAGAGAACTGGAGAAGGTTTCAAATTGCCCATTAATTCCAAGATGCATTCTCAAATACATTGATCATTACTGGACATTGAATTAAAGAGAAGCACCCACTGGTAGTAAGCCAATCAGAACACCAAAGAGAATGCTCCAAATTTTTGCTCTACTTTCACAGCTCTGCTCTATTTTCTTACATATTTATTAACAAATAATTTCTTTCACTTATAACAAAAGAGGAGCATGATTGGAAGATTAGAACAAGACACATTTGGGGCTCATATTTCCTACTCCTAATATTGAGAATTTAACAGGAAGCTATCTGGTTTAGAGTAAGTTGTAAACAAATGATGTCAAAACCACTGAGGATCAATATAACCAAATCACCTGACAGGAAGAACTCACTGCTTTTCAGAAATTTCCATGTGACACTTATCTCACTGTCTAGGCTTACAGCCCTGCAAATCTCAACTCACGACATAGTTTTCAATGCCTATGATTATTCTGTTAACCACCGTTAGTTGACTCTTAGTTGACTCCCTTTCAGGAAGTCCTCCCACTTCCAGACTCTCACCATTCCAATCCATTGCCAAATTAATAAAATAAAGAGAAGTGCTGTATTTAAATTTTCATTAATGAAAATCCTCTAATTTCCGGAAAAGTAAATCATATAGGCTGGAGGGGTGAATTTATAACAGTGTGCCAATGTACGGAGGTACAGACTTCTAGTTTCCTTTCCCACCACTGATTTGTTGTGCATTTTTATCAGCTTCTACTCTTCTGTAATTCTTCAGGGAATTCAGGGAGGCATTATTCTGAGAGAGGACAGTGAAATAGAATATTGGAACAATGAGAAACAAGATACAATCATCACACCAGGATTAGTATTTCATGCAACATTCACTCATTTGCACATTCATTCGCTCAACAAACATTTGTTGATGCCTGCCGTGCAAGACACTGGAGGCGAGAAAGATGAGTAAAGACACAGTCAAGGTTCTCATCATCTCGTGAGAAAAGCAAAGAGGTAAAATTCTCACTGCACCCAAATCACACAAAATGCCCTGCCTGCATATTTGATCAAAACCTTTCTTTCAGTGGAGATAAGTCAGGTGTAACAGGCAGGAATTCTCAAGGGAATTTCACAGGTACACAAAGGGACTTAAGTGTGGACTCAGCTCTGCCTCAGCCCTCCCTTATCACAAGTGGCACCAAACATAGAGACCAAACAGAAAAAAAAAATGAGAAAAAAGTGGCCCAAAGATGCCTTAAACTAATATAAATAGAGAAAATGTCGAGATCAGCCAAATTGATGCAAAATGATTTCTATTTTTAAAACTGCCAATGTATAAAGAAATAAAAACAAAGAGCTATAGCCAGGAATTCTCCTCAGAGAATACAGCATGGTAAGATACAAAAGTCCAAAGAGCACTTATAAAAAATGAAAGGAAAATCCATATACAGTCTTTTAACTTCATCAGGAAAGGATGGGGGGCATCGATTGCCATAAGATTGCAAAGGATTTTACTCTGTAGCTAAAGAGCTTAATCCACTAGAACTTTGGGGTTGCTTTTTTAATGAAGCCATCTCTATAATGAATGGCTCCTTCAACCTTCACAAAGGAAAAAAAAAATGGCAGGGAGTGTGTCAACCTCCAATAAATTGTGTGGGAGGTAAGATGATCAATAAAAAGTCTCCCTCACTGTCACCTTAAGAAGCAACTGGCTATAGAAATTTGCAACGGGGTGGCAAAATTGTGGTGGGAGTGGGAAGCGGTTAAGAATTCTGAAAAATAAAGGGTATGTGAATGAGTGTGTGTGTGTGTGTGTGTGTGTGTGTATACAGGCAAAGAGGAAAGAAGGTGGCATGGATCTGTTCAATCAAATAACAAGAGAGAGTTAGGATTCTAGATTAATCTCCTGTCATCTACCAACATCAATCAAATAAGATAGCTTAGTATCTATAATTCCTTGGAATGTTTCAACAAATTATAAGAAGACTCCTAAGAGAAACAGTAAAATATATCTTTTAAAAAAGATGTGGAGTTTCAGAATATTTAATTAAGATGTTTGGGTCATGATTTATTGTCATTATACCTTATTTCTATTTTTTTCAAAATCCCACAGCAATACTCAAATCCAACCCTTGAATTCTTGAATACTCAAATATAAAAATGAATGTTAAAATGATTTTTTTTCATAAAATTAATAAAGGCAAGCACCATAAGTGTAACTCTCAAATACATCTTTCCCATAGGGAATATCTGGGATTGCCTCAGGTTGTAAAGCTAGTAAGGAGAAAAGAAATGCTAAGTGGGAAGTTACACTGTACAAGATTTAGAAATAATTTTTTTAACTTGCCTTCTTAAGGCTAATTACCATAGATGAAAAGAGCTAGATAACTCAGAGTATTCATTAGGTCTCTCATGCCACTAAGCAGCCATCCCCAAAGTGCTAATAGCTTTCCTACTACATTCTTAAAATGTTTCATATTCACTATTCACGATTCGCACTTCAAAAAGACCAACTCCCTGATTAATGCCTAAATGGAAAGAGTATAAAATGTGCCTCAAAAATTAGTACAGGTCTCAAAGGTATAAACCTACCTGTCTTAAAGATTTTAGAAAAAAATTTTTAAAAAGAAAGCAAGCCAACTGAGAAGTGTTATTAGCTTTGCCCATACCCCAGTCACTCTCATATCCATATATCCATTCTTCTAGGAGCTGTGGCAATGCAGCCATGTACTTGGGGTACATATATTGGGGTTTATCACTTTTCAAAGCTTTGGGTTATGTGTATTCCCCTTTACAATAAACACAACATTGATTCCATTGCCTTCCCCCCCCTTTGATCAGAATCATTTACAAAAGTATCAACTCACACATAGGTAAATGGCCAACTTTGTATTATTCCTGTTAGATACTGGTTTCCAGTTCTTTGCCACCAGATCCTCTAATGGACTGATTCCGAATCCAGTCATAACTACAGTGGTTACCCTAATTAAGAGCGTTCATAGCTAAGAATAAAGTTTTGCACCAGGCCAAAGGGTTTCAACTCTGCCTATTACTAACAGATGGACTTACAGATAACCCTTTATTTTGTCTTTTACCGCCCTCCCTTTTGGGGGTGAGAGAGACATTGCTTTTTCATTGGTTTTGTCTTTTTTTTTTAACAGAAGGCAAATAATCTCCTGGGAAATGTGTATACCATATGCTTACGTCAACATAAGTGATTTTTAAGATCTTCTAATTCATGTATTTATTTCTCAACTCCCAGCTACTACCTGGAGTAATTACAATGTACTATATCATCCTCATTATGTGTTCTTCAGCCAGATGGATTTTTCAACTTTGATCATAAAACTCCCCTGTCCCCAAAACCTTCAATGGCATAAACTATCAGTTAGAATCTAAACTCCTTAGTTGGGCATTCAAAGTTCACCACAGTTAGATCCCAACCTACCATTATGGTCTTTAACAATAAAATAACTCTCTATTTTAGCCAACTGGTCTACTGCTTGTCTCCAGGCATACCTTGAATTTTTATGATAAAATACCTTCTGTTGCTCCTCTTTCCTGAACTGCCCTCATTACCCCATCCTTCACACAAATTCTCCATCTGGCCACCCTAACCAAATTAGTCTCCCTACCAGTCTCCACTTATGTGCCCCTAACTTTCTGGAGTCATTCAGATTTCATGTGATTTATTATATATTACTACATGTACCATAGCCTTTTAAAAGTAACTTAATAAAACTTTTAGTGTAGATGTATAAATCAGGGCCAAAAGTCTTTATCAGTTCATGCATTATAGTTTTTCACTTCAAAATATATAAGTAGAACTTATTACATATGTTAACTTCCATGGGCTTTATCTCATAATTTTGTTTTGTGATTATTTCACTACATATCTTATTTCTCCTCCATGATTGTAAACACCTAGAATGTAGTTTTTCTATAGTTCACAGTGCCCAGGCAGAGTACTGTATACATATCTTTTGTTTCCATTATGTAATAGATTTTGGACCAACAAATGACATAATACAGTGTTATCTTTTCAAATAATAAATTTGTCACCTGTGATCAACAGCAGACTTAGGAATAAAATATTAATTGAAATATTTATTTGAATTTTTAGGAAGAGATTTTTAAAAATTCTGTGAAACATGAAAAGGAAGAAAAATTTTACTTTCCAGCAGTTCTTACACGTTAATATATCAAATTATTGTTATCAAATTGGCCACTGAAAGTTGTCTGGTATTTTATGAAAATTTTAGATGCTTGAGTGGCATTTCTTCCATTTGTGATCAAATAATCCTTTGTGTATTTATTTGTCTAATGTCTTTATTTTTTATTTGACTGCCCATTTCTTAAGGGCGGGGACTCTGTGTACCTTGTTCATTTCCACATCTCCAGTTCAGTGCCCAGTGCATGGCAGGAGCTCAGAAAATACCTGATGGACCAATGAATTAAGGAATGAAAAACTGAAAAGAAATGAGCTAATTAAAGAATGGCTAATATCACGAGAACTCCTACTTATTTGGGCCCTGACCCATAGTAACTACAGCTCTTCAGATGTACTTACTTGGGCTGAAGCTGTAGTTCATCAAGGCTGTCTAGATCCTTTGCCTTGCTTTTCCCCTCCCCAAGAACTAAACTTGGAGAGGAGTCTCAGCTGGGACTTCCTTTCTTTATGTAAAATACTAGCTTTGAATTAGTGGTTTCCAGTTACCAGGTGTGTTAAGCAACAGAAATGCCAACAGAAGAAACCAGGGCAATCTGTGTGTGGTTTGGGAGGGAAAATATTCACCTGATTGACTTCTGGGGATCTCTAAACATCAGCATCTTGATGATAGTACTGCCTGGTGACAATGGTGGAGATGCTGTTGGTTTGGAGCCCAGAGAAGTTAGACAGGAGGATGTCTAAACAGGGGTAACTCAGTCCCAACATTCTTAGAAGTGATGTGCTCTAAAAAAAGTAGTAATAATGATTGTGACTGCTGTAGAAGACCCTGGTCAAAACCTAGAGGCTCTGGTGGATCCATTACTAGCTGTTGTTACTTACTTTTGTCTTGTTGCTGATGCTACAGTTGAACTTCACTCTATGAAGATTGTTGTTGCTACTACAGCTGTTGGAGGCAAGGTAGACCTTTTCCTCACTGACGAATGTCAGAATGAAATAAGGGTCCTTTTCCCCAATTTAACTTCGGAATGAGTGTGAAAAGAGGTCCCAAAGCAGACCCAGAAAATATAGAGCAATATTTCAGCAAACCTTCTCCCTATCCTCACAAAGCCTCTTTGTAGTCTGTATTATCAGAAATTGCTCTTGTCAGGGGCCAGTTCAAGTAAAATACCTAGAAAGCTGAGAAGATCAAAAAGCTCATTCATTTTTATATGATGTTATATCAGAAAACTACTATCGTGAGATGATCAAATGAGTATTTTCATTTTTCAATCATTGTTTACTATCATGCAAACATGGCCAAAATTTCAATGTGCATCTTCTGGTGCATCCAGTCATTTTTAGATAAACTATAATTTGCATTCAAAGGGAAGAATGAAATGTTCACACAATCATAGTTCTGCGGTGTCCCTCTCACCTAACTCAGTACTTATAGCAAGTTTCTGACCCAAGTAACAAATTGTCATTATTCTGGGGTTTGAATCAATAGGATTATAATAGAAATAACAGAATTTCAAATTATATTTCTGATTCAAGATATAAAGAAAACTATAAAATTTTAATAATCAGTTAAAGAAGAAAACTAGAGACCTAATAAAAAGTAATCAGTCTGCAAAATATCTCTGGCATCTATAGCACAAACCTCACACACTAGAGAAGTAGTTTATTAGTGTTTGAATGAAGCAAATAGCAAGACTGAGGTTTTTATCTTGTGGGGGAGGAACATATAATGAGGGTAAAACGGAAGTAGCAAATGTAAATTATTCATTACCAGAAGAATACTATTTTAGGGAGGGAAAGTAAAGAGTAGAGTTTGAGGGAAAACACTTAAAAAAGAGTTCTAGGGCTTCCCTGGTGGTACAGTGGTTAAGAATCCACCTGCCAAGGCAGGGGACACGGTTTCGAGCCCTGGTCCGGGAAGATGTCACATGCTGTGGAGCAACTGGGCCCATGCGCCACAACTACTGAGTCTGCACTCTAGAACCTGCGAGCCACAACTACTAAGCCTGAGCCTGCGAGCCACAACTACTGAAGCCCGTGCACCTAGAGCCCGTGCTCTGCAACAAGACAAGCCAACGCAATGAGAAGCCCGCGCACCACAGCGAAGAGTAGCCCCCACTTGCTGCAACTAGAGAAAGCCCGCAAGCAGCAACGAAGACCCAACACAGCCAAAAATAAATAAAATAAATTTTAAAAAAAATGAGTTCTAACAGGTTCTGGATTTATATCTGTGAAAATCATCCAAAACAACAAGTTCAGAGTTAAACTAAATGACTTTTAAGGTCTTTCCTGGGTCTAATTTTGACGATTGCAGGGGTTAAGTAAATTAACTGTCTTACAGTTCCCAATACTGATGATCATTTCAAGCACCTTTGTCAATTTATCTCTATTATGTATAGCACTGAATTTTACCCAGTGAACATATTTGCCACTTTGACCAAGTGAGGACTTTAGTGTGAAAGGAATGCATATGGAAACCATTGGAAATTTTTAAATTACAGACTGCTTTGTACCTTTGGTTGAATAGAAATATACCAGGAAAACATGACCAAAAAAAAAAAAAAAGAAAGAAAGAAAATGGGAACACTAAGACGAGCATAAAACTTACTGGTATCCTTAGGAATTAGTGTTTAAATTTTAATGGCCTTCTGGCTTTTAAAACCCAAACTTTTTTTTTTTTTTAATCTTATATGGGGCTTAGTATATCTTTTTTTTTTTTAACATCTTTATTGGAATATGATTGCTTTACAATGGTGTGTTAGTTTCTGCCTTATAACAAAGTGAATCAGCTATACATATACATATAACCCCATATCTCCTCCCTCTTGCATCTCCCTCCCACCCTCCCTATCTCACCCCTCTAGGTGGTCACAAAGCACCAAGCTGATCTCCCCGTGCTATGTGGCTGCTTCCACACTAGCTATCTATTTTACATTTGGTAGTGTATATATGTCCATGCCACTCTCTCACTTCGTCCCAACTTACCCTTCCCCCTTCCTGTGTCCTCAAGTGCATAGTCTATGTCTGCGTCTTTATTCCTGTCCTGCCCCTAGGTTCTTCAGAACCATTTTTTTTTTGTTTTTTTTTTAGATTCCATATATATGTGTTAGTATATGGTATTTGTTTTTTTCTTTCTGACTTACTTCACTCTGTATGACAGACTCTAGGTCCATCCACCTCACTACAAATAACTGAATTTCGTTTCCTTTTATGGCTCAGTAATATTCCATTGTATATATGTGCCACATCTTCTTTATCCATTCATCTGTTGATGGACACTTAGGTTGCTTCCATGTCCTAGCTATTGTAAATAGAGCTGCAGTGAACATTGTGGTACATGACTCTTTTTGATTTATGGTTTTCTCAGGGTATATGCCCACTAGTGGGATTGCTGGGTCATATGGTAGTTCTATTTGTAGTTTTTTAAGGAACCTCCATACTGTTCTGCACACTGGCTGTATCAATTTACATTCCCACCAACAGTGCAAGAGGGTTCCCTTTTCTCCACACCCTCTCCAGCATTTATTGTTTGTAGATTTTTTGATGATGGCCATTCTGACTGGTGTGAGGTGGTACCTCACTGTAGTTTTGGTTTGAATTTCTCTAATGATTAGTGATGTTGAGTATCCTTTCTTGTGTTGGTTGGCAATCTGTATATCTTCTTTGGAGAAATGTCTATTTAGGTCTTCTGCCCATTTTTGGATTGGGCTGTTTGTTTTTTTGATATTGAGCTGCATGAGCTGCTTGTAAATTTCGGAGATTCTTTGTCAGTTGCTTCATTTGAAAATATTTTCTCCCATTCTGAGGGCTGTCTTCTCGTCTTGTTTATGGTTTCCTTTGCTGTGCAAAAGCTTTTAAGTTTCATTAGGTCCCATTTGTTTGTTTTTGTTTTTCCATTCCTCTAGGAGGTGGGTCAAAAAGGATCTTGCTGTGATTTATGTCATGGAGTATTCTGCCTATGTTTTCCTCTAAGAGATTTATAGTGTCTGGCCTTACATTTAGGTCTTTCATCCATTTTGAGTTTATTTTTGTGTATGGTGTTAGGGAGTGTTCTAATTTTATTATTTTACATGTAGCTGTCCAGTTTTCCCAGCACCACTTATTGAAGAGGCTGTTTTTTCTCCATTGTATATTCTTGCCTCCTTTATCAAAAATAAGGTGGCCATATGTGCGTGGGTTTCTCTCTGGGCTTTCTATCCTGTTCCATTGATCTATATTTCTGTTTTTGTGCTAGTACCATACTGTCTTGACTATTGTAGCTTTGTACAGTATAGTCCAAAGTCCAGGAGCCTGATTCTTCCAGCTCCGTTTTTCTTTCTCAAGATTGCTTTGGCTATTCGGGGTCTTTTGTGTTTCCATACAAATTGTGAAATTTTTTGTTCTAGTTCTGTGAAAAATGCCATTGGTAGCTTGCTAGGGATTGCACTGAATCTGAGATTGCTTTGGGTAGTAGAGTCATTTTCACAGTTTTGATTCTTCCAATCCAAGAACATGGTATATCTCTCCCTCTGTATCGTCTTTAATTTCTTTCTTCAGTGTCTTATAGTTTTCTGCATACAGGTCTTTTGTCTCCCTTGGTAGGTTTATTCCTAGGTATTTTATTCTTTTTGTTGCAGTGGTAAATGGGAGTGTTTCCTTAATTTCTCTTTCAGATTTTTCATCATTAGTGTATAGGAATGCAACATATTTCTGTGCATTAATTTTGTATCCTGATACTTAACCAAATTCATTGATTAGCTCTGGTAGTTATCTGGTAGCATCTTTAGGATTCTCTATGCATAGTATCATGTCATCTGCAAACAGTGACAGCTTTACTTCTTCTTTTCCAATTTGGATTCCTTTTATTTCTTCTTCTTCTCTGATTGCTGTGGCTAAAACTTCCAAAACTATGTTGAATAATAGCGGTGAGAGTGGGCAACCTTGTCTTGTTCCTGATCTTAGTAGAAATGGTTTCAGTTTTTCACCATTGAGAATGATGTGGGCTGTGGGTTTGTCATATATGGCCTTTATTATGTTGGGGAAAGTTTCCTCTATGCCTACTTTCTGGAGGGTTTTTATCATAAATGGGTGTTGAATTTTGTCAAAAGCTTCTTCTGCATCTATTGAGATGATCATATGGTTTTTCTCCTTCAATTTGTTAATATGGTGTATCATATTGATTGATTTGTGTATATTCAAGAATCCTTGCATTCCTGAGATAAACCCCAGTTGATCATGGTGTATGATCCTTTTAATGTGCTGTTGGATTCTATTTGCTAGTATGTTGTTGAGGATTTTTGCATCTATGTTCATCAGTGATATTGGTCTGTAGTTTTCTTTCTCTGTGACATCTTTTTCTGGTTTTGGTATCAGGGTGATGGCAGCCCTGTAGAATGAGTTTGGGAGTGTTCCTCCGTCTGCTGTATCTTGGAGAGTTTGAGAAGGATAGGTGTTAGCTCTTCTCTAAATGTTTGATAGAATTCACCTGTGAAGCCATCTGGTCCTGGGTTTTTGTTTGTTGGAAGATTTTTAATCACAATCTGAATTTCAGTGTTTGTGATTGGTCTGTTCATATTTTCTATTTCTTCCTGGTTCAGTCTTGGAAGGTTGTATTTTTCTAAGAATTTGTCCATTTCTTCCAGGTTGTCCATTTTATTGGCATATAGTTTCTTGTAGTAATCTCTCATGATCCTTTGTATTTCTGCAGTGTCAGTTGTTACTTCTCCTTTTTCATTTCTAATTCTATTGATTTGAGTCTTCTCCATTTTTCTCTTGATGAGTCTGGTAATGGTTTATCAATTTTATCTTCTCAAAGAACCAGCTTTTAGTTTTATTGATCTTTGCTACTGTTTCCTTCATTTCTTTTTCATATGTTTCTGATCTGATCTTTATGATTTTTTTCCTTCTGCTAACTTTGGGGGTTTTTTCTTCTTCTTTCTCTAATTGCTTTAGGTGTAAGGTTAGCTTGTTTATTTGATATGTTTCTGGTTTCTTGGGGTAGGAGTGTATTGCTATAAACTTCCCTCTTAGAACTGTTTTTGCTTCATCCCATAGGTTTTGGGTCATCGTGTTTTCATTGTCATTTGTTTCTAGGTACTTTTTGATTTCTTCAGTGATCTCTTGGTTATTTACTAGTGTATTGCTTAGCCTCCATGTGTTTGTATTTTTTACAGATTTTTTCCTGTAATTGATATCTAGTCTCATAGCATTGTGGTCAGAAAAGATACTTGATATGATTTCAATTTTCTTAAATTTACTAAGGCTTCTTTTGTGACCCAAGATATGATCTATCCTGGAGAATGTTCTATGAGCACTTGAGAAGAAAGTGTATTCTGTTGTTTTTGGATGGAATGTCCTATAAATATCAATTAAGTCCATTTTGTTTAATGTATCATTTAACGCTTGTGTTTCCTTATTTATTTTCATTTTGGATGATCTGTCCATTGGTGAAAGTGGGGTGTTAAAGTCCCCTACTATGACTGTGTTACTGTCAATTTCCCCTTTTATGTAGCTGTTAGCATTTGCCTTATGTATTGAGGTGCCCCTATGTTGGGTGCATAAATATTTACAATTGTTATATTTTCTTCTTGGATTGATCCCTTGATCATTATGTAGTTTCCTTCTTTGTCTCTTGTAATAGTCTTTATTTTAAAGTCTGGTTTGTCCGATATGAGAATTGGTACTCCAGCTTTCTGTTGATTTCCATTTGCATGGAATATCTTTTTCCATCCACTCACTTTCAGTCTGTATGTGTCCCTAGGTCTGAAGTGGGTCTCTTGTAGACAACATGTATACAGGTCTTGTTTTTGTTTTTTGTTCTTTTTAAAATTTTATTTATTTATTTATTTATGGCTGTGTTGGGTCTTCGTTTCTGTGCGAGGGTTTTCTCTAGTTGCGGCAAGTGGGGGCCACTCTTCATCATGCTGAGCGGGCCTCTCACTATCGCGGCCTCTCTTGCTGTGGAGCACAGGCTCCAGACGCGCAGGCTCAGCAATTGTGGCTTATGGGCCGAGTCTCTCTGCGGCATGTGGGATCTTCCCAAACCAGGGCTCGAACCCGTGTCCCCTGCATTGGCAGGCAGATTCTCAACGACTGCACCACCAGGGAAGCCCCCAGGTCTTGTTTTTGTATCCATTCATCCAGTCTATGTCTTTTGGTTGGAGCATTTAATCCATTTACATTTAAGGTAGTTATCGATATGTATGTTCCTATTACCATTTTCTTAATTGTTTTGGGTTCGTTATTGTAGGTCTTTTCCCTCTCTTGTGTTTCCTGCCTAGAGAAGTTCCTTTAGCATTTGTTGTAAAGCTAGTTTGGTGGTGCTGAATTCTCTTAGCTTTTGCTTGTCTTTAAACGTTTAAATTTCTCCGTCAAATCTGAATGAGGTCCTTGCTGGGTAGAGTAATCTTGGTTGTAGGTTTTTCTCTTTCATCACTTTAAATATGTCCTGCCACTCCCTTCTGGCTTGCAGAGTTTCTGCTGAAAGATCAGCTGTTAACCTTATGGGGATTCCCTTGTATGTTATTTGTTATTTTTCCCTTGCTGCTTTTAATATTTTTTCCTTGTATTTAATTTTTGGTAGTTTGATTAATATGTGTCTTGGCATGTTTCTCCTTGGATTTATCCCGTATGGGACTCTCTGCACTTCCTGGACTTGATTATTTCCTTTCCCATATTAGGGAAGTTTTCAACTATAATCTCTTCAAATATTTTCTCAGTCCCTTTCTTTTTCTCTTCTTCTTCTGGGACACCTATAATTAGAATGTTGGTGCATTTAATGTTGTCCCAGAGGTCTCTGAGACTGTCCTCAATTCTTTTCATTCTTTTTTCTTTTTTCTTTATTCTGCTCTGCAGTAGTTATTTCCACTATTTTATCTTCCAGGTCACTTATCTGTTCTTCTGCCTCAGTTAATCAATCAGCTATTGATTCCTTATAGAGAATTTTTAATTTCATTTATTGTGTTGTTCATCATTGTTTGTTTGCTCTTTAGTTCTTCTAGATCCTTGCTAAATGTTTCTTGTATTTTCTCCATTCTATTTCTAAGATTTTGGATCATCTTTACTATCATCAGTCTGAATTCTTTTTCAGGTAGACTGCCTATTTCCTCTTCATTTGTTTGGTCTGGTGGGTTTTTACCTTGCTCCTTCATCTGCTGTGTGTTTCTCTGTCTTCTCATTTTGCTTAACTTACTGTGTTTGGGGTCTCCTTTTCACAGGCTGCAGGTTCATAATTCCCGTTGTTTTTGTTGTCTGACCCCAGTGGCTAAGGTTGGTTCAGTGGTTTGTGTAGCCTTCCTGGTGTAAGGGACTGGTGCCTGTGTTCTGTTGGATGAGGCTGGGTCTTGTCTTTCTGGTGGGCAGGACCACGTCTGGTGGTGTGTTTTGGGGTGTCTGTGACCTTATTATGATTTTAGGCAGACTCTCTGCTAATGGGTGGGATTGTGTTACTGTCTTGCTAGTTGTTTGGCATAGGGTGTCCAGCACTGTACCTTGCTGGTCATTGAGTGGAGCTGGGTCTTGGTGTTGAGATGGTGATCTCTGGAAGAGCTTTCACTGTTTGATACTACGTGGAGCCAGGAGGTCTCTGGTGTACCAATATCCTGAACTCAGCTCTCCCACCTCAGAGGCACAGGCCTGACACCCAGCTGGAGCACCAAGACCCTGTCAGCCACACGGCTCAGAAGAAAAGGGAGAAAAAAAGAAAGAAGGAAAGAAAGAAAAAGTAAAATAAAGAGCATTACTAAAATAATAAATAAAAAAATTATTAAAATTTTTAAAAAGTTAAAAATAAAAAAAAAAGAAAGAAAGAAGAGAGCAACCAAGCCAAAAAACAAATCCACCAATGATAACCAAGCTAAAAACTATACTAAAAAAAAAGAAACAAACAAACAAAAAAGGACAGACAGAACCCTAGGACAAATGGTAAAAGCAAAGCTAGCTATACAGACAAAATCACACAAAGAAGCATACACATGCACACTCACAAAAAGAGAAAAAGGGAAAAAAAATATATATCTTTTGGGAAGTCTGAGGTCTTCTGCCAGCGTTCAGTAGGTGTTCTGTAGGAGTTGTTCCACATGTAGATGTATTTCTGATGTATTTGTGGGGAGGAAGGTGATCTCCACGTCTTACTCCTCTGCCATCTTGAAGGTCTCCCCCAACCATTTTTATAGTGTATTTTTTAAGACTACCATTTCCTAAATGTTTTTTATTTCCTGTCCAAAATTCCAATGAAATTTTGGTGACCCGTATTACAGAGGTGATTAATTTTTAGGACTCTTTTGAAGTATTCCTTTACTTTGTGTATTTTGCCTTTTCCCTTTGCTTCCTGCAGTCCAAGGGTTAAAATAAATGAATAATAACAACAATAGCAGAAGCAGCAACAGCAGCAACAACAAAATGGCTGTATTCTCTTTGTATGAAGATATTCACATTCTCAGACTAGTCTTTTCCTCTGTAGATTGGGCTGGCCATAGAGTGCTCACTGATGGAGCCTGAGTCTCCTTCTAGTCAAGAGGCATTCAGTGAAGTGGCCTTTTGTATCCTGTGGAGATGGGCCCCTGAGTTCCAGTCCTCACTGAGTTCCCACTCTGCCACTTGCTTATGTACAAAGTCAAGTGAGTTCTTTAATTTCAGTGCCTGTTGCCTCATTTGGAAAATAAGGATATAATAATAGCTACTTAAAATAGGGGTTTTTTTGAGGAAGTAAATGCTTGGAAGAGTGTTTGGCACATTAAAATTGCCATGTGAGTGTGTTTGCTGCTATTATAAACTGTATTTGTTCATGTGTGCCCCTAAAAAAAAAAAAAATGAAGTTGACACTCCAATTGTTTTCTTTTTTAAATAAAATAAAATATAGAGAGACTATTATGAAGCTGTTTTTATTTTTGTTTTCACTCAGTTTTTAAGAAATCATTTTATCTAGGGAGTACATGCAGTGACATGCTTTAATTAAGAGAGATGAACCTACATATATTAATGTGGGACAATGATGATTTTTCCAGCAACATCATTTTTTTTTTTTTTAACCTCAGCTACTATTAAAGTGAAAAAAAAAAAAAACCCAAAAACCCTTCTTAGAGTCATTAAGACACTTATTATGAGTAGCCCTGGGCAAAACATTAAATAAAAGAGCATATAATCCCAGGAAGAGCATTTAATTTAATGAAATTCAGCCTATAAACCCAAATGTAGATGATCCTATACAGGGCAAAACAGAAAATGCCATGGTAGAGTTAGGGATTAACATGACAATGTCTTTCATATAATGCTTTAATCCCACTTGTTCAATATTGGAAAATGGGAATGGAGGTCCTATTATCACTGACAATGTCCTAATAATGAAATACCCTTGGGGGAAAAGGCTCTTTGGGTTACCATAGGCCTGAGGCTACTGAAACAAAGAGGAAGCATGGGAAAGAATGCTGGATTATTAAAATGGAAATGTAGGATACTTTCTCATTGTGAGGTCATAGGGAGAATAAGATATTTTGGTTCTGGGAAATTCCAGCTAGCTGCATCTATATTTTTATCCTTTGTCCTGCTTCTGCAGGCATTTGCCACAGAGCTGTGTTTCCCCCCTTGTTCTGCACCTCCATGGCTAACATATGGGAAGGGTTTTTTTCTGGCTGGGGCCCATGCAAATTGTACTTTAACCATCCTCCACCTGAAATCCTCCACCATCCGTAGAGCATTTATGTGCAGGGATCAAATTAGCAGTGTAGCGTCAAGCTGGTCTTTTTGGATATATTCACAATCAATTCCAAATAAGTGACTAGAACAGCTGTGTAGCAACTCTACTTATTAAGATGTCCAAAATGACTAAATTGATGGTTTTGATCCTTTGAAAGATTTTTATCCTTTCATTATCTTAAGTAAAAAGGAAGCAATTCTCTATTTCTGAAGAGCTGATTGGGACACTGAGGCAAAATATTAAAGAGATGGGATGCATTCTTTAAATGCAAATCCTTATTTCCCCATCTATACCTAAACTACAAAACAAATATTTGAAATGGACACCCATCACAAGGCAGACTTTTCTCACATACTTCTCTGAACCAAGTTGGTCTCTAGTCTTGGAAACATTTTTTAAAAAGTTGAGGGCTTCCCTGGTGGCGCAGTGGTTGAGAATCTGCCTGCCAATGCAGGGGACACGGGTTCGAGCCCTGGTCTGGGAAGATCCCACATGCCGCGGAGCAACTAGGCCCGTGAGCCACAGCTACTGAGCCTGCGCGTCTGGAGCCTGTGCTCCGCAACAAGAGAGGCCACGATAGTGAGAGGCCCGCGCACCGCGATGAAGAGTGGCCCCCGCTTGCCGCAACTAGAGAAAGCCCTCGCACAGAAACGAAGACCCAACATAGCAATCAATCAATCAATAAATCTTAAAAAAAAAAAAAAGTGGATTTCAGTGATTTCTCACAGTTAGCAACTAAAATACTTTTTATTTTCAATCTTATGAATTATAACTTAAACTGGTTTCTAAACTGGTTCATTCAATCCAAATAATTATAAAGGCAGGTAATTAATATCATATAAACAGCATATCATCTTTCAAAAAAGTCCTATCTAATTATATTTTGAAGCAGATTCACCTTTCTAATTTAGCATGGGGAAAGATCTCAAGCAGGTAGCTGAGGAAGGAAGATAGAAGTGAGAAATTCAGACCAGAAAGAAAAATCTTCCTACCTTTCAGATAAGCAAAAACACTTCAAAGTCAAATCTGTCAGAAATGGAAGCCAGCTCAGTTTGGACAATAAAAAATAAAAAACAAAACCAGTTTGGACATAAAGAAAAGGCATAAAGTATGGCTGATTAATTCAGTTAGAATATGATACTAATTGGATAGAAGTCATTCTCCTGATTAAATCTTGTATTTGCTCTCTGGTTTCTGCAGAGTAAAGGCCAAATGCATGGCTTCCAAAGACTTTCCCAGTTGTGCCTTACCTTCCTCTTCTGCCTCCCTCCCTGTCTCCTCCTCCTCCAGGTTTAAGGAACACTTTGAGCAGGGTTCTCTCTGCCACTCCAGCAAGTGCAGCTCCCTCTGTCTGGACCACCCTCCTCCTGGCCCTTTGTTTCTGAGAGCTGTCATTAAGTCCTCCCCTGGGATGCTTTTGGTTACCTCTCTGGGCTCTGTTAGGCTCACTTCAAACACTCTTTGTGTTTAACTGCTTGCACATTTACAGGACCTCTCACAAAACCCGAGCTCTTTGAAGGCATGTATTATGACTTTCATTCATACAGAAAATAAAAGCATGAGGTCTGGAATCTAGTAAGTATTCAGTACATTTATTCATTGACTGACTGACTGACTGACTGAATAAATGCTGCTTCAGAAAACACTTCACGACTCTCACCCTGTATAGTGTCTCCTGAGAGATTTCCTTGGTTACATGAGAAAATTATGAGAGGCCAGTGTTCATAAAGGGAAAAGGCAATTAAACTAAACTGTGGGTCGGGAGTAACAATGGATCAATAACATTATTTTGCTTTCAAAGGACAGCCACATTTAGCCATCAAATAATTACAGGGACCTTTAAATGTTTGAGGTGTGACCATAAAGTAATGAAA
Source organism: Balaenoptera musculus (assembly GCF_009873245.2). Classification (NCBI taxonomy): domain Eukaryota; kingdom Metazoa; phylum Chordata; class Mammalia; order Artiodactyla; family Balaenopteridae; genus Balaenoptera; species Balaenoptera musculus. The sequence continues at coordinate 94,205,575 of NC_045785.1, read as the reverse complement.
TGACTTCAATAAACAATACATGAAAACCAGTTTCATTAACTTAAAGTCACACTCTCACAGACACATTTAACATGCTGCTTTTACAATTAAAACAACAGCTATGAACAATTCAGTGAGGTTCCAAACACACATTTTCAATTTTCTCAAAGAGCGTAAGAGTTCAATAATATAAGCAACTTATTTACTAGAATAGCTTGTAGTTGTAAAATATATAATAATGTATGAAAAGGCCAACAGAGGAAGATTTCAGGGATGCTTTGAAAATCGGGGCTCATTTCTCAGGATTCCAGGCTATTTCTAAATATGCTGAACTTTGAGTTTTCAACATTTGGAAACTTGTTTTATAGGCAACTTTATTCCCATAACCGTCTCAGTCCCACTTCCCAAGATAGTGGTCTATCAGAAACGAGGAATTTGGGAGGGGGGAACTGCTGAAGAAGTTGAATCACTAGAATTTCCTATTGGACTTGAACTTAGGTACACACAAAGAAACAACAGGGCAGTCAGTCAGTGAGAAAGAAAAATGTTTAAAGAATTAATTCCTGTCTAGTTCCAATTTTCATGTCACAGAGGAAAAGAAGAATTTAATCAAAAAGGCCCTAAATACATTTTCAGCGGGGCTAATGCATTTCTTTTTATTTCTAGTCTTTGCACCGCTGTAGGAAGCCAACCAACTCAAAAACAACTGCCCGTCTCTCATCATCTTCTCATTTATCAATGTCCCCATACCTACGCTCTAGGCTGTTTCTCCTTTGGCAATTACTGTACCTTTATGAAGGAAGGCTATCTTTGCCATAATAACATATGGTTATTATGACATATGGTTGTGATGTTTAATCATCTTAAATCTAAAATGGTTTTAAACGCTAAAATGCACTTTTTGTTTGAAAATGGCTTACCTTTGGAAATCTCCAGGCACAGAGGGGAAGGCTGTGACCGAAACATGAGGAATTTTTATTTCATTTCATTATTTTACTTTTTGGTTATTTTCTTCTAACTTACTGGGATGTATGTTAGTTAAAATCCGTAACATTAAGATCCTGAACATTTTCAGTGCCCTATTTCTAAGTATTTTGTGTCACTGTTGTACTTCTTTATGACTATGATTAATAGGCCTAAATAATACGGTCAAAGAGTAGAAAAGACAGAAATAATCTTTAGTCTTTATCTTCTGGGCAAAGGTACAGTATATTTGGCAGGAACAGATGAAGCCTCTTTGAGTCCTAAAACTGTTCGTCTAATACAGCCATCAGAATTCAAAGTCACAGATAGGTATAATATACAATCATGTTTAAGCAGTGTATTTTTTGGTCCCCAGATGGAGAGATTAGTCCAGCCGCTGTTTTATTTTTAATCCTTAACTCATTTGTTTCTTTCAAAAGTACTTTTCTATTTAAATTTGTTACGACCCCTCATTGCAACAAAATCCTATTATCATAAATCCTTTCCTAGTGCGGGCAACCACCCCTTGAACACAGCAGATAATTCATGTTCTTTTGCATCACATAACCCCATGTAGCTTCCTACAGCGAGGCAAGCACCTCAAAGAGCTGCAGTGTGGGTTCTTCAGAAGGAACCTAGGGGGTTCTTGAGCCCCAGAGCGAGGGCAGACTCAAACAGCAGCAGCAGCTGGCAGGTGATTGCAACTGGGAAGGGAGGTATGCAACAGTCAAGAGGTAAAATAACAAAATCACAGAGTTTGCTATTTTACCTTACTGGAGACCAAGAAAATCTTGGGAAGTACTTATGTACTTCAATTTTACAATCCAAGTGGTGCACTGGGTTTCCAGATTGTATAGTTTGTATTAAATCAATTTTATCATCGATTGTTTCTCCTGATGTTAAACAGATCTGATGACTACTCTAGCCACCACTGTAGGTGTTTATTTAAAGAACACATTTTCCACAGCCTGCTCTCCATTTTACAGCTTTACTGGAGCATTCTCATGTCAACCAAGCCCCCTGGGCTTTTAGAAGTGATGAATCCTAAAAGATGTTTTCCCCACAGAAACCACAAGGTAAATGTAACAAGTAATCAATCTTCTGAGCAGCAATCAGGCAACCACTTAACGAACATACTACACAAACAAAATAATTAATCTAAGCACTGTCCCGAATAGTAATTAATCTAATCGGCTCCAAGTGATATATTTGTTCACTGTACCCTATTTTGTTTCATAGTTGTCATAGTTAAAGGTGTCAGAGACAGTACAAATGTGTTAACCAGTTTAAAAGAATACTAATTTCAGGAGGAAAGTGTGACACAAATGTTTATGCAGTGTGGGATGTTCGTTCCTTTGTTTGCAAAGGAGAACAACACATATCACTGTCAGACTGAAACAAAAAGGACAAATGCTTTAAAATAAAGGAGGAAACGCCACTCCTAAACATCAGGCAAGCCAGTAAAGACCTGAGACAATTATAATATGATCTGGACCAATAATTGCCTCCTGGGTAAGGGCAGGTAAACTTAATTATAAATGTCCTGATGAATGAAAATGAAATAAAACAGAATGAAAAGTACAAAGCCAAAAGAGTACCCTTCTCTAAGATCTGTGACACACCAAGAAGAGATGGTTGATTTGCCAGGAAAATGGGTTGCACAGGAGCTAATTCTGATAGCTTAGAATAAAAGGCTAAACATAAATCCCTTATCATCTATCTCTTTTTTTGGATCCTGAATTCAAAAATTTCAAGTGTTATCAGCTACCTCTTATCATTGAACTTCACTTTATGTCACAAAGACCAAATCTTTATTGCAGGGTGGCTGCTGGGAGAGTAAAAAGGAGCCACCAGATTGGATTTACAACTGACATTTGGCCCAGTAGTGTAATATGTAGTGGTATTCAGCCTCACCCCAGGTCAGACCCTACTGAGTAAAGGCGCTTTCTCAAAATTGTGTTTTTAACCTAAGGAAGCTGAGAGAAGTCATCTTCAGATTTTTAGGCTTTTTTGAAAAATTTCCATGAAATTGAGATTGCATGGTTATAAAACATTCTCCCTGGCATCCTTTAGTTCTTCTTGGTGGGAAAAGGAAGCGGAGAAAGCAGGAATTCTAGAAGAAAACACTAAGACACATCTTCTTACAGCAAAGATGGTGACAGGATGTATGGCCATTTTGCGGTTTCTGTACCACCTATGCCTATCTCTGGTATTGGGGATATTCCCCCACTACCACTACCACCCCTGCAGGAAGGCTGGTCTAAGTGGTCATGTTTGCACCAGATAAAGCTACAGCTTGAACAGCTAACTGAAACAAGAGTGGACACTTGAGCCAGGGAAGCTAAGTATAGGCTGGTCTGAGCCATTAAGACACTCTTTCCTAGGAGTATGGGATTCAGACACTGAGACATTGACTTTGTTAGTTGTGGGGAGCCCTGACGCAGAGCCAAGTGATGTCCAGGTAGAAATCACTGCCTTAGCAAGCAGTGATTTCTAAACCCACCCAAGAAGAATAAGAGGAAACAGCAAAACTGAACAAAGAAAGTCAGTCAGTTTAGAGAACCAGGGGAAGGGCCCAGAAGCAGACCAAACAGCAGGAAATGCCCCAGAAATGGAAGGACACATCTCTTCTCAGTCTAACCCCATGTGGCCTTGATGTCTGTAATTTCCTGTTTTTAGAATTGGTGTGATTCCCTGCTGGATCTATTCAGTAAACACCGTGTTTACATGCATTGGTTTCTGTGACTTTAAATATAACATTTCTTGAACAGAAAAGAATCACCAAATAGAAAAATCTGGGAACAGGCATACAATTAGCAAGTAGAAAATCAGTTACTGGGTTTCAAAAGAACAACAGGTTACAGAGCTTCAGTAAAAGATTCCACATAAAAAAAGGATGTCAGTGAAGACTTTAATTTGGCCTGAAAAAAACAAACAAACAAACAAAAAACAACCAATAACAATAGCCAACCTTTATAGAATGCTTACTATAAGTTGGGCACTTGTATAAGCATTTACATATGTGAGCCATTTAATCCTCATAACATCCTCTGACACAAATGCTATAATCCCCATTTTACAGGTGAGGAACTGATGCAGAGAGAAATTAAATAACATGCTCAAAATCCCACAACTATTAAGTAGGCAGAAGTGAACCATGGAGGTTTATAAGCCCAAGACATCTGTTGTTGAAAATAGGTAACACAAAGAAACACAATATAGGAACATATATCATGGCAACATTTCCCAAAGTGTATCTCCTAATATGCTATAGTTACAAAGTGTAACTTAATCCCAGGGGATGTTCACAGTTGTTATTTTACAGGAAAGGTCTTGGTACTCAGATAAATTTGGAAAACTTTGGGTCAGACAATGTAAAATAAATTCAAATATATAATGAATATATATGTACATATAGATGATCTAATAATATATATGAGCTACTATATAGCATAGATTCTCAAGAGGGAGATATTTTATGTAGTTTCCTTCCAAACTTATTTGACAACAGAGTTCTTTTTTAGGGTGGTCTCATCAAAACAGCACATTCTGGGAACTTCTATCTTAGAGAAAAATTAAAGTAGTAATTTCTAATGGGTTCAAATACATGCATAATTCCCCAAAATAACCTCCTAATTTCAGTCAATAGCTAAATTTCTGATGAAGTAAATCAGAACATTCTTAAAATTTTATAAGAAGCTAGATATATGCACAACCACCCCAGTTCCCATTCATGAAAGGAAAACATAAAATTCAGCACTTTGGATTCAAGGAAACACTGTCTTCCATTTTTTAACACCCTCCTGGACTTGGGATGTGATGAGAATAAGAAGGCTGAATAATAATTGACAGGTTAATAAAATTGCTTATATTGTGATTGTCATTATAGATTCAGTGAACTCAATTTGAGAGCCACAAGAAATGAAAAATGTTTGCCTTAAATCACAGAAGACTTGAGGACAAGTGGATGGTGAAGATGCATACACAATCTTAGTTCCTCGGTAAGATTAACTCCGTGTTACCTCCCATATCTGCTATAGCACCAAATTTATAATGGCAGCTAAAAATCTCACACTTTCCCAAACCAAAAGCTAGCTTCACCACCACTTGCTACTCCCACCCTAGCAATAGAAGAAGATATCATATACTTGAATATCTTACTAAGTATGCGATGCTGCCACTGAGCATCAGTAAAGTGATCATCAATGAATCCTCACCATCTTTATTCTGGAGCCAAGGCCTCAAACAGAAGCATCTGATTGGCCAAGTCAAGGTCACATGACTGAGCCCTGGCTGCCAGGAAGCTTTGAAAAGGTTTCTTTCCCTTTCTTAAGGTCTGCACTCGGAGACAGGGTACTTATTCTAATGATATTACACACGGTGGAATGTTTCCTTTAAATAGTAAGGCACACTGGCAAGTAGGATAGCTAAAAAGTGGCAAAAGTCTACTACAATGACCAGGGACCATTTTGAGTGACAATTTCAAGTTCTGCAGGAACCTATAAAACTGACCTAAATAAACAGTTACAGTGGGTGAGGTTGGGCCATATCCACTCAACCTCACCTGTGGGCTCCAGCCTCTGACTTCCTTGTTTTGGCTGCACTTGAAAAGGTGGGTATCAGACACAATTTAACTGAGCAGAGGACAGCAGAGACCCTCAAGGCCAGGACGGCTGATGGAGCCCACAGCTGAGACCCTCACTTCACTTGACGCTGACAGTGTTTCTCTTATTACAAGTGTCATTTGATGGGAGTAAATAAGATCCTCTTGTTTAAGTAACAGATGGCTGGCATTGCAATGTTGACATTCAGGAAGCCAAGAAAAAAAGGTGACCATATGAACTGGAGAGATGGGAAAAGACTGAGTACTAAGACTGGGACCCAATCCCACAGCACCCAGATAGAAATTAGAAGAGAAGGTCCATGCTTCCAAGTATAGCTCTATCTAGAACTTACCAACCCGCCCTGAAAGGCACTATGCTTATAATTATAGGTATCATCTCATTTAATGCTCTGAACAGTCAGATGAGGTGGATTATATTATTATACCAAGTTTACAGAAGAAGAAACTGAGTCTTAGGTACTTGAAGTCACTTGCCCAAAGTTATAAGCTCCTTAGTGACAGAGACACCTCGCCTATCTGACTCTAAGCCCTGTGCTCACAATTAATGATCCCTTAGGCTTGTTCCTATCCCATTCATGGTTCTGTAATCTCATTTTTAACATATGACTGAAAAAGAAAGAGAGAAAGACAACGAAAAGACTGGCTAATTAAGTAATGATTATTTCTGGTAGGACTGAGGGTGCTATTGTGGCATGACCAATGGCACCGCACCTCCCATGTAGTATTCAGGAAATGGCTGGTCAGGTGTGTGCAGATGGAAAGCCTCAGAGGTATAGATTATTCTCCTGGAGAATTACCCTTTCGGTTTCTTCCACCAGAGCCTCACAATAGTCTCCTGAAATGTACCTCAGTGAAAAATCAAGCAGAAAGGCAGCTTCATCTCTGAATTCACTGGGTTTCTAGGGTGACAGCCACATCAAGAAAGCCATGGAGAAGTAGCAGAATATGTGACATGCCTTTCTAGGAATAACCCAATGCCTGGCTGAAAGCTGTAATTCTCACCAAGAAAGAAGCATACAACGGATTTTACAATTTACACGTGGGTGTTGTGTGTTATGAAAAATTAAACTTACTACAAATGCATTTACCTCTATTATAAAAGGGATCTTGGATTTTACAAGACTCATTGAAAAGCTCCTTTAAGTACTCAGTTCCTCTATTATAGTTCAATGAGTTTTTTATAACTTATTACACAAGGTCCCTGAGATAGCAAAATTTAAGATTTCAGTATTAGCAGCTACTGCAATAAAGTTTTCGGCATAAATAAAAAATAATACTTTTAAAATTATAATGTACATGTAACAGGAAAAACAGGAGTAGATGAGAAAAATCAAATTTAAACTCAGCTTCTCAAGATTATGCATACTATATGAATTGAGGTTTGGATGTATTTCCCTATTGTAAAACAGGGATTAATAAATTTATAGTAGTATTCCTTTATGAACAATTGCATTTAAGCTTTCATTTTCCACAAGGGCCTCTTTTGGCTTAAACAAAAAGAATAAAACTCTAATGTTGACATTACGATATAAGCAAGTTGAGCATACCTAACGTGCCTCTAGGTTGTCTATCGACACATAAACTTGCATAAATTTGCCATAAATTCATAAATAGACAACTAAACATTATGTAACCAGTATCTAAACACTTTATAGCCTACTATATTAAGAATTAAATAAATTACCATATAGAAACAAATGTTTTTAACTACTAATTTAGAGATTTAGAATTTATTGTTATATCTTTTTAAAAAATTGTTTTAATAAGATAATAACAAAAATTCACATCATTTATTGAACACCTAGCACATGCCCAGTTCTAAATTAGGCTCTTTACAGTCGTCGTAACATTTAACTCAACCACTTGTGGTATAGGTGTTACTATTCCCATATTATAGAGGACAAAATAGTAACTTAGTATTAATGGCTAATTTACCCAAAAGTACATGGGTAACAACATGTGACAAGCTGTTCGAACCCTGATGTGCTTCCATGACTATTATTCCCGACTCCTTTGCTTCTTGCCCTTGTTTACCTAAAATAACTGCAGTGAAAGTATGTGCCCAGATGAACATTCTCTAAATCATTCAAATATAGCAGCATCGAACTAGAACAAGAAAACAGTATTGATTACAAGCATGGGTAAAAATCAACAAAATAAATGCGAGCAAAAAGAAGTATATATAAATGGTGAAAAGCAAATTAAACTTTAAAAATCATTTCAATTTAAGAACTAAGCATTGGCAGCAAGAGCAGAGATTTTTTTTTTCTTACAATAGCTGAATAGGCTGATAGCTCATTTCATTGTGTAACAATATTCTGATTTTTCTCCTGAAGCTGGAAATGCCTATTTTCCAGAATGAGAAAAATACTTACACTTATGTAAACTTCAGTGGTAAATTATGCATGCTCAATTAATCCACAAGTACAGCCCTGGGTTTGCTTAAGGTTCTTGAGGCATAAGATGCAGGTGCCATGATGATAATTTATCAACCCCTGGACTTTTAGTCATCTATTCAGATTATGCTGATTGTGTAAGTAATGTTCATGGTTTAAAGCAAACTAGATAGGGGCTTCCCTGGTGGTGCAGTGGTTAAGAATCCACCTGCCAATGCAGGGGACACAGGGTTCGAGCCCTGGTCCGGGAGGATCCCACATGCCGCGGAGCAACTAAGCAGGTGCGCCACAACTACTGAGCCTGCGCTCTAGAGCCCGCGAGCCACAACTACTGAGCTCGAGTGCCACAACTACTGAAGCCCGCACGCCTAGAGCCTGTGCTCCGCGACAAGAGAAGCCACCAAAACGAAAAGCCTGCACACTGCAACGAAGAGTAGCCCCCACTCACCGCAACTAGAGAAAGCCCGCACGCAACAATGAAGACCCGACACAGCCCAAAATAAATAAATAAATAAATTTTATTAAAAAAATAAAAAATAAATAAAACAAACTAGATAGAAAAATTCCTGCAGCCACCCCTCCCCCACCATACCATTCGTTATTGAGCTCCATGGATGTGAAAGATGAACACTTCTGGGTCTTTTTTTGATATAGTTCTGAGAAAGTACTGTTAGCTAACAAGTCCAGCCCATAATAAATCTTTATTTACTGCCCACCTGGCTATAGCCCTATCAGTATCAGCAGGAGAAAAGATAAAATCTTATCAGTAAACTGTGCAGACACCAGATGCAGTTTCCCTTTCAGTACTTGGGGTATGTGAATTGCATACTAGTTTCATTCAGCAGGCTCCAAAGTGACAGCTAAATTCTCCAGCAGGAGATGCACTGCCCGGCATGCGCCACACTAAAGGTCCTGCTGCCTGCTCCACACCCTTCACCTTCTTCCAAAGATCTATGAATGGGGAGAGACAGGCAGAGACAGAGAGCCAGCAAGCAGGAGAAGGAAGAAGAGAGGAAGGGGAGATAAGAGAAGGGAGAGACTGAGGAGGAAGGGAAGGGGAGAGGGAGAATGGAACCTCAAAAATATAACAATATACAAAATTACTGAAATAATGGATCATTTATTCCCTATGAAAAGCTGAAAACAGAAATATAGAGTGGAAAAATTTAAAGCTCTAATACAATCACACATAATGACAGCGTCTGTATTAGAGAATGAAAGGGGGTCTATTATTTCTAAGACGGCAGTACTGGTTTATATGGCGCAGCAGATGTGGGAACATAATACAAGACATCACACGTGGCACATTTCAGAACAAGTTAAAGGGATGGGGGTGTAGAGGGGAAATCAAAGAGTCAACACTTTTAAATTTTCAGAATCTTGAGTTTCTAAAGTTACAGGCAACATAAAGGAAAAGAAAATAGTTCAAAATTTTAGTTTTATCTATTTAACTAGTATTTTGTATCCACAGGATAACTAAATGTAGATAACACTGTTTATCGGTTTTTATCTACATAAAGTATATATATATATACATATATATAAATAAACAACAATCTCATATATGAAGTTATTAACCTACACACTGGCTGCAGTAATAGGTATATCTTTCAAATTTATGTATTGTACCAACATGTTTTTATCTTCTGGCAATTATTGCCGTAGATTGAAAAATGCTTTATTCCTGAACGTTTACTTTACCTCTAAGATATTTACAAAGTGGAAGTTAGTAATTTAGTTTTTTATTTCAAAATAAAACAAAACCTTCCTAACTCATTATACATCCACACTTCCACTTTACTGGACAAAATGATGCTAAGTTTTGATGAAACTTGGAATAGAAGTAATACATTTAAAGACTGAAGGTATAAAGAACTGAACAGTTCTTTCTTTTATTCTGTCTACCTAGCCTTATCACTTAAAATGATTCAAGTACAAAGGGCCACACAGTGAGAAACAAATCTCTCAATCACTTGAGCCCTAGCATCCTTCCCTTGTCCAAAAGCAATATTACCAATTTATTATGCAATTATTCCAAATAGAGTCTATGTATATGTACATAAAAATACTGAGTGAAAAAATCAAGGTACTTAACAGTGGGGACACTTGTTTTTTTCATTCAATATGTCTTGGAAACTGTTCTATCTTTTAAACTGATAAACAGATTTCCATTTTAAGGATGCACCATAATTGATTTAAGTAGTCCCAATTCATGCTTATTTAGGTTTTCTCAGTCTTTTTTGCACTTAAACATTTTTTGAGCCAACTTTTGGGGTCACTTTTCCATTTCCAAACTTACTGCTTTTTCTAGAAATGCTTAAATTCAATCCTGATGTTACAAGTATAAAACCTGCACAAGAATAGCTGCAAATGTACAAGGAGAAACATACCACATGGAATATAAATGTGAGCAGAAAATATTTTGTATAATTTTTCAAAGGAATAAAAGTCCAGTTCACAAGTTAGGATTTTCAACAAACCCCTTGATGTTCTGTCTGATCAAAACTTAGAAATTTAAATCAGAAACCCTCTGGCAACCTTACCTCTAAGTAATCAAAAGCTCACTTTCCCTGTATATGACATATTGACATATGGTAACCTCTTATTCCAAAGAGTTATTTCTTCTCAAATAAGGTTTTTCATTATTTTGTTCCCTGGTTGCATTTAATCCTTCAGTATAAAATTTTTTCCCCTTTAATTTGGGAATCTGACAAAACAAGGGTATTTCTGAAGCACAAATGTTCACTTACGCAGCTCAGTGAGATCCAGCCACAACATGAAGTAAATGAGGTGGTCAAGTGGTAGAGGGAAAAGATTTTTTGTTTGCTGTAGCAAGCAAATCCTACTTTTATTCATTTTCAGCATGCAAGAAAATACAGCAATTACCTTATAAAGCACAGAAAGGTTAGAATTAGTGTGCATCCAAAGCTTGAGGTAGGGTCATTTTGTAGACCACAAACACAGGAAACATGGACTGGTTTGTTAACATGTCTTATGCGATATTATCTGGCATTCTGTAAAGCCCAGAAGCTAATCTGCATTTGTTATATTATTCAGTGCAACTGAGTGGTAGGGAGGCTTTCTCTTGCCACAAATTTCTAAAGCCTTTGAGTTAAGTGGTATTTGGATATTCTCAATTGTATTTTTCTTTACACCGTATTTGCACGTACATATATACATCCATGGGCACTGTGGAGCAGGTGGTCAAAAGTTTTTTTAGTCAGTTCAGGCTTTAAAGACAGTAATACGAAGTACCTCCCCCTTTCTTGCCCTAAAACATGTTCATGGCATCAAATGATCTCCCATATCAAGTCAAGCAATCAGTCAAATTTATTAATATGTGGTACAGTTGTGATGCCCTTTAGCCAATCACTACATTGTCTTGAGGAAATAGGGTTACTAATCCAGGGAAGAGCTTGGTACAAATATTGACATATTGTTGTTTTGGTCACTGCTGTGCTTTGCCCTGTTTGAGCTGCTCCAGTTATAGAACAAAGGGTTTAGTATGAGGCTCTCCAGATAACTTTTAGTAGGGCTCAAAGATCATGGGTTATGGTTTGCTTGTTCCTGCCTTCTTACTAATATCCTATCACAACGTGATTATATTTGGACATTCTTTGTGTAGAACGTTCACTGAAGGCAAATTTTACTGTATAATAAACATCACTACTTCACCCTTTCCATTTATATCCAGGCTTGGCTGTTCCAGGAGGTCTCCTGTCCAAGAATCCATTAGTAATTTATCAAAAGAGCAAATGTCATTATGCAGGAAGCCAAGGGAACTATTTTGCATTTGATTTCTGGTTCTGATAGCATTACTATTGATTTAGTATTCTCCAGCATGACATGGGCTAGACACAACAGATCATTGTATTTTTGACCTGTCAATCACAAATGATCCAAGGCTTTCCAAAATATTTAGGCATTTGAGAGTTGAAGGTCCATCTCACAGCCTGAAAACTATTAAATTTTAACTGAAATTCCCCAACCCCAAAAGATTTAGTAAGGAGTTGCTGTGTTCAATGTTAAGAAAGAAACTTTTTTTAATGAAGAAATCTCAATAGTTATTTCCCAAAATGCTTGAAATAAATTAAGAGCAAAGTAAAAAAATGTTGGAAGAAAAACAGTGCAATGTAATTAGCTCTTTTTTAAAAAAACAAAACCCAAAATGAATTTGAAGATATTATTTTGAACTATCATCTCCCCAAAAAAGAAACTAAAAACAAAGAGAGTAGGTGAAATGAAGGCATTTCACATAATTTCAAAATAAGAAATTGAGGAATTGTTTCCAGTATAGGCAGTGAATTTATTTTTTTAAAATATTGTTTAATTGGTCAAACATAAATCAGTTTCAGTTACTGAAAAAAAAGCAATGTGTTTATATTGTACATAAAGAATTTTCTCACTTCTTTTCACTAACTAAACAATGAAAAGCCAATTAGACTCATGAAAACCAATGGTTAGCTGGGTATTACTGAAAAGCATTAAATGCACGTAATTTTTTGCAAAGATCAAGAAGGTGTACATTAATATACAAATTTTTAGGCAACAGTAATATTACAAAATATCTAACAACTGCTGTTGCCCAAGGAGAATGGACACTTTCCCTACTAAGCTCAGATGCTGGCTCTAAACAGCCAGAGGTGCCTACTCCAGTGCCCACTGGTGGCCTCTTGGTCCTGGATCTGGCCTTCTGGGGTGTCTTGGAGTGCAAAGGTCAAGTGAACAGACTCTGGAGTTAAGCAACCTGACTTAAACTCCTGATTATGCCATTTACTACTAGTGTGAAGTGACTTGACTTCACTAAATTTCCTAATCTGTAAAAATGAGGATATTTCATTCTATTTAAAAGGGACAAACATCCATACAAATATTTGTTGGCAGAGTTGGATAATTATACTGCAAGACCTTTCTTATCCTCACTGGCAAAATTAAAAAAAAATTTTAAAAGCTGCTCTGCAGTTGTTTCTGGAAGATATCAAACTGCATTTCTGATGTATCATAACCTCCCACACACTTTAGAACACTACTATCTAACAGATCTTTCTGCAGTGATGGAAATGTTTGATTTCTGTGCTGTTCAACATGGTAGCCACTAGGCACATGAGAGCACTCGAAATAAGACTAGTGCAATTGAGGACCTGAGTGTTTCACTTTATGTAATTTTGATTAACTTCAATTTAAATAGTGACCATGTTATTGGACAGCACAGTTCTAGAAATCTTAGTATTCCGTAGGCTGGACTCCGTTTCCTTGATGATTCCTCTTCTATTGAGCTCTTCTTCCACAAAATCAAATGTAATTTTCATCCTTTAACCATCTGTCCCAGATCAATGGGTCTTAATCTAATGCTCCTATCCTACCCCAACTCTAACCCAACCAAATCATCATGTCATTAGTGGGTTCTTTCTCTCTCTCCAGTACCTCTGAACACCATGGCTCCAATGGTCACACACCCATTTCAGTCTCTGGCCTAACAGGACTAATAACTCTCATTTGATTGGATTTCAGTCTACACAACTGAGGAACTCTTTATCATCACCGTGGCTTTCAGGACAGGGCTCACTCTCTGGCCAAGAGTTCACGTTCCTCAGGAAATAGACTTCCTACTCCAGGATCAAAAATTTTAATTTGGTTCCATCGCAGGGTGTTCATTTAAAAACAAAACAAAAAAACGTAGTATCAAGATGAGTAGGTCAGATTATGGTATGTTAGTTCCTGCCCCACTCTTTCATTTCTATTCTAATCTAGTGTTTCTTATTGTCTGAGCTAGTCCTTGGGCCCTGAGCTATTTAATCTTTGGGACTGATTTGAGACAGAGTATGAAACATTCATATAATTTACTAAGTCAGAAATTGCTAATGCTCCATGTCTGCCATTCATGTTGCTTGTTCAGGTTCTTACCTGCAATGTTCTATTTCTCCTTCCAGTCCTAACTCTCATGTAGATTTGCTTCACAACCCTAGACATGACTATTAGCCCGCTCACTGTGATTTCATAGCACTTCTACACTTCTTCATTCTGGCACTTATTACTTTGCCTAGTATAGAGTAGGTGCTCAAGAAATATGTATTGAACAAATGAATGACCTAGATTATAGTCATTTATTTGTCTATGTCTCTTGCTTAACTATAGCTTTTTAAATGTATGGGCCACACTTATTCATCTTTTTATCCCTAATATTACGTGCCTGGAACATAGTGAGCATTATAAGTCATCCTTGGACCTAAATGACATGCAGGGGCTTCCAGCAATCTTTTCTGTTCTGACTACAATCTGAATAGGTTCTTCAAGCCCCCTACCTGTCTGGATTATCATCCGTATGCTTTATCCCTTGTAACACTGCTGTCTTCATTTCACTGGTCCATATACTATAATCACACAGTTCATTGTTGCTATTATTACTTTAAAGTTATCTTTTGGATTAATTAAGAATAAGAAAACTAAAAACCTTTATTTTACCTTTATTTATTCCTTCCCTAATGGCCTTCTTTTTTTATGCAGATCCAAATTTCTGACCTATGTCATCTTCCTTCTTCCCTAAAGAACTTCTTTTAACATTTCTTACGGGACAAATCAGTTGGTGATGAGTTCTCGCGGTTTTTGTTTGTCTGAGAAAGTGTTCATTTACCCTTTATTTCTGAAGAATAATTTTGATGGATATAGAATTCTAGTTTGGTGGATTGCTTTTTCTTTCAACACTAAATACTTCACTCCATATTCTGCTGGCTTGCATGATTTCTGACCAGAAGACCACTGCAATTCTTATACTTGTTCCTCTATAGGTAACAGTATTTATCCCCCTGCTTTCTTTCAAGATTTTCTCTGTCTCTGACCTACTGCAGTTTGAACATAATATGCCTACATATGTGTGTATGTGTGTGTGTGTGTGTGTGTGTGTGTGTGTGTGTTTGGTATTTATCCTACCTGGTGTTCTCAGATTCCTGGATCTATTGTGTGTCATTAATTTTGGAACATGTTCAGCAATTACTACTTCGAATATTTCTTCAGATCTTTTTCTTTACGTTCTTCCCTTCTGTTATTCCAAATATGCATGTGTCACACCTTTTGAAAAGGTCCCACACTTTTTGGGATGTTCTGTTCTGTGTTTTGGGTTTTTTTTTCATTCATTCATTTTTTTCCCTTGCATTCCAATTTGGGAAGCTTTTATTGACTTATCTTCAAGCTCACGGATTCTTTCCTCAGGCAGGCCAAGTCTACCGATGAGCCCATCAAAAGTATTCTTCATTTTTGTTAGTGTTTTTGATTTCCAGCTTTTCCTTTGATTTTCTTAGAGTTTTCCATCCCTCTGCTTACATTACCCACCTGCATTAGTATTCTGTGGTTGCCTTAACAAATTATATCAAACTTAGTTGCCAAAAACAACACACACTTATTATCATACAGTTCCATATCTTAAAAGTACAACACACATCCCACTGGGCTAAAATCAAGGTGTAAGAAGAAATGCATTAACTTCTGGAGGCTCTAGGAAATAATCCATTTCCTTACCTTTTCCAGCTTCTAGGAGCTGTCTTCATTCCTTGGCTCATTGCCTCCTTCCTCCATATTTAAAGTTAGCAATGGTAGTTGAGTCCTTCTCACATTGCATCACTCTGACTTCCTCTTTTGCCTTCCTCTTCCACTTTTTAGGATGCTTGTGATTATACTGGGCCCCCCTGGATAATCCATGATAATCTATCTCAAGGCCCTTAACTTAAAGACATCTTCAAATTTCTTTTTGCCATTTAAGATAATATATTCATAGTTTCTGGGGATTATAATGTGGACACCTTGGCAAGGAAGGAGGGCATTATTCTGACTGCTCTACCATCTGTTCTTACATGTTGTCTACTTTTCCATTAGGGTACCTAACATATCAATCATATTTATTTTAAATTCCTTGTTTGATAATTCCAACATTTGTGTTATATTTGAGTCTGTTTCTGATGAATGCTTTGTCTCTTCAGACTGTTTGTCCTTGCTTTTTGGCATGCCTTGTAATTTTTTGCTGAAAGATGGATATATTATATCAGGAACAGGAACTGACATAAATCAATCTTTAGTTTGAGGATTTATGTTAATCTGGCTAAAAGTTGGGCTATGTTTAATGTTTTCTGCAGGTGTGTATGTGTGTGTAAATGTGTGTGCGTGTAAAATATATATAGATATCATGGGCTTGGTCTTCCATCTTCACTTTGAGAGCCTGAGTCTTACAGTTTTTCACTTGAAATCCAGAGTTATTATACCGGGGCCCTGTGGGTGTGGTGGTAAGGTGTGGTAGAGGGAGAGTAATCTATAATCTTCCAATTACATCTCAGTGTCTTAGTAGGTCCTTCCTACTGGGGCTATGGTCTTAACCAAAGTCACTCCAGTGACATATCTTACTTTCTCCCCTTCCCCCTATATCCTTCCCTGGTTGCGGTGTTCCCAATATATTTCCTTGAAGACATGACCTCTGTGGACAAGTTCGGATGTGACTGGAAGGCTAGAGGGATCTGGAATGGGAAGAATGCCCTTTCCTTAGCTGGGCCACAGATAAAGCCCTGAAAAAGTCTTTTCCCTGGAGAGTAAGCTTTTGTTATGAAGAAAGCTCTGGGCTTATTTCACAAGAATCACTCTTTGCCAGAGTAATGATGAAATGTTCATCATGAGAACCTGGTGGGATTTCTGGAGGTAAAGCCCATGGATGTGCTAGGGACTCTCTGAGGCTGAGGTCCCTCAGAATTTCTCACACTCATGCTAGTCCACACTCAGCATCCAGTAATTCATCAGAATTATTATTTTGAAGTGTTTCTACCAGTTTATGACTCCAGTGGCTTCTACTGCAGGTATGCAGTCTTACATGTTTCTCCCTGAATGAGCCTGTCTTTCTAGATTTGAGGGTGGTGATTTTCCTAGTAACCTCATCTCTTATGGGTCCAAGAGAACTCACTGATTTTCAGTTTGTCCAGGTTTTTCTTGTAAGGACAGGAGTGATGACTTCTAAACTCTTTACATGTGAGAGCTAAACCAGAAGTCCTAGAGCAATGACCTCCGAATTCAGACAAATTGAGTTTGGGTTCTGCTATTGTCATTCAGCAGCTATGTAACCCTGGGGAAATTGCCTAACCATTTTAAACCCCAGTTGCTGCATTGATAAAACTGGAATAATTATAAGATGCTAACATTAAATAAGGCATTGCATTACATTGGGTCTAGCACACAGAGTGCTCAGTAACATTTAGCTGTTATTTCCCAAGGGCAATTTTCATTTGTGCTAATCCCCGGTGCTCTGTTGGAGGCCCTGCCCCACTTCTTTGCATCCTGCCTCCCTGTCTCACACATGAGGCTCGATACTGCATGAGCAGTTCCAATGCTGACAAATTTGGAAGCTATGGGTTCACTACCAGCCTCCTCGTTTTAAGCATTAGCCTTTATCCAATGGAAGGTGGTAATTCCTGACTATCAATGTTTTGTCCATGGGGACCAATTGATCTTGGGCTTTCCTGGGAATTAGAGTGTGTTGTTAAGAGGGAGTCAAGGAGAGATTCAAATATTGTCTCTGTCATTTTTCAGTATCACCTTAAACATGTTACTTAACCTCTCTGGGCACCAGTTTCCTTATTTGTACAATAAGGCGAAATAGCTTATGGAATAGCTGTGCAGATCAAAAGAGGCAGCACATACAGCATTTAGAACAGTGCTTGGCAAAGAGTAAGAATACAGTAAGTATTAAACATGATTTTCATTAACCATATATGTCTGAAAAAAAAGTGAAAAAGCTTTCTTGAGCATCTCAACATCTCCAGACCATTATTTCATTGTTATCAAGTTTATAAGTTATTCTTTCTCTATTACCAATTTTCATCCTATATAAAGGTAAAAATCATTTACCAAAAGGCCTATCTCCAGAGTAGAGAGTTATAGAACAACACAAGCAAAATTAGTGCAGGTAGTTCTTTGCCCTTCGATCTAATGCACCTCTTGCTCCAAAACAAAAATCTTATACTGCTATAGAATAGACAACAGTAAAGGCAGGAACATGAGATGGAAAGGTGATTCTCATTACATGGCTTCCAGTGAGGAGAACTCAATATAAAAGGGAGCAAAAGAGTGGGAAAAAATGTCAAAAATCAAATGTTCGTATCCATTAACTACCCTAAACAGCCAACAGACAATTAAGTAATTAATCCATAATCAAAATCTACAAACAAGGTTTCCATTCCATGTGCACTCCCTAACCACTGTATTTGAAAGCTGTCTGGGGAGGAGTTCTTGCTTCTAGGTGTAGAGAATAGTAAAAGACCACGATTGTCAGGGAACTCACTAAAAGAACTTGACTACCATGCAGAATGTTTTCCAAAATTCCATGAGCACATTTCTTTTCCAATAGGGGATGTAATTTATCAATTGTTAAGATTGATTTTCTCAGTACAGCTTTTTAGATGGGTTTTGAAACTGTACACATTGCATTTCTTTTTTAAAGCCATAATCAAGGATGCTTGCTTAAGGACCTAAGATTTTGAATATCACTGAATGATCCAAAGGCTAGCCCCAGTGGGATGCCTGAGTTTAAAAGACTCCACATAAAACAACAATCATTTCAGAAATATTTAAGCTCAATGAAATTATATTCTGAGACCCATAATGCTCAATAAACAGAGAAGTGCAAATGCTTAAAAGTTGTGGACTAAGTCTCTGACTGCCTAGTAATATTTCTTATCTTTTATCTCCAGGGTTTTGCTGATTTATACAAATCTGAAATTGAAAGTTGTTATTCTCAGCACAGGTCTGTATGCTTAAATGTTTTCATAATCTCATATTTATGGATTTTAGGCAAATGCACCAGTTATACCACATACCATCCTGAAACAAAGGTAAAACAGTGTTAGTGGTCTCTGAAAGTAAATGCAATCAAAATGATTAAAAGTTAATAAAAATTATATTATTTCCACAAAACAGTAAAACACATATTCCGATGAGATTTGTGCATAAACTTCATTCTAAACAAAATAAAGTCCAATATTTGAGCTTCCAACTTTAATTTGTTCCTCTGTAGTCTGAGCTATACGTACTGTCATTATCAGATAATGTCTATGCAGCTGAATGCTATTAGTACCACCCTCCATTTTGACTAGACTATTATAAAACATGAGATTGGGCAATTTTACATCTACTCCTTTCACTGATTCTGACTCGTAAGTAGGCAGTCAATGGTGATTACACGATGCAAAGCATTCCAGAGTAGAAAGAAAATTAAATTTGGCTCATTACTTCTGTTAACTATACAAATATAATATCTTCAAGATGAACAGCAGGCAGACTTTAATATAAATAAATACACCGTTTAAGATCCCAAATCAGCAACAAAATGTATGAGACCACTTCAAAATGATGATGCATTTAAAAGGAGATTATATTTTCAAAGGAACTGCTCTCTTTAAACTGTTAGCAATATAGGCACATGGTAACACTAATTAGTGGGTGAGAGAACACAAGAATATTTATTAAAAGAAAAGGGAGAATTGTTTCGTTTGCAAATATTTTCTCCCGTTCTGAGGATTGCCTTTCGTCTTGTTTATGGTTTCCTTTGCTGTACAAAAGCTTTTAAGTTTCATTAGGTCCCATTTGTTTATTTTTGTTTTTATTTCCATTTCTCTAGGGGGCAGGAAGGAATAAAGATGCAGACATAGAGAATGACCTTTAGGACACGGGGAGGGGGAAGGGTAAGCTGGGACGAAGTGAGATAGTAGCATTGACATATATACACTATCAAATGTAAAATAGATAGCTAGTGGGAAGCAGCTACATGGCACAGGGAGATCAGCTCAGTGCTTTGTGACCACCTAGAGGGGTGGGATAGGGAGGGTGGGAGGGAGATGCAAAAGGGAGGGGATATAGGGATATATGTACGTGTATAGCTGATTCACTTTGTTATACAGCAGAAACTAACACAACATTGTAAAGCAATTATACTCCAATAAAGATGTTTTAAAAAAAAAAAAAAAGAAAGAAAGAAAAGGGAGAAACGAGGGAAGGCACAAGATCCAGAGCTTCTGGTTTCCACTGAAGTAGGAAAAAACTGATTTAAGCAGAGACATTTGAGAGTTTCTCTAAGCATGGGGTACAAACAACATTGTGTTGATTTTTTTTCACATATAAAGAACTCCATTCTGCAACAAGTATCTTTCATATGTTGTCTTTTTGGATCTGTACTTTCCTTCACTTGAAAAGATATTATTACGGTAAAAAGGATCTGACCTTGAAATGTTTTAGTAGCTAGGAAACGAAGAAGGTTACATATGGTAGCCCTTTATTCTATTCACCTTGACTCAACAGGAATAAAGACCAAATGAGACTAATCCTGGAATTTGGTCTGTTGAATGTTCACACAATACCAGGGTGATAGCCAGAGTTTCTGAATCAAGAGGTCTTTCCTGTTCTTTCCTTCTCCAGAAAATCATCCACAGTACAAATTACCACAGATATAAGGGAAATGCCTGGTGAGTCTCTAGACTGATCTCATTTGAGGATTCCTAATGAAGGGGTCAATCTATGGACTACATGTGTTTCTTCTATTATAGCCACATATTAATTTCATTTCATTCTCTTTGGCAACAGTATGCCTTCCACGGCTTAGCAGTGTCCAAGATAGTGGAGAAAGAACAAATGCCATTGAGGGCCAACTAACAGATACTGGGAGCTTGCCCTCCTTCAATCTGTACACCTCACTGGCCTGAACTGGACAAGTACCACTGTTTATTTACCTGTCCTCTGTGAAAGGTACTGTAATTTAATAAGCGATGAAGTTATCAGAATTGTAATTAATTTCATAATGTATGATAACTTAATGAACTAATATCACAAGGAGCTAATGATTAGCCATGTGAGATGAATTAGCCCTAAGATATAATGAATAATCCTAGAAAAGTATGGAGTCTGTTGGAGAGACACACAGAAATATACTCAACATAAATCCCTTATCTGAATTAACCACTATTTACCAGTGGTAAATGGCAATCAGGAGTTGAAGCCAAGCTGTTTAACTCCAAAGCCTGTTCACGTGTTCTTGGCACTTTTCAAAATATCCTGGAAGGCCATATCCAGGACTGAGAGGCCACCACTGGGTAGAGTGGTGGGCACCTCTGGCTGTTTACGCCAGCATCTGAGCTTACTAACTGGAATGAACTTTTATGCTCATCGTAACGGCCGTATGGTCACTGTATTCATCTTTTGTTGTACAGGTAGTTTATGCACAATATCTCTTTAAAAAATCGAGAAGATAGGAATATTTACCTTTGTTCTACATGTGAGGAAACTAAGGTCTGAGAGTCGAGTACTTTGTCATACATTTAATAATTATGAGAGCCTGGCTTCAAACTAATCTTTATCTGACCCCAAAGTCCAAGCTTGCACCCACTCTACCACAATACCTCTTTCATCCACTGGAAGTCAAAATGGATAACATGGATAACACATTAAAAGTTATCCATTCCAGGAAGAATTCCATGTGGTACAAGGAAAGCTAAACTCACTCATCTTTGAAACTGATTAATAACTGTATCATGGGGCTGTGTTGTCTATCAAGGCCAAAGAGTAAGTCAAATGATGCCAGCTACTCTGTATTCCTAGGCTCTGAGCATTAAACTATGTTCAGTTTTTGGCAGACCTAGAAATAATAACTCACTTTCTTGATACAGTTTAAAAACCACATTGCTATATAGTGCATGATTTGAAGATCACAGAAATACATCAGGAATATTATTATCAATACTCCCATTTTAAATATGAGGAAACATACTTAAAGTCAAAAAGGAAAAGGAAAATAAGGTGGGGAAACAGAATTTTAGAGCATTTGTTTAGCTAAGATATACAGAGTCAGCATTCAAATGCGACTCTATCGACTCAGTCTTTCCAGAACCTTAAAAATGTCCAGCTTCCAGCTGCCCTGTACCCACTCTTCAGCCTAGTTATTCTCCTAGAGCTCTCCCTGGTCTTACACATGGAACAAATCCTGCAAGGACTGCAGACTTTCTAGTATTCTGTCTGATGTAGACAGTCCATCGGTGGGCTGACTGCAACCTGAAGTAAAGAGCACCGTAGTAAAAGAGCGCTTTTCTTCCCACAATAATACTGGCACTTTATATCACTGTTAGGCCTAGGGATGTCCAGAAGTAAAAATGTCTTGTGATGTCATTTATTTCTTAAGGATTCAAGCTTTCATAACTATTTTATAAGTGCTTATAAAATTAATACAATAAACAGGTACAATAATCCAGTGAAAAATAATAATAAAAAGAAACTACACATTTTAGGATTAGTACTAGTATTATCACATATATTTCATTCTCAGTTTGCTCAATTTGTATTCCGCATTTTGCCTTAGTGAAGAATTCTAGGACCAGTCTTTGCCATCTCTACAAAAAAAACAAATTCCCAGAGACCACAGAACAGTGTTTCTTCAGAAACA
Source organism: Balaenoptera musculus (assembly GCF_009873245.2). Lineage (NCBI taxonomy): Eukaryota > Metazoa > Chordata > Mammalia > Artiodactyla > Balaenopteridae > Balaenoptera > Balaenoptera musculus. Next base: position 94,183,161 of record NC_045785.1, on the reverse strand, counting down.
AATTCGCTTTTCAGGGTCATTAACATATTCCCATAGGTGTACAGGAGTTGAGCAACTCTGGGGGAAAGTGCATTAAACCACCACATTTTTTTCCAGCCCCTTCTCAGAGGATCATCATCATTTCCAATAGAATTCACAGTAAATGCAGAAATACATGACACTATGACTTATGTGAAGGAATCAGTTGGGACTCTGAAAAGAATACTTTTTAAGACAAAAAACAAAACAAAAAAAAAAATTTGAAGTTTCTGCAAACTGTCATGGCATAGCAAACTTTTGAGAAGTGGGAAGGGAAGATACGATATTATAGGGATCAGTTTCCCCAGTCCCCATAGAGCAGACTAACACACTAGCACCTCTACCTCTAAGCCTTTTTCCAATTGTTTCTTCTTTCAGAACAGAATCCTTTTCAGAAGTTCTCATTTAAAAATAAATGAAAACAACTTTGAAATGTACTAAACACATCAAAATTCTTACAGGATAAATAAGTCACTCAGGACAGACAGGATTAAGAGCCTGAGAGGGCACTGAAGAAATCTTCTCCTTCCAGCTTTTGTATTGCTTGCTGTCTTTTATTTTCAAAGAAGGCATACTTGATGAGAAAATGACATCAAGTGTATAAGATGTGGATGAAAAGGCCAATGCTGGATCAACTGAGGGCATATACGTATTGAGCACAGAACTGACTGTCCTTCAATCAATTAGTAGTGAGGCTATCAATCCAAAATGGGGCTGCTAGCCAAAAACCCCTTCTTCATTTGAAACATTTCCACTCTCTTAGACTTGCTGCCAGCCCAAAGTCTTTGCTTGATATGAGCAGATCTAATCTGTACAGTACCTTGATGGGCTTGCTGTGCAGCTCTTTCATCTAGCATGAAGCCAGTCTGAGGCTTTGTTTCATTGCATCCTCAGGCATTTTTACCAGTTTCCTGCTTAGAAGGAAGTCCTCGCTTGACTGACAGCAGTAACTTGGATGTTGTGAACACTGATCAGCCAAACAGAGATGTGCTGGGAGAGCAATGCTTCCCCACCTGGTGGGCTGACCACATACAGCATAGGACCTCATTCATTACACTTTGGTCTGGCCACTGTGTTCACATACCCATGATATCAAAAGATACTCCTCACTGGCTGATGATGCTGTTTTTGGTTGATCCAGGCCTCATCGCCTTATATCAGAATTAGAAAACTATCAACATCTCAACATGAAAGATGCCAGTGCCATATTTAACTTCCCTGATCCTCAGTTTCCTTATGCATAAAACTAGAATAATAACACTATCTGCCTTATTAGTTTATTTGAGGTTACTATAAACTGCTTAGCCCAGTTGATGTCGTGTAGTAGTCACTCAGTCAATGATAGTAAGTATTATTGTTGTTTCTCAGCGTCTAGGAAGATGTGATGACTCTTAGTGTCTGGGATAACCTAATGTGGAAATTACAGCCATGCTTTCACAGGAGTATCTGACTTTCTGTAAACATGCAAGGAGTTTAGTATAATCAAGATAGAAATTTTGTTGATGTGTTAGGTCAAAAGAGATTGTATAAATGGATTTTATAGTCCACAAGATAACAATGGAGTCTGATCTCACAGATTTAAAATTTCCTGGTATGTAAAAAGCAAGCACTGATCAGTATTTCAATATTAAGAAAAATCAAGAAAGTGAGAAAGAGAGAAGAGAAAGAGATTAATGCCTAAACTTAAATGAGTTATCAGTGAAAGGGATAATGCTGTTTTTGTCTTGGAGGTGTTGTTTTAATTTTACATTTAGAAAAGAATCCTTGTGATTCAAATCTCATCTAGCAAAAACAAAATTAATGTTTTAAAGTTGATGCAAGAATAGCTTGTGTGGATTGCCTGATACTTATACAGTATTTGAATAAGAACAAAGGAAGTATAGATGATTGCTATCTAGAAGTCATATAAATAGGCGTTTTTAATAAACTACTAAAGTAAATGTTTCCATTAGTCTTGAATTCTGGCTTCAGGTAATTCAAGAAGAACCGGTTAACATCACTGAAAGATTATTTGGGAGGATTCATGTAAAAGACTATCATCTCACAATGATGTTCTACTGAAACTCCAGTGACAAAGTATCTTTGAAAGAGATTTAAGAAGAAGGAGTCAAGTATACCAGAGTTAGTTTTACAAGTAAATAATAATGGAAAGTTTCTGATGCTGAAAAAATATGTGTTTGTGAGAGAGAGAGAAAGAGAAAGAGAGAGAGAGAGAGAGAGAGAGAGAGAGAGAATATGCTGGTTTGCGACTTGAGCCAAAAGTAACTCTAGCCAAAAGTTCAAAAACACAGACATATCTTGGTCTATTTGGATGCCTGCTGGAACAATCCCAACAGAACTGATTTGCTCGAGGGACTGGGGAGCTAGCTAGGCAAGAGTGAATACTCAGGAACAAATAATAAGGCACATGAACATAATTTGAGGTTAGTGCCACATAATTAGAGAGCAGGGCATTTCTGAATAAAGCCAAGAGCTTACTACTCATGGTATCCTCTAGCTCATGGCTGAGTCCTAGGGAGAGAAGCTATATGCACAAACTGAAAGAGCAGATTAAAATCTCTGTGCTCTCCTGGACACCTGAGCCAGTTTGGTTTAGGTACTTATATAGCAGTAACAGTGGCCAAATTTACTGAGCCCTCACTCTGGACCAGGTACAACCCTATGAGGTTAAGTACTATTGTTAGCCCTGCTTTACAGATGAAGAAACCCAGGCAAAGGGAGATTAAGCAATTGCCCATGGTCACACTGCAACCTGACGGAGGGGCTGAAACTTAGACCCAGGGAGGAGGGAGTTGGACCCACATCCCTACTCAGATCCACTACAGTTTATGGAGCAAAATCTTCAAGTGGAGAACTGGGTTTTCCCTATTACTCAAAAAACACAGAAGTAAATTTGAGGCTTCAGGATTTCTAAAGAACATAACCAACCATCGGTGCTTCTTCGTAAGCAGCATCCTTAACGCTCCATGTGTTTGCTTGGAGGCACCAAGCATGAAGGCAGCTTCAGAGACATCACAGGCCTCCAAGGTGCCATCACCTCGGGAAGTTAGAACATACAAGGAGGAAAGCAGCTAACAGTCTCTGGTATCTGAGAAGACTGTGAGAAAATCTCCTTGGAATAACTGAAGAAATCTTTACAGGGTGATGGGGGACACACAATAATGAATGGGCAGACAGTCAAAGAAATATAGTGTTTGTTACCCTGTATTTCACCCCTAGGCTGATGTGGCCTGGAGAAACCACTTTAGGTGATAAGGAAAGTAAAGTTGCTAGAAATACGGTTAGGTAGGAAACTGCCATTTGTGCGCCTGCTGCGTACTGAACACATCTGTACAAGACTGCCCTGGAGGCATGTGAATCTACACGTGTTTTATTCCTGAGAAATAAAACTTTTGCCACATTAATGGCAAAATTCTTCCCTTACACAATGAGAGAGCGAAAAAGGAATATGAACGTGGCATTTATCTCAAATGCAACATTTTACTTCCTGTGTTAATGATTGCATTTGAATAGCAGGGGGGGAAAACCCTAGAACAGTGCATCACATTTAGCATTTAACATCTGGGATCAATTCAGTCAAATTAAGATTCACAGAGTTCACTAGGACATCATCATATAGTCATAATATATTACATTTGTATATGCTACACAGCTGACACTGGATAAAAAGTGGCTTTAAAGACAACAGGCTCCAGTTTAAATCCTGCCCTCCCTCTCACAAGCTGCATAACTTTGGACAAGATACTTCATCTCTCTGAATCTCATTTCATTTGTCTATAAAATGCAGATGATATTTGCCTATCTTAAAGCGTTGATGTGAGGTTTGCATCAAACATTATTTGCCAGGTGCTTAGAACAGTACTGGTTCCACAAAGGGTGGTCTCTATCGCCTTTTCACATGTACTTCTTCAGTCTGTGGTTGTCCACTGTCGCTGGTGGCTATTTAACTAATTAAAATGTTAATTATTTAGAAGGGGTTCTATAAAAAACACTCTGGATTATTCAAATTTCTATATCAATAGAGTAATTGAGGATTAGAACACAAATTCTCAATTTTATCTGGATACACATGAGAACTTCCTTGGGATAGAAAGATTTTGCCTGCCTGGATACACACCAATGTCAAATTTTCCATAAATACAACAAACACATATTTATTACTTACCTCATGCCATGCTCTCTGCCAATTTGCTTTCAGTATCTAAATTAATTCCCACAAAAGGGGGAAGATATGGTTTATATAGTTTACATATCTTGCTCAGAGGCTCACAGCTAGTAAAGTGATTTAGCTGGGATTCAAATCTAGACGTGTTTAATTCCAAAACCATGTGTGAAGCCTTAATCCACGTTGTCTTAATTCTCTAAAAGGCTTGCACATGCATATTTATATATTTTTCACTCAGAACCTATCACTGAAGACAGGCACGTTTTTTGTTTGTTTTTTGAAATTTTCACTCCATTTTCCTTTGTCCTGTGAACAGGTGCTTCTCACCTGCCTTTGACCTATCAGATGGATGTCAATATCCTGTGATATCCTATAACTGTGATACCTGCTGATCCCAGAACTGCCCTTGAGAGCCCCTTTCTAAGGTCAAGCTCTTATTCAGAATCTTTGATCACTAAAGGGAAATTGCTAAGTCTTCCAATTTCATCCCATCTAAATCTCATATTCTGGTTAAATGATAAATTAGTGTTTTCCCTTGGGACAATCTTCTTCTTTAGAGATATCCTCTGGGTACATGGACTACTGGGTACATGGCTAAGAGTAATAGTAGCAGTAGAAGCAGTAGTCAACATTTATTAAACATTTACTATATGCTAGGTTGATACTGATGGAAAAATATGCATTATCCATTTACTACCCACTATAACCTTATAAAGAAAGTGACTACCATACAACACATGAGAAACTAAGCCTTCAAGTCTCAGAGCTAACAATTCACACAGGTGGTTCTCAAACTAGATTTTTTCTGACATAAACATTCATATTTTTAAGTGCAATAGATGCTGCCTTAGTTGTAAAATGTGAATTAGGATGCAATTTAATTTCTCATTATTCTTGCATAATTAAATGAACATACTGCAATCCTGTAGCTTCTGTTAAATACCATGTAATACCTCAAAAGAAAAAGCAGAGAGTAATCCAGCAGGGAGTGCTTAACACTGCAGCATTCTAGGCAGGGAAACTGAATCAAATCCTATTTAGTAAAATCTTTATGGACCAACAAATGTCTGACCACAGAAGCTACCCAAACAACTGCTTCTCAGGGGACTGTACTTCACCGTCCTCTTGATGAGTTCTCTGTGTGGTGAGGGTGCAGAGAGGGTGAAACAGTCTGATGTCCAGGAAACTGAGACTCATTACTTTGGAGATGTGTCCTAAATTATCAGTCTTAGAAATCAGTGACCAATGCATGTAAGTGTCCAGATAAGAATCAATTTTCTTGAAAATGTGTTTCTTAGATCTCGATAGGCAAACATGTGATGGCAGTCCTTTTCAGGGAGAGCAGCCCCCAGAACATGATCCTCGGTTTGGGGTTTTATATTCTCAAACCCAGACTCATCAGATCTTCAGGTAATGTTAGGTGCTATGTCAGACTAGAGCACTTCGGCAACTGCAAATCCATGAGATTTCCTTGCATGATGCCAGTACGTTTTCAGAGACCCATGCATCCTCTCTTGCACGTCATCCCTATGACCCTAGACATCTTTCTATAAAACAGGAGTCTAACATTAAATTATTTAGCCTATAGAAATGGGAAGAAGTTAACTGGCCTATTAGGGATCAAATCCATAACTTTGGTATCTAATAAAAGCATCTCAAAACAACGGAACTAACGTTTTCAAAATTCCCATGTAAATAATACCTTTATTCCACAAGCTGTCATTATTATTTTCATCAGTTCTCTCCCCATTCTTTCATAAGATGACTGCCTTCTCCATTCCAAGGGCTCACCCCTTAATCTGACACAATCCCAAATTGATTCTCCCAGGATTTTATCCCCACCTCACTCTGCCTCTACCTTGTGTAACAAGCAAGAAAAATATCCTCCGATCTTAAACAATAAAGCCCTTTTTTTCAGTCCCATTACCCCCAGAGATACCAATCTTTCTCAGTCCATTCACATCATTCAAGAACAATGTTTATTATTTTATTTTTTGTTATAACCGATATATCAGTTATAGACAAGTTAGCAAATACAGTTAAGCCAAAGGATGAAATTATCACCCTAATGCAACTACCTAGATATAACCTATGCATCATTTTAGAACATATCCATCTACCCTTTATGCGTGCATACAAATGTTTCTTAAACAAAAAATTGGGTCATTCCGATTTATACTATATCTTACTTAAGAACACATAACTAGTGTTTTTCCATGTCATTAAAAATTCTTATATTCTTGAACCAGTAAAGGACACTCATTACCCTCCTCTCAATCCCCTCACTCTCTAGTCTCTTGTCCATGCAAACAATTCTCTCATCCATGACTTCCACTTGTTAAATTCAGCAGTCTTTTCTCATTTCTCTCCTTTCTTGACCAACTTGCAGTACTGTACAGGATACAATGTGATGACCATACTTCCTCCCAGAAACTCTTTACTTCCTCAATTTACATGACCCCACCCCCCCATACACACAATTTCCAACCTACAGCCTACTTATGAGCCATCTGCATCACAAGCTGCTTTCCTTGCACTTTCTCTCCTCCTTTCTACCATACCAAAGTTAGATATTTTTCCCATTTATTAAGGGCAAAAACTGAAATTCAGAATAAATGACGTGTCCAAAGTCACAGTGGAGTCATTTAAGCTAATTTTTCAAACTGCATATTCTTTGGTTCCTCTCCAGACCTACCCTATTGATCAGCATCTGGAGAGATAAGACCCAGGAGCCTGCCTTTTAACATCACCTGCAGGTTATTCCAAAGTATGCTGAAGTTAGAGAAGCACTGACTCAAGAGTCCCTTCTCTTAAAATGAAATTAAAGCCCATCTTACATCTTCAGTTTCTTTCTGAGTTGCAGGACTAAATTTTGAGCTTTCTACTATACCTATAACTCAGTGCGCCCCAAAATGAATTCTGATAATCATCTTTTCTCACCCACCACTTCTTTTGCTCCTATTCTAAAAAGCACCATTGGTCTTCCCATTCCCCAGACTCAGGCCATAGATGGAATCTGCCCAATCACCTACCCCCTCCTCTAAATTAGGTAAGTGACTGTGTTCTATTGGCTTTTATCACTACAACATTCTTCATCCCCAATCACTTAATGGCTATCAGTTCATAGAAAGTTGTTGGAAATCTGATGTAGTTCCCCATGTCAAGTCATAGAGCAAACAGGGTTATCATTTAGCTGCTGGCAAAAGTATCAAATGGAAGATCAGAACCAGCACACTAGTCAATATACTATTTGGAAATTATTGGAATAATTTTACAAATGAAATGTATTACAAATAACATGACTAGGTAAGAAATTTACATAATGTATCATTAACTTCCTTAGACAATAAAAAGAGTATGCTATATTTAATATCTGACTTATCAAATATATTACTTTACTACTTGGATATTTTGAATATTATTTTTGCCACTTTATATCCCAAGTTGAAGAGGCCATCCTACATGTCTGGACATGTGTTCTTCACCCACATCTTATTCATGTCCATGGGCATTTTTCAATCATCTGGCAATAGTTGGCACGCTTATTATGTGCTTGGTAGTGCATGATTGTGCGGGATTCTAGGGGTATGACTGTGACCAAGAGCAAAATTTTAATGAATGCTTATGATGCTTCCATTACATTCCAGGTCCTACGCTAAGAACTATACCTATGCTAAGCCATTTAATTCTCATAACCATCTTAGATATTAGGCTTTGTTATTATCCCCATTATACAGATGAGGATGCTGAGAGCTGGATGAAGCAACTCATCCAAAGTCACTCAAGTTCTAAATGGCAGAACCAGGATTCAGAAGCAGGTTTATACATATCTCTCAACCCGCTTTCAACCAGTAAGTTATATAGTCCTCACCTGCCAGAACTTTCATTCTGGAGGGGTTAGGAGGCAGGTATAGAGGAACAGACAGTTAAAATGAAAAGTAGAAGTGTTAGCGTGTTGGAAGTACAGGTCACCATGCAAGTCCCCAGGAGGGATGCGGTCCAGACTTGGTGGGTGACCTGAGAAACAGTATGCACAGGCTCAAGTGTGTACCAGGTGCCAGCCAAGGGCCTGGTCCTGTGCTCAGTGAGGACCTCCAGTCCTCACGCACCTTATGTTCTGACCAAATGAATGACATACTGTGTATGTAGCTACTGCTCTTTCTTTGCTCCAAATGTTCTCTCTACCTAAAATGCCCTTTCCTTGCATTTTGGTAGGTGGAGACACTAGGCATGTCTCAAAGCCCAGCTCAGATATCACCTTTACCACATAGCTGCCCTGAATCTTTCCAGACACTGTGGTCTACCTCCACTGCAATCAACTACTACTGAACATGTGCCTGTGTTAGGGCATACACCAGTTTTGCATTAGAGATGTTTATTTGCTTGCTTGATTTTAAGTGAATATTTTCTCTTGCCTACAGGACTGTGGCCTCCCTGTGGGCTGAGGCCCTAGGGTAATCATTTGTATATCAACACAACCCCACACAGCCTTATCATGAAAGCTAATATATATTGAACTCTTCACATTAGGTTGAACTGAATGAAATTGCCTTTTTCATGGGTCAAAAATGGTGAATATTGGCAATTCAGGTGTTTCAACCTAAACATAGGCCAAGTACCCAGCTAAGCAGTTTACATGTGTTACCTCAATTAATCGTCACAATAATCCTTTGAAGTAGGTGTTATAAACATCTTCATTTTACAGACATGGTAACCAAGGTTTAGAAAAGTTAAGTGATTTGCTCAAGGTTACACTGATAATAAGTGGAAGAGTTTAAGTTAGAAACTGGAATAAAACAGATGAAAATGGTAACATAGATTGCCTCTTAGTGGTAGGCTCAAGGGAAATATCAATATATGTCACTTTTACGCCTTTTCTATATATTTTTCTTTTCCACAACAGGAAGATAGCACTTGATTGTGAATAAGAATGCTATTTTAAGAACTAACAAATGCATAGTTACAATAATAAATAAAATTTGTTCAGCACAGACCTTGTGCCACGTATTGTTATAATTCTTTAAGTCTTTTAATGTTCACAAGAATCTTATGAGATACAGCCTGACAAACAAGGAATCAGGCTAAGGAGGTTGAGAATTTCCCAAGGTCACACCGTTAGCTAAGTGGTGGAGTCAGGGCAGGCAGTCTGACTGCAAAGACCATTCCCGCCACCTTTAAGCCATGTAATCCACAAAAGCTGACACCATGTATAAAGGATATATTTTAAATGGCAAGAAATGCAAACATATGTTAATCTAAATCAAGGTTTAAAATGTATGCAAAAAATGTGAATGAATCTGGTACCTTAATTCCCCCTTGCTATGGCTGGCATAAAATTTCAGGCTGGCTCTTTTTTAAATGTCCCACTTTCAAAGGCAGAATTACTTGCTTACTAGCTTCTTCAAAGAATAATGATTAGAAAAAGCACAAAGGCATGGAGTCATACTGAGACATGCATGATGGTCGAGAATTTGAATACAAAAGTTATTTCTGACTCTGCCACAGGAATTTGTCAGCTAGACCTAATTAGGTCCAAAATGTCACTGAGGAACTAGTCATAGCTAATTTAATAACAGGACTGGAGGATAAATCAAGCGAAGGGAGGGAGCGGGGGAGGCAGGGAGGGCTTAGTGGGTACCTAGAAAAGAATGCGTTTTGGGAAAAGCAATTCCCAAGTAGGGCTTTGGGAGCTGCCTTCCACACATGCTCCATCCCTAGGCCTGTATGTTTTCTGGGATGTGAAATACAGAAACTGAGAAAGCATGGCTGGAGCTTTAGTGCTGATGGTTAGCCAAGTCTTAATCATATGTCCTTTAACATGATTTCTTGTGGCAGTCTCTTTAGACAGGCTGTTGTGCTTTTCATAGCTTCCAGATGTTAGAGCCATGATGCAAAAAACTGAGACAAGTGTAATGGGCTTGATTGCGCAGAATCAGATCGATTCAAATTAGTTTATGAGCCCACTAAACATTAACAGTCAATGAAATTACAAGAGATTAAAACTGAAAACAGCACTATGGTATTTCATGACAATAACAGCTAAATAAAAATATTTCATTTCACTTTTATCTAATAGCAATTTTCAAATGACCCCAAAATATATTTGGCTGTGAAGCTTGGCGCTTACCACAGTGACTTTTAAAAGCAGAATTCCAAGGTAAGAGGGAGCATTACCTTGGGGTGTTCCCAGTGGGCATTGCCTCTCAGTGGTCACCTCCATCACCCACTTGCTCTGAGTTAATACATGCAAAAGGCTGAGCATATAATGGGCACATAGTAGGTGCTCAATATGCAATGTTTTCCTTTCCCTCTATACCGTACAAGTAAGAAGCCCTTTCTTGCTTACTGTAGGAACAAGTGGACCCAGTATATATTAAGTTAAATGGAATCATACACAGTTGGAGTTTTCTTCTGTAAATTCTTGAGAAAGCAGGCTAAGTCCAGAAGCTCCAATGAATAATTCACTACTCAAAGCTCAATAATGTCAAGATTCTTTTATGAAAATAAGGTATGTCTATGGACTTTTCATATGTTCAGTGACACTGAGTTAACAAGGAAAAAAATGGCTTCACATTACTGTTCATATAACAAACTTAAATAAGCACAGATTTTGGAGCCAAAAGAATCTGGTTTTGAATCCAAGTTTCAACGCTTACTAGCTATGTGACCTTGAATAAGTCTCTTATCTCTTAGGGAGTCATTCTGAAAGGGATAATCCTTTCCTTGCAATGTTGTCATGAGGATTCAAGATAAGGTATAGAAAGTAATAGTCTCTGGCAAATAGCACTCATTAAATGATATAATATTATTAAAATGGGTATTCAAGCATACTCATTACTACTGTTTGTAACTTATAAAATAATATCATAAACTTAAAGATTTTTAACAAAAATGTGTGGGTTATGCTACTGTAATAGAGAGCAAATGGGATTATTTGCTTAGAAGGTTTGACCAACCCCTAAGCCTTCTAGTTCTCATATAACGTTTTCCTCCAAGAAAACGATAATATCTCACGCTGATTTTCTCCTTAGAGATTTATGAGTATTAAATATATTTTAATATATCTATAAAGAGATTTAGGTTCTTTTTGGAAATAAAGCTGAGGGAGCCATTGATCACAATTTGACATAGGTATAATTTCACTGCTGGGCTGCATTTTTCCAAATACATTTCTCCCCATAAACTGATAGGAAATTCAGTATTTCATTTTCTGAATATTGCCCAAATGAATTGTGGAAGTCCAGCAGAAGTGCTTGGTTGTAGTTTCATTAGACTTCTTTTCCTTTAGGCCATACAGGTGCAATGAAAGAAGAAAGAAAATTAATTAAATTTATGGGCATGTTTATACCCTCCAGGTGTCATAAAATGTACTGCCTCAGACATTTTTCAAGTAATTAAGCAGATATCTCTGTGTTTCCTAAGGAGTTGCTGCCCTTCCCTTTTTAATCTGCTGAGAGATCTTATCACCTGCCTTCTGTCAGCTGATGGGCTTATTCCCTGGATGAGCTCAACCTTCTATCCTCATGCTGCAACATGCTAATAGGACTCCATGGATACAAACATGAGATCCTCTTGTCTGCAAAAATCTTTTCAAGGGTCAAGTGGTAATTGCACTGGGCATGGTGATTTCAGAATATTAAAATGAACGTGCTTGTCTCTTATATGTATTATTGAAGATGCTGGCTTAGAGTATTAGAGAGCTATTACAACTGAGACATGCTCAAATATAGATATATATTTACATATGTATGCTCAGGTACAGATTATATATTAGAGTATATATATTACATATAATATATATGGAAAGAGAATGACTAATTCAGTCTGGGGCTTAAATGAGACAAAATTTGAACTACCTCTTAAGGATGTATTAATGGAATTTTGGCAGACAAAGTCGGGGTGAGACAGAATTCCAGCAGAGGTGAAGGCCACATATAACTGGCTTATATGATGCTCCTCCAATTCACCCAGCACTACTCCAGACATCAAAGACCCTTAAAGAGCACTAGGTTTAGCTGAGAAATGCCTTCATTAGCCCAATATAGGTCATACGTCTATTCCTGGACCTACTGTTGTGTAAGGCAGAATAGAGTGCCCTAACTGGCTGGACCAAGGTCATATGTCAGAGGCTGTTACCAGGACAATGTGAGGAATGAATGAGTGCTGAGCAGAGGAAAAGCAACAGCCAGCGCAAGAAGACTTTCCTTACCTTTCCACGTTGAGTCACCCCCAGAGATGCTGCTTTCCCACCTCTCACATACTGCTATCTGAAGTCACCACTATATCATGATGTGCTTCCTTTTCTGTCTCCCTTGAGAGCATACCCTGAGGCACAGCCACCATAACTACAGTGCTTGGCATATAGGAGTCTCTCAAAAAACATTCACTGAATGCACCAAAAAGGTCAAAATTTGTGACCGACCAAAAGAGAATGGGTTAATTGCTGCATCAGGATAATCACAGCAATAGGTAAAGGTTTCAAATGGGGGCAGGCCAGAATAGAGGAGCAAGGACTCAGGGTCAATGCCATGAGGCGTGTTTGCAGTTAAATAGAGTGAGGAAAAAGTGAATGCAATGAAGACAAAAAAAAAGCAAGCAGAAGGTTTTAAAAAGTAACAAAAGAGTTGGAATCTCAGAAACCAAGGAAAGAAACCTTTGAACACAAAATGTAAAATTTAAGCTTTATTTGTTTGGGTCCTGGATAACTGGGAATGTTCTCTATTTCCTCTAAATGGTTGTACTTACTGGTTACAGAAGGAATCTCACAAATATATGCTGTGGTATGTGGGCAGGGGAATGGGGGCAGTAGTGGTGTGGGGTTCCAGAAAGAGCCCTAGAAGCTGTGGGCATTGTTGAGAGCAGGCATGTCTGTCAGATGAACTGGAGGATAAGCCCCTACAAAAGCCCACCCACCTGAGAGACTAAAGCTCCTCCTAGAAGGGACTCCACCTAAGGGAAGGGAGAGTAGAGCAGATAAGCTTAATCCAGGAAGAAAGCCTTGGTGCTGGAAGGGGGACATGAGTCTGAGTGCAGCCTGGGGCTGGACGCTTGCATATGTCTCCCAGCCAGCCCTCTGGGATGGGGTGACAGATGGAAAATGAGTTTCCTCCTGTGTTGCTTTGGGACATATTTGATAAATGTGAACACTGAAGTGAGCAAAGAAGCATTCTCCCCACTTCCGCATGAATCAAAGTATGACCTTAACGCTTTGTGTCTCCAGAGGACACAGAGCACTTCAGCATCAGCTCTGTCCCCAGGGTGGTAAAAAAGTAGGGAGGTGGGGTGCCCTGCAGAAACCATGCTTCTGTGGGTACCAGAGGCAACTGCAGCAGAGTCACTGGAACCAGAATTATAATAACTGTTGATACGCATGTCACCTCATCTTCAAAGGGCAAAAAGTTTTGAAGCAGTTTGACTATTTAAAAAAAAACAAGAAGAAAACAGTCAATCCTTATACCCCAGATACTAAACATATGTACAGTTTCTCCATGGAAGAGTCCATTTTTCTCCTTTATATCTGGAGCAGAAGTTGATCAAAAGGGAAAGCAGAATGAAGAGATTCTTAAAAATAAGTGCACAGTAAGATCTCCTGCAAAGCACCATGAAAAATTTGGCTTTGTGCCATCTCCTTCACAGTTACAATATTCTTCCTTTGGGAAGTGGCTATCCACAATCTAAAAGTCATTTTTTTCAGTGTGTATACCTACTGCATAAAGTATCTGATTCCATAGAGGAGTTTTTCACAGATATGGGAGGAAAATGGGAAAGTGTTTGAGGCGAAATGAAATCTCTAGGTGTCATAGTTACTGCTAAGAAGAGTGTCTCTTCAGAGTGGAGGCTGCAGTTCTGCTATTACAGAGGATAAAGAAAGCTGTGTCAGACAGGGAAGAGGATTTCTTTCATAAAACCTACACTGACACTTGTGACTGGCCAGGATTCCTGAGAAATTAGGAACCAAGTAATTGGATGTTTTCATCTCCAAAACATGCTTCATACCACTTTTGAAAAAATGTCAGTGAAAAATCTTTTTCTTCCTTCTAGAAAATTACTAGGCAGAAATCTCTCAAGAGCAAATTTCAAAGTAGCCTACACGTTCATATCCTTAAAGCGCTGCATATCAGCTTCTGCTCATCCAGTTACACCAGGGAGCGGGTGCAGGGAGGGGAGAGAAACCAAGACCTTTTATTAAAGGAGGACTCATTCAAAACCAGCACTTAATCTAGGCTGGCACATGGTCTAAAAGCTTCCCGAGCATAAGAATTATCTCTGAATTCACTAATACACTTTCTCCCAACACAGCCTTACACAGTACCCAATACATACTAGGCACTGAAAAGATACCTATTAAGATTTTTTTAAATGCTTAAAATCTAAAACTTACATACTTGATGCTCCAGGAATAATCCTTGAGGTGGCTACAAGGTACCAGTTCAGGAAGAAAAGCTGAAAGCTCCGTGCATTCATTCCATTAAGCAGGCATCTACTAACGCTGGGTGAACGGCAACTTAAAAGAGAAGTACTGGCAGATTTTGAGAGATGCAAAGGTGAACGATAGGAGCCTTGCCTAGAAAGAACTCCCAGTCTAACTGGTAAGATAGACTTGATTAAAAAATCACCATAATAGGGGGCTTCCTTGGTGGCGCAGTGGTTAAGAATCCACCTGCCAACGCAGGGGACACGGGTTCGAGCCCTGGTCCGGGAAGATCCCACATGCTGTGGAGCAACTAAGCCTGTGTGCCACAACTACTGAGCCCACGTGCCGCAACTATTGAGGCCTGTGTGCCTCGAGTCCATGTGCTGCAACAAGAGAAGCCACCACGGTGAGAAGCCCACGCACCGCAACAAAGAGTAGCCCCCGCTCTCTGCAACTAGAGAAAAGCCCACGCGCAGCAGGAAGAACCAACACAGCCAATAAATAAAAAAAAAAAAAAAAAAAATCACCATAATAAACGGTACCTTCAAATGGCCAGAAAACAAAATGCTCGACTTTGTTACTCATCAGGGAAAAGAATATTAAAACCACAGTGAAATACCACTACACACTCTAGAACAGCAAAAGTGAAGAAGACGTGAGATACTGAATGTTGGTGAGAATGTGGAGCACCCAGAACCTTCATGCCCTGCAGGGGGGTATTGATGGGGGTGGGGCTGGGGGATGAGGCAGGACAGGGCAGCCACTTCAGAAAACTGCTTATCAGTGCCTAGGAAAGCCTGAAGTAAGAATAAGTTATAACCCAGCATTTACACTGCTAGGTATATATCTAAGGGAAACACATACACATGTTCACCAAAAAGCACATATTTGAAAGTCCCAACAGCCCTGGAAATTACCCAAATCTTCATTCACCCTGAATGGACAAATAAATTGTTATATAGTCACACAATGAGAACAAACAATCTCAACTATATACAATAGGCAGATAACTCTAAAAAACGTAATGTTACACCAAACAAGTATAACATTATGAAAAGAGTGCATACTGTATGATTTCATTTATATGAAGTTCTAAAACCAGCCAAAGTAGTTTGTGCTGGAAGAAATCAGTAGAGTAGCTACCTTTTGGGGATTAGTGGCAATTAGTAAAGTGTAAAGGGCAGTTGAAAGGGGCATGAGAGGTGTTTCTGGTCATGGTGTAATGTTCTGTTTCTTCATTTGGCACTAGTTGTACAGGTGACTTGCAGTTTGTGAAAATTCATTGTTCTGTATGTACACTTATGATGTGTGTAAATTTCTGTGTATATATATTAGACTGATAAAACAGTTTAGCAAGAAGCTTGTTTTATATACTGAAAGGGAATTATAAAGAAAGTATTCAGGATTTGTGGTCAAGGGGGCATTTTAATTTCACTCTCCGCATCCTGGTCCAAACACTGAACATAACAGATACATTATAATAATTATTATAAACATTTTTTTAAAAAGGCATGAGCAACTTCTGGTTTTAGCTCTGACATACAACGAGCCTGGAAGTCATCACTCCCATCTTTACAAAAAGGAAACACTGAATAAATTGCAAACCGTTGACTTCTTGGATCCATCAGAGAACTGAGGTTGCACGGCAAACCACCACCCTGAAGTTTCGGGAGACAGTCGCATCGAGAGAGACACAGTTGAGATCTACACACCTGCAGCAGAAGCCTCTGAGGTCATGAACTGATAGGAACACTTAAAAGGGATTGCTGACGGATTGCTGGAGGCTGAGTGTGGACTAACGTAAGAGTGAGGCACTTCTATAGTCAAAGCCTTAGTGGGTGTGTGCCCACATATCCATGCGCTTTATCTCCAGTCATCGCACCAGGCTCTCACTCCAAAGATTCCTATATGACTCTGTAGAGGGAAGAGAAGACAATCTTTGTGCAAGGGGCCCAAAGTCTTCTCTGTGAAAGACTTAATATTCAGAAAAAGATGTCAGAGCATTATCCCAGCTGGAAGAAGGGTATTCTTTCCACTCCAGCCCCCTCTAAAGGTCCTAGTTCATCTAACAGAAGAACTGGGAATACTGTGGACAGGGAATGGAGCAAGAGGTAAGAGTGGGGGTGGAGGTGGGCAGGAAGCTACGCCATGGGAAAAACATTTCTGAAGGTCACAGCCCCAAAAGACCTGCCCACCAAAAGACAGAGATGTAATCAGAAGATTATAGAATGCTCCCTTTCCCTGACACCTTACTGTCATACCAGAAGGGCTCCAGTATAACAGGGGATCATGGTTCAAAGATCTCGAAGATACGGCTTCTCTCCGAAGAGAAGTAGTTAGGGAAGCCCAAAGTTAAGAGGAAAAACAGAAACAAGGATACTAAAGGAATTTGAAGCCTCTAGTACCTAGTGCTACAGCAAACATTAAACACAGGCCAAGTCCTAGCCAGATTAATATAAATATCACACTAAAGGCCTATTTACCTCAATTCTTATTACCCAGTACAACAAATCTGGCTTTCAACAAAGAAAATCACAAGGCATACCAAAAGCAAAGGCAGAACACAATCTGAAGAGACAAAGGAAGCATTAGAATCCAACTCAGATATGACAGGGAATTATCAGACAGGGAATTTAAGTAACTATGATTGTTGTATTAAGAGCTCTAATAGAAAAAGAAGACAACATGCAAAAACAGATAGGCAATGTAGGCAGAGAGAGTAAACTCTAAGAAAGAAGTAAATAGAAATGCTAGATATTCTGAAACCACTATACTGGTACCCTAGAATTCAAAAATTCAGAAAGCAGATATCAAGTAGTGGGAGTCAGGTTTCTCACTGTTTTAGTGGGAGGTCACAGACAAGCAATGGGACAGTGCTAGAATGATTCATGTGTTAATACATTAGAACTGCAGACATGAGTATGAAGTCATGTTTAGCTTAAAATAGATAAGATGGCTTTCTACAGAAATAGTTATACATATATGTATAACAGGGGTTAGTATACACACAACAATTTCATTGTTCTATCAGCTGGGAAGGCCTTGAAGCAATAACACGCCAGTAGCAACAAGCACACCTTAGCACCCAGATCTTCATTTCTAATACCATTCTCCAATAAAAGGAACCAGGGTTGTTTGAGGAAATGGTTGATTCTAGTATTGGGGAAGGAAATATACAAGGTGAGCCTAGAGCATCCTGTGTTGGCAGAAAGTAAAGAAATGCTCACACACACACACACACACACACACACAATGATGGGTGTATGTCAATGGGACCCAGGAGCCAAGAGCTCCCAGTGGTCAAAGTTGGAACAATTTATGTAAATACTTCACCCTCAAGGAAGTGCTCCTTAAGAAAGGACGATGCCTAACTTTCTTCCAAAGAGTACAGTATAAAAAGAGGGAGCAAAGAATATAGTAGAGGAATCTAACAAATACTACTTCAGCCAAATGGTCAAGGTTAACAACAACAGTGGTAAGTCATGTGGATAGTATTGTATGTACCTTTGATATGATGTAAGGAGAATGGTATTTTATCCCTGTGGTCTTCCTCCCCAAAACACATAACCTCAGTCTAATAATGAGAAACACACCAAGCAAATCCTAATAGAGGGACATTCTACGAAATACCTAACCGGTATTCCTCAGACTGTCAAGGTCATCAAAAACAAAGGAAGTTGTCCTTGGTGGTGCAGTGGTTGAGAATCTGCCTGCTAATGCAGGGGACACAGGTTCGAGCCCTGGTCTGGGAAGATCCCACATGCTGCGGAGCAACTAGGCCCATGAGCCACAACTACTGAGCCTGCACGTCTGGAGCCTGTGCTCTGCAACAAGAGAGGCCGCGATAGTGAGAGGCCCATGCACCGCGATGAAGAGTGGCCCTCGCTTGCCACAACTAGAGGAAGCCCTCGCACAGAAACGAAGACCCAACACAGCCAAAAATAAAAAATATAAAAATAAAAAAAACAAAAAAATAAGATTACTATAAAAATTAAGGAAGTCAGAAATAGTCACAGCCAAGAGGAGCTTACAGAGATATGACAGCTAAATGTAATGTGGGATCCTGGATGGGATCCTGGATGGGATCCTGGAACTGAACAAGGATGTTAGGTAAAAACTAAGAAAATCTGAATAAAGTATGAACTTTAGTCAATAACTAAATATTAACACTGCTTCATTAGTTCTGAGGAATTTATCTTACTAATTTAAGCTGTTAATAATAGTGGAAACTGGATATGGATATATAGAAACTACCATGTTTACAATTTTTCTGTAAATCTCAACTTATTTTAAAATAAAAAGTTCATTTTAAAAAAATGAAAAAAAATCACTGTGATAGACAAAAGAAAAAAAAAAATAAGAGAATGAAAGAGAGACATGGCTAAGCTCCCAAATAAGCAAAATTCCTATGGTCAGAATTGAAAAACACACTACACTAAATGGGGCTAAATCTGAAAGTCTACTGGGCTTCAAGTCTGGAGAACAGAAAACATAACCGGGAAGTCAGCTCTCCTGTGGTAGGTGGAACTAAAAGTGCCCACACACCATAAGAAACCACAGTCAAACATGGCTCCCTCCAGTTTGAAGGGTGGCTCAGGAATAAAAGCTGGTGCATATATGGAGTGGAGGACCTAAGGAGTCAGAAGGACAGCATGGAAGCCAGGACAGCATGGAAGCCAGGACCTGGGACAAGCTGCTTTTGGCTCAGTTGACTCCAACTGCCAGGTATCCAGGATCACAGGCAGACAGAAATCCTAAAGTCTACTTCTGTACTGGAGGAATGGGGAATTTAGTGGAGCATCCCAAAACTAGTAGTCAGGCTGAGTATCTACAGAGATTATGGGAGAATGGGTAGGAGGCAAGAAAAGAGGTAGATTCAAGATAAGGCCACTGTTCCCATTATCTATTGCTGTGTAACAAAGTATGCATGAGAAAACTTTGGCTTAATCCAATTATCGTTTTATTGTATCTCAAATTTGTGGGTCAGAAATTTGAACAGGCCTCAGCTGAGTGATTCCTCTGCTCCACCTGCACCTGGTGTCAATTATGATCATTTGATGATATTCGGATGGTGGCTAAGGTGATCTAGAGGGTTAGAGATAACTTCCCTCACAAGCCTGGTTCATTAGTAGAGACAGCTGGTAAGTCAGGATCAGCTGGGCCCCTCTCCCTCTCCATGTAGTCTCAGGGCCTTTCCACATGGTCATTTATATGGTAGTTGGTTGGTATTCTTTCAAGGTGGCTCAGGGAATGTAAAGGGACTGTTCCAAGAGATAGGAAGGACCCAGAAACTGGCTCAGTATCACCACCTTGGGTCTTGGTCAAAATAGTTACAGATCCCGCCAAATTAAAGAAGAGAGATAGATCCACCAGAGAATGGAAGTAGTTTCAAACAATTTGTGACCTTCTCTATCTACCATCATCCTCAAGCCAAAACTCTAAAACAGGTGATGACAATTAATGCTAAAATTTCCAACCAAAGAATCAACAAATGGGAAAGAAACTTACTCCAAATGAAATGAAAATAACAGGAGCATCTGATAACTTCAACATAAAAATGTTTAGGATTTTCAAAGAGATATATGGGAGCAATAGCATCAAAAATAAAACTATATGAAAAACACAAACAAGTAGCTAAGAAGAGTAAGTAGATTAGAACTCTTTTTTTTAAAATATCTTTATTGGAGTATAATTGCTTTACAATGTTGTGTTAGTTTCTGCTGTATAACAAAGTGAATCAGCTATATGTATACATATATCCCCATATCTCTTCCCTCTTGCGTCTCCCTCCCTCCCACCCTCCCTATCCCACCCCTCTAGGTGGTCACAAAGCACCGAGCTGATCTCCCTGTGCTATGCGGCTGCTTCCCACTAGCTATCTATTTTACATTTGGTAGTGTATATATGTCCATGCCACTCTCTCACTTTGTCCCAGCTTACCCTTCCCCCTCCCCGTATCCTCAAGTCCATTCTCTATGTCTGCGTCTTTATTCCTGTCCTGCCCCTAGGTTCTTCAGAACCATTTTTTTTTTTTAGATTCCATATATATGTATTAGCATACGGTATTTGATTTTCTCTTTCTGACTTACTTCACTCTGTATGACAGACTCTAGGTCTTGATATGAAAAATAAAGATATTAATTTTTTAAAATAAGCTCATTTAGTGGAATAAACTTTAGACTTTTGATAGCCAATGACAAGAGTTAGTGAACTGAAACATGGTATTGAGAAATTCACCCAAAAGCAATGCAGAAAGATAAAGTTATTTTAAAACATATGAAAAAGCAGTTAAGAGACATAGGAGATCAGTTAAGACTGTCAAGTATACCTCAAAAAAAAGAATTTAAAGCATAGAATAAAGGGAATGGATAAAAATTTCCAAAACTGAACAAAAATATATATTCCCAGAAAAAATAGATATTCTCAGACTGAGAATATATAGCAAAGGCCAAGCTGAAAAACTAAAAATAAAGCAAAACTGTACTTAAATAGAGCTTACTGAAACTTCATGAAGAATATATATATGCATATGTATATGCATATATATATTTACATATATAAATCTTCCAGAGAGAAAAATTGATTACCAAAAAAACCCCACAACCAATATTGATAAAATTTGCAATAAAATTTCATTAGCAACAACAGGTATTATTGCACCTAAGACAATAGAAAATATCCTTTAAAAATGGGCAGAAAAATAAATGTCAATGTGAAATTCTATCTCTGAGTACACTACTATTCTAAAGCTATATAGAGGGATTTCCCTGGTGGTGCAGTGGCTAAGAATCTGCCTACCAATGCAGGGGACACGGGTTTGAGCCCTGGTCCGGGAAAAGCAACTAAGCCCGTGTGCCACAACTACTGAGCCTGCACTCTAGAGCCCATGAGCCACAATTACTGAGCCCACGTGTCACAATTACTGAGCCCACGTGTCACAACTACTGAAGCCCGTGTGCCTAGAGCCCGTGCTCCACAGCAAGAGAAGCCAACACAATGAGAAGCCCACTCACCGCAGTGAAGAGTAGCCCCCGTCCGCTGCAACTAGAGAAAGCCTGTGCACAGCAACAAAGACCCAACACAGCCAAAAATAAATAAATAAATATATTAAAAAAGCACAAAAAACAAAATAAAGATATATAGAAAAAAAGACACAGGCTGAGAGAAATTAGTACTCACAGACTCTTGTTGAAAGAATTATTAAGGAAAGTACTCCAGTTAAAAAGTAATTAACAAATGCAGAGGGATGGAAGGACACAAATATATAGAGAAAAGTGATCAAAGGAAGCGGCAAACTTTCTTGCTAAATTAAATTCCTTTCAAAAACAAAGAAATATTATGTTTAAAGCATAGAATTAAAATTCTAGACAACAGTAGCAAGAAAAAGAGGGGACTGGAAGGTCAGAGGGTGGGGACCTAAGATCTTTTTCATTCAAAAATAGTGTATATTGAATAATTTTAAATTTGGGTTGATATTTTTGTAATTAAGATCCTTTAGATGTATCTCCACATGATGAATATCAAAAGGCATTATTATTATAAGTGAATGAAGCCAATCTCAAAATATTACGTACTATATGATTGATTCTATTTACATGAAACAGGGAAAAACTCTTGAGACAGAAAACAGACACTGTTACATTAGGCAGTGATAGGAAAAGTTCATGAAGGAAAGGCAATTTATTTTTGATAGGAGAAATCGTGCCCCTTCATTCACATCAACAAGTTATGTGAAGAAGCAGAGAACTACTTGAACAAGGGACAACCAGTGGCCCTAAATTATTTTAACGTTAAAAAGGCTTTGAAAAGTTGCCTCATCAAAGAGTATTAAAAAGACAATGAAACAAGAGTTCAAAGAGTAGGCCAAGAAAGGAGAAGGATCTGCTGAAAACTCTCTCCTGGACACACCTTCTAATGTACTGATGGGAATCCTCATGAAAATACCATCATGTATGTATCCTCAGAAAGAAATCAAAGGGGGAGGGATAAATCAGGAGCTTGGGATGAACATACACACACTATTATATATAAGATAGATAAAAAAGGACCTACCATATAGCACAGGGAACTCCACTCAATATTCTGCCATAACCTATATGAGAAAGGAATCTATAAAAGAATCAATTTATGTATATGTATAACTGAATCACTTTGTTGTACACCTGAAACTAACACAACACTGTAAATCAACTATACTCCAATAAAATTAACATAAAAAAAAAGGAAAGAAAGAAAGAAACCAAAGACACGAGTAAGATCATGTACTGTTCTAACTCAACCACATAGCATATGATTATTAATTGACATGCTACCAAGAATTGCCAGATTTCAAAATACATTATTTTGAAAATGAGGGTTGCTAAGGTTATCTTTGTCACTCTTGCACTTATCTAGCACACAGTGGATTCTCAAAAAAAATGTTTATGAACTAATGAATGTGTGAGTTAGTTAACAAAGAAGCCCACTCTCTCATCTCTCAGTCAGAGATGAGAGTAAATGAAAGGAATCCTTACAAGAACAGTGTCTGGGAACCTGACATGTTTACTGAAGTCCATATCTGACTAAAGAAGGAATGGATCTTATTACTTGTCATTTCAAGTACTTCCAACAGGTTGTGAAAGTCCCCACAATCTACCAACGTCAAACAGAAGTTAGTCCTGAGAGACTCTGGATAGAAGTATCATCGTTTCACAGAGATCAAACAAACAAATCCTGGTCCAGAAGGCTATTGATTGATAAAATGGATTATTGCAAAAATACTGAGTAAGCGGAGAGGATTTGTTTTAAAAAGTGGTGATAATGGATTTTGTAAGGATATTCCATTATGGCCTCCACTGAAATAGTCACTTCTCTCTATGGGGGCCAGAGTTGGGACTCTGAATTAATTATGGTAATTTTGAAGTATCTGTGCAAGAGGAGGACTGTGTGTATGAATAAGTAAGTGTCTTTTAGTAACATTTTCTGAGGAATAAAATCAGTTTAAAATTGGAAATCTGTGTCCTCTGGTAATTTGTTCTAAGCCTTCTTTCCTTCAAGATCCTTTTTCAAAATTAACACACCTAGAAAACATTCATTAAACATTTGTTGAAAGGATGAATTCTGATGTGACACTGAAATAATATATTTAGCATTACTATAAAGTAGTACCCAATGCATATTTTTCATAAGAAGATGTTTTGCAATGATTACAGGACTGCAATGAAATTAAATTCTTGGGGAGAAGTTACAAATACATAGGCCTGAAGTGAGTTAGAGTTGCACTTCACATATTCAAAATATTACCTTTGTTCGAAAAAAAAATGTTATAAACACAACATGCATAATGTATGCCAGATTGTGGAATTAGGGACAGTTCAAAAAAGAAACAATAAAATTGGTGAAGAGGACAATGTCCTGCTACATGAGAATATATAAAAGATTTCATATAGAAGGCTGGGGATATAACTGAAGGTAATAAAATCATGAAATCATACAGAGAGAGTAAATACGGTATTATTTTTAAAAATCTTGAATCCTAAAATAAAGGTGCACCCTTTGAATTTTGAAAGAGTTTATATTAGCACCACACCAAGAACATTGTTCAACTTTTCAAAGTGGGAAATAATTTCTATAACTTGTCCAGTAGGTAATACCGATAGAAATATCAGCTCATTTCAGAAGGACTTAAATAATAAATTCATATACAGGAGATCCATAGGAAGCATACAATATTTTGTATCACATTCCTAATATCTTTATGTTAAAATCAGTTGTCCCCAGAATGTAGCCCATTATTCCATTAATAGGGAGAGAATAAAGGTAAAAGACACCGTGAGCCAGCTTAATGGTAGATTTGGAAAGCCTGAGTATGATATCATGTCAAACAATTTCAGAGCTGAATGCCCCAGGAGACCAGAGTGCAATGTTCTCATTTTACATAATGAGAAAACTGAGGCCCAAAGAGATTAAGTATCTTGCCTGAGGTCACACAACTAACAAAAGGCAGAGAGCTGCTAGAATTAGACTCTCTGAGTTCCCAGTTTTAAGTTCTTTCTATTATATGACTCTCTCAAATGAATAGAGTGAAAAAAATAAGCCAACAAGTACTGGACTTGAAGACAAATGTTATTTCTGTCCCTTAAATATGAGCATTAAAATCTTTGATTTCATGTGATATAATCTTATTTAAACTCTGTATAATCAGACTAGAGTTTGGGAATCAGGAATATAGTTTTAAACTTGCTATTATGGAAAATTTCAAGCATATATAAAAGCAGACAGAATAGCATGATGAAAGCTCCTTGTACCTATCATCCACCTTCAACAATTATCTCCTGGCTAATCTTGTTTTATCTATTCCCTACCTAATCTTGCCTCTTCTCATAGCACAGTTTTGAAACTAATCCAAGAGCACCTTCATAGGCATATCAGCATGTGTATCTAAATTTAACTACAATACCATTATCACACCTAAAGAATTATTAATAATTTTTAACATCACTTTAAAGCCAATGTTCAAATTTCCAATTGTTCCACAGATGTCATTTTTAGAATTTGTTTGAACCAAGAATAATTTAAATTTTACTAAGTTACTGAAAATGAAGAATAACTAAATAAGCTGTAGTGATGAAAGTCATACTATAATCTACCTTTGATAACAATATATCACTGTACCTTGAGAATGGGAAAAAACGTGTATTATTTATAAGAGTCTGGGAATAAGGTCATTATTTTTGTATAATCACATTAAGTGACCCAGTTTAATGCATACAAAAGTATTTTAATAGAGATGAGTTTATGATTAAAAATGCAGTGGCAAAGTTGATAGCAATGTTTACATGCTATGGTGCACCAAATTATCAATTACATCCATACCTCCAAACGATCCTGGACAAGGCGCCACACAGAGAAAATGAAACGGATCCTACCCTGTCACTGCATGCAAGTGTATTGTAATAAGTCATGGCAGGGATTAGATAGGAAACACTGCAGGAGAAACTCTGTAGGAGAAAACCTGGCTGATGCTGAAGTCAGGGGGCTGAAATTCCAGCCTGGGCTCAGCCAAATCTGTCGAACTCTCCGGGGGTCAGGCTCCTTATCAGTATAAAAAAGAGTAGCCAAGATGGTCTCTTAAGTCCCTTCCATATCTAATAGTAGATGATTTTAAATATTGTCTACCTATTCTTATATATTATGCTGAACTTCAAAGATATCATCATATTATTAAATTGAGTGTTAAAAATCACTTCATCTATCATACAGTTTCTGAAGAACAAAATCCCAAAGTGACCACTATTGTGATTTCTCATTAGATTGTTTGTGGTGGGACTCTGTGATTATGTAATTTGCTGAGGCAGAGGGTAGCATTTGGGAGTAGCAGTAAGCAAGCAGAGACCTACTTAGTTTCAGCAGAGCTGACCACTGTAGCTAAGGGCTGCAGAAGGAATCCCACATTTTCTATATCACACATATATGGGTATCACATATATACTAGTGCCCCCTGTAGGTTTGCCAGACTTAGCAAATGCTAATACAGCATGCTCAGTTAAACTTGAGTTTCAGATGAACAATGAAAAATTCCATACTAAAACTTTATGTATTGAAAATATTTATAGAAAAATATTCATTGTTTTTATGGAATTCAAACTTAACTAAGTGTCCTGTATTTTATCTGGCAAACCTAAGCTCCTGACACAGGCACATAGGAGGATTTATCTTCATGTTATAGATGAGGAAACTGAGGCTTAAACTATCCATTAACACAGAAAAAAATAAATGGTTGCAGTGGAATTCAAATCCAGATCTGCCTAACTCTAAAGTACATACGTTTTCACTACACTTTCATTTTCCCTAAGCACTTATGGAAAACAGTGTAAATTTTCTTTAAATTTGCAGAGAAACCTCAACAAATTTGAATGTAAGAAGACCACAGCTTGCATAAGGGCTATGTCACAAAGTTTGTAAGGCAGCTATTTAGCATTTGGAAGGCATTTTTCCCACAGAAACTCTGACAAATGGTTATTAGTTTCCAGGTCAACCCCGGCTTGGAGAGCACAAAAAAAGTTGAAGAAACAGCTGCAACTAGGCAGAACTTGAAATCAGAAAGACCATGAGAAAAGCAAAGAGCAGTAAGCAAAACACATAATATCGAGAGGCAACAAAAGTCCAGAAGTTGTGGAAAGAGGGCTCAGAGAGGTGAGAAAAATAACAGGAGAGAAAATCATCCTACCATTCAAGAAAGTTATCCTACCATCCAAAGGAAAGGACAATTTAGCCCCTTATCAAGGTACTTTTAATTTCTGAATTTAACAGCTAAACATTAGTATATATTTAAGTGCATTTGTTATACATTATAATGCCAGTCTGATTATAATCCTCCAATATCTTATCTCATTTTACCTATTTGTTTATGATACACATGGAATTTAAAAAGAAGAAAATTTACGAAACAGAAACAGCCTCACAGGTATAGAGAACAGACTTGTGGTTGCCAAGGGGAAGAGGGGGTGGGGAGGGATGGAGTGGGAGGTTGAGGTTAGCAGATGTAAGCTATTACATATAGAATGGATAAACAACAAGGTTCTACTGTATAGCACAGAGAACTATATTCAATATCATGTGATGAACCATAATGGAAAAGGATTTAAAAAAAAGAATATATTTATATATAACTGAGTCACTTTGCTGTACAGCAGAAATGAACACAACATTGTAAATCAACTATACTTCAATTAAAAAATCATTTAAAAGGAAGAAAGTTTAATTCTTTTAAAAAATAGTCAATGGTTCTCATTTTTCAAGAAACTACTATAGTCTAACTTCCATTATTCAGAATTAGTCAGATTTTATTGTCTAATATGAGCCAACTGAATTAAAGTGAACATTAGAATCAAATCCCATGGCATCCCTGGTAACTTCTGAGCATGCAGGATATACTCATATATGGAACAGCAATTGTAACAAAGACCATTTCACCCATTCAGGAAGAGCAATTGTATCTTAAACTTTAAAACTAAACACACATTTTGGAAATAAAAGAAAAAGAAGATAGAAGAAGATGTGCCAGAAAAACGGCAAATACAAGACAAGGGAGGGAGATTACAGGCTAATATGTGTGTCTCTAGGGCGCTCAGTTGAAATGAGGAGGGCGGGGCCAACCCGCAGACACTGGCTTTTATGGCCAGCAGTTGGAATTTGGGGCCTGGAGGTCAGGAGATGACTCCTGGGGAAAAAGAGTGAAATACATTAGCGCTGAAGTCATCCCTTGGGATAAGGCTCTCAAAAGTCCATCCACTTTCCTCATAGGAGACACTGAGGAGCTCATCCATCCAGGATGGCTGTGTGAAAAGAAGGAGGCCAGCTGCAA
This sequence comes from Balaenoptera musculus, assembly GCF_009873245.2. Taxonomy (NCBI): domain Eukaryota; kingdom Metazoa; phylum Chordata; class Mammalia; order Artiodactyla; family Balaenopteridae; genus Balaenoptera; species Balaenoptera musculus. The sequence goes on along the minus strand of NC_045785.1, from coordinate 94,155,219 downwards.
AACGTAGGAGTCAGACAAACAGGGGCACAGACCAATTAGAGAGTGAGAAAGTACAGAAAGATGCTCATGGACTCCTGACTTCTTCCAAGGCACCTCATTTCTTGTTGTTGTTGTTGGTTTTAATGGTAGGAAAATATACACACAATACAAAATTTACCATTTTAACCATTTTCAAGTGTACAGTTCAATGGAATTAATAAGTACATCACATTGTTGTGCAATCATCACCACTATCTATCCCCAAAACTTTTTAATCTTCCCAAACTGAAACTTTGTATCCATTAAACAGAAGCTCCCTAATACCCCTTTCTCCCAGCCCCTGGCAACCACCCTTCTACTTTCTGTCTCCATGAATTTGACTATTCTAGATACCTCACATAAGTGGAATGATAGAATATCTGTCCTTTTTCATCTGGCTTATTTTATTTAGCATAATATCTTAAAGGTTCATCCATGTTGTAGCATGTATCAGAATCTCATTCCTTTTTAAGTCTGAGTAATATTCCACTGTATGTATATACCACAGTTTGTTTATCCATTTCTCTGTCAGTGGACATTTGGGTTGTTTCCACATTTTAGCTATTGCAAATAAAGCTGCTATGAACACTGGTGCACAAATACCTGTTCAAATAAGGCAATTTGTTTTTTAACTTTTGACTTGTATTTACCTGCTAGGCCATAGGTGTTCACTCCAACTGTCTTAGGACATTAAGAACTTTCCAGTTTAGATGTTTGGGGAATTACTAGAACTGTCTATCTGTCTGGGGTGATCTATAGGGGATTCTTATACCAGGTATGATACTGGACAACTGACAAATTACATGCCTAAAAGGTCCTTTTTAAGACTGTAGAAATATTGAAACATTTTATGAACCCGTCTACAGCTATTAGAGTACTATGCTCAAATGGTAGAGGAACAAAATTGAGTCAAAGATATTTGAGCAGCAAAGAGTAATTTGACAGGACTGGGAATTCTGATTTCCATTTTTATCTTTAGAGACTACTAGTTATTTATTTTCTTTTTTTAAAAAAACTAAGAGTTACGTACAATTTTGTCCTCAAGCTTCATTTGCATTTCTAAATTCACGCAAACCCTTAGACACCCCAAAATATGACTGGATATCAATGCCCATTCTGTCACAGGAAGCCCCTCAAATGGAATGGAATTAATACTCTTAAAAATTTCATTGATTTGTATGCCACTAACCAAAATGAGATTACCAGGAAGGACCATTTTAAATTTAAATAAATGTTGCCTTAGATGAAATAACTTACTCTTGATCTCACATTTGTAATCAATAGGGAACTCTTTGGCTGCATCTGATTTTTCACATTTTTCAGCTAAGTCTGGAATCCTAATGCAAAATTTTGCTCTGTTATGTGGACTTTTGAACTGTCTAGAGGGTTCTGGGTCCATTAACCAAAGGATAGATTACCATGAGACACAAATATAATGTTTTTGTCTCCAACCGAGACAGTCTTACTCCAATATTATTTATGTGATTCCAAGAAAAGTGGTTGCTGTTTTCTTTAGACTCACACCCAGAAATTAATAAAGAGAAAGGCATTTCTCTTGGTATTAATTTGAAATTCTAAAGCAAAATTAATTACACATGCACTTTTAAAACTATGGATCCTGGAGTGGCAAGGAGAGTATTTTAGAGATTATTCATTCAAAATCCCTGAGTGAATGTGCATAATAGGAGGTATTACTTATGCAGAGTGTGAAGGGACTGAAAGCTACAGGGCCAAAGTATAGACCTGTCAGTTAAATAAGAGACATATTACATCCTGGCCGTGACTGAGACATCTAAGCATCGCCCCTGGTCTTACCATCCTGTGGCCAGCCAACATGATGTCAAGACTTTCATACCTAATGTGATAAACACAGTCCCACCAAATGCTACAGATTTATTCAGATCTTTTGCTAGATTCACACAAGCATGGCACTGCTGATCAAAAAATTCAAGTGGTATTTTTATAATTAAGAACTGTCAAATAAGATGTTGTCAGCAATGCTGAGTGGCATATAGTGATTTAAAAAATAAGGCCTATGTCATTCCATATTACATACAGAGGTAAATAATTGGACCAATCATAAATCATAAGTCTTCTGCATAATCATTCAGCATAAAACTCTCACAAATATTCTCAAGGAAATTTCTGTCCCTAGCCAAAGCTATAACTGAGCATTTTTACACCTAATGTGAAATACTGATGACTTCAACTCCCCCCCTTCTCCTTTCTGTTCACTCCTTTCTGCTCCAATCCCAGCCATCCTTTCCCTGTAAAGGATAAAACAAAGTCATCCTGCCCTTGCTTCTGAATCATACGTGTCCTTGCCAACACCTGAGGCAGTGAATAAAGATGAAGAAATGACAGTATCTGGTCTCAATGTTTCTCACTACATTGCTGTAGAGATATTTAGTATCTCAGATGCAGTGTTAACTCTTCATTACCCTTTTGCAGCTCTGATAGCAGCTATGCTCTGAACCCTCACAAACGTGTTTGATCTGTTTCGAGCTAAAACCACAAGGGCTTATGGAGAGGATACCTCCTGCCCCCTTGAAAACCAGTTACTGTAGGTTAGCTGCTCTGTTCTTTGCAACATTCATTCATTCAGTGCTATGCTAGAGCCTAGTTTTCAGGAATCTTGTGAGTCACCTATTAAACTGTTTGCAGCTTGAAATCAGCTCTGAGGTGGGAGTATGGAAATTTAAAAAATGTACAATGAATCCACATCCCCCACCCAAAACTGGTGGTTAAATATTTATCAACACATCACTACACTTATTCATCAAATACTAAGTAAGTATCTACTATGTGCCATGCACTGTGTGGGTGGTGAGATACAGCTATGAACAACAAAAATTTTTTAATACTAGTTGGAAAGATAGGCAATAAATAAGTATATATATATTTTCTTAACGATAGAGAATGATCAACAAAATGAAGAAAAGAAATAGGTGCTATGACTTAGAATAAAATAAAGAATGAGGCTTTCTGTAGAGGCAGCAGGGTCCAGCGGTTGAAAGGGCAGTCTCAGAGTCCTGAGTATAATTCTAAACTCTACAGTACATGGTATACATTATACAGCACATGGTAGTATGATTTTGGGGACATCATATAAAATCTCAGTTTTCTTGTCTATAAAATAAGAATGACAATAGAACCTCTTTTACAGGGTGTTATAAGGATTTAAAAAAATAATCCAGATAGAACAATTACCTCTAAGGCCTGGAAAATTTTTTAAGCTAACTTAAAAGAATGTTAGCTATAATTATTATTATCATTACTATCTGAAGAGGTAGCACTTAAAATAAAACTTAGAGTATGTCAAATGTGAGCCTAATGAAGAACCAAAGAAAGAGATTTCCAGGCAGAAGAAAGCATAAAGTGTAAAGTCTTTGAGGTGCAAACATGGTTGGGTTGGTCCAAGAACTGTTAGAAGGCCTGAGTGACCAGAGACCAGTACATGAAGAAGAAAAAGGTGGCATACATTTTCACTGAGGCAGTTGGAAAGACAAAGATTTTGCAGGGCCTTTTAGGCTTTTGGGAGGCATCTAGATTGTATTGTACATGCAACTGGCAGCCTCCAAAGAGATTTAAACAGAGCGTGATAAGAGTCAATTTATAGTTTTAATACCTCTTTTCTTGCAGCTTGGTGGTGAATGGGTTAGAAGAGGCAAAAGTGGGTAGAGAAAGATTGGATAAGAGTCTAATGCAATAATTCAGATGAGAAATTATGGTGCTTTGCATGAGTGGGTGGCAAAGGAGGTAAGCGAACAGATGTGAAATATATTTTGGAAGCAGAATCAATAGAATTTGGTCACAGATTGGGTAAGGGTATGGCAGACTGCATTTTTCAAAGATGAACACGAAAACACTTTATATCCCGCATTCTTCTACGCTGTGACCCTGAAAGTCCTGCATCAATAAGTAAAATCTAACTCTCCTCCTCTTAAACCTGGGTATGACTGTGCTTCATGCACAATCATGCACTGCTTCAACCAACTGGAGCACGGTGCAAATGACGCTACGTAACTTCCAAGGCTAGGTTACAGAGACAGTGCAATTTCCAACTTGCAGTGGGTTAAATAGTGTCCCCCCAGAATTCAGATAGTGACATTATTTAGAAATAGGGTCTTTGCAGATGCAATTAGTAAAAATAAGGACACGGTAGATTAGGGTGGACCCTAATTCCAATATGACTAGTTTCCTTATAAAAAGAGGAGAGGACACACAGACACCGATACAGAGGAAAGAAGGCCATGTGACAAGAGAGGCAGAAATTGGAGGGATGCAGTTGGAAGACAAGGAACGTGAAGGATTGCTGGCAACCACCAGAAGCTAGGAAGAGGAGAGGAAGGACTCTTTCCTAGAGGCTTCAGGAGTACAGCCATGCCAACACCTTTATTTCAGACTTCTAGCCTCTAGAACGGCAAGACAACAGATTTCTGTTTTCAGCCAGTTTGTGGCATATTGTTACCGTAGTAGCAGGAAACTAATACACACTTTGTCTGCTGTGACACTTGCTTTGAAGTGTCTGAGCTTCAATGCAGTAAACTCTGAGTCCATCACACAGTGAGAAAGCCCAGGTCACATAGGTCACATGAAGGTGCTTCAGCGAATATCCCAAGCTGAGGTTGGGCTACTGACAGTCAGTGTCAACTGCCAGACATGTGAGTGAAGACACCTCGAGATAATTCTGGCTCCAGCTGTTGAACTGACCCCCAGCTGTTGAGTTCTACCAGCTAAGACCCTAGAAATTGTAGAACAGAGAAAAGCCATCCTTATTGTACCTTGTCTAAATTCCTGATCAACAGAATCTTTAGACATAATAAAAAGATAATTTGTGCCACTAAATTGTGTGGTGGTTACTTTTGCAGAAATAGCAAGTTGAACAGAAATTTGGTACCAGAATGGAGTTCTGCCAAATCAAAAGCCTAAAACATGTGGTACTGGCTTTGGAACTGGGCAGTGGGAAGAAGCAGGAAGGACCTTAAAGAGACAGTTGGTAAAAGTAAGTGAAAGCTAGTAAAGCTAGTGAAGGAGGTCAGCGAAAGCGAGAAAGGCCTTAGGGAGACTTTGGTGAAAGCTGGGATGAGAGGGAAGAAACTGTTATTGGAGGCTAGTGAGAAAACTGATCTTTGTCATGTATGGCAGAAAGTTTGGCAATACCATTGGCTACATTGATACAGAAAATGAAAAATATGCTTAATAAACTGGCAGATTTGGCTAAGGACATTTTTTAGGCAGGATATTGAAAGTGCTAATCTGTTTCTTTCAACAATGTGTAAGACATAGTTAGAGAGATATAAAGAAAAAGGAATTGGTCAGCTTTTAAGCAAGCTTTAATGGAAATACAAAAGGTCTTGCTGGTTTTTTTTTAAATTGTTCATTCAGTGTTTCCCTGCAGAAGATTCTCAAAGTGAGAAAGGGCCTCAGTGCAAAGATCAAATCCAGGCTTGTTAGGAAAATGTTTCGATGCTAGGATGAAGAGAAGACTGTGATTGTAAAATCTTTCATTAAAACTTCAGAAAGATTTAAGATGGTGCCTCATGAACCTTTCAAATACATACGAAGCCTTCTGGATTTAAGGGCATGCCTTTTTAAACAATAGGCACCTAGACTCTTAAGGGCTTTGCCCTACAGATAGTGAAGAGATTTCAGGGTGTATCTTTTGTCTAATGGAGTGGATTGATATACAGGAAGCCCAAAAGTGTTAAAGGAACTGCATCAGCTTGGACTGAAAGGGCTGGAGATACACCATAAAATGAAGGGGGTGGGGTCTTTGGACCCATGAACTACTTTGGGTAAGGAGCAGTAAGAGAAAACTACTCAGCTGCAAATGTGGGTTATTTCTTATGGAAAAGACAGAATAACACAGGGAGTGAAGCCAAATGCTGGAAAAGGTAGATTTTACAGCTGGGGAAAACAGCTGCTTGGGAGTAGATCTGAGCCCTTATTAAGGGACCAACAAGACGTGCCCAACTGAATTTCAGAACTGCCATTGAACAGTGACAGCTGTGGCCTCCCATTCCTCCTCCCCCTTTTTTTTTTTTTTTAACAGGAATGTTTGCAGTTGTTATCCTATGCCTGACCCCATTGCATGTTGGGTATATGGGAGAAAGATAATTGGAATCTTTTAGCCACAGCTCTTTAGAGATTGAGGAGAAACATGCTAGAAGAACTGTATCCACAGAGCCTCCCTGGCCCCTGGATCTGATCTGTATGACAACATCCCAGACTTAAAGTAGTAAGAAGAGACTTTGGGAATTTTGAGGGAGGGATCTGGTGTATTTTGCATGCAAAAAGGATGTGAATAGTTATGGACAAAGGGTGAACAGTGGTTGATAGTATTTACCGAAGATGGCTACAACAGTATCTTTCATCCCATTCACCACTCTTCTTTACTTCGTGCCACTGAATTCTGAGGTGGTTTGTTATACAGCAATAATAATCTGATAACAAGGATAAGAGTAAGAGGGGATCAAGGATGACTACCAGGTTTTGGCTTAGGCAAATGGGGGAAAGGTGATACCACATGCTGAGATGATCAGAGATAGTTTTGGGGGGAGGGAGAGGAATTGAGGGAGATGGAAAATCGCAGTTGTCTTTTGGCCATGTTATTTTTGGAATGTGTGTGACATTCAAATGTAATCTCCTTAGTTCATTCAGGATTCTGAAACCACAATAAGACTTCTATAATGGAAACAGCTCACCAGCAACATTGTTTATAAAGTGTGGCATTACAGGCCCATTAAGACATTAACAAAAACAAAAGATTGTTGTCCTCCAAATGGCATGATCACCCAAAACTGATACAACTAAGCATAAGCTGCCCCAAATTTTTAATATTAATGTTTGTTACTTTGAAAGGTCACCACTTGGCCCTAATTAAATAAGTGAAAAAGAACTTTATTATTTGAAAAAAAAAACTGAGTGCTTGAAGTGGAAAAATATCTTTAAACAATCACTCTTGCAAGAAAAACACAATTTGAAGTTGACCTAGCCGGTCACTGGCCAAAAATCAAACCTTGGATTGGATTCCAGAGTCAGTCCGATACAAATGAGGGCTATTTCAAAAATGGTGTTCCTTAGGAGGATGCCAAAAAGCCTTAAACATTGCAGTGTGACAGACTCGGCCATAAAGAACAGAAGTAGTTGTTTTGCATCACAGCATTAATCACAGGAACCAGACGAGACTAAACAGCAGTTGTGTGGTAGGGGTACCTCATGAACAAGGATAATAAATGTTAGTGATGATCTCTTCCACGAGTGAATTAAAGCCTTTGGGAGATATGAAAAGGCAGAGCGAAAGAATCGATTCAATCTTCTGTTACCTGTGTTGATGAAACAATGTGCAATTTGTAAAAACCTCTATTCAAAACAAACCATCCCAGCCTGCCAGACACCATGTTTCTAGTTACAATGTCACCTTAATACCACAGGAATTCTATTTCATTTTTGGATGTGATTGATCTGTGACACTAGATTCGCTGCAACCTTCAATAGAATACCATCATTTATTCAGGGGGCAACCGAACTGCAACAAATCAGCAGGGAGAAGACTTCGTCTCTGACTCCTCTGCTCCCTTCTCTCTTGAGAAGGATAAAGAAGGCTGCCATGCACACGATGTCCTGCTTCTTCTCTGTCAATGCACCAGTGGTTCCAATTGAACATGCAACTGCAGATCAGAGTCTCCTGTAGAGCTCATACCTCATAATCCCAGAAAATTTCTAGAGAACATAAATAAAGCCCTACAACACCTGTGCCAAGGAACTGGCAAGTGCTGGGAAGTTTACTGCAACCTTGGGGAATTGAGAATACAGACCAAGAAAAGAAGGATATTTTATTATTTTTCTTGTACCTAACACAGGAGCTCTTGAGACCAACACAGACCTCTACCCACTTAGTAGAACATCCCTGAGTACTTTTTTGATAATGATGGGGCTATAATCTTAATTGGTCATTGCTTCTGAAGAGAAAATAAAAAGCAAATTTTCATCACTTGGATTTGACCACCAAAAAGGGAAGAATTTATTACCGGCAGTATCTTCTAATTTGTGGCATGTTTCTGTTGCTAAGAAATTTTTCTAAAATGAGATTTGGGGAGACGTACTTGTGCCTATAATTTTTTTTCCACCCCCTCCTCCTTCCCATTCCTAATGTAAGATATAGATCATAAATAAATGTCTCATTTTGCATTTCAATAAAATATATTTATGTATTCAGATCTTTCATCAAATGTTAAAGCTTCAAATATTTTAAACAGAAAGGGGAAAATGCGCATTGGTTTGGGGATTTGGAAGTGTTTAGGGTGTGGGTTTTTTTTTTTTAAGAGAAATTGCAGATGGTGCAGGACAAAATCTAGGATAGCAATCAAGCTTAATTCCCCTAATAATTATTATTATTATAAAAAATTGGGGGAATATGGAGAGTTCTCCAGTATTTTTTCACCTAAAGGAGACAACCAGAATGAGATGCAAATCAGTGCTCTTATCTAATGAATAATGCAAATGAATGTTCTGCATATAGCAAGTCAGTCTGGAGGAATTCTCTCTGCCTCACCTCACATTTCTTGTGGATTTAAGGATCCTGTGTCACAAGAAATTAGAGAAAGGAATTGCCAAGTAATGACAGAGCCTTGGAGCCCCAAGTCAGTGCAGACAACAAGGACATTAAGATGCATGGCACAGCAAGGGAGGGAACTGACATCTCATTAAAATGAAAATGTTGCAATTTTCCTTCACCTAGTTAATGGAGTTGTATGATACTGTAATCTGTGATTATTTGTGTGGCTATTACTTAAAGGAATCCTCAACAACACCTTTTTGGAAGGGTTCTGGAAAACTTTAAAAAGGCATCTTTCTTCCTACCCACAGTGAAGAAAAAAAAAAAACCTAGGAGTATTTCACATTCTCTTTCATACAAGTTAACCAACACTTAAAATTTTTCAGTAGCATAACAGAACCCACTTAAAACCGTGTTCTTTATGTAACTTTCTAGCTACTTGAAAGGTACTCAATTCCCCAAATAACAATTGAAAACAAACCCTCATTTACTCAACACATAATCAATTGATGTTAACCATGGGTGTGCTCACAGTTACTTTTCAGTCATGGGTTATTTCACTGAAATGTATTTTTGATTTAGAATTCACTGCCATGTCTCTACTTTTCTAAGAAAGCAGTTCTGAATACAGAATTCTTTTTCTGTATAATATAACTGTACTTGCCTCATGTTTTTTGTTGAATCCCTTTCTCTGCCAGTTCCAGATTTTAATCAATCTTAAAGAGTGCTCGACTAATCTTGTGCAAGGGTGATACACTATTTTTCACCAAAATATTAAGGAGAGCTTTAGGCGTGAGCAGCCACCTGCCAAAGGGGCATCTGCAGCACAGTCTTTGGGCTATTTGTTTCTAGCCATCTTTAGGAGGACTTCAAAATACAAAAGTGGACCAAAATCAAGCAATAATGCTTAAACCTTTTTTATGAAAAGTGTTTGAAATATGTTGTAAATTCCATGCCATAAAAAAACAGGCAACACGGATCACAAAATATCCTAATGAGGACAATGACCATATATTTCCATTACTATACTAGGCAATGATTAGGTCACTTATGTAGTTTTGTGGTTTTTCCTCTAAGTTTGAGTTCTGGAGAAAATACCCAGATAATAAAGCTTGTTAAGAATTGTTATATTAAATACACATAAGACTCCTGAGTTTTCAAATTATGTTAAAAAATAAAGAAAATAATTTCAGAGAAGGGATTTTGTGACATTTATTTGAAAACCCAGAGACCATTTTTATTTAATTCTTAGGACCGTGTCCTATAGCGCTGTTTTTCACACTATGAAATGATTAGTGAGTCATAAAACAAGTTTTGTAAGTCTAGATCAGAATTTTTAAACCTGAAACAAAAAAGAAAATATAAAATTGCTCTGTGCATGGTATGCATTTTAGTTAAATGCACATTTATGTTTATATGTGTTTACTGCTTCTTGATGTAAAATGCATTACCTTTAACTTTAGATTTCAAAAAACTGAAAGCTTGTGCTCTAGGGCCCTTCATCCAATCATGTAACATTCACATTGACATTGGGAAGGAGCACAGAGAAGCCAGACCAGCTTAATTATTATGCCTACTAAGTTAAAGGGTTGACTGAGTCTTCATTACCAGTATAAAATACAAACTGCATGAAATTCACAACCTTATAGAAATGCAAATACATTTTCATTTCTTAATGGGCTCTTCAAAGAGAAGCATATATTTTAACACAATTCCTATATTGTTGCTAAGGGTGGATATCAATCCATATTCTTGTCTTTAGACAGGAAAATGTAAAGCACTCTCTGGAGTGTAGGTGGAAAGAATTACAAAGGACCTTGAGTCAACTGGGCAAAGATAAGGCTACTATGTGGATACTGGAATCTCAAAGTGGAGCCTTTGCATTCTTGCATATGGAAGAGTCAGTGCCTGACTTGCTACTTCCTAAAGCCAAACTAGACTTTATTTCCTCACAGTGCTTCTAGTCAGAAACCCTTGAAAAGAGAACTAAGATAAACAAGCAGAAAGCTTGAGAGAAATGGAAATAATTCAGGAAACAGAAAAGAACATAATACAATTCATCTCAGAAATTCAAGAATATTTTATATTCATAAAACAAGAACAAAATATTTTGAGTAAAAAACAATCAAAACAATAATTTATTATTGCCAATTTTTTAGAAAATTAATTGAAAATAAATGCCTGGAAAAATATCATAGAGCAAAAAGCTAAAATAATGGAGTACATGTTTTATTGACAAAAATAAAAAGATAAAAGATACATATAATTCATGCAGTTTAATTTCTAGAAGAATGAGTGAAGAACAGGAAGAAGTTACTAAAGAGATAATTGAGGAATCTTCCCACAAGAAGGGAATGAGTCTTTTGGATTGGAAGGATCCACCAAGTGCCCAGAACAACAGATGAATAAAAGAACCATCTGGATAGATCATCATAAATTTTCAGAACACCAAGAATAAAAAGAAAGTCCTGAAATCTTCCCAGAGTGTGGTACATTGTATTACTGGTCCTACTTATTCACTGTTCCCCATCCCTTGGGGACCCTCCCTGGGACTCCTCCCTGTGGGAAGAAGCATGGGGCTACAGAAGGAGGAGGCTTGGAGGGAATGTTTCCTGTTCAGTTGGTGTCAGGGATTGACATGTGACTATCTTGGAAAGTGAATGGAAATAACATAAGCAGAAGCTTTAAGTGTCAACATTTAGTTCTACCATACCATAACTCCTTTCTCTTGTCAAGAAGTGAGTATTACCAGCTAGGAGCTATTCCTTTAGTCTAGATCCTATACTTAAGAAGACTTATGAGGCCAAGTTAGAGCCAACCTACAGCTAACTTGTTGCAAGTCACTGAGATTTGGGGGTTGTATGTGACCATGGCCTAATATAGTGACAACAAATATAAGAGAGCAAAAATATGTCATCTAAAAAAGAAAAAAAGTATGTTTTTTCAGCAGGACTGAGTCTAATTGTACCTTTAGAATTGTGAACAAAAATATTTTTTAACTTAGAAGTCTATGCTCAATCTATCAACCAAGGTGAGGGAAATATTTCATTACACAAGGACCCATACAAAGTTTACTCCCTGTATGCTTTTTCTTGTAAGTTACTTGAACCTATACCCTAGCAAAAGGAAGATAAAACAAAAATTAGAAAGACATGGGATCCAGAAAACTATGGGTCCCACCTAGAAAAAACAATGAAGGGAATCCCCAAGCACAGGGCTGAGCATGTGGGGAAAGAGATAGACATGATAAATGTAAGAATATGATGAATAAAAATAGGCAAATACTACAAGAAACAAGACAAATAAAAACTCACAAGAAAGATACAGGCTGTTTATGAATTAATGTAAAATATGGTGTGATCTTTCACAGTTGATGAGAGTTGAAGAAAGAATTTATCTGACATTGACACTGATCATTCTCCTTCAAGTGATACAAAGATCATGACATTGGACCTATAGAGAAGAAAATAAAATTATAGCTCTCTACTTGACCTCGCATTGAAAAATATTTGCATAATCATAATAATGTAAATTTGGCTTACTGGCTTTCAACTTAAAGAGTCAGTCTGAGAACAAAGCACAGAAGCTTGGTTTTATTTGCAAGACTGAATGAAAATGTCTACATTGTAAATGGTAATGTAAATAAAAGTATAGCTGACAGAAAGTGGAAGAGGGGAAGAAAAAGCAAAAGCAATGAAGGTCTCATCTTACTATATGGAAGGGTTGAAAGATATTATCAACAGTGTCTCTAGTCCCACCCAGCTTCAGAGGGTACGTTGCGGTTCTGAGAGTTGACTGAGAGTTGACTGACCAATAATATATTATTTTTTAAAGGATACCATATATGATTACAAATGATCACCTCAATGTCAAAAAATGGAAAGAAGGGAGGGAAAATGGCAAATTACATAACTGAGCTACAACCCCAACTTTAAAACAGAAAGCCAACAGATGTTGCCTAACATTGCTAAGTCAAATAAACAGAAGTATAACTATATCTAGCGTTTTGGAGAAAACTGCTAGAAGTAAACCAGAGACTGTAGGGAGAAGTAGAGCAGGAGACTTGCTTTTCATCACTCTTCTGTGCTCTTTAATTTGTTAACATGTACACTAGTACTTTGTTAAAAATGAAACAAAAAGACAGGGATAAGGGTGATAAAAAGGTCTGAATATGAGGGTAAAAAGTCATTGGAAGTTTGGGGGCATGGGAGTGACATAATAAAAGCAAGGCTTAGAACCATTAAAATGGCAGCTATCATGAATAGAGGAGAGACTGTGGAAGAAAACTTAAGAAACTGCCTTACACAAGAGGTTCTCAACTGGGGCAACTTTGCCCCCAGGGACATTCGGCAATGTCTGGAGATACTTTTGTTTGTCACAACTGGAGGTGTGTGCTACTGGCATCTAGTAAGTAGAGGCCAGGAGTGCCGCTCAACATCCTATAATGTACAGAATAGCCACCTACAATAAGGAACTACCTGGCCCAAAACGTCACTTGTGCTGAGGCTGAGAAACTCTGCCTTAGACTATGTACATTTGTTCAAATGAGAGGTAAAAAGGCACCAAACAAGGCAAATGGCAATAAGGACTGAATGAAAGAACCAGTTAGGAGGAAATGGCAGCATTTTCGGTAACCTGGATGTGGTAAATGAAAATCAGAAACCTTTCCAAATATAGATTGTGAAAAAAGTATTCTCAGTTTATCCATTTTAGTGAATGCAGCGTTGTATTTAACCTGCAAATTTTCAATACACCTCAATTCAGATAAGATCCTTAAGCCTTACAATAAGAGCATATATAGTTCATTACTGTCAGCTAATGCACATAATGATGATGTTAAGATTTGTACTTTGCTAATCAAATGAGTAGGGATCTTCCTCAATTTACAATGAGGTTATGTCCTGATAAATCCATTGTAAGTTGAAAATGTCATAAGTTGAAAATGCATTTAACACACCTAACCTACCGAACACCAGAGCTTAGCCTAGCCTACCTTAAATGTGCTCGGAGCACTTAACATTAGCCTACACTTGGGCAAAATTATCTAACGCAAAGCCTATTTTATAATCAAGTGTTGAATATGTCATGTAATTTATTGAATACTGTACAGAATGTGAAACACAGAATGGTTGTGTGGATACCGGGTGGTTATAGTGTATTGGTTGTTTACCCTTGTGATCCCGTGGCTGACTGGGAGCTGCAGCTTGCTGCCTCTGCCCAGCATCACGAGAGAGTATCCTACCTCACATCACGAGCTGGGAAAAGATAAAAATTCAAAATCTGAAGTACGGTTTCTACTGAGTACGTATTGCTTTTGCACCATTGTAAAGTCGAAAAATTGTTAAGTCGTTAAATCATAACCACCTTAAGTACAGGCAATCTTTGCATTCCTTAGTTGAGGATCCATACAGCTGTGTTATTTATAAGGGCTAATTGAGTGAAATTCTTTCTTCAAAGAATCTTGGATTCAGATACTTAGGGTAAAAGTATGCTTTTCATGTCTATGGAAATGCATAGTGATTTTTCCTTCGATTTCAGAAAGAAATAATGTATGCATCATATTTTTTTCCAATACCTCCCGTATCAAGAGTTGTTGATAGCAGTTATGTAGGGAAAAAAAGGGCATCCACAGGGAATGGGCAACCACTTAACTTTTGATAAATCAAGCTCCCCTACCATTGTGTTTCTCTATAAACCATTAGTTTCTTTGCAACAAGACTTTATTTTACGATCAAAAGCTACACTTTTCCTACCCAACAGAAAGTTCCTTGAGGGTAGGAAACTTGTCTTACTCAACTTCCTTCCCCTCTAAGTGCCCAGCCTTGAAAACAGTGGGCCCTCAATAAGTAGCTATTGATTTGTCCTGGATTGCTGAATTTAATTTCAAACACCCCCCAGCAAGAATCTGTACTTGTCAACACTAAAATTACTTATGATCGCATGCAGAGACATAACCAACTGACAAATTTATGAATCTTTACAAAACTGGCCTTAGAAATACTTGTGGTTCTCACCATGCATAGGGTAAATGAGTTTGGAATTTGCATGCCAAGTTGAAATATGGTGCCCTAAAGAATTTCTATGATTGATCTCATTCAAGCAAATTTACTCATTGTCCCCCAACACCCCGCAATTATTAGAGACTAGCCTTTTGTTTCAACTTATGTAATAGCTTTTCATAGAAGACATCTGTCTTATAACCTGCCTAACCTTCTTAGGGGGAAAAAAAAAAAAACAGAAAGCAAAGGGAAAAACAGTACCTCAGTGACATTAATTATACCAGCATGTTTTCCAGTGTTTTGGAAGAAGGATTATGAGCATTGATTGCCATTGAAATGAGACCTGAAGGATATATTACAGTCCTGGAAACCCCACTTAACGTTCTTATTGCTCTAAGAAATCTAGTAATATCCTGATGGCTACCTAGGGTAAGAATCAATTTCTCCTATTAAGTTGCCCAAGGCAGTAGTCTGCTGTGTGCTGATGCCAGGATGCCTCTGCAGGTTGTTGAATTCTAAAATGCCTCTTGCTTCCTGACATAGAAGTTGAGCAGCATATAACACACCAGTAGGTAAAGGTCCTTCAAATCCCAGGATAGACTTGCAAAGAAACCTCACATTCTGATTGCACTATTGTTGCACTTCATTCATCCCAGTAAACTGCTTTTTCTTGAATTTGGAGTTCTTAGGAAGCATCCTAGAAGAGCCAGTGTGCTGAGGTTTGCTAGGCAATTACAGCTTACTTCTGAAAATCAGAAAGCACTACCTGAATTTGAAGCTAGTATTATAATTGCTCTTAAATACTTAAAGATATTCTGGTACTCATACATTCATCAACCATATATTAATCAAATAAATATTTATGTTGCAAAAATCATAGTAAGTCAGCATTTTAAATTTCATTCATTCATTCATTCACTCATTCAGCCAACCACTATTTATTAAGTATCTGTTATGTAACAGGGATGGTACTAAATTTTGGGAATATGGTTGAATTATCCTCGCCCTTGAAGAATTTATAGGTTAATATTTAGTTCTCAATTCTGCACTTGAATCAAAATTACCTGGGCACTTTAAAAAAATCTGTGAACTTCATCTTCAAAGGTAGGTCCCAAACATGGGCATTTCTTAAAAACACCCCAGGAAGTTATAGTGTAGATAGAGAATGAGATCCTTGCTCTATTAGATGAACTGCACAAACAGGAGATCATAGTACAGTGTAGTAAATGCTATCACAGGCATAAACAGGATGTTGCTGGAGCACTTTGGGAGGTCATAAAAATCAGACTTTCAGGGAGGGTGGGAGATGGTTAGGGAAAGCTTTATTAATAAAAATAGACTTATAGCTTCTACAGGAGAACTAAAAGCCTTCTAAAAATGGTCAGAGAAGAAGGAGAGGGACAAGAAAGCAAAGAATTAAAAAAAAAATAGCAAGAAGACATGCATAGTTTAGCACAGTAAACTAATGGACAAGCACCTAGCCAAAAATACTAGATTCCATAGTGGAAATTCAGCTCAGACACCAGCATTGTGTCCCTGGACAAATTACTGAACTCCTTTGATTCTTTTTTATCATCTATACATTGGGGATAATGATAGATACCTCATAGGGTTATTGTGAAGAACAGAAATAAAATGTGGCATGAAATAATAAATGCCATTATTAAATATAGATGATTCAAACCCAGATACTACTCAAGTACTGTTCTGGTGATTTGACTAAAATTATAGTTTCTGTTTGTTCAAAAGACTAAAATCTCGATATTAAATACAAACAATCCTGACATATCTTTCTGCAGTGGGATATAGTACATATTACTTTTTATGCCACATTAATCCTGAACAGGACTCAATTTTCCTCTTCCAATTGTAGTATTGACTAGTATAATGCATTGATTAATCAAGATCAGAAAATTCTGAAGAAATTAGAATGGGACTTAAATTATCTACAGAAATGGAACTCTAAAACTCAAATCTTTCTTCCAGGACTAACTGGGAATAAACATTCAGTGTGGCACTGAAGCCTTTTCTTCATGAAATCTTTTGAGGTTTAAGATTTGCTTACCTCTCTCAGAATGGTGGACAAGAATAAAGGGTTACAATTTTTTTTCTCACTGTTTTTCACTGCTCTAAATATGAACTTCTTCAACACCTCACACTGCTTTCATTAGATGGGTATGATCTTCCTTAAGATCCAGAGAGCTGTAAAACCTTCAGTATCAGGTGTGCTGGGGCATTATTGAAGGGTGCTAGGTTTAGCATATAATTTTCTGGGCAGAGCTAAGTGTTGTGGGTCATATTTTGTTGTCAAAGAAGCTTTGGCTCACTTCTCGGCCTCCTTGCCCCAAGCAAAAATATGTACCAGCTTACTCAATTTATCTATTACTGAAAAATAGAAACACCAATCCCTTTCAACCAGGGCTTTGAAATTGGTATTTCTAAAGGATCACAAGTCTTTCTGTACCATAGACTAGACTGCATCCAACCCTAGAAATAAAAACAAGAGCATAAAGGGGAAAAGGAATAAAGCAGAAAATGAAAGAGACTTCTAGATAGAGAATTAGAGGGAAGAGGTTTTTAAGGTGCACTGAAAAAAATTCATCCAGGCTGGGTATATCTCAATAAATCTTTGAAGCACTGCTGCTTGATTCTTTGACAAATATCACATAATGGCCTTGGAAGTAAGTATAATTTCAGTTCCTACTACAGAGCCATTAATGATGTTCTTTGGGGACCAGTTTAATTTATTATGGAAGCTTTCCTGTACCAATTTCATACCAATCTGGAACAGAAAGTCCTCTGTTCAGAATGAGGTGATTTCTCTAAAAAGGCAGCAGTTCCCAAGAGTCAAGTTCACAGCACACAGATTGCAGAAGGATACTACCAAATTCTCTACCATAGAGTTTGCCTAGAAAAATTATTTTCACACGCTATAAACATCCAACCAAGTACCCATCGCTTTTTAAAATGCTAGGTGTTTGTATTTTTCAAGTATAAATTAGTGAATTTACATTTATGAGAGTCCCTAGTGCAAGGACATGGGACAAGCAGTTTACAATTTAAGACAAACCCTTAATCAGTTTGATTCCACGAAAATTCCATTTCCTTTCAAGACAACTTCTAAAAGCATAGCCAATATTGTACATTCCAAGAACGCCTTAACCAAAGAGTGTTCACTTTTCTTTCCTAGTGACAGCATAGTTAAGACGATTTCAAGTCTTGGATTCTGGAGTTCTGACTTCATACATTACGGCATACAGGTTAAATATCAGGAATCTAAAACCAGACTGCCAAGATTTTTGCTAGTTGTGTGACTTTGGGTAATTATATAACTTTTCTGTGCCCCACCTTCCTCATTTGAAAAAAGGGGCCATAACAGTAGCTAATTATTAGAGCTGTTGTGAGTTAACAGATTTAAAAGTTCTTACAACAGTGCCTGACCCATAGTAGGTGCTCAATAGAAGATAGTTGTTAATATATTATTATAGTCTCCAAAATTTCCCTTGGCAGAGTACAGGTTTTGGAATTAGGGATGGATCCCACCTCAGTCCTTCATTAGCTTTGTCACGATAGGCAAAGTTATTTGACATCTCTGAGTCTCAGTGTGCTCAAGTGTAAAACAAGGACAGTAATACCTACCTCATACTGTTGTCTGAGGATTAAACAAGCAAGGAGCAAGATGCTTGTCTTATAGTCAGGGTTATCTGAATAGCACACAGCAACTAAAGCAAATAAATAATGCTGTGCGTTTTCAGAGGGTAGATGGGCAGTTATGTTTATGAGGCATGGGGAAATGGAATTTAGAATGGTAAATGCAGCAGGTGTTTAGTGACTTATGCTAGGATAACAGTAGACACAGAGCCCCATGGGGGCTTGGCACAAGACAGCCAGGAAGCCTCTGAGCCAATGCTGGGACACACAGAGGCAGACCAGTGCAAGCTGCTGAGACCAAAACAAACCCAGTGTCTTTGAGTCAGCCAGACACCTGGAGGGAGGAAAAATCTTAATCTCAAGTCTTCAATCTCCTTTCAGTGCCTTCTGCCAATGGCTTTGAGAAGAGGGTAAAAGGCCAAGGAGAGGAGAAAAGCTGTTTGCTGGAAGATGGACAGAACCTAAGTCCAAAACTCAGAACTGGTACAGAATGGATAGAGAAAATTAGGAAGTCTTATAGCTAAACATATACACAATTAAAAAATGAAAAAAAAAACTTTAAAATTTTACTGAGCATTTTTAAACATCAATAACTCAGCCATTAATATTTTTAAATATTAAAGAGAGCACAGAGGGTGCTATTGATTTGAAATACAGAAAATGTCATGCTGAAAAAGGTATCTGGTTTGGAACTGAGAAAATAAGACCAGTCAATCTCATTCTATCACAAACTAAGGGCTAGATTTCAACACTATTAAATTTTGTCTTATTAAATTATGGGTTGGGACACTAAATATTTGTATGGTGCTACAAGTAACAATGGCTCCATTATTAATATCCTATTCTTACTGAAGAGTTCCAAGAAGAGGAAAGAGAATTGTGAGCCTAAATATACCCTCTAATGTGAAAAATCATTACCTAAATTTGATTTGGGAGTCAGCAATGGTAACTTGATCAATTATAATGTGTTTTCTAAACCTGACCTATAATAGCTGCTTTTAAAATAAAACATAAATGATACATCCAGTTAATTCATTTCCAACTTGTTTTGATGATCAGCATCAATAATTACGTTTAGTTTTGTATCTGGTTATTAACCTTAATGATACTATACCTGCCATTTAAATAATTGCTTTTTTACCAGTATCAGCAGTAACAATAATTTTTGCTTATAATTAGTTGATTTGTCATTCATTACGACTGCTAATTATAATTATCCTATTAAATCATCATCCACAAGATGATCATAAGGATAAACAAATATTGCCTGGGTACCGAAATTTGTCACACATTAGAATTTTGAAGCATGACATAGACATGGCCCAAGAAAAAAATAATTTTTTTAAATATTTTTATTGGAGTATAATTGCTCTACAATGGTGTGTTAGTTTCTGCTTTATAACAAAGTGAATCAGCCATACATATACATATATCCCTATATCTCCTCCCTCTTCCGTCTCCCTCCCACCTTCCCTATCCCACCCCTCTAGGTGGTCACAAAGCACCGAGCTGATCTCCCTGTGCTATGCGGCTGCTTCCCACTAGTTTATCTATTTTACATTTCGTAGTGTATATATGTCCATACCACTCTCTTACTTCGTCCCAGCTTACCCTTCCCCCTCCCCGTGTCCTCAAGTCCTTCTCTTACGTCTGCATCTTTATTCTGTCTTGCCCCTAGGTTCTTCAGAACATTTTTTTTTTCTTAGATTCCATATATATGGTTAGCCATATCGTATTTGTTTTTCTCTTTCTGACTTACTTCACTCTGTATGACAGACTCTAGGTCCACCCACCTCACTACAAATAACTCAATTTCATTTCTTTTTATGGCTGAGTAATATTCCATTGTATATATGTGCCACATCTTCTTTATCCATTCTTCTGTCGATGGACACTTAGGTTGCTTCCATGTCCTGGCTATCGTAAATAGTGCTGCAGTGAACATTGTGGTACATGACTCTTTTTGAATTATGGTTAAGAAATAATTTATTTATCTTCCTTAGGTTCTAATATCCTTTCAATTTCACTTCCTTTAGGTCTTAAAGTATATATTTATGTAAGAAACCTAAATAGCTAAATACTCTGAAAATGGTTTTCTTAGTATTTCTAAAGAGCCAATGTGATGATGTGTCAACTCACTAGGCAATGGCCACCAACTATTCAAACACTAATCTAGGAGTTGCTGTGAAGGTATTTTATAGATGTAATTAAAGTCCATAATGAGTTGACTTTAAGTAAGAGAGATTATCCTAGATAATCTGGGTGGGGCAGATTCAATCAGTTGAAAGGCCTTAAGAGCAAAGCCAAGGTTTCCCTGAAGAAGAAATTCTGTCTCTGGACATCAGCTTCAGAACATGCCTGAGAGTTCTTGCACGCCCTTCCTGACAGACTGCCTTATGATTTTGAACTTGCCTAGGCCAATAATTGCATAAGCCAATTCCTTGCTGCAATGCATTTCTTAATACGTATCTCCTACAAGTTCTGCTTCTCTGGTTGAACTCTGATACAGCAGGCTGGTGCAAGGTGTCCTGGCTGTTGTATTAAAGAGAAGAAAAAGCAGAAGGTACTCCTTGCCCTAAAATAGATACCTCACCATTTCAAACTGCATTGTAAGATAGCCATTCACTTCTTTGTGAGATCCTATTAATAATGCAGACATTTCTAGAAGGAGTAACAGCATAAATTATTTCTACTAAGGCCTTAGCCATTAGAGGTCCCCTACTCCCTCCTGATGCACTGAGAGGATGCTACCCGCAAGGAGAGCTATAAGGACCAGGCGAGGAGTAGGCAGTAAATGGAATGTTGCTAACTCGGAGCTTGGCCAAGGGCTAGTCCTATCAGAACTAGTAAGTCTCCATCTAAACATCCTTGAATCCCTGCTCAAGTACAAGCTTGCTTCTCCCAGGTGGCCAAGATCTTATAGAAATGCACACCTCATAGACTTTCATTATCAAAAGGACATGCGCACTGTGTATCACAATGCTCCAAAATACTCTCACCACTCTTTATAAAATCTATATACTCAAGAGACCAGTTTGATACACAGACTACAGACTCAAATAATACATGTGTAGATTAAACTGTTTGAAATGGATAGTTTTATTTTCACTATATGCACCCAAATCTGTGGGTACAGGTTTGGTTGGAAAAGAAGGCTAGCCTGCATAAGGAGGACTTTGTGATGGCTTTGGGAAATTTCAGTCTGTCAAGAATATGGTGCACATATGAAATTAGTGACCAATTTGATCAATTTTTTTAGAATGTCATGAGATCACACACGCGCACACACACACACACAATAGCCAGTGATTTCAAGGTATTTCTGGAGATTTTGTTGCTAGGTGGTTTCTATGAGTTGCCCCTCCATGGTCAAGAGACTGACAGACCTGTCCCAACTTTGGAGGATTGAGCCAAATAGGAGAGAGATCAAAGAAACTGCTACAGATATGAAAAAAAGTACACAATGTGCTTGTTCTTATGTTCCTCCAGGATGCAATTCAAAAGAGGATTATTTTAAAACAGATTTACTACTGGGCTTATTTTGTTGACCTTGGTAAACATTACCTCAAAGTCGTTCCACTTGTATTTTCCTTAAGGGAGCAGAGATGCTCATGAACCGGTATAGACAGAATCACATGTCAAGTTAAAGTAAAGATATTGCAACTTTCTACAGAGAGAAAGATTTTAAACTGACCATAATAATAATAAAAAAAAACCCAGGATTTGCATAATCAGAAAAATACTATCCTGGATGTAGTGTCTTATTTCATAGATCAATAACCACTTATAAACATGAATGTAGAGCTTCCTGAAATTATTTATATTATAATACAATCTAGTGCTGAGGTCCTTATTCCTTGACATTACTCTAAAGTGGAAATGAGAACCTAATCTATGATTTTCTATGATGATTGTGGATTTCCATCAAAGAAAATAAAGAAAGAAGAAGCCTTATAAACGTGTGATAATCCAACATCTACCACTTATTATTGTGACTGAGAGCAAGTCATTCAACCTTTTTAAAATCTCAGCTTCCCCATTTGTAAAATGGGGTTTTTCACCTATACATTATCATTAACATGACTCAAGATGTATGAAACTATTTTTAAGTTATTTTTATACAAATATGAATTATTAGTATAATAAAGTTGGGATTTGAACTTTAGACTCCTTAGGAATTTTAACATTGATCATAATTAATTATATATAATTTATACTATACATCCTACCTATTTAGTAAAGTGGGAAAATGCAATATTGATGTTCTGCCACTTATGGATAGACTCTTTAGAATAAAGTTCTTCTTGGTGATCATGCATAAATTCATGCCACTCTAAGGATGGCAGTAGGCAGGCTCATGGAGTTATGAAGATCTGTTCTGGAACACTGAAGAGCAAATAAAATAAAAGGGCATTCAAGCAGTTTTATAAACATTTTTTAATGGAAATCAATGGTAAAACCAATAATCCAGTGTGCCAGTGAAAATGTCATATAGTCTCAAATCAGTATTTTGGGAGAAGGAAACTGAGGTTTGGGCTAGGATTATGGAAGACACTCTGAGTATCTAAGCTATGGACATAAGCCAGGTTAAGTTGCTTGTATTTGAATTCTATGTTCATTGTGATCTTTCTGTTCAAAATTACTTGGTTAGGCCTCAATAAATATGTATTGAATTGAATCCCTATATGCTCTGTTAAGTACCTAAGATTTGTGACCACTGAGCTTGCAAATAAATATGTAATAAGAACTACAGCACCTTTGTATAGCACTTTCCCCTATTTTATACTTTGTCTTTTATAAAGTACCTTTACCTACATGATTGTGTTTAATGATTGATAGACTAGAGAGTAGGAGATTATGCCAAGTATAAAAAACATTACAGTATCATGTATTGGGAAACATAAGGACAGCTGAACAGATTTATTCATGGATGGCACAATCATAACATTTATTACTGTTGAGACAGAGCCACAAAAGGAAATTAGTTTAAAAGGAAAGCTAAAGACAAGGCTTTGCTTGTTTCCTTAAGCTGGAATGTCCTTCTCTTTCTTCTTCCATATCAGACCAGTTTACTCTTCCCTCAAAGCTCAGCTCAAAGACCATCTCTTCTCCTTTATGAAGCTATCCCTCTGTGTTCCCATAGCTCTTTATATATAGCTCTAGCATAGCATTTATTTTCTTCTTCTTTGTAAATAGTTGTTTACTTTGTAAGGCTGTTTGAAGGCAAAAGCTAGCCTATCATTTTTATCTCCCATTATGTCCTACACAGGGCACTGCAGAGCAAGGAATTCCATTAACACTCAAGAGTATTGAACTAACTGGAGAGGACACCCCTATGTTAAAGAACTAAATACTCCCACAAGATATCCCCGAGGGTCACCTTCTGCCAGATTATGCACGAGGTTACTTAGATATCATAAATAATGGCAAAGACAGTGAAAACAAGAATTTAAGTGGCAGAAAAGATAATTGAGGGACAGTAACAAAAAAGTAAAAGTGGAGAGAGCAGAGATGTAGGAAAGCAGACTGCTAGAAGGACTCTTCGTTCCACCGCTATATATTAAGGGCCCACTGTGTATCAGGCATTAAACTAATTGCTGGGGATATAAGGGAGAACAAGGCTCCTTCCCTCCCTGTCTTCAAGGAGCTTCCAATCCAGTGTGGAGGGAGACAAGTAACCAATAATTACAAGATGAAGTGTTAAAATGTATTGGTAAGGATAACTACCTAGTATAACTGGGCAGTTGCATGTCTAAGAAATCTTGTTGTCGAATTGCCTTTAAAAATAGTTTCAATGAGGAAAAGGGGTTAGGGGTTAGATTTCTAGTCTTGTGATAACAAAGACAGATTCCATCTTGGCTACTATAAATAATGCTGCAATGAACAATGTTTTGTCTTGTTGATCAGGACTGTGATGGAGATACACTGGATGCTTTTGAGGAAGGGGATAACATGATGATACAGCAGTCAGAAAAGTTGATTTAGGACCTGGCATTTCCATTTCCCATACTAAAATTTCTCTCTTTCACTTCTAGGCCTCCATGACAGCCAACACATGGAGCCCATTCCAATATTTTATTAATAAAATAACTTTTATTTATCTTCTCACAGTTATTTATTTTAACATTTTTTTGTTTTTATAAGGAGTTACTAAGCTGCTGCTAGGCATGTCTAGTGCAGTTGTTAAAACATTGATCCATTATAATCTCAGTGTAAATGCCATTGCATCCATGAATAATTATTTTAATACTGTGTTATTCAGAATACATTTCATTTACTTCAAAACTACAGTTGTGAAATTATTTTGACTTTAAATACCTGGCTTGGAGCCAGAACCTCACAGTTAGTTATTAGATGCCATTAGTAACATTAGGAAAAGCCAGGCAATTCACAAAAAGGAAAACTAAAGGGAAAATATTCAGAAGATGCCCTCAAAGCAGGAAATGAGAATCAGAATGACTTCAACTTTTTACCAATGGAAATGATAATCACAATGATAAAGATGATTAACATTTATTGAGCGCTTCCTATGTGACCGGCGCTTTGTTAAGTACATCTTTATCCTACTGTTGCTCAGAACAAAGAAGTGAAATAACTTGATTAAGTTAGAACTTGAACCTTGAGAACTGTTTGAATCCAAATAAAATATCTCTAACGGCATGCACTTTCCGAAGTTACAGAACTCCACTTCGGAATACCTGGTTCTAAATGTCCAAGACCCCTGCACCTGAAACTAACAAAATATTGTACATCAACTACACTTCAACAAAAATTAATTAACTAATTAATTCATTAATTTTAAGTAATTAAAAAATTCCCAAGACCCAATGATCCTGGAAACCTCCTATCTAGAAAGGGCAACTGGCCTTTTCTTAGTAGTATGAAGCTACTCCTTTACTGTTGTTACTCCTAAAACAATCCCAATTTGCAACAAACAAACAAACAAATGAACAAAATGTGTACTGATCTACCTACACTGTCAGCCTACATGGAAACTTCCTGGCTGTGGTTTTAATTGGAAATGGAACCCTTCCTGTGTTGTCCAAATTTATTACTGTTACACATCACCCTCAGTTTTTCATCTAGGAAACAAGCCATTCCGGTGATGGATGAGGCAATATTTATATATCATCTGCAAAGTAAGCAAGGAGACTTCCAGTTTAAAAGCACTATAAGGCTATTGTTACAGTCCAGTAATGAAGACAGTGATTTGGGGGGAAAAAATTACATACAGCTAAATATTAAAAATAATTTTTTAAACTGTGATTTTTGTATAAGTTGTACAGATCAGAGTATACCTTTCAATTTAGGTGGAAGATGCCACTCTTAAAATTTGTTGCCTTCTGTATAAAAATCTAGTCAAAGAAGTTAGCTTATAGTTTGGCTCAATATTTATTTCTGTAAATTTTGTTTCTTCCTATTGATCCATAATTATGAATATTTATTAGTGATGCTCATACAATATCCAACTGATTTACCATTAAATAATTTTTTAAAAGATGAGAGATTAAGAGTCATGGTACACAGAGTTCTATTAAAAATCCTGAGTGAATTATGGTGGCGACAATAGATCATTAAATCGAACTGTGTGTGTCCTGACATCTAAGACGATAAGAGAAACATGATTTCTTAAACTTTTTTCAATACACAATAAGAGGAAGCATATCAGTAAACAAGACAAAACAAAACTTAGAGAGGAGAATCCTTATAAACTGTTGGTAGGAATGTAAAGGGTGCAACTATATTTGATGAAAATGCCATACTTTATAAACCAACAGATTGGCTACTGGGTGTATATCTTGGGAAAAACAAAACTCTTGTTCATATGCATCAAGATATGGGTACAAAAATTTTTTACTGTTGAGTGGCTTGTAATTATAGAAAACTAAAAAAAAAAGAACTTCCTAAATTACCACTAATGAAGAATGTATTTATACAATGGAATATATATTTTTTATATGGATGAACAAGATCATACAGATCAAATGGATAATTTACAAAAATATTGTTGAATAAAAAAGCAAGTTACAGAATAGATTCTTCAGGATGGTAACATTTAAAAAGTCCCAAATCAAAACGATATATTGTTTATGGACATACAAGCTTGGTATAAAAAATATTAAAAGGTAGACCAGAAGGAAACATAGCAAATTTATGACACTGGTTCCCTCTGGGAGAGGGAGGCAAGAAATGGGTCAGGCCATGGAGACAAAGATGATTTCAACTTAGTCAGTAATGTTTCTTTTTTATAAAGCTTAACAAAAACAATATGCTACCACCGTTAATTTTAAGCGGTAGTGGTACATGTACTTGTTATATTGTTTATGTACTTTAAATAGTTTTTAAAAAACTGAAAAAAATTTTTGTAATACCTTCAAGATCAAGGACCTCCAAAGCAGCCTATATATCCCAAAGACCATGTATGTATTACAGCTATAATCTTTGATATGAATATTATGATCAAATTAACATATCTGCTTTTAGCACTTCATTTATTCATTCAACAAATATTTACTGACCCCCTACTACAGGCAGGTACAAGACAATGTTCTTGCTCTTTGGTGCTTGTATTGGGGAGGAGAAAAGAGATATAAATAAAGGAGTAGTATATAACGTAATAAATATCAGGCAGTTATAACTGATATTCAGTCAGAAGGTACCCAGTAAGGTGTAACCATTGACATCTCTTCTGATTGGTCAGTGTTGGTGCTGCCCCAGTTGTTAATTAGTTTGAACATCACTCCATAATAAATTCAGTGAAGAAAAACTAAGCAGCCTCAGGATAAATGGATAAAGGGTGTGGAGGAGATGTGATTTTAGATAAGGTGGTCAGATGAGAAAGGTTTTTAAGCAGAGACCTAACAAAAGGCAGTAATGAGCTCTGGGAAGATATTGAGAACATGGGTCCAAACAAGGCAAGAATAAACTAAGTTTAATGAAGAACATCAAGAAGGCAGGTAGAGAGGACTGAGCAAGGTGGGAGTGATCAGAGCAGAGATCAGAGAGGTATTCAGGGACCAAATTACACAGGAGCTTTCAGGCAGTGGTAATGGTTTAGATTTAATTCTCAGTGGGACACAAAAATATGAGAGGAAATTAAACAAGGAAAAGATCTGACAGATTTTTAAAATTTTATGTATGTATATTTACATAATATAATTACACTGTCTATATATATATAATATATTTACATTATAATATTCACACATTATAAAGTTTTATATTATAATATTATAAAACATATGTGAATTTGATAATAGGGCAAATGTGGGAAGCAAGGAGACCAGTTAGGAGATACTGCAGGAGTGCAACCTAGAGATATAGCTGGTAGTTAGCAGTGGAGACGATGAAAAGTGGTCTGATTTGGGATATATTTTGAAGGTTTAGCTAACAGAATTGGTTGATATGTGTGTTGAGAGACATAAAGGAGTTAAGGAGGATTCCTAGATTTTTCGTCTTGAGCAACTAGATAAATATAAGCTGCCATTTATAGATATGGGAGAGACCAGAGTCAGAATAGATTTGGGAAGAAGAAATCAAGAGTTCTATAATAAACATGTGAAGTTTAAAATGCCTACTAGACATCCAAGTAGAGACAGCATGGAGGCAGTTGGCTATATGATAACAGTTGTTATTGATAGTGTAAAAAAAAAAAAATCAAAAGTATCACGCTAACTACTTTTCTCAACACTTCACCCACAAGAATATGATTTGTTAACTAGCCAACAGTTGCTGACTTATTATTCTGGTTTTAGATGGTGAATACAATATGTACTCCGCTTTCTATGATTTTTAACAGCTTACTTCCATTTACATGAACACGTTAATGGAAATGAAAGCAGGAATGGAAACAAACACAGTTGATTGGTTCTCTTATCCCCGAATGAAGACACTCATCACATAACGTGCATTTCCAACATTCCATACACTCTGTTTAGAGAATCCAATTTTCTGAGGTTATCTTAGATAAAAGGCTTTTTAGATAACAAAATCATAGTATTGTAGCTCAAAATCCAAATAATAAATGTGATTTTAAAAAGGTTTTTGTGATGGTTTTATTCCACAGACTACAAATAAAATTAGAGGGTAATTTATAGTATAGTGTAAAAGTAGGACATGTATGTCAGATTGCCTGGATTTATCCTATTCCCGCTACTTAGTTGGAAAAGTTACTTAACCTACTGCTTTAATTACTTCACCCATTAAATAAAGATAATGATAAGATTGAGGTTTACATGAACTAACAAAGGCCAAGTGTTTAGTACAGTGCATGACACCAGGAAAGTTCTCAATAAATGACATTATTTGTAGAAATATTCCACAAGTTCAATTCAACAAGTGTGCATTAAGCAATACTATGTGCTTTACACTGTGCTAGGCACTGTTAAAGTGACCCCGGTGATGGCTAAATACAACATTATCCTGAGCCAGACAGTAGACACATTAGTGACAATGCTTCCTAACACCACATGTAAGATTAGTTTTTCTAAATTTTGAAATCAAAATCCATGAGGCATGGTCCAGGCATCACAACCAACCTCAGAGTGGCCACCAGCTCATCTTCTTTGTCATGCACACATCCTCTTCTGCAATTTGTACTGACCACATATATTGGATTCTCCTCTCCCTTGAGAGAGGGTTGCTTGGAAGTGTATTTGATATCTTCATTTTATCATTTCCAAGAAGGAAAGAGAGCAACAGAAAACAAACAAAAAGTTATATGTAATGGTGAAAAAGCATTGTTCAGACATGACTTGATGATAATGTCAGCTGCTGGACCTCTCAAAGGACATCAACCCTCTGGAACAAAAGGGCTATTTCTTTGTGCTAAAACAGCATCCAGCTCAATCCGTCATTTAATATTTTAGAAGTCAGTTCCAAAGTAGGTCAAAAATTGAAAACCAATTTTGGTTTCTTCCTCAGCTCGCGTCTTTAATTTTCATGGAACTGATACTATGAGAATCTATCTATTCCCAGAAAGATGAGAAGAAACTTACAACCTGCCAATCTCAGTAAGTTCTTTTCCAGTATAATGCTGTGTGAAACAACTTTCATCCTTTCCCCCTTTTGTAAGGAAGGAAATTCTGAAATCTAAAAATGGCACATGAAAAGCTAGTCTGCCCATTGGTCTGGTGAATTAAAACCAAAGCAGATTTCACACCAGCCACTTTATACAAGGAATATGTTTCAGTATGCAACTTCTCCCAAAAGACTGATTCTAAGTGAAAAGGAACGCTTTACTGAGGGTAAATGATAACTTCTCAAAGTTTTTATATTAGAAACAAAAGACTTGAGGGGGCACTCAGATGAATATTTCCTAGCCCTGAGATGACAGCCCCCATGCCACCAAAACCCAGTGCCAGATTACGTAAAATTTCCACAAAATGAAGGGTGTGGAAAAGTCTCTGAAACAAGACCTGTTCCTCTGGAAGAAAGGATACTCATTTTTGAACTTGATCAACTGACAAACAATGGTGTCTGTTTAAAAGGCCCAAATATATATCTTTTAACTTAACTGTTGGCTTCAATAGAAAAGTTAAAAAAGGGGCAAAAAGTACAAAGGAGTAAAACTACTACAGTTAGGAATAAGAAAATTTAAATGGCCAAGAAACATATTTAAAAACTCAATTTTTTCAATAAGCAAATAAATACATCTTTAAAAATGAAATGTCATTTTCCCCTTCCAATATGTTTGTATATCAATGCCAAATTTTAAAAATTATTATCTTAGCAGAAAAGGTGGTGGGAATAAGGATAATTTCATCAATATCCTTTTTGGTAAACTGTGTAATTTATCTGCTAAGGCCTTATATCAGAAGAAAATTTAAGAATATAATGTCCAGGGGCTTCCCTGGTGGCACAGAGGTTAAGAATCTGCCAGCCAATGCAGGGGACAAGGGTTCGAGCCCTGGTTTGGGAAGATCCCACATGCCAAGGAGCAACTAAGCCCGTGTGCCACAACTACTGAGCCTGCGCTCTAGAGCCCGTGAGCCGCAACTACTGAAGCCCGTGCGCTTAGAGCCCATGCTCCACAACAAGA
Source organism: Balaenoptera musculus (assembly GCF_009873245.2). Lineage (NCBI taxonomy): Eukaryota > Metazoa > Chordata > Mammalia > Artiodactyla > Balaenopteridae > Balaenoptera > Balaenoptera musculus. The sequence continues at coordinate 94,124,951 of NC_045785.1, read as the reverse complement.
GAAGCCACTGCAATGAGAAGCCCGCGCACCGCAACTAAGAGTAGCCCCAGCTCGCCGCAACTAGAGAAAGCCCACGCGCAGCAACAAGCCCCGGCTCGCCGCAACTAGAGAAAGCCTGCGCGCAGCAACAAGGACCCAATGCGGCAATCAATCAATCAATCAATCAATCAATTTTTTAAAAAAGAATATAATGCCCAGTATTGATGAGGATCTAGCTACTAGGGCATTTCATAAAACACTAGAGGAAGTATAGATAAACTATCTTTCTGATGGACAGTTTAACACCAGTTAAGAGCCTTAAAGTATAAAAACCAAACAACCTAAATGTCTATAAATAGAAGATTGATTAAAGAAATATCCATAGGGTAGAATACTACAAAGCAGTATATCTCAAAAATATAATGTTAAATTTAAAAGAAAGAAGCTATATAATAATGTGTACACTATTTTTCCATTTATGCAAGGTTCAAAAACAATGCTCCTTATAATTTGTACACAACCATCAATATGTAATTTTCAATTATTTGTTAAAGAAGAAAAAGGAATATAAAGGAAAAAAAAATATCAGAGGGCATAGCACATATAAAAGGGTAAGGACTGTTCTGCAAAGCTTTTGTTTTTGTTGTGTGTGTGTGGATAAGTGTGTGTTTACTGTGTTCCAATATAAAATGTATTTCTCACTGTGGATCAACTTAAAGCAAGTTTTAAAGCCACAGGTATAGTCTACAAGGTGTAATTTGCTCATCTTCAGCTTGTTGCTCCCAAAGAGGTCTCCTGACTTTGCTCTCTACCATGTGGCAGAAGCTGTCTTCCTTCTACCTCCAGAAGCTCTCTCAAGTCCAGACAAAAGAGAACAAGGCCCACTGAGAGGGGGCCTGCTTAAGTCCTACATCTTGGTTTAAGCCCAACACCTCTTTCCCCAAGATTCACACAGAGAATGCCCCTTCCATTCAGTAGGATTCCACCCTTGAGAGCAAAAGAATACAGCCCAACCCTTTAGCCTCAACTAAAGTCAATATGATGAGCTCACCATCCTAAAAACATGTGCATTTAATATGGGAGGTTTGGAATATGGGAGAAGAAGGGTAGGTTTAATAAAGAAAACTATACTGATACATGTTCATCAAAGCATTATAACCAATAGAAAAAAAATGAAATGAAAATAACATCAAGTAATCAAGGTAGGAGCATAATTAAATAAAATATTATATATCCATATAATAGGATATTTATAGCTATCAAATCATATTCTCTAAGCACATATAAATGATCTAAGTAAATGATAAAGCTATAGTAGTAAATGAAAAAAGATGAAAAATTATATCTGATGATTCTATGATTCCAATTTTGTAAAACAAAATGTATACTATATTGGGTTGGCCAAAAAGAACAAACTTTTTGGCCAGCCAAATATTTAGGGAGAGAGACTTTTAAGAAATATGACAAAATGATTTCAATGTTGAGTGTTAGGTTTTTCATCTTTTCCAAATTTTTTACTTGGAAAAATATTTTTTAAAAGATTCAATTAGAAATGGAAAAAAGAATCCTTCATACATACTTTCAGTGTTGAAACTCAGAGTAGATTTTTCTCTCCCACCTCTCGTTTGAGAACATCATTATAAGCTGCCCAAATGGATTAGCTAAATTTTTCTAGTTGTCTCTTAATTTACAGAGGGAAAAACCAGATACATGATAAAAGTCCTCGAGAAATAGAAAACATTCCAGAAAATCAAATACTATATTCAATCAACTGATCAATTAATCAGTTAAAAACATGTTATTATTTATTTGTTGCCTAGAATATGATAAATGCTGTAAGGTAGAAAAGCAATATAATACATAGTTTCTGTTGAGCTCCTACTCTGCATCAGAGAGTACAGGAGGCTGTCTCACATATTATCTCACTTAAAGGGTAGTGATCCAGACCAAGAGTCAGGATAAGGTAAACACATGAAACATATGTGTATGTGGGTACATAAATCAATAAGATGTAATGAAGTGCTAAAAGGTACAGTATAGTAGAGTAGATAGATAGGCATATATTTTAATCACATAGTTAAAAGGTCAAGAGAATGATAAGAGCTGAAATTGGCAGGAAGTATACAGAGAAACTAACTTGACACAGACCTTGAAGGATGGGTGGAATTGGGATAAGTGGAGACTATTCCAGGCAAGAGGAATGTCTTCTGCTTCTCCTGGTAGAGAAAAACATGAGACAAGGGACTTCTTGTGTGATGACACTAGTCATTAACGTCAAAGGATCAAGATGCCAGACTAAGACCCACGCACAGTTCCAGAGCTAAGCAGAACAAACCCCACCACCACCACCAAAAGTTTACAGAATATGCCTGAGAGACCCCAAAACAATCCAGAGAGACTATGGGTTTTTTAGGACACTAGTTCTCATATTTTCAAGTGATATTCCTCTAGAGCAGACAAGGCTACCTCTTGGGGAACTGAAGGAGGTAATTCAAAGTAGTCCACTACAAGGCAGTAATTATGTTGAAGTCTCATGTTTCACCTTTAAAATCTTGTATTTGTGCATTCAGTTAGATGCTCCTCCTAATCTTTGTGTAAAGTTGGAGCACCAGGTATATGAGCCATGCTTATCTTATGCAGCATACTTCAGCATCTCCTAAGTTGAGAAATACATATATATACAGGTCTAACTCATCAGGTTCTATGAATTTTTGCTCCTCTTCCATCTTGCCAGATATAAGGTGTCAATCTACCATTAACCAGGCCACTAGGCTGTCATTTAAATGCTGTGGGTCCATCTGCTGCACCTAGTCTTTTTTCTTGTCTTCTTCAGACACAGTTTAACATCAGGCACTTGGCTACCAGACAATATTTTCCAAGTGGCTCTTTAATAGGCAGCAAAATAATGTTTCACCTTTAAACTATGAGTGCTGGTCTTACCTCTACGTCCTCGTCCCCATCCTCTGTCTACACACCACTTCGTATTAATTTTGCTTAGGACTCTTTTTTACTTCCTTTGCGGGCAGGGACCATATGTTATTTGACTTTGATTCTCACCACCACCACCAGGTTTTGCACGTGCTATATGTTCTGTTCACTTCACACTGCATACAGTAGTCTATAGTAATATTTGTGCATTAGCTCAACAGAGACAAAGGTACTCGTGCACATAGAGAACACTGTCTGGGAACAATGAATGACATGAGGTGGTTTTAAGTTTGGTTAGCCCCACCATAATATTTATCAGCTCCCTCTCAAGGCCTCCTGCATAAACCATGCATGCTATGCCAATGCAGCCTCAACCCAAATCCAGTCGTCCCCTTCCAATGAGACTGCTAGTCTTAAATCCCTTGGAAATGCCATTGGGTCCTGATGGGAAGTAATGGGAAATAAGGTTGTAAACACTCAGATTTAAAAACCAGGTAGAGTTCTTTAGACTTGATGCAATAGATAATAAGGAGCTACTGTTGGCTCCTTAACAAGGGAATACTTGATATAGTGACATATGAGAAAGATTGATCTCTGTGGAACTTAATTCACTGCAAACATAAATTAAACTTTTCTAAGAAGTAAGTCTAAATAATGAACTAAATAACAATGAAGTGTTAATAATGAAGGAATGAAGATTTTTAAAAATTCCATTCTGGCATAATTAAGGGATAAATCAATTCAATGAAAGATGTCACTGTTATTAAACTTCATTCATTTATTAAATTACGTTTCACGTGAACAGAGTGCAGGATTATTTGATTATATGTAAATCAATGTCAATTTCCAGTTTTTGGAAAATTGATACTTAATGCCTTGACATTGAAAACGTAACTAAATTTATCAAATACCTTCTCAAAAGCCACCTGATAGCCACCAGATCGCAACCTGAGCCGATGCCAAATCAGAAATGTAAGTATAGATAGCCCTGAGACTATGCGTCACACTCATTCATCCCACTGGGTTCCTTTAAAATTATAAAACATGAAGGCTTTGTACAACTTTTGTAAATTCCATTTGAACATAATGAAATATGCTCTATCCACAATGCTTACAGTAATTAAAAATGTTTTTCTTAATAGGAGTCTATCTGGAAATAGCACAATATGGAATGATCATTAATAGACCTGCTATGGTGCTTGAATAAATGCCTATCAAGAGCACAGGCACACATTAGTACATTTCCTAAAGAAAATCCATTTTCATTTCAAATTCTGACATTTTATTTAGAAAAATTATACCCTTTCTTTTAATTATTTCAGTAAACATAACTAGGGTATTGTTAACTACGCCTCAGAGTGCTTTATTTTCTCCATTTTTTAGTAATATGAGTCTACATGTAATTAAAGGCGTGCTGCATTAATTATGCCAAAGGTCTCCACGGGAAGCATTTAATGTCCACCTCAGAATATTATGGCAAAATTACATGCACAGAAGACTTTTTAATAATCTTTGTTTCCTAATTTAGATTTGATTGGCTCTGAAATCCATAGGTGCACTCCAGGGCTCACATTTCTACCGACATCAGCACTTCTGTGCCATAAATTGTACAAACGCCCATGACTTCTTCTGTCTGTAGGCTTCTTCTGAAAGCTTTTTGTTTAACTTATCCAGAAAATTAGCTGCAGGCTGGAGATAATTGCAGATAATTTTGCCATTTTTAAGCCACTGGGGTATTGCGTGGAGATATGACAGCTAAGTTTGTCTAAACACAAAGAACAAGTCATAACTTTGTGTTGTCACTTCAGCTTTACACACAGGTTCAGATCATCCTATTTGCTCTTTATGCAAATTGAAACAAATTCTAGTCACTAGATGGTCTGTGTTTTCTGACAAAGCTGTGCTCCCTGAAGCTTTTACGTGGCTGAAGGAAGGACATGATCTATACTAACATGTTATGTCAGCCTAAAAAAAAATGCTTAACCATCTTCTACCCTTCAGATTCTTCCCCCTTAACAAAAACAGAGTTCTTTTAGTCATCGACAACTTACAAGGAATATATCAGATTAAACTAAAAAGAAAATGTATGGCCTCAATATACAAAATTCATGCATATATATGTATATGTGTATATCTATATCTATTTCTATTCCCCTATTTCACTATCATAAGTAGAAATGGCAGAACCTCCCGTAAAACTAATGTTTAAAATGCTGGTACTATTACTACACAAAAATTTAAAATCACTAGATATTAAAGAGTTATTAAGTAGGCTATCCAGGTTAATAAACAGAGATCTGCTGTTAAATGGAATCATGTGGTCCTTTTTCCCTAAAATTTCACTCTAAAGTAAATGTAGCATTCATGGATGGTCACTGGCATATAATGACGGAGGCAATGCAAAAAGCAGCAATACAAACTCTCAGTGCATTGCCGATGAACTTCAACTTTATATAAGATAAATTGGCTATGGGAATTATAGGGTATTTCTCTGACCAAATGTCCCCTCGGTGCTCAGAACTGCTGTAGTCACAGCTAATAAGGGTGTCACTAGCTGAGCAGGTGATTACTGAAACCATTTTGCAGCAAACATTTACATATCAGGGCTAAGCAGTGATTGTGCTTATGTGGCAGCTGCCCTGATGTAATAGGCCATAACGACTCCGCGGGAGCAGGTATGGATGCGTGTGTCAAGGAGGGGAGAATGTGAAAGTCATAACACAAATGACTTGATGGATTCCCATTAGACCTCGGGCTAAGGAGCACCTAAATAGGTCTGATATGACAGCATCCTGAAACAGCTTTACAGCCTTGTGTCAGGAAACCTTACACTAAAGAGTTTTATGGAAAATACAAAACTGCAGAGAGGAAGTGCTGCTATATTAGGTCACTATCTTTGACTTGGTATATAATATGCATACAAATAGTCTCAAACTATGTATTTAAAGTGTAGATTATTAAACCTGTTATGCCAATCAAATGTATATTAAGGAGTCCAAATTAAGCATTGATAGGTAACATCTCACAAACCTCACACTCTCCCATGGAAAACAATTCTGTCCAATGACAAATTTAAACCCACCAAGACTTCTGAATATCTGTATCACAGTAAGATGTAGCCTTTTAAAACACTGTCCTGTGGAGTTTCACATAAACATGTAAAGTACACATATTACTGCACTTGAGAAAGCTGAGGGATATCGTTTTCACTTTTTTCTCTTTTGGTCTCTAACATCACTTAGCCAGTAAACTGGTAGGAATTGGCTTGTTTAAGGACCTTAGACCATGTCACTGTAAAAGTCAGGCATGAGAAGTTCTATAATGCACCCTTTCCCACTCAGGATGGGAGAAAGAGGCATGCTAAAGACCCCAAGTAAACCCTTCAACATGACGGACAGAAGCAGTGCTGAGCAAGCGTTCTCTTGCCAGAGGCTGACACCAGGGAAGCCGCACGTTCAAATCACATGTTGAACACATCATACAGGGCCTATGCAAGTACAAACAGCACTGTGAAAAAGGACCTTTGCTATTTTACTTAGATCTGTAAATTATTAAAAAATTCCAGAAGAGGCATATTGCTACAAGTGCATGCAAACCAATATATAGAGTTAGAGTGTTCTTAATAATACGAAGATTTGGCCCAGAACTCATCCTCTGCTAAGGAGTTCTGGGCCAAACCTGTCACCTGAACAGCAATTTCACCCCAGATTTGCAATGAGATCTTAAATTTGACCTTTTATGAGAGATTATTAAAAACCTTATATAAAGCCAAAAAATGTCCCTGTTCTCTTACGGATTTATTATAGTTTTCCTAACGTGTTTGAATAAACTCCTCTTCTGGAAGTCTCTGGTTTCTAAAAGGCAACTTCTTTGCAAAGCACATACCTGCTACCCAGAGAGACGGTCCTCTCTTTGAAATATTTAGTCTTTCAGAGCACTTTAGTCATAGTGACACCTAACAGCCAAGCTCTTTTTCTCACTCTCCGCAAAATCAGGTTTAGACTATAATTCAAACCAGTCCCCAAAGGCACTTCTGAAAAATGGCAAGCCCTTAGCTTTTAGGTGAAAGCACTGTTTAGTGCTCAGAACTGTTTCCTATTACAAAACCTCTTCTACAGTGCTAGGTCTAAGATGATCTTATGCTAATTGAACTCACTAGGGACTGTGAACAGGTGCTACTTTGATTAATAGTTTTACTATCCGGAAAATGCCAGGCCAAGTTCAAGATAATAAAGTCAGGTAAGGATACTATTAAAATCTGCCATACGATTACATCTGTTACATGGTGAAAAATGGGACCACAACAGTTCCTGTATCAAATAAAGACCACCTATAATAAAAGACAACAACAACATAAACCAAATGAACACACTGTCTGAATTCTTTAGCACATTGATTTACATCATTTCAATCACCAAACTCTTTACGAATACCTTATGGGTATATTTTCAGCAACATCTCTAGTGAAAATTCAATTTGTCACTCCTATATTACCTTTTCACATCCCATTTGCCTTTGCACTCAGAAAAAGACTTATATATACTATGAAAACAACAAATTATCTAACTTTGCTTATCAAAAGGAGAGTATTTGAATTTGTATGCTCCATATCATTACTTTTTCAATAAACATGTTTTCCATATTCCAAACTTTTCTATGGAAAACCACAACCCTTGTAAACAAGAGGCTGCATAAGTTGACAAATAAGACTCTTCTGGAAAAGCTTCTCATGAGGCTTTAGCCCCTGTCTCCTCTTCTGCTTCCCTTCTCACTGGTCTCCTAACCAAGGATTTCCAAACCATAGCAGTTTCCTGATGAGGAAAACCAGGACATCTACTCTAGCCTTGAACTATGGAACATGGGACTAGCCTTAATTTAAATATGTATGTGAAGAAACCTTTGTGTTTTTAAAGTTGGTTTACCAATGGGTTTTATTCTTATGATATCACATATAGCCTAATCATATTCCCAATCTCCAATCTGAAATTTAAACTTCAGTGGACTTTTTTTTTTATAATTTATATTCAGTACACTTGTCTCAGTGAAACCTTTGGTTTGCAGGAAGGTAAGTTCCAGTGCATCAATCACACTGTGCAAACTGTAATTCCAGGTGGTGCAGGCCTCCACTGAGAATGAAGCTAGCCTGTTTAGCACAGATCTGCCACTTGCAGATTCAGCTTATTACCTGAGTTGAGTCTTTACACTTAACACATTTGTGTGCATATACAACATGCCCACACTTAACATGAAATATTCTATTCAAAAAGGTTGTCTCACCATTGCGCAGAACGTCTCAGGAGGGTCTCCACAGGTAATGTCCGGAGGATCCAGTTTCACTTTCAGATATTTTGTCATGTCTGTGGATTCCGGCTGACAGGCCATATAATCCCAAACTTTCCCTTCTTCTGTGTAAATCTGAGTCTTACACACATCATAATGTCCCCACACCAAAGGGTAGGGCTGCATCACTGAGGACACTGTAACCCAAAGGGCATGAATTGACAGGAATCTTGACAAATACATCTCTAAATTCTTGGCAATCTTCGTGGTAACAAAAGCCGGGTTTGCTTATCTGTGGTCTCTATTTTATATATACATGTATGTCTATACGTAGGTAGGTTTGTATCTTTAACAAAAAAAAAAAAAAAAAAAAAGAGGATGAGACTTCAAAGTAGATTCCAAAACTAAAAGTGAAGGATTCGGATATTGCACGTGTTCAGGTATATTGAGGACTTTGGTGGAAACCTAGCATACTTGTGCATTAGGCATTAGCAACAACTTGCAGCTTTTTCATTGTCTTAGAACGTATCTATTAGACTTGGGTCTAGTTTGGTTTTTGTAAAAGATGTCCAGCAGCAGATAATGATTTAGCAAAATGATGGCTCTCCTATTGTACATCCAATAACCCTGGGTGATCCTAGATGCTCACGGCTCATAAGGGTTGCTCAGGCGCACTGAGGTATCAGTATCTGAAGCAAAAGGATGAGTGTCTATAGCTCGGTGTCTGCTTCCCATCAATCATTCTTTTCTTCTGGCACCAACACCCTTTTAGAAACAATAAAAATAAGAGTTATTGTCCCACAATCAATGCATTACAAAATGTATGATATGTTGGCATTTGGGAGGTTTGATGCAATATGAAGCAAATTGGTGTAATATGGACAACATGTACTTTGCTAGAATGAGCAAACCACAGAAATCATTCACATTGGGGAGAATTTTGAAATGAAGGATTTAACACTTCCATAACAAAGACAGATGTTTGTGTTCCAGGTGAGTTACAGGTTTTCGCTTCAAAAATTATATTTCCATCTTGACAAAACCGAGAGCAAGCAGCTAGATTTAAACATGTCTCAGATATTGCAGTGCTGGAAAATCTTCCAGGAGTACAATGGGGGAAATGAGCGCTTTTATAACAATGACAAAGAAGTGATAACTACTTCTATGCCTTTTGTCTCTTAGCAAAGAGACCCTAAAAATCTACAAATTCCTTGTACATTTCTTAGCTTTTGTTAACTGGAGTGAAAACCGGCATTGTTGGCACGAGCCTGTCCCTTTGTATTTGCTCATTATATTGGAAGAATTTAGCATCTTTTGTTTAGTTGCATTTAGTGGTAAAGATAACTTGGCTCCCTGAAAAAATATTCAAAAATAAAACCAGAGGAGCAAATTTTCTTTTCGTAAGAATTTTCTATTCTCTTATATCTTTTTATAGCTATTACATCTGCATTTGCAGTTACTTTCTGTAACAGAAGAAGAGAATTTGTCCCAAAGGCGAATATTATATGCTGCTTTAAAACTAAAAGCTCTGTAGTAAAACGCACAATTTAAAATGCACATATAAAAGGAGCTGAGGGTGAGTTAACAGGCCATGAAGCAGAATAATATGGCACTAATTCTAAGAGAAAATAAAAATTACTGTTTAAAAGTACTTTTGGTTAACTGATAATACAGCCTACATAACTATGAGTACAAGTCATTGGTGAGTTTAACTGGCAACTTTTCTCTTTAGAAATCACTGTCTAAATCCAAACTATAATATTTGGAATCCAGGTGTAAGAAAAGTGTATTTGCTTAATTAGTTGGTTTATATTGTCATAGTCCCAATAATTAACTATTTTTTAAATGTAAAAGGACAAAAAAGCCTACAGTTTTAGGAAATACCATTATAGACCCTTCAATTCACACTAAGCAGTTTAAATATGGAAGTTCACTATCCTCACAAAATCTTATAAAAGGAATTCACTATATTTAAATAATGTACCATCTTAAAATGAACTAAGCCACAGAGACTATGAAATGCCAACAGATGGCTGAATTGTGTTTCCATAGCAAAGTAATTTATAATAATTGCTTTATGGATACAAGTGCAATTTTCATTATATTCAATTCATAAAATGTTATCATACTGCTGTAATTTGTGATATTTTCTATTAGGAAAAGTGTTGAATATTTGAGTTACTATGAAGCAATAATTAGCAGTTTGTCTAAACATGTATAAACTACAGATTTGAATCTGCCACTTTCTTGTAAAGACTATATAGTGTTGAGTACATTTTGAAATCTAAACCATAAAAAAAAAAAAATCACAGAGAAGCATGTGTTGTGGCTACTACAGCCTTCTGCTTTTTCGGGATTCATTAGTAATTTAAGTTGATATTTTCAGAAACAGCAGACATTTTGACAATAATCCGAAAAGTATTAAAATAATATAAATTTACATTTTCTAGATGCATTTTTCAACTTCATTTACTACTTTATTATAATAAGAACAAACACTTTTGGGGGGGAGGATGAAGGGGAGGGGAAAGTAGGCCTTATAACTGAAGCAGTGTAAAATCTACTACACCAGAAATTATTAACTTAAATTCTTAGTTTCAAATACATAACAACTTATTTATCAAGAACCACACACTCTTGAAGACCTGTAATGAACTGCTTTGAGTTTGAAATGAGTGAGCACTACAAGCTAATTTTTAATATTATTTTTTAAATATGACCTTAAGTATATATTTGAATTCTCTGAGATTAATCATCACATTTTTTAATCAATAAATACTATCCCCCTAATCTATTTATTCTTGGCTACTGTCTTCATCCACCTTTTGCCTCGCTTGAATCACAAAATAAAGGATGACCGTATATATGTATGTTAAAAATTTGGACACTAGGGAAATGTATGGGAACCTGTTACTATTTCCTGACACAACAGCAATCCCAGTGTAATGAATTCTCATTAAAGTACACCAGAATTATAATGATGGTCATTACACAGAATTATGGACTACATCATTGATTGAATTTAGGAAACTGACAAAGAAAAATGCAAAGGAGTGCAAGACATTTGAATATTAGGCGGTTGCAGGGCTGTGCGACAGACATTCTTGACAAGAAGCAGCCAATTATAGCTTAAATTTCTGGCACATAACCAGTTGTGATTAACAGTTTTCCATTACATTACAGACATATTATTAATGTATTAAAAATTTCAAGCTTTGGCAAGCACTAATATGGCATGGCTCAGTCAAGTCTGCAGAATTTACATTTAATGAGCTCCCATTGACACAGAAAAAGATATTGACCACAGCATATTACAGATCAGGAGGAGAGGGTCACTAAGTTGTTCTTTAACGTAATTATTTGATTTCATTCCAACTTTTATGTTTGTAGCATCACTTAGTGCGGATCCTTCACGTTAGGATCGCCTTACTTTTCAGTGCCACATACATTTCAAAGAAAATTCTCTTAATTTAAAATTAGAAAGAAATTAAATCTGTGAACTTCCATGACACACAATGGAAAAGAAGCCTCTGTCAAAATCAGGAATTTTCTATTAAAGTATAATTATGGAGTTTTCAAAGAAAATAAAATGATTTTAAAATAGGATATTATTTACCCCTTAACCTCTCTTACCTAATGGCACCAGTTCCCATCTGGCTATGCTTTCAACTAGGTTAAAATCACCAATAGCTTCTTAAAAGCTAGGTCATCACAGCAAATAGCCAGGCAAACCAATTATGAGAAGGACAGTCAATGACATATTTGGGGATTTAATATACTAAACCAATCCCTTCTTGCCCATAACTGAACTAATTGCCAAGTAACGTGGGCTTTGAATTTGTCTCAGGTGTTTGTATCACGTAAATGTGAGCAGCTTCAGAAGAGCTGTGCGCGGCCCCGGTTCTAGTTCTTTACTTTGCGAACCTTGGGAACTCACTGTAATCAAATAGTGCTATCATCTCTACCTGTGCACTAAAGTTCTGGGAAGTCCTCTTTGATAGAAATACCCATTAATATGCCATGAGTACTCCATAGACCTCTGACTGGTATATAAATTTGCAAAGCCGCTGTGAAAATACAAAGTTACATCATGCCCTCAAGTTGATAGATGTTACTGATCTGGACTAAAATGGGCTATAAAATGGCTTTGCATACAAGGAACATATCTTTTTTCCAGGATTCTGTAGCTAATTCCCTTCCACTTTGGGTTAACTTTGCAGAAGGTATTTCACAGGTCCTTTCTTTCATTAGAAAAGAAGCCTCCTAAACATTACATGGAAGTAACAATGATCAAAACTATAGACAATTACATTCCAAAAACAACTGACAATTTCATCAACAGAGAGGAAAATATTGACAGTAAATCCACTAACTCTAGCTGGCTCTCGGCATTTGTTTTACTGTATAATCTCGCTAGAAGGAGGAGGTGGTGATAGTAGGCTATTTATTCCATAAATACTCAGCTCTTCAGGGGCACCTGAAATAGACAGCTATTGACTCATTCCTCATAGACATTAAGAATTTTATAAATATGCATGTTTCTGAACGGGAAGGAACAAAAAGAACATTGACTATAATCATATTCCATTGAGTGAAAAATATAAGGAGATAAAGACATATCCAAATTCCATAACCTATCAAAATTAGCAGCTTCCAACACTGTCATAACGAGATTGACTAGATGAGATACTTAACATATACTGAATGCTCTTTGCATTTATTTGTTGTGAAGAAAGCATTTTCTAGTCGTCTTAATGGGAGATGGGAGTCATCTTAATTTGCTTCTATCCTTTTAACTGCCTTTCAAGATATAAGGAATTTAACATGTACTGCAATATCATTGGCATATTTTACTCATACTTGATTGGGTATTATGAGCAACTGCCTATCATGAGATTCTTAATAAAACCAAATAACACACCTTAGGATTTGGAAGATCTCTGTTTTCACCAAGAGACTAATGATTAGGGAAATTAGATAGCATATATTTTGCAGGATGTTTGGGGATGGGATAATACATAAAATTATTTCAGAATCAGCTAAGTCTAGAATAAATATGCTATTTCATTAATATAGAACAACAAATCTTTCATTGTCATGTAGAGAAGTTCAGAAATCCAAGGTTTCGAATACATATTTGAGAAAATCTACACCCACCTAAAGTTTTGAAACAAAACTCTGGATTCTGAAGATAAAATTATTTTTAAAAGTATGCTAAATCTCTTACTGACCTATACACACACATTCATACACACACGTTTTTCTGTTAACATACAATTAATTTTCTGAGTTGTATGAAATTTTATTTCTTTCCAAGTGATTTGGTGTTTTTGTAACTCTAAAACTCTCTCTACAAATCCTTACAACAGTTAGAAAGCATATCAACTAAACGTGTAATAGTTTAATTTTTTTTTAACATTACTACTTGATGTTTTTTCAGAATAATAACAGAGGCAAAGACAAGTATATGCACCACTTACAAATATACAAAAGGAAACAGCAAAATACATTAGCCTCCTCCTAAAAAACCTAACCTGAATCATTTTAGCACACCTACCCAGTGAAAGCTGACGAAACAAAAATAGGAAAAACAGCCTTATGTGCATATAAGATCAACTGTTTTCTTACAAAATATTAAGATTATCCTTTTAAAATTTCACAATAGGAAGTATCACCAAATTAATAGCCAACTATATGGAATTTTGAATTCCCTCATGTTGGTCTTCAGTGGTGAAAGAGACCTTATTTCATGGCACCCAGAAAAGAAAAGGAAAATAGATCCCTTAGGTCTGTTAAGCTAGGACAACCTGCTGTGTGAACTACTTGAGACATTGTTTCTTTGCAAGCTGATCCACATGCAAAGAACCAAATTTCATCTTAATGAAAAACTGAAAGTTACTTATCTTCCAAAAGAATCTTGAACAGTTATGGAGCTGATTTTCCTTTGCCAAAGAGAAAAGGGATGGGGAGCATTTAAGGCAGTCAAAGTTACAGTTCAAAATACTTAATTAATGAAACCTGGGGTTGTTAATTCCCCAAGGTTTTTTTTAGAGATGATCTCAAGGACTAGACAAATCAGAAAAACCTTGCCCCTACTGCGAAAAAGAAAATTTCTGGAAAACTTTTTTCTAACAAGCTGAACCATTAAGTGTATTTGAATAAATGATTTTATTAGAAGATTCTTCTGTTTTGTTCCCCAATTCTGTAAGATAAGAAAACTTTTAGTATTTTCAGTCATAAAATAGGGCCTTATTTCTAGAGCAAATCTACTGCCAGATCCACCATATGTTTAGTGGAATTTTGAATCTTACTCAGAATTTTCCATTCCAAAGATTGACAAACTGTTATGATAATGAGTGGTTCCATTACCATTCCCTGGGAAGAATGGGGGAGGAAGTGGGAAACAAAAGCCTCTACTCTCTGGAAATCTATACCCGATGCGAGGATGGAAAAGCTACCTCCAGCTTTTCCAAATAAAGTTGCTTAAAATCTCCGCTAGAAATTTTCCTCCCCTGCCCTGTAAAATGACAACCTCCTGAGTGGATTTCTGGAAAAGATAAAAAGAAAAAAAAAAAAAAAAGTCCGAGCGAGGTTACTAAAATAAACAGCAGAGGGCGCAGTTTCTTTTCTTATCTAAGTTTTCCCGTGTCTGAATCACTTAATTGGTTATTTTGGGCCCAATAATATTCAGTATTATTTGTATTACATATAGATATCCACAGATCCATACAGGAGAGCAATTCAATGTCTCTAGCCGAATCCATCAACCCCTGAGAAAATATTCCAGACAGCATTCCTACACCAAGTCTTTCCCTCTTTCAATTTTCCCTTCTCCCCAGCTGCACGACATGGGATAGTAATGCTTTAATCTCACACCAATAAAGGAGATTAAAAGAAAGGAACTTCAAAAGCTCAGTGTGGCCACCAGCTCCACAGGGCCGGCAAGAGGGCAAGTTTTTTCCCCAAGCAAGGACAACTGGCAAAGCAAGAAAGAAGAAAAAGAATAAAAGAACCCTCCGATGCGTTGTGTGCGGTCAGGTGTCGGGGGTGGGGAGGGGGGAGAGCGAGCTGTGTATCTGTGATTCCAGGCACTGAGTACAGCACAAACACACATGTTACCTGCCCGGGGCGCACACCAGGAAGACTTGTGTCTGGGTGTGAGAGTGTGCGGGGTGTGCGCGCGCGCGCTGCCTCCACAAGGCGCTTCACAAAGTTCCTCGCCCACCCGGAGCCTTCCCTCCCGCCCGTGGATTGCGCGGCGGGCCGGGGGGGCGGAGGGGGGGTGTCGGGGGGAGGGAGGGAGGAAGCCGGCGGGGAGAGGGGCAAAGGCGGAACGCGCGGGTCGCGGCGGGAGGGGGAAGCCGGCGGCACTCACCGTGAGGCCCGTTCGCTAGGCGCCCGGCGGGAACCCAGCCGACGGCGCGGGGCGGCGGCCGAGCCCAGCCTGGTGCGCCTCGGGCGGCGGCCTCGGCAGCGGAGCCCCGGGCGGCGCTGGGCGGGCGGCGGCTGTTACGCCGAGCCTCCTCAGAGCGGGCGGAGCGGGAGAGCTAGGGGTGTGGACCCGAGCGCCGCGGCCCCGCCGCCGCACCCCCCGGGGTCCAGGTTGCGCCTGGCCGGCGGCGGCAGAAGACCCAGCGGACCCGAAGCCCCGCGCCCGGCCGCCACTACCCGCCGCTTAATTACCTTCGCCTCCGGCCCCGGGGAGTGGTGGGAGCCTCCGCGCGCAGCCCCCTCTCGGAGCCCTAGCCGAGAGGGGGAATTCCTTCCCGTTGACGTCCTCTTCCGAAATGCAAAAGATCAGTGACTTTGACAGGTAGATGAGGGGGAGGGAATAGGGGCGGGCGGAGAGGAAGAGAGGATGAGAAAGGTGCCTCTCCCTCCAAAAATGTAGTGATATTAATAATGAAATCGCAGCCTTCGGGAGGTCTTGCCAGCCCAGTCCTCTGCTTGCCGGCTCTCCTCCGCGCCTCCTCGCGCCACTGCCTCTGCCACTTCTCGCCTTAAACTTTTACTGAGGGATTTTTTTTTTCTATTTTTCCCCTCTATCCTTTTTTTTTTTTTTTTTTTTTTAAGCTGCAGGACGATTTCCTGATTCCCGGGGATCAGAACCAGCGGCCCGGTGGTTCTACCCCGCTTGGCACAGGTTTCATTGTATTTCAGACGAAGACGTTGAGCTTAGTCAGAAGGGACATAAATCAGGACAATTAGCATTGGCGCCAAGAAGATCCTCTAGTACCAATTTCGTCCGGGCTTCCTTCGCGCATTCCTCCACTCAAGTCAGAAATGTCACTGCACATAGCGTTGATGGTTGCGAGACGCGACGCACCCAAAGTCCATTTGATGAAATATACATGGCCTACGATGCTTCTGGATTGCGGTTCACTGGCTTCCCGACCCCGCCCGCGGCTCCTGGCCGGACCCGGCTCCGAGCCGGCAGCGAGCTCTCTGCAAACTTAGGGGCGAGTACGAATCAGAGTGAGCGCAAGGGAGGGCCTGGGAAGAGAAGGAAGCAAGCCGGGGGAAGCTGCAGCCCTTGGAGGGGTGGCAAGTACGTTTCACTTAAAAGCAGATCTTCTGCAACTGCCAGCAAGTGGAAGGATTGCAAACCTTATACTACCTCGAGACCTGGGCGCTCCGAGCGGTCCTAACTCCGTCCTGCTCGCTGTTGCGGCTGCTGCTCTAGCCGCCGCTGCCGCCGCTCCAGGACCTCGGGGTACTGAGGCTCAGCGACTCCCCTTCACCTCCGCCACATCTAGCTTGCCCACACGAGCGCGATTTCTACTAACTCTTCACGTACCTTCCACTCATAACCTCGCCCGTCCCATCCCTCACTCCTGGCTGTCCTCTCGAAAACCGCTCCTAAGCACACCCCTCGCTCCTAGCTGTGATCGCAACAGTGTTTTTCAACCAACAATTCCCCTGCCCAGCCAGCGGCCCCTACAGCGCAAGCCTCAAACCTCCTTATTTAGAAATTCATTCTTCTTCGTAAAGTTGAAGAGAGAGCTGTGGTTTTCTGGCCTCCTCGCCATTCTGAAGAGAAAGACAAATGCCCCCCGCCCCAAGACTTCCTTCCCCAGCAGTGGGGCTCAAACTTACCCGGGATCACTCTCAGCTACACACTAATGTCAAGGGAAAAAAAAAAAAATCCAGACTGACTTACATAGGGACAGACTTTAATTAAAAAGAAAGACTATTGCAATAGGGAGAAAGCTCTGATCTCACAAATCTGCAAGCATCTCAAAATCAAACAGAAACTGGGCTTTTGTATGGTTAGGGGCATAAGCAGTAGGGAAAGTTGGTCAGATGAGAGGGCGTAAACCACGGTGTGACCAGCTGGTTTGAGAAGAAATGTGTCTCTGTGATCCACCAATTTGGGGGATAAACTGTAAAGAAAGCATGTTCTGCGTTTATAGTATTTGCTTGGATTTGGGGGCCGGTTCAGGGTCCTGTGTGGAGGAGAGAAGTCGAACTCCAGTTTGTTAAAGACAAAGCAGAGGGTAAGAAATGGGCAACTGGGGACACTTGGTCACTCACTGCATGCCTCACAATGGAAGCACTGAACTAAGTGCAGAGCGGTCATTTTTTTGCCATGACTCGGGGGGGGGCAGGGGGGGTGGGGTGGTGGCAGAAGGTGCATAGGGAAGAAGCGTGTTGAACTGAGCCCATCACCAGATCCTTCTTGGCCCTGAGCAGCCAGGAAGGAGACAGGGATTCCAGGCACCCTGGACCCTCCAACCCCTGAGAGGCCATGATGAAGCCTTTCTCCCTTGACTCCCTCCACTGCAGGAATCTGTGATTTCCTTGCCTTCCTCCTCTCCACCTCTACATTCAAGCACTGTTATTGAAGAAAGGGGTTACCTGCAGGGATAAAGTCCTCAAAGGCATTCTTAGACAGTGGCAATGCCTGGCTCGTCGTCCACTCTCTGCCCACGCTCCTCCAGGGTCAAAATATCCTGATTACAGGGAGAGGCCACTCACCACCTAACCCTCCCTCATAGGCTGCCAGAGCCTCGTCCCTTCTGAGAAGCCAGTACAACCTGAGAAACAACACCCAAGCAGCCCCCTCACTTCTCAATGGCATCCTGGCCTGAGCACTGACATACAGACAGCTCTCATCCTTACCTTTTCCTCCTGCCCTTTTCTCTCAAGCCAGGAAAACTCCTTTTGAGTTCCCATTCTCAGATTTGTCTGATCTTTTCAGGTGTTTCTCCAGTAAAAAGCAAAGGAAAGGAACCTGTGCAGAGATTAGGAGTCTAGGATATACCAGGATCTTTGTGATATTGGCTCCCAACCTGGAGAAATTTCCCTTTCAGCTGTCAAAGTCTCAGAACTAACCTCCTTCCCCCTCTTCCTATACTACAACTTCCCTCATTCCCAGGTCCCCTTTGACTAAGAAGCAGACATCAGGCCGAAATAAGTCCAATATGTGAATGGGGACCCTCTCCAGGTAAGTAGCTTCTCCCACTCCAAGAGTGATAGTCTTCCAGAGGTGAATTTTTCTCTCAAACATCTGCTCTTTTCTTTTCATACTCAGTAAATCACCAACCAAACAAATGGATCTAAACTCTGAGCAGGAAATCTGAATCCCTGAGGAGACTTTTCAATATTAAAACCCCTTCTCCTCCAGATCATGATCTCTCCTCTTAGTGGGGATGGGTGGGAAGGACTTTTTCTCCAAAAAAGCTCTTTGGGTGGATCTGATATACTTCCTCAAACTGAGAATCTGTTAATTTACATATGAAACCAGCTTTCCTGAATGTATCTTTGTGCATTTGTTTACATAATACACAACAATCAGAAATTTACTTTAGGTATTTTCTTGGCATCTTTTCTATCATCCTTTACTTTCTCCACCTATGTGTATGTGTGTGTGTGTGTGTATATATATATATATATTTAACTTTCTTTGGAAAGAATGATTTTTCTGTTTTTATTTAAACTTTCAACTCTACTTTTTTCTGTCTCCTTTTAGAGGAGAGTTATTTAATCTTTCAGTTCTCTGACTTCAGATCTCTGGCTGGTTTCCTTGCATTCCTCATTCTTCTTCAACTTAGATTTTCATCTATTTGTAATTCTGTTAGGTCTCTAACTCTTGTTCATTTTTCTAGGTTATTAGCTGCTTAAAAACCTTCGTTTTAGAGATTTGGCAGGGTTGTTTAAATACTTGTAACTTCAATATGACAAACTGGTAGTAGTAGTTTGCAATGTATCTGGTCCAAAAAGATATGTGTCTTTTTATAAATACTGCAAAGTACTTGACATAAAGTAGGTACAAAAGAAATGTTTCTTGCAGGTGCAAATAATTTTTGCCCATTCCCAGGACTCAGTAATAGCCTTCTTGGTAACAGGAACTAATTCCCACTATATTAAACTAAGACTTAGATGTCTGAAGCATCCAAATCAGGTACAAGTCCTATTTGACCAGTTGTATACTATGTGATAGATGCTTCATATAACTGCTGCTTGTGTCCCAGTAGAAACATCCTTCCTAGTAGTTGTAAAACCTTCAGCTCTTTCTTGTCTCCACTCTGCTCAGGGACATGTTTTATTACAGAGTCATTAGCAGTGTAGTTTTGACAGATTTTGAAGTTCTTTACCTAACAGGATTTTTTAATCCTTAAATATTTTGACATTTAAACTTCTCACAAGTCCTAAGCATCTGGACTGGGCTCTATCACTGACGATACTGGCATTTTCCTGCTGTTGTAGGTGTACCAAGTACACTTATCTTGAAACTTTAAATTTACAAGCCCAAATTATCCAAATATCAAGATGCCCAACATAGGTATATCAACAACCTCATTTAGTTCTTCTGAGGACCGATAGCAGACCAAAGAACATATTGTTTAATATAAGAAAATACACATAGTGACTGTGTTACTGATTCTAGAACATGAAGAATAGCAGATGGTATAAGCCATTGATAGTTAATGACTGATGCAAGGAACATGACCTTTAGCACCCATGTGCTTACTAATATATGGCACTGTGTAAAATAGTTTGGAAATAATAAAATTAGAAGCTTTGGTTAAAATAACATGAAAAAAATTAACAAAATGTGGGTTTTGGTATTTTCTTCAGGAGAAAGTATGCCAACCTAAAAGATGAACTTTTTTAGTCATAGTCAAATATGTATTTCATGTGTCTTTTCTATTCCAACTTTATGAAGCATGAATAGTTTTCTTAATTGTGTTTAACCTATCTCACCCATAAGAAGTCAACAGAAATCACTTCTTAATTTTTATGATTTCAGAGCACTGTGACACTAAGTGTTTTTATCCAACCAGTAAAATCTGTCAAAATCATGACACCCTGAGCCTTTTTTAACCTATTTTGGTTTTTTTGAGACTCAGAACACATAGTCAATATTTGTTTAACAGTTTATCTTTTTTCCAAGGCTACAAAAAGAGGCAGCTGAGCAATGGGTTTGGATAATGCTGTGGTCTGAACAAACTCAGTAAGCCTCTATGAACTTGTATTTTTTTTGTGCTTAGTTTGTCTAAGATCATCAACATTTCTTGAGAAAAGGAGATCTCCCAATTAATCCAGTGTGTTGGCTGGAAAAGTTCAGTCTCAAAAGTTAACAGCTGTGTCAATTTCCGCAAATGTAATTTTCATGTTTTCAGTTATTCTCCAACAACAAAATCAGCAGCCTTTCCAAATTGAGAAGAAAAATATATGAAGGAAGACTGAGTAATAACCCTTGCCTAATTCAGAGATCTTTCCATGAATTCTGTCTCAATGGTTCTTCCCTTAAATTCAATAAATGTTAATGGAACCCACACCACCTGCCAGGGGCTAGAGGCAATGCAAAACTCTCAAGGCAGAGTATATATTATCATGTGGGAAAAGAGAGTTAGACTAACTGTAATGTGCATCTTTAATATTATACTAGAGATTGATTAAGAGAAATGTAGTAGTAATGGTGAAGTCTGGACACTCCTTTTGTACGCAAGATGGGGCAAAGATGCAGACAATTAAGATGATGGTACAGGACTTCCAAGATCTCTATCAGGCAGTTGGCCCAAAGTACAATAGAGTCCAGCCTCTGTGGTTTAGCAGCTTCTGCAAAAGGTTCTTGTACTGTCCTATAAATGTGGGGTGGGATGCCATAAGGGCTGAACTAAAATTCAGTGGACCACTGCAGTGAGAATATCCAGGATGAAACATAGTCCAAGAATAGAAAAATAGCAGACACAGAAATCTAAGATCACAGGGTGCCATTGATTTGAGCTGTATTCTACTCAGATGTTTCTCCCTGCTTTTCTTGACTTCCGCTTTTGAGTTTGGTTTTACTGTTCTGAAATGATTGCCTTGACTGCTGTTTTTATCAGCTCAGTGGCTTCCATCCTTTAGCTTCTATGCTGAGTGGAGACAGTGGAGATGAGCTGGGTTGGCTTCTAGTAAGTAAGATGGGTTTGTGCCAGGTGGCCTTTGCTTCCCAGTGGGCTGCCATCTCCTTTGGCAAGAAGGCTCCCTCCCCTACAGTGAGTGACTAATTCTCTTAAATCCTGCCTCAATGTGTAATGGAGAAGAATGGAATCAGAGGCATTATGAATTCTCTTCTGACTTCAGTAAGCCGGGAAGAAACTCAACTGTCAGTTCTCCAAACTTTGAAATCCCATAGAAAATAACACAATTGTAAGGTTCCTATGATATCATAGAAATTATTTCTTGTTCCCCTCTCCCTTCCTTTCTCCTCATTCTCAAACATGAATTAAACACCTCCTATGTGCTAGGGACTACATTAGAAATAACAAGATGAATAGCAGTCCCTTCCCATAGTTTACAGGCTGTTTGTTAGAGAAGACGGACTTGGAAACAACCAATGCAATGCTGCCTTAGGAGCTGAGATTGAAACCCACGGGGAGCAGGTGAACCCCAAAGAAAGAATGTCTGATTCTCCTTGGTGAATCCTGGGAAAAGCTGATGAAGTGGTACATGACCTACATCTCAAAAGATGAGTAGGTGTTCATCTGGCAGACAAAGGAGCAAAAGGCCTTCTGACCAGGAAGCAGGGGGAACAGAATCAGGAGGCCTAATACAATAGGGCATATTTTGGCACTTCCAAGTAGTTTGGTATGAGTGCAGCTCACAGCCACATATGGATGGCCTTTGTGGTGAGTGCTTATGAGCTTTTGACATGGAAAATCTGTAATAAGAATTCAGAGCAAAAGAAGAGAAAATCAAGAGAAAGGAAGTATCCTATGTTATTTAGGTTGAGACATGAACACGCTAAAAACTTACCATTATTGACCTACAAAAATGGAAACTTTGTGTCTCAAGCTAATAGGATCAGATACTGCCCATTCAGTTCTAAGTACGCTGTGTTAAGAGAAGAAGAGTAATCTAAAACAGCAAATAATTTTAAAAACTTCTATATTTGCTTTTGAATACATTATATGCCTTATTTCAGCAGGAGATATACCTTCCTAATGAGCTTTTGTGCTTAGATTGGTATTAAAATTAGTTGGATTTCCCTGAGTAAGCACGGACAGCAGGAGAACGTGGCTGTAGAGCAGACTGGTGACCTGGAAACCCAAGGTTCAAACATTTAACCAGGGATAAGCCACACATGAATAACAGAGTTGAGTAATTAGTAATTATAGACACCAATTAAGCATGTGATAAAAGAACCAGTCCCCAGTCATTCCACCATGGTTTGCATTTTTGTTATCCTAAATAGCAAAAATAGTGTGCTTCAAACTTCTGTTGGAGAATAACTATTTGTCAAAAAGAACTGGGGAACAAGATAAAACGGGACAGAAAAAGATGCAAAACTTCAAGAAATTTAGAAATCATTATGCATAATGGAAGGAAACAGCAACAAATTGATATTCACAGTAACCAGTACTTCTCTAAGTCAAAGCAGAATTCAGATTTTTTTTTCTTTTTTAGTGACGATGGAACAGTTAATCAAGCTTTTTAAGGGTTTATGACCAAAAAGTCAAGAGATGTATTGGTGATAAGGAAACAATGAATAATCTGGTTTTGTTTGTTACATGCCCGCCCCACATATTCCCAAATGCCTCTGCATTTATAAACCCTAGTTTTCTTGATATCTATGTAAAATGAGACTTAGGGAACTACCTCTCTCCTCAGCTATTTTCTGAAGGCTGAGTTTGCAATAAAGGAAGAGAGGTAGACTGTCGGTTACCGTATATCATGGTATATATATTACTGTTAAGATGTTGCAATTGTCCTCATATTAAGAGCTGATTGATAATCAAGGAGAGCTGAATGCTCATAGCTCTTTTAAGCACGGAGAAGCAGAACCTCAGACTTTCAGCCACAGAAAATCTGAGACTGATCTAAATGTGGTTTAGTTTACAACCATTATATGTTTGGATCCTTCAAAGAAATGTTTTCAGAAAATCCAATGAGCAATAGTGTGAGTAGCACTGGACTAGGAGTCAAGAGACTAAGACCTTGTTAAGACACTTCCCTGCTGTGTGAATTTGAAAAAGTCGTCTGCTTCTCTGGGCCTTAATTACCTAATTGTAAAATAAGGAAGTTGAGTTAGATGAATCTAAATTCTCAAAATGGGAATCCTATCTCAAAATGTCTTTGGGGGCTTGCTATAAAGCAGGTTCCTGAATCAGCACCTCTACAGGTGATTCTTATTGAAGCACCTTAAATTTTGAGGTTTCTTCTAGCTTTTGTATTTTGAGTCTTGCTTTGAGGTTGGGATTGATTTAAATGAAAGCTGAGACAAAAATAAATATACTCTTCACATTCTTGGATAATAGAACAGGATCTCTGATTTCTAAAATTTGTATATAAATTTCTATATATTAGAATTAAGTGGGATATATGTTTGATTCCCTGAAAGGTCAGATAGAATGAAGGCCAGGGACCTTGAAATCATATTTTTAAGAAAGGAAGAAATCAAGCATTTGCCACATGATACAGTTAATTTGTAACTGTGTTCACTAAGGCCCAATTTCTGGAACATATGTATTAGCCATAAGCTATCATAAATCTCTCCTAGAAGTGAATTATTTGACTTGTAAACACCATTTCTCTGAGACCTTCTGTAAGATCCAGTCATGAGGTGTTAAAAGTTTTTAAACATTATATTCTGGTTGGGTTTTTTTCAAAATCAGTCAGTGACTATTGGACTTTCTTTACCAGCACTAGCTAACATATCTATGCAAAATGCCCTTGTGAATTATTATAATCAGACTTTCATAAAGGTCAAACTTCCAAAACATTTTAGATTGAAAACTTATTAGTCAAACTATATGTAAGCATGTGTACATATTATATATATGCATGTATTTTCTGTGTATTCAAGTTAAAGTCATTATGAAATGTATGATATACTGGCAAATCCTCAAAGATCAGAATTCAAGTCCTTTAATACATTGCTTGACCTTAGGTAATGGGCTTAATCTTTCTGAGCCTCTCTTTCCTCAGCTGTAAAAATGGGAATAATAGGAATAATGCTGAGTATCTTATAGGATTGTTGTGACGAATAAATGTGGTATTTGGTTAAAAAAAAAAACACCTTGCAAATATTATTTACTTCCCATATTATAGTAGTGACCCTTCCATTGTTAGTATGTCAGCATAAATGCTTACATTTATTTATTATTTATTTATTTAATAAATAAGCATTTTGGGGACCATTTATAATACGTTTAATACTCTGCCAAGTAGTCTGGAATATATAGAAGTATAAGCTATAATTTCTATGCTTAAGACAACTTTTAATGATTTTATAACAATATCACACAGTGTAAGGTTAAAAACTGAAATACAAATTTTTAAAACTGACTGAAAAATGAATACAATTGGTCTTAAAGATCAGGGAGTGTTCCACTGAAGGAGGTGGGAGGAGGAAGACCTTTTAGGGTTTGGGTAGATAAGTGATGGAGGGAGTTTCAGCATGAGACTGAGCGAGAGCAAAGGCAGGGAAGCCCAGAAGTCAACTCAGTTTTAGGAGATGGTGGGGAAGCAGAGCCGTTCGAGTTAAGGTATCATGCTTGGAAATTGTGGGCATACGTCTGGAAAATTAGATCAATGGAAAATAAGGTCAGTGCTCCTTGAATTTCCCAGTGAAGAATATGAAATTTACCCAAGAGATAATATGGAGCAATAAGAGTTCTGAGCAGAGGAAATCCATGAATAGTGTTGTATTTTTTAACTTAATTTTTCTGGAAATTATGTTCATAATGAATCCAAGTTCAGAGATAGTAGAAGCAGGGAGAGCAAACGGGAGGCTACTGTATGAAGCCAGGTAGACAATGATTTATACTAAAATGGTAGTTGTTGAAATAAAAGAGAAAAAAAAATAGATATGTGAGGAAATGGTGAGATCTCTGACAGAATTTATTTATACAAACATAATTTTAAGTTAAACAATTCTTTTATATTAGCTAAGAATAAGAAGTCCTATAAAACCTTTACAATTTCAGTTTTCTTTAAGTGTTCTTTACATGCACATACCTTTTCTTCATTCAACAAAATATTTGTTGAGTGCATAATATGGGCATGGTTCTAGGAGCTTGGGATTGAGTGGTGAACAAAGTTCACCATGAGTTCAAACAAAGATTGAACTCATGAATTTTACATTCTAGATGGAGGACAAAGGATATAAACAATAAACACAATAAGTAAATTATCCACTATGTTTGAAAGAGGATAACATATGAAAACAAGAAAAAAGTAGAACAGGATAGTAGGGATTAAGAGTGATAGGTTGAGGACAAGTTGTAGTGCAAAATAGAGTGGTCAGCATAGACCTCACAGAGAAGGTGACATTGAGCAGAGAGTTAAGGAGGAAAGAGAGCTGGTCCCACAGATATTTAGGGGAAGAATGTTCCAGAAAGAACAAACAACTAGTACAAAGTCCCTTAGCCTCCCTGGCATGTTGGAAGAGGCCAGCATGGCTAGAGATTTAAGATATTGTTTTTAAAGTCTGATGGAAACTTACAGCAAATCACATTAATTCATATTTATGCAACTCTTTGAGGCTTAACCATATTTGTACTGTTTAAGTCTTTTGGGGAAAATATTATGTATTTTTGGATATGGAGAACAGTCCTCTTCACACTTGATGTCAGCCAGTATTATTTTTTATTAATATCATTGATTTTTGTATGGAGATTTCATTTCTATATTTTTATGGGAAGTTTGTTTTGAACTCCTTTGCCTGTTTTTTAGTTTGTGCTGCCACTATATTTCAGAAAGGGTTTCAGGCACTTACAAGAATATATAAAATATGACCCCGAAAAGGGAGCAGAAACAAAGTGCAGTGAGAAATAAGGCTTAACATGCACATCATAATGTCCATGTACCACAAATTTTTCCCAAAGTTTACTAGTTTACAGTAAAAAAGAAAAAAATCTTATAGTTTAATTGATAGTATCTATTAGATTAAAAAAAAAAACAAAACTAGGATATAGGAAAAGTATCACTGTTCTTTGTAATAAGACAAGCCTGGATTTTTCCTGAGGGTCCTCAAAAAAGAATATGATGTGATGAAATAACATTTTTTACAACGTCATTGCCAAAGATATGAATAGTGAGGAAACAATGTTTCATGGGAAAGGCAGTTTAATTCAAGACTTCAATTGATTATCTTGAGCACCTCCGGGAAAGGCATGGGATACACATGAAATAGTATTTGTTTTAGCAAAAATGAATCTCATTTTCTCACTTAGGATGTCACATAACCACATATTTACAAACTCTACAAATTACATCTCTGTTCCTTGTTCAGTACTGAATTCAAACCAGGGAAACTTGGATGAAATTCTCAGTTTTATTGCACATCTTTATAAAAATGCTAAAGAATAAGAGACTGGAACACTTTGTCTGGTGCTGGCAAGCTGCTGAGCCTGAGTACCACAGAGCCTAGAAGCCACAATATCACGACCAATGTCAGAGTGGAAGGCTTAATTGTCCCGTAGTCCAGTTTTATCAAACTTGTTAAATTTAGGGTTGTGGGAAACACTAAGTATCATTTGTATATGTGGCCAGGAAGGAACAACTTCTGAATAACCAGCAAATAATATCGGTAGCTGTAGAGCTGCTGCAAAGCAACATTATGATAAAAATCACAAATTAAAACACCCTACCTGCTCATAATGCTCTTAAAAGTTGTTTTGAAATAGTGGAAAATTTTTTCAATGGTATTATAGTATGCATTTGGTGTGGTGCCCATTACATATTTATCATGATTTATAATGCTTGCCTCACTCTCATTTCTTAATTATATGTCGTGTATTAGTTATATGAAAATCAGTGAAAATCTCTACTCACTGACCACTACTCACTGAGGACACAGATGATCACTTGAGTATGTAAGGTAATATCGAAAGAAGAAATGGGAAATTCCGATGAACCTACTTTCAAGTGGGGAAATGACAATACACAGTAAGTAGTGAACCACTTCTGTGAGTCCTGAGGTCAAGAAGAGTTATTTCAGATGGCTTCCTGGCTGATCTTCACACATATGTGTTATCTGGAACAATGCATGGCACGTGGAGACCTTTACACCTTTGACAACTAACCACGAGTTATGATTTGTGGTACCACTGCAAACCAGTAAAGGGCAGCAACTGTCAACAGTTTTGTAAAATAAACAATAAAGCCTAATTGTTATTTCAATTCATAAATAAAAATGACCACTTCGTTACATGTAAAGGTCTTTGCTGCAAATTAATATTATGCTAGTAGTTCTGATAGGCTAGCTTTAAACAATATAATCTTAACACAAAAACAAAATTTATAATTAACTTGACCGTTTGTCATTTCAGAATCAATTGGTTCTTACAGAACTTAGAAAGAAGCAGAGATTAAAGATTTTTCTGCAGCTATTCTGGGAACACGTAAAGGAAGTATTTTCTCACCTTCAACTCTGCCATCCAAAAATATCTTATGGAATAGCATAAACATCCAAAGATTTTGTTGATTTGAAATCGAAAATAAAAGAGAAATCACATTCAATGGTACCTCGATTGATATAGTTCTAAATTCAATAAACTCTTTTTCAGGTATCAGTTCAGGACCTGAACTAACATTCTTTTGCCCTAGATTAATAATGTGTACAAAATCGAAAAAAATCCTTGCAACAAATTTTACACTTTGCCAAAGCTTTCTGATTAAATTAACTTGTCACCACAATATGTTAAAAGGTGGGGGGAGGGGAAGTGTTTATCCTAAGTGATTAAGATGAGTTAGGAGAGGGAAAGGAGGAGGAGGTGACAGCCCCATACTTAGAGCCACATCTCATTTTAATTTTCTTTCACTGGTTATAAGCATGATGTGAAGATTTTTAGTGGCCTTAAAATATTCCAAGATAGCCATTAGTGAATATGTTTAGATTTGGGGATTTCCTATAGGGGACGTCATAGTCTTTGGAGACAGATGTGATGTGAGCTCCAACTCTTCTACTTATGACCTGTGTGATCTTGACAAGTGACTTCATCTTATTTTTTATGGATATAATGGAGATAATACACGACTCATACAGTTACTAAAAGGATTAAGTTAAATGGCCTGAGCTGATAACAATGTTTTTTAACATAAATATATGAGGCAAATCAATTAGATAATATATTATATAACATTTGTTGCTTTGGATTGTTTGAAGACATATGGAACATTTGTAAGTGTAATATTTACACTCATAATGGATCATTTGTGAAGTGTAATAAGACACTATGTAAGCCTTCAATATTTACTGATGCAAAATCACTATTGCATTTACTTGTATATTATATCAAAATAAAAATTTGTGATGAGTACTTGTTTTCTTCTTAAAAAGCATTATGTGAGGGCTTCCCTGGTGGCGCAGTGGTTGAGAATCTGCCTGCTAATGCAGGGGACACGGGTTCGAGCCCTGGTCTGGGAAGATCCCACATGCCACGGAGCAGCTGGGCCCGTGAGCCACAACTACTGAGCCTGCACGTCTGGAGCCTGTGCCCCGCGGCGGGAGGGGCCGCGATAGTGAAAGGCCCGCGCACCGCGATGAAGAGCGGCCCCCGCACCGCGATGAAGAGTGGCCCCCACTTGCCGTAACTAGAGAAAGCCCTCGCACGAACCGAAGACCCAACACAGCCAAAAATAAATAAATAAATAAATAAAGTAGCTATAAAAAAAAATTTAAAAAAAAAAAAAAAAAAAAAAAAGCATTATGTGATAATTTAAAAAAATAAATGACAGTCTTACTTATTGGAAAATCTTTGTTGATCTTTACAACTTAGTGGTTTTAACAGATTCTAGAGAAATGAAGCAAGAGGCTGATGCCAGTTTATTTGCAAGGACCCACCAGGGTCATCTCTTTGTTCTAGGTCTGACTGGTTTTATCACATTTCTCTTTCAGTGTACACATCTGGATCACGTCCCGCTCAGGAGTAAATTAGTATGTCCTATAACATTTGTGAAATTTTTACAACTTGAAATAGCATCTGACAGAGTAATTTTCAAATTGCCCAATTAAGATCCACATCATGGATAGCAGATCGAGCTTCTATAGTAGTTGTCCCCATTACTTGTCTTCCTTTCTAACCTAGTAATAGAATTTTAGCTAAAGGCATTTCCTAGCCTCGATTAAATGTTATGTAAAACTTCCAGGAAATAACCTTAAAGGGAAGGAGTCTCGGTCCTACTTTCCCCTTTTCTCCTTCCTTTTGGAATGAAGGTGTGAAGGTAGGAGCTAGCATAGCCATCTCAAACCCTGACATGGAAGACAGGTGTTTAGGGCTGCAGAGCAAAAGACAGATAAATGGTCCTGGCTTCTTGATATAATAGACCACCATATGAGCCCTGGACTGC
This sequence comes from Balaenoptera musculus, assembly GCF_009873245.2. Lineage (NCBI taxonomy): Eukaryota > Metazoa > Chordata > Mammalia > Artiodactyla > Balaenopteridae > Balaenoptera > Balaenoptera musculus. Next base: position 94,094,978 of record NC_045785.1, on the reverse strand, counting down.
TATGCTTGATGGTCATATGAGATTATTTTGGGTCTTGTTGCAGTGGCCAAATTGTACCTTAATGAATACAGCTTCTATGACATCAACACAGAAACTGCATATTTCACAGCCAAGCAGATGAATCACCAACACACCTGTACTATACCAAATCATATATCAATTATAATAGTGAAATTATTTTTTGAGATAAATTGCAATCTGTTTAAAAATTTTAGGTTGATTCTATTGTTTGCATCGTCTAGCCTGCATGGTAATTTAATTTGTTCTCTTTCTTTTCAAATACTTAAAAAAATTTTCTGCCCTGAGTTTCTCACTTTTTGAAAACTTACATATTTAGTTTCACATGATAAAGACTTAAGGGGAAACTAATGTTACATCTTTCCATAGTGAACATATTCTAGACTCTCTGACCTGTGGGTTTTTAGAAACTGTTAAAAAGCACGTTTTGCTATAAAACATAATTACTAAATGCATCCTACTGTGTAGTCTGACGCATGAGCTTGCTAGTTTGTCCTTCCCTAGCTAAGTTATCTTCTGGTTAGTATTGTAGCTACATGATAGATTATGGAATACAGTCTGAACAGCATGTCTTTAAACACAGTGGCCAGTCTCACTGATTTATGATCAGATTTCTATAATCCCAACTACTTATACTTAAATCATCATTTGAGCAGGCTTAGCCAATACGTGTTAAAGTGAACAATTCTGGGAGGCTGTGAGTGCTGTGAAACCAGCTTGAGCTTTGAAGTCAGAATACCCAGCTGTAAATCCTGGCATTGACACTTACTACCCTATTTCCTCTGGGTTATTTCCTTGCCTTCTCTGAGCCCATGTCTGTAAATGGGGGTAATAACACCTATTTCACAAGTGGGTTGACAACAGAGCTTCATGCCTGGTAGGTGCTCAATAAATGTTAACCTCTTCCCCTACTAGAGTATTCTGACATAATGACCATGTGAGCATGAACATTTTGACCCCTGTTTCTTGGGACTTATTCCATGTATTTACCCGTTGCTGGTGCTGAAGGATAATGCTGGCCTTGTTCAGCAGCTGCTTCTGATGTTGGGACGCTCTTCCCCTTTTGAAGTTGGCTGGAGCTGAATTAGAATGAAATCCGTGGGGGTAATGACAAAAGAGCAACTCTGTGCTTTCAGATGAGCTACAGATGTGGGCCTGCCACACACCTTGTTATCTCTTGGTGGATTTAAGACAAATTTCCTTGGCTGCTTGGGCTTCTACGATGAGGGGTCTTTGAGTAGATCAGCCACAGCTTATCCAGTTAAATGAAGATGAGATGTTGTGTAAGTGGAACTCCAGAGACCTGTATTATCACTTCCATTCTGCCACTGACTATAGTGTGACCCAGGCAAGGAAAGAGGGGCAAAGAATATCTATTTATAATATTTATTTATTTATTTATTTTTGGTTGCCCTGGGTCTTAGTTGTGGCACGCAGGATCTCCGTTGCGGCATGCGAGATCTTTTAGTTGCAGCATGCAGACTTCTTAGTTGCAGCATGTGGACTTCTTAGTTGCAGCATGCGGACTCAGTTGTGGCATGCGTACTCTTAGTTGCTGCATGCATGCGGGATCTAGTTCCCAGACCAGGGATGGAATCCCAGGCCCCCTGCATTGGGAGCATGGAGTCTTACCCACTGGACCACCAGCGAAGTCCCAAAGAATATATATTGAGTACTTATAATGTACCTTGTCATGTGCTGGATACTTGGGGTCATTACTTAATTTCATCCTTAAAAGAGGTCTGTGAACTGGGCATTTTTTACACCCTTTCCAGGTGAAGACACCAAGGCTTCTCTGCTCTTAGTAACCTGCTCATAAATTATGGAGTCATGAATTGAAACCAACACTGCCTGGCCTCAAAACCCTGCCTCTTTTGCTATAGCATGCTGCCTTTGACCTAACTGAGCCTTTCTTTCCTGTGCAAAATGCTGTGGGGTGGATGCCCTCTAAGGTTCCTTATATTTTCAAATCCTATAATTCCATCCTCTTTACTCTAAATGCAGGAATATAAAACTTATTAAGCTTTGTAAAGACTTAATAAGTCTCCCTCCAATAAATGTTCACACAATGTCTGACTCAGTACAGTTGTCACTTTTAAGTATGGAAGACATAGAAAGAGGAAATACATATAATTGGGGGTAAGGAGTAAAGAATTAGGTACTTATCACTTTTTGTAGGCATCATTTTTCATCATTTTTTTAAATGGAGACTGCCATTTAAAATCTAAGTACTCATCATTTTGTTTTTAAAAAATTCTGATTATACAACACAACGCAAATGAAACAATTCAGAATCCATGCTGTTTTGAAAGAAGAAAGGATTCAACGAGTACAATTGAGCCCAACAGGAGATGCAGTTATAGACATGCTACAGCTGAAGGAGCCAGGAGTATAAAAGATTATCTTGAAAAGCCCCAACATTATTAGCTTAACTCCAGTTTAGTCTTCCTGGGTTGGCCAGGCAGTCAACACAGCACTAACACTTAGCTTCCTTTACTTGTCACACACATTTTAAGTTTGAAGATGTGAGTGTCGCACTGATTTAAAAAAAAAAAAAGAATTCCTTGCCTTCTTTGGTATAATGTTTTGCTTCTTTTCTCTATTGAATAGCAAGGCCGGTTCTGGGGAGATTTTACAGGGCTGTGCTGAAGCTCGACTATAATACCCTTCGAGTGGCAAATTCAGTTTTATATTTAATGGATACACCTGCCTTAGTCATAATCGGTAAGCCTCCTTCTGGGTCATAAGAAATGATGCATTTGGTTGGGATTTATTATTTCTATTCATTGCTCTTTGTGTATCTATTTGAACAATAGGAGGAGGCTACTCTTTTCTCTCCTTTTATTATCAAGTCTGTGCTTTTTGAAACACATTAGAATTTGCATTTTGCTTTAGTTCATAATATAGTAACATTGCAAGCTGAAGGGAATTAAAAGTATTTAAAAGAGAGGCAGAGCACATTTGCTCAATGATTCAATAAGCTGTAGAGGCAGATTCATGATGGAATGGGCATTTAGGTAAAGTGACAGAGGTGCAGAGGTTACAGCTTCTGAGGCAGATGCTCTGTGGAAATGTAACCTGGCCCATTTCACTGCGGTATCTTTAACAGTACTATTTAAGATATACTGTCGCTGACTCACTTTGCAGACCGTTTTTTGCAGATGTAAAATTCACTGTTTTGATTCTGCATTCCAGGTCTTACTGCCAGCTGAATGTCCATGGTACAATGCACGATTTTCATGCACAGGAGGTTTCCACTGGTGTCTTGTGCATTGTGAACTTCAGACAAGGAAAAATGACTTAACTCTCCCCTGGAAATGGAAGTGTGGGGTCCCTTACACCCCTTCCAAATGTTGTAATTAATCAGTCCCACAAATATGTTTGGGGTGTGCACTGTGTTCAAGGGCGTAAATACTGCAGAATGGCTTTGGGCTACTTGATTTACCGGCAGCCTACTTCAATTCTCCCTAGCCTACCCCCAGGTTTTGACCTAATTAAACACTTTTAAACACCTGGTGCTTAAAAAAGGAAGTTTTGTTTAAAGAGTGTGTGAACAAAGAGGAAAAGATAAAAAGGCATCAACTGTTCCTCCCCTAATCTGCCATCCCTGCTTCCACTATGGAAGGCTCTCACGGTCCAGGCATTCAGAGGTCTCCAAGTGGATGTGGAGAGCAAAATAAGTGATGTCAATCAACTCTCTGGGATCTAACATTGTTTCTGGGCTCCAAAATGCGTTTGCTTTGTTTATTTTTTTATAGCAAAGTCAAGAGAGGTTCACTTGGATCTCAAAGCATGGCCTGAACCTGATACATGTGCCCCATGGCAGCCCCAACCCTGACTAGGGCTTAGTTCTCAACTGCAAAGAGCTGCTATTTTAAGCTAACCCTCTAACAAGAATATTGCAAAGTAGTGAGTTTGTGGCGCTCTGTTTCCTTCTCAGTGGATGAGGATAGGATGGAGGACTCTTACACAAGGGTGGATCCCAGTTAGGAGGGAGCTGCTGGCATCCACATCTCATTTGTTCAGATAAGGGCCTTGAGACTCAATTTCATCCTTGTTCACATCCCCTGTCAAAACCCCCATAGCAACCAGGCAGGGGGAACACGCACAATAGTCTGAGGAGGGAAATCCCTACCATACAGGCTGCTGCCTCTTTGTCCTTTCTCTTTAGAAACATTGTCAAATAATTGCAAACTGAAATTTAAAACTATCCTGTTATAAGTTTGACTGACACCCAGGCATATGACTTGTTCGATGGATCATATTATTACTCGGTTGTCACGGTGCTTTAAAAAGCACAAAGGATTTTTTATTTAACAACCACAACAATAGGAAACATTCAGTGGACCAAGGGTTGTTCTAGACATTTTATAAGCATCTTCTCATTTAATTCTTACGGCAGCCCCTAGAGGGAGAAGCTGTCAGGGTCAGATAGCTTGAGTTTAACCTTGGCACTATCACGGTCTAGCTGTGTGGCCTTGTTGCTTCTCTGTGTCAAAATTACTTTTAATCTTCACAGTTACAGTGTGTGGTAACTACAATTTCTCTACCTTACAAATGTAGAAACACTGTCAAATGTGTTAGTACAATAGCCTGCATTTTCATTCCCTCTTCCGAAGGAAAATCTCTGCTACGATCACAACTGACTCAAACAACTATTTTCACCAGACCACTGCAATAACTACCTATGAGTCTTTTGTATTGACATTTGCCCAAACTCCTTGCCTCCCGCCAACGCATCCTCTCCATGCCAGCCAGCGCAATCTTCTTATAAACATACCTAATCATATGTCATGTTCTGCTTAACACTTTTGGTGGGTTTCTATTTTTTCTTGGGATGAAAAAAAAAAAAATCTTAACATGACCTGTAAACAAAGATATGATCTAGCACCAGCCTACCTAGCCAGACTAATCTCACAACAGTTTGCCTCTTGTCCTCCTTACTGAGTTAAGAAAGGTAAGAAGTGTGGGCATTGTGCCATCTGAACCACTTTCCAAGGATAAGGCCTAATATAGAAAATATTAGATATATGCAGCTCTCCTTGGACACTCATCGCATACTGCCTCATTCAGATTGCTTCCAACTAAAATGTGCATGTATGCCCCAACTGTTATAAATAGGTTGTTTGGGACAAAGAATACATTTCACCAAAGAGTCAGTGTTATAAAAATGAGCTAAGTTCCAAGATCATAAATGCCTGTTTTGTCTACGAGGTAGCAAAGCTCTCTGCTGAAAGTACTATAGCTTCCCATTTGACAAAATAACAATATTTAACACAATAACAATAGCTATTATTTATTTAGCACTTACCACCTACCAGGTGATAATTTCTGCTTTTGGCATTTATTTATGATGTAGTTACTATTATAATCCCCATTGTACAGATAAAGGAAATAAGGCACATAGCAGATTCCAACCAGGAAAAAAGTCAAGCTGAGGTACACTACTACCATAGTTTTTATTTTAAAAACCATGTTTGTATGCCTCCTATTCAAACTTCTAACAGTAGGATAGCAGCTTAAGTTTCAGTAACCAAGTGTAGTTTTGAAGATTTTTTGCTCCCTATTTCATACTTAGAAAAGCAAAAAATTATAATCATTTTCTAATTAAGAATTCAATGCTTGTTTCTCAGCTTTTTAAAATTCTCCCGTAACTGACAATAAAACAGTCCCTGCTTTTAGTTGATTTACATTTTGCTTCTGTCTATTCAAACCTGTGGTAAGAGACCCACCATCTTGATTCACTCACTTGAAAATACCTGTTAGTGTCTGACTAGGTTATAAAACAGCTCACACGCAATCCAGTACCCATGCAGAGTCGATTTCCCTACAGTAACCCCACTTAGGACATAGTCTCTAGGAATGCATGGAAATAACAATCCTAAAATGTCTTGCAATTGTCTAGTTCCTTCTCCCAAATTGGGCTTGCTCCCTATAGTATGAGGGCTAAGTCTCTGTTTAGCTTTTTATTTTTTAAAGGCTTAAGTAGATTCTGCATGTTTAAAAAGATCAGATCTCAAGTTATTAATATTTGAGTAACTGCGAAAAATTAAGCTAAAATTCCAGACAGCATCACTGATTCATTTTCATCTATTGCCTTTGTTGTTTCACACTTTGGGGAATATTTGGCTAGGTTTTGTTTGATTTGGGAGAATTATTAAAAAGTGTTTTTATTGTTTACAATGATTTTCAATAATAGGTCAGCAAATGAAGGGATTTAAATACATATTTTATTGAAATAAAATAATTTCAATATTTATTGAAATAAATTTATTGAAATGAAATAAAATAATATTTGAAATATTAAAAATATTTTAGATTCAAAGGGATGCCCTAATGTAAAACTGTAAGGTTTAGCAAAAACAGAACTGTTTCTTAGTTGTGAATTAATGTAAGTAAAGTAGATAATCAAACATTGCTTATGTATTTGCTATTCTCAACATAGATTGTAACTAACGAGCATGTTATCTATTTTTTTCATTACATCCTGTGCCCCACTTTCTCCACAACACTATGGTTCCATACCATCCTGGTATACTTCCTTTCAAATTAATATTGTAAATATATCATAATACAAAAAAAGGTGTTATGTAATTTTAAAAAGAGTTGATACATATAAACACACATAATATATGCAATAAAAGGAATATTTAAGCATTTTCTTCAAATCTTCATAATGGGCTTAAAGAATTAAGACCTTTCAGAATATCAAAATGCTAAACAAGCAGTATGGCCTAGGCCCTTATCAGTCAGAATCAACATGAGCTCCTGTTTAATGCTGTGCCAACAATTAAACCTTTACCTGTGTGGAGATGGACATTGGCAGTTGAGAGTTTCAGTGCGCTTACTACAATGGCTATTTACAACTAGCGCAGAAGTATTTAATTAACTGACTAACTGAACTCTAACTAACCAAATATTTATAGTAGTGAATACTGGCTTATGAAAGCCTTGACCTCAGAGTGAGCTAGTAATACGCAACCTAGGACATCCACCACTTTACATTTACCATTTTAAGATCCTATCTTTGCATTGCCATTTGAGAGTCTAGTTCTGTAACAACATCTCCAGCCCTGGCTTATAAAGGAGAGCCTCCACTGAATGTCTCATAATGCTAATGGCCCTCTCACAGGTTCATTCCTTCTGGAGTATCTCAGAACATAGGTGGTGAGTGGGCTTTTAGATTTTGTAATATATCCATTCCTGTATGCTCACTTAGTTGAGCCCTTGCTTCCTTCCTCTACCAATTGCCGTGGCAATTCTCACCTTTCTACTTCTCTTTAATGTGGGCCATTTCTACTGCCAAGCGTGTTAGCATTCTCCCTGAGGGTCCTTACCAGGATGTTAAATCCTGTATCCCAGGAAACTGATCCCACATCAATACATTCTTCCTTATTTAACTTTATATTCTGTTTCTCTTGATCCAGCACTCTTAATATATGTTTCCAAGTACACTCTCCTAGTTCCTCTGGTACATGTTGACTAGGTCCTGTATCTATCTCCTTTGATAGTCCTTTTCCTCCTTTGTCTCTTAGACCTAGCGCTTCCCTAGCCAGGTTGTGTTTGATTATGTGTGATTTTCACATTAATTATTGTTCTGGAGGGCAGTAGTTCTGGAGGGAGCGTGTGTTGTCCTAAAATGCATGGGCTTCTACATCACCATCAAGCAGTGTGAGTATGCTATCCTCTGATAAATAAAAGTGGGCAACTTCTGCAGATCCCAAGAGTTCACTGGAAACTGGGAATTTAAATTTTTCAAATGCATCTGACATCTCAAGATCCCATTCTTCTCCAGTTAAGGTCCTAATCCTGACATAACAGACTTGCTTATGCTGAGAATTCAGCCTTCTTTGGAGCTCTGCTACTTTTAAAATTAAACTTGGAGCCTAGTTCTCAGCATTTTTTGTCATCCAGCTCCAAGAGATGAGAGTCTCTTTACATGCTGTCAAAGAGGACTTCAGGCTTTCAAAGCTACCCCTTAATTGCTCAGCCTTTTATTACTTTTTCCAAAGTATCAGTTGCCCCATCAAAAACCAAATAATTCTATTATCCTTATAATTATAATAATAATTAATATTTCTCAAATACCTGACATACTGCACAACTAGTGCATTTACTTCTTCCTTTATACCAACTCCATTTTCTACCAGTGAGCATTCTAACAATTTCACTGCTACCTTTTTTCCAGGAGCTCCATCCACCATCAGTAACAGGGTCCTCGTGATCAGGGGGCTGGCAGGTGGTCAAGCTCCAATATCCCATCTCAGTGTCTACAATCTCTGGTCACTCCTGGTATCAACTATTGCAGGTTAGGTTCCTAAGGAGGCAAAATATGAAGTGAAGATTAACATGTAGGTTAAACACCGCTGGCAAAAGGAAAGCAAACATACCTGGGCAGAGGGAGAAGTTGGGCTGCAATACAATGCTCTCTCAAGAAAGGCTTCAACTGGCCCATGGGGAGTACTGAGACTGGGGAGTACTGAGGCCCTTCAGAGTTGTTTCAAATTTGGACAAAGGGGTAGAAAGGAGCAGAAGTTTGTCAAGGCAATTCTCATTAACATAGGTCAGTGTCTCTCAAACTTTAGCGTACATCAGAATCAGAACCCAGAAGAGTTTAATAAAACAGACTCTTGGGTCCTACTGCCAGAGTTTCTGATTAGGTCTGGGATGTGGCCTGAGAACTTGCATATCTAACAAGTTCCCAAATGATGCTAATACTGCTGGTCTAAAGATCATAGTTTGAGAATCACTGGTGTAGTTCATTTCCTGGAGGGGCTTGTCAGCTGGCAGCACTCCCAACAGCTGGGAGAATAAATTCTTCAATCCCAAAAGGGGATTTGGAAAGCATGTCAAAGCACCTACTAACAGCATGGACTCAGGAGTCAGGAGTATAATCCTATAGACTCTACCACCTACTAGGTTTGTGACTTTGGGATTTATCCAAATCTTTGGGCTTTATTTCTGAAATAGGTGTAATAATACCTAATGCAAGGGGTGCTGTTCCCTTTTTCCCCTAACTCAGTGATAGGCACCGCCATCCAACCAAGTTGCTGAAGTAAGAAAATTGAGAACCATCCTGAATTCTACCTCTTCCTCTCATCTAATCAGTGTATTAAGACTTGGAAAGTCTACCAGTTCAATGTCCTTTTACCCAGTCACTTCTTCTTAAGGTCATTGTCAGTGCCTTAGTTTAGGTCACAATCACCTTTCATCTCTGAACTGGTCCATCTGCCACTAGTCTTTTCTTCCATTTCATCCTATAAAGGGATCCAGAGTAATTTTCCTAAAATAACTTAGGCCCTCTTGTGTTCAGTAGATTTTTAGTGGCTCCTTCTTGTTTTCAGGATAGAGTGTAATCATTCAAGCTTTGTTCTGCCCTTCAGAAGAACTCTGCTTACTTTTCCATTGTCACATATTGCCACTCATATACTCATGATCTATACTCTGAGCCAGCTTAATTATTTGTAGCTTCTTGCAAACTTTTTATTTTTTACCTGCAGGCTTTGTATAAACTATTTTCTCTCTATGGAATGTCCTTCTCTTATCTCCCATCTTACCTTCTCCTAATTCCAAAACATTCTTCACGTCTCACTTCCTCTGGAAACCTTTTCTGACTCATCAAGGCTGGCTAGGTGTCCTTACTATGTGCTTTCCTGGCTCCCTGTTTTTCCTGTAGTTAACTACTTCTCTATTTTTCTGTTCTTTACTCTCCACCCTTCCACAAGATGGAGGTGGTGTTTGAAAATACTGTCATACTAAAATAATAGGTACACAGTAGAACTCCCCACTTTCAAATTTTGGAGGGTTAAATCAATAAGCCATATGCTTGCCACATAAACATTACTCAATAAATGCTAGTTAGTATTTCAGTTAGAGTTGGAGAGAAAAAAGTTCATGTGAGTGAGGGGAAAGAAAATGCAACATGCAACTGGCAATTTCTAAGTGGAAGTTCATAACTGAGACAGTATCATGGTTATTTTCTCTACCAAAAATGCAAATGATTTAGAAAATTTAATTTCTCTAAATAAAAAAATTTAAACTAATGTTATCAGTAAAGATATTAGTAGTGTAAAAACATTTCAATTTTATAATCTACCATGGAAATGAAACCCATAAATAATACCATAGGAACATAATAATCTGGCCATAATTATTGTTAAGTTACTTTTCAATTATTATTTAGTTATACTTAGTGATTGATTCAACTTTTAAGTATTGATATAACACTTTGTAACCATTATATGTTTAATAAACTCAGAAATTCTATGATATATAGATAAGTCTATTATTGCTTTTGCAAATGAAGAAGTAGTTATGTAGGAATATCTCAAAGGAATGAAAGAGGCAGAAGTCAAACCCTGAATTTTTAACCACAGGAATCACATAGCCCACCTACATCTACTTTCTATGAGAAAAAAAGAAATCTTTACCAGAATCCACAGGAAATAAATAGCATCATTTTTGGTAAGATATCAATAAAAGAAATCAGAAGCCAATATAGTATAATAAGGTAGATAAATTTCTACAGAACCTCTTATGCTGATTAGTTTCTCCATTAATGATATTTGCTATTTATTATTATACCCTCTTAGTCACTTGTATCCCAGTTAAGGATATATAGCAGTGCTGAGGGGTGGAAAGGCCGCTTCCACTGGCAAAGAAAGCTCAAAAGATTTTAAGAGATTGGGTCATCAGAATCTGCCCACACGTTCCATCTCACTTTTCAGGATCTCATTCCTTCCCAATCAATGTCATAACTTTAAAAAAAGAGACTCTTCATGGTTGGGAATTCAATTTGTATTATAGTTTAGCCACCTACAGGATTCGACTTTGAGTTTGGTTTTCAGATATCTCAATGCCACCTTTATAAGAAATAAGAGTTTTCCTCACGGTATTCATACAGGCTTTCAAGTCCTTTATGAGGACCTTGAGATGAAAATTTAAAGCATTGTGAGCTTATTATCTTCTTGCTTCCAGTTCTCCAGCATAGTAAAAAGCAATTAACCAACCCCATTATACTCTGTATTTTTACTATAATATTTTAAGGCTGAAAATACTAGTTCACACAGAACCTTCCCTTCTAAAGGCACTTGATTACAGGTATTTAAACATTATAAATTGAGTCACTGTGTTGCCTATATTGTCTATGCATGCCATAGATCACTAGGGCCCACTTTATCATGGGATACAGGATCATTAATGTCTTTAAATTTAATCACATCAGAGAACCAACTCCAGAAAACCCAGAACCAACATAAAGAATTCATCTTTAAGATTTTGTTTATGTGGAACCATCCCACTTCCAGTACCAAATTTTTTATCAGTCAGGATATCATCAGAGAAACAGAATCACTAGGAGATATAAATAGGAAGTAGACAGATATAGACAGACAGATAGACATAGCTAGCTAGCTAGCTAGCTAAATAGATGATAATTGTTACAGGGAATTGATCTCATGCCATTGTGGGAGCTAGAGTTAGTTAAGCAATCTCTGTGAGGCTTATTCTTCACATTTGGTGTTGGAACCTTAAGTCTATAGTCCAGGTAGAATCAGGAAGGGGAGATGGATATAAAGTAAGGAAGAACAAGAATAAGCTGGAACCCATAGCATGAGCAGAACTTGTGAGGGTAAGTTTCACGTCTGGTTCTTGTTGCCTCTGACTCGTAGTGTGGGTGTCCTGCAGAAGCCTGAACACTTCGTTATGAATCTTGACACACACACTTGACCCAGGAGTCAGAGAAGCAGAAGGAGGACCCAGGATAGCTGGAGCACTTGCAGGCACCGCTGCTGCCTCGTGCCAACATGGTGCATAAGCACATCCGCGATGTGTGTGCACTACAAAATGCCTGCCGTCCCATCTACGTCCTCCAAATCTTGCAGAAGAATTTTTCTCAGGACCATTGTAATTGGAAACGTATAGGAAAGAGAATTTTGAGAAATATAGTTTAGGCTAGCCAATCTGACACATTATAAAGCCCCCATATACCCTGAGGAGAAGTGTTCCATCAGAAATTTTCTGAAGAGATTTTTGACCGTTGATAGGAAGTAAAGGATATAAAGCAGTGCTGAGAGGTGGAAGGGCTGCTTCCACAGGCAAAGAAATTGCTGGGTAGGTTAGTCTTCCTTTTCCTGAAGAATCTGTAATGGCCTCCTCTAATAGAGTTGTCTTGCAAGGCACTGCTTATCATCTTTGGGAACTACCCTTGCTGCCCTTCCAGATGTACAGCCAGACTCAAGTCCCAGCAGGCCCCAAGGGTATGGTACAAATCATGACATGTGATCAGGTACAATATTCACCAAGAGAATTGCATGATTTGCTAATTTATTTGGACAGAAATCTAGAGAGTGTGTAGGAATAGATCTTATATGTGTGGGATCAAGGTAGAAGAAATATAAAGTTGTATCTGGCCTAAAATATTGCTCTGGCCCCCTAAGGAGAGATTCTAGATTTAATGTTTTAAGCAGAGGAGCTAGAAATGGCCCTAACTTTTTTTTTTGTAGTTTGGTTGAAATATGGATCCAAAATAGCCCATACCAAAGAAGTTAAAATGCCATAACTTTCTTGAAATTCTGTAGAGTAAGGAATCCAAAGGCCTAGAGTGATTGGAATACTAAAGTGTTTTTCTTATCTAAGATCTGCTTAGAGTGTTCAGAAGACATCCTTTTCATGCAGTTATGAGAAATAAATTAGTAAGGGGCTCCCTGGCATCCTTGAAGAGCTTTGTGGTAGCTCTTCTCCATACAGTTAGAACTACTCCTACAAAACCGGGTTCCTGAAATACAGTGGGGATGTGGGGATGATGGTATTACTGAGACCAAGTTGCAACACTTAATCTCCAAAAACAAAAGGTAGCATGGTTACTATAATGGACACTGGAGCCAATGCAGTCACCAGAATAGCCTGACTCACAGAGCTCCTTGGCATTGGCTAGGTTACTTAATCTTTACAAGTGGAATAGTTCTAGGTCTAGTGAACAGAAATCTGACTTGAATTACAAAAACAGAGTTATAAATCCTCCATCAATTCCCAGACTTAAGCCAGTTCACACAACAAGAGCCTTTTGAATGAAGAGGAGGCCTGGTCCCCTTGAGAAAAGACTATGATACACTGCCAAAATTTTATACTGGTACTCTTTTCCCCAGAATTCCCCCAAAGGTATCTGTGGCCATTTTTTAGTGTGACTATAAATTGTGAAGGGAAAATAATCAGACTTTTTGGATATTAATGGAAACTGGCTCAGAATGAATACTGATTCCCATAGATTTAAACCACCACTGTGGTCCACCAATTAGTACTGGATTTTCTGGAGGTAATGAAATCAATAAAGTTTGGCTCAGGACCTTTTCACGATAGGGCTTGGGTGTCTCCAAACCAACTCTGTGATTATTATCCTTGTTCTAGAATGCACAATTGGAATACACGTACTTAGTGATGGGAAGAATCCCCACAATTGTTCTCTGACCTGTGGAGTTAGAGCTATTATGATAGGAAAGGCCAAATGGAAGCCATTATAATGGCCTCTACTTATGAAAATGGTAAAACAAAGGTAATGCTGCATTTCTGGAGACATTTTGAAGATTATTGCCACAGTCGAAAACTTGAAAGACACAGGGATGATGACTTCCATTCAACTTGCCTCTTCAGTCTGTGTAGAAGAACAGACGGATTTTGGAGAATGACAGTGGATTATTGTAAACTCAATCAGATGGTGACTACAATTTCAGCTGCTGTTGCAGGTTATTTTTCTCTTTTTCTGGAGCAAACCAGCACATCCTGGCACCTCGTATGCAGCTATTGATTTGGTAAATTTTCTTTTTTCTCTATACCTGGTAGTAAAGACCAGTAAAGAAGCAGTTTTCTTGCAACCGACAAGGCCAGCAATATACCTTCACTGTCCTATCTGAGTGATATACCAATATTTCAGCCCTATGTCATAATTTAGTCTATAGGAATATGATCACCTTTCCCTTCCACAGGACACTGGGTTGGTCTATTACATTGAGCATATTATGTTCTGGTAAGCAGAAAGTAGCAATTATCTAGACAAGTTGGTAAGAGACTTGCATGTGAAAGGGTGGGGAATGAAACTCATAAAAATTCAGAGGACTGTCACCTTGGCAAAATTTCTAAAGGTGCAACGGCTTGGGGCATGTCAAATGATCTCTTGCAAGGTGAAGGAAATTTGCTGCATCTGGCCACTAAGAAAGTGGCATATCACCCAATGGTGATTTGGATTTTGAAGTACCATATACGTCATTTGGGCATGCTACTCTGAGCCCTTTATTGAGTGATCCAAAAAGCTGCCAGTTTGGAGTGAAGCACAAAACAAGAGAAGGCTCTGCAACAGGTCCAGACTGCCATGGGAGCTGCTCTGCCACTTAGGACGTATGGTCCAGCAGATCCAATGGTACTTGATGTATATAGGGATGCTATTTAAAGCTTTTGGCAGAACTTTATCACATTACATATCCTGAGAATTTTGGAACAAAGCCATGCTCTTCTCTGGTGATAACTTCTCTTTTAAGAAACAGCTTTTTGATTACTACAGGTCTTTGGTAGAGACTGACCATTTGACCATGGACCATCAACTTACCATGTGATTTGAACTGCCCATCATGAACTGCATGTGGTTCATGAACTGCCTGGTTCCAAACCAAACCGTGAATCTGGGTGTGTGCAACTATACTCCATCATCAAATGGAGCTAGTACATACAAGATCTTGTGCAAGAAGTTCTTGAAGGCACAAGTAAGTTACATGAACACAGATGCCTGTTGCCCCTACTGTCCCTAATGATGCAGACGCCCATTCTCTCTACTCCTGCTACATTACCTTCTCTCTCTCTACATGTATGATGGTCTCATAGGGAATTTCACCTGGCCATTTGACTGAGGAAGAAAAATCTTGGGCTTGTTTTATAGATGGTACTATGTGACATGCAGGCACACCCAAAAGAAAACAGCTGCAGCAGAACAGCCCTACTCTGGGATGGCCCTGAAGAACTGTAGTGGAAGAAAATCCTCCTAGTAGGTAGAACTTCAAGCAGTGCTCCTGGCTGTTCATTTTTCCTGGAAGAAGGGATGATACAATGTATAAATCTATGCAATTTATGAACTACAGCCAATGGTTTGACTGGATGGTCAGAGACTTCAAAGGAACATGATTGGAAAATTGGTTGTTAGGAGGTCTGAGGAAAAGGTATGTGGGAAACCATTCCAAATAGGCAGAGAGTTTGATGATTTGTGTTCCATGTGAAGGCTCATCAAAAGAGTGACTGTAGCAGAGAATGATTTTCGTAATCAGGTGTGACCCATTCTGTACGGCGACCCATACTTCTCCAGCCACTCCTGTCATTGCTTAGTGGGCTCATGAATTAATGGTCATGACAGCAGAAATGAGTTATACATGGGCTCAGCATCATGGACTTCCTCTCAACAAGGTTAATCTGGCCACACCCACTGCTGAGTGCCCGATTTTAGCAGAGAACTGCAGGAGAGACCAACATAAGCCCCCGCAAGTGATACTATTCTCAAGGTGGAATCATCCAGCTACAGCAGGTTATTTACATTGGGATACTTCTATCATGAAAAGGGCAGCACTTATCTCTTTTAACATAGATACTTCCTCTGGATATGGATTTGTCTTCCCTAATGCTCCTGACAAAACTATCAGCTGTGGACTTCAGGATGCCTTTACCCACCCTAATGGTATTCCACACAGCGTCACTTCTGACCAGGTAATTTATTTCACAAAAAATGAAGTATAGCAGTGGGTTCATGCTCATGGAATTCCTGGGTCTTAATGTGTTCCCTGTCATCATGAAGCAGCTGGCTTGATTGATGTAATAGCTATTTGAAAACGTGTGCTAGGGGGGTGGCAACACCTTGAGAGACTAGTGAAATGCCTTCTTGGATGTGGTATATGCTCTAAATCAGCATCCAGTCATGCTGTTCTCCTATAACCAGGATTCCTGGGTCCAGGAATCAAATGGTAGAAACAGGAGTGATTCCTTTCACTATTACCCTAAGTGATCTAGTAGCAAAAAAAAAAAAAAAAAATTATTCCCTGTCTTCTTGACTTTAGGCTCTGCTGGGCACACAAAAATGATTCCATTCAACTGGTAGCTGAAACTTCTGCCTGGACACTTTGGCTTCCTTATTCCTCTGACTCAACAGGCAAAGAAGAGGACTATTCCTCTGGCTGGTGTGTTTGATGCTGACTGATAAGAGGAAATAGACCACCACTACACAGCACAATGTTCTAGCATCAGGCACAAAAGTCAACTGCCTTACAGAGACTATTTACCCAACTTAAGCTTTCAAATTCATATGGTCAACCCTTACAACAAAACTATATATCGTTTATCCATCTATCTATCTCTATAATCTATAGTTTTCTGATGGTTCTCCTGTTTTTGATTGGACCCTGACTGACACAAAGTGTAAATGCAAATGACTAAAAAGAAATTAAAGTGTTACTTTCTAATAAAAATCAAATCCTTAAGCCACTGGAGAAGATGAGAAGTGCTTTTGGAAAAGGGCTTTTGGACTAATTATCACTAAGGTCAGAAAAGATGTTTTCCCGGTAGGAACTTGTACATGTTTTTCAACGGAACAGTGTACATTAACCTAAATAGGCCTGCTACTTTGTTTGCTAAATAGGCACTGTAGCTTGGGTAGGTGTAATTAGTCCAATAGCACCAAGTCTTAGGAAAATGATTTCTGTGTCTCAGACAAATGGCTGCGATAGGTCCTCTAGGACAATCTATTTTGTATTGGGGATTGCTTGTGTGAGGTAATCTATGGAAGGAACCAGGAAAGATGATCATTCAATAGAAGGGAAAAAAATCAAAATTGAAAACCTTGGAGAATGTCTCTCTCTCTGATAAAATGTTTTGTACTATCTTTGGCCTTAGAGAAATTGCTTAAGAGACAGTTTTTTCCAGAAATTGTTTAAGATGAAATTTTTAGATCTCTAAACAGAAACAAGGATGTGACCTACTTTGTGATATCATGTAATTAATATAATGAATATTCACCTACATTTTGCAGTGTCGATAAATACTGAGACATACAGAGTTAGCCCAGCAAAGGCAATGTGACCGCCTCATGCACAGAGGATGAAGTATGCTTTTAACATGCCTCGTGGCCCTTGTTTCAGAACTTTATCTATGATTATGATAAATAAATGAGGCCACCTAACGTTATCTCAGCTTCCCAGTCACTTCACAAATAACCTAATTTTATCTCAGAATTCATGAAAACAACTTATTTTTGTTATTTAACACTTTAATATTCAAATTTCAAACACCTTAGTTTTTGGGTTTCTAGGGCTTTCTGTTTTCAAACCAGGAAGTGTATTCCACATTCCACCTCTCTTTTCACTAACAGGCTCTTTTAATCATTTCAATCAGTCATAGCGTAACTATGATTAAAATAATGTCATGAATTACCAGTTGAATGCTGGATGCCAGAAAGCATGTAGCTTGAGAAACATTTATACTTAGAATCACAAAATAAAATATTCAGCCCCTTTCTCCTCACTTTCTTCTTGAATCAACCAAATTGTCAAAACACAATAGCTTCTGAAAGATTCATTCAAGTATTTATCGTCAAAGGATGTCAGAATGGCCTCCATCCTGAAGGAATTTCAAACTCTAGAAAGATATTTCCAACAAGGCTTACAGCATTATTTTGCAAGCCTCCTTACCATATTTTTTTTTGAATATTATATCCCCCAGGTATCTTCCTTCCCACTTCAATTTTGAGGAACAAATATATTTTTTATTTGGTTGGTTGGTTTTTACTCCAAGTTATTTTCACAGCAGTGAGCTGCTTTGGCTGTTGACAAAAGTAGTTGCAGCTCTGAAAGAGGCATGAAAGACCCTATTTGCTGAAAGAGAAAGCAAGAGTGTATGCATAGACTTTGTAACAATGCTGGAGTGATTTGACATGGCGGAAATTTAGCTGTAAACTGCAGTGGCTAGAGTCCCTGGGGCAGCCGTAATTTATGCCTCTAACTTTTATCTTCCACTGACCATCTTCTCAGCCTAGCCTATTTTAGGAATAAAACATTCACTTATGAGGCCACAGAAATTATGTCCCATGTAAATGTCACCAACAAAGCCCACTGGGGCCCCCAGGAAAAATAAGATGGAATCTAGGTGATAAGGTCTAAACTCTTCTTTTGTGCTATGTCTAGTTTCACTTGCCTTTAGGGGTCCATGTGCAGAGGCCTTGCACCTCACACGTTGGAGTAGAGGTCCCAGCACGGAACCGCGGCGCCCTTCACTGCAACTTGGAGAGACTCGCGGAGATTGTGTGCGGAGGAGCTGCGCACGGCGCCTCAATTCAAGATGGCGGCAGCGTACCGTGTGCAGAAACGCTGTGGCCGGCACTTCTGCTTGGTGGTGCCGTGAGCAGAACCACTGCGCTTGACACCTCAATCCAAGATGGCAGCGGCAGGCCGTGGCCAGAGACCCTGCAGCTCTGGGAGCAGCACAGCTGCTTGAGAACCAGACCCTTGAGAACTCCGTCCCCTCCCCCAGCTGATAAAACAGCCCCGCGCAGAGCCTTTCCGGAGACCATGCCATCTATAGGGCAACTGGCCCTTTCCATTATTTGATCAAAAAATAAAGCTTTCCTTTGCTTCTGAACCAAACTTGGTCTCCATTCTATTGGCGAGAACACACTGCTCAGAAGGACCCTTGTTGCGGACCACCTCGGGAGGGTCGGTCACATAAACACTGAGGAAGGGGAGGGGCTTGAGTCGTAAAGCAATTTTTGTCCTGAAGATTTCCCTCATTTTAGAGATTACAGAAAAGATGACAGGCGAATTCCAAGCATTCAGTTCATCTTAGCAGCTTTAAGAATTCAGAGGGTAACTTTCTCAGCATGAAAAATCTAAAACATATTTTGAAATAAAATTATTAGAAACATTGTTTTCTGATACATTTCACAGCTTATCCATGCCGAGCCATGTAAAAAGGGAGAGAAAATACAACAAAAACAGCATTTTGTCCCTGACCATATTGGTAATTAGAATATTATGAAGCCTAGTAAACAGCTTGAGAGTGGGTTGCCAGCGCTAATGTGGGTCAGCACATTATTATCGGTCAGTTGCCACTGCATGTATTTAAGCTACTAGTGAGAATTTTAACCATTGCCAAATAAAATACATATAGCCTGGTGGCTTAATAGCTGGTCATTATGTAAAGGGGTATAAAAAGGGGTGTTAGAGAAGCAGTTTTGTGTTGTTTGCTTTTCTAATCAGTGGACTATGAACGCAATATAGCATAAAAGATGAGTAAAGAAAAGATGTTATTGGTATAAAAGGGAAAAAAAGGTATTTCTGCCTCATTGAAATCCATTTGTTTATTTATGATCTCAGTATTCATCTGAGAATTTACCAAATCATAAGATATTTCTGAGTGAGAAAAATGGTGGATTTTTTTTCTTTTTTTTTTGGTAATTTGTTGTAAATTAATGCTTGGTTCTGAATTTACACAGTTCATTTATTTGATAAATAATTTGTGGTAAAATTCCTCTTCAGTGGCAATGAATCATAAAGGCTATTTAGTGTGGTCCTTCAGAACATAAGCCTTGATGACAAACACAACTGGCCACGAAGTTCACTTTTGTTACTTACTAAATGTGTGATCTTGGGAAAATATCTTGGCTTCTCTGAATCTTAGTTTCTTTATCTATAAAATGGGGCTGAAACAGTAGTCTCTAGTTATAAAATTTTGTGAAAATAAAATTAAGTAATGTATAGAAAACGCTTAGCACAGTGTCTGGCACATAAGAAAAGCTCAATAAATGTTTGCTATTATTTTTGTTGTTGTTGTTCTTTTTCTTTTTTAACTTATTTTTATATTAATTACATTTTAATGAACTTGATTGTGGTAATCATTTCACAGTGTATATACATATATCAAGTCATCATGTTGTACACTTTAAATATATCCAACTTTATTTGTCAATTACACCTCAATAAAGCTGGGGTGGAGGGGAAGATAAGCAACCTAGTAGAAAAATTGAAAAGACAGGACCTGATATTTCACAGAAGAAACAACATAGGAAATAAACATAAGAAAAGATGTTTAATTTCATTAGTAATTGGGGGGTAATTCCAATTAAAACTAAATAAAATATATTTGAGGGGGGGCAGGAAATAGAGTTCATTGAGTCATATTTTCTCTTTACAGCTTCGAATACATACTGTATGCTAAATATTGGATTGGCCAAAAAGTTCGTTCACATTTTTTCCGTAGCATGTTACTACACTCCTAGTCTACATTGGTATGTTATTTCCATAACAAGTTTAAAGACTTCTTATGAATGAACTCAATAATACAAAAATGTGTACATAGTTACACAAATTGTTATAAAACAGTAGTGCATACATTATTCTCCTCCTGAAAAATTAGCTTTGATTTATTGTTTGCTATTTTTAAAGTTGCAAGCTTAAATAACCTTGGAATATTCATGGTATGCTTACAGAATTTAGATCCATAATAGGTCAGTCTTTTAATGGAGCAAGGACCCACAATTTTAGATACAGCATGACTACGTAAAGAAATTTCAGATTGGGTCAGATCCGTTCCTTGTTCCCTGAGGGTCCAAATGAGATGAACAGGGACATTGGGAATTAAGTATAAAGATAATCAGCTAATAATCTAACAGCCTAAAACCAGGAAAGAATAGTGAAGTGCTGTCTAGATGGTAATTCCTCTTTTGAGCACTCAGGGAGTTAGGGAGGTTGGACTGGGGCACAGATACAAGGAGGGATGCTACCTCAGGCCATAGACAATTAAATCAGAATCAAAAGCCTGGAAGAAGAATCATCAATGATAGTTAAGGAATGAAAGCAAACATTGGAAATGGACCCAGGGGCTAGCTGAGGGACCATATCAGCTGAGTCATATAGGACTAAGGGACAAATTGATGATAATCCCATTTATTAATTCATCTACTATGTGCCAGGAACTAGACTAGTTAGGAGAATAAAACAGTACAGTTACACAGAGAGAATGTGTGTGTTAGAACTCTGAAGCATTTCTTAGTTTCTATTTGTCTATTCAATTCTTAAAATTTTAGGCTAGGCTATGTTCTAGACACTGAATATACAATATTAAACAAAGACCAAAATCCTTACCCTCAAGGAACTTATATTCTAGTGGGAGAAAGACACACATTCAACAAAAAATAAATAAAATATATTACATATAAGATGGCAATGAACGCTAAGCAGGAAGGAGAACAGGAAGTGCTGTGGCCACAACACTGTGATTTCACAGAGGCTTCCCTGAAACATGACATTTGAGTAAAAACCTGCAGGAGAGGTGAGAGCACACCACATGGATGTTTGGGAGGTAGCATTCCCCAGTGGCATGAATACCGATTTGAGAGCCAGCTGGCTTGCCAGGAAACCTACCATCTCAGGGTCAGATCAACCTCCAGCAGAGGCAGGGGCTGCAGAAGAACTGCCAGTCTGGGCTAGAGGAAGGCTCTGGTGGGCACCAAAGTGCCTTCAGTTGGTAGAAACCACACTGATATTGAAATAGGCAGGCAGGACTCCCAGGGTCCCAGGCAAGCCAGAGACACCAAGTCATGAACAGCAGTCAGAAACTGAGTCCCAAAACATCAGCAGGGCCAGTATATCCCTGTGGGCAGGTCCCAAGCTGGACCAGCATTCAGACGCTGTCTTATCTCCCCTGTGAAATCCACAAAGATATAAAAGCACATAACCCTTCTCTCTCCTGCAACTCCAACCATGTACCCAGACAGCATTTAAGGAAGAGAAGCAGAGAGGAGTCTCTGAACATTTTTATCCAAGAGAAGATGGACCCTACCTAAAAGTTATAGTATACTGAATAATGTAATCTATAATATGTAAATTATATATGAATTATGTAACTGGACGAAGCTCTAAACTGAAATGAATATTTGATTTATTTTCCTCCATCCTTTCCCTACCCTACACCAGTAAGAGTGGCCCCAGAGGAAAACATCTGAATTGTACTGTGAGTAAATGTGTGATCCTAATATATTTAAATTATCAAAGAAAAAATACAGTGATGTTTCTTCAACTGCCACAATACAAAAGACAAGTATTTTCTTTTCAGTTATCTGTAAGTTTGTTCTAGTTGCCCTTGTTTTTCTTTCCTACCCTTAGACATATGTTTATTCCTTTCATTGTCTTCATCTAACTATTTTCTCTATTCTTGTTCCCAAAATGATTTTCAGAGTAAGATGTTATAGCAGCAGTTTACATGATAACAATTATTTGGCTTGTCCAATACTTTCTGTCCTTCTGGGGAATGCACCTTTCCCCTTTCCAGTGGTGTGAGGAGAGGAGGGAGGTAAGTTGAGCTATGGCAGCTATGGTTTCTGTGAAGTGGAAGAAGTCAGACTAAGAGAATGAAGCCAAGATTAGCAATTTTGAGAATGTGGGAAGATTCTGTTGTTCTATCCTTGGGCTTCCGCTGCCTCTAAGGTCTAGCAGCATTCCTGCTATTACATAATATTGTTCAAGTTGGGTTTCTGTCACTTGCCACCCCAAGTGCTGACTAAATTCAACTGAAAAGGAGTTTAAATGTTCAATGGCCTCATCTTTTGATTACATTTGTGGTGATCTGGTGACTTTAGAGTTTCAATTTTATAACTTTTAACGTTGTGGTATATATAAGATTTTGATTATTTCTAGTAATTGTATTGTTTTGTTCAATACTTGATGGTCAAGATCTAAATAATTTTTTTGGAATCATAGTAGTTGAAGGGAATTGGAGAGGGCATATTTGTCCACCCCAACCTGCAGAGAATAACTCATCCTTCAAGGTTTAACTCAATACTTTCACTGAGATTATTTTCTCACAAAGAATTAATTACTTCTTCCTCTTTAAGAACATTTTTTCTATGCTGCTAATATAGCATCTAACACTTTATATGGGTATTTGGATTGATGTATAAAATGTATGTTGTGGGGTCTTTGGCTTTATAGTTCAATATGTAGCACATACTTACCTAGCATTCTCTAAATATTTGATACATTTATTACATAAATGAAAAAATTATTAAATTTAATTTACAATATGGAAACTAAGATAAAAATGAGAGGTACAAAGGACATTAGAAATCATCTAATATAAACTTCTTAGTTTATAAATTTGTAAACTGAGGGCTACAGAGTTGAATTTTTTTCCAACCTCACACACAACTAATTACTAGCAAAATTAGAATTAAAGCACAGCTCTTCGTTCAGCTGCACCAGGTTGTAACTTTAAGAAGGTGTTTTCTCACATTAAACCTGTGTGATGCATTCATGCTTTGAGAAAAGAGAGAGCTCATATACCCAAGAAGGGTGGCCCTCCTCATCCTCCATAAAATTGTGCAAAATGGATACCCTTGATTTCTCATTTGGTGAAAACTGCCTTGGCTTTGTAACCCTGAAGGGAGCACATTATTCTGAGCGTGTGTCATTTAATGGTATCCTCTCTATTCTGTGTTTGAAATATTTAAATTGGCATACAAAAATTCCTTTATGTTGGAGATGTTTAAAAATAAGGTATTTAAATTATAATTATGGGTCTGTTTTGGATGTTTCAAATGTGATTCACATGTTTGATCAGCCTTCTTGGTGACATTATACATTTTCTTTTATTGTAGAGCATCGCATAATTGTCTTCGTGGTTTAGGATATAGTTGTAGTTGGGAATCTGTTTATTTCCATGTGTGTTATGTAGGATCCATGTAATCTTGGTGTTCAACTTTTTTAATGATGGTGGATACTGGGGAAGACAATTTTGGCACTGAATCGGAACCCTGATAATAAGAGATTGATAATACTTTGGCCCAGGTGGGCATTGTCAAATGTTGATTGCTTAAATGTTGATGTCCTTAATGTATCAAGAACTTTTAAGGGGGAAGAAATGTACTTCTGAGGATCAACACCTCTAAATCAGAGTAATATCTCTTTTGATAACAGATTGATTGTGGAATGTGGCTGCAGATAACAGAGGACATGAGAAAAGTCTAATCTGAGAGTGAAATATAATTGAAATTATGGCAATATACAGATTACCTATATGAATCTTCATGAAAATTTACTCTTTTCAACTGAAGTTGAGGCATTCATTACCTATTCTCAAGCTGCTGGTGTGAATCACAAGTTCTTTCTTAAATTCTGTAAACTGGATAGGACTGATGGGAACCTCATGGATACTACATATACTATAAGGATTTCTGGTTCAGGTACCAGTCATGCTGTACTGCAATCAGTTTAGCTGCCGAGATTTTAAGAAGGGGACAGATAGACACACTCGTCCATCTGTGTTGCCTGTGACCTCCAAGACATTCAGGAGAGAACTGAATCCCTACATTTATTCCAGGGCCAGTGATCAACCTTATTTCATTATAGGATTTCGTTTCTCTACATTATTATTTTTGCTACATTATATCAACAATTTAAGAAATATTTTTGCTCATGTGTCAGCAATATATTTCAAGTATAGCTTTTATTAAATATTTATAAAAACAAACATTTTATTTTTCTCTACACACTTATTAGACATTTTTTTCTTGGTATATATTGAAATGATATATTTTTTTAAAAATTATGAGTATAGACAAACATACTAATGCTCTTGAAGGAGAGAGATGAAAACTCATATTCCAACTACATTTGAGAAGACTGACATATTTTATGTTTCATAATTATCTTTAAAGTTCCCAATTGCATTACTGTTCAAAAGACTTAATTTACTATGTGTCAATGAAAGAATAAAAGAACCTCCCAGACAACTGCTATTTCAGATGAGAAAGTATTTCATTCCTTTGTGCTGTCAGAATATAAAACTTCCATGTGAAGGGCGTTTTTAACCTTCTTTTGTTGTACTCAAAGTCATGGCATCATTTTGGTCAAGGTTGACATTCAACAGAAGCATAAAATATTAATTTAATAAAATTTTCCAGTATGTAGATTTTCTGTATTTATTAATTGGTAACATCTTTAGGTCTTTTTCTCTCAAAAATATTTTACAATATATGAAAGCAATCTCAAAACTAGCTTGACAAAATTGATCCATCTCTTGAGGATTTTACTAGCCTACTGAGATTTTTTTAACCCTTCTCCCACATTTCCTGTTCTTTCACCAAAGGGTCACTTCATTCAATATCTTATTTTGTACCCTTGATGACCCTTTTCACTATGTGCCTTTTGGAACTGCTAGGGAGAGTTTGATGAATTGATAATAGCCTGGGGGAATGGCTGCTGATTTTGTTCTTCATCTGAAATCACTCAGTAGCAGAAAGCCTACCTCCTTATAAATTTACATTTGGGCCATTTTCAATCTGCAAATCACATTAACTATAAACCTACTTGCATTTTCATTATATAATTTTTTATATTTGTTTTTGGCTATACTGTCTGTTATCTTTTTTGGATGGCAGTACAGAGACTTGTTTTAATCACAGGTCTAGGTTCATGGCACAGTATCATCAGTCCTCATTTTATTTTATTTTAATTAATTATCCCTTTCTTCAACAATCACTAGTCCTCTTCCTCTTTTGCCCCTTCCTCTACCCAAAACACTCCATTTTGTTTAAGGTTATGTACATTTGTATATTCTATCCTGGTGGAATATTGTTTTGAATATTTGAAAAAAAAATTATGTAAATGATATTGTACCGTAGATTATAGTTCTCTTTTGGTTTCTTACACTTTTTAAAATGCAGGAATATATTCATGTCCATCCATGTTTATGAATGCACATCTAATTCATTGCTTCTGACTGTTGCATGGTATTTCATAGTGTATGTATACCGTATTTAATTATCTGTTCTTTCAACAATGGACAACAAAGTTGCCTGATGTTTGCACCAACCCCATCAGGACCTCTCTGGTGTTGTAGGGGTGGAAGTAGGGAAAAACTGTGGGTGGAAGACATGCCCAGGAGATATAAAGTCTGCCTACACTTATTGTCAGGTCCTCCACACCACATATAGGTCTGAACTCTGTTTTGCCTCTACCATCCCTGGTGTTGGCCAGAGATGCTTTTCCCTGTTTCACAGCGAGGAGGGGGCCAACAGTGATCTACCTAGGGATTCATTTTTGTTGTTAATTTTCCAGTGAGAAATCTTATCTCTCTTCTATCACATATCAAGCACTGAATTTCAATAAAGGAAGCTAGTAATCTGTGTTCTTAGTGTTTTTAGGAACCAAGAATCTATCATTATTTTTAGAAGACAAATTCTTGATTAAAATGTGGACATGAGTAAATGTGGACATTGGAGAGATACAGACTTAAAAATTTACTTTCATTGGGCACATTTAATGTACATAGTGTTGAACTGGCATCTACTCTAAGTAAACATTAGAGCTATTAACCACATTAAGAACCACAACTCTCACAGGAAGAATTAATGTCTATACGAAATGACCACAGATTTATATGAAGTAATGAAAAGAAAATGACTCTGGGAAAGATTTCTCAAAATTATTGCAGCAATATATTTTCTGGTCATGTTCTCACCTTCTAAGCAAATTTTGATCTTTGTGATCTCTTTTATCTCTTTGATCTCATACTTTGAAACATCTCTTTTTTCTTGGTGGAGGGAACAGGACTTGACATACAAGCACCTTTCTCTGCTCTGTGAACTCTGACACCTGCCTAGACACTACCTGGAATCTTCCACTGGAAAACAAAACAAATCAAAAAGAAAATAGAAACAAACAATAGGGAATTCCCTGAAGGTCCAGTGGTTAGGATTCAGTGCTCTTACTGCGGAGGGCCCTGGTTCAATCCTTGGTCGGGGAACTAAGATCCTACAAGTCTTGAGGTGCGGCCAAAAATAAAAAAACCAAACAAACAATAAACAATAAAATACCTCATTGAAGCCATATCTCACCCAAATTACTGTCTTATATCCTTCACAGCCAAATTTCTTCAGAGATTCCCTTCCTACTGTGACTTATCCTTAACACTCCACTCTAAACTAACGTCACCCTACAGGGCCAAATTCCAAACTTTTAATTTTTGCTCTACATTTTCTCATGTTGGCAAAATGATATTATGAACCAGTTCTTTCACCTCAAAATATTATCTTGTTCAGTTTCTAACTCTCCAGGAAATTCCTCGTCTCCTTTGTCTCATAACACACTCAACTTGGAAATGTTCTTATCTTCTCTTGTCACTCTACTCTCCCTTCCCAATCAATTTCATAACTTGATTTACCACATATCTATTTGCCAGAAATTTTCAAATCTGTATCTTCAGTCCAGACATCATTCCTAACTCCATATATCCAACTAGATATTAACTCTTACCTTGCCAAGTTCACAGGCACCTCAAACTAGGGTTGTCCAAACTGAACTCATGATCTCTCCAATCCCCTACTCCCACCCACCAATCTCTCTCTCTCACTACCCCCCCCCCTTCAGTTTTCTGTAATGTTCCCTTTGGGTACTACCATCTACCCAATCATACAATCTATAAATGGATGAGCTGTCCTTTAAATTGCCCTCTCCTTTTCCAATCGTGATATGTAATCAATCACCACATCCTAATTATATTTCCAAGATATATTTAAATATACTGTATCCATGTACCCCACTCTTTCCACACTTCCACCTTTCAATTCAGTCTGTACACAGTGGTCAGAGTGAATTTAATAAATTCTAAATCAAATTTTTAAACGCCTTCAAATGGTACCAAGGTCTATATAATACCATTAAACTCTTCATGGATTGAGCCCTGCCTATCACACTTACAGTTCTGCTCATCACTCTTCATTGTCAAACTCAATGTCTTTCAGTCCTTGTGCTTTCCCACCTCTCTGCCTGCCATCGTGGTTTTCCCTCTGCCTGGAATACTCTTCCTACATCATGTTCTGCCATTTCACTTGAATAACTCTTATGTGCGCTTTGGCACTTGGTTTAAACTTTACCTTCCCAGATTAGGTGAGCATCCCTTTTTGACGAGTTTATGTGGAACCCTGTACTTCTCCTTTTATAACATTCTTTAACCTTGTGATTATTTGTGTATTAACTTTCCATGCTACAACTTATGTTGCAGGTAGGAAGAATAATTATCTTTTTCTCTTGGCAGGGTGTCTGGCACCATAGGCACTCTAAAATATTTGATGAATAAATGAATGACTGCTTAAAGAAAGAAATTCGTCTTCTGAAATTCATTCATGTATAATAATTTCCAGAAAACCTTTCCTTAACTTTTTGTTTTGGCTAAGTTCCCTTTCTCTTTATAGTTTTGTATCTTATCCATGACCCCATATTCACCTATTACTAAATTGGGGTGAAAATACCTGCTTCGGGATCTGGCATCACTGAACTCTGCTTCAGAACTTTTATCAGTGGGAACAGGACTGCCTTGGCTTGAAGCCCAGCTCTGCTACCAAATAGCTATATAATCTTGGATAAGCTCTGCCTCAGTTTCCTCCTCTATAAAAAGGAGATAATAATAATACTTACATTGTAGTTTATTGTTAGGATGAAATGACAACACACATAATAAGTGTTCAATAAATATTAGCTACCATTATTACTAATTTTTTGTATTGCTTTGTATATTCTGCATTGTTTTGCCGTGAATGATAAGGCAAATTGCCTAAGGCAGTAGAGAAAGAGGGGGAGAAACAAAATTACAATTTAAATTAATACATTATTTCATATAAAATATGTATTTGAGTACCTATTTCTAAATTCAATTCAATTCATCTTCCACACTGCAACCAGAATTATATTGTGAAAATGCAAGTTTTCTTTTGCTACTTCCCTCATCAAAATTTCTCCAATGATTCCTTATCACTTATAGGAAGAAAATACAAAAGCTTTAGCATGGAATGAAATGGTCCATGTTAACCTTTCCTGACTTGCCTCCTCAAATTTTTTGTTCCGTCCTGTTACTCTTTCTTGTTTCAGCCTTATTTACCTGCCATTGAGAGAAAGAGAGAGAGATAGAGAAGAAAGAAGGCCAATGCTCTTGTCTCTCTCAAGCACCAGATCTGTACATGATCAAATTCTACTTCCTCTTCAAAGTCTTTTTGAGTCATTTGTGTTCTCCCCATCTCCTCCTCACTCCGAAAATAATTATATTTTCTCTTTTCTAAATTCTCATGGCATCTTGTGAAGTGCATATTATGATACTTGTCATATTTTATTGTAATTATTTATGAGTCTATTTCTCCACTGGATTATGAGCTCCTTGAGGGCAGGGACTTCGTAGATCATAGCAGTTCAGAATACAGGTCTTGCATTTTAATTGTAGCTTCATCTCTTCCAGGCTCTGTGATCTTGAGCCCATTTATTTTGGCTTCTGCAGAAAACAGAGATAATGTTAGTACTTACCTGAGGATTAAAGAAGTGCCTAAGACATAAGAAGAGCTCAGTAGATGCTAGCCATTATTATTATTAGTCATATAACATATTGGTGCATAGTAATCCCCAAACCTAGTGGCTTACACCAATAACCATTTTATTATGTTACAATTTTGTAGGTCAGAAATCTAAGCAGGGTGTGTCTTGACAGTTTTCTGCTCTTTGTAGCATTGACTAAGACCAACTCATCTGGAAGATCCAAGATGGCTTCATTCAACATCTGATGTTTTGGTGAGAATGGCAGGAAGACTGAGCTCAGTTGACTGAGTGCCTACACTCGGTGTCTCCACCAGGCAGCCTCAGGGTAGTCAGACTTCCTTGAGAGCAAGAGTTTCAAGAGAACGAGGGACAAGATGCACGGCTTTCGGTGAACTGACCTCAAAATCCATGCACTTTCATTTCTACTGTCTTCTGTTGGTTATGAACGAGTTCTAAGACCAGCCCAGTTGAAGAGGAGAAGAATCAGACTCCACCTCCTGACAGAATAGTAGCCAGGTCACATTGTAGGAACACCTGTGGGACGGGAGAGAGTGCTGCTGCCATTGTTGGAAACCACAGAGCACCACAGTATTGTCAGTGTTGAAAAGAGGGCCAGACACTCAATCAATATTCAAAAAATGGATGAATGAGAGATTCTAGGGGAAGGAAAAAAGTGGAACACAATCCTCGCCCCTTAGGATTTTTTAACTCTGTCCTCACTAGCTGCTAAGAATCAGAGACAACCACTGAAAAAACAGGCTCCATTCTTCTTTTTCTTTTTATCTTCTAAAATAAATCTCAGGGCATAGTGTTTTGAAACTAGAAATGGAAGTGTTTGTTTTCATGGACTGACATCCAGTTCTCACCTTCCTCTCCAACCATCCCCACCCTTACATATCTATCATGTTTTGTTTTTTTTTAAAAATAAATTTATTTATTTATTTATTTTTGGCTGTGTTGGGTCTTCGTTTCTGTGCGAGGGCTTTCTCTAGTTGGGGCAAGCGGGGGCCACTCTTCATCGTGGTGCACGGGTCTTTCACTGTCGTGGCCTCTCTTGTTGCGGGGCACAGGCTCCAGACGCGCAGGCTCAGTAGTTGTGGCTCACGGGCCTAGTTGCTCCGTGGCATGTGGGATCTTCCCAGACCAGGGCTCGAACCCATGTTCCCTGCATTGGCAGGCAGATTCTCAACCACTGCGCCACCAGGGAAGCCCTCTAATCATGTTTTAAACTTTAATTAAGTTTTGTATCAGTTGTCTTACTAGTTCAACACAAAGAGAGAAAGTTTTTCTTTTTTTCAAACATTTATTTATTTATTATTTATATTTGGTTGCATTGGGTCTCTGTTGTGGTGCGCGGGCCTCTCATTGCAGTGGCTTCTCTTGTTCTGGAGTATGGGCCCTAGGCGTGCGGGCTTCCGTAGTTGTTGTAGGTGGGCTCAGTAGTTGTGGCTCGTAGGCTCAGTAGCTGCGGCGCACGGGCTTAGCTGCTCCGCAGCATGTGGGATCTTCCCAGACCGGGGCTTGAACCCATGTCCCCTGCATTGGCAGGCGGGGTCTTAACCACTGCGCCACCAGGAAAGCCCCAAGTTTTTCTTTTATAGGAAAAATTATAGGGAGTTTTATGATAAAGCATTTACTGTTTAATTATCTCTATGAATGTGAACTATAATTTTAAGATAATAATTAAACTTCTAAGTCTTGTACAATGTTTCACAAGTCCAAAATTATTATATCAAATGAATGAAAATTAAAAACCAATTGATCTAAAAATCTCTGATAAAAATTGTTAGTATGTAGAAAAAAAACTCTTAGAACAACAACAACAAATAAAACCCTGGGCATATTTATGGAATCCCCTGCCCATGTGCCCAAGTGATCTTTAGGTTCAGCTTTCTGATGGGGATATAATGATACCAGAGAGTATATTGTATTTTCTAAGTTCATAGTTATTACACAAAATATTACTGAATCTGGAATTAAAAATTTTAGAAATCACCATAGCAACAATAGGAAATACCTATCCAAAGATACATAGTACATGTTAAAGGCTTGTCCAAGTAATGGCACAACAGCCTGAGCTCTAACAAGACAAAAAAAAATTCTCTCCCAAATTGAGTATGGTGTGTCTTGTCCAATGAAAACAAGCTCAGTTTCATTATTTACATGCATTGGTTAGTTGAATCTTCATCAGAATTTGGAACATCTTGCTGAGCAGTGGGTAAGCCAAGATTCTAAATTCAAGATTTTCCTTTCTCTTGGACCACAGCCCAGCTCACTGAAGTAGAGAGTTGCATTTATTACAATTCAAAAGCACCTAAAGGACTTAGAGAAAGAATATGCATTGATTTACTGTGACTATTGGCTGCTATGATTTGGCAGAAACCAAGGGGCACAGAAAATTATGCTTTTTTTAAACATCTATTCAAGCAAATGCAGGGGAAAGTAAACCAATTCAGCTGTGTGAAATTTAGTGTTATGTTTTGTTTAGTTATTTGTTTTGTGATTTAATCTCTACATGTTGGTGAGAATATACATGATTGAACTTTCTATTGATCATATCTAATTATGTTTAAATATAAAGGAGTATAAACAATCCCTGAATGAAATGTATTCAAACGATAAAAATGGGTATAACTACTTCCTGAATGAGAAATAGTCAAATATTACTGAATCCTTGAGATCTAAGCAAGTAGACATAATTCTTCAGTAGAGATTCTAAAGCAACTCAACTTGGTATCTGTTTAGTAAAAGTATTGGCTATGCAATAAGTGTTGAAGAGATTCCCATTTCTACTCATTTGTCTTTGAGCTTTCCCCCAGAGTTAACTTCCACATGGAATCCTTGTCCTCCTTCCTGCCATGCAAGAGAAACCAAATAGCGAGTGTCCATCAGGCATCTCATCATTAAATCTGAAGAGCAATAAGCATTGGTTTGGTCTCAAAAAAATAAACTTCATTCATTATCATTTTTTTGTTAATTGTTTAGTTTTTCCAAATTCTCATGTTTATCTTTAAGATAAAAAGAACTATTCATTAACTCATGAGTGTATTATTTTGACTATGTATTTAGTAAACACTACTAACTTCTATTATGTGCCAGGCATTCTGGAAGCTACAATCATTACTTTGAGTGTCAAATTGTAAACAAAAGAAAGTCATTAAACTGCAGTTGCTCACGTTGGGGGAGACAAGTAACTGTAGGCAATTATATTGTGCTGTATGTGATAAATATACAGTATATACACTCAAGCCCATCCATTATGCCATGGAAGCCCATAAGAGAGGGACACCCACTCTTGCCCTGGAGACTTAGAGAAGTTCTTGGTGAAGGTGACAATATGTGGGAAGGAAATATTTGTTGTTATTTTCTGTTTTATTTTTAATCAGAAAGTATACATTGCTTAATGGAAATGGTCTTTATTTCTCCATCATTCTCAGTTAAAGTGTTAACATTGGGTTGCAAACTTCCCACCTCTTCATCATCACTATTGGAAGAAAATGTATACAAATTATTTACAGGATTTGTCTGTTATGCAGCATAATTTGATTTTTGACATTTTAGGAATTAGTCACTTGCAGCTGAGATAAAGGTGAGACTAGAGGGGAAAGCTACAAAGGAAATCACAATGGCTTTAAAAAAAAAAAAAATCACCGTTCAACTCATTGGCTCTGCAGTGACAGAACAGGGAATAAGACCATTCTGCACCATTTATTTGATTGGCAAGATCTTCCTTAAGGGCAGTTCCTTAGGTGGCTCTTCTTTCAACAGAGCAGTCCCCAAGGCAATTCTATTAACATATATTTCCTGATGGTGATATCAGTTGTTCTTATGAAATGTTTTATATTCATCTTTGCATTTATTCATTTGATGAATATTTACTAAGAGCCACGGGATCAGGCACTATTTTAGGTGCTTGGAATACATGCAGGAATGTGCTAGCAAATATTTAATAATGGCTGGGGCGGGGAACCGGTTGATGGGTGGCACTTGCGGTTTTCTCTGGTGTAAATTCTCCTGTGATAGTTGATTTCAAATTAGCAACAGATGTCACTGAATGAGGAGTTGGGAAAAGCACAGAATCAACTCTTGTGAGCTCTGAGAGCTGACTTTAGTACCCCACTGCACACTCCAATGAACAAAATACATGAAAAGTGTGCCCTCACAGAGCTAACATTGTACATTATATTATTTAATCCTTGGGATATAGCCACTCTCTTCTGAAATATTAACCACCACAAATTAGATAACAGGAAGCACAATCAGAGACATTAAGTAGCTAGAATTAACTCACCCAGCTAAGAGGGTGTTGGAGCCTGGACTCATCTCCAGAGTTTCTGATGTGATGGCTATACTTGTCACATTGTGTAACCAATTCCTCATGATAGCTCACTGCAGGGTTTTGAAAGCTTCAGGTTGTGATTCAGCCAGCAATCAAAAAAAGGAAGAAGAAATAGAATTTAAAAAATCAGAGTTCATTGTTCAGTATAAGGGATATGTATTCTTTGTGAAACTTTTGTTTCAATTATGAGTGCCTACATCACAAATTGAAATTTACTTCTTTCTCTAGATTGTAGTCAAAATAAGTTTGAAAAAAAACGTTATTGACATAGGCCTCCTAGAATTGCCCTTTAATGATGTGTGGTACAGGGGAAATGCCCAAAGGGTGTAATTATTGGGCACCCTAGTGAATTGGGTGTCATCTCATGGGAGAGCCTCAGAAACACAAATGTACACTTGAGGTCAAACAGGTAGCCTTTGTTCTACCGTGAATCCACATTTAGGCCTTAATTATATCTCCAGTTACTGTCTGAACACCTCTAAGAAAAAACAGGGGAATGCTTTCAGTTACAGAAAATGAGTCAAAGCCTCTGAGGTAAGAACATGGTAGGCTTTAAAATTGATCTCTTACGTTTGTTGTTGATGTTATTGCAATTGCCTATTTTTCTTCAGTGGTTAGCAGTAAAAGTGTTTAAAGAAAAACTGAGGCAGCAAGGAAGAGGAGAGGCTGTCAAGATCAAATCCACTGCATGGTGAGTTTTGAGGAAGAAAGAAGAGATTGGACAATGATTCTGGAAAAGAGCAAACAAGAGCATGGCTGCTCTTCAGTCAACAGGTTTGAAACAAAAGAGACGCCTGGGGCTGAGCCTGACTCCACGTCATCTACTCTAGATCCACCGCTGACTTGACTGTGAACTTCTTTGAAATTCCACTTGACCCATTTGGATATAAAGTGAACACCCAATGAATCAATTTTTGAGACTATTCTGATCATAAATCTATGAGGGACAGAAACTTGGTCTATTTTGCCTCCCACCGTCTCTTCCACACCAAGTCAATAATAGCTGTCCCAGAAATCATTGTTGATTGAATAATTATAAGCCTGAATAAACGTAAGGAAAGAAAACTTTGAATTTATATTTTTTAATATATCCTTGGGCTGAGAATTTCTTAATGATAATGGAATGCTGATTTCTTTGATCTTTTTCTGGTTTACTGTTTGCTAATTGTTAGAGTGTTTTAAAAACTTAAAATTGATATAGATACTACAACAGTTTTCTATGGCTGCTGTAACAAATCACCACAAACTTAGTGGTTAAAAACAGCACAAATGTATTAAATTACAGTTATGGAGTTCAGAAGTGTAGAGTTCACTGGGCCAAAATAAAAGAGTCAGCAGAACCGCATTCCTTTCTGGATACTCTGGCAGAGCTTCTCTTTTCTTGCCTTTTCTAGCTTCTAAAGGCTGCCTGCATTCCTTGGTTTGTTGCTCCCTTCCATCATCACAGCCAGCAATGGCCAGTTGAGTTCTTCTCATGTCACATCACTCATATTCACTCTTCTGCTTCCCTTGTCCACATTTAAGGACTCTTACAGTTTCATTGGGTCTGCCTGGACAATCCAGGATAATCTCCCTGTCTTAGGTCAGCTGATTAGCAACCTTAATTCTATTAGCAATCTTAATTCCCTTTTGCCTTGTCACTTAACATATTGACAGGTTCAGGGGATTAGGACATAGGCATCTTTGTGGGACCATTATTCTATCTACCATAGACACCAAACATTGGATTGAAATTATTGTTCTGTAGTCATCTACAGTTAAATTCAGTAATAGTGCCTTGTCCTTCATTGACTCCTCCATTCCATCTGAAACTTTTACAGAGTTTGAGGGCCTTGAATCACACAGAGTTGGGCTTCAGTCCCAGCTCTGACTATTCTAGTTTTGTGACCTTGGACAAGATAACTAGACTTTTTCAGTGTCACTCTATGTCTGTGAAGTGGCAATATGTGTTGCAAGAGTTTTGTGAGGATTAAAGAAATATGGGTAGAGGATATATATATAATTTATAAGCCTATTAAAATATTGATTTATTCTCACTGTTAGAAGAGAATAGAAAGAATGGAAGAGGAGCTAAGCCTCTTGGTTTTTGCTTCTCTTGCCTCGGTGATAATTAATAGCTACTTTAAAGATCTATCTGAAGCTTTTGTTAGAGAAGGAGATGGGGCTTCTCAGGAAGGGGAGGAAATGGAAGTGAGCATCTGAGAGGATGATGAAGGAGGCCAGACTCTGAGCCTAGGAGGACACAGGAATTGCTATACCAGTAAAGGAGTTTTGTTTTCCATTTGTACCAGCATACTAGGGCCAGGCCAAGGGAGGCTCAGATTCTGGACACAGATTTCCATGGTCACACCTGGCACAGAAGTAAAGCATTTACATACCCTGAAAAGGACCATGAAAATCTGGGCAAGGAGAAGTAGCAGAGTGGTTCCCACAGATTTCAGGATTTTGAATTGTGGGAGGAGGGGAGGTGGATTGACATTTTTTTGAAAATAAATGTATTTGATATTTATTCTGTTATAAAGTCTCTGAATATATAAGAAATTAAAGATATAGTAGCTATAATTGCTATACTCAATTAATTTTCAGTCTATGTGATCTAATTTGATTCTCTCCAGATACTATGCATGCTGAATAAAAAGTAATAAAAAATTTCTCATTCCTTTGTATATTTTTTGCTTCATGCCCTTCATAAATAAGGCTTCTTAAAAACCAAATGGCAACAGGTTTTAGATTTTCACTCTTCATGAAAAAAGTAAAGTAACATTTTCTTTTTATTTAAAATATTCACTTTTATTTCTGGCGTTTGTTATTGTAGTGTACTATTTGCTATTTGTCATAATGCAAAAGCAACACTTCTGAAAGCCTCACTCAGTATGATGAAGAATGTATTTCAATGACTCAAAATACACTTACTCTATTTAACAAAACTGTGTATGCATTTTGATACTATTTTATTTTAATTTTTTAAATCTATATTACTTATGCAACAAATTGGAACTATTCTGCTATGCATTTATTTATGAATGCTTTTAAAATTCCAAATGGCTCATAATAGCATATTTGAAACTACTAGAGTTGATGCTGTAAGTGAATATTAAGACTCATGACCCAAATGAAAAGCTGTTATTGCAGAACAATCAAGTCATTTTCTAGAGCATAATATCACAGCAAATTTAAAGATGTTTATTCAAAATACCAAGAAAAATTAGACAATATGATGACAATCCCTTTGCAAACTTCAATTGTTAAAATTATTCTTGAACCATCCTACTGGAAAAGATCAACCAAACTCACAAACGTTTATTAGCATTACAATAAATAAACATTGATTATGGCAATAAAAATGCCATAAGAATTTTAAGAGTCAAGAAAAACAATGTTCTAAATAAGAAAAAAACATCACTCTAGATATACAGTTAGATTACTCTACAAAAGGGGAGAAGGTATAAATCTTTTCTATGGGTTTAAGAAAGACAGCCATGGTTAATATGGTCAATGTGGTTTACCACAAGATAGTTTCTGAAGCATCATACTCTTCACTGGTTTTGTCTATATAATAAATAATATTTCATTTATTAACATGTATGTTCTGTGAGCCATCTTATCCCATTTTTACTCCCATGAACTGTTTTCTTGCTGGAATGTATTTTTCTAGTAATTCTTAAAAATTAGTTTTAGAGAAATCTGTGCACAATTTTCACTCCATGTGAATTCTTTTTAGAGAGCTAAAAAGTGCCAAGCAGTGGTACTAAATCAGTGACTCACAAACCAGGGGCATTTTTGTCCCGCAGGGACATCTGGCAATGTCTGGAGGCAATTTTGGGTGTCAAAATTGGATTGGGGAGGTATACTGGGACCTAGTGGGTAGAAATCA
This sequence comes from Balaenoptera musculus, assembly GCF_009873245.2. Taxonomy (NCBI): domain Eukaryota; kingdom Metazoa; phylum Chordata; class Mammalia; order Artiodactyla; family Balaenopteridae; genus Balaenoptera; species Balaenoptera musculus. The sequence goes on along the minus strand of NC_045785.1, from coordinate 94,057,375 downwards.
GAAATGCTGCTAAACATACTACAATGCATAGGATGGCCCCCACAACAAGGAATTATCCAGCCAAGGATATGTGAATAGTGCCAAGACTGAGAAACCCTGATTTAAGTTAAAAAACAGTCACAAAACCCATATATATATAGTCAGTTTGCAAGTAAAAATAATTGGTTGGCTAGTAAACATTATTTACAGAACACCCCCTTTGGCAAGGGAGGTGTTGAAAAATAAATGATCTCTTGCCTTGAAGGTTTTAAAGTTTTAACAAAATAGTTGATCTAAAATTGTGTTTTTTCTGTCCAAAATTGTCTGTACATTTAAGTGAAATACACCAACATCAGAAATAAAAAGTATACATCTATAGAACTTTGTACATAGTAGACAAAGATAAATGACTAGACAGTGACTAAACTAGATAAATAATTATCTAGTAAAGATTTATTTAGTGTTCATTGTCTTCTTGGAAGGATCAAAGTCACATAAGTGAGAGTCTCTGAAATTGAGGGGTTTGTATTTTATTAGAAGGAGTCAGACAGTCAAATAAATAAATGCAATTAGAGGAGAGAAAAGGCTGGAAAGCAAGGCAGGTGGGGGCCAGAATGCAAATAACATCTGTAACATAGGAGTTTACATTTTATTTTATAGGCAACAGCATTAAAAATTGCTTGATGTGAGTGTGGGGAATGGCCTGGAATGATAGGATACCAGTAGGATTTTAACAGCCAGGGGAGAGATGTTAAGGACCTGAGCTAAGACAGGGCCATGAGTACGAAGCAGAGTGGGTGGGTATAAAGATATGAATGAGACTGAATTGAGTGAACTTGGTGACTGATTAGTCAGGAGTGGGAGAAGGAAGAATAGCATCTAGGATGACTCTGGGCTCAGGATGGGCTAAATTAGTTGTTATTCACTAAAAGAGAAAGGAAATGGGCAGTAGAGTTATGGGGGAGTTTGCTCTTGGCAATCTGAGTTTGAGATGCCTTTCTGACATCCTGGTGGTGGTAGAAGCTGTATATGTGAGCCTGGAATTCAGACAAGAGAGCTGGGCTTTATTGGGAGAGCATTCTCCATGGATCTGTAGAATTTCTGTATTTTTAAGGCAGAGATATTGACAGCTTTTAATATCTTTTCAAGGATGTTGTTATAGGGAACAGCCTGGAAGTTAGAGACAGTGTCTCACTCTGGAGTACAGGGCGTGTTTTTTTACTTTAGAGTATGATAGAGAAAATGTCTCCCCCCGGAGCACAGTTTGGTCAGGTTTGCTTGCAGCCCATTATAAAAGGTTGGGGTTTCCTAAGCTTGGGTTTCTTAGTTATAGTGCAAACCCACTGCACCCACAGTATCCACCTGGGCCTCTAAACAGTGACCCATGGATTTGGGTGGGAAAAGGGAACTGGCGTGAACATGAAGCATACTCACCTTGTTGTGCTGTGAGTATTAAAGTCCTTTGTTTCTGATCCAAGAGTCTTCTGCCAGCATCCGTGAAACTGGTATGCTCACTTGTGAGTTTGTAAACAGGGTAAAATCACAAACTCTTCATAGTCCTTGACAGGCTGGTAATGGAGATTTGGGAATGATCAGAATACTGCCTGGGGTGGAAGTCTTCAGAATGTACAAGGTCTCCCAACACAAAGAAAAGAAAGGGATTCTTCAACCTGGGATACGTAATATTTTCTTCCTGTTTTTATTTCATTTCTTTCATTCTCTTTTCTTTCTTTCCTCCATCCTTTTTTCTTTATAAGTTTATTCTTTTTTAAAATTAATTAATTAATTTATTTTTGGCTAGGTTGGGTCTTTGTTGCTGCACGCGGGCTTTCTCTAGTTCCGGCGAGTGGGGCTTCCGTTGCGGTGCGTGGGCTTCTCATTGCGGTGGCTTGTCTTGTTGCAGAGCACGGGCTCTAGGCATGCGGGCTTCAGTAGTTGTGGCACTTAGGCTCAGTAGGTGTGGCTCGCGGGCTCTAGAGCGCAGGCTCAGTAGTTGTGGTGCACGGGCTTAGTTGCTCCGCGGCACGTGGGATCTTCCTGGATCAGGGATCAAACCCGTGTCCCCTGCATTGACAGGTGGATTCTTAACCACTGCGCTACCAGGGAAGCCCCCCTCCCTCCTTTTTTTTCTCCCTTCTTCCCTTCCTCCATCCCTCCCTCCCTCCCTTCCTTCCTTCCATTCCTACCTATCCCCTTCCCTTTCCCTCCATCTCTCTGTCTTTCATAATGGCACACAAGTCCAATAGGAATTGAGAGCAGACTGCCTCTGCCCCTTCCTCACTGTAGGCAGAGATGCCACCCTTTTCCTCTGGCCCAAACCGTTTTCTCAGAGAAACTGTCCCATCCAGAGCTCAGAACAGGCAACCCTGCCAGAATCTCATTGCCTGACCAGGTAATAGAGGGGATGAGAAGATAAGCTGATTCTTGTTCTCTTACAATGTTGATTTCCCTACATAAACATTGTAAGAGAACAAGAATATTTAATCTCTTTTAATATGGGAAATTAACACTTTCGTTTTTCCTCCTTTTCTTTGTTATTCTGGGACTGTTTCAGATAAGCTTGTTTTTCTATTTAAAGTGGTGAGGGCAGAATACATGGGGCATGAACCACAGGAAGAACTTCAGAGATGAGAAGCACATTTGTGTTTTTGGAGATGGGGTGGTCAGTAGAGGAGATGCCTAAAGTTTAGGAACTAATTCCAGTACAATTTTCAAGAAGTGAGAAGAGAAGTAAAAACTTGATGGGTGGACATAATGAAGAACTACTGAATAAGATGTTGAAGGACCTCCCAGAGGCTGAGTCTTGGTCCACCATCCACTCAGCTTTCAGTCAAACAAGAGCATCTCAGGGTTAGCACCCGGCGACTACGCTGGTTGAATCTCCTGAGCCTTAAAGAAAATCTTTCTTTTATGACACACCCACCTTCACTCTGAGTGCCTGGCAAGAGTAATTGTCATTCATGACACAATTCTGTACATGGTCATGCCACCCTGTGTGCACACCACTGCACACATATACGATGTCACAGCACATCTGCTAGCCCTAAGGGAGAGGTCCTGAGCTGGAACCATTAGAGGCAGAATCACTCCGAGGTTATTTTAGGGGAAAGAGGAATAGTTTTAAGCAGGGCTTGAAAGAAAGATGAGCATTTTTTCAGGACAAAAAGTGGCATGAGTACAGAAATGAATTTTTTTTTAAATTGTAGTTATTTTGCAAAAAATGGTGAATAAACCTGAACCAGTAGTGATTCTATTGGTAGTAAGTAGAAATTTATATCCGTCAATCAGAGGATAATTGTATTACATAGAGGGGAAATTAGTGATTTAACTTATGCAGTGCCAAGTTATGGCGCTGTTCATCCCTGAGTACAGATTTATGAAATAAATTAAGAATATTTCAAGGTATTGCTGCTAAGTGCAGAATGTTATGTGGTTAGAAAATATTCTATATCTGTGGAGTTACTCCCCAAACAAAACAAAACTGAAAAAAGAATTAAGAATAAAGACAGAAATATGTAGTAGTTAAATATTTCTAGAAGAAAAATACTTATTTTCCTCTATTCCTTTTGGGAAAAAAAAAACCCCAGGCATGTAAAGTAAGCATTTTAACAAAAGATATTATAGTACGCCAAGCAAATGCTTGCCACAAAAGTATGCATCCTCCTTTCTGTATATTTGTAACAAAATATGGATCTATTTATCCAGATGCTATCTGTGAACACTGCAACAACACTTGCATATTCAGCTCATGTTTTTTCTGAGCTTAGACTGTACACATACTATGGCCTATGCAGGCTTGTGATAAGAAAGACTGTTGCAAAAATATGGACTCACTGTTTTTGCAAATGCACGTCTGGACAAAAGCTGTCAATAACTCTTCATTAATATGTTTTACTGCCCAGTTTTTTTTCAGCATATGCAGTTCCTGTAATGTGTTGTGATAATGCTGGTTTAAAATAGCTATGATTCCAGTCAGTTCACATTAACAGTAAACAAACAGACGGCTCACCAAAGGATAGATCTTTTCCAATAACCCAAATGTGCCATATAACCTACTTTTATAAATATGAACACCTCTAAAAAGTATCTTCTGTGATGGCTAATTTTGTGTGTCATCTTGGTTGGGCCACAGTGGCCAGATACCTGGTTGAACGCTATTCTGGATGTTTTCTGTGAAAGTGTTTTTTGGATGAGATCAACATTTAAGTTGGTGGACTTTAAGTGAAGTCAAATACCTTCCATAAAGTGAATGGGCCTCATCCAATCAGCTGCAGCCCTTAACAGAACAAAGGCTGACCTCCCTCTAAGCAAGAAGGAATTCTGCAACTCTTCCCTGAGTCTCCAACCTGTCTGCTTACCCCATTAGATTTTGGACTTGCTGAGCCTCCACAATTGCATGAGCCAACTCCTTAAAATAAATCCCTCCTCTCTCTTTCTTTCTCTATAGATGATAGATAGATAGATAGATAGACAGGCAGATAAAGATAAATCTATAAACATATATCCTGTTGGTTCTGTTTCTCTAGATACCTGTGACTGATATACTTTACAACTGCCTCAGAAAAGTCACTCTACCTATTAAAGAAAAAATTTTAAGTAGGAGTTCTTAGAATGTTCAGGATAAATACAAGATTAAAAGTGTATTGTTTGTTGACTTGTAGGTTAAGGAAGAGATAAAGGGACAAAATAACTATATTGAATAACCATGAAGACGAAGTATTTATTCAGGTAGCAAGCCCATCAATAAATTGCTCATAAATTCCTAGGTAATTAGTTTTATTGAATGCTTACAGGTGGCATATTCCCTGTCTTTGAAAACGGAATGTCTGAAGCAAATAAAGCAAGCCCTCTTGCCGTAAAGTAATATTAAGATGTTTAATAAACCACACACCATGTAACATGCACATCAAACATTTGATGAAGACATTTCCAGGAAAGATGTAGGAATAAGAGAAGGCCCAGCCCGCTGAAATGTACCAAAATGAATAAAATAGGCAAGAAACTTGAGACTAGGGGTTAGTCTCAAACTTATTACACAAACTACATGGAATATTTTTCAGAAACAGTATAAACTGAACAAAACTGGAAGTAGACATTGTAAGTTAACATTAAATAATTCTTCCAAAAGGAGTGATTCAGTGTTTTAGAAAGTTAGTGAAGTAAATCTGGAAAAATCCCAGTAACATTTCCTATTTTGGAAACGAATCTGAAGGTAGGGATGATAAAGAGATCATGATAAAGGAAATCTTTTCTTGATCATGATAAAGATGATAAAGAAATCTTTTCATTAAAAATTGAGTGTCATGGGATTTAGTGCTGAGCATGTATGCTCTGTAAAGAAAAATTCCTCCAGGTATTCAAGGAAGGCAAGAAGGTTACTTGCAAAAGAATGAAAAGAGTTTGTCTTGACTTCTCCTTAGCAATAGTGGAAACCAGAAAAGAAATTTCTATGGATGAGTTAATGTCAGTAAACAGTTGGTTGTATGATCTATAGCTTGCAAAAGAGGTTTGGCTTGGAGATAGAAATGCCTGCTATTCATCTTCACCTGAATTGATTGCTATCAAGGAGAACTATAGGCCAGTATTGCCAGATCGTCCAAGTCAAAATTCCAGATTTTTAAGTGAAATCTCCTGATCTGAAACTATTTGAATTTAAGACTCTTTGGACTTAAAAGGAAAACATTTGGGGACTGACACATGATTGCACCAAACAAAGCACAGGAACCATTAATTTTAAGACTCAGAGGGAGGAGGAGGAGGGGGAAGGAGGAGGAGGAGGAGGGGGAGGGGGAGAAGAGAAGGAAAAGAAGAAGGGGGAGAAGGGGAAGGAGAAGATGAAGAAGATGAAGATGAAGGAGAAGAAGAAGGATAAAAGGTCCTAAGCTGAGCAAACTCTAACAACCACTAGATTTGTTAAGACATATATATACAACTTGCTCTATAGATTTAATCCTATCTCAATCAAGATTCCAACAAATTATTTTTTGGATATCAACAAACTGATTCTAGAGTTTATATGGAGATGCTAAAGACCCCAAATAGCCAACACTATACTGAAGAAGAACGAAGTTAGAGGACTGATACTATCCACCTTCAAGACTTAATATGAAGCTACAGTAATCAAGATAGTGTGGTATTGGCAAAAGAACAGACAAACAGGTCAGTGAAACAGAATAGAGAGCCTAAAAACAGACCCACATAAATTTAGTCAACTGATCATTGATTAAAGAGCAAAAGCAATACAATGAAGCAAAGATAGTCTTTTCAACAAATGGTGCTGGAACACCTAGACACACATGCAAAGCAAATGAATCTAGCTACAGATCTTACATTCTTCACAAAAATTAACTCAAAATATATCATAGACCTAAATGTAAAACATAAAACTATAAAACTCCCAGAAGATAACACAAGAGAGAACCTAGATGACCTTGGATATGGCAATAGCTTTCTAGATACAACGCCAAAAGCACAATCCATGAAATAAATAATTGATAAACAAGACTTCATTAAAATAACAACTTCTACTCCACAAAAGACACTGTCAAGAGAATAAGAAGAGCCACAGACTATGAGGAAATATTTACAGGACTGTTATCCAAAATATACAAAAAACTCTTAAAGCTCAACAATAAGACAACCAACAATTTGATCAAAAAATGGGTCAAACAGCTTTATTGACACCTCACCAAGGGAGATATACATATGGCAAATAAGCATATGAAAAGATTTTCCACATAATATGTCATTAGGGAAATGCAAATTAAAACAACAATGAGATACCACTACACACCTATTAGAATGACCAAAATCTGGAACATTGACAATAGCAAATGTTAGTGAGGATGTGGAGCAACAGAAACTCTAATACATATCACTGATGGGAATGCAAAATGCTACAGCTATTTTGGAAGACAGTTGGCAGTTTCTTACAAAACTAAACATATTCTTTCCATACAATTGAGCAATTGTGCTCCTTGCTATTTACCTAGAGGAATTGAAATTTATGTTCATAAAAACCTGCACATGAATGTTTATAGCTGTTTTTATTCATAATTGCCAAAATTTGGACGTAACCAAGATGTCCTTCAGTAGGTGAATGGATTAATAAACTTTGGTACATCCAGACAATTAAATATTATTTGGTGCTAAAAAAGAAATGAGCTGTTAAGCCAAGAAATGACATAAAGGAATCTTAAAGGCATATTACTAAGTGAGAGAAAACAATCTGAAAATTCTACATACTGTATGATTTCAGCTATATGACATTCTGGAAAAGACAAAATTATTAAAACAGTGAAAAGGTCAATTTTTGTAAAGTCGTGGGTAGGAGAGAGAAGATGAAAAAGTAGAGCCCAGAAGATTTTCAGGACAGTGAAAGTACTCTGTATGATATTTTAATGATAGCTACCTGTCGTTATCCGTTTGTCCAAACCCAAAAAATTTAGAAAACCAAGAGTGAACTGTAATGCAGACCATGAACTTTGGGTGATTATGATTTGTCAATGTAGGTTCATCAATTATAATAGATGTACTGTTCTGGTGAGAATGTTGGTAATAGGGAGGCTATGCATGTGTGGGAGAAGGGAGTATATGGGAAATCTCTGTACCTTCCTTTCATTTAAGTATGAGTCTCAAACTGCTCTAAAAAAAGTTCTTTTTCAAAAAAAAAAAAACATATAAAGCTGCATTTATTAAAAGTGTAATACTGGACCACTGATAAATAAATAGAAAAATGGAAAGCTTAAACAGTTACCAAATAAATCCAAATTTTGGGAATTTTGGCATGGTGGCATTAAAAATGAGTGAGATAAATATGATATTCAATATATGATTTGGAGACAATTTTATAGCTATGTTGAGATGCTTTCTGACAACCTAGAGGGGTGGGATAGAGAGGGTGGGAGGGAGGCTCAAGAGAGAGGGGATATGGGGATATATGTATACATATAGCTGATTCACTTCATTGTACAGCAGAAACTAACACAACATTGTGAAGCAATTATACTCCAATAAAGATGTAAAAAAAAAGTTATGTTGAAATACTGCCTCATATGTTGCATCAAAAATAATTTGTACTTGAAGATAAAAATGTAAAAATTAAAATAATATACTAAAATAAAATTTAGATATATATTTCTATAATATAAGCTGGAAAATAATTAGCTGAGGATAATCCAAAGCCATCGCATCAGTTATTTACTGCTGTGTAACAAATTACCCTAAAACTTACTGAATTTAAATAATGATTTATTATTTTTTACGATTCTGTGGACTAGCTAGGTGGTTCTTATGCTGATCTTGGCTGGATTAACTCATGTGGCTGTGATCAGATCATAGGTCCAAAGGTGTCTGGGTTCAGCTAGGGGAAATGAGATGACTGTTCTCTTATCTTCAAGATGGCTAGACTGGACTTCTTCACAGTATAGTGGCCTCAGGGATTCAAAGAGGCAAAAGCAGAAACTGCAGAGAATTTGCCTCAGAAATTTGCGCAAGGTCACTACAGCCTCATTCTATTAGTCATAGAAATTCACAAGATCTGTTAGTTTCAAGAAGTGGCAAAGAAAACCCTGCTTCTTGATGAGAGACGTTGCAAAGGATTTTTGGCAATTTTTAATCCACCACAGGTGCAAACTCTAAAGAACAATTTTGATTGTTTGGATGATATAAAAATGAAAAGTTTTACTGCCAAATTCCCATAATAAAGAAGGCTGAACAACAAATGATAAAGTGGTTAAAAATATTTTGTAACACATGTGACAAAGGATAAGTATTTCTAATACATAAAGCACTCTTACAAAACAATGAAAAAAGGTAAAAACTGATCAGAATAATGGGATAAGCCAATTGTAACAACAATTCTCAAAAGAAGAAGAAATATCAATCAACAATTGTATGAAACTAGCCTAACTAGCACCACCTAATAAACAAATAAATTCAAAATAAAACACCACTGCAATCTTTTCCACCCACAAAATTCATACAAGTTAACAAAATTGATGATGCCCTTTTATGGAAAGTTATAAGAAAAGAGGATTGTCCTACACTGGAGGAATATAAATTCGAATTTCTTTTCAGAATAATAACTTGGCATTCTATCAAAGTCTTTAAAAATATGCACACCTAACAGTTTGCTTCTAAGAATTTATCTGAAGAAAGTTAGACAATTAGACTAAAAAAATTATAAGAATGTTCCTCCCAAACTTGACTACAATAGACAAAAATGCAAACAAGCTCAATTCTTTAATTATTCATGCATTCATCCAACAAATATTTATTGACAGCTTGCTATGTATAGGCATGATTGTAGTCCTGATGATAAAGTGGTAAACCAGACAACATCCTTGCTGCCATGGTGCCTTGTCCTGGTGGGGAAGCAAACAATAGACTAATAGTTATTCTATACAATATACTATCAGGTAGAGGGGTGAAGTACTATTTTAATAGAGTGGTCTGGGTAGGTCTCCAATGAAGTAACATTTGAACACAGACTTGTATACTTTTGTGTTTGTAGACCCAAAGATAGATATCCTTCCCAGATCCTTTTCAGGAAGGACTTGCTGCCCAGCAAGGCAGAGACCTTTCCTGATTTGTTCACAGTTTTATCCTTAGCCCTTAACCACTTAACTCTATGCTTCACACATGGTAGGAACTCAAAACAATGAAGACATTTCCAGTAAAAATTATTAGTTGATATTATGTACACTTGGGCATGAGATGCTAAGGCTGCTGCTGCAACCACCAAGAAGCCTGTGTGCAAGCACAGGTCACTATCCCCACCTCCCCTCCCGGGAGCCTGTGCAGCCCGCCACTGCCAGGGTCCCGTGATCCAGGGACAACTTCCCTGGGAGAACGCACAACACACCTCAGGCTGGTGCAACATCACGCCGGCCTCTGCCACCGCAGGCTCGCCCCGCATCCGTACCCCTCCCTCCCCCGGCCTGAGCGAGTCAGAGCCCCCGAATCAGCTGCTCCTTTAACCCCATCCTGTCTGAGCGAAGAACAGATGCCCTCAGGTGACCTACACGCAGAGGCAGGTCCAAATCCAAAGCTGAACCCCAGTAGCTGTGCAAACAAAGAAGAGAAAGGGAAATCTTTCCTAGCAGCCTCAGGAGCAGCGGATTAAATCTCCGCAACCATCTTGATGTACCCTGCATCTGTGGAATACCTGAATAGACAACGAATCATCCCAAATTGAGGAGGTGGACTTTGGGAGCAATGATACATATATATTTTTCCCTTTTTCTCTTTTTGTGAGAGTGTATGTGTATGCTTCTGTGTGTGATTTTGTCTGTATAGCTTTGCTTTTACCATTAGTCCTAGTGTTCTGTCTGTCCGTTTTTGTGTTTTTGTTTTTGTTTTTGTTTTATTATAGTTTTAACACTTGTTATCACTGGTGGATTGGGTTTTTGGTTTGGTTGCTCTCTTCTTCTGTTCTCTCTTTTTTTTTTATTACTTAAAAAAATTTCTTTTCCTAATAATTATTTTTTATTTCAATAACTTTATTTTATTTTATTTTATTTATTTCATTTTATCTTCTTCTTTCTTTTTTTTTCGCCCTTTTATTCTGATCTGTGTGGATGACATGCTCTTGGTGCTCCAGCCAGGCATCAGGGCTGTGCCTCTGAGGTGGGAGAGCCAAGTTCAGGACACTGGTCCACAAGAGACCTCCCAGCTCCACGTAATATAAAACGATGAAAATCTCCCAGAGATCTCCATCTCAACACCAAGACCCAGCTTCACTCAACGACCAGCAAGATACAGTGCTGGACACCCTATGCCAAACAACTAGCAATACAGGAACACAACACAATCCATTAGCAGAGAGGTTGCCTAAAATCATAATAAGGCCATAGACACCCCAAAACCCACCACCAGATGTGGACCTACCCACCAGAAAGACAAGATACAGCCTCATCCACCAGAAAACAGGCACTAGTCCCCTCCACCAGGAAGCCTACACAACCCACTGAATCAACCTTAGCCACTGGGGACAGACACCAAAAACAACAGAAACTATGAACCTGCAGCCTATGAAAACAAGACCCCAAACACAGTAAGTTAAGCAAAATGAGAAGACAGAGAAACACACAGCAGATGAAGGAGAATGGTAAAAACCCACCAGACCTAACAAATGAAGAGGAAATAGGCAGTCTACCTGAAAAAGAATTCAGAATAATGATAGTAAAGATGATCCAAACTCTTGGAAATAGAATGGAGAAAATACAAGAAACGTTTAAAAAGGACCTAGAAGAACTAAGGAGCAAACAGTGATGAACAACACAATCAATGAAACTAAAAATTCTCTAGAAGGGATCAATAGGAGAATAACTGAGGCAGAAGAACGGATAACTGACCTTTGAGGACAGTCTCAGAGACCTCTGGGACAACATTAAATGCACCAACATTCGAATTATAGGGGTCCCAGAAGAAGAAGAGAAAAAGAAAGGCACTGAGAAAATATTTGAAGAGATTATAGTTGAAAAATTCCCTAATATGGGAAAGGAAATAGTTAATCAAGTCCAGGAAGCACAGAGAGTCCCATACAGGATAAATCCAAGGAGAAACACACCAAGACACAGATTAATAAAACTATCAAAAATTAAATACAAAGAAAAAATATTAAAAGCAGCAAGGGAAAAACAACAAATAACACAAAAGGGAATCCCCGTAAGGTTAACAGCTGATCTTTCAGCAGAAACTCTGCAAACCATGAGGGAGTGGCAGGACATATTTAAAGTGATGAAGGAGAAAAACCTACAACCAAGATTACTCTACCCAGCAACGATCTCATTCAGATTTAACGAAGAAATGAAAACCTTTACAGACAAGCAAAAGCTAAGAGAATTCAGCATCACCAAACCAGCTTTACAACAAATTCTAAAGGAACTTCTCTAGGCAGGAAACACAAGAGAAGGAAAAGACCTACAATATCAAACTGAAAACGATTAAGAAAATGGTAATAGGAACATATATATCGATAATTAACTTAAAAGTAAATGGATTAAATACTCCAACCAAAAGACATAGACTGGCTGAATGGATACAAAAAGAAGACCCGTATATATGGTGTCTACAAGAGACCCACCTCAGACCTAGGGACACATACAGACTGAAAGTGAGGGGATGGAAAAAGATATTCCATGCAAATGGAAATCAAAAGAAAGCTGGAGTAGCAATTCTCATATCAGACAAAATGACTTTAAAACAAAGACTATTGCAAGAGAAAAAGAAGAACACTATGTAATGATCAAGGGATCAATCCAAGAAGAAGATATAACAATTGTAAATATTTATGCACTCAACATAGGAGGACCTCAATACATAAGGCAAATGCTAACAGCCATAAAAGGGGAAATCGACAGTAACACAATCATAGTAGGGGACCTTAACACCCCACTTTCACCAATGGACAGATCATCCAAAATGAAAATAAATAAGGAAACACAAGCTTTAAATGATACATTAAACAAGATGGACTTAATTGATATTTATAGGACAGTCCATCCAAAAACATCAGATTACACTCCTCAAGTGCTCATGGAACATTTTCCAGGATAGATCATATCTTGGGTCACAAATCAAGCCATGGTAAATTTAAGAAAATTGAAATCGTATCAAGTATCTTTTCTGACCACAATGCTATGAGACTAGATATCAATTACAGGAAAAAATCTGTAAAAAATACAAACACATGGAGGCTAAACAATACACTACTTAAAAACCAAGAGATCACTGAAGAAATTAAAGAGGAAATCAAAAAATAGCTAGAAACAAATGACAATGAAAACACGATGACCCAAAATCTATGGGATGCAGCAAAAGCAGTTCTAAGAGGGAAATTTATAGCAATACTTTCTTACCTTAAGAAACAAGAAACAGCTCAAATAAACAACCTAACCTTACACATAAAGTAATTAGAGAAAGAAGAAAAAAAAACCCCAAAGTTAGCAGAAGGAAAGAAACCATAAAGATCAGATCAGAAATAAATGAAAAAGAAATGAAGGAAACAATAGCAAAGATCAATAGAACTAAAACCTGGTTCTTTGAAAGATAAATAAAATTGATAAACCATTAGCCAGACTCATCAAGAAATAAAGGTTGAAGACTCAAATCAATAGAATTAGAAATGAACAAGGAGAAGTAACAACTGACACTGCAGAAATACAAAGGAACATGAGAGATTACTACAAGCAACTATATGCAAATAAAATGGACAACTTGAAAGAAATGGACAAATTCTTAGAAAAGCACAACCTTCTGAGACTGAACCAGGAAGAAATAGAAAATATAAACAGACCAATCACAAGCACTGAAATTGAGACTGTGATCAAAAATCTTTCAACTAAGAAAAGTCCAGGACCAGATGGCTTCACAGGTGAATTCTATCAAACATTTAAAGAGCTAACACCTATCCTTCTCAAACTCTTCCAAAATCTAGCAGAGGGAGGAACACTCCCAAACTCATTCTACGAGGCCACCATCACTCTGATACCAAAACCAGACAAAGATGTCACAAAGAAAGAAAACTACAGGCCAATATCACTGATGAACATAGATGCAAAAATCCTCAACAAAATACTAGCATACAGAATCCAACAGCACATTAAAAGGATCATACACCATGATCAAGTGGGGTTTATCCCAGGAATGCAAGGATTCTTGAATATACACAAATAAATCAATGTGATAAACCATAGTAACAAATTGAAGGAGAAGAAGCATATGATCCTCTCAATAGATGCAGAGAAAGCTTTCAACAAAATTCAACACCCATTTATGATAAAAACCCTCCAGAAAGTAGGTATAGAGGGAACTTTCCTCAACATAAAAAAGGCCATATATGAGAAACCCACAGCCAACATCGTTCTCAATCGTGAAAAACTGAAACCATTTCCACTAAGATCAGGAACAAGACAAGGTTGCCCACTCTCACCGCTATTATTCAACATAGTTTTGGAATTTTTAGCCACAGCAATCAGAGAAGAAGAAGAAATAAAAGGAATCCAAATCAGAAAAGAAGAAGTCAAACTGTCACTGTCTGCAGATGACATGATACTCTACATAGCGAATCCTAAAGATGCTACCAGAAAAGTACTAGAGCTGATCAATGAATTTGCTAAAGTAGCAGGATACAAAATTAATGCACAGATATCTCTTGCATTCCTATACACTAATGATGAAAAATCTGAAAGTAAAATTAAGAAAACACTCCCATTTAACATTGCAAAAAAAAGAATAAAATATCTAAGAATAAACCTACATAAGGAGACAAAAGACCTGTATGCAGAAAATTATAAGACACTGATGAAAGAAATTAAAGATGATACAAATAGATGGAGAGATATACCATGTTCTTGGATTGGAAGAATCAACACTGTGAAAATGACTATACTACCCAAAGCAATCTACAGATTCAACACAATCCGTATCAAACTACCACTGTCATTTTTCACAAAACTAGAACAAAATATTTCACAATTTGTATGGAAACACGAAAGACCCAGAATAGCCAAAGCAATCTTGAGAAAGGAAAATAGAGCTGGAGGAATCAGGCTCCCTGACTTCAGACTATACTACAAAGCTACAGTAATCAAGACAGTATGGTAGTGGCACAAAAACAGAAATATAGATCAATGGAACAGGATAGAAAGCCCAGAGATAAACCCACACACAAATGGTCACCTTATCTTTGATAAAAGAGGCCAGAACATACAGTGGAGAAAAGACAGCCTCTTCAATAAGTGGTGCTGGGAAAACTGGACAGCTACATGTAAAAGAATGAAATTAGAACACTCTCTAACACCACACACAGAAGTAAACTCAAAATGGATGAAAGACCTAAATGTAAGGCCAGACACTATCAAACTCTTAGAGGAAAACATAGGCAGAACACTGTATGACATAAATCACAGCAGGATTCTTTTTGACCCACCTCCTAGAGAAATGGAAATAAAAACAAAAATAAACAAGTGGGACCTATTGAAACTTAAAAGCTTTTGCACAGCAAAGGAAACCATAAACAAGACGAAAAGACAGCCCTCAGAATGGGAGAAAATATTTTCGAATGAAGCAACTGACAAAGAATTAATCTCCAAAATTTACAAGCAGCTCATGCAGTTCAATATCAAAAAAAAAAACCAACCCAATCCAAAAATGGGCAGAAGACCTAAATAGACATTTCTCCAAAGAAGATATACACATTGCCAACAAACACATGAAAGAATGCTCAACATCATGAATCATTAGAGAAATGGAAATCAAAACTATAATGAGATATCATCTCACACTGGTCAGAATGGCTATCAATCATCAAAAAATCTACAAACAATAAATGCTGGAGAGGGTGTGGAGAAAAGGGAACCCTCTTGCACTGTTGGTGGGAATATAAATTGGTATAGCCACTATGGAGAACAGTATGGAGGTTCCTTAAAAAACTAAAAATAGAACTACCATACGACCCAGCAATCCCACTACTGGGCATACACCCTGAGAAAACCATAATTCAAAAACAGTCATGTACCACAATGTTCATTGCAGCTCTATTTATAATAGCCAGGACATGGAAGCAACCTAAGTGTCCATCGACAGATGAATGGATAAAGAAGATGTGGCACATATATACAATGGAATATTACTCAGCCATAAAAAGTAACGAAATTGAGTTAGTTGTAGTGAGTCTGTCTAGACTCTGTCTAGAGTCTGTCATACAGAGTGAAGTAAGTCAGAAAGAGAAAAACAAATACCATATGCTAACACATATATATGGAATCTAAAAAAAAAAAAAAAATGGTCATGAAGAACCTAGGGGCAAGACGGGAATAAAGACACAGACCTACTAGAGAATGGACTTGAGGATACACGGAGGGGAAGGGTAAGCTGGGACAAAGTGAGAGAGTGGCATGGACATATATATACTACTAAACGTAAAATAGATAGCTAGTGGGAAGCAGCCGCATAGCACAGGGAGATCAGCTCGGTGCTTTGTGACCACATAGAGGGGTGGAATAGGAAGTTTGGGAGGGAGGGAAACGCAAGAGGGAAGAGATATAGGGACATACGTATATGTATAACTGATTTACTTTGTTTTAAGGAGAAACTAACACACCATTGTAAAGCAATTATACTCCAATAATGATGTTTAAAAAAAAAAAAAGAAGTATAGGAGGAAGGAACCCCACTGGGAAGGTAATGACTGCTGATTACCCAATTTAGAACCAAATATGAAACATGTAGTTACAGTTATTTTTTTCTTGAATGAGACAAGAATTTTGAACAATTCTGTCTGTTGCACTGAAAATCAATGAATCAGAGACATCATTATCACTAGCAAAACAACAACAACAATAGCAATAAAAATGTTTAGTCTAACAGCATCAACGTAGATAGCAATCCATCATTTTTAATTTAAAAACACAACTACCTACTGAATTACCCTAGTATGTCTTGGGCCCAGGTCTCAAATGATCATTTAATTGATATTTTTGCCTTCTTACAAAGTTTAGATGCTTTAATCATAGTAGAGAACTTCAATCCTTGCTTGTTTAACTGAATTGTCTTGCTGAAGTGAATTCAAAGACAAAGCAGGTGGAATTGGAGCTTCCATTCAATGATTTCCTAAATGCTCTACTTACTGTACATTTTTACGCTTAACCATTCAAATTTTGTGGCATAATAATTAAACTGTCAGTCAAAGACACCTGATAGATTTGGGGATAGTACTTTTTAATGTGCTTTATGCTTTACTTTCTTTTTCAGAAAAATGGGAATAGTAAACTTGGTTTCTTCTCAAGGAAATGTTGTAGGAATAATTTATGTTTTTTAATTTATGGAAGAGCTCTGCGTTATTCACAGGCAAAATATTAATGTTGTTATTTGTGGTACACAGGCAACCACAGTAGAGCACATCTAGAATTTAGAGATATAACCAGGTATTATCTTATTAAAACAAAACTAGTAAAAAATCAATATGTAGTTGATATTAACCTCTTCTAGAAATAATTTTCTTTATCCCTTAGGGGGTAGTTTGCTAATACTCTTGAATCAAGTTATTTCCTGGATCAAATCAAGAATGCAGATTATTTGTGTGAATCTAATTAAAGCAACAAAAATGTTTCTTGAAAACCGCAACCTGGCTGTATTATTATTATTTTTTTTTCCCTCTGTCTCATACCACCTTTATTCTGTCAGGAAATCCATTTGGTTCTATCTTTATTTTTTTATTTTTTATTTTTTTAACATCTTTATTGGAGTATAGTTGCTTTACAATGGTGTGTTAGTTTCTGCTGTATAACAAAGTGAATCAGCTATACATATACATATATCCCCGTATCTCCTCCCTCTTGTGTCTCCCTCCCACCCTCCTCATCCCAACCCTCTAGGAGGTCACAAAGCACTGAGCTGATCTCCCTGTGGTATGTGGCTGCTTCCCACTAGCTATCTATTTTACGTTTGATAGTGTATATATGTCCATGCCACTCTCTCACTTTGTCCCAGCTTACCCTTCCCCCTCCCTGTGTCCTCAAGTCCATTCTCTACATCTGCCTCTTTATTCCTGTCCTGCCCCTAGGTTCTTCATAACCATTTTTTTTTAAGTTTCCATATATATGTGTTAGCATATGGTATTTGTTTTTCTCTTTCTGACTTACTTCACTCTGTATGACAGACTCTAGGTCCATCCACCTCACTACAACTAACTCAATTTCGTTACTTTTTATGGCTGAGTAATATTCCATTGTATATATGTGCCACATCTTCTTTATCCACTCATCTGTCGATGGACACTTAGGTTGCTTCCATGTCCTGGCTATTGTAAATAGAGCTGCAGTGAACATTGTGGTACATGACTTTTTTTGAATTATGGTTTTCTCAGGGTATAGGCCCAGTAGTGGGATTGCTGGGTCATATGGTAGGTCTATTTTTAGTTTTTTAAGGAACCTCCATACTGTTCTCCATAGTGGCTGTATCAATTTACATTCCCAACAACAGTGCAAGAGGGTTCTCTTTTCTCCACACCCTCTCCAGCATTTATTGTTTGTCGATTTTTTGATGATGGCCATTCTGACTGATGTGAGGTGATACCTCATTGTAGTTTTGATTTGCATTTCTCTAATGATTAGTGATGTTGAGCATCCTTTCATATGTTTGTTGGCAATCTGTATATCTTCTTTGGAGAAATGTCTATTTAGGTCTTCTGCCCATTTTTGGGTTGGGTTGTTTGTTTTTTTGATATTGAACTGCATGAGCTGCTTGTAAATTTTTGACATTAATTCTTTGTCAGTTGCTTCATTTGCACATATTTTCTCCCATTCTGAGAACTGATTGTATTTTAACAATCCTGTTATGCTTTCCCAGTAAAGTAATTTCTTTTTCTATGATAACTATTTCATACCTCTCATTCCTTCCAAAGGGAACAGACTGAGACACATACCCGTTCTATGATAAAACTGTGGTTCTGCATTGAAAGATACTCCCAAAGGTTGATATCCCTCAGAAGAGTTTAAATACATTAACTCTTCATTGCTGTCACTTACAACCCAAAGTCCTAAACCTCAAGATGGAGGTGAAGGATTTTTAGCCCAGGAACAATACATTTTTGCCTTTCTGATACTTGTGTGAGAAGAATTTGAATCTAGGCAGTCTTGAGCTTTCAGCCATTGAAATATCATTTGTTTATGGCTTGGGAGAGGATGGGCAAAATACTATTCTGTCTGGAAAGCAAGACTGTTGAAATGACTGTCCTACTTTAATTGGGATAAAACAGCTACTTTTATGGGGTTTTAGGATGTTAACTAATGTCACCGCTTAGGGACAATGCTCATCTAGGGCTACAGAGAGAGTCTAGCAGTTTTACATACTTTTAAGTATACTTTGTAACAACTCATTAAAAGATGTTGAACATTTAAATCCATACTGCAGTGGTGAATTTCAAGCAGCCAACATAACTCCTATTGTATCACCACAAAGGAAATATTCTCTTCTATTCAATTAGTTTATTATATTTGACTATAATTTAATTATCACACTAAAATAATGTGATTATAAATATCAGACTTATGAAACTGCCCCCCCCCCAACTCCACCTTATCACAAGGGGAAGGCTTCCTCCCATCCCGCTCCCCTTTTTTTGTCAGGGGCAAATTGGTCCTTTAAAAGGAATTTCACAGTTTCTCTTGGTGGAAAAATTCTCAGACCTTCCCTCACCAACAGTCTCCCCCACTCCACTTGCAACTCTCGTGACTAAGATAAGAGAGCTATCAAAGCAGATATGCCTCATGATAACTCCATAAACTGACCTGCCAGCCTCTACTTGTGTGCATCTGGCCTGCCTTCCCTTCTTTACACCCAGAGAAGTACTCTTCTCCCATGAAAGTCTTCCTTTGTTGTGGAACCGCATTGTCACCTTTCAAGGATTTCCCTCCTTCTGTTTTCCTCCTTCATTATCAATATTTCCCTTTCAACTAGATCATTTCTATCAACAAACAAGCATGTTCTCTTATCTCCTCTCTTAGAAAAGAGAAAAGACCTCTTTTTTCACCCCAAATCATCCTTTAAACCTCACATGTCACTGCTCTTCCCAGTGAAGCTTTGCAAATACATTGTCTTTATTCACTGGACCCATTTCATTCTTTAACTCACTTCACTTCAGCTAAGTTGGAACTCCTCTTGTAAAATTTACTAATTTTATTTATGATGTCAAATGCAATGAATACTTTTCGTATGTTTGACCTCTCAGCCACATCAACACAGTTCTCCATACTACATGAACTAGCTTTCTGATTGTAATGCTTGCCTAGCTTTCTGAACTCTTCACTCTCAAGTCATCTGGGATGTCCATCCTCTAAACTTGGAATTCCTCAGACTCAAACATTACTTGGTTTTAAGTCATACCTCTATGCTTATGACTCCCAAATTTAGACTCTCAGTTCCCTCTTTTGACATCTACATTCATATCTAACTATCCAACCAACTTTTCTACTAGGATACCTAATAGGCACTTCAGATATATTAGACCTTGAGATGGGCTGAATAATGGCCCCCCAAAACGTCTATGTCCTAATCCTCAGAACTGTGAATATGTTACCTTACATGGCAAAAGGGACTTTGCAGGTGAGACTAAATGAAGGATCTTATCCTGGATTATTATCCTGGTAGGTCCAATGTAATCAAAAGGGTCCTTATAAAAGGGATAAAAGAAGGTGAAAGCCAGAGAAGGTGATATGACCATGGAGGCAGAAGGAGAAAAGAGGAAGCCAAGGAGTGAGGACAGCCTCTAGAAACTGGAGAAGGAAAGGAAACAGATTGTCCCTTGGAGCCTCTGGAAGGAATCAGCCCTGCTGACACTTTGACTTTAGCTTAGTGAGACTGATTTTAGACTTCTAACCTTCAGAACTGTACGATAATACATTGTGTTGCTTTAAGATGCTAAGTATGTGGCAATTTGTTACAGCACCCGTAGAAAACTAATACAGGTCTCAGTGTCTGAAATTAAATTGGGTTTTTAATCCATCCCCAAACCTGCTTCTCTGTAGTCTAAACTAATTCAGTAAATGGCACTATTATTTATGCAGTTTCTGAAACCAAAAACCAAGGAATCATCATTGATTTCTCTTTTTTCCTTCACCTCTTCCTCCAATTAATTAACAATTCCTATTAATTTAAATATATCTCAAATATGTGTATTTCACTATGGCCACCTTTGCCAAGTTATTTTCTTTCTTTTCCGCAGAACCTAAATGACCTTCTAAAAATGATCTTTTAGGGAAAATCTCAAATATACACAAAATAAAGGAAATAGCATAATGAACCCTGTGTACTCATCACCCTGCTAAAACACTTACCAGTATATGTTGATCTTCTTCCTTCTTTCATCTCTCCTTTTATTTTCCTGGAGTATTTTAAAGCAAAACCCATATATCATGCCAGTTCACCCACAAATACTTCGTTATGTTTCTCTGATAAGAACATTTTTTTGAAATAACCTCATTGCCATTTTCATACCTAAAAAGTAAACAATAATTTCTTAATATTTTTGATACAATTCATATTTGAATTTCCCTATTGCCTCAAATATGATTTTTACAAATGGTTCCCTTGAATCAGATCCAGTTAGGTACTCATATTGCATTCAGTTGTTATGTCTCTTAAGACTCTTTTAGTCTATAAAACCACCCCTCCCCATCATCACTGCCTTTCATACGACATTGATTTGTTGGAGAAATTAGGCCACTGTTTTTCTGTAGACTTCTCAGATTCTGGATGTGGTTGGTTGCTTCTTCATGGTGTTAACTTATTCCTTCATTCCCTTTACTTTCCATAAATCTAGAGGGCTGACTAGATTCAGATTCAATATTTTAGGCAAGTAAACTTCCTGTTGCTTTCATCATGTTTTAAGACACATAGTAACTGGTTTTCCCAATTTTAGTGATTAGTACATTTGATTCTGAGCATGTCAGCCTGATTCCTTCAATATAAAATTCTCCATTAACCACTCCCACCCTGGTTTTAGCAACTATGGATAATCATTGCAGAGATCTATTATTTCACTGTGGGTTGCGAAATGATGATTTTCTCATTCTATCATTTCTACTGCTTTATTTGCTGGAATTCTATAAATATTAAGAACTTTTCTTCACCAGTGGTAAAGAATCCGCCTTGCAATGCAGGGGACGTGGGTTTGATTCCTAGTGAGGGAACTAAGATCCCACATGCCTCGGGGCAACTAAGCCCGCTTGCCACAAACTACAGAGCCCACGTGCCCTGGACCCTGTGCGCCACAACTAGAGAAGAGAAAACCCGCACACCACAGCTAGAGAGAAGCGCGCGCACCACAACGAAGAGCCCGTGCACTGCAAGGAAAGATACCGCACGCCTCAACAAGGATCCCGCGTGCCTGCCGCAACTAAAACCCGACGCAGCGAAAAATAAATTAAAAAAAAAAAAAGGTTTCAAAATATATTTTGGCAGTAAAGCCCTCAGTATTTACAGCCAATCAAATGTGCCAAAGATGTCATATGAGTTAAGACTGACCTCTAATTTTCTGGTTTGAATAACTAACTGGTGGATAGAGGTGCAATATACTGAGACAGGAAGCCTTTGTGGAAACCAGCCATGGGGGAAGATGAGATAACCAAGGAGATATTGTAGGAAGTAGAAAAATAGGGCCTCCATCTTGTTCATTACAATAACTTTTGAGATAAAAGGAGCTCCCAAAACAAGAAATGAGTTTTCTAAAATTTTAGAAATGGGAGAATATCTCAGCAAGTATTCAACCAGTTTCATATTTGAAATACCACATCTAGCACCCCAGTCATGTTGCAACACTGACTCAGGTGGCAACAGCAAATGTTATTACAGCAGCACATTCGTCCTAAAAGTTAAGGGTCTGTCAGTATTTCCATTATAAACTCCAATTTTCAGGGGTTTATAACTTGGCTATTTTCAAATCACATCAGGCTGAAACTTGCAAGTAATAAAACATTTTAAAAAATAGATTTAATGCATTTTTGTCAAGATCTAGTTAAAATATTGCCTAATATTTCTGAGATAAAGTGATCTACAGTTAATATATTGTGAAACAAATGTCTAATTAAAAACACTTCCTATTTTAAGGTTTCTGGAAATAATTACACTTTATAATAATGTTACATTTCAAATGGATAGATTAGATATGGATGGACCACAAACATTATACTGAAGCAATTTTAACACATTATAGCAGAACTTGGCATATGCATTGCAGTTTTGGATGAATTTCTTCCCAGTAAAACTTGTTGTAAATTGGTTAAGGTTTTATTTGAGGAACAGTAACATGTTCAATTTTATTTTATAAATAGATATATATATATATTTTTTTTTGCCAGACAGAACTTAGTCTCAAAGTTATTGTTCAATTAAAAATATACCATCTTCTCTTTGGGATACAGTATTTTGATTTCCTTTTAGTAATAGAATTTTCTAACATATGGGATGCCAAGTTCATCTAAGCCCTTTCTAAAATCAGTTAAGCCAGGAACTGTGCCTTAAAGTACAAAAACACTCTTCCCTTATGAGGAACAGGAAGAAACAGAGAGTGTTATAGAATAAAAACAATCAAATACTATATCCTAGGCAAGGTGCAGCATGTAAAGATGAATAAGGCAAGTTCTTTGCCCTCCAGGACAACAGAACTACACGAAAGCAGACACAGGTAAGACCCCAAAGAGTGAAGCAGGTAAAGTATAATGAGAGATTGTGAAGAGATTCCTTCCATCAGGGAAGAAAAGGAAATAGAATGGGAGGTGGAACTGAAGCAGGATCTTAAAGGTTGGACATGCAAAGGAAAAGGGACAAGATGGGCATTCTAGACAGGCAAGGGTGGCAGCATGAGCAAAGGAAAGGAGCCAGGAATTGCATGATGCTTACTGGGATGGTACCACCATGTTTCTCAGGAACTGAATCACATTTACCCAGCAGATGTTACCTTCTGGGTCTGTTTCAAGTATTTCTACAAAGTCTGTGTGTGTGCACATGTACGCATATTTGATTAAGAGGGCAAATTAGTTGAACGCAAAATGGACCCCAATGGGTAAATTCCTTGATGATCAAATTTAATCCTAGAAAGAAACTTTCACATTAGGGGAAATTTGCTCCTGGATTCTTCCTTGTAGTGACAAAAATATTCCAGTCAAATATAGAGAAAACTGATATCATAAAAAAGTAATTTTTCTATATATTTAAAAAAATCGCATTGGAAACATAACCCAAATGACTCAGTATCTATAAAATACTTGTCCCATTTTGTTTGGAGAATTTCATTCTTGGTTATAATCTCACTGAAAGAAACCTTTATGTGTGCAGAAATAAGGCCCACAGGATGCATTTATCTGTACCATTTAAACATGAATTCAGCTGTATTTTAATGTTTTCTTTCTGGAAATCAATACTGCATATTATTTGGATCAATCATCTAATATTTTCTTTTTTCAGGGCTATCTTGAAACTTTTAAAAATTTGTAAACATCTGAAGTTTAAAAACAGTATTCATAAATTTTAAAATAAATTAATATTTAAATTTTAAAATAAATTTTAAAATATTAAAAATTGTACATTTAAAAATAAAATGTTTATTAATATTGAGAATAAATAATAATAAATACAAGCATTAAGAATATAACTAATCTTTTAATTTAAGAGAATAGTGTATGTCAAACTATCTTAGAAACAATTACCCATCATTAAAAAGACTGCATCAGAGTTGGCTTAGGCAGGAAAATAACTGATACAAAACAATACTTTTTGAATCTAAAGTATTAATAATGATAAATTTTGCTTACACTGCTGGTCATATTGTTAGATTCTTTTCTTTCTCAGACATTTTGACTCTTCTGTATCTATCTTCTGGGCATTTTTTGACTTTCCAAACTGTCTCTCTCTCCCTTTCTTTTTGTTGAAAATCTATCTACTGCTGTTCTCCATGCATTTTCTTTTACGTAGCTTTCCCTCTTTCTCCCATGTAATCTATTATTAAACTTATACTTTTTCATACTTCTGAAATGCTGAGATATTTTATGAAAAACATTGATCCAACTTACGCTAAAAGTGAAATCTGGTAGCATTAAGTGCATTCTATGCTTTTACATTGAAAATAAAACAATTCTTACTTGAAGTTGGAAAAAAACAAAACACTAATTAAATAGGAATTAAATATCTAAATTTTTAAATTAAATAATGAAAATAAAAGATAATTTGGGAGCATTTCCCCAACTTTCAATTAGGAAAAATCTTCTTAGTCAGAAAAGAAACTCAGAAGCAATTACAAAACTACTAGATTTGGATTCATTAAAATGGAAAAGTTCTGAGTGACCCAAAATTAATGAAGTAAAGGAAATTAAATGAACGAATTATAACACATATGATAGACTACTCCTAATTAACAAAGATCCTCCCAATACCTGTAAACTTCAATAGGAAAATGGGTAAAATAAATAGCAAATTCACAGAAAATGAAATGCAAAGGACCAATGAATATAAGGAAAGATTCTCAACTGCTAGAAGTTAGGGTAATAAAATTAAACATAAGAAGCTAGCATTTTTACCCATAAGATTAAAAAAAACAAGATCAATAAAATCTAGGTGAGTGAGGGTATCAAGAAACAGACTTTTTGAAATATTTTTGGTGGGAATCTGTATTATGACAACCTTTCATAAAGCAATCTACCAGAATTTATTAGAATTGAAAATAAGCAAAATACTTAGGGAAATCTATTCTAAAGAAATGAAAATACCAGTATATGAGGTGATATTTATAAGGATATTAATCTGACATTTATTTATTAATTAATTTCTTGAGTGCATAAGAGAGAAAATAATTTTGTTCTCTATAAAATGTAGATTTTTATTTGGAGAAAATCAATATAGAAGTAAAGAAATGAATAAAATAATTTCAAGTGGTAATAGTGCTATTTGGAAGATAAAACATGTGGTGTGACAATTAAGTAAATTAAGAGTTGCAGAAGACAGCAGGATGCTATTTTTATAAAGTTCAAAAACAGGCATACATAAAAGTTGGAATGGAAAATACTCTAGGGGGTGAAACTATGGGTAATATGTTATTTTTTCTCATGTTTCTTGCAGTTTGAAATTTGCTGTGATCACCTTGCATTGCTTTCTTGATTAAAAAAAAATACTATTAAAATAGATGAATTTTTTTCAAAATGGTTCTTAGTAAAATCCTATCAAAATATATTGGTATGTAGCCTCACTCTGTGGTTGCTGCCTCTTACTGTAGTCTCTCATAAAGCATATCTTTTATGAGCTTTACCCACTCAGAGCAGTAATTGAGAAGATCCTGCTTCTTTCCTTCCTCAAAGGAAGAAATGCAGACTCATGCTAACGCAAATGGACAAGATCAGGGGTGATCTCATGGCACAGACTGGGCAGCATGGGTGATGACAGTGAATGAAGAGCACAGCAGTCTGTAATTCCTTCAGTGGCCTTTTGGCAGTTTTGTACATTCTTGTCCACTCAGGCCTGGTGGGGAAGAGAAGACTGGCAGACACTCGTCAAACAGTAGTTGGGGAGAAATCTGACTAAACTTGTTGTCAAAATATAGTGTTGGAAAAAAAGTTTTCATCATCTTTAACAAATTAGACCTTGGTTTTATTTTCATTCTTTGTCATAAATTTTAGCCTTTCTCTTTTGTTCATGGAAATCCTGAAAAACAAGCCAGTCATTCTGAAAGTCCTATCAACACTTTCATTTGTCTAATGCCTTGCAAAATCTTATTTCTAGAGATTCAACCGACTTCCTCTGACAAGCTTTATTCTGTGTGCTCAGGAAAAATTGGGAGACCTAGGAGAAGGCTCAATGGCTATAAACTGGCTAGGAATTATTCTAATAGTGTCAAGCTGAATCATTTGCACGGTCCATTAGTGTTATTATCAGTATCCCAGGTACTACTAAAATTTCCATGTAGACAGTAGAAAGCCATTGATGGATCATGTTTGCAAATAACTCTCTAAGGAGCACTTGTTTCTCAAGCCATTGTCCTTGCCTAGAATGGCTACTCTGTCCTCTAATGTAAGCTCCATTTGATTTACAAGGTCCCTTTACTCAACAAATATTTATTGGATACCTACTTTTTGCCAGATAATGTTTTAGGCAATGTATAGACAATGATGAATGAGACAGACAAGATTTCATCGCTTGTGAATCTTACGTTGTGAGAAAGACTATACACAAGTAAACAACTGAATTTCAGATAACAAGGGGAAAATGGTATCTGTGGTAGAAAAGAGGATTCTTTTCATCATGGTAATCAAGGAAAGCTACTCTGAGGTGACACTTGAGAAGAGAACTGAGAGAGAGAGAGAGGAACATGCAGTCTAATGAAAGAATGTTCTGGGTGGAAAGTCCCTCAGGGAGATCTTGCCATGATTGTGAATCAGCAAGATGTGGTTCCATTCCTCCATTTTCAGTGAGAAGCTCTGATTCTCCCATTGTGCAGTGACCAAACTCTTATAATAGCAATTGTCTCTGTGATTCATTTGTTATTGAAAGTATGTTATATTATCATACTAGCTGTCTTTAAGAAGTTGAGATGATTGCTCTCCATTTCAGACAGAGCTCCTTCAGAATAGGGACCTTGTCCTATGCTTCTTGATATACCAAAACCAAAAATAGTACTCTCATATAATAAGCATTCAATAAACACTCACCGATGATCATGATCTGATGTGATGATCTATGCTGTTATCATGTTTTCAGGGAGCATATCAACTCTTGACTAAAGATAAAGTTGGATAGAGGGTAGTGAGAGGTTCTGGCTATTTAAAAAATACATCCGATACATATATAGCGGTTCTGAAAAAACAAACAAGCAAAACTTAAGAATATGCTGTTTAGAGATATATACATATATGGTAAAATTATGTATATAATTATATATATATATATACATATATTATATATAAAATACTTGGTTACGTTAGGTTATGCCTGTTCTGTCCAAGTGGAGATGACAATTGAGCAGTTGAATATATGAGTTTGAAACTCAGTAGAAATGTCAGGGATGACAATATAAATTGGGAAGTCATCAGCATATAGATGGTACACTATTTAAAGTAATGAGACTGGATGAGATCACTTAGGAAGAGAATAGAAAGAAGGGTAAGTATAATTTGTAGTAGCAAAGAATTGCAAACAACTATTTATCAATAGAAAATTGGTTGAATAAATTACGG
Organism: Balaenoptera musculus; assembly: GCF_009873245.2. NCBI lineage: Eukaryota > Metazoa > Chordata > Mammalia > Artiodactyla > Balaenopteridae > Balaenoptera > Balaenoptera musculus. Next base: position 94,029,674 of record NC_045785.1, on the reverse strand, counting down.
ATTATGTACACCATACATTTTTATTTGCTCTTAATAAGTTATTTATACATGTCTTGACTTCAAGGAATATTCAGGATATATATTTTGACCTAAAATAATTTTTGGAGTAATATGAATAATATGTCTACATATTTGTAAAAAAACTACATAAATATGTGTATGAGTCTACATAGTAGAAAGATACATTCTAAACTAGGAGGAATGGGAGATCAACTTTTTCCTTCTAAATATATTTGTATTTTATTCATGCAGTTTTAAAAAATCTGATGATAAAGAGGGACATAAAACAAATGTGTCTTAACTATTTAGAATGTAAAGGGATCTTAGAATGGATATTTATGACAATAGCAATATCCTATCAGTAATCCACTTATTCTACTTTTTGTGGCTTTGTATCCTTTCCCTTTTCTTTGGGTACATCTGCTCCCCCAGAACTTTGACTCAACCTTTTGCACTGTCGGCCCTTAGCTGGGGGACTGCCCTTAGGCTGTGGAAACAGTTATGCCTGCCCACATGAGAGCTGGGAAATGCCTAGGAATTGATGTCCCTCTAGGGTCAGTCATTAGCCAATGTCTGATGGGTGAGAAGGTCTGAGTGTTGCAGAGATGCTCTGGAGACAGCACAGGTCACACATGTCCCTAATTAGGGAGCAGCACGTGTAATCTATGCTGTCTTCAGAGCATCTCTGCAGGATTGAGACAAAGTTCCCTTTCTTGGGACTTGGCTTAATATCACATGGTAGCCAGATCTCCTTCCCTTCCTAGTCCTGCTTCCCAGCTGTCCTTCTAGCATTTTCTGGGAATACTTCCTGATAAACACTTTTACAAGATCCCAGTCTAAGACAATGACGAGTCTATTTTAAGTGCCTACTGAAGTCACCTTAAATCTTGAGGACACAGGCATCATGGACAGGATATATAGTGTAGTAGTTTAGATGCTCAGAGTTTAGGTGATGAGTTCCAAGCTCTGCCACTTACTCTCCATGTGGCCTTGGGCAATTCACCCAACTTCATGCTTTGTTTTCTCATCTGTAAGATGGGATTGATAATAGAACTACTTTACAGAGCTATTTCAAGGAGTAAATTAAATAATGTACTTAAAGTGCATCTAGCACATGTTAGGCACTCAATAATTATTTAAAAATTAATAAAGATGCTTGATGTAAGTATCATGACTATTTATCTCTATGTATGCTGTGGCATGTCTGACAAAAGAAGTTTCTTTTACATGAAAATTTATGATATGAAGTTTTCCTTGGGATGAAAGCCACTCTTTACAGAACATTATTTTATTATGTATGACTCATATGAAGTAAACAAAGTTAATACATCACTGATTTTAATGGGACTTTGCATACTATGATTAATATGCCATTATTGCATAAAAACATTCTACATGCTGAGAAGTGTAGCTGGTGCATTAGAACATCATTTGGCATAAAGTTTCAGCATATGCTATTTTCACTATGTGTCCCTATGAATGCTTTATCATCTGGTATAAATCAGATAATGAATCAAAAAATGAAAAATTATATCTCCCTAACAACCATATCACATATTTTAGCACTGAATAATATATCATTTTAATGTCTTAAATAACATCACTATTTATGGGGGTGGTGCAATGACCACATCCTTTATTGGTCTAGTTTTACTTTTAAGAATCTTGTCTTATTGCTTAGAGCAACTCAATTGTTCTGTCTTCTAACTACATAGAGCACCATCCTGAAGCCTATTTTTTCTTGGACCCAAGACCGTGGAATTAATTTATATGTGAACCTATTTCATAATAATGTATGGGCTCTATGAAATTCCCCTGGCTGGGGTTTAAGCAAAGCTAGCTAATGTTGAATTCTGTTTATTACAAACTGTACATTTCCTGCTAGTTTTCTAATTTCATTTCATATTAAAATCCCCTTGTTGTAATTGCTGTCATTCTCTCTGTTTTCCCCTAATTATTCTAACTAGAGTACATTTTCAGTTCTTCAGGGACTGTGTATTTAATCTGTGGATTTTCCAAATCCTCTCTTTTTAATTCTTTTACTATATATACTTAACCATTTAAAGGTTTCCTATTTTTATAATTCACCAGATGATAAATAATGGTAGAGTGAGTTTGCATTAAAATAAGGAGTTTGTTATCTTTATAGAAATTCCTGGTAAAAGTCTGGCTCCAGTGAATGCATAAAATGAATTTTTTTACCATTTGGGGTTCTTAATCCTTTCTCTAACATCATATATAAGTTAAAGTTAAAACTCTGTACTTTGTTCTTAAATATAAGTTTTACCAAGAGCAAAGCTGCAAGTGGTTTTTTAAAAGAGGTCTAATGTCATCCCACTCCATATCACCCATTACTAAGCTGCACATCACTTGAGATAATGGAGGTTGGAAGGGTTTGTTCATAAATTTGAGACGATTAGGAAGTTCTTACATAGAAGAGTCTTTGAATAAGTTTAGAATCTAAGCTGAAAAGAGAGATTAAGGACAGGTATCAAAATAAGCAATTATTTGTAATCGATCAAAATAATCTGAGTTATGTTCTGAGCCCATGACTTCAGAAAAGCTTACCCTAAGGATATTGTGATGTAGGCAAAGTGTATGCATGGGAATCCTAACCTTTATTTATGTGCTTCTCTCCTAACTTTCAGGTCTCTTTGACCCCAAGGTGTTTTTTATGCTACCTTTGGCCCTAGAAAAATACCGATTATCCTCAATCCCACTATCTAACCACCTTCTGAATACTCAACTATTTTCCTTCCACTCTACACAGGCCAGAATTTCTATTCCCCTTTCCTGTTGAATCTTTCCTGGTGACCAAAATAATAAAATAAATAGATTCATGCTAAAGGGTGGTTACAGCCACCTGTAAATCTTCCACTCCATTCCATTTTCCTTTAAAAAAACCCACATTGAAAAGATCCATAAACCCAATGGAATTTTGAAGTACTTTATAATTTCTGGAAATCAAACAAAGGACAGAATGTTTTGCTACAGTGTATGTTTCTGTAAAATAATGAACTCAAATGATATTGGTAAGCAGAGGAACAATGTCCAAACATAATGTGGAAGGTGATTGATTCATACGTGATCATTCCCATCATTAATATTTAACACCACCAGGTAGCACCCACAGAACACAGAGTACAAATACACAAGTAAATGCAGCTAGCCAAAGAGGAATATGGCACACCCTACATTCTTCCTCTTGGCTCTGTTCAGCCACATGCTCTATGTCCTAGAAAGGTTTATTAAGCCTTCTCCCCATCTTTGTGCATTTTGCTTTGTCTCTGTAACTCTTCCTTACGCTCTTTCATCAAGCTGTCTTATTTACTGCAATGTTTATTTATTAGGGTTGACATCTTTTTAAACTGCTACTATTTTTATTAGAATTAGTGTTCTTAGTGCTCTTGGTTACAAAATTTCATAGGTTGTGATGGTCCACCCAACCTAATTTTTCCTTAAGTTTGTTATTTTTAGTGTATAATATTGCAGAAAGTGAAGGTTTTTACAAGTACATATATCACGTGACAGCAGGAATGCCTGTAAAGTATTTTAAAATGTGTGGGGAGGATTTCGTTCCATCTCACTTTCCTTTTTCTGTCCTTCCTTTCCTTGCAGGGGACAGCCTATAGAAAGAGAAGGAGGAATTCTGCCCCCCCACCCCCAGTTCTATGTATTCTAAATTTCTAAGTGATCGTTTTTAGAGTTAAAAAGCTATCTAACTGAAATCTCACCAGTCTTTCCCCAAAGTTATTATTATCAATAATGATGAATTTAATTATCAAAGCTCTCCAAGGAGCACAATTCCAATGCTACTGTTGATGTCTTAATTTTTATGAAAATTCTCTTTGTGTTTAGTTAGGTTTAGATTCTTTGTTTCAAATCTTTCCCTACAAGCACATATGATATATGAGAAATAGTCTCATTATGTCCTTCCCTCCTCTTTATCATCACTTTAAACTATTTTCACACGCTTTTGGAAGGGGTTTGGCAATCTACAACTCTATGGTTGTGTTTAAGATGCAATTGGGGCCTGTTCTAGGCTTACAGAGAGCTGCAGAATATTCAAGGTTTCCTCAAGATTGTCTACATGCCTGAGTTTGTCACACATTCAGAAATCTTGATTCTACAAAGTGTAAAATGCTGTAGGTTGGCTAAAAGGATGGGATCTAATCAGCTTTCCATCCATATGAACAACTTTGGACATCACATTTCATAGAAAATAAAGGGGGCATACATCAGGGTCCTCTGGCCTTTTCTCCAACCTCCTCACCCTCAGAACTATTGCAGGTATTCCAAAAAGTAGGAAAATATTTTAATGCCAGAAAGTGTTAGAAGAGAACAAAGATACATAAATTCTAACAAAACATTAATATTTATTGAGACGGATAAATCAAGAAAAAAAACTGGGTTATGGAAATGAAGCCAGATATAAAGCTAAAAAAAAACGCAAGTGAACTATAAATTTGGCTCAGCTTTCTAGTAGCCAGTGTGAGAAGAGTCATCTACCCAAAATATTGTGTCCGTTAGCTGAAACAAACCAGTTATATAGAGGACATAGATTTATTTTTGGAACTAACACCATAGAGAAATTTTTCTCTGAGGAGCTCATAATCTATGTGATGATAAGGAGTATTTTTGCACTTGGGCGAAATTTTAAGAATGAAATTGATAAGAGGGCTGGCTTCCTATCCTTGCTTCAGCAGGGGTAAGATTTAGTTGGAATGAAATCTTTCCAGGCTAAAGAATGAATGCAGATTATTGATGTAGGTAATTCTACTCCCCGCCATACCTCAGTTTTTTGAGAGTAGGATCTGCTTACTTAACTGTTAGATAGTTGGTGTTTATTAAATCATTAAATGAATGACCACCTGGTCAGATGTCTCTCTGCCGTCCAGCATCAAGTACCAAGTAGAATGGCAGAGTTTGTCTACCTTTGCTACTATGTTGAGGATTCAGTCTCCTGGGGTGCCTCAGAAAGTGCCACATTTGATTAGCTCTGTTAGGGGAATGGGAACAGGGAATGCTTCGTGAGTGCCTAGTATTTGTCAACCTGAAGATCCTATATACTGAAGGTGGTGGCTCTTTGAGGCCTGTGAGACAGGTCTCCAGTGAGACTTCCTTAATCTAAGGGGTCTTTTGTGGGCTAGGAATAGAAAGACTTGTGTTAAACTGTCAAGAATTAGTTACGTAACCTAAGGCTAAATCCTTCAAAATCTGTGTAACTCTTTTTTCCTAGTATGTAAGGTGAAGAGAATTACCTGCCCTCCCTAACACCTACACCATCCAGTCTTTTGCCCATTATTTTTTGTTTATTTTACTTTCTGGTTTATCCTGTGAACATACCTATTTGAAGGAGAAACTATGTTTTACTGGTTTATATCCTAAGCACTTATCACAATGACTATTATATTGTATACTGAATAAAATGTCCATTGGTCCAGTGAGTTAATGAAAATATCTGGAAAGTTTCACAGTGCTAAATAAATGTAAGCTCTTTGAGGAAAGCAGGTAGGACTTCACCATGTTTTTCTCTCCTTAGGGCTGGTAGTTTCCTCCTGTGACCCAAATGACCCTAAGCAATCAGTACCAGTTCATACAGAGCTTGGACAGTGCCTGAGTGTTGGTGCATCTCACAACCTCATCCTTCTGGAAGAATCCTCACTTCAGGGTTTAGGCTCCTTTGGATCATCTGGTGTCCAGTGTCATACATTGCTCGTCATATACGGCCATGCTCGTACTGTCAAACAACACCTGTAAAAAAATCAAAATGTTGACTAATTTATTCTGTATCACATTTTCTATGTGTCCAGCTGCTCCAGGTTTGCATATTACTTTTCTGCAATTACAACAGCAAGAAGTTATTGAGATCTTATTATGTACCAGGCACTATGTGCTTGCATGTATTAACTCATGGTATCCTCACATTTCTATAGGGCAGGTATGATTGTTACACCATTTGCATGGCAGCACTGGAGAAGAAACAGAGGTTAAGTATTTTGCCCGGTCACACAGAGTGGTGGAGCCTAGATTCCAGCATAAGCTGTCTGGCTCCAGAGTCCAAGATTTTAACCACTCTGCTATGTTGCCACATGACTAATGGCTTTAGCTGTATTTTTATGATAATCCATCTTACTTTGGGCAAACAGTAACAATAAGAATTTTAAATTCTGTGTAATTATGAAATACTTACCTTTTACTTCTACTGTTACCCAAAGTTTTAACTGGTGTTCCCTTTGTGTGCTTATACTGGCAATACTGTACCCATACAGCAAAGGGATTGTTATAGGAAGTTAAAACAAACACCAGAAATCTACTCAAAACTGTACACTAAAATGCTAAATAAATGTTCAACTTAAAATACAGTTGACCCTAACATAAGTAATTTATACCTCTAGCTTAAACCAGGCCTAGCTTGCTACGACTGTACCATTTACATGAGCTGACTATCCTAACATCAACATGGTGACAACTATAAATGTATTACTTGCTATTCAAGGATCTTGTAAAGTTGATGATTTTGTACATGTATGTTTCCCTTCATAATGGTAGATCTCATGTGTTGATACCAAATTTTAGAAAATTAGTTGTAATACTTGAATATTTTAATAAGCAATGAATAAAGGAAAAAACTCAGTTAAAATAACACAACTACGTTAGAGTACTTCAGAAGACCAGTTTTTCACACCTGTTTTCTATTAGCATACAAAAGCTACTAGTATGAAGAAACCATACATTAAGCATAGTTGAATTATCCTTAAGCTATATTCTGTAGGGGCTGTAACACGGTTTTTAAGAACAATATTAAAAAAGGTGAAATCTATAACTCAAACAGTACACAAGACTTACTTCATCTATAAAAATAGAGCGAATGCCAATGTTTTATTTGCCACAGAGATAAGGAGGGAAACATGGGTAAAATAAATTTGATAACATGATTCACACTTCATTACAAATGATTTTCCTAAATTCACAACTTTCACATTCAGCTGAGCTAAAAAGAAAAAAAACCCCAAAAAACACTAAAAAACTTTCACTTGATCAAAGTAGGCCAAATCACATGATCCCTCTGAATGAGGGAGTTTAATTTTCTAGCTGAGAAAATATTTTCCGTAATTTAGTAAGCTTAAATAATTCACCCATGATGATAAATAAGCCCTTGGGTCAGGATCAGAAGAAACCTCCTGTATCAGCTTATTTTAAAGAAGTACACAAAAATTTTATTATGGAACATTTTCTTGGTTAAATCTTAAGAGTAAAGACAATTAAAACATCCATACTACTTCACCATCTTTCAGGTCTTTTTCTCCTAAATGTACCTTCTAGATTTCTTAGGTGTGCTGTACAATTCCTTAGGGTGCTAAAGTTGATGAACACCTTACTCCATTAAGTTAAATAAAACTTCACTTAATGGAGTAAGGTGTTCATCAACTCTAGCACCCTAAGGAAGTAGTAAGTGCTATTTAAACTTTGTCCTCATTCTCCTCTCCCACGTTACCAGTAGTAAAATTTATTTAAAAAAACAATGAGAAAGAAATACCGTAGCCTAGAGGCACCTGGGAAGGGAGGGAATATGGCTCTGGAGAGATATTAGTCATATGGGAGATTTCTGGAGTCTAATTATAAACCCCTTTACCCCCTCCCTGGTTTTAGACTTAGGGTGTGAGGTGTCTGGGATGTGCATGGAGCCTTCACAAACTGACATTTTCTTCCTTTTTTCCCCCTTTTTTGCATGAAACAAAAGAAATACAAGTGCTTGGTACCACGTGCTTTTGAGGCTTAAAGGGCCATTAATAAACACGCTGTTTCGGTTGTTGAGGGGGATCGAAATCACTTTTTAATAAATATCGCCAGAAGAATCTCCTCGAAGGGAGACTGAAGTTATTCTCCCTCCCCAGGAGCCCTAAGGGGAAAGGGAGACGGAAGATAATGTCCCCTACTTGCACGTGAGATTTCCCTTTCTCCTCCGACCCCCCTCCGCCTCTACCGCGCAGGTCTGGCCGCCTCTGGAGGTAGCTGGGAGAGAAGGCCACGCTCAGTCCTCCATGGCAAAGTCTTTGGTCTTTTCCTCCTGGTCGCCCACTTTGTAGCGCAGCAGCACGCGTAGGTGACGGTGGTTGTCCTGGGAGGGCAGCAGCGTGATCTCTCCGGAAACGTCCGTATCTTGCTCCACTTGCACAGGCTCGTTCAGGTAGAGGAGTGCCTGCTTCCAGTGCGTGACTGGGTGAAAAGGCGAGGTGGACAGCACCAGGGGTTTCTCCGAGTCCCCTCCGGGGAAGGTCACCTGGAACCAGATGGCAAAGCCGTGCATGTGAGCCGAGCCGTAGCAGCTGAAGCGGAAGCGCCCACCCACCCCCGCCTCCAGCTCCTGCTCCAGGCCGGCGCGGGCCAGCTCCAGCTGAGCAAAGCACTGCGGCCGGGCCAGCACATCCTCGCCGGACAGGCCTTGCACCACGATTTCTGAGTGGCCCATGAGGCAGCGCGTGGCGAAGCTCTCCAGGCAGCTCATGTCCACACCGTAGAGCTGCTTCATCTGGCTCCAGAAGCTTAGGCGCAACTCCAGCATCTGGTCGCTGATGGGCGCCACGAACAGCTCGGCGGAAGCCGGCAGTAGCAGACCGCCCTCCTTCAGCCACTTGGTCCGCGCGTGGAGCACAGAGCTCAGCATGGACTCGTGCAGGAGTCCGCAGCCCATCCACTCGCTCACGATGGCATCCACCTGCTCCGGCAACTCCACCGTCTCCACCGGCCCCGGCAGGACGTGCACTCGGTCCTCCAGCCCGTTGAGCCGCACCACTTCCCGGGCCTGTTGCCAGATGTCGCTGGCCTCCACCGCGTACACGCGCCGGGCCCCGGCCTGGGCACAGAAGATGCTGAGAATGCCGGTGCCCGCGCCCACGTCCAGCACGGTCTTGCCCCGCAGCGCTGCCCAGTTCCGCAGGATGCCCAGGCGGTAGGCATCGGTGCGGACGCGGTCGGCAATCATCTCCTCGTGGACCGATACATCCGAGTAGCACTGGTAGTACAGCTGGTCCCGCTCCCGCCTAGTCCTCCGGGGTCGTGGCAGGGCCACCTCCAGCTCTCCGCCATCTTCCTCTTCAGTTCCCTCCCCTCCTTCGCCGCCGCCCCCCCGACTCAAGCTTTCTTCTCTTGGGCTGCGACATCTTGGCGGCTCGGGCCGGCTCCCGGCGTGCGTTGCGCGACGAGGCGCGAGCTCTGGGAAGCTGGGGCTTCTGGTATTTGTAGTGCGCGCTCGTGCCGCCCGCTTCTGGCGGGGCACCGGGCCAGTGCCCGCCAGATTTCTCTGAGCTGTACTCTGCTCTTTTACCTGCTGCTTTGGTGTCGTGGAATCCCTCTCCCACCACCCCGCACCCATATTCTATGATTCTTTACGTTCCTCCTCCTTCCCTTAGATCCTCGATTCTCTTTTGCTTTCACTCCCTTCCTGAAGTGGACACGCCCACTTAAAACTAATAAATCCATGTTTTGTCATGTCTACTCAACTCCCAGATTTTTTATTACACAGAATTATCTGGGCGGCACCGTTCATACACTACCGCCTCATCTGGACAGTTGCAACTCTTAGAGCTCTCCAAACGTGGAGATTTGGAAATTGCACTACATGTTTTTCTTCTCTGTTTTCAGGGGAGTTAGGATGCAAAGGTGTAAATGGAACAAAGTTTTCAGGGGAGTTAGGATGCAAAGGTGTAAATGGAACAAAGTAAAAACCCAACAGTGTAAAACCCTGGTTCGGATTCCAGTGAGACCACAAATTAATGGAATGATTAGGGCAAGCTATATAACTACTCTTGCCTGCAGTTACCCATTCACCAGCAACAAAGAATCTTCAATGCAGTTGAAAAATTAAGTCTCTGGTCTCTATTTTAGCAGAATGGTTACTTGGCTCTTAGTCCTGCTCTGGTAATTCTGTGGCTCATTCAAGAGTTAAATCTTGGAAAGGTTCAAACCAAGGAGCAGTTGAAAAGCAACAGTGGTGTGATACAGTGAAACCCATTGCCAGGTGTATTCTGGTAACCAATTATTTTTTTTCCCCCAGAGGTAACTGAATCCTTCATCCCCTGTGATCACTTCTCTGCTTCAACTCATTTTTTCCTGTGTATCTCCTTGTCTGGGAGAGATTGGTACTCCCCTCTTCCTCTTTCATTTTCCTTTCAGTCAACTATCAGCTGTTAATCTCTTCCCTCTTGGTTGTTCATAGTAGAAATAAAATACATTTTAAAATACATGTGATGTCTATATGGGTGTCTGTGTTCTTCATAAGTAAGGTGAGAAAAAATTTTCTCCCAGCTTAAAAAAATCACACGAAGAAAATTGACTTTTATTTTCTTGTAGTCTCAAACTATGTCTTTTAAACAAATGAGCCTGTTTTCCTTATCTGGGGGAAAAGTTCCTTCACCCCATTCTCTCTATTAATCTGTCATTGAATGAAATAGGCTGATTGACCTGACATCCTCAGCTGTACTTCTAACTCAGGGCTTTCTGGCTGCTCATAAGAATCCTCTGTGGAGCTTTTAAAAAATACCTATGCCTGTGTCCCACTTCAAACTAATTAAATCAGAACCACTCCAGTGGAGCTTGCGCATACAGTTTTAAAAGCTACCCCGGGAATTTGTGCAGCCAGAGTGAGAAATGTTCGTAATGATTTTAGTTAAATCTTGCTCCATTATTTTCATTGGGTAAATTATCTTTTTTCGGTGGCCTGGGCTCAACCATTTAAGGCTAAAAATCCTCAGAGCATTTCCTCTCTGCCCAGTTTGATATCTTGTTTTAAGAAAATAGAGGCCCAGAGCAGGACATGGGATTAGAGTTGAAAATGTGACTGCTTCAATATATTACTTCTAGGCTGTTAATTAGTGTATACTTCTCCCATTCTTTCTGTCCTCAAAATCTTTTCCTCCCTCTTTTAAATGCATTGACTCCTCTACCCTATTTCCAATTCACTGACTTGTGGTATTTTTTAAGAAATATCTGAATATAAGTTTTGTTAGTTCTACTTCCAAAATATATCTGAGTCCATCTTCTTTTCTCCTTATCCACTGCCTACACACTAGTCTAATTTCCCGTTTTTACTTGTATGGAAATCAGTCTCCTAAGAGATCTCTCAACTTCTAATCATACTCCTGTCTAATCCATTCTCCACAGAGCTACAAGAATGAGTTTTTAAAAATCTAAATTGGACCATGTCATTCTCCAGTAACTTCTTCCAGTTACTAAAACAATCCAGTAACTTCAAGTAACTTCCCATCTTATCTCATACTTCTCTTCCCAGCTCCCTCTTGGGCTCAAGATATACAGGCCTTTACATATGCTCTTCCAGGACCTGGAAAACTGTTTTTCTTCTTAGCACTTCACTTCAGTGGCTCCTCATCTGTCAGGCCTCAACTTAAATATTACTGCCTAAGAAGGTCCTTCCCTGGCTACTTTAAATACTATTTTCTAACTCAAGACACTGTTTATTTCCTTCATAGCTTTTATTATTAGCTGAGTGTACGTAATTTGTCTATTTGTTTTTTGTAAAATATAAACTCCAGGAGACTTGGACTTTTGTTTCCCCACTATTGTAGTTCCTAGCACTAGAACAGAGCCTGACATGTATAGAGTGTTTAATAGTCTTCAGTGAAGCCTGTTGTGGAAACAATTAAATCGTTATTCACAGGGGAAGGAGAAGAGAGTTTTGCTTTTTGTAGTGCAGTGTGACAATTTGACTCTGGTAAACTCTGAGATAAATCCAGATATAGATCAAATTTAGGATAATCCCAGATGTGAGATGATTTCCTTTCCAAACTCTCATAACCCTTTTAGATAGAATAATGGCAAGCCCTAATTTTATGTCCAGATTAGAGAGAAAATGGCCTGTGGCACTTCCCTTTCCTGCACTCTGGCTTGATACAGAGAGCACTTTGTTTACTCGTCTTTTCTACCGCACTGAGTTGTTTTGAGTAAGAAGAGGACCAGATCATAGTCCTTCTCTAAGCATTGCATCTCAGCAGCTAACCACCCGGATGGGAGAAGAATTGGAGCTGTGCCGGCAGAGTGTTCTTTGTGTTTGCGTGCCAGTGGTCTACTCACCACATCTATTCAATGTGCAAACCCAATGTTTTTCAAATGGATCTTGAAATTGATTTAATACACCTTCACCAGCATTAAAAAAAAATAGAATAGAAAATATCAAATACATAAAATGAATAAAGGTATTACTTCATAAAACTTGTTTCAGTTAAGTATACTATATATATATATATATATATATATATATTTCTTGCTACAGATTACAGTTAAAAGTTATTCTCCAAAAACAGTGTAAACTTTGATATTTTTGTAACTTTGCTTTGAGTATGGTACTGCTTTGTCCTCTCACTTATCTTTTTAGGTAGTCCTCAAATGTTATCATTTTTTGGTAGCTTTTTCAACCACTCTGTGGCCCAATAACCCTTATATATAACTTTTTTCACTCATCCCGTTGTACCAAAGCTATTTGTACATCTGGCTTTTCCATGCTAGACAATGGACATTTGAACACCAAGATTTTTTTATTTCTCACTTTTATATTAAGAATCTAGCATATTGTGCTGGAATCTGAACCATTTGCTCATTCCAGATTGGCAGTCCTGAGTACACACAGGATCATAGATGTGTTTTGTATGACTGTGAGAACCATGGTCGATTTCTGCATCACACACATTCATGCATTTATCCAATCATTCATTTATTCAACAAACATTCTGGACTTCTACTCTGCACTAAGTATTCTAGAAACAGGGGACATATCAATAAACAAAAAGACAAAAATCCTTACCTCTAAAGAGCTTATATTTTTGTATTAATGTTATCTATTAATCTTATGTTTTTGTTTCTGTTTTTACTTAAGTAAAGTATTATACTGCTTTTAACTATCAACTTTCTTTCTTGTATTATTTTACCTTGGGTCCTGATGTGATTTCCTCCCACAAGTACTTATTTCTAATTTCTTTTCCTCTTTAATTTGAAGGTCTGTTGTTTAAAAATGTGTTTTAAAGCCTAGTATACAGAGCTGCAATGAACATTGTAGTACTTGACTCTTTGTGAATTATGGTTTTCTCAGGGCATATGCCCAGTAGTAGGATTGCTGGATCATATGGTAGTTCTATTTTTAGGTTTTTAAGGAACCTCCATAGTGGCTGTATCAATTTACATTCCCACCCACAGTGCAAGAGGGTTCCCTTTTCTCCACACCCTCTCCAGCATTTATTGTTTGTAGATTTTTTGTTGATGGCTATTCTGACTGGTGTGAGGTGATACCTCATTGTAGTTTTGATTTGCATTTCTCTAATGATTAATGATGTTGAGCATCCTTTCATGTGTTTGTTGCCAATCTGTATATCTTCTTTGGAGAAATGTCTATTTAGGTCTTCTGCCCATTTTGGGATTGGGTTGTTTTTTCTTTTGATATTGAGCTGCATGAGCTGCTTGTAAATTTTGGAGATTAAGCCTTTGTCAGTTGCTCCATTTGCAAATATTTTCTCCCATTCTGAGGGTTGTCTTTTCAGAGGGAGGAGATATGGGGATATATGTATACATATAGCTGATTCACTTTGTTATACAGCAGAAACAAACACAACATGGTAAAGCAATTATACTCCAATAAAGATGTCAAAAAAAAAAAAAAAAGCCTAGCATAAGAGTTGAAGGTAGTTCCTTTAGAATTTCAAGAATTAATTATAATTCTCAAAGTGTGTGTTGGGAAAGGGTAAAGGAACAATGACGAACAATGTTATAAATATCTCTTTGACATGAATATTCATTAAATGATGTAGTTCTTACCATGGTGCAGTTACTTGGAAGCTGCCAGCATAGAAAGAGGCACTTCTGTCAAAAAAAAATCCTTTATAGAAAATGAACACAAAAGGTGGTGATTTTTTTTTTTTTCACACACACACACTGTATTTTATTTTTACAAGAGATAAATAGACTGACACCAAGCATTGTACATGGATGACCACAACAAAAGCAACAATGATTGCAATTACCAAACGTGAAACACACTCATACTATGTCATAATATTGACATTCAGTCCAGTAATCCTCCACTGTAACAGCTCCTTTACTTTGCAGTGAAAATTGATTTGTATATTCTTTGCCTCTGAGTCCTTGTGGGATTTTTTTTTTTTTTAAATTCAGACAGAAAGTCACAAAAATTATACTCATCCTCATCAGTTCACTCAGTCCCATGTAATTAATTTTTTTTTTCATCTTGATCTTTTGTTAGCACTTTTATGAGTTCATCAGTTTTTCATTAGAGTTCTGAAAATGCTTATTCATTCAGTTCAGCAGTACAGTCAGTTACCAGAAACCTGTACTTGTCAGAGTCTTTTCCATGAATTTCTTGAAGATGAAACCCTTTTATAGGAACATATTTGCAAAATCATCAGAGTACACCCAGAACTGTCTGTAAATGACAAAAGACTTAAAAATGACCACGGTTAAAGATTTGATGAAAGTTCATAATAATGCAGTTGACAAGAAAATTAGTTATTTCTGAGATATACATTTTAAAGTAATAACTAGGATTATTACTTATAACATTATACCAGAACATATAAGATTTTTAGAAATTTCATGTAATGTCTGAAACATTTATATTAACATATTTCCATACATATTTCCATACAAATACAAATATAAGATTTTTAGAAATTTCATATAATGTCTGAAACATTTATATTAACATATTTCCATACATATTTCCATACAAATACAAATATAAGATTTTTAGAAATTTCATGTAATGTCTGAAACATTTATATTAACATATTTCCATACAAATAACCCAATGAAAGTTCAGTAGTAGTTGTTTTGTTTGTTTTTTTATACTGCAGGTTCTTATTAGGCATCAGTTTTATACACATCAGTGTATACATGTCAATCCCAATCGCCCAATTCAGCACACCACCATCCCCACCTCACCGCAGTTTTCCCCCCTTGGTGTCCATATGTCCATTCTCTACATCTGTGTCTCAACTTCTGCCCTGCAAACTGGCTCATCTGTACCATATTTCTAGGTTCCGCATAAATGCATTAATATACGATATTTGTTTTTCTCTTTCTGACTTACTTCACTCTGTATGACAGTCTCTAGATCCATCCACGTCTAAACAAATTGGAACATCAAACATAAAAAGCCTAGGTATATGTTACTCTCTTGATGTGTGTAGTGTCTTTTAGATCCATGGTGTATTGGCCCAAATATTAAACCTAATACTAAAACAGATGAATAGCAAATTCATAGCTCCCTGATGATATTATTATAAGTAGTTGTAATTCTTTTAAAAAAATGTGTGTATTGAATTGTTTCAGTAGTGACAACAGGGATATTATGAATTTAATACATAATTAGCGATTCAGTTTAAATTTATTGAGCCCTCTTAGTGTATTGAATATGGCGTTTTAACAATTTCAAGTGTAAACATTGGTTATGACATTTTAACAATTTCTGCTATAAATCAGGCCACTATATTGAAAATAGTACAGAAAAACAGGAATGTAAATTATAATATGGGAAAAGTAATGTATTGGTGCATCTATGGAAATAAGCATTTGCACACCTACCCCAGGAGTAATAAGAATCAGGTAGTTTAATGAAAATCAGGTATTATGGTTAATGAATAACATTTAATAAGATCTTCCTCTCTCCTTTTTTTTTTTCTTTTATGAAAACCTTTAATATGAAAGGAAACCAGCATTTGCTTGTATCAGATGCTTACGTTCTCATAGCATTTTGCAACTGAGGGCATTTAAAGTGCATAGAAGTAACGTAGTCATGGTAGACCTGTGATGCTCAAAGTGAGTTTCTAGACCAACAGTATCGGCATCACCTGGGACATTGTTAGAATCACACAGTCATGAACCCCACTCTGTAACTAATGAATTAGAATTTCTGAGGTTGGGGTTCTGCAGTCTTTATTCTAACAGTCCTTCAGGAGATTCCAAGGAACACTGAAATTTGAGAACCACTGCACTAGACAATCTGAAGACTGCTAGGACCAGCGTGAGGCCATGTAGAGATTATGGAATGGAAGGTCTATTATTTTTCCTACTGCTGTAAAACAAATTACTACAAATTTAGCAACTTAAAACAACAAACATTTTTTATCTCATGGTGTCTGTGGGTCAGGAGTTCAGGCACTGCCTCCCCAGAACCTCTGCAAGGTTGTAATCAGGGTGTCTGCCTGGCTTTAGTCCTTTCTGGAGCTTGGGATTCTCTCCCAGGCACGTGGTTGCTGTTCCTTGCAGCCGTAGGACTGAGGTTTCCCTCTTTTCCTGATTGTCAGATGGAGGGTATTTTAGACCCCAGAAGCTGCTGGCAGTTCCCTGCCACAGGGTCATTTTCCAGGCTCTCTCACAACACTTGCAGCTTACTTCTTCAAGACTAGTAGAAGACGCTTTTTTATCTCAGGGAGGGTCCTATTCCAAATAATTTCCTTGCCTCTCACCTCCCCAGGATAATCTCCTTTTTGATTAATTCAAAATCAACTGATTTGGGATTTCAATTATATCTGTTAAATAATGCTTTCAGCTGAAGAATATAGCTCCGGGTAAAGAGACCAAGGGTGTATTCCCACTGAAGTTTGATAGATATTGCAAAATATCTTAAAATTATTCTATGTCTCAGAGAACTATGGGTATGGCTCATGGCATGGGGAGAAGACCAGATCACATAGATCAGAAACCAAGTTTTAAACAAGCTGTACACCATATCTGAGCCAAAGATTTTAATACAGCACAGTTTGCCTTAGTCACCCTTGAGTTTCTGAACCCTGCCATGTGAAAAAAAAATCATACCACATGTAGTGTATGTAGTGGCTACTTTTTTAGTCTGGGTCCAAGAAGAGAAGACTCCTGGAATGAAGCCAAGGTGAGCTGAGCCTAAATGAACCCAGTAGACTGCAGCTCTCATGTAATGGAAGCAAGAAACAAAAATCTTTTGTTGTTGCAAGCTACTGAGATATTGGTGTTATTTGTTACTGCAGCAAAAAACAAAGCTGACTAATACAAATATACATACAGAATGAATGATCATTATAGCACCACTACCCAGATCAAGACATAAAACATTACCAGTGTCATAACTGTCCCTGTGTCCCTCCAGTCCTGTACTTTTTCTCTTTCCCAAAGGTAAGTATCCTGATAATACCATAAAACATTCAGTGACAAAAGTCTCTGCTTTTATGGAGTTTATATTTTAGGGAATAATCTCTAATTCTCAAAATCTGTGAGGTGGTTATCAGTATCCCTATTTTCACAGTTTGGAAAACCAAGGCACATAGCAGTTATGTCCATCACTTATTTATCTTTTCTACTGGATTATAAACTCCTTTTAGGCAGGAAACAATTTCCTTTATCTTCCCACAATTTAGTGTAGCATCATACGTATAGTCACAATATTAATTATTTTGATGACAATTAACATTTATTTTCTGCTTTCTATGTACCAGAGACAACTCGATTTTCACAAAACATCTGTAGTAGGTATTATTATTAATCCCTTTAGAGATCAGAAAATAAGCAAAAAGAGGCTGACTTGTCACAGGTCTAGATTCTTTTACTCTATATATGTGTGTTGAAATTGATCCATGTGATTGCACATAACAGTACTTCCGTCACTTATATTGCTGTATACTGTTCAGTTCTCAGCTCCCTCTAAAGCCACAATGGATCATACTATACTATACCTATGGATGACTTTGCATAGAGGAGGTACCTGAGCTTCACATTTCTTCCATCTCTGTTCTGCAGCTTCTCTATTTCTATATATCAAAGGAAAAAAAGCAAGTTAGACATCATATTTTTATCTAATCTCTGCCTGTGTTTTACTCAGAAGAGTTGTGGTGTGGGAATTGTAAGTGAAGCTGTAGTAGACTGACTGTATATAAGAACCTTAATTGATTTAATAATATTGTAAATCAACTATACTTCAATAAAAAGAAAAAAATAAAGTGAAGTTCAGTTTAAAGAAAAAGAATATTAATTGGTTTATTCACTTAATATTGTTGAGCTCCTACATATCTAGCACTGTGCTGGGCTTTAAGAAAGAGAGGAGGAAGCAGTCTCTTTTTTCACCATAAGAAGCTCACAATTGTTGGAGGAGGTCATTCAAAGGACTTTACTGACTGTTGACCCATAAGCCGGACTTGGGCAATCAGAGGCTCCTTATACTCT
Organism: Balaenoptera musculus; assembly: GCF_009873245.2. Lineage (NCBI taxonomy): Eukaryota > Metazoa > Chordata > Mammalia > Artiodactyla > Balaenopteridae > Balaenoptera > Balaenoptera musculus. The sequence continues at coordinate 94,011,458 of NC_045785.1, read as the reverse complement.
CTCCTGCACTTGGAATGTGTGTTCTGCCCATTGTTCCCATAGTCAGAGCAATATCCAGGACGTAGTTTTAAGAAAGTAAGATTGAGACCATCTGTACTGTGTACATGACTGAACCCCACTAAAGCCTTTATATAAAGTTTAAGATTTTGGCAGACAGGTGTGGAGATCCACTCAGGTTGCGGCCACCTAAGACAAGCCTTGTATGTGAATTCCCTTGCTTATTAAACCTGCCAATGACCAATTTGGATTGATCTGCCTGACTCCTTGATCTCTCCTCACTCTCTGTGTAGGAGGCTAGTTTCAGGTTTCACCAGGGTAGCTCCCAGGTTTAGGAACCAACAATTGGTAAGCCAACCAGGAGACCAAAGAAATGAGCCTTGAAAAAGAGACATCCCGAGGGGAAATCCAGAGTTCGCCATCGACCTCCGTATGGGAAGGGGTGGCCCATATGTTAGATGATTGTGGTCTGCGTGTGTGTACAGAATGTACAGCTACTGTGGCAAAAAAGTGGAGCGAATGGCCGTGCAGGGAGCTCGTCTCTACTGTGGACAGGTTGCTGGCCACCGAAGCCCAACTAGAGGCTGAAGCTTGAGTTAGAAAGCAGGAAGAAGAGCTGCGGTTAGAGAAGGATGTGTGGTTGTCCACTACTCTGCTAGCTTCGGGGCTGGCAGACAAGATGGGAGAGCTAGCGTGCCATTTGCAAAGGTATGAGGGCTCAACCTAGAGGATAGGTGGTGAACCCTCATAAAATTAAAGGCCCAGACACTACCAAAAAGTTTTGGGAGTCATATGGTCAGGTAAAATGTGCATTGTCCCAGAAGCTCTGATTGACAAGATGCAAGCCTATCCAATCCCTAAGAGCATGCGATGCAAGTCTTTGTAGATGTGGGAGGTTGGAAAGGCTTTTACTCCCTACTGTGCTGACTGCCTCCATCCCTTATACTGCCTGCTAAAGAAAGGGCACATGTGGAACTGGAGATCAGAGCAACAAGTCACCTTTGAGAAGGCAAAAATATTAATAAAACAGATAAAAGTGCTGGGCATCTTCCAAGCAGGGCTACCATTTGAGTTGTTAGATGTATCTGTGACTTAGGAAGGTATGGGTTGGGCACTGTGGCAGTAACAACAGAAGAGAGTACCCCTAGGTTTTGGTTCCAGCTCTAGAAGGGAACAGAAACCTGATAGGCCCCCCCCACAGAGCAACAGCTCCTAGCAGTGTACACAGCACTCCTCCAGGCAGAGCCTCCTATGAAGGAACAGCATATCATAGTAAGAACTTCCTTTTCTATCAAGAGAAAGGTTGAGAATATCTTCCATTGACCCACCTCTGCCATGGCTCAAACTCCCACGTTGACTTAATGGCATGCCTGTTTGCAGCAGGGGAGCACCCTGTGTGCCAACCCCTGTCTATGGCTTGGACAATGGGAAGTCAAGGGGTGGATGATTGTGAATAAGCCCTTGTGGGGTCAGGATGTATGGAGAGCATTTGGGTTTGCCTGCAAGAGCCTGAAGTAGTCCTCACTGTCTTCCACATCCTGTCTCATAAGGCACTGACACCCCCTTGGCAATCAAGAAGCTGATGCCCTTGCTCCGGTATAACCCCTAACAACTGACCCTTCAGCAGATACAGCAGGTTGGGTGCATAGAAACAGTGGCCACTCTAGTGCCTGGGTGGGATGGCATATTGTCAAGGATGCCCAATTGCCCTTGAAATACAGTGGCTTGTTTCATGTAATAACAGCATGTCCTGGTGTTCTAAACAATAGCCAAGGCAACTACCAAAGAGTTTGGAGCCATTCACTGGAGTTCCCAAACGGTGAGGGATTGGCAAATTTTGATTATATTGGCCCCCTTCCTCTGACTGAGGGTTCTAAATATGCCTTGGTTTGTGTGGACACTACATCTGGCCTAACTCAAGTTTTCCCCTGTCACCATGCAAACCAGGCTGCAACCATTAGGGGATCAGAGAAGCTGAGTACCATATATGGATACTCCCATGGAATAGTCACATTTCAAAGGTCATGATATGCAGGACTAGGCAGAAGACTATGACACTGAATGGAAGTTCCACCTCTCCTATAACCTGCAAGCTGCTATGTTAGTAGAAAGGAAAAATGAAATAGTAAACAAGCAGATTAAATTACTAATAGGTAAAACCGCCTTGGTCTGGTGGACTAAAGTACTATCCCAGGCTTTAATACATTTGAATGATCAACTTATAGGGCCTATTGCCCCATACGCCAGATTGGGAATCCTTGCCAAATACCCAATGCCATAAAGGTTTGGAAGTCTTGAAGACAATTATTGCCTTGGTTCTCATGTGGTTTTTGTGCTGTGCTGCTGAGAATATAAAGCTACATCATGCCTGGGAAAGACATTATCCTTGGCAATGGGAAGTCCCACTGGGATGTGTGAATTACTTCATACCTCTGGGTGAGGAGGAACTATGCAGTCTCCACTGGGATCATATTGTCCTGCTGCAAGCTGGACCTATTGAAACATACTATACCTGGAACAGAACATGTACCATTGAAAGAGGGGGAAAAATGAGAGTCCCGATCTGGCACATCCCACACCAAGCCCATCTCCTCATGCCTGATGGGGCTGCCTCCCCTGGCCAACAGGTATGGTACGTACAGCCAGGTCAAATTCTTAAAGCTGCAGTCACATTAACATCTAAGGATTAGGCCACAAGTGTAAATCTTAAAAGGGGAAGATCTTCCCATACAAGTTTCTACTAAATATCTGTGATTTTGGCCTTAGGCTTCTGCTGCTACTCTGTTGTCTGGCCACAGGATGGACACCTAATGGAATACCTTTTTACAGCGGGCCCACTAGTATGCCTGACAAAGGAATCAATCCAACTGTTGGGTATTATGGGAAGCTGCCCTTCTTTAGCTCATCAGGATTACCATAGTGGGCATTGCCACTCCAGGGAGAGAATTGGAAGGCCCTAAAGCAGTATATTAAGGTAGAACAAGTTAGGACTAGTACTCTTAATTCATCTGGCAATACTTGATCAACCAATCAAGTATCAACCAACACTTGATCCAGAGACCTGGCCTGTGGCTTGAACATCAGTAACAGTTGGCATGGGTATTCTTTTTCTGTCAATCAGACTACACAGGCAGCCCATCACTCTGCTGACCAGAAGGGTCCTAAAACTACCACCACTAGAGCCGTGGGTGGCTACACTCAGATTTGGGATGGGTTCATGTCGCTCAGCCTGGGTCATGGATATTTGAACCCGGGCACCCCTATGTTGGGAACAGATGAATCACTCTAAACAGAACCAACCCAATTGTACCAGGAATATGGAATGGATATCACCAAAACTGTGTAGTCATGCTGTCACATGAAAGGATAGTGACTGGTTTGGCAATGATTGGTTGTGACACCCAGGTATTTGTTGGGGAACCCAAACGGAACCCAGTGGTTGTGTGGCACAAATCTTTGGCCATGGCTTTCACCTTGGTGGTTGGGCCACTGTGCTCTATCTAGGTCTTCCCTGGGCACAGGGGAGAATCCACCCCAAAGTAACAAAAATTGTCAAACCCCCTCTCCTCAAGGTCAGATGGGCACATTCTGTTTTCCACTGGTACAATCACTTGGCTGCCGTCTTTGTTCCGTTCGTTGGCCTGGAGGATATTATAGCACACATAGAAATCCTTACTGAATTCACCCAGAAAGCCTTAAATGATAGCCGGCAAAGCCTGTCTTTACTGAACAATGAAATCTCTCTAATGAGAAATCCTGTCCTCCTAAATTGGATGGCCTTGGACATTATTACAGTCTGAAAAGGAGGCACCTGTGCCATTATCCAAATAGAATGTTGTGTGTTCATACTTGATGAGTCTGATAAGGCATCATCTTTATTAAATCACATGAATACACAAGTGAATTCTACGAGTGATCTGACCTCCAGCCTATGGGATTTAATAAAACAGTGGTTCAGATCATGGGCCTCTTGGTGGAAGAAACTGTTACTTATTTCGAGAAACATTACCTTTTCCGTGTTTTCTCTTGCATGTGCCCATGTGGCTGCTGTGGAATCTGCCTCCAGTGCAGCCAGATAGCCGCCAAATGAGCCACCTCCCTGCTGGTGAAACCCTTTGCTGACCACTCAGGGCACGTTGCAGAAGAGGGGTGTGTGTGAAATTGTAAGAGCCGGTTACGAGGGATGGAGTGTTGGAGGAGGTCATCGAGAGGATGTGACCGCCTGTTGACCTGTAAGCTGGATTCGGGCAATTGGAGGCTCCTCACCCCTCCGCTGTCCTTGAAATGTATATTTTGCCCACCATTCCCATAGCCGGAGCCATTTCATGGATGAAGCCTTAAGAGAGTAAAGTATTGTTGAGACCATCTGGACTGTGTATATGACTGAACCCCATTAAAGCCTCTATATAAAGCTTAAGATTCTGCCTGGCAGGTGTGGAGATCTACGCATCTTGCGGCCGCCCAAGACGAGCCTCTTACATAAGTTCCCATGCCTTTTAACCTGCTGCCTACCAATCTGCAGTGGTCTGCCTCTTTCTTCCGTCTCTCTTTGCCCTCTGTGTGCCAGGGCCAGTTTCAGATTTCACCAGGGGAAACTCCAGAGGGTGCAGACCAGCATCAATACAAAGAGCTCAAAATCTACTTGGTAGTCCTTTAACCCAGGTCTATGGTTGGCAAATAATGCTGAGTCCCTTTCTCAAAAACTTGAGGATAATTCTTATATTATTCAAATATCTTCCCTACATGGCTCTGCAGATATTTAATTTTCACTCTGTATTTTCTTGCTGGTTTGAGGTCCTACTGTGTTACTCTTCGGATGAATACCATTAGGTTCTCCACTTACATGCCTTAGGATATCTGGATAGCGTAATGGCCATACTTAAGAATTCAATTAATTTTCAACTTCATGTATATTAAAACTCTTTGTAAAGTGCTATAAAATGATACTATAATTATTGTTGTTTTTATTGTTGAATTTATGCTTTCTCAGCCTAGTCAACATGAGGAAATACCTGGATGATTGAATCTGTTTTTTTGTTTTTAAAATGTCCATTGAGATGACTTTCTTCAAGGACAGGAAGCAAAATTTAACACATGTTTCCAGGCTTGTCTTTATATTCTCAAGTATGGTTTACAGCCTCAATCATGGTTGTCTTTAATGACAGAACTACCTTTTATCTTATTTTTACAAGATAAGTTTGATCTATTTTTTAAGTTAATACACCACTGGCTTTATATCCTTGTCATACATAGGCTTTGGGAATAGGTTAAAGCCTCATTATGTTGTATTATTTACTGTGCAGCCATATTTGAAAATACAATGAATACACGGAAATTAATAACTCTAGAAGGGTACAAAGTGATAGTATTCACATTCAATTACAGAGATCATCTATTACATTAATATAATAGTGACGCTATTTGAATGTAATATAGTGAATAAAAATAAAGTGACAGGTTAACAGAATTTTAGCTTTTCAGTTTAGAAGAAAAAAAAGGAAGATAAATGGTTAGCAGACATGGTTAGTAGCTCAAATGCATGTGCTATAAGCCCTTATTTGAATGTCAACTCTTAGCAAAGGACACCAAGCAAATGAACTCAAATATTCATTTGATTAACTAGCTTCTTAAAAACTGAAATAGGTTTTTATATACTTTGGAAAGAATTGCTAGCAAAAAGGATGAGGATGGGTTTTTAACAGAGGTAATCCTCTAAGAAATTACTGCTTAGCAGTTAGAAATATAGAAGAGCAAGATAAACTTGAAATCAGTCTGATAAATCCTATCTTACCCGTTGTCTTCGCTTAATAGATACTTTGAATCTGGATTAAACGGTGCTCAGTAGTCACCCCAAGAAATCCTATTCTTTATGTATCTCCTTCCACCCCTCTTCTTACTCAACTAATGATTACTTTCCCACTTACAAGTTATGAGTGAAGTCACTGAATGCAATTACTTGGTGGAGTCCTAGTTCTTGGCTTAAGATCATACATCTCTAATGAGCCTTCATGTGTTCTATAAATGGTGACTCTCAGACCCGCCTGAGCATCAGAACCATCTGTGTAGCTTGTAAGAAATATGCATGCCTGGGTCTCACTTGCATAGATATTTGTTCTGTAGATCTGAGAGGAGCCAGGGCAAATGTAGTGAATCCTATGCATTGTTGGTTCAAAGTACATTTCATAAAGAGGTGAGAATTTTTAAATATATTTCAACATTGATTTGAATTCATATTATTTTGTATATTTTATGCATGTACAATTAGTTTTTATTATCCAAGTAATACATTTGCACTGTAGAAAACATCAGAAAAGTCAGAATCAAAAAGAAGAAAATAACTTCAAGTATGACCACTGTTAATATTTTGAAATACACAAATGGATTATTTGGAGTTTAACTATAGTAATAGAGTAGTCGCCTTTGCAACTGGAAGCATAATTCCATAGGTGCTCCATAGAGTTGGGGTTTTTTTGTATATAATTAGATATTATTTGTTCAAATTGGCATTCTTTACTGAAGGGAGGATCCCATTCATCCCTTCTTCCTCTACTCAAACACTTTTCTGGTTCTTTCTCTCTGTTAAGTGGCATGTCTGAGTTTAGTATGGGAGTCCAGCAAAACTGATGATGAGCTTTTGGAATGATCAGTCCTGGGGACATACCAACCTGGTGTGACAGCAGTTCTCCCATCCAGTTATTTATCCACTCAAAAAATTTATTGAGCACCTACTACTATGCCAGAGACTATGTTATGTGTTGGTGACATGCAGTCCCTTCCCTGGAGAAACTTCACACTCTCGTATGGAAGATAGACAAACAGAATTTAAGGTATATTGTGTATGTGCTGTGAAAGATGTATGCACAGGGCATGTTGAATGCATAGATAGGGGATATCTAAATCAGAACAGGGAGTTAGGGAGGATGCATATAAAGAAAGGATGTGAAACCTGGATGTCAGAGCCCAAAACACTCATATGTGGCATTGCTGATTTAGGAAATCTTTATCAAGGGGCATACTCATGCTTTAACTACTGTGTTTATTGTCTAGAGAGGAGACCGGAAAGCTCTCTTTTGTTTCCTGATGCTCCTTTTTTTTTTTTTTTTTTTAAATAGAGTTCTGTTCTCTTTTTCATAGATGCATTATTTTTTATTATATTACAGAGGGTCTTAGTAATATTTTGAAAATTTCTTCTTCCTGCATAGTTTCTGTTTCTTCTGAGAAGCCTTTTCCATTTTTGTTTGTTTTGGTCCCTATCTTTCAAGGTAGAGGTCAGATTCTTCTGAGAAAGCTCTTCCAGTCTCCTGACAGCTTATTTATAGGCCTGGCTTTCCACTTTTGTGAAGTACAAGGGTAAGAAGCCTGAAGTCTCAGCATTAAGGATGTAAATGTCTCCTGGGGAGAAACCATCACACAGGTGATGTGGTTTTATAATGGTGGGATAACTGGTTCTTAAAAAGACTTTCATCAATCTTCGTATTTTGGCTTTATTTTCACCTATACCTTAAGCAGGGGTGGGGTGTGGGGGGCACAGTTATATGTGTTAAATGGGGTTGCTTCTCACTTCCCTCATTACCTGCTTTGCATTTTACCTTCCTGGGTCTGCTGTCAGTTACCATTAGTCAGTTATCATTTACTTTTCTGACTTCTAAAATTCTCTTACTTTTCTCTGTTCTTCCGTTCTCTTTGTCCTAGTGGCTCTGTGTCTTAAAACAAAAAAAAAACAAAACAAAAACTCTATTATGGTATGGTTTCAGGAAGGAGAGAGAGTAAATTCATATAATCTGTCTTTTCTTTGACCTGCATTGAGTGCCTTCTTTTTGTAGGACACTGTACTAAGAATTTAATTTATAATAATTCTAGGCAACAGGCATTATTATTGTGCCACTTTTGAAGATTAAGGAAGTGAAGTTCAGAGAGAGTAAGTGGCCAAAGAGCTAGTAAGTGGTAGAGCTATGGCAAATAAGTGGCTCTCAAATCTACAGAGTGGTTCACGTAGATTATGAGGTCTTCTTTGGGCTAACATAAGAAAGACAAATTGTTCTCCTGCATTTTCAGAGCTAACCCTGGTTCCAGACCCAGCTTTAGGGTTGAGGACAGTAAGGACCTGTGAATGGAGAGTTGGGTATGCAAAGCTATGAGAGAGCAACACCTCTGTATAGAGCTGACTTTGATCAGCGCTATCACCAATATGGATTGGACCATCTTCTGATATAAATTCTTTCTTTCAGGAGCTTGACAAAGTTGCGTTTTGATGATCTATTTTAGTATTTTCTAATTATGAAACACAAGCCACCTGCTTTCAAAAGAAGGAGCTGAAGTGGGGAATAATAGCAATGTAAATATGGTGAATTTATGGGCAAAAGAAGGTTTTTAGCAGCATGTTTAAAAAAATTAAGTATTTAACAGCTGTTTTGAAAAATAAATGAAATGCTTCCGTATTGTTAAAGAAGGTGTACAGGTAATTAATTTTAAAGTAAAACTTGTGACCTCATTTGACTGTATTTAGCATCACTAAATTAATTAATTAATTTTGTATATCAACTTATTGACCAGATTCTAAATCTCTGTTCACTAAAAATATTTATTTCTTCATGAAAGTTAAATATAAATTAGCAAGACAAATTTTCTTATGTTCTTTGTGAAATTGACCTCATGGTTTTATGTCTGTAATTGGTATGGAATGGAATATACATTACCTTTTCTAGAAGGATTTTAAGATGAGATTTTGGGGATGTAATATTTGTAAGTTAGAGAGTGAAGTTTTGAGTGGAGAAAGACTTTTAAGTACACTGAATTTAAAATACAGAAGAGTGAAAAGAGATAATTGAAAAATCATATCTCTTCTAAGCAGGCTTCCATTAACATGCACATTTCTTACCCAGAAAATGGTTTACTTTGGCCTCTTGTATGGACAGAATGTTTGTGTCCCCCACCCCCGCCCCACAGATTCGTATGTTGAAGCCTTACCCCTGCCCCACATGTAATGGTAGTTGGAGATGGGGACTCTAGGAGGTAAATAGGCTTTGATTTGGTCATGAGGGTCGTGGGGCTCTCATGATGGGATTAATGGCTTTATAAGAAGAGGGAGAGAGAAAAGAGATAGCTGTCTCTCTCCCTTGTGGGTTCTCAGCAAGAAGGGGGCCACCCACAAGCCAGGAAAAGGGCTCTCACCAGAACCTGACCATGCTGGCACCCTGATCTCAGACTTCCAGCCTCCAGAATTATAAGAAAATAAATTTCTGTTGTTTAAGCCACCCAGCCCATGGTATTTTGTAATGGCATCCAAAGCTGACTAATACATGCCTCAACACTGTACTTCATCTTGTTCTAAGCTTTGTAGGCCCCAAGCCCCTGGTTGTTTCTCTCACATGATGCTCCCTCTTTTCTCAGTGTAAAATACATCCCTGAAGTGTACCTGAAACAGTTCCTTCTTTCAACACTTGGCAATCCTCTGTGCCCCAGTTTTTGAAAAGAAGCTGAAAATCCAGATTTTTATATGAAATTGCCTAACATTTTTAGTATTGACATAGCATTCTATAATAAAATATATTTCTGTGCTGGATTGACTCTCAAGCAACAAGTTTATAAACTTGGTTTTAATGTGTATGTCCTATCTCTTAAGCTCCCTGGGGTGAGTATTTGTGTTTTATTTTTATTCTCTGATTCCCAATGTCTGAAATGGTTGATAATCAAATGTGTTCTTGTTGATGCTGATTCTACTCACCTTTTCTCTTACCCTTCTTTTCTTTGGGTAGAGTACTCCCAATTCCATTCATTCTTACATATGTCTTCAATTTTATTTTTAGTTCATTTGGCTACACTCCTTTGATCTTTCAAATTTTGGTGAAGACTATTGTTAGAGTCATTAGTGGGAGAAACCTACTTGTCTGTACTCACCACCTTTGGACCCAAAGGTGGGAGCATTGGCATGGAGGTCTCTCTTCATCTGAGGGCCTTGAACTGTACATAAAAAGGAACTAATAGATGCTAAATATAAGGAGGATTGTCTCCGGTTTCTATGTTTTCCTTCTGTTTTCATCACCCACTATCTTGATTGTTATTTCAGCAACAGTGCCGCGTTACTGCTCTGTGGTCCAATTTTTCTTGGTCTCAGTGGGAAGGCTTCTCTTTTATTTATCTGTGCATTCCTAGTATGTGGAGATTAAACTTTAAGTGGCTATACACCTGTTTATTCATTCTGCAAGTGGTATTGCTCACTGCCAGTGGTTGTCTTTGATGCTAATACTGTTTCTTGCCTTGTTTTATTTGGATTCCTGACATGTTTGCAGGCCTTCAGTATGCAATAAATAACAGTAATGAATTCTTTACCAGTTCCTGTTCCTCTCTCACCACAGCCTTCCTGGAGTCAAAATGGAGAAATGTTCTTTTTCTCTGTTTTCATATTTGGTATACACAAAGTGTCTAGTCAAGGTGCTTATAAAATGAAGTTAGTTGGCGTTTCAATGATGTAGTACTGATATGATTTTCTTATGAGATTTTTCTGCAACTATTTTTTAACATGTGGTTATTAGGATAGATAATACAATATCATGGTTCAAAAATAATGTACAAAATGCAGAAAGATACACTATGAAGTCTTAGTCTTACCTTTTCCTCTCTTTTTCTCAGTCCCTACCTCCTTACTCCAACTACTTTGATTAATTTCTTATATATCCTTCTACTGTTTGTTTTTATACATGTAAGCAAATGCCGATGTTTATGTATATTCTTATTACTCTGTTTTTTAAACACAAGATATAATTGTTCTGCTTGTTGCAGTATTCACTTAATATTATATCTTGGAGTTTCCACCATATCAAAATATAGAGTGCCACATTCTGTTATACAACTGAATAGTATTTCATTTGATGGAGAGATCATCATTTTTTTAACCAAAGTTTTACTGATGAACATTTGTCTTGTTTTTAGCATTTTACTAGGGCATGCTGTATTGCAACGAGTAACCTTTTACAGACCTCATGTCATACACATGCAAATAGATTCATATTGAATAAATTCCCAGAAATGGAATTATTAGGTCAGGAGGTCTATTCACGTGTGATTTTGTCAGATATTGGTAAACTGCTTTCCAAAGAAGTTATACCAGTTTATACTTTCAGCAGCAATTTGTGAGCTTGTCCATAAAATGCTTTTGGATTTTATCAGTCTGATGGGTAAATACAGTATCCCAGGGTAGTTTTAATTTGTATTATGAGAGCAGTTGGGCATCTTTTCATATGGTTAAAAGCCATTATTATTTCCATTTATGTGTGAATTGTATGTTCCTAGCCTTTACCTATTTTTCTGTTGGGTAGTTAGATTTTCTTCTTATCAATTTCTAGGAGCTGTTTATATATTACAAGGATTAACCTTTATCTGTGATATGAAAATTTGAGATTTGAGATTTGTCTTAGCTTAGGGTGTCTTGTTGGGCAAAAGATTTTTTTAGTTTTTAATTTATTCAATTTATTTATCTTTTTATGGATCTAAGGTTTTGAGATACAATAGAAAGGACTTTTCTATACACCCCACCTACCCACCAACCCCCCACCCAACATACAATTTTCTTCCAGCATTTGATAATTTCATCTTTTTAACATTTAAATTTTTGTTTGATTTGTTCATTCATTCATTGAACACATTTGTTGAGTGTCTCTCATGTACTAGGAACTATTTTAAGTACTTGGGATGTATCACTGATCAAGACAAATATCCTTGCCATTGTGGAGTTTACACTCTAGGGGAAGGAGATAGATTTAAAAAAACCAAACCAAAACAAAAAAAAAAAACCCCAAAACAACATAATACATAAATTATATAGTATGCCAGAAAGTGATGAATGTTATTAAAATTAAGATAAAGTTGGTTAAGGGGAATTGGAATACCAAGTGGCAGGCATAAGTTGCAATTTTAAATAAGGTGATTGTTGCAGACCTCATTGAGAAGGTAACATCTGAGTAAAGCCAGGAAGGAAGTGAGTGACTTTCATGCAAATCTCTGGGAGAAGAACATTCTAGATTGAGACCCTAAGTTAAGAGCATGCCCGAGAAAGAGCAAGAAGCCATGAGACTGGAGTACAATGAATGAGGAGAATAGTTGGAAAGGAAACCAGAGACACAACACGGATCAGATCATCTAAAGCTCTCTAGACCCTTATAAAGACTTTAGATTTTATTTTAAGTGAAATGAGGGATCATTGCTGAGTTTTGAGCGGAGGAGTGACAAACATGATATGTTTTAAAATGGTAACTTTGGCTGCTGTGTTGAGAATAGATTACAGGAGAGCAGGGGTGGAAAGAAAGAGACCAGTTAGAAATCTACTGCAAAATTCCAAGAAAGATATGATGAAGCCTGAGAATAAGGTAGGAACAGCAGAGATGGTGAAGTGTGGTCACATTGATACAGTCTGTTGGATTTACCAGCAGAATTTCCTCATGGATTGGATACAAGGACAAGAAAAAGAGGATATAAGGATGACTTAATGACTTTCCTGACCTTGGAAGATTGGAGTTATCATCAACCTAAATGGAAATGCTATGGGTGGAGAAATTTTTGTGTGGTGAGGCACAGATATAATATCTGTTCAAGTTCAGTATGGACTTGTTTTGTTTTAGTTTTTTAAGAGGCATCTGAATGGTGACGTTGAATAAGCACAATGAGATTGGATGATGAGAAAAGTGAATAAGCATAGAGAGAAGAAGACCAAGGACTCTAACCTGGGCACTTCATTATTACTATTTTGAGAAGAAGGGAAAGAACTAGCAAAAGAAGTTGACAAGGAATGACCATTAAGTTTGGAAGAAAACAAAGACGTATAGTATACTTGAACCCCAATAAATATAATGTGTCAAATGTTGCTGATAGTAGTCATCAAGGAAGATGAAGACTGAGAATTGACCACAAGATTTAGCAGTATGGAAATCTTTGGTGACCTTGTTAAGAGCAGTTTTGATAAAGTGGTTGGGATGAAAACCTGATCTGAGTAGGTTTAAAAGAGATGGGGAGAGAGAAATTAATGACAGTTTAGAGAAATCTCAAGGAATTTTGTTAGGAAGGAGGAAAGAAATGAGATGGTAGCTGGTGGAGAAAGTGAGGCTGAGAGAAAGTTTAAAAAATTATTGTTGTTTTAATTTGGGATAAATAATAGCTTGTGTGTATGCTGATGGAGATTGTACAGAAGGGAACAAGAGTTTGATGATAAAAGAGATAGTGGCAGAAAATGCTAACTAATGTCCTCACTTAGGTGAGAGAGGTGGGACCTAGTGTACAAGTAGGGGGACTGGCTTTAGATTATAAAGATGGATGGTTTATCTATGCCAGTAGGAAGGAAGACAGACTCTACCTGGGTCTAGATGGACACAGGTACATAGATATCATGGTGCCGGATCTTTTGAACCTTTAATTACCTCAGTGAGGTAAGTAGCAAGGGCTTTAAGAGTGAGGAAGTGTTGGAGGTTGGGAAGAGAGAATAGGTGTATGGTCATCTTGGAGTGTAGGGGAGTGAATATACAAGGACCATAAGTGTGCTGGTAGCACTAAGGGCCCACTTGAGGTTCATGGTCATGGATTTAAAGTTAGACTAGTTTTGTTCAGCTTTAAGAATGTAGGTACAGAATGGTGAGAGTTGGATTTAACCAGGGTTATGGCATTTCCAAATTAGTTCAATGAACTGGGAGAAGGGGTAGAGGCACTGAATAATTTGAGCACGTTGAAGAGTGGAATCAGGACATCGAAGGGCAGGGAAAAGGTAATAGTATCCTTTTTACTGGGGTTGAAGAATTACTGAGACCGAGATATTTTAGAATTAGGCTGGAAAGAGGAATCATCAGAGGATGGGAAGCAATAAATTGAGATAATAAAAGAGCTGCAGCTATAACAAAGCTTCTGTGTAATCTTGAGCGTGGGTGGCTCAGATACGGTGAATGGCATAATTTGACATATATATTTAAAGGATATATGTTTAATGACAGGATCATTAAAAGAGGTGAAAGCAAGGAAAAGACAGAGTATAAAATGGATCATCCACATGTGTTATGGGCTGAACTGTGTTTCCCCAAAATTCATATATTGAAACCCTAACCCTTAGAACCTCAGAATGTGACTAAACTTGGATGTAGGTTCTTTAAAGAGATAATTAAGTTAAAATGAGGTCAACAGGGTGGGCGCTAATCAAATCTGACTGGTGTCCTTATAAAAAGAGGAGATTAGGACATAGAGAGACATCAGAGAGGTTTGTGCATAGAGAAAAAAACATGTGAAAGGGGCAGCAAGAGGGGCGACCATCTGTAAGCCAAGAGAGAGGTCTCAGAGGAAATCAATCTGTAAGCACCTTGATCTTGGACTTTCAGCCTCCAGAACTGTGAGAAAATAAATTTGTACTTACTACGCTACCCAGTTCTTGTATTTTGTTATGGCAGTCCTAGCAAACTACTATAGCATGTTTATTGAATCATTGTAAAAGAAGGAAAGAGTAGTATTGTGGAGAGCGAGACAGTGACTCAGGGGCTGAAATTTTTGAGAAATTAGGGGAAATGGTCCAGAACATTTGATACGTCAGCAAAAATAGGGAATACTTAGTGACATAATCTGGTGACAATCTATTCAAAGCTGTTTTTTTTTTTTTTTAGGGAAAGAATGGTCTGAAAGCAGCAATGAGGACCGAGGCTGACATCTACCTCATTTACAGCTCAGTGACACTGGGGTTAGGGGTCAATAAACAGCTGCCACTTGAAAGAGCTTCAGGGAAAGTAGTGTCCACAGGGGAGAGCCATATTTCAAGAAGGTGAAGGGAAGATGATTTTGCTGATAATGGAACCATGAATTTCAGAGGGTAGAGTGGAAAATTTTCAGCAATCTGATGGCTTGGGAAAATGAGACAGCAAAGATAATGTAGGGATTCTTGTTGTGATTAGAGTGTAGCTGTTCTAACTAAGAGTGTGGTGATGGCCATACACAGGGATAAAGGACCTGATGAAGTAAGTCCCTGAGTGTATTTAAGGCAGAGATCCTCTTCAGGACTTAAGAGTTTAAATTGGAGAGGGGTGGAGGGTTAGTTTCTGATTAAGGAGTTAGAAGTCCTAGTAGGTGTTGTTTTAGTCTCTTGATCTTGAATGGAGTGGGGGTGATCTTATTCAGAATATGCTGTGTCTTGACCCCATGTTGATGGCCCTGGAGACTCTGGGAAAGCGGAGTGTTACACTAAATGTATGGGCTGCTTCCTGAAAAACAGGAAATTTATCTTGTTTTTCTCTGTGAAGTACTGAACCAACTTCATTTTATTCTAGACAGTTACCAAGTTGGCTCAGAAACTTTCTTCGGACAGCCTATCTTTCCCCCCATGGATTTGAGATGCCACCTTTAACATATATTTAATTCCTATATCTATCCTGGGCTTTGTGCTTATATGTATTATTGTTTTTAAAGCTATTACAATTAATAGATGTTCTTTAAGAAGTGTTATATAATTTATAATTATATATTTTGTTAATGTGATTTTCTCAAAGGTGGGTCATAAAAGTATACAGGTAACATTGGCTGGGCGGGGGCATTAATTAAGTAAAATTTCCTTTATGTTATAATAGAATCCTTATACCAAACTGTTGTGAGAACAACCTTTTCCATATTTTCCTTCACTGAGCTTATAATTCTGCAGGTATTGGTCATTGTTTTTCACTATCAATGACGTAGCAACATAGCATAACTCCCAGGAGTCATGTTATCACAGATTGCCATCTGCCATATGGTAAGTTAAGAGTGCAAGGGGCTTCCCTGGTGGCGCAGTGGTTGAGAGTCTGCCTGCCAATGCAGGGGACACGGGTTCGGGCCCTGGTCTGGGAAGATCCCACATGCCGCGGAGCAACGGGGCCCGTGAGCCACAATTACTGAGCCTGCGCGTCTGGAGCCTGTGCTCCGCAACAAGAGAGGCCGCGATAGTGAGAGGCCCGCGCACCGCGATGAAGAGTGGCCCCCGCTCGTCGCAACTAGAGAAAGCCCTCGCACAGAAACGAAGACCCAACACAGCCATAAAATAAAAAAAAAAACCAAAAAACAAACCCTCCCCTGAAAGTCATCAGGGAGTGTATATATATATATATATATATATATATATGAGTGCAAGATTGAGCAAGTCTTTCTGTAAAGTAGCCAGTAGATCCTGGCAGGGTCAAGTACATATTACAGTTTCACCTGGGACATAGACTGTTTGTACTGCCACCAACAAAGTTAGACATAATTGATTAGTAATAATAATGATGATAATAAAAACTACTACTACTACTTATAAAATAGGTGCTAATCTTTGAGCACCTTATTAAATCCCTGGTACTGTGCCATGGATTTTGATAGTGTATGCTTAAAACAATAAGAAATTATTATTTTGGTTTTACAGAAGAGAATGCTAAGCCTCAGGGAAGTTGAGTAACTTGCTTAAGTCACACAGCTAGCAAGTGGCAGAGCCAGAATTACATAATATCTATGCTCTACTCTTAAGTAGTAGATTTTTGTTTGTTTGTTTTCTTCTCACTTTACTGCTAAATATAGTTTAGATTATATGACAGAGAAAATCTCATAAAAAACTAACCTCCAGAGCAGAAAACATAAAAATATCTTAATTATTTTGGTTTTCAATAAGTAATTATCATTCCCAATTAATATATTCATAAAATTCATGTGTACATACTTTAATCCATCTAGCAGTTATCTATCTACCCATCCCCCATGCCAGAAAAAATTTGTATAAATTATTATAGAAATAGCAAACACTTACGTAAATTAAAATATTAAAAAAGCAAAATGAAAGTGGTTTAATTTCATAAAATCCAGGATTATGGAAATTCCAATGGCAAAAATATATAGTGAGGGCCTTTTATCTGTTATTATAAAACACATACCTCAAAAGAGAACATCTTTATTAATAATGCCTAAGGGAGATTAAGAACGAAAGTCCAGTTTTATCAGATTGTGAGGTCTGTATTCTAATTCCCCACAAGGAGTAATTGGATTTGTAAGCATTTTTTTCACTTTCATATGGAATGTAAGTTAGATTTTTAATTTGACAGAGAAAATATAATTAAATAAATTTCTAGGGCATCAGAAAAAATCAACAGTGCTTTTGTTTTTGTTTGATAAATCACAGTTGTGTTTTTTTCCCTTAACATAAGTGTAGTCCACATATTGATCATATTGATTTTTACTCAGTGTGTTTATGCGTTTTGTTGAAAGCTTTTTCTCTTTTTGCATTGTGTTGGGCACTAGGCATTTCAAACCAGGGTGTGGAAATCTAACAGTCACTGTAACATGAACTGTAATAAAAGAGGGATTTTGCATTGTGTTCTAGTGACAGGTACCTCAATTCTGTTCCTTGACTCTGCTGAACACCCTGCCGTGAGGGCATTGGCACTAGTTTCCTTGTCCCAGAATGCACTGACCCCAAGTATCCACATGTCTCTCTCCCTTACTTCGGTCAGATGTCTTTTCATCTCTTATTTTCTTGGGTCTTTTCTGGGTGGTCTTTCTAAAAGAGTGTCTCCTCTCTGCAGCCCTGTATCTTCCTCTTGTTCATGAACATAGGACTACCTCACACTTTATTTTATATGTATGTATTTGTTTATTGCTGTCTCTTCCACTAGAATATAATTTACAGTCTATGAGAGATTATTTTTTGTTCACTGATGTATCTCCAAGATCTAAAACAGCGTGGCACCTAATGAACACTCCAGAAACATTTGTCAGTTGAGTGTGTTGAGTTTTTAATGTATAAACACTTCTGGGTTCTCTTCCTTTACTTTACTATTTCCCAAAATATCTGATCTATGGAGGGCAGCTTTCAATTTATCTTTTTCTTTTTTTAAAACAAAGTAACCATATATCATATCTTGATAGATGGTATGATTCCTTCCCATTGAATATCTTCCATGATCTTTTTTATTGTTATTTTTCTGTAGCAACATACGGAATCAAATGATTTCCTTGAAGTAAATCATCAGAATTCCCACCACATTTTACCCAGTTTGTAAAGAACTGTAAAAATGTTCATTAAAAAGAAACATAAAGAGAATATTTATCTCTACATAAGAATCTTTAAAGGATGTATATTCCACCATTTATTGAAACATTTAAGATTGATTAGTATGAATAATGCTTATGAAAGCACTTTGAAGCGCTTTTATGTATATTATTATTATTTAATATTTTGACTGTATTTGAAAAGTATCTCTTGAACGAACATTAGACATTTTAATTTTTAACAGAGCACATTTACCTTAGATTGCTGGAAGTTCACTTCTAAATATTTAATCTTAAAATCATACAAAGTATGTTCTTAAGAGATTTGAAATTTCACTACTAATGCAGCTTATTTGCCTGTAATTGGTGAAAACTCAACACTAAATATTTGAACTTAAAATCATGGGGAAAATAATTCTGAGATTAGAAGTCTTTTTATTGATATGCAGTCTGCCTCTGTTGGCTGTTAATCTTGATGGAAAGTCATTTAGACCATTTAACAAGAGAGCAAACCATTAAAAATATGCAAGCTCTAGAAAACAAAATCCAGTATACTAATTAGAACTATTAAGGCAATTACAGAGAACTATAAATGATGTAAAAGTTATGTTGGGTTCCTCATGGTACCAATGACAGAAAGCCAAGGAGTCCCTATTTTTCTAAATAAAGTTAAAGAGGTCTGGGTGATTAATTTCAGCACCATTGAGTTAATTTGCAATGAGTCAACAACAGAAAGCACATCCATGGGCACTGAATAATGGTAGAAGACGATTATTTTACCACTTGATGGTAATATATCTATTTGTCAGGGAATGCTTTAGTAATGAAGGAAAAAGTACAACCACCTGTTGATAAGAAAGAAGAAACATAAAAAGTTTCCTGAAACAATTTGTGGTCTCTACTTGCAGTCAAATTTCTGAGATTTCCCTGATTATCATGTACAGTTGAGAAGATTCTTAACTGCTGCCTTAATATCCTTTGATGGGTGATAAAAGCATTATGACTTCTGTTTCAGAAGACAACTTCAGGCCTATGAACTAGTAATAGAAATTTCAAACCTGTTCCCTGAAAGGCACCGATTATTGTGTGGTGGTATGGAAAACCATCTCATTTAAGGAAATTAAAAACAAGGCTGTGGTCAATAAAACCTTAAGGAAACTGTTTTTTGTACAGACTTGTGAGAGACTAAAATCTTTTCAACATACTTTAAAAAACCCTTCACTTATTGTTTATAATCACTCTGAAGTAACCGAAACAGATATAACTGTTCTCTTCAGATGAATGATTGAAGCAGAAAAGTTAAGAAATTTCCATAAGATTTTCAGTAAGGGAGGAGAATTATTAGGTCAGGACTCAGCTTTCTTAACTCCTCATCTGGCCCAAGATGGCTACAATGAGGTGGTCCCTGATACTGTGTGACTATTTCCCCAATCTCAACTGCATAATGAATTTTCAGTTGTTTGTGCCTTGTAGCATCACATATTGCATAAGAGTATTTACTATTATTCACCAAATTATGACAGATGTGCAAAGTCAGCTAAGGTAGAATAAGCGTGAAGGAAGGGGCAACCAACAACATATGTGCAAATGTAACATCTATTAGAGTGATCCTCAGTGGTTTTTCCAGGGACAGGAAGCCATCAACAGAACTGCTTGAGCTGCAGAATCTCATACAGTGCCCACCTCCAGAGCTAAACACAGCAGAACAACTTAGTTGTTTTGGTTTTACATTAGTAATTGTCATCTCCACTTAATGTGTTCATAAAAACAACGTGCATACATTTTAATTGGTATATGCCCCATGACAGAATGGAGTAATATAAGAAGATGAACCAAAACTAAATATAATTAATGGCCCATTTTCACCTCATAAGAGCCAGGATTTAAAAATCCCAGTTGCAAAGACATAGCTAATTGTGTTGCTTTAACCCATTGCTGCGGCACACATTCTTTAAGAATGGGTATTTCTTAATTGAGGTCTTATTAAAACTAATAATTTTCTTTTTCTTCTGACAAGGTGTAGATTAATAATAGTGTGAAATAAATGCCGCAGGGAATCCACAGTCTGTAGACTGAGCAGCTTAGTTCTTGGTCTGTCTTCAGATTGCTGTCATGATCTTAAAATGCATTGACCATGTTAGGTTTTTTTTTTTTTTTTTTTTTTGGTCAAGTTTCCATTACAGACTAAGAGTTCACTGACAGCAGAAATTTTTCTCTTGTCTTTTTATTACTCTTGCTTAATATCATACCACAGGTATTGAATAAATGGTGAATAAACTCCAAATTTTATATCCAATCAACAAAGTATTGACCTAGAGAGAGTTATATGTGGTCCTGAAATGGCTAACTGGGAAGAGAACTTTGTCTTTGGAGCAGTTACACAGGAGACTTGGTGAAAGTTATTGAACATGATTCTGATTTTACTATTTTTAAAGTATGAATAAAACTTCTGAGAAAAACCTAGAGAGCATATCTAGGATCTGGGAAGAACTGGGTTGCTCTTTCTTCATGGAGGAGAAAGGAGAATATATTCAATTAAGAACTTGGTTGCTAGATGATGTCAGCGTTTTCCTAGATGATGGTTTAAGAGTGCCAAAACAATGAGCTCATTATGGGAAAAAATGGAGCTCCAAGGTAAAATTCTTTTACTAAGAGATCTGTCATGTTGATCAGCTGAAAATAAATCAGGGATTCTAAAACATGTAAATATATTCAGTTATCCTAAACTAACCTAGAAAGAGGAATAACAGTGGAGAAAGTTTCCAATCGGTCATACTGAAAATGAAAAAACAAACAAACAAAAACCCCCCCAAAACCCAAAACTTAAGATGACAGAAGATGGCACAGCTTAGTTATAGGAATCTAATGATATTACTGAGATTTAGTATAATAGGATAGATGACAAGAATTTTGGTAAAGGGAAGATATAGATTAAGTACTGTCTAATAGATCTATAAAGTGAGCCACATATGTAATTTAACATTGTCTGGTAGTCACATTAATAGTGTAACCCCATTGGCTTTACCCCAAGAGAGGTTTAGCTTTTGTATTTGCTTGTAGGAGTTATCTATGTAATACCTGATGTCATACCATCTATGTCTTTGTTTAGGGTGGGAGCTGGCCACATCGATCTTAACATGGGACCAGCCACACCTCATAGTCTCAGAGTGGAGGCTGGCTACTCTGTACACCAAAGCTTGAGTGAGCTCCTCTGGTTGGCAGTGCTCTGTGTGGATTGCCATACATCCTGTGACAACAGCCAATGGAAGCTTTGCTTTTGGAACTGTCCTGGACTCTGAGCTCTTCTCATGTTGATTTCATTTTGTATCCGTTCCCTATAGTAAAAGAATGACTGAGTATAATAGCCTTCAGTGTGTTCTGTGACTCCTTTTAGTGAATTATCAAAACCGAGTGTGGTTTTGGAAACCCCTTGAACTTGCAGTTAGTGCTTGAAGTGAGAGCAGTTTTCCCTCTAACTTTTTAGTTGGAGTCTAACTCCTTGCAGTTGATGTCAGAAGTCTTGGGCACACTTTGTACAGAAGTCCCGGGCACAGTTGGCAGTCTGGAGGAATGTGCCTTCAACTTCACAATTTGGCTAATTCTGGGCACACATTAATAAAGTAAAAAGACACAAGTGAATTAATATTAGCAATATATTTTATTTAACTCAATATATTCAAAATACTATCATTTCAACAGGTAATCAAATAAAAATTATTAATCAGCTTTTTTACATTATCTTTTTCATACTAAGTCTACTGGCTAGTGGCTACCCTGTTGGATAGGGCCAGGTATAGAATGTTCAAAAATAATAGAGCTCTCAGAAGAAGAGATCAAATATTGTCATTTGTTAAGACAACATTCACCCGTCATAAAAACTCATGAACCTGAAGGTTGAGACAAATTGGAGAACATTTGGATACAGAGTAAAAGGGGAAAATGATATAAGTAACAGAAGACTGCATGCACAGGTCAAGAACATGGGTTTTATATCCCTGAATCTGATTATAAAACTGGCATAAAGGCAATATATGGCAGCAGCATTGGGGGACTTTAGCTGTCAGATCATCTACTGTTATTTTCATTCAGTGAAAGTCAGTACTTACGATAAATTCTTCCCATTTGTTGCAGGACATCCCTCTCTTTTTCTCTCTTTTCTCCTTGACTCCTGCTTTCCCTCTCCTCTTCCCCCCTTTCCCCTCTTTCCTCCTTCACTCTTTTTTTTCTTTTCATTTTTCGTTTCTTTCAACAAATATTTATTGACTACTTTTTTATATGTCATGTACTATTTTTCTCCTAACAATTTGATTCCCAACCCCAGTGGATATTTGACTATGTCCAAAGACATTTTTAGTTGCTATAGCTTGGGGCAAGGGTGCTACTGGAATATAGTAAGTAGAGGCCAAGGATATTGCTGAATACCTTACAATGTATAGGACAATTCCCAACTTCAAAAATTAATCCAATTCCAAATATTAATAGTGCTGAAGTTAAGAAACCCTGTCCTAGAATGTTTTAAAGATGAAGGGGGCTACTTTTCAGGGTAACTTTGATTAAGAAGGAAAAAGTGGAAATTAAAGAAGTGTTTAGAGAAATCAGCAATTAATAACAATAATAATAGTAATAATAATATAATAACTAACACTAATGTCTTTACTATTTTATAAGAACAATGGTAAATATTTTACTTATATTAACTTCCTTGATCTTTGCAACCTAATAAATAAATGTTACTATTATCGTAATTCAAATAAATATTAATATTACTTAAGGATGAGAATACTGAGACCCTTGTCCACTAGCTGAAGCTATGAAGTGGTGGCATCATCATGCTTGAGTAATGAGAGAAAGGAGTAATTGACTCACTCAGGTGTTTACCATCAACACTAAAGATATGGCTTTCAAAAATGGAAATATAGTGGGCTTCTGTGATCTGAGGGTATAACAGAGGATGGCTTAATAGGATTTGGAGTTTCAAAAATACATTCTAACAATGATATAGGGAATGATCTCATTAAAATAAAAATGGATGTTTTATAAAGAAATGTATTAGTCATCTTGGTGTGTAGAAGCAGATGCTGTCAGTATCCTTGCCATATCCACCGAACACATATAGTTCCCATGCTTGCAGACCTGACCCAAGAGCTACCTACTGAAAATACCTGCAACTCTTTGCCTAAGACTTTTTTTGAGGAAGGTGGAGAGTTCTTGGCCTGCAATAGGCAGCCCAGACAATTTTTAGAATTAATTTCTTTGGTAGAAGCCTTCACTAATTGTTGACAAGAGTGTGCATACTAAGTGAACTTTCTTGGTCCGCTGAGGTGGACTCTATGAAGTTTCCCAAGTTTCTCAGCAGAACTAATCCTCTGTTGTCCACAGTGGCATCCTGCTTTTTAACATGCCTTGCATTGAATTACTTCCTTTCCCTGCCTCATCTAGTTCATCTCCTATGGGTGCTTCCTAAGAAGACCTTTCACGCATAACCTTGCTCAAGGTCTTCTAGTGGAAACCCACCTAAGATGGGTGTTCTCAGATTGAGTCAGATTTAGAAATAACCTGGCAAAATAAGAACTGAGGAGCAGCAGGTAAGGATGAATATGAATAAACCAAATAACTATAAAATAGAGAATAAACTAAGGTTTATGAAAATTGCTGTAGACAGCCTAAATGGCTGTCTTAGGAACTAAAGGAAGAAAAACAAAAATAGGAGAAATGTATGTTCCAATGCTGAAGAAACAGAATCAATATTGCTTCTATCTTCTCTGTTAAGAAAAACTATCTTTACCTTGAATAAAAAGAGTAGAACAAATATTAGTGAAAGGGAATTGAAACCCAAATTCTTTGAAGAGGTGAAGACTTCTCAGCCTATGAGGGGCAGGCAAGACAAATTGAGAGTTAATCTCTTTGTGAAAAGCCTTCAACTAATGGTTGACAAGAGTTTGTGCATAATGATTTAGCTTCATTGCCCCTCTGAAATGTCCTCTATGTAGTCTCTGAGGTCTTCAGCAGTCTAAACTATTTAAGTATCTTGATCCAGACATATTTTATTTCAGGAAACAGGACACTTGAAAACGATATTGCTAAACTTCTGTCAGAAATCTTAGAAGAACAATGGAAAACAGGTGAGGATAGATATAATCTATAGAAGTGATCAATAAAGATATTTTATTGATCAACTGTATTCCCCTTACTACATCTGGACAGAACTACAAAATAAATTATAGAAAAGACTAGTTTGTGAGCATTTGTCAAGTGAAAGTGTAACTCTTTGGAGCCTGTATGGGTTCTTTGACTATTCCTGGTTTACTTGAACCTAAAGAAATAAAAAGACCTAGAACTCTCCCCATCCAGTGTCAGATAATTTAGTCACCCCAGTTGTAACCCTGACTGTTACAATTTTTAAATGATGAGGAAATTAGAAATATACATTAAACCAGAGGCCTGACTTTTATCACACAGATAAATGGTAAACTAATGAGGCTTAACTAGATGAACATAGCTTACTACCTTTTGAAAAACAAGCCATGAAAGAATTAAAAGGGATGCATTCTGAAACAACTTTATTTCATTTCTTTTTTTTAACTGTTGATTGCTCAGAGCTTGCAATAATCTAAAAAATTAAAGGAGATTAAACTAGTCATAAGAGAACTACATAAATGATAAACTATTTGAAGTGATTTTGATTGTATTAACTTAAATATTAACATAAAGATCAGTTTAGGATGATGTTTAATGTTTTCCAGTATAACAATAATGATTGGAATGTCTGGTGAAAGAAATAATAAAGTATTCTATTGTTTTTCTTAAATAACTTAAAAAAATTATTTATTTAATTAATTAATTAATTTTTGGCTGCATTGGGTCTTCGTTGCTGTGTGCGGGCTTCTCATTGTGGTGGCTTCTCTTGTTGCAGAGCATGGGCTCTAGGCGCACAGGCTTCAGTAGTTGTAGCACACGGTCTCAGTAGTTGTGGTGCACGGGCTTAGTTGCTCCGCAGCATGTGGGATTTCCCCAGACCAGGGCTCGAACCTGTGTCCCCTGCATTGGCAGGCAGATTCTTAACCACTGTGCCACCAGTGAAGCCCTCTAATGTTACTTTTGTGCCCTGCTTTTTAACTCACTTAGACATCTTTGCATTTCTTTTGAAGTATGTAGAAGGAAGTTTCTCTGTGCATATTTATGATTTAGTATGTGCACTCAATAAATATTAAAACATTAATCTATTTTAAAAAACACACTGTTCTCACATCACCTCAGACATATTCCAAAATGGGGGATCCAAGTAGAAGCAGCCATGCTTTTCAATACATTATTTTCCCTATGACTTATAGCATAGTTTACTCATCTCCAAATGTCTATATTTTTAGTATTTTATGGTGGTGGTGGCGGTGATGTGGCAGGGAGAATGAGGGTGTGGGTCTTGGTGCACATGGAGATGGTTAGATCTACTAGCAATATGTTGGTAATTTAAAAATTAGGTAGAGGAAGTGAATGATTTGATATGATTTACCCACAAAGCATTCAGATATCTGCTTCTTATTCAGCACATAACCCAGAGTAGGGTTGTGGCCAGGTCACTGCTATCCTTTCATGTTAAGTCTCTAGTGGCTGAAAATTATCATCTCATGAATGCCTGTTAGTGGTTTTTAAAGCTCTATATTGCTCTTTAGCTACTCCTGAGACAGAGCATACATAGATATAAGAACCTGACTGTAAGCAATCCAACAATTTAACTATCTCAGTGTTTTGTAGGATCTTCTGATGCAAAACTGTTGAGCCACCAGGAAGGTCTTACTTTGTCAACACATTTAGCTAATTACATATCTGTGTGCTCAGTAGACATAATGAACACTATGTGGGTCAGTTGTTTTGTTTCACTTTCATAACTTTTGTCAAAGCTTGTTCTCAAATTAGCCTTGTGGCAGCTTTCTCACACACACAGAGAAATGCTGGCTACTTGGAAGTGTTAGAAAATGGGGTGTTTTGATTATATGAGGAGTATAGCCAAATGAAATTTACACAAATATCAACTTAGAGTAACACAAAAACATTGGACAAGGCTTTATTTTTTTAGGTTAATGTTGCAGTATAAAAATTTTAATCAAATAAACCTACCTAAGGAGACAAAAGACCTGTATGCAGAAAATTATAAGACACTGATGAAAGAAATTAAAGATGATACAAATAGATGGAGAGATATACCATGTTCCTGGATTGGAAGAATCAACATTGTGAAAATGACTCTACTACCCAAAGCAATCTACAGATTCAATGCAATCCCTATCAAACTACCACTGGCATTTTTCACAGAACTAGAACAAAAAATTTCACAATTTGTATGGAAACGCAAAAGACCCCGAATAGCCAAAGCAATCTTGAGAACGAAAAATGGAGCTGGGGGAATCAGGCTCCCTGACTTCAGACTATACTACAAAGCTTCGGTAATCAAGACAGTTTGGTACTGGCACAAAAACAGAAATATAGATCAATGGAACAGGATAGAAAGCCCAGAGATAAACCCACACACATATGGTCACCTTATCTTTGATAAAGGAGGCAAGCATATACAGTGGAGAAAAGACAGCCTCTTCAATAAGTGGTGCTGGGAAAATTGGACAGGTACATGTAAAAGTATGAAATTAGAACACTCCCTGACACCATGCACAAAAATAAACTCCAAATGGATTAAAGACCTAAGTGTAAGGCCAGACACTATGAAACTCTTAGAGGAAAACATAGGCAGAACACTCTATGACATACATCACAGCAAGATTCTTTTTGACCCAGCTCCCAGAGAAATGGAAATAAGAACACAAATAAACAAATGGGACCTAATGAAACTTAAAAGGTTTTGCACAGCAAAGGAAACCATAAACAAGACCAAAAGACAACCATCAGAATGGGAGAAAATATTTGCAAATGAAGCAACTGACAAAGGATTAATCTCCAAGATTTACAAGCAGCTCATGCAGCTCAATAACAAAAAAACGAACAACCCAATCCAAAAATGGGCAGAAGACCTAAATAGACATTTCTCCAAAGAAGATATACAGATGGCCAACAGACACATGAAAGAATGTTCAACATCATTAATCATTAGAGAAATGCAAATCAAAACTACAATGAGATATCATCTCACACTGGTCAGAATGGCCATCATCAAAAAATCTAGAAACAATAAATGCTGGAGAGGGTGTGGAGGAAAGGGAACACTCTTGCACTGTTGGTGGGAATGTAAATTGATACAGCCACTATGGAGAACAGTATGGAGGTTCCTTAAAAAACTACAAATAGAACTACCATACGACCCAGCAATCCCACTACTGGGCATATACCCTGAGAAAACCATAGGTCAAAAAGTGTCATGTACCACAATGTTCATTGCAGCTCTATTTACAATAGCCAGGACCTGGAAGCAACCTAAATGTCCATCGACAGATGAATGGATAAAGAAGATGTGGCACATATATACAATGGAATATTACTCAGCCATAAAAAGAAATGAAATGGAGGTATTTGTAATGAGGTGGATGGAGTTAGAGTCTGTCATACAGAGTGAAGTAAGTCAGAAAGAGAAAAACAAATACAGTATGCTAACACATATATACGGAATCTAAGGAAAAAAAAAAAAAAAGGCCAGGAAGAACCTAGTGGCAAGACGGGAATAAAGACACAGACCTACTAGAGAATGGACTTGAGGATATGGGGAGGGGGTGGGGTGAGATGTGACAGGGTAAGAGAGTGTCATGGACATATATCCACTACCAAATGTAAAATAGATAGCTAGTGGGAAGCAGCCGCATAGCACAGGGAGATCAGCTCGGTGCTTTGTGACCACCTAGAGGGGTGGGATGGGGAGGGTGGGAGGGAGGGAGATGCAAGAGGGAAGAGAAATGGGAACATATTGTATATGTATAACTGATTCACTTTGTTATAAAGCAGAAGCTAACACACTATTGTAAGGCAATTATACTTCAATAAAGATGTTTAAAAAAAAAAAAAAAAACACACACACACACAAAAAAATTTTAATCAAAATTATAGATGCCTCAAATGTAAACAAATAATTTTGAGAATCAAATAATCAAATAAATAATTCAATAAGTAAGATTATTTATTTATTTATTTATTTTTGCATTCTTTTTTTTTAACATCTTTATTGGAGTATAATTGCTTTACAATGTTGTGTTAGTTTCTGCTGTATAACAAAGTGAATCAGCTATATGTATACATATATCCCCATATCCCCTCCCTCTTGCATCTCCCTCCCTCCCACCCTCCCTATCCCACCCCTCTAGGTGGTCACAAAGCACGGAGCTGATCTCCCTGTGCTATGCGGCTGCTTCCCACTAGCTATCTATTTTACATTTGGTAGTGTATATATGTCCATGCCACTCTCTCCCTTCTTACCCTTCCCCCTCCCGGTGTCCTCAAGTCCATTCTCTACCTCTGCGTCTTTATTCCTGTCCTGCCCCTAGGTTCTTCAGAACCTTTTTTTTTTTTTTTAGATTCCATATATATGTGTCAGCATACGGTATTTGTTTTTCTCTTTCTGACTTACTTCACTCTGCATGATAGACTCTAGGTCCATCCAGCTCACAATAAGTAAGATTTGATATGAAAAAACATTAGTCTTCCTCTTCCTTCCCTCATCCACTTTCCCCTCCTCAGAGAAATCACTTTCATATCTTTTTAAATATCTATCTATCTGTCTATCTCTCTATCTATCTCTCTATCTATCTGGAGTGTGTATGTATGTGTGTGTGTGTGTGTGTGTGTGTGGTATTAACCTCCTGTTTCTAAATAACATGCTTATATTGTTACTTTTTGACTTTTCGGTTTTTTGGCATTATCTACTGACTCCCTGCTATGGAAAAGGAAGGTTTAACTCTGTCTTCCCTTACTTCCATAGCTCTCTCTTTCTCTCTCATCCTACTTAACTCTCATCGTCTCAGAATAGCTATATTATAGTTCTGGTTGGAGCAGATTTCAGTGTTTATATTATTAAGACTAAGGAATTTTATCCAGAGCTGCCCTGTATAGTAATCTGTGAGTTACTGGAATACTGCTGTGTAGAATCCAAGGCTACTCTGATTCCTGTTTCTTTGTGTATAAACTCTTTCTTCCCCCTCCCCCAGAAACTTTTAGGATCTTGTCTTTGTCCTTGGTGTTTGGAAATTTCATGGCAATGTTCTGTGGGATGGCTTTATTTTTGCCATTTTTGCTGGCACTCGGTGGGCTTCTCAATCAGTTATGAGAAATTTTCTTTTATTATTTCCCAGGATGATTTTTCTCTCAGTGTTCTCTGTTCTTTTCTTTCTATCATTTGGAGTTTGGATCGTCTAGACTAATCCTCTCATTTTCTTATCTTTTTTCTCCTATTTCACATTTTTTTTTTATTTTTAAGTTTTTTGCTTCCATTTATGGCCTATGTATTATTCAGTGTTATCTGAGTTTTGCATATCTATTATCATATGTTATTTTCATTTCCAATAACTCTCTTTTTGCTCTAAAAACGCTTATTAAAAAACCAATAGTCTATTTTTGTTTCATGGTTTTGATACCTTCTTTTGACTCTTTGAGGATACTGATGATCTTTTTTTTTTTTTTTTTTTTTTTTAAAGCATTCTCTCTACACTGTATCCATTTTTACTCCAAACTGTTTTTCCTGTTTGATTATTTTGATCTCAGTTTCTCATGTTGGATGTTTTTTCTCAGATGTCTGGTACTACTCAGTTGTTTCATATTCAAAAGTGGGGGTTGAAAAACTCTGATTGGAAACTCTGAAACTATGAGGGAAGTTAACCATCTATGCTCTTTGTTGTAGGATGATGTGGTTGAACAGTTTAGTTGTGAAGACACTGACATCTCCATCTTTAGGGTTTTTACCTTAGGTTGGTCAGATTCTGCAGAGAATGATCCTCCATTCACCTGTGTGGAGATGAAGGATGGCTGTTGGCATTCCGGGATTTGGAGATTTCCTTTCCTAAAACTCTTCAGAGACTCAGAGATGTAAGTGGGATCGGCTTTCAGCTTTGCCAAGATCCCATTTAGGATTCAGTTGTATACTCCTCTTCCAGCTGTTCCAGCTTCCAAACCTTATTGCTGTTGTCCTTGTTCCCTTGCCCCAAGTTATTCTGGGATAATGCTAAAAAAAAATCTACTCGCTGTCGTTTTGGTGGAGTTTTTTGAGAAATAAAAAGTAGATGGTTGTGTGAAATTTGATGTCTTTATCTGGAGTCTTAATCTTTCTGAAGTTATTCTTTAGAGAAAATCCAGACATTATCCTGGCTATGTTCAGGATTTCTGGGGAAGCTGCTCCTAAATTTATCCAGTCAGATAGGCATTAGCCAAAATTAAAACATAGTCTAAGAGCAAGATTGGCCTTGTGATGATAATGGTTGAAATTAGATAATACATGCATGAGGGTTCATCATACAAATGCTCTACTATTGTATATATTTGAAATTTCCCATAATAAAAAGTTAAAAAAAAGAAAGGCTACTGTACAGTCCTCAGTAAAAATGCTTCTAATTCCAAGAAAAAAGTAATTTTTCTTAAATTATCCATACCTTCTGTCCTATATGTTATAACTTTAAAAGAATTTAAATTATATGCCTCTACGAAAGCTGTGGACTTCAGTCCTAACACCACAAGTCTTTTTGAATTAAAATCAAATTAACTTCCTAATAATCTAGTGTGCCACTGCTATTGACTTAAATAGCCACTTCATTGCTTCCTAGTCCATTCTTTTAAGAACCATTTCTCAATTTCTTTTCTTTCCCTTCTGCTTGAAACTGTAGCTTAAGCTGGTCCCCTGCTAATCTCAGCTCAGTATACATCTAGTTCCTCAATTTAGGTGCTCAAATTTCCTTTTGTCTTTCACTGCTTCCCCTACATGTCAGCTGACATGTGAAAAAGATGAGCTTGGAAAAGATTTTATTGTACCTTAATAAAGTAAATTCAAGGTCATTAAATATCCATGCAGTTACAATTTATCTAAAAAATATATCCTCCTCATGGAATAAAAATTTATCTTAAAGTTTTGTAAAAAGTAAAATTTTGAAATATGAAATTTGTTTTAGATGCTGTATTCTACTCAGAGAGAAGAAAACATTTATTTATGATATCCTATAGCAGTATTGCTGAAAGTAACTCTTTGCACAATAATGTACCTGACCGATTGTATGAAAATATGTCATGGAGATTAGGAAATTTTGGCTATTTATAACAATTACTTTAGAACTTGAAAATTAGAGGCAATCAGGCAGAAATTCAAGATAATAACAGTAAAGAGAAATGTCAAATTTATGAAAATGCTCTTAGCAATCATACTAAATCAACATTTATTAATAAACATTTAGTTCACTGGTTGCACTTAGACCTTTATGTTATCACCTATTGTTTTTTCCCTTGAATTTACTTTGGTTTAATTTATCAAAACACAAGTATATCTATTAAATGATATTCCTTCAACATGAGAAGTCTGGGAAACTTGATGTCTTTACTTGAGGAACATGTCTAATTGAAATGAAAGAATCAGGAGAGGTTTTCTATTGGTATGTGGGAGATCAAAGACTCATAAAATTGGAAGAAATCATCAGAAACCACCTAGTCAAGCAGTTCTCAGCCGGGTTCGCTTATTTGGAAATGTATTTGGGCATTTTTTATTGTTACATGACTGAATGGAAGGGACCCCACTAGCATTTTAGTGGCTGGGGGACAGAGATGATAGATACCCTACCATGTTTGAGATGGTTAGGTTATGAGGAATTGTCTTTCCCAATTACTGATCTAGCCAGTCACCATTTGACACTTGAATTCTTTCCACATTGTGGGTTTATTGTAAGAATAATGAATAGGAAATTCAGTTTTATTATTTTTTATTTTTTATAAATTTATTTGTTTATTTTTGGCTGAATTGGGTCTTCTTTGCTGCGCACGGACTTTTCTCTAGTTGTGGTGAGCGAGGGTTACTCTTTGTTGCAGTGTGCAGGCTTCTCATTGTCGTGGCTTCTCTTGTTGCAGAGCAGCGGCTCTAGGGGCCCGGGCTTCAGTAGTTGTGGCTCACGGGCTCTAGAGCGTAGGCTCAGCAGTTGTGGCGCACGGGCTTATTTGCACCGTGGCATGTGGGATCTTCTCCGACCAGGGCTCGAACCCGTGTCCCCTGCATTGGCAGGCAGATTCTCAATCACTGTGCCACCAGGGAAGCCCAGAAATTCAGTTTTAGAATTATTACAATGCAATTCTGAAAAGTTGGGGAAAAGCTATAAGAGTGGAGACAATGCAAATTCATTGGAATTGGAAGGTAACATAATAGAAATCTATTTATTTATCTAGCTATCTATAACAATTAATGTTCCCAAGATTTTCTGAATAAAGTGTCTCTAGATTTAAATTCATTCAAAGTAATTCAAATATGTTAAAATAATTGTTCTTTTTTTCCCAAATGGAATTGTCTTTTACCCTGATTAAAACAAAACAATACAAAACAAACATCTACTTCTGTAAATAATCCAGAATAGAGGAAAGCACAAAGAAGAAACAACCGTAACTATTAATTCTATTACCCAGATAAACCATTATTAATGTATACATCGGGATTTTTCAACAATAGCACTATTGAAATTTTGAATGGGATAATTCTTTGCTATGGGAGGCTGTCCTGCATATCATAGGATGCTTAGCAGATGTCTTGGCCTCTACTCACTACATTCCAGGAGCATCCATACAGTTTTGACAACCAAAATGTGTCCAGAGATTGCCAAATGTCCCCTAGGGGAGAAAAATCACCCCTGCTTGAGAACCACTAAGTTTAGATGTATAACCTTTCCTGTTTGTGTGTGTGTGTTTAATCACTTTATCCTTTTGGATGCCGTTAAGAATTCCAGTGCTAACCAAACCAAACTAATTAGCTAGATGCCATAGTGTATTTTGAAAAATCTTTCAGGGTTGTTACTTAATGCGATTCCTGCAGTCCAGTGGATTACATGGGTTCTTTTACATGTAGCAGGAGGACCTTCCTCACTATGATTTATTCTTTATCAATTTGCTCATCTTTTAGATGTGAACCAAAATCCCCAATGATGATTATCTGCATAGGTAAACCACCTGGCCTAACCTGCTTGGGGAATATCATGGTCTCACCTTGTAGCCATTTTGTTGTTGTGTTGCTATTGTTTTTTTCTCTCTGTATTCTCTCCATTTTGGACTGACATCTATTTTAACTCAGGCTGAATATCATCCATTGGTGGTTGTGTGTGCTGCTTGCATGATGTGAAGACATTTTTAATAGACCAGTACACATTTCCTCCAGTACTGTATTGGCAATTTCATATTCATTTCTGCTTAAGCTGGTCGCTAGGCTGGCTGATGAGAATTCTTTCTCTGAAAGAGCATGATAACTATTTTCTACTTTTTCCAAGTGAGTCAGAGGCAGTTTCATGATTTATTAAAATATGAAAAATATATGTTGGCAAGTAATAACATGCAGTAGACTTACAGTGGTGCATCCTGAATGGATACATCAGGACTTTGTCTTTTTTGACTTTCCCGCATCCATAGAGCTAGACTCGCGTGACAAACTCTTTACATAAATTAAAAGAGCCCCTCTATGCCTGAACCCCACATGTCATTCTCTTTGTCCATGACAAAAATAGGCAGCCAGGCTTCTACTGACAAGATACTTACCCCATCCCTGTCTTCAGCCCCACCCAAATTATCCTGAAAGAATAAACATTTACTAAAAACTGTCTTACCAAGTTACTGGGAAATTGAATGTACTCCAAGAGCAAGAGATGCTAAGGTTGGAATAAAGCCACCCCCCTATCCCCCCCATACACACTGTTCTTTGATAGTGAGCAAAACCGTAGCATTAGAAAATCTCAGGTAAGAAGAGGAAGTATAGTTGCAGAAGTTCACATTTGTGTCAGAAATGGTTAGCACCTACCTACTGCCCATGCACACTTCCCAGCCTTCCTTGCATATGTTGGTTCTAGCCAATGAAGTGTGAGTGTACCCCTTGCAGGATGTAGAGCCCATAAGCCACCTCTTCCTTGTATCTTCCCGCTGTGGTGACCTTAGAGCCTGTATGTTCTGTACTACATGGCTATAAGATGAAAGACACCTAGATCTCTGAGTTACCACATGGAGAACTGTGCCAGTCCTGACCTATGACCTGAGGAAGGACTTTTTTGCTACCGTGGCATGGCCTCTCCTAGCCTGAAACACCAGTCAGCCTTAAGGGTTTGGAAAATGGAAAAGAGGAAGTGTGACTCAGACCCAGTCAGATAAGCGAAGCAGAGCAGAGAAGCAATTAGCTCAATTTGAGAATTATAGAAACATTTTAGACAATTGTTTTCTTTGGAAGCAGAAAGAGGGATTTTGACTGAATCTTTGATTTGTTGATGGCAATCAAATCTCCCAGCAAATTTCTGGGAGGAGAACCTCATTGTGTTAGTATTTTACTCTTCCATTAAAAAAACCTTTTTTAAAACCTCAAAGCTCAAATAATTATTCCTTTATTACAAAGTTTAAGTTTTAGTAAGTGCCAAATATATATCAGCTGTGTTTCAAAATTGCATAGCATTACTCTTTTTTTATAAAGTAAAATTTTATTTGTACTTAAAAGGAAAAATAATTTTTTAAATTAAAATCATTTTGTTTTTGTTTAACATACCTGCCTGAAATTGTCACCAGTCAGAATCACAGCCTCATAATTAATGCTGACATTTTGTGTCTATTTTGTTTTAATGCTGTTCTTGGGTGGTAGGCACAATTTAAAGTAATAATTTTTAAATTTTTTCTAATCTTCACTCATTACAAATCACACAAGTTAGGAGAATAAAAACAGTTTTGAAAAATTTTTAGTTTATATTTGGTTGGAGCTCTTTTTCAACTTTAACGTTTTAAATATAAGTGAAACTTCAAAAACTAGTTACATTGTTAGTTTTTATCAAAGATGCACTGCTGTTGTAGCACTTGATTCCAACTAATTACAGGGACAATCAGAAGATTGGCAGAAATTTAGAGATCCCAGATATCTTCACTCTGACCTTCTTATAAGAAAAACCCAAACATTTCCAAAGTTGCAAGAAGAAAGGATTCCCCTATTTTTGTCCTCTTCAAAAGACGACAGAAAGAATTGGCAAATAGAGTAAGTCTGGGAAGAAGGCCACCTGGCTCTTGTACATTAGACAAGACGGAATAAGTCAAGCCAACGGGTTTCCCCCATAAGGAGATGGTGGTAGTGAGGAAGATTCTTGAGGATGGATAGAGATAGAATATAAGAAGCTGGAATCTAGCCTAGATCCACACATAATTTGGAGAGTTAGATTTCACACTAAAATTGAGCCAATGCTTAGTGAAAGCTTTACACTTTAGCAAATGTCAATTGAGTTTCAGATTTCAGAGAAGAGTCTTAAAGAAGAAACAGAGCTTTGGCAGAGGTGGTGACTGGCTGGTAATGGCTGCTGCTAGTGGTGGCCACACAATTTGCACTCTCCTCCCCCCCACTTCCATCAGTGACTCAGCCAAATGATGCAGGGGTACATATTTAATTTCTAAAAGTGTGCAGCGGTAGGGAGCATCATGTGTTCTCTGCTCTTTGGATATTCTTCATGTTGAAAATCAAAGAATCCATTAGTGATTTAAGAAATACAGAGGAAATGGAGGGCTTTTAAAAAAGCATCTATTTAGTTACCTGTTTATTTTATTCAGTATTTGCAGCCCACACTCACACTAATAATTAAAATAAAGATGCAGTCAGCTCTTGGCTATCAGCTATAATAATCTTTCCCAACATCAGCTTTATTATGATAGGGTAAATTGGCCAATTAAGAACTTGTTTCTGAGCAATGAACAGAGGTGTTAGATCCAAAAACTAAAGAGTCAAACAGCAGGAACAGGCAGAGAAAGGTCCATGTGCAGGCTGGCAAGCAAATCCTCTACTGAGAGAGGGACCAAAGTTTGTAAGAGGGAGATAAAGCTTTCAGACTTAAGTCCTGTGTCTTGACAGAACCTTTACAAATATATTGACAAACAGACGATTTCCTGCATATCATCTGTAGAATATTTGATGTTTACAGCTTATGGGTACACCCTTAAGAAGGTAACTAGGACAAAGAAAGACAAAAGCAAGAAATAGTTGGAGTACTAGATTCCAATGACCTTTGCCATATTTTTCATGTTGGCTAGAGTGATTGATGTTTTTTAGTGTAACAAACCATTTATTATCACATTTTAGATTTTAGTTCCAGTGTTTTTCAGGTTCCAATGTTTACTCACGTATTGGGCCTTCTGTTTAACAGACACAGGTATGTTGGCTCTTTCTCTAATGTGGCTTTTTTGTGGGTCTCTTAGGGACCCCTCCTCATTGAGAAACTCCTCCTCAGGCCCTAATGTGGGAAAAGCTCTCTCCAGGTGTGGATTATGCTGCTGCCTCCAGGCTCTGCCTTCTGGTAGTTCATCCTACACAGATTTTTCTCTGTTGGGGTACTTTGTCACTCTTGAGTGTCTTGTGTAAGAGAAGTTTGCTTAAAAACAGTGCATGTCTGTTTCTCCACAGATCCAGGAGGCCAAGTGACAGCTTGCTGCACCACAGCCCACTCCACTTGCCCTGCTGTCAAGGTGGATCCACACACTACCCACCTTCAGACGTCTCCAGGAGGGAGTCAGATTCCAGCAGCCTTGTGACCCCCAAACTCCAGGTAGTACAAGTTACTTTTCCAAGTGTTCCTCTGAGCACCCCCCAATTCCATCTCTCTTGGCTTGGTGGAGATGGGGCAAAGAAAAAATGAACAGCACTGCAAAGACATCTTACAATAAGCTTTCCAGTTCTAATCTACCTCCCATGAGTCCTCAGTGTTCTCTCATATGGCCTGGAGGTAGCCTAGGAGGTAGCACAACAAGTTTTGGGTCACCAACTTTGCAAGTTATTCGCAAATGATCTAACTTATTTGTTTTTTCATATGGAGGACACTTGCATCTATTGGTTGTGGTCTTGTGGTTTAAGCTGATACTCCAGGAGAGAAAGAGTCTCATTTTAATAATCAGTTATACATGTCAATCTGCTTAAAGAGGATTGTAAATACTAATATAATAAAAATTGAGGGAATAACTCCCAAACAAGGAGGGGGATGGAATAACTGTAATTATAATAAAAAATAAAGTTGATGAATCCAAAAGAAGGCAGGAAATGAAAAATACCAAAGTATAGAAATAAAGCAAATAGAAAGAATAAAGTGAGACATAGATATATCCAAATATATCTATGAAACTGAGTCCCCCTAAAACTGAGTTCCTCTGCCGAGTTTATGATTAACCTCTCTATCCAAAACATGATTCCCTTTTTTGTCCCACACCTGTTCCCCTCAAGATTGAGGAGTATCAAAGAAAACGGGAGGGCATCGAAAGTGAGCAGGACCCTGCAAGGTTCTCCGGAGTACAAAACCCCCTCTGTGTCCCCTGTTTCTTGTTTGTAGAAAAAAAAGGTTTTAGTCTCTTAGGCCTTCCCTGAGTTCCAAAAAGCAGGTTCAAGCAGTTAATAGGACAATAGAGTCATAGGGCTCCTAGTTCCTCCTGAAGGGATATAGATAACAATCTGATGCATATCTTTGAGTTGTTCTACAGACCACCCCCACCCAGGTAAAGGATAGTGACTGCGTGTTGACCACAAGCAATAGACCTCAGACTGGTTGGAACCAAAAGGGTGAGATTCTGGGGACATCATCTTGTTACCTCACCACTAACCAATCAGAAGAAGGTCACACATCCTGTGGCCTGGCCCCCACCCCAAATTTTGCCTTTAAAAACTCTTCTTCAAAAACTACTAGGGAGTTCCACTCTTTTGGGCACAAGCCACCCATTCTCCTTGCCTGGTCCTTGCAAAAAACCTTTCTCTGCTCCAAACTCCAAAGTTTCAGTTTGTTTGGCCTCACTGTACATCAGGCACACAAACTCGGGTTCAGCAACATCTATGATCACAATAAATGTGAATGGATTAACATGACAGCTGTAAAAGAAATTGTCAGACATTGAATTTTTAAAAAATCTAGCTATATGTTATTTTTTTAAAGAACACATATTTAAACATACACAGAAAAAATGGAAGTGAAAGAATAAAAAATGTACAACAGACAACTATCAAACAAATGAAGCTAGTATATAAAAATCAGACAAAATAGACTCTAGAGCAAGGAAAATTATCAAGCTATCAAGATAGTTTTGTGCAGTACTGGGATAGACCAGTTGACAGAATAGAGATCTCAGAATCAGACTCAGAAACTTGACATATGACAGGTGTGGCATTTCCAAAGTAGGGAAAGGTTGATCTAGTTGGAAAAAATGGTGCCCAAACAATGATGACCCAAAAGGAATAAAATATATATTAGATTCCTATCTCTCACCATACCCACAAGTTAATATCAGAAGATTAATAAAACCTACTGTACAAATTAAATCTTTAGAACTTTAAGAAGTTATAAGGTTATACATTTAGAACTATTAAAATATTTGTAATAGTTCTAAGGAAAGGAATATAATAAATAGAACCCAAAGAGAACAAACTATAAAGAGAAAAAAATTAAATTTGACTACATAAAAATTAAAATGTAAAAAAGTATATCACAAAGAGGTGCCATAAGTAACAACAGAAAAGTAAAAGTATAAACAATATACTAGAAGATAATTTCAATGCATATAGCCAGGAGAGGATTAGGATGCAGAATTTACAAAGACCACCCATAAATCATTACAGAAAAGATTAACACCTCAATATAAAAAAAAGACAAGATATCTGAACTGAAAAGGAAATTAAAATGTCCAACAAACAAGTGAAAGTATGTTCAGCCTAACTAGTAATCAAAAAATGCAAATTAAAACCAGAATGAGATACAGTTTTGTACTTATTACATTGATAAAAATGAAAAAAAGAATAACCTTTGAAAATACTAATCATAGGAGAAGATGTTGAACAGTGGACACACTCATACACTAGTGGTGAGAATACATATTGATAAAACCACACAGGAAATTGTTAAGGACTGAATGTGTTCCTCCAAATTCATATGTTTTAGCTCTAATCCCCAATGTGATGGTATTTAGAAGTAGGGCTTTTTGGAGGTAATTAGATTTACATGAGATGGTGAGGATTCCCCCTCTTCCCCCATCCCCTAGGTCCCATGATGAGATTAGAGTCCGTAAAAGAAGAGGAGGAGATACAACAGCTCTGCTATATGAGGTCACAGCAAGAAGGGGGCTGTCTGCAAGCCAGAAAGAGAGCTCTCACTCCAGGAACTAAATACGCTAGCACCCTGATCTTTGAATTCCCATCCTCCAGAACTGTGAAAAATAAATTTCTGTCATTTAAACCACCGAATCTGTAATATTTTGTCATGGCATCCAGAGTAAACTAAGACAGAGATCTATTTCACAGTGTGTGGCCAAGTATAAGATGCACAGATGCTATGCGGTGGATACAATGAAGGTGACCCAGCATTCCTTCTCATGTTGGTCTACTGTGCTGTTCTGTTAAAGTTTGAGAGCTAAAATCAATGTTTCCCAGACTCTCAAGAAGTTAGAACACCAGAAGCACATTAGGTTCTGTCAATTAAATACAGTTGGGAAATACTCAGAGAATAGAAATGATATGGGAGCAATTCCTGAACTTCTGTTTTGGTCAGCAGGCAGTCATACAGACATTGTTTTTGTTTTTGTTTTTCTTGTAGTAACAGTGAATGTCAGGTCACTAGTTTCATCAGAGTTGACAGATAGTTGTAGTTCAGAGGCTGTGGTTTCTTGATCCTGGGATCACAGCGGTAGTGGTTTATTCCTCAACTCAACAGTTCCAGTAGTGTCTTCCTGACTTTCTACCTTCCTGATTGTAGCCAAGGTGAACTTCTAGTGGGTTCATTTGGTGGCTTTGTTCTGAGTCATTTTTGGAGGTCTGAAGCCCACTCCCTTAGCCCCTTCATTGATTTTGCAAGCACTTAATATTCTATTTTGTATACTTCTCTCCTTAAAATACTTGTTTTTTTCTGTCTCCTACAATTGAACATTGACCAATACACCTTTGACCAAGAAATTCTATATCTAGATATATACCCTAAGGAAACTTTTGCTTATGTTCCCAACTTCTATGTATATACCCTAAGGAAAGTCTTGTGTTTGTGCCCAAGGAGACATGTACAAGAATGTTCATAGTGGCATGGTTTGTAATAGCAGACATA
Organism: Balaenoptera musculus; assembly: GCF_009873245.2. Lineage (NCBI taxonomy): Eukaryota > Metazoa > Chordata > Mammalia > Artiodactyla > Balaenopteridae > Balaenoptera > Balaenoptera musculus. The sequence goes on along the minus strand of NC_045785.1, from coordinate 93,971,232 downwards.
TACTTGACAGGAAAATGGATAAAAAATAGTATAATCATGCAATCTCTGACATATTTTATAATAAATTAAAAATAATAATCAAACATAAGCACATAAGACATAATATCTGTCTTTGGTAGCTTAACAAAATAGTGGTAGTTTTTAAGTGCAAGACTTTAGGAATCAGATGATTAAAAATGAGTTTCCTCCTCCTTAGTTCTTAGTCATATATTCTTGAGGTTTGTTTACCAGCTTTTCTTCTAACCATACACATTCTTCCAGGGCTTTCTCATGTATTCTTATGGTTTTAAGTACACTGTATGTATTGATGATTGTCAGATATATCCCTGAGTTTCCAATTCATATGTCCACTGACTACTGGATATCTCTCCACTTAGGTGTGTTGAAGACATTTCAGATTCAATGAGGCTGCAAATGATCTTTGCTCCCAAACCAGCTCTTCATTTTGCGCTCCCTATCTCAGTTTAGAGACAATGCCACTCTTTATTTCCCCAAATTAGAAACCTGCTATCATCCTTGCCTACATTGTTTCCTTCACACCCTGTCCCACACACACAGTGACTAAGTCTTGTCATATTGTTAAAATTTTCCTCATCAATTATACTGTCACTTTCTTCATATATCTACTATTGAAAAACCTTTAAACTTATTGTCACCTTGCCTCCAATCCTACCCTCCTTATCTGTTCCACATGACATAGTCAAAAATGACATTTCTAAAGCAAAAATATCAGTATTTCATTCTCCTTTTTAACATCTCTCAATGGCTTCTTATTGGTACTAACCATAATATTCATGGCCTTTATGATATAGCTTCCAATTACTTTTCATTGTTCCCACTTATCTCTTTTCTGCTCTACAATACAATCCATATTGTGCCTTTCAGCTTCTTAGATAGACTGTGGTCTTTCTGATCCTCACAACTTCCAATGTGCTATTTGTTTTGTGGGGTATACACTTCTCTTCCCTTTCTACCCCCTTCTATTAGGTTTCAGGTGAGACATTAATATCCTCCAGTAGTATGTATCTCTAATATTCTCCTCTTTCCTCACATTACATTCCCTTCCCCGCAAGTCTGTATGTATGTCTAACAGTTAAGCCCTTAAAGAAAAACCCAATCACCGTATCCTCATCACATTTACCATACTGAGCAATTATTTCTTAATATCACCTAATATCCAGTCTGTGTACAAATTTCCTTGATTGACTCAAAACAGTTTACAATGGGTTTGCTTGAATCAGGATCAAACAAGGTCCACACATTGCAACAGGTTAATATGTCTTATCTATAACAGTTCCTTTTCCCATTTTAATGCCATCTTGGGGAAGAAACCCATTGGTTTTTCTGATGGAATTTCCATATACCATATTTTATTACTGTCAGTCTCATGGTTACATTTAACAAGTTCCTCTATCCACCACATTTTCTATTAGCTAGTAGTTAAATCTAAAGGCTTAATTAGATGCATATTACAATTTTAGTAAGAATATTGAACAGATTGTGCTGTGTACTTCCTATTGCATTCATCAGGATACAAATAACAGCTGGTTGTCTCTCTTTTAGGGCTGTTAAGGTCATCAGTCACTTCAGATGGTTCCAACCTAATCCATCTATTACAAGATTACCCATCAACCTTTTATCTAATGGTTTTCACAGTCACTGTTGATTGTTGTCTAAACTCAGTATTCCGTTAGAGTTGCGGTATGATGTTTCTCATTTTTTCACTTCTTCTGCATTTGGTTACTCTAAAATATAATTGATATAGAAAAAGCAGCATGCATGTTTGATTCTTTCTCTTCATTTACTAATTTTAAGCATGTTGGCTTGGCACCTGTTATGATCACCCCATGGGAAAAGGGCTCAACTTCCCATGCATAATTTAGTTTAATGTTGAGACCGATGACGCCACAAATGCATCAAGAGGGTATGAAGAGATTTGTTATTCACATAATGAGTCTTCCTGAGGAGCAAACTCCCAGGCAGGTCTGAAATGGTTCAGGGAGCAAGGAGGGCATGACTGTGCTTGACTTCTATTGTAGTTAGGGGATGGGGCTAGAGGAATGGCTCCCGCATAAAGGTTGCTGCTCACTGGGCCTAAGTGTTGCAGGAGGGAGCACATGGGCTTCCCCACAAGTGGAGACTATAGGAGAAGGGGGAAGAGTGAAACTTGAAATCTACCAATAGTCAAAAATTAAAAAATGTAGAGTCGAACTCTTTACTACAATTCACCCTGATATTTGACCAATGATTGAAATGTGCCACATTTTACTTAATTAAATTTGAACTTGTTTAAATATGCCATTATGGCATTTATAAGGCCTGAAGCCTGAAGCCTGAGGCAAGTGGGGGAGCTAAAATTTCTATTGACTGCCTTAGTGCCTTCATCGCTTCTCTAAAGAGGTCTTGTATAATGGATTTCAATCTTTGAAGGGCCTGTTTTAATTTACCTTAGGCCAGATTAATTGTTTTTAACCAGGGTGGGTACATGGAATCCCATTTTGTCAAGCTGATTATAAGTGCAAAAGTTTAATATCATTTAAATTTATTACTTGTTGGGTCAGAGTATACATGCCCACCCCGGAATATTTAAGGGCAGTGAGTGCTATGGCTATAGAGAATTGAGGCATGGAAACAGTTCTGATGGGTCAGGTGAATCTTGCCTCTTTGTCTTTGATGTCTGGTGACTACCCTAAAAATATAGGGTTTACATTATTGAAATTTAGTGGCATCTCAGGTATAACTGTAAATTGAAACCCAGTATAGATTAAAGTATGAAGGTTTGTCAACTGGTGCATTTCATCACATGTTAAATTTAACTCAGACACTATGTTACAGAAGCACAAAAGCCAATCACCTGCCATTATATTTGGAGGCAGAGGATATTTTAAACAAACTTTTCTTTTCAAAGCAATTTTAGCTTCACTGCGAAATTGAGCACAAGGTACAGAGATTTCCTTGTTCTCCCTTCCCTGACACAGGCGTTGCCTCCGCCATTATCAACACCCACTACTAGCATGGTACAGTTGTCAAATGCTTAACCTATATTGATACATCTTTATTGCCCAAAGTCCATAGTTTACATTACAGTTCACTCTTTTTTTTTTTTTTAAGATTTATTGATTGATTGACTGATTGATTGCTATGTTGGGTCTTTGTTTCTGTGCTAGGGCTTTCTCTAGTTGTGGCAAGCGGGGGCCACTCTTCATCGCGGTGCGCGGGCCTCTCACTATCGCGGCCTCTCTTGTTGCGGAGCACAGGCTCCAGACGCGCAGGCTCAGTAGTTGTGGCTCACGGGCCTAGTTGCTCCGTGGCATGTGGGATCTTCCCAGATCAGGGCTCGAACCCGTGTCCCCTGCATTAGCAGGCAGATTCTCAACCACTGTGCCACCAGGGAAGCCCCTACAGTTCACTCTTAATGTACTTTCTATGGGCTTTGTATAATGTATAATGACATATGTCTGCTATTATACTATAATATATACTAGTTTTACTACCCTAAAAATCCTCTGTGCTCTGCCTATTTATTCCTTCCTGCCACTCAGCTCCTAGTCAACACTGATCTTTTAAGTGTCTCCATATTTTTGCCTTTTCCAGAATGTCATATAGTTGGAATTATACAATATGTAGCCTTTTCAGATAGGCTTCTGTCACTTAGTAATATGCACTTAAGAGTCCTCTACGTCATTTTATTTTTATCACTGAATAATATTCTGTTGTCTGAATGTACCGCAATTTATTTATCCTCTCACCTATTGAAGGATAGGTTGCTTCCAGGTTTTGGCAACTATGAATAAAACTGCATTAAACATCTATTGCAAGTTTTTGCAGATAAATTTTCAACTTCACTAGGTAAATACTAGGTAGCAGTGTTGCTGGATAACGTAAGAGTACTGTATTCCTCCCTTACCTGTGGTTTCATTTTCCGTGGTTTCAGTTACCCGTGATCAACCACGGGTCCGAATATATTAAACAAAAAAATTCCAGAAATAAACAATTCATAAGTTTTAAATTGCATGCCATTCTGAGCAGTGTGATGAAATCTTGCACCGTCCAGCTCCATCCCACCCAGGACTTGAATCATCCCTTTGCTCAGCATACCCCCATTGGTCACTTAGTAGCCTCTGGGTTATCAGATTGCCCGTCGAAGTACCACAGTGCTTGTGTTCAAGTAACACATTTAACTTAGTAATGGCCCCAAGTGTAAGAGTAGTGATGCTGGCAATTTGGATCTACCAAAGAGTAGCCATAAAGCGCTTTTGTTAAGTGAAAAGGTGAAAGTATTTTTTTTTTTAGTTTTATTTATTTTGGACTGAGTTTTGGGTCTTCATTACTGCGTGTGGGCTTTCTCTAGTTGTGGCGAGTGGGGGCTACTCTTCATTTTGGTGTGCGGGCTTCTCATTGCGGTGGCTTCTCTTTTTGCGGAGTATGGGCTCTAGGCGCGCAGGTTTCAGTAGTTGTAGCACATGGTCTCAGTAGTTGTGGTGCACGGGCTCAGTAGTTGTGGCTCATGGGCTCTAGAGCACAGGTTCAGTGGCTGTGGTGCCTGGGCTTAGGTGCTCCGTGGCATATGGGATCTTTCCAGACGAGGGCTCAAACCCGTGTCCCCTGCATAGGCAGGCGGATTCTTAACCACTGTGCCACCAGGGAAGTCCCAAGGTGAAAGTTCTTAACGTAATAAGGAAAGAAAAAAAATTGTATGCTGAGGTTGCTAAGATCTCTGGTAAGAACAAATCTTCTACCCGTGAAATGGTGAAGAAGGAAAAATAATTCATTCTAGTTTTGCTTTTGTACCTCAAGCTGAAAAGGTTATGGCCACAATCCATGGTAAGTGCTTAGATACGATGAAAAAGGCATTAACCTTGTACAATAAGATATTTTGAGAGAGAGGAAGAGAGAGAGAGACCAAATTCATATAACTTTTATTACAGTATATTGTTATAGTTCTATCTTATTATTAGTTGTTGTTAATCTCATACTGTACCTAATTTATAAACTATCATAGATACATATGTATAGGAAAAAACATAGTATATTTAGGGTTCAGTACTATCCACAGTTTCAGACATTCACTGGACGACTTGGAACATATCCCCTGTGAATAAGTGGCGACTACTGTATGTTTAGTTTTGTAAGAAACTGCCAAACTGTCTTCCAAAGCGGCTGTACCATTTTGCACTCCCACCAGCAATGAATGAGAGTTCCTGTTGCTCCACATCCTCAACAGCATTGATGTTGTCAGCGTTTTTGATTTTGCCCATTCTATTAGGTGTACAGTGGTGTGTCATTATTTTTTTAATTAATAATTTAAAATTTTATTTATTTATTTTAAAAAATTTTTATGTTATATTGGATTAGAGTTGATTAACAATATTGTGTTAGTTTCAGTTGTACAGCAAAGTGATTCAGTTATACATATACTTGTATCTATTCTTTTTCAAATTCTCTTCCCATTTAAGTTATTACAGAGTATTGAGCAGAGTTCCCTGTGTGATACAGTAGGTCTTTGTTGGTTATCTATTTTAAATACAGCAGTGTGTACATGTCAGTCCCAAACTCCCGATCTGTCTCTCCCCCTCAGCCTTACCCCCTGGTAACCATAAGTCTGTGAGTCTGTTTCTGTTTTGCAAATAAGTTCGTTTTCATCATTTTTTTTTTAGATTCTGCATATAAATTATGTCATATGACATTTGTCTTCCTCTGTCTGACTTACTTCACTTAGTATGATAATCTCCAGGTCCATCCATGTTGCTGCAAATGGCATTATTTCATTTTTTTAATGGCTGAGTAATATTCCATTGTATATGTGTACCACATCTTCTTTATCCATTCATCTGTCAATGGACATTTAGGTTGCTTCCATGTCTTGGCTATTGTAAACAGTGCTGCAATGAACATTGAAGTGCATATATCCTTTCAAACTATGTTTTTCTCTGCATATATGCCCAGAAGTGGGATTGCTGGATATGGTAGCTCTATTTTTAGTTTCTTAAGAAACCTCCATATTGTTCTCCATAGTGGCTGCATCAATATATATTCCTGCCAACAGTGCAAGAGGGTTCCCTTCTCTCCATACTCTCTCCAGCATTTATTGTTTGTAGACTTTTTGATCATGGCCATTCTGACTGGTGTGAGGTGATATCTCATTGTAGTTTTGATCTGCATATCTCCATAATTAACAAAGTTGAGCATCTTTTTATGTGCTCTTGGCCATCTGTATGTCTTCTTTGGACAAATGTCTATTTCAGTCTTCTGCCCATTTTTTGATTGGGTTGTTTGTTTTTTTGATATTGAGCTGCATGAGCTGTTTGTAAATTTTAGAGATTAATTTCTTGTTGGTCACATCATTTGCAAATATTTACTCCCATTCTGTGGGTTATATTGTTTTAATTTTCAATTGCCTAAACATATTATGTTGAGCATATTTTCATATGTATATGTCTTCTTCTTTGGTGAGGTGTCCATTCAGATCTTTCACTCATTTTTAAATTGAGTTGCTTATTTTCTTTTTTAAAATTTTTTTAATGAACTTTTATTGGAGTATTGTTGATTTACCATGTTGTGTTTGTTAGTTCCTGCCTTACAGCAAAGTGAATCAGTTATACATATACATATATCCACTCTTTTTTAGATTCTATTCCCATATAGGTCATTACAGAGTATTCTTAAACATAATAATACCCAGATGAAGTAAGATATGATTTATGAATATATGAAAATACTTGAGATAGGGATGCTAATAAGTAAAACACAAGACTTAGAAACCATAAAATAAAAGGTCAGCTCATTTGATTACTTAAAAATTAAAATCTTAAAAATGAAAAAAGTCCATAAGCAGTTTATTTTAAATTGACAGAGTCTCCATTTCTTTTTTTTTCCTTTTCTTCTTCTTTTTTTAAAAAATTTTTATTGGAGTGTAGTTGCTTTACAATATTGCATTAGTTTCTACTGTACAGCAAAGTGAATCAGCTATACATATATATATATCCCCTCTTTTTTGGATTTCCTTCCTATTTAGGTCACCACAGAGCATTGAGTAGAGTTCCTGTGCTACACAGTAGGTTCTCATTAGTTAAATATTTTATACATAGTATCAGTAGTGTATATATGTCAATCCCAATATCCCCAATTCATGCCACCCCCCCTTTCCTCCTTGGTATCCGTACATTTGTTCTCTACATCTCGTCTCTATTTCTGCTTTGTAAATAAGATCGTCTATACCAACTTTTTCAGATTCCATAAATATGCTATAATATATGATATTTGTTTTTCTCTTTCTGACTTACTTCACTCTGTATGACAGACTCTAGGTCCATCCATGTCTCTACAAATGATGCAATTTCATTCCTTTTTCATGGCTGAGTAATATTTCATTGTATATATGTACCACATCTTCTTTATCCATCCCTCTGTTGATGGACATTTAGGTTGTTCCATGTCCTGGCTGTTGTAAATAGTGCTGCAGTGAACATTGGGGTGCATGTGTCTTTTTGAATTATGGTTTTCTCTGGGTATAGGCCCAGTAGTGGATTGCTGGGTCACATGGTAGTTCTATTTTTAGTTTTTTAAGGAAACCGCCATACTGTTCTCCATAGTGGCTGTATCAATTTTACATTCCCACCAACAGTGTAGGAGGGACATTGTAACCCTCTCCAGCATTTATTGTTGTAGATTTTGTGGTGATGGCCATTCTGACTGGTGTGAGGTGATACCTCATTGTAGTTTTGATTGCATTTCTCTAATAATTAGTGATGTTGAGCATCTTTCTATGTGTTGTTGGCCCATCTGTATGTCTTTTTGGTTGAAATGTCTATTTAGGTCCTCCGTCCAATTTTTGATTGGGTTGCTTGTTTTTTTGATATTGAGCTGCATGAGCTATTTGTATATTTTGGAGATTAATCCTTTGTCAGTTGCTTTGTTTGCAAATATTTTCTCCCATTCTGAGGGTTGTCTTTCATCTTGTTTATAGTTTCCTTTGCTGTGCAAAAGCTTTTAAGTTTCATTAGGTCCCATTTGTTTATTTTTGGGTTTATTGCCATTTCTCTAGGAGGTGGGTCGAAAAGATCTTGCTGAGATTTATGTCAAGAGTGTTCTGCCTATGTTTTCTTCTAAGAGTCTTAGAGTGTCTGGCCTTACAATTAGGTCTTTAATCCATTTTGAGCTTATATTTGCGTATGGTGTTAGGGAGTGTTCTAATTTCATTCTTTTACATGTAGCTGTCCAGTTTTCCCAGTACCACTTATTGAAGAGGCTGGTTTTGCTCCATTGTATATTCTGGCCTCTTTTGTCATAGATTAGGTGACCATAGGTGCATGGGTTTATCTTATTGTTGACTTTTAAGAGTTCTTTGTATATTCTGGACAACAATCCTTTATCAGATATGTCTTTAGCAAATATTTTCTTCCAGTCTGTAGTGTCTTGTCATTTTCTTGAGAGTGTATTTTGCGTATCAGAAGCTTTTAATATTAACAAAGTTTAGCTTATTAATTTTCTTCTTTTATGAATCATGCCTTTGGTGTATCTAAAAAGCCATTGCCATACCTAGGCCATCTAGGTTTTCTCCTACACTATCTTTTTGAATTTTTATAGTTTTGTGTTTTACATTTAGGTGTAGATCCATTTTAAGTTAATTTTTGCAAAGAGTTTAAAACCTGTGTCTAGAGTCTATGTCTACATAAATATATATATATATTTTTTGCATATGGATGTCCAGTTCTTCCTGTATCATTTGTTGAAAGGTTATATTTGCTCCATTTTATTGCCTTTGTTCCTTTGTCAAAGTTGACTGATATTATGACTATATTTGTGTGGATCTATGCGTCTATCTCTGGGCTCTCTTTTCTGTTCCACTGACCTATTTTGTCTATTCTTTTGCTAATACCATCCTATCCTGATTCCTGTAGCATTATAGTAAGTCTTGAAGTCAGGTAGTGTCAGTCTTCCAACTTTGTTCTTCTCCTTCAATACTATTGTAGTTATTATGGGTCTTTTGCTTTTACATGTAAACTTTGGAGTCAGTTTGTTGATAGCCACAAAATAACTTGCTGAGATTCTGATTAGGATTGCATTGAATTTATAGATTATGCTGGGAAGAACTGACATCTTGACAATATTATCTTCCTATTCATAAATGGGGATTATCTCTCTTTGATTTATTTTATCAGAGTTTTGTAGTTTTCCTCATGTAGATTTTTGGTACTATTTTATTAGATTTATTACTGAAATCTATTTCATTTTATGAATGATAATGTAAATGGTATTGTGTGTATATTGATGATCATGTTGATTGTAATAAAGACAGTTTTACTTCTTCTTTTTCTATCTGGATGCCATTTATTTCTTTTGCTTGTCTTGTTGCAGTGGGTAGAACTTCCAATAAAATCTTAAATAGAAGTGATGAGATGTGGACAGTCTTGTCTTTCAGTGTTTCACCATTAAGATGATGCTACCTGTAGGTGTTATGTTGATACCCTTTACCAGGTTGAAGAAATTGCCTTCTATTTTTATTTGCTGAGATTTTAAGCATCACCAATGGTGTTGGGTTTTTCGCCAAATGATTTGCCTGGCATCTATTGAGATACTGTTTTTATTTATCTATTGCTGTCTAACAATATTACCACAAAGTTAGCGACTTAGAACAACACATATTTATTTTCTCACAATTTTGGTGAATCAGAAGCACAGACAGTGCTTACTAAGCTTAATGTCCTGCTTCAGGCTCTCACAAGACTGCAGTCAAGGTATTGGCGGGGCTGCAGTCTGATGTGAAGCATGATTCAGGAAAGATCTGTATTCAAATTCAGATCCAAACTCAAATGTTTGCTGGAAGCTTTCATTTTCATGCAGGTTGGAAGAGTTGTGATTTCAGTTTCTTGCTGACTGTTGGCTGGAAGCTGCTTTTAGCAGCTTTCTGTATGGCCCTCTTCATATGGTAGCACACAACATGACAGTTTGCTCCTTTGAAGCCTGCAGGGAAGAGTGTCTTTCAGCAATACTGATATTACAATCATATGTGATGTAATTGCCTGCAATAATCACATCCATCCTTTCACCTTTGCTATATTTCTATTCATCAGAAGCAAGTCACAGATCCTACTCACACTCTAAGTCAGGGGGTTACACACAGATGTGAATTTCTTGAGGTCAGATCATGGGGACCATCATATTGGCTTACCACAGATAATCATATGGATTAAAAATAATAATTTAATGTGATGAATTACATTGATTGGTTTTCAAAAGTGAAACCAACCTTGCATTCCTGGGACAACTATTTCATTATGATGTATTTTTTTTAAACAGCTGTTTATTTATTTTTTATTTTTATATTTTCTTGGCCACACCACGCTGCATGTGGGATTTTAGTTCCCTGACCAGGGATCAAACCCGTGCTCTTTGCATTGGAAGTGTGAAGTCTTAACCACTGGATCACCAGGGACATCCCCATTATGATGTATTATCCTTTATATATTATTATTATATTTGATTTGCTAACATTGTGTTTAGAATTTTTGCATCTATGTTCATGGGGGGTATTTTTTGCAGTTTCATTTTCTTGTGATATCCTTGGCAGGTTTTGTTATCAGGGAAAATTTGGTCTCATAGACTCTAGAAGTTTTGCCTCTTCTTTGATTTTCTGGAAGAGTTTGTATAGAATTGATATTATTTCCTCATTAAATATTTGATAGAATATACCAGTGAAGACTTGTGGGCCTGGAATTTTCTTTCTGGAAGTTTTTCTCTACAAATACAGTTTATTAATAGATATAGAATTACTTGTTATCTATGTCTTCTTGAGTCTGTTTGCGTAGTTTATTTCAAGAAATTTGTCTATGTTATCAAAGTTGTAAATATATTGGCGCAAATGATTTTTGTAATACTTTCTTGTTATTCTTGTATATTTGTAGATTTACAGTAATGTTACCTCTTTTATTCCTGATACTGAGAATTTGTTCTCTCTGTCTCTCAGCTTATCCTGATCAGCTTACCTATAGGTGTAAACAATTTTATCTATCTTCTCAAAGAACTAGCTTTTAGTTTCATTGGTTTTTCTTTGTCATTTTGTTCCATTTTATTTATTTTCCACACTGTTCATTGTTACATTTTGTCTTCTTTCTTTTCATCTATTTTATCTGTTTCTCCAATTTCTTAAATAGAGGTTGAGGCAGTTGGTTAAACCCTTTTTTTCTGATATAGGTGTTTAGTGCTATAAATTTCTCTCTAGATATTGCTTCAGCAGCATCCCACGATTTTGATGTTTCATTCAGTTCAAAATAATTTCTAATTTCCCTTTTAATTTCTTTGTTAACCTATGGATTATTTGAAAGTGTATATTAGTTTCCAAATATTTGGGGGGGGGGTTTAATATCTTTCTTTGCTCTGAAGTATATTTTTTCTGATGTTAATATAGCCATTTCATTTTTCTTTTGAGTAGTTATAGCAAGGTAACTATTTTTTCATTTACTTTTAATTTATTTATATTCAACTGAGTTTCTTATACATAAGATGTATGTTGGGTTTTGCTTTAAAAATCCAATTTAACAATTTTGTCTTTTAAATTGGGGGGTGTTTAAATCACTTGAGTTAATTTGTTGAATTTATTGATATAATGTTCATGATATTCACTTATTATTCATTTAATACCTGTAGAATTTGTTGTGGATGTGACTTCTCTCAATACTGATATAGTTTAATATGAGTTTTTTCTTATTTGTACCTGATCAATCTTGCTACATTTTTATCATTTTCATGGATCTTTGCTTTTTAATTGAGGCACTTAGAACATTTATTTTTACTGTAATTATGTTTTAATCAAGTTTAAATTTTTCATCTTGCTATTTTTTTATTGTTCCCTCTATTTTTTTGCTAATTTTCCTTCTTTTTGAATAAGTAAACATTATGTATTAATTTATTTTGGCTATTAGCTATAATTCTTTTTTATTTTATTGTTTGCACTAGGATTTATAGGTTTATATATACATATTTAACTTGTCACTGGTTATCTTCAAGTGATATTAGACCACCTTACACAGAGTATAAGAAACTTACAATTGAATAGTTCCACTCATCCCATCCTGACCTTTGTGCTATTTTTGTCATAAATTTTACTTTTGTGTATATTATAAACCCCATAACACATTGTTTTCTCAATTATATTTCCAAGATATTCAAATAATAAAAAAACTCTATCTACTCATGTAATTATGGCTTGCATTGTTTATGATGAGCAATCTGCTACCATCTTTTTCTTTGTTCTTCTGTATGTAATTTTTCTCTGACTGCTTTAACCTCTCTTTATCAGATTTTGTGCCTTGTGTAGTTTTCTCCATATTTCTTGTGCTTGAATCTCACTGAGTTGACTGCATTTATGAGTTGATATTTTCAAAAATTTAGAAAACTTTGGACATTTTGGGGGGAAATTTTTATAAACTCTCCTTCTCTGTCTTTTGCTTTGAGACTCCTATTATATGTATATCAGGCCATGTGAATTTTCCCCACAGCTTACTGACCCTGTGCTTACTCTTCTTAATTCATTTGTCCTCTGTGTGTTTCATTAGGAATAGTTTTGTTGCTATGTCTTTACTTTCTAATCTGCCAATTATCCCATCCAGTGTATTTTTCCTATCAATACTGTAGTTTTCATGTCTAGAAGTTCACTTTGAGTCTTTTAATTATTTCCTATTTTCCTACTTAATTTTTTGAACAAGTAGAATGCAGTTATTATAACTGTTTTAATGTCTTTGTTAATTCTAACATTTGTATCAGTTCTGGGTCAGTTTTGATTAATTAATTTTTTTCCTTATTATGAGTTCTTTTCTCTGGCTCTTTGCAGGCCATTATTATTTAAAAAAAAAATTTGATTCCAGACATTGTAGATGCTACCTCATTGTGTGCTGAACATTTTTTATTGCTATAAATATTCTTAAGTTGTGTTCTGGAGTGCAATAAAATTACTTGAAACTGTTTCATCCTTTTGGTCTTGCTTTTAAGATTTGTTGTATGGAGATAGAGCAGCATTTAGTTCAGGGCTAATTTTCCTCCACTACTGAGGAAAAAATCCTTTTTTTTAAATTTTTTTATTGGAGTATAATTGCTTTACAATGGTGTGTTAGTTTTTGCTTCATAACAAAGTGAATCAGCCATACATACACATACGTTCCCATATCTCTTCCCTCCTGCATCTCCCTCCCTCCCAACCTCCCTATCCCACCCCTCTAGGTGGTCACAAAGCACCGAGCTGATCTCCCTGTGCTATGCAGCTGCTTCCCACTAGCTATCTATTTTACATCTGGTAGTGTATATATGTCCATGACACTCTCTCACCCTGTCACATCTCACCCCTCCCCCTCCCCATATCCTCAAGTCCATTCTCTAGTGGGTCTGTGTCTTTATTCTCATCTTGCCACTAGGTTCTTCATGACCTTTTTATTTTTTCCTTAGATTCCATATATATGTGTTAGCATACTGTATTTGTTTTTCTCTTTCTGACTTACTTCACTCTGTATGACAGACTCTAGACAGAGTCTAGACAGACTCACTACAACTAACTCAATTTCATTACTTTTTATGGCTGAGTAATATTCCATTGTATATATGTGCCACATCTTCTTTATCCATTCATCTGTCGGTGGACACTTAGGTTGCTTCCATGTCCTGGCTATTGTATATAGAGCTGCAATGAACATTTTGCTTACATGACTCTTTTGAACTATGGTTTTCTCAGGGTATATGCCCAGTAGTGGGATTGCTGGGTCGTATGGTAGTTCTATTTGTAGTTTTTTAAGGAACCTCCATACTGTTCTCCATAGTGGCTGTATCAATTTACATTCCCACAAACAGTGCAAGAGTGTTCCCTTTTCTCCACACCCTCTCCAGCATTTATTGTTTCTAGATTTTTTGATGATGTCCATTCTGACTGGTGTGAGATGATACCTCATTGTAGTTTTGATTTGCATTTCTCTCATGATTAAGGATGTTGAGCATTCTTTCATGTGTCTGTTGGCCTCTGTATATCTTCTTTGGAGAAATGTCTATTTAGGTCTTCTGCCCATTTTTGGATTGGGTTGTTTGTTTCTTTGTTATTGAGCTGCATGTGCTGCTTGTAAATCTTGGAGATTAATCCTTGTCAGTTGCTTCATTTGCAAATATTTTCTCCCATTCTGAGGGTTGTCTTTTGGTCTTGTTTATGGTTTCCTTTGCTGTGCAAAAGCTTTAAAGTTTCATTAGGTCCCATTTGTTTATTTGTGTTTTTATTTCCATTTCTCTAGGAGCTGGGTCAAAAAGTATCTTGCTGTGATTTATGTCATAGAGTGTTCTGCCTATGTTTTCCTCTAAGAGTTTGATAGTGTCTGCCCTTACACTTAGGTCTTTAATCCATTTTGAGTTTATTTTTGTGTATGGTGTCAGGGAGTGTTCTAATTTCATACTTTTACATGTACCTGTCCAATTTTCCCAGCACCACTTATTGAAGAGGCTATCTTTTCTCCACTGTATATGCTTGCCTCCTTTATCGAAGATAAGGTGACCATATGTGCGTGGGTTTATCTCTGGGCTTTCTATCCTGTTCCATTGATCTATATTTCTGTTTTTGTGCCAGTACCAAACTGTCTTGATTACTGTAGCTTTGTAATATAGTCTGAAGTCGGGGAGCCTGATTCCTCCAGCTCCATTTTTCATTCTCAAGATTGCTTTGGCTATTCGGGGTCTTTTGTGTCTCCATACAAATTGTGAAATTTTTTGTTCTAGTTCTGTGAAAAAATGCCAGTGGTAGTTTGATAGGGATTGCATTGAATCTGTAGATTGCTTTGGGTAGTAGAGTCATTTTCACAATGTTGATTCTTCCAATCCAAGAACATGGTATATCTCTCCATCTATTTGTATCATCTTTATTTCTTTCATCAGTGTCTTATATTTTCTGCATACAGGTCTTTTGTCTCCTTAGGGAGGTTTATTCCTGGATATTTTATTCTTTTTGTTGCAATGGTAAATGGGAGTGTTTTCTTAATTTCACTTTCAGATTTTTCATCATTAGTATATAGGAATGCAACAGATTTCTGTGCATTAATTTTGTATCCTGCTACTTTACCAAATTCATTGATTAGCTCTAGTAGTTTTCTGGTAGCATCTTTAAGATTCTCTATGTATAGTATCATGTCATCTGCAAATAGTGACAGCTTTACTTCTTTTCCGATTTGGATTCCTTTTATTTCTTTTTCTTCTCTGATTGCTGTGGCAAACACTTCCAAAAGTATGTTGAATAATAGTGGTGAGAGTGGGCAACCTTGTCTTGTTCTGATCTTAGTGGAAATGGTTTCAGTTTTTCACCATTGAGGACAATGTTGGCTGTGGGTTTGTCATATATGGCCTTTATTATGTTGAGGAAAGTTCCCTCTATGCCTACTTTCTGCAGGGCTTTTATCATAAATGGGTGTTGAATTTTGTCGAAAGCTTTCTCTGCATCTATTGAGATGATCATATGGTTTTTCTCCTTCAATTTGTTAATATGATGTATCACGTTGATTGATTTGCGTTATATTGAAGAATCCTTGCATTCCTGGAATAACCCCACTTGATCATGGTGTATGATCCTTTTAATGTACTGTTGGATTCTGTTTGCTAGTATTTTGTTGAGGATTTTTGCATCTATGTTCATCAGTGATATTGGCCTGTAGTTTTCTTTCTTTGTGACATTTTTGTCTGGTTTTGGTATCAGGGTGATGGTGGCCTCGTAGAATGAGTTTGGGAGTGTTCCTCCTTCTGCAATATTTTGGAAGAGTTTGAGAAAGATAGGTGTTAGCTCTTCTCTAAATGTTTGATAGAATTCGCCTGTGAAGCCATCTGGTCCTGGGCTTTTGTTTGTTGGAAGATTTTTAATCACAGTTTCAATTTCAGTGCTTGTGATTGGTCTGTTCATATTTTCTATTTCTTCCTGGTTCAGTCTCGGCAGTTTGTGCATTTCTAAGAATCTGTCCATTTTTTCCAGGTTGTCCATTTTATTGGCATAGAGTTGCTTGTAGTAATCTCTCATGATCCTTTGTATTTCTGCAGTGTCAGTGGTTACTTCTCCTTTTTCATTTCTAATTCTATTGATTTGAGTCTTCTCCCTTTTTCTCTTGATGAGTCTGGCTAATGGTTTATCAATTTTGTTTATCTTCTCGAAGAACCAGCTTTTAGTTTCACTGATTTTTGCTATTGTTTCCTTCACTTCTTTTTCATTTATTTTTGATCTGATCTTTATGATTTCTTTCCTTCTGCTAGCTTTGGGGTTTTTTTGCTCTTCTTTCTCTAATTGCTTTAGGTGCAAGGTTAGGTTGTTTATTCGAGATGTTTCCTGTTTCTTGATGTAGGCTTGTATTGCTATAAACTTCCCTCTTAGCACTGCTTTTGCTGCATCCCATAGGTTTTGGGTCGTCGTGTCTCCATTGTCATTTGTTTCTAGGTATTTTTTGATTTCCCCTTTGACTTCTTCAGTGATCACTTCGTTATTAAGTAGGGTATTGTGTAGCCTCCATGTGTTTGTATTTTTTACAGATCTTTTCCTGTAATTGATATCTTCTCATAGCGTTGTGGTCAGAAAAGATACTTGATAGGATTTCAATTTTCTTAAATTTACCAAGGCTTGATTTGTGACCCAAGATATGATCTATCCTGGAGAATGTTCCATGAGCACTTGAGAAAAATGTGTATTCTGTTGTTTTTTGGGTGGAATGTCCTATAAATATCAATTAGGTCCATCTTGTTTAATGTATCATTTAAAGCTTGTGTTTCCTTATTTATTTTCATTTTGGATCATCTGTCCATTGGTGAAAGTGGGGTGTTAAAGTCCCCTACTATGATTGTGTTACTGTCGATTTCCCCTTTTATGGCTGTTAGTATTTGCCTTATGTATTGAGGTGCTCCTATGTTGGGTGCATAAATATTTACAATTGTTATACCTTCCTCTTGGATCAATCCCTTGATCGTTATTTAGTGTCCTTCTTTGTCTCTTGTAATAGTCTTTATTTTAAAGTCTATTTTGTCTGATATGAGAATGCTACTCCAGCTTTCTTTTGATTTCCATTTGCATGGAATATCTTTTTCCATCCCCTCACTTTCAGTCTGTATGTGTCCCTAGGCCTGAAGTTGGTCTCTTGTAGATAGCATATATATGGGTCTTGTTTTTGTATCCATTCAGCCAGTCTGTGTCTTTTGGTGGGAGCATTTAATCCATTTACATTTAAGGTAATTATTGATATGTATGTTCCTATTCCCATTTTCTTAAATATTTTGGGTTTGTTATTGTAGGTGTTTTCCTTCTCTTGTGTTTCTTGCCTAGAGAAGGTCCTTTAGCAGTTGTTGTAAAGCTGGTTTGGTGGTGCTGAACTCTCTCAGCTTTTGCTTGTCTGTAAAGGTTTTAATTTCTCCATCAAATCTGAATGAGATCCTTGCTGGGTAGAGTAACCTTGGTTGTAGGTTTTTCTCCTTCATGACTTTAAGTATATCCTGCCACTCCCTTCTGGCTTGCAGAGTTTCTGCTGAAAGATCAGCTGTTAACCTTATGGGGATTCCCTTGTGTGTTATTTGTTATTTTTCCCTTGATGCTTTTAATATGTTTTCTTTCTATTTAATTTTTGATAGTTTGATTAATATGTGTCTTGGCGTGTTTCTCCTTGGATTTATCCTGTATGGGACTCTCTGTGCTTCCAGGACTTGATTAACTCTTTCCTTTCCCATATTAGGGAAGTTTTCAACTATAATCTCTTCAAATATTTTCTCAGTCCCTTTCTTTTTCTCTTCTTCTTCTGGGACCCCTATAATTCGAATGTTGCTGCGTTTAATGTTGTCCCAGAGGTCTCTGAGACTGTCCTCAGTTCTTTTCATTTTCTTTTTCTTTATTCTGCTCTGCAGTATTTATTTCCACTATTTTATCTTCCAGGTCACTTATCCGTTCTTCTGCCTCAGTTATTCTGCTATTGATCCCGTCTAGAGTATTTTAAATTTCATTTATTGTGTTTTTCATCGTTGCTTGGTTCCTCTTTAGTTCTTCTATGTCCTTGTTAAATGTTTCTTGCATTTTGTCTATTCTATTTCCAAGATTTTGGATCATCTTTACTATCATTATTCTGAATTCTTTTTCAGGTAGACTGCCTATTTCGTCTTCATTTGTTAGGTCTGGTGTGTTTTGACCCTGCTCCTTCATCTGCTGTGTGTTTTTCTGTTGCCTCATTTTGCTTATCTTACTGTGTTTGGGGTCTCCTTTTCACAGGCTGCAGGTTCGTAGTTCCCGTTGTTTTTGGTATCTGTCCCCAGTGGGTAAGGTTGGTTCAGTGGGTTGTGTAGGCTTCCTGGTGGAGGGGACTAGTGCCTGTGTTCTGGTGAATGAGGTTGGATCTTGTCTTTCTGGTGGGCACGTCCACGTCTGGTGGTGTGTTTTGGGGTGTCTGTGGTCTTATTATGATTTTAGGCAGCCTCTCTGCTAATGGATGGGGCTGTGTTCCTGTCTTGCTAGTTGTTTGGCATAGGGCGTCCAGCACTGTAGCTTGCTGGTCGTTGAATGAAGCTGGGTCTTGATGTTGAGATGGAGATCTCTGAGAGATTTTCGCCATTTGGTATTACGTGGAGCTGGGAGGTCTCTTGTGGACCAGTGTTCTGAAGTTGGCTCTCCCACCTCAGAGGCACAGCCCTGATGCCTGGCTGGAGCACCAAGAGCCACATGGCTCCACACGGCTTAGAATAAAAGGGAGAAGAATACAGAAGGAAAGAAAGAAAGAGGGTAAAATAAAATAAAATAAAACTATTATAATAAAAAATAAGAAAAAAAATTAAGAATAAATTTATTAAGAAAAAATTTTTTTAATTTTTAAAAATAGATTTATTAATTTTTTATAATAAAAAATAAAAAAAATTAAGAAAAAATTTATTAAGAAAAAATTTTTTTAATTTTAAAAATTAAAATATGAAAAAACTTATTAAAAAATTTTAATTTCTAAAAATAGAAAATAAGGAAAAAATTATTAAGAAAACATTTAATAGGAAAAAAATTTTTTTAAGTAAAAAAAGAGAAAAAAAAAAACAAAAAAAAAACGGACGGACCTAACCCTAGGACTAATGGTGAAAGCAAAGCTATACAGACAAAATCTCCCCCAGAAGCTTACACATATACACTCGCAAAAAAAGGAAAAGGGGAAAAATTAATATATCCTGCTCCCAAAGTCCACCTCCTGAATTTGGGATGATTCGTTGTCTATTCAGGTATTCAACAGATGCAGGCACATCAAGTTGTTTGTGGAGCTTTAATCCGCTGCTTCTGAGGCTGCTGGGAGAGATTTCCCTTTCTCTTCTTTGTTCGTACAGCTCCTGGGGTTCAGGTTTGCATTTGGACCCGCCTCTGCGTGTAGGTCGCCTGAGGGCGTCTGTTCCCCGCCCAGACAGAACGGGGTTAAAGGAGCAGCTGCTTCGGGGGCTCTGGCTCACTCAGGCCGGGGGGAGGGAGGGGTACGGAGGAGGCGGGGCAAGCCTGCGGCGGCAGAGGTCGGCGTGACGTTGCAGCAGCCCGAGGCGTGCCATGCATTCTCCCGGGGAAGTTGTCCCCGGATCACGGGAGCCTGGCGGTGGCGGGCTGCACAGGCTCCTGGGAGGGGCGGTGTGGAGAGTGACCTGTGCTCGCACACAGGCTTCTTGGTGGCGGCAGCAGCAGCCTTAGCGTCTCCTGCCCGTCTCTGGGGTCCGCGCTGATAGCCACGGCTCGCGCCCATCTCTGGAGTTCGTTTAGGCGGCGCTCTGAATCCCCTCTCCTTGCGCGCCACGAAACAAAGAGGCAAGAAAAAGTCTCCTGCCTCTTCGGCAGCTGCAGACTTTTTCGCGGACTCCCTCCCGGCTCGCACCAAAGCCGGAGCCTCAGCTCCCAGCCCCGCCCGCCCCGGCGGCTGAGCAGACAAGCCTCTCGGGATGGTGAGTGCTGCTCGGCGCTGAGCCTCCGTGCGGGAATCTCTCCGTTTTTCCCTCTGTGCCCCTGTTGCTGTGGGGTCCGCGATGATAGCCACGGCTTGCGCCCGTCACTGGAGCTCGTTTAGGTGGCGCTCTGAATCCCCTCTCCTTGAGCGCCGCGAAACAAAGAGGCAAGAAAAAGTCTCTTGCCTCTTCGGCAGCTGCAGACTTTTTCCTGGACTCCCTCCCGGCTAGCACCGAAGCCCGAGCCTCAGCTCCCAGCCCCCACCCGCCCCGGCTGGTGAGCAGACAAGCCTCTCGGGCTGGTGAGTGCTACTTGGCGCCGAGCCTCTGTGCGGGAATCTCTCCGCTTTGCCCTCCGCACCCCTGTGGCTGCGCTCTCCTCCGTGGCTCCGCAGCTTCCCCCCTCTGCCACCCGCAGTCTCTGCCCACGAAGGGGCTTCCTAGTGTGTGGAAACCTTTCCTCCTTCACTGCTCCCTCCCACTGGTGCAGGTGCCGTCCCAATTCTTTTGTCTCTGTTATTTCTTTTTTCTTTTACCCTACCCAAGTACGTGGGGAGTTTCTTGCCTTTTGGGAAGTCTGACGTCTTCTGCCAGCGTTCAGTGGGTGTTCTGTAGGAGCAGTTCCACGTGTAGATGTATTTCTACTGTATCTGTGGGAAGGAAGGTGATCTCCATGTCTTACTCTTCCGCCATCTTGCCGATTCTCTCTGAGGAAAAAATTCTTATGAGTACTCCTTCCAATGCCCTATAAATTATGATGTTTTTCCAGCTTGACTCATGTGAACAGGCAGTATCCAACCTTGTGTGAGTTTGGTACTGTCCCTTCTAATCCTTCTTAGGTCTTAGGGAGTTTTCTCACACACTGTGGGTCTTTAGAGTTTCTGCTCTGTGTAGCATTTTTAAAGTGCTCTGTCCTGTGAAGTTTTGTATGCCCTGGACTCACAAATCCATGTTTTCACCTCAGGAAATTATTGTCTTTTACCTGGGCTCCTCCTACCCACCCTGTGTCATGGCTGGGAAACCTCTCAAGGCACTAAGCTGAGAAAATTTAAGGGATAACTTCATTTGAGTCCTATCCCTCAGGGATCAATATCCTTCATTGCCTGATATCTAGTGTCTTAAAAAAACAGTATTTCATGTATTTTACCCAGTTTTTTGGTTCAGGCAGGAGGGTGAATCCAATATATGTCATTTGATCTGGGCTGGAAGTGGAAAACCCATAGGTTTCTTTTAACAATTAAATGAAATAGCATGTTAAAATTTGTTTGCATAAAATACTCCATACATATACTTATTATTTCCAGAAAATATATGAGGTATAAATATCATCCTATTATTCCAAAAGCAACTGTGAAATTCTATTATAATATAGATTTTTTATTACAAAAGTCATAGTATGTATATTTGTAGATGATTTGGAAAACAGAAACACTAAAAAGAATATTAAAATCACCTATCATCACACAATCAAGATATAATCATTGATGATATTTTGAAATGTAGGCTCCTAATTCATTTTTTATATGTATTGGGATCCTTTCCCCCCAATATTATATAATAAGAATTTTTGATGACATTGACTGTTTTTCAAAACATGATTTTCAATGGATAGATGAAAATCTATTTATAGATCCACAATTCCTTATTTAACCCTTACCCTCCTATCGGGGCATTTAGATAATTTTGAATTTTTACAACTATAAATAACATACTTTACATAATCTTTGTCTATAATTCTGATTATTTCTTTAAAATAGATTTTTAAAGTAGACAGGTAATTACCAGTTCAGTCTTTTTTGTTAGAAACAAAGGAAAGTGATAACTTTTGTTTGTAAAAGGTCTTTCTTAGTAGATATGATATTTTATTTTGTGGGATTAGAGTTAATTGATGCTAAAGATCATCTTGACATACTGCTTTGTAACACTGCAGGTATAAATAAACTTCATTTAGTCAAGACACTTCTCTGTTTTCATGTTAGTTAATTGAAAAATTCTATAACCAGGAGGAAGATTTTGAAAGATTAATGAAGTTTGTCAAAGGAGCTAGCAGACAGTGATCCAGATGCTGAGCTAATTTTTCCTTTCACCATGTTAGAATAAATACATCATTAGAAAAAAGATGACCAGTAAAAACTATATGAAAGGACTGGCATATCTATAATGAACGAATTTATGATACCTGCTCATTCCATTGGTATTCAAATTCTGGCCTTTCCATTTATTAGTTATATGGACTTCTTAATATCTTTTGGTCCCAGTTTTTGCAGCTGTAAAAAGAGGATAGTGTAATACCTCAAATGGTTGTTGCGAGGATTCAATTAGTAAATCCATAGCATTAGAACAGTGCTTGGCAAGTAGTGAAGAGTTAAGATTTAATAGATATTAATGTCAATCCTCTACATGACCTTTATAAAAAATTCACTTTTCCTTAGTAAATAATTATTAAATACTTATTGGATGAAACAATTGGTTAGTTTCTGGTACAAAAAAAGAGAAAGTTTATATTACAATCTTATGAGATCACTAGGTTTTATGTAGTTTTCTACTCATGAACTTTATCATTAATCAGAGTTCTATAAGGGAAACTGCAACTTCCTGTCTACCATAAGAATCCCTTTTAAAATCTCTCTGGTAGCTGGTCTCACAATTCTTGTCTGTGAATCCCAGTCCCCAAAGCTGACTTCCTTCCTGAAATGATATGCTTCATTGTGGTGCAGTGCAGACTAGAAAAAAATATTCTTTATGTTATATATCCATAATTTCTACCTCTGGCTTTATGTTCCACTTTGAACAAGTCAACTACCTCCACTTTTATCTACACTAGGGCTTAGGTTTTACTCCTTCAAGCAGTTCACTAGATTTTCTTTAATCTTTTCCTACTATGGACAAGATTTCCTTATCTTTCACTATCATCCTGGGTCAATCTTTCTCAGAGAAAAACAACCTAATTCCATAGATAATTTTTAGCTACAACATCAAGTAAAAAGCATATTTAAATTTAGCTACAAAAGACTTAAAATAAAGATATTAGAGATGTATATTAAAATTTTATTTTTTTCATGTATGTGAAATAGAGATTTATCATGAGCGTAATTGTCTTTTTGAGTAGTCATTTTCAATTTCACAGGATATAGGAAATTATACAGACTTTGACCTTTTTTTTATCAGTACACATGTTTTAAAATTGACTTTTTTTTCCCTAGAAACTGTTTTCTCTTTCAACAACATCAAATGCTACAAAAACTTACATTAAAAATCAATTTTTAGAAGAACATCCAGATATAGAATAATGTTACAACTCTGATTCTCTGTGCCATGAAATTGCAATAGTAGATCCAGGAATAAACAAATACGATTCTCTTCTTTGTATAACCATCTACCTATTTTGGCTTTTAAACAATTAGCATTAGTCCTTTTGTTCACTTGTAATTGAAAAAATTTACTTATTTTTTAAAGTATTTAAGCAAACCCATTCATTTTACAGATGAGAAAATGGAGGCTCACAGATGTTAAGTCACTTGTCCAATGTCATCCAGTTCTTTGGTGGAAGAACCCAAATTAAAAATGAGATCGGACACACATGGTTATCACTAATATTTTAGAAAAGATTTTGTTTCCAAATAGCTTATTGGTAATCATTCCATAATAATTTAAAATTATTTCCCATTTAACAAATCTTAAGCATGACTAAATGCTCGCACTAATGCAGGGACTCCAAGGAAGCCTAAGATATTGCTTCCCTACTCACTATATTCCCAACAGTGGAGAGATGTAGAGGACTTCAAGGTAAAATATAGTGGCAAGTGGGACTGGGAGGTGGTAGATTGAAGTGGGGACCACCTGGGGAGAAAGGGGAGGAAGATAGAGCAATCAACCAGAGTTAAAGCAGTTGTAGAGAAATCTTTTGGTAAATTGCGGGAACATTAGTGGATCCACCTAACCACCACCTTTTTCTTGTCTACCTTGTGCTATGGGTTAGAGTTGAAGAAAATACCTAACAGAATGATGGAAGCAATTATTTACTCTTTGCCTCCAAAGTCAGCTGAGCCTCGGGACTTCCCTGGTGGCACAGTGGTTAAGAATCCACCTGGCAATGCAGGGGGACACAGGTTCGAGCCTTGGTCTGGGAAGATCCCACATTATGCGGAGGAACTAAGCTCGTGCACCACATCTACTGAGGCTGTGCTCTAGAGTCAGTGCTCCACAACAAGAGAAGCCACTGGAATGAGAAGTCCGTGCACTGCAACAAAGAGTAGCTCCTGCTCCCTGCAACTAGGGAAAGCCCGCATGCAGCAATGAAGACCCAACGTAGCCAAAAATAAAATAAATAATAAATAAATTAAAAAAAAAGTCAGCTGAGCCTCAAGTTCCCAGCAATCCTATAGATCCTAATCAATTTCTTCTTCAATTGCAATCAGGTGTTTTTCTAAACTCTTCTATACGCAGACCCACAGTTGTACACACCTCTCATAGTTGATTGATGCTGAAGATTATTTTGCTAAGTTTTATCGTTATAACTACAGATATAAGTACATTTCAGCTAGAAAGAATACTACACTATTCATACTAGTTAATTGAAGAATTCATAACCATTAGGAGGAAACTGAACAATAAAGGAATATATTCTTTCCATTTAATTCTAAGAATTGACACTACCAGGATAGAACTCTTAAATTGCTGTTTTTTTGCCCCATCACCACCATTTGTTATCTTTAACTTCATCCATCTTTTCCACCTTCTCTCCCATCACAGAGGATGAAATAATCTTTTTTATCCTAAGTAAATTCATCTACTTGCTTTTGAAAGCTCTTCAAGGATCTGGGTCCATTAATTTTTTTTTCTTATGTTTTAACCTTCCATTCTTTACTGGCTCCTTTATACTATGTATGCTCAAATAGTTCTCATTTTTTATAAGGGAAAATAAATCTCTATCAAACCTATTTACTTATTATTTAATGCCTTATCTCTTTCCTTTCATAGTCAGTTTTCAGGTAGTACAACCTCTGCTTCCTCAGCAAATATTCACTATATTTAAAACAGCTTTATTGAGATAAAATTTACAGACCATAAAATTTACCTATCTTAAATATACAGTTCTCTATGAGTTTTATTAAATATATACAGTAGTCATATTTTAGTTTTAGAATACTCTCACCCCAAAAAGCCCCTGTATGCCTTTTAGAGTTAACCCTATTCTCACTCCCAGCCCCAGACAACCACTGACCTGATTCTGTCTTCATAGATTTGTATTTTCTAGAAATTCCAAATAATTGGCTTTGTACAATACGTAGTTTTGTATCTAGCTTCTCTCAGATGGCATAGTGTTTGGGAATTCATTCTTGTTTTACATGTTTTGCTTGTGTGCTCCTTTTTATTTGTGAGAGGTATTTTACTGTACAGATATACCACAGTTTGTTTATTCATCTGCTGATAGACATCTAGATTGTTTCCAGGTTTTGGCTATCAAAAATAATGCTTCTATGAACATCACATACAAGTCTTTGGCCATATGTTTTCATTTACCTTGGGAGATACATAGGAGTGGAATTGCTGTGTTGTAAGTTTATGCTTAACTTTTTAAGGGAACTACCAAATTTTTCCCAAAGTGGTCGTATCATTTTTACATTTCTAACAGAAGTGTATGAGAATTCCAGTGTCTCCACATTCTTGCTAAATTTTGGGGAGCCCTTTTCATTCTAGTGGGTTTTTAGTGGTTATTTTTTGTGGTTGAGTGTATTTTAATGTTGAGTATTATTTCCTGTGCTTATTTGTCATTTGTATATCTAACTTGGTAAAGGGCTTATTCAAAATTTTTTTACCAATTTTAATCTATTGGGTTGTCTTCTTACTATTGAATTATAAGTTTTTGTATATTCTGAACACAGGTGTTTCAACAGTTATATTATTTGCAAATACTTTCTCCCAGTCTGACTTGTCTTTCCATTTTTCAATGTTATTTTTAGAAAAACAAAAGTTCTTAATTTGAATTTATAAAAAATTATAAAATATTTTTTTTATATAGATTGTGATTTTGTTGTCACATTTAAGAAACTTTGCCTAACCCAGTGTCACAAAATTTTCTCCTCTGTTTTTGTCTGAAAGTATTCTAGTTTTAGATGTTACATTCAATTATATGATCCATTTTGAATTATTTTTGCATATAGTGCAAGGCATGGATCAAAATGTATTTTAATGCTTATGAATATCCAATTGTTAACACAATTTGTAGAAAATCTGTTTTATCCCACTGACATGTGTGCTCTTTGGAAGAAAGTTTCAATGGAGAGCCAGTTCTTAAGGACTGAGGTATTATGCTCCATCATCCTGAGGGTGGAGTATCTATACAATTATTTGGAATTCTTCTGCATGGACAGTTTATCTGTTTTTCCCCCAATTATTAATTTATTCAATTATTTATTTATATCAGTGTAGATTCGTGGATATTTACTTCATTTTTTCCTGAAATATTCATTATTATTATTATTATTATTATTTTTAACATCTTTATTGGAGTATAATTGCTTTACAATGTTGTGTTAGTTTCTACCTTATACTCTGGGTTACAATCCATTACTGCTTTATTTCCTTCTTCTGATATTCCAGCTATGCCTAAGTTACGCTTTTAGACGTTGTCCTGCATTTCTTAGATGTCTGTCCTATTTTTTAAGTTCCTTTATTTTCTTTGTATTTCAGTGTGGGAAGCTTCTGATGACTTATCATCACAGTCAGTGATTCTTTCCTCTGTGATGTTGAGTCTACTGATGAGCCAATCAAAACAACCTTTTTTTTGTTACAAAGTTTATTTGTAGCTTTTCCGTTTGATTCTTTCTTAAGAGTTTCCATCTATGGCATGGCCCAGATGTTTGTTTACTTTCACCATTAGATCCCTTAACATATTAATTGTGTTATTTTAAGTTCTCCATGGGATGATTCTAACATCTGTGTTATAACAAGTCTGGTTCTGATAATTGCTTTGTCTCTTCACTCTGAGTTTGTTTGTTTTTCTCTACTGTGTTTTGCATGCCTTATAATTTTTTGCCCAAAGCAGGACATCTCATATCAGGTAATATGAATTGAGGTACTTCAGTGTGAGGACTTATGGTGATCTGGCTAGGAGTGGGGTGTGTTTAATGTTTTTTTGTAGCTGTAGGTGCCAGAGGCTTCAACTTCTCTGGTGACCCGTTTTTGTTTTCGTTCTTGACTTTGGGATTTCCTAATGCCTCCTTCTCAGAGAGAGCCTGTATCTTGCAGTTCTTTCAGCTGTAATCCACTGTCTCTATACTGGAGCCCTATTGGTATGATGGTGAAGTGTGCGGGATAGAGGCATTCTATAATCATACAATTAAGTCTTGGTGTTTTAATGGATCTGTGTCTTAGGTTTATGACTTTTACAAGTATTTCTCTAGTGGTATAGCTTTTTTTTGTTTGTTTTTCCTTCTGTTGCCTACTCCTTTCTCTAGATTTAGCTTTCCCTATCTATTCTCTTCAAATCTTGACTCCTGTTGAAAATTTCCCCCCCTTTTTATGAGATAGGAAGGCTAGATAGGGCTGGAGTGGAAAATGCCTTTCTCCCAACTGGGATAGGCTTTGGCCAAATATTTTCCTCTGGAGAATAAGTATTCGTTCTGATAAGGCTTTGGACACAGTTCACAGTGATTATTCTTTCACCTGCTTGAGATGTAAGGCCAAAAATTAAAACAATGTGCTGCCTTGTATCTGGTAAAACCAGGAGGACCTTGAATGTCTTAACCCGAATTCCTCTCTGTTTTAAAGGTAGCTGGGATTTGTTTTAAGCAAGTATGATAAACACATGACACAGACATGACTGTCATGAAGGAAGAACTTTTTATACTCACAGATCCCTAGAAACGGGAGGCACAGCACACTACACAGGACCACATGGGGAAGCATCAGGGTCGATCAGGAGACAGAGGAAGCAAGTGAAAAAACTTGTCAAGAGTCTTTATTGTAGTTTCCACAGGGAGGAACAGGTGATGCAGGTAAACAGTGGAATTGGTTACTTTGAATAATTTCAGCAGACTTGGGTGTATAGGGACTATTCCTCATTGTCTGGTACTTGGTCCTGGGGTGATTACAGCAAGAGAATAATGGCCTGAAGTAGCATGAATTGAGGAGTGTGGGCTCTGAATTCATTGTTGGTTTGCAAATGAAAGGTATGCTCACAGGCAAGTCCTTTACTATCTCTAGGAATTGGCTAGTCTGGGAGAGGCAATCCCTCCAGAATCAGCAAGGCCCAGGTGTCAAAGCATCAAATAGAGAAAATAGAAAACTTGGTTATTACATCCTCCTCACTCTGCTCCCTTTGATAAAACCCCTACTTAACAACCCTCCTTATCAAATAGACCAAATACAGGTCCTGTTTATCCCTGAGTAGTGGGTTTCAGTTCCCTGCCAGATTGCAGAATTACTCAAACAAGCCAATCACATCTTCATGTAGATACTGAGGTGCACCTCATCCTCTTGCTACTATAAAGCTTGTCTCCCACAGTCCTTGGTTGTTCACTCTGTTCCCAAGTGAAACCCCCATGTATTCCTGCATTGCATGTAGTGTCCTCCTCTCTTGGGCTGTGACTATATGTAACTCATAAATTGCTATCAAGCTCATTTATCCAGTGCCAGCTGTTGTGAGTTTGGCCATTCCCATAATCCTAGAGTGAATCCCTCCCTCACCACTGGGGTGAAGAGGAAGTGATCAGAACACTCTCCATGACTGATTCGGGGAGGGATCTTTGTTAGATCATCATCTGGAAGGAACATATATGATATTCTGGAAGGTCCTAGGAGTTTCTTACACTCATGCTAGTCCATACTCATCCTCCTGCAATCTGCCAAAATTACATTTTAAGTGTTCCTATCAGTTTATGTCTCCAATGGCTTCTACTTCAGGTAAGCATATCTGGCCTCTTTTTTCTTGGATGATCCTTCTCTCCAGATTTTGGGGGTGGTGGTCAGTTCTCTGATGGGTCCAAGAAAAGTCATTTCTTTTCAGTTTGTCCAAATTTGTTGTTGTTGTTGTAACGATAAGAGCAATGAATTCTAAACATTTTACATGTTGTGGCTGAAACCAGAAGTCCTAATTCATTAGTTTTTTCTCATACTGTAACCCCATTTCATCACCAATGAAATTCTTCTTAGCAAAGTCACCATTGTCTTAATTTCCAAATTTAATGGACATATTTCTCTCCTTACCTTAATCTCTCTGCGACATTTAAAACTGTTGATTAATTCCTCCTTCTTAAAACTCTTGCCTTGTTGAATTTCTAAAATACCATGATTATGTTTTTTCTCTCCCAAGTTCTGCCACCATCTTTTCTTTACATGTTAGCATTTTCCAGGTTCCATCTTTAGTTTCCTTCTCTTCTCATACTCTCCTTGGGTGACTTCCTCTGCTCCCTTGTTTTTTATTAGTTCTTCAACTTCAATCACACTCCTAAGATCACTTTTATCTTAATCCTTCTTCTTATATTCAGATCTCTCTATTATATTACCATTCTGGACATGTCCATTTGAATGTCTAAAATTTCAGATTTGACACAACCTAATGTAAAATGAGCATTTATTTTCTATACTGATAACCCCACATCTGATATTTTCTTACATTTCCATATCTCTGAAAGGTTCCCTTGGCATCAATCACACAAATCATAAACCTTGAAATTTTATTTCACTTCTTCTTTGTCACCTAATCAGTCAATCATCGTGTCTTTCAGTGCAGTAACAGCTGAAAAGAGTGTTTTCTGCTCTCCAAAGCAATCGCCACTAATCTTGTCTCCCACTGCTATTCTAAGCCAGTGTTCACACCCTTCAGTGGGCATCAGCATCACCTGGAAGGCTTGCTACAGTGCAGATTGCTGGAATGAAGCCTATAGTTTGTGATTTGGTAGGTCTGGGATAGGGCATGAAAATTTGCATTTCTAACAAGTTGCCAGATGATTCTGATTTTGTTGATTTGGAGACCACACCCTGATAATCATTGTCTTAGATTATTATAATAGCCTCCTAAAGAATCTCCCTGTTTCTATTCGAGACTTCTTCCAACCCATATTCCTCACCTAAAACACAAATCTCCTTAAAACCTCTAATTGCCTTTTACGGCCTTTTGGAGCCTCACAAGTGCCTGGCACATGCTAAGTGTTCAGGGCTTGTATAAACAGAATAGGCTTTAGAGCATGCGTAGGATCTGCATAGGAAGCTTGAGACATATTTTGTGCTGGCAGTAGGGTGGAGTGAGGGGAAGGTCAGGGTATATAGCTTTAGTTCCAATAACATCCTAAGGAGGCAAAGCCTTTCATGGAAATCAATCACTACATAAGTAATTTGTTTTTAATATACAGGCCAGTGAGGAAATTAGCTGGATTGGAGCAAAAAGATTATACTAGGCTGATCTCAAGGACAGAGAGGAACTCAGTATCTTAAACATTTTATTCTGCTTCACAGTGTTAAAGAAATCTGGATTTACTTTTACACTTTCACCCATCTTGCACAGTTTGAATATGTGTTTTAGTATTCCTCCATGTAGCTTTTTAGAACTCAAGAAATATGTATTTATAGAGTATGTCTACTTATTCGGTTTGTATGTTGAAATTTTTCCATTAAAATTAGCTCAAGGACTTTATTTAGCTTGCCACTACAGTCAAGAATATATTTGTTATATCCCTAGAGTCTTAATATTATGATTTCTTTATGTAAAGAATTGCCGTTTCCTTGAAGCTTCTCCTTCAAAGATCTTTTATACGTGGAGCATAAAAACTTGTTTCCTAAAAACAAGGAAACAGAAACTTGTTTCCTATTATTCCTCTTATTGAGGAAAATCCATTGTAAACTACTTGTCTCCTGTCCACAGAGGTGAATACATTCAAGAAAAATACAAAAGTAAAACGATATGGGTCTTCCAGGGATGATAGTTGAGTATTCTCGCCTCAGAACTGTGGATGTCAATTAGGGTCTGTATCAGAATCTTATATGAGAATACACATCTCCCTTCCCCCTCCTTCTACTTTCCTCCTGAGAGCTCACAGCACAAGGGAGGGTCAGTGTTTTGAAACTCCTTCCAACGTAATTCTAATCCACCCTCTAGAAGAGAACTGACTCAGATTGTTGGGTCTCAGACATTTTTTTTTCCACAGATCAGATTTTTTTTGGGAGGCAGTGAGTGGGTAATGTAGTGTTGGTGAGCTTTCATTTTAATCATTAAGGCATTGAAATGAACAAATAAACTACCATATTTTGTCACCATCTCTTCCATTTAAAGGGTATTTTAATACAAAAATATAGGTAGAACACACTCCCAGAATAAGGATTAATCCATGAAATAAAAAAAAGTGCACTTAATAAGAAAACTCACCACATTGTCCTCACTTTGTAGGGGAGCGTTAAAAACACCATTATGGACTAGCACTTTTTCTAACATCTGAAATCCATTGCCCTAGATAAGTTTGCAGCCTCCAGGAAAGAAAGTTAACACCACCTTTACTTTCTTTACCCTTTATTTTAATTTGTCATTTTAAAGCTTTGATTTTCATGTATGTCATAGTAGCCTATTTTGGTTCAATTAAGCATTTTCCTTTCCTGTTTTTCTCTGTTCTGCTCCAGGGGAACCATCCTCAGTGCTAAGACTTCATGGCTTTAGATCAGATCGTCCTTTCTTTCTGTCCTTCATCCAGTGGCAGGTTTAAAACCCTTTGATGATTCAGCTCTATAATATTTAAAGTTCTATTTCAAATCCTTCAAACTTAGGGTTTTGGGAAATAGCTAGCTGCGTGGGAAGGCAAGAGAAGAGTCTATTAAAATCTACAATCCTCTTAGTGACCCATTCACTGAGGCTCTCAACAAATCTGTTCAAGTTTTTCCCTCTACTGAAAACAAAGGAAAAAGCAAATGGAAAACTAAAACCCTACCAAGACAAAATCTAAGAGGACCTCACTTAGAAATAAGACTTATTAAGAGAAAATATTGTAAGTACTACTTATTTTGCACACTCTGAACACCAGATTCTCAAATTTAACAGCAGAGTGGAGGTCCAGCCAGTTCGGGCAACTCTCTTTTACAATCCCTGAAGGGACTTTTATATTTAGAATTCTATGAATATGGAGAAAAAAATTAAGGCTACATTCTGTGCAAAGAACTATATATTGTTTACATCCATTACAACAAAATTTCAAGGCTTTACAAGGTTTCTGAAACCAATTTCCTTTTCCTCTTCATTTATTGGTTATGATAAACTTTGAACAGGGGTAGCCAAGGGGATGCCTCTGTGCCCGTCTTCACCTCCTTTTGTACATGGCATTGTTCTCATTTATCCAGGTCAGTGGGACCTATTCCACTCAATTTGAGATTTTTGTTCATGTACTTGCTCAAAGAATAGTTGTTAGATACTGACTCTTTAACAGCTAGTTTCTGTGGGAGGCTTTGCCTCCTTTCAATATTTTTGTTTATTGTTAGTTGGACCTGTATAATCCCCAGCTGTCTGTATCTCTGAGCTGAGCATTTTAAGTGTCTCTTCTTTGGGGATCAACATCTTTCTGCACACTAAACCAATGGTTTGTGAGGAAGGAGGTTTAAATCCTTTTGACAAGAAGAGTGACTTTCTGTTTGAATGAAAGCTGAAAACACATTTACCCATTTCTGTAGGGTATATATGTGTATATACCCATGATTGTATCGGTATAGTACCATTAACTGTCTCTTCTCCCACTCATCCCAGCCCTCCCAAGTAGTAGTAGTAATGATAAGTATATAAACGAGAAGCATCTCTATGTTGCTTCCTATGTGTCAGGCACTATTCTAATGCTTTATTTTTTATTAATTAATTAAATATTTAAATAACCCTCTGAATTAGGTAATATTATTCTCATTTAACAGAAGAGAAATCTGAGGCACAGAGATGTTAAGCCTGAGGTCATCTAGACAGTGGTAGAGCTGATATTATGAACACAGGAGGTCTTGCTGTAGAATCTGATTCTCTAACTGCTATTCTCTATTGTGAGAAAGTAAACCAGACACCTTGCTTTTCAATCACTCCATGTCCAAAAATCATTGGTACATATTTTTGCAGACAATGAACTTGGGACCAAGATATAATAAGGTAATAATCATCTTGCAAAATCTCTGGGGACCCTGGGGAAGCAGAGTTTAGAGAGCACAGATCTGAAATCAGACATATTAAGGATATAAATATTGGGTGTCAGATGAGACTGTGGGCAAGTTTCTTAACCTCTCTAATCTGCTCTCTCATAATTATACAGAACAGAACGCATCTCTTGAAGGTGTTATGAGCTGGAGTACAAAGAGGGAATGACTGCTGAATAACTGAATTAATAGAGGATTTGAACATATGCAGTCCTTTCTCACATGTGTTTAACCATTATGCTTATCACATTTACTGTTCTGTGCTTGTCTTGGCTGCTTTTTTAAAAAAAAATTTGTTGAAGTATAGTTGATTTACAATGTTGTGTTAATTTCTTCTGTACAGCAAAGTGACTCAGTTATACATATATATATTCTCTTTCATATTCTTTTCCATTTTGGTTTGTCACAGGATATTGACTATCGTTCCCTGTGCTATACAGTAGGACCTTATTGTTCATGCATCCTATATGTAATAGTTTGCCTCTGCTAATCCCAAACTCCCATTCCTTCCCTCCCCCACGCTCTTCCCCTTTGTAGGTATTTTATGTATATCAACTCATCAAAGTCCACTATAACAACTCCATGAGAAATTGCTATTGTCATCAGCCTATTTTACAGATGAAGAAGCTGAGGCACAGAGTGGTTAACTAGTTTGCCTGGAGTCACACAGAGCTGAGATTAGCAGAGCTGGGATTCAAATCCAATTACACCGGTACCAGTGTGTTTTTAACTGCCAGGCCATCCTGCATAATGCTAGTTAAGCCATGGAATGAGTGACTGTTTGGCATTTTTCCACTCATGCCTTTGCATAAAGAGGGGGGGTAGGGACTGCCACCCAAATTGCTTAAGAAACATTCTGCAGCACACATTGAGTGGTTGAGCTGGAGCTAGAAGGGTTTCTCATCAGCCACAGCTCTTGGTTTCATAGTCACAGTGATCATAATTTTGGAACCTAAAGATTACACATAGAATTGATCAAGTAGGAATTTGGGACTTTTCCAGAAAAGTCAAGACCTAGGCTCACCATGACTATACCCTGCTGCCGGTGATGTAATCATTCCAGTATCATATCACTGCACAATGATAGATAAGCTAAGCTCATATTGTATTGTATTCTCAGGTAGAGAGGTGGTGAATAAGACTGAAATGGGATTTTCTGCTTGGTTTGTTAATGAAATACCTGAAAGCACTTTCCACAGCAATAACAAAAGGCTCCTGTTCTGGTAACGTAGACAAATTCCAGCTGAGTGATTACGTTCCACCTAATTTTAAAAATTCTTTCTCTAATTTCAGATCCTCCATGTTCACAATGGTCTTTACCTTCTGTCCTACATTGTTGTTTGCTATGTTTTCCTGGTGCTAAATTCTTTACTGCATTTCTCCCTGGAGGTGGCTGTATACTGATAATGGTTAAAATAATTCTATACGTAAAGTAGGTATGGGATATGTAAATATTTGTTTTTTATCTCTGGAATAAATCTAAATTAAAATGTGTAAATATATTGTATTCAGAACTACTTTTAAATGGCTCACACAGTCAAAATTCCTTTTGAATATGAGTTGAAGATAGGACGCATAGTTGTAATTATTTATTAATCATACATTTAATATTCCCCAAGCTGCCATAAAATGTCTGAGGAGACATGCTGCTAAGAAGAATTTGCTCAGCATTGCAGTACAATGCAGACAGTTTTCCACAGGGAAAGAAAAAAAGAAACATATCTTTTCACCTATTGCCGAGTAAATCACTAACGATTTTGCCCATTTGAGCTGAGAAATAATTAGTGGTATGGGATAGAGGCCAAGCATATCAAGAGCTTGAAAATGTGTTCCTACTTATATTCTGATTTGCCCATTTTGGATTTAGCTGTAATTTCTGTACACTTTATGAATTTCCCTTACTTCTGTCACAACCTCAATCTTGATAACTTGTTTTTCTGAAATAGTAATTTAAAAATAATGGCCATATTTTCTATAGACACAAATTGTAATTATATGAATAATAATAAGAATGATAAAACCTAAGCCAGTTAGGTGCATATGTTAATTTTTGTTTTGGATGACAGCTTAATCTGACTTTTCTTTTTTCTGCAGTAACTAAGCCACAAGCAGTACAGCCTCAGAGTATCAGAATGCCTAGAGCCAGTGGTGATGGCTTAATGAGTTAATCCCTGGCATCAAAACCTTAGTATTTTAAGGCTTTAAGTGGCTTCAAGGTCATTTGGTTTTCTTTCCTGATACAATATAGAAGCATTCAAATGGTGGCCTTATCCAGTCTTTCAAACCTCCTGGTTAGACTAATGTGTAGTCTCCCTACGCAAACTTTTCTGGAGTTTACCCTGAAAGTGGAATAAATCTGTAATCAAATATATAATCTCATCCTTTGTTTCAGGAAAGATGGCAAGTTAGCTAATGTTTACTTCTGTGTCTTTGTGTAGTGTGTTAACTGAAATGAGTCATTGGATAATCTTAGAATAGAGAATTAGTGATGTTAGAGATCAGCTATTCTGGACACTTGAAAGACAGGCATTCAGCCTGAAGGAAAAGGGACAGGAACATGATAGAAATGGTCATGACCTCATCAGTCAGTCATGCTTGCAGTTGTTACCATTTTTTAAGTGTATGTTCTTGGCCCTGTCTGCTGCTAATGGTGAGCCATTCTTGCAAAAAAAATATAAAAAGTATGTTTATACTTATAAAATACATTACACAAAATTCATGGGTGGTGTTCTAAGACATATAAGTGGCATTCCAAGAAACAAGTTCTGAAAACGAAATAAGTCATTAAATTGGTAGTTTTGGCATGTGGTTCCATGTAGTGCTGTTGCCTTGCTAGGCTATCTGAATAATATGGTACTTGAATACAACTCAAAAATGTTCATTATCATTTCCCAGTGTTTAAACATTTGCCATAGACCACAGTTCTTTTAGACACTTTAACAGAGTACATGAAAAGAGAAAAAAGTCGTGAATGTTGTGTGGAACGCTTTAAATGAAGTCAGAAATTTATTTAAAATATGAATTAGCAAAAGCAATATTTGACTTCAATGGCAAAACAAAAATCAGAACAAGGAGAAAAGGTATTTTCATCCTCAAAAAAGGAAATGAGCTGGTACAAAACAACATATACTCTAATGTCCACCTTGAAGATGCTTTCAGAACCACTCTTAAAAATTCAATCAAGGAAAATGCAAAATTAAAGGTGTTCTGTGTCCGAAATATTTTTTATGAACCAAAGATCAAGACTTTCAAGGAATTAATGTTTTGTGTATTTTAAAATTTCATTTTAAGAACAATAACTTAAAGAAGGCAGGTGACCTCATCAAAATGGTGACATAGGTTATTTCTAACTATAGTCCCCCTAACAAGACCAACTAGCCACGATGCCTCGACAGGGGAGCATTGTGAAACCGCAGAGCCCAGGTGAGGCTGAAGCACTTCCTGGACGACAAAGACTGAGAATGAATGCATTAGAAGAGCAAGAGGAACAGTTTCACTTTGACCACATCACCCCTTCCTGGGAGGGGGCACAGTGCCATACTGAGAAGACCCCCCTGGACCTATGTTTCTCCAGTGAGAAAAAGAGAATACAAGGTGGATATCCAGCTTCCCCAGCATTACGGGACGCTTCCTGGCAGGCTCACTTAGGTCCTACCTCACAGGGATCACCTGGAGAATCTGTGGAGCTCAATGACTTGGATTCAGATAGAGGCAGATAACCTGCACATCCTGGCAGAACACATTCCTGCTTGCAGCAGCGCCCGAGCAGCGATCCCAGCCAGCAGCTCCACAGATCTGCAGAACCGAGCCAATGACCAGTCAGGCCAGTGAGCTCAGTTGGCAGTTTGGCCTGATTTGGATCTCCAGCACAGGGCCATGCTGCCATGGAGCACATTCCATGCCCAGGCGGGAGAGCAAATTTACAGTCCAGCCCAACTGTTAAGCATAGCATCCAGATCCACTGCTCTGTAAACCGTGGCCACAACACTCTGCAGCTATGGAAGACATCTCTGGCCCTCCTAGGCAGGGAGACAAACCCACAGCCCTGCCCAACTGTTAAGCATAGTTTCTGGCCCTGCATAACCAGGGGACCTGAAAAGACCCCGAAGAGGCTTAAACCTCAGCCTATGGAACCACCTGGCTGCAGAAATCAGCCTATAACCCTACCAAGCATGGAGCAGAGCATATGACCTTGAGGGACTGCCGAACAACCTGCGGCCTCCCCCAAGCAGGGAGTCCAGTCAGCGACCCCACCCAATCGCAGAGCATAACTTGTGGCCCTACCTGACCAAGAAGCCACGACAGTGATGCTGCTCAACCCCAGAGCATGGTCACCAGCCCCACCCAACTGGAGGGCACAGCTAATGGCCCCTCCTGACCAGAAAACCCAGCCCACAACCTCTCCCAACAGTGGAGCACACCCAACCGTCTACCCAACCATAAAGCCCAGCCTGCTGCCCTGCCTAAATCCCAGTTGGGGAGGACAGGCTGAGGCCCTACCTGAACAGCCCAGATAGTGGCCCCATCCAAACATGGAAGACAGCCAGCAACTCTGTCCAACTAGGGAGCTCACCCAGAGGCACTGGTTGAACATGAAACCCAGCCAGAAGGTCCACCCAACTGTGGAGCCCAGCCAGTGGCAACCTGTCACCCAACCTAAGAATAAAAGGCCATGACCTCACCCAACTAGAGATCCCAATAGCAAGCTCCATCTGTTGGCAGATACTGCTAGCTGACCCATCCAGTACCCCACCATAAGCTGTCTGGAGAAGGTCTTAACCTGCTGAAGGAAAACCTGTAAAGCCTGAAAGAGGAGACTGTTTACTCAAGTGCACAGATACAAACACAAGGTTACAAGAACCACAAAGAATCAAGTAAACATGACACCACTAATGGAAACTAAGCTCCCATAATTGATGCTAAAGAAATGGAGACCATTGAATTGTCTGGCAAAGAATTCAGAATAACCCTCTCAAAGAAGTTCAGTGAAGTACAAAAAACACAGACAGACAACTAAACAAAATTAGGAAAAGCATGCATGAACAAATGAGTAGTTTAACAAAGAAATAGAAACCATCAAACAAAGCAAATGAAAATGCTAGAGCTGAAGAATGCAATGACAGAACTGAATAATTCAAAAGAGAGCTTCAACAGCAAGTTTGAAAAAGCAGAAGGAAAAATTTGTTTCCAATTTCCATTGAAAATTATCTAGTCAGGAGTGCAAAAAGAAAAAAAAAAAACTATGAAGAAAGCCTATGTGTTTTATGCAATACCAACAAAATAGAATAAATGTATGCATTATGGTAACCCTGGAAGGAAAAGAGAAAGAGAAAGGGACTGAGAGTCTATCTAAAGAAATAATGACTGAAAACTTCCCAAACTTGAGGAAGGAAATGGACATCCAGATTCATGAGGCTCAAAAGACCCCAAATAGGTTGAACCCTAAAAGAGTTAAACCAAAACACATTATAATTAAATTGACAAAAGTCAAAGAAAAAGAGAAAAATTTGAAAGCAGCAGTAGAAAGACAACTTATCACACACACACAGGCACCCCCATTAGACCATCAGAGAAAGCTCATTATATTGAAAGTGAAACATCTGCCATTACTTTGAACTCCTTTGTTAATTCATTTCTAAAGGTGAACACTGAAGATGCGTTTGTTTTCATGGTGATAATATGACTACAAATATTACATTACTCTATAATGTATGATAAAAAAATGGCTTCCTCACAAATTAAGAAACTCATGGTGCAGACATGTGCAGGAAATTTGTTATGGTAATGCATAGTTTATAATCCAAACAAGCTACTGTATTCCATTTTTTGATAATAATATTTTTTGAAATACAAGCCGTAATTATCAAAATTTGCAAATATCCTATACATACAGAAAACTGAACTACAAAATTTGGGAGCTGGTATCGAACACACATACATCATCATGGCAATACGTATTTTCTCTTCTTATGGCCTATCACAAATTTAACTTTAGATATGTTTGAGCCTATGACAAATGATTGTGTAATTGTCCTACAAATCTATTGATTCTTTTTTGTAGTCAAGTTCTCTAATATTTCATGTTGTTAAAAAGACAATTGGAAATATTTAATCATAGTGTAATAGTGGAATTTAAAGTTTTGAAGCTTTGGAGGGAACTTCAACTATTAAAGACAAAGCATGCAAACAGGTAGACACTGAAATTTATCCCTACAGAAGAAACAATTGAACAAATTAAATGATGAGAATGTAAATATACATAATTGTATTTTTGGAATATCTGACCTGGTGTGAAGAATCTTTGAATTAAGCTTCTGGTTTTACTTGAATAAATTTATATTCTGTATTATAATAAAATGAAATTGAGAGGATCAATGATTTTGAAGAATGCAAACTTGGCAAAACATTCAAAATAATAATAAAAGGAGTCAAATCATTGACAAGTTTTAATTATAAAAAATTTGTTGAACATTTTTACTTTGAATGGAGGCAAAAGATAGTATCTGTGAAAATGTTTGAGCTGAAATATTTCCACATTTAATACAAAAAATATAATTCAGACTATCTTATATTTAGCAGAATTTGCTCTGAATATACCACGTTCCTCAGCACTCATAGACTGAATATTTTCTCATATGTTTTTTCAAATATTATGTTCTACATAGAAAAGTCAATTGGAGGTATCATGAATATCAAATTTATTGACCACAATATGTAATTTCAATGAGATTCTAGATAATATAATGAAAAACTAAAACTAAATTAATATTGAAAAAAACACATTTTAGAAATAATAGCAGTGATATGAGATAAAGGTAGCTAAGGAAGTGCTTAAATTATGTGACACCATATGAAGAATAATTATTGTGATGTTATTTTTAATGCTCAGGTAACCATTATAAATGTTTCATTTTCTTTTGAAGTACACAGATATATTTTATTTATTTTTTAGAAATAATTTTACTTCTATAAATATTTTTGTATGGAAATATTTTCTAGATCTACCAATATAAGTGAAACCAATCTTATTGACTGTCTCAACATTTCTATTACTTAAATTATTGAAAAGCCTTTTTTCATTCTCTGAACTATCCCAGTTAGAACAAAACTTGACTTGGACAACATGATTACAGTTGACAATATTATAATCCCCATTTTAGATAAGAGGAAATGGAACATTTTCAAAGTCACCCAGTTAATAAATGCTAATGTAATATGCAAAAGAAATTTTAAAAATGTGGTAAGAACTATAACCTATAGATATCTATGGGTTGGGGAGCATATTTGGTTCATGAAAGGCATTATTTATTTCTCATGAGAATCCCATGAATTAGCTTATAATTATTTCTATTCTTACTTTATAGACAAGGAAATTGAGGCTTATTGAAGTAAGATAATGTGCCTAAGATCAACAGCTGGTAAGTGAAAAAATGGGATTTCATGCTCTGTCTGATTTCATGCTCATGTCTCTTACCCATTCTTTTCTCTCCTCCCCCAACTTTATTGAGATATAATTTACATATAACATTGTGTAAGATTAAAGGTGTGCAATGATGATTTGACACACGTATATATTGTGAAATGTTTACTGCAATAAGGTTAGTTAACACATCCTTCACCTCACATGATTACCATTTTGTTGTCTTTCACACCCATTCTTAGTGGAGGTTTTAAAAGATTCTTAGGAAAAACATTAGATACCCAGAAAAGGAACAATAATCACTACTTTGAAGATAAAGAAACCATGGTTAGCTAATCAAAAAAGACAAAGCGTGGTCAATATTGGCAGCATGTAAAGAAAATGGATTTTAACTAGGTAAACCTGAGTTCAAATCCCAGTCCCACAACATACCAGCTGAGGAATCTTGAAGTCTGTTTTTTATGATCTGTGAGATTCAGTACTTTGTCAACAAAATGGCAAAACTAGTATCTATCTTTAAAAAGTGGTTTGAGAATAAAATATAGTACTTTAAAAAGTCTAAAATAGTGCTTTGACCATTGCAAGTACTCAGTAAATGTTATCTATTACTATTATTGTTCTCATTGATAATAAAAATAAAGCAATAATTCTTTGAGAAATGGCTCCATATGAGTCTCTGTTTGCTAATGTCACAGAACCTGCCTGCATTGACATATGAATAGGATTTTGCTGCCTGTATGTTTAAACTTGGAAAATAACTACTAAAATAAATATGTGGATTACTGATGAGAGGATGGGTTTGTGGAAGACAGTGTTTTAATAGATAGGTCTAGGCAGCTCTAATTCTTATCATTTTCCTTGCCTCAAAATTAGGGGTATACTTCTCGTACCACATTACCCTATAATAATCAGTGGATGGAACCAGGAAGCCAAGATGATATAGTTTGTCTCGAGATAGAATCATTTCGAATGTATTCATGTTGGCCTCAAAGTTATTTAACATTGTATTCTGTCGAGGGATGGGGGGTGATGGTAAATTTGGTCATACAATCTTATTAATGGCATCAAAGTTAATGTGTTTTGTGATTGTCTTTCAAGGGGATAAATGACAAATTAAAGTTGTGATTCTGCCCATTTCTCCAAAGATTTACACTTTAGTCTTGGAGTAATAATATAATATGTAATTACTATATAATTATGTAATAATATAATATAATGTGAAGAGTATTTGACATGAAGATCTAAAGATCTGTCATCGTACTAGAAATGTAAATTTTAGCAAGTCTCTTTTCTAAGCCTCAGTTGTATTATCTGCTAACAAAATTGATGTCTGAAAGTTCAAATGCGATAATACAAAATAGGGATACTTTGCAAACTGGAAAACTTTCTAGGTAGTTACATCATGTCATAAACCTTGTGTAAATTTAGATATTATATGAGAAATAAATACTAAATATTTTATATTTCTAATACACATGGACATTATATGTAGAATCATTACAAAGATTAAATAGCTTAATTTGTTTAAGTATCTAGTAATGAACTTTTATTCATTTGGTTCAAGGACTTACACATATTGAACCCTGGCTATAGACCAGGCAGTATGTTACAATGGTAAATAGAACAGAAGGTGTCCCTGCTTCATGGAGTTTATCATCTACTGGGAAGGTTGGATATAAACATATACATGATTGTATAATGAAACACTGTGATGACTTCTATGAAGTAAATTAACTGGATTCTATGAGAGAGAATAGCAGCTGGAGAATAGGAGCCAACTTGGATTGGAGAGTTTGTGGGATAATATTTGAATTGAACCCTAATAGATGAGTTGATTTTAGTCAAGTGAAGACTGTTGACTGATGAGTAGGGAGAAGTGAAGGAGCTGTCTAAACAGAAGAAATAACACCTGCAAAACCTGAGGCAGGCAAGAGGTTGGCGTTTTCTAAGAACTGTTTCAATGAGGTTGCCATGCAGAAACATGAGATGAGTTTGAAGATCTCGACAAAAGCCAAATCATGCAGGTCCTTGGGGCCATGTTAAAGAGATTGAATTTTATTCTAAGTGAAAC
Organism: Balaenoptera musculus; assembly: GCF_009873245.2. Classification (NCBI taxonomy): domain Eukaryota; kingdom Metazoa; phylum Chordata; class Mammalia; order Artiodactyla; family Balaenopteridae; genus Balaenoptera; species Balaenoptera musculus. The sequence continues at coordinate 93,928,666 of NC_045785.1, read as the reverse complement.
AGAAAGCCACTGAGGAGAGTAGAGGGAAGAATGAGGGTTCCGTATTGAACAAGTTGGTTGGCAACAACCTTGAGGCATGTAAATGACTGAGTCAAGTAGTTAACTGGATATGAGCCTGTCATTCAGGGCTTCAGAACTGGCAATATCAATAAGGGACACAGTTTTTAAAATCATGGGAATGTTTGAAACACTTAGGTAGAGAGTCTAAGAAAAGAACTACAATGTCTGAACCCAAGGAATTCGAGCACTGAAAAGTTGAAAAGAAGAGTAACTAGCAAAGGAGACGGAGAAAGAATTGCCAAAGTAGTAGGAGGAAATGTGGCACCAAGAAGTCAATGAAGTCTGTGTTTTGAGAAATTGTGGCCAATTGGGTGATGCTCAAAAATCCATTATGGAGGTCAGGGTTAACTTTAGCAAGCATGGGTTAGATGCAGTGTTGCAGGCAGATGATAGATTCAAGTGAGTTAAAAGGTAAACAGGAAAGCCAGGGCAAGAAGAAAATTCTTCAAAAGTTTTGGATGCAAAGAGGAAGAGAAATACAGATCAGTAACTGTTGGGAGATGAGATGCTTTTATTTACTTATTCAAGATCAGAAACAGTAGAATAGGATTATATGTTACTAGGAATACTCCAATTAAGAGGAGAGGTTTAAGATGAAGGAGAGAGAAAGAATAACCAAAGAAGTAAATTACTTGTGAAAACAAGAGAACCTGGGATTCAGAATAGGAACAGAAGGACTCTGTTAGGAGAAGAGGTTAATGATCATAAAAATGCAGTGATTCAAATTTACTCAGTTGTATTAATCTCTTCACTGATGCTCAGCTTCAGGGGTACAGCCTAGAGTCAGATAACTAGGTTAATTTAGCTTAGATTTTTGCCAGAGTAGTACAAGGGAGTGAGAAGGGGACAACAATGGCAGTTTGCTAGAGAGTGATTATAGCTAGTTGAGCTTGGGACGTTTGATAATAGACTGATGTAGATTTTGTAGCACTAAGCTGTATGGTATAAGGTATAAGCCTAACTACCTTTGAGATATGTCCTGCGATGTATGTTCAGTTTGAAGGCTAAGACCTGTTTCTTTATTGCTACTTCTGAAATATGTCTAGATATGAACATTTTAGTAGCTAAAATGTAGTGCCACTTTTTCTCATTGGCATTCTTCTCTTCAATGAAGTAAGTAATCTAAGCTGTAAGAATAAATGTCTTTATGGATTTCTATATAAGTTATCTTCATTTTGAATTATAAAAATGGGTTTTGTATACGGCTTTTACAAATTTTATTCTGAGTTGGTCCTCATGCAAAGATTTAGCTCACTGCTGAGACAGAGGGCATGGTAGCCGTTAAAAACAACCACAGGCTCAGAGGACAAATAGGTAATAGCTTTGGGGCAGTTGCCTTTACTTGTAACATTTCTAAAGGGATAGGCCAAGTAACGTTTGCTGCTTCCAGAAACGTCCTCATCACTTGATACCTTGGATGTTTGCTTGGCCTACTGGGTTAAAGATATTCCAAATTTGCTTTAAGAAAGTTAAAAATATGAGTCAAAATATGAATATAAGTTAGATTGAGCACATATGTAAAGGAGCTAATTTGTAAACATTTTTTGAACCTATTTCCCTGTTCACAATCTACTCTCTCTGAAGATGTACATTCAATAGATTTTTTTTTAGAGATGAACTATTAATTACCCTCCTATCCAGAAACACAAGCATGTTCTTCCTGCAAGACTCCCTCCTTTCAGTCTATGAAAATCCGTCCAGCAAATACCACTCTCCCATCTAAGCCCTCCATCTCAGCCACCAATACCTTCTTGTCCTTTGAGGTGATGGCATGCAGCGGTGGAAGTGAGGATGCATTTACAAGACGGCAGACTTCCCCATGTAGCTAACATTTCCAAATGTCTATCATTTAGTGGGATGATTTGGTGTTTTAACTTCCTGCTCATTATAATGAAAATTTTAAAAAGAGAGAATTTTCTGTGGTTGCTCGAAGTGAGATTAAGATACTTTTTTTCATAAAATATAATCAAACTTTCATTAAAAAATAAGTATGTAGTCGAAATCTGTAAGCAATTTAGTATTTATTTCCATAAATACATATGTTTTTATTTGAACTTCCTCCCACCTGTTAGTGGCTTGGTACATTTTTGGAAAATGTGTAATAACTATTCACAAACTGTAGGAGAGGTACTTGATAAGTATTAAATAAATGAGTAACACTGTATGCCATACCCATAAATTAGCTCATATAATTCTTACATCAACCCTTGAGAAATGAGTGTATTATCATCATAATTTATACCTGCATAATAAATGACAAAATGAAGATAGGAGGAGTGTAGGGCTTAAGTAACTAGCCTAAAGACAGAGCTAGTAAGTAGTAATGGCAGTATTTAAGCCCAGGACTCCATATGCTAATTTCTGTGTTCTTCCTGTTATTTATACTGCCTTCCCAATGCTGCACTGTAGAAGCTGGGGCGAGTCACGTGAGTGGATTTAGGTGGTAAAAAGAAAATAGGAGATGAGAGATGGGATGCATGGCATGTGCTTTCTTTTGAAAATGCTTTGGAGGAACTAGTCTTCCATGTAGAATACAAGCCCATGACTTAAGCCCTGTCTGCCATACCTCTTGGCATAGCCTTGCTTTTTCTGTCACTCATTATATAGGGTCTTAAGAGATTTTGATAACATAATATCTTTAATAACATATCATGAAGAAATCATGCTATAATAAGGGAATTATAATATTGCAGTATAGCCCTAAATCAATAACCCCTAATTATAAATGTTATACCATTTATAAGATTGTTTATTCACCAGAGGAAAAGTACTTGTGCTTGTCATATATACCTGTGTGGTCCACATAGTTAGTAAAACTGATAGTATTAATAAAAATCTTAATAGGCTTCATGATTAGAATAAAATGATATTTTGATCCAAATCCCTAATTAGAACAGTACATTTACCAACTGTTCTCATGGGAAATGGAACCAGAATTCATCAAAGTAATACCTAATTAATCCTTCTTTGTAACAGATGTCAGCCTTATTTTCAAGTCTTTTGTAGACAATGACTCGCTGTATGAATCTTTTAATTGTCTATCTTGGGTTATTTATTTTTAACACTATAATATATGGTTAAATAAAGGAGATGGAGATAATCAGTTTAACTATGGGTTGAGTCTGTTTAGCTACTATACTAGAGATACAGAATGGTGAACACAACAAACATATTTATGATTCCATCAGAATCAATTTAAAATAAAATGCAATAGTAAATCTGTTAATAGTGCACTAATACTGGGCTAGGGGTTAGGAGATCAGCATTTTATCATGACTAGGCCATACAGCATTACCTGATCTCAAGCAATTCATCCCAACTCTTTGGACGTCAGATACTGAATCTGTGTGATGAGGCCGCTGGGCTGTGATTTTTAGGGTCCCTTCCAGGGCAAAGATTCATTACCTTCTAAAAATCATTCCGTTTTTATAATTCACATTCTATTTTAATTAACTCTGTACATATGTATATAGGTATGTGCATGAGAATATGTGTGTGTGTATACACACACACACACATATCTCTATCTCTACTTACACTTAGTTTCAATTCCATTCTACAGTGTCTTTGATGAAGAACAGGAGCAAGACAATGATAGCTGATAAAGTTACTTATGTTTTTAGATATATCTTATCTACTATAGGTAAAAAGGGAACCACTTATTCAGTGGCAGATTTCAGCATGTACCTCTGGGAAGTATAATATTACATTTTAAATACTATGTCATTGATTAGTCAGGAAAAATAATTATGACAGAAATTTAGAATATGTAGCTTTGATTCCTATCAATGAGTCCTTACTTAAGTAATGCGTATTTATAGTCCAGTAACTACTTATCAAAGATGACAAAAGTATAATCTGAAAACAGAATAAATATGGAATAGTACATGTCAAAAATGGTGTCAGTTAAAGGCATCAGCTTGTAAATAGGAATTTAGGCATCACTATTGTTGAAGATTTGAACTACGTGATCTGTATTTGGATTAAGACTGCAAATGTTTAACCTGTAGGACTCTGTTGGCTTTGCATTATATCTCTATAATGTTTAACAAAATTTCACAAACTTGGTAGCCTTTATAATGCCAGAAAGGCTAATAATGGCTAAGAACCATTAACATTTATTACAAACTCACTCTATACAAGGCTATGTTTTATGCATATTACCTCTTTTATCTCATTTCACCTTCAAAACAACCCTGTGAGGGTTGTTTTATTAACAACCTGTGGGTCCTTTTATTAACTTTATTTTGCAAATGAAAAAACTGAGGCTTACAGAAGTAACTTGGCCGAGACCACTGAACAAAAGTGGAGGGGACCCAGGATTCTAATTCAGGCAGTTTGGTTGCAGAACCTTATGGATACCCAGCGACAGCGAAAGCAACCAATTAACCAACAATAATGCAGATCACTCTTGAATGTGTTTATCTTTAGTCAGACCTGCCTACCTAAGCCCTGGACATGTCTGTCCACCTGCCTATTAGACTCACCCACTAGGAAGTCTCAGAGTCCCACCCACTGCACACAGTCACTGAGCTCTCACCTTGTGCATGAAGCTTGTTCCTCCTCCAGTGATTTTCCTATTTAGGCAATGGTCCATCATTCATCTATGGCTCAAGGCTGGGAATAAACGCTGTCTTCTCTCTCTTCACTTGCTACATCCAATTATCTATTACATCAATTCAATTCTATTACTCAAATACTTTTTAAATCCAATTGCTCTTCTCTATTGCCATGGCCTCCACCCTGGTCCAAGAGACTGTCATTTCTCATGTGGACAACTGCAAAATTTTCCAATACTGGCTGCTCTTCTAGTTTTGCTCCTCTTCAATCCCTTCTCTACGCTTTAGCTACAGTAATGTTTCAAAATCACATATCTGATCATATAACACAGCTGCTTAAAACATATATCTTTTCATTACTTTTGGATAATGTCCATCTTCCTTAACATGTTTATTAGTTCTGTTCTCTGCTTACCCACCTGCCCCCCAACCCCAGATTATCTGATGCTATTATCTCCTTCCACCTTATGTCACAGACTTAGTGTTTTTCTTTTATTGCCTTGCTTTTACTTTTACTGCTTCAAGACCTTCACATATTCATTTAAAAGTTACTCAGCAATCATCTCCTAAATGATGGCCACTGTCCTAAGCACTCAAGTATACTTAGTGGTAACCAAGATTGACAAAGTCCCTGCTCTCATGGAACTTTTCTTTTAATGGTTTAGAGGGACAAACCATAAACAAAGAAAGTAATGTATTTTCAGATGGTTGTGATTTTTATGAGGAGGACAGGGCAATGGGGCAGAGAGTAAGGGGATGTCTGGGCTGGAGTATAGGACATACATGTGCTTATAGGTGCCCGGACTAGTCTTACATTCTTCCCTCAGCATCCCACCCCACTTTCCACTCCATGCCTGGCTAACTCCTACTTACATTTCAGGTCTCAGCTTAACCATCACTTGGTTGGAAGGCTTTTCTTGACCTCTCTTCTATCCAGACTAGAATAGGTACCTTTATTCTCAGGCCCCCACGCTTCTTTGTGCTTTACCTTTTGTAATTCCCATCACACTTTAAATTACTAATTTAAAGTATTTAAATAATTAAAACACTTAAATAAATGTTTACTTAAAATAATTGTACTTATATAGTTATAATAAATAAATTATGATAAATAACACAAATTATGTTATCCATGTATTATATATAACACATAATAATAATACTTAATTACTTAAAATAATAATTACTTTAAATAACTATTTGAAATCTGTTTCCTACACTCTAAATTCTACGAAAAAGGACTACTTACTTATTTCTGGGAGATACCGCAGTAAAAAAGACACATAAGATCCCTACTCTTATGGAGCTTTCATTCATAGTTATATTTGGGAAATCACACACAAAAAATTAAGCAAGATAATATCAGTTAGTTAAAAGGGTTAACACCAATATCTGATTATAATCTTAGCAAAGAAAAAAAGTACAGCTTTTTCAAAGCCTCCAGATGGGGGACCTGCCCTCTCTGAAGTTTTAGGTATGGCTTCTCTGAGGAAGTGATGATTAGGGTGAAGCCTGGATGGTAAGAGTTAGCTTGGTGAAGATTTGACTTGGCAAGATGAGAAAATATCTCAGGGAAGTATGGTGGAGAGTGATAGGGGTCTTGGTAGTGGTGCTAGTTTACTGGGGGTCAGAGGAGTTTTCCTGAGGAGATAAATTTGAGCTGGGACCCGATTGGCAAGAAGGATGCAGCCATAAGAATGCCAGGATGGTAGAATTTCAGGAGAGAAGAGCACAGAAGTCCTAAGACACGAATGAGCTTGGTGTAGTCTAGGAAAATTGAGGGCTAGCATGGCTGAGGCATAGTGATCAAAGGGAGATGTGGTAAGAGACGCGGCCTGAAAAGTAGGCAGAGGCCAGATCACAGAGGGCCTTGCTGCCCATTGCAAGGAATTTGGACTTTATTCTAGGTGCACTGAAAAACTTGGAAGATTTAAGGCAGGAGAGTAGCATGCCTTCTTTATGTTTTCAAAAGATTACTCTGGTTGTAGACAAAGGATTTTAGGAGTCAGGAGGGCAGGCAATGAGACCAGTTAAAAGCTCATAAATAACATAAAAGATCACCTCTGTAACGTGAATCAAGTTTCAGAAAGGAATGTTGTACACTCTATCATAGGGATTATTTTATTTGGGAACAAAAGAAAGACGTAGTGAAAATACTTAGGAGTCAGGGAGATTTGGGTTGAAACACTAGCCTGCTATGGGACCTTGAATAAGGAATTTATATGAGAATAATAATCTACTCCTCACAGAGTTACTGAGAGGACCAATGAGGTGATGCTTTTGAGCCTATCATAGTATTGGTGCATGAAGGAACCCAATAAATATGCTTCCCTTCTCTCCCTTTAAAAGACAAATACTCCATGTGAGGAATAATACATTAGATCTCCCGTGACTATTGACTTTACAGTAGTGATGAGTATTGCAGGAGGGCCTACAATCTGCCAAGCACTGTACCAAGAGCTGTGGCCACAAGTTCCCTTTCTCAGGCACTTACAGAAGAGTAGGAAAGATAGACAATAAGCAGATGATTATACAAAGAGTTATATGATGATAATTGCCATGAACACTGCAAAGGACAAAATTCTTAAATGTGTACACTAGGAAGAGTTTATCCAATCTGAAGTTCACGGGAAGGTTCCAGGTGGAATTTAGTGAGAGACCTGAAGGGTGAGTCTTAGTTAGGTGATAATTTACTTACTCTGGTCTCTTCCAAGGTGACAACTTGTAGAAAATAAATTTTGATAAGGATTGGAAAGAGAAACCAAGAAACGAAACCTGGCCTGAGGTGAGAAGTTCAATGCCAGGGATCCAGGTATTGGCGGCGGGTGGGGGGGTCTGTGATCCATGATGGGGAAGAGGAAGCATACAAGTTTAGTGCTCAGCATAGACAATGGACAATATCACAGAGGGTAAAGTATCATGCTCATAACACCATACTTTTTCTTTCCAGCTTGTAAGACATTGTAAGCATAAATGGGGAGAAGGGATTAGACTCAGGGAAGTGGGGTTAATAGATAGTTTAGGAGTTTGGGCAGCTTTTTCAGTCAATGTGAACTGAACAGTTTCAGGCACAAATAATTGAATGATAATTTCTTCTTGCTGGTATCCATAAAAAAAAGATCAGTTCAGAGCTACTCTACAAATTTGCAACTGCCCTAATTATGGTTCAAACACCAAAATATAAATTATGATCCAAAATCTAAATTGATCCATGAATAAAAAAGACCTTAAAGATATAAAAGTATTTTTGATCTATTAGTGCCTATTATCTCACAAATAATTTACTTGCAAAAACATTATGTAATTTCAGGAATGATGAGAAAATTCAGAATACAAGGAGGCTATACCTATACCTCAATTCTGTTCTGTCCAAACCTTCAGATTGAAATGAAAGCCAGAAGTGCTCAAAATATAGCCTTTGATCAGGTACATTTTTGTATTAGAAAAATAATATTAAAGTGAAAGTGTAAAGTCTATATTCTCATTTGGCAAATTATTATAAGTACATTAAAAAAAAACACACACACACTACAACAAACAAAAACAAAGGCCCAACTCCATCCTGGGAGAAAAAATATTTTTGCGATTCAAAGACCCTTCATTGGGAAGGATTTTCCCTTAGTCTTTAAAGCTTCATGCATTTTTCGTCCCTGCTCATTGCATTTAGAGAGGGCCTAGTTGACAGTGTTCTTTCCTGTGTGTGCTGATGTGGCTGAAAATCATAGCAGCCAATCAGCAAGTTTTGCATGCTCCGGTTTCCAGGCTAGCCTGTTCTTTGAGCAAGAATCCTAAGTGCAGCTTGCCAAGCATGCTCTGTTGGTGGTCTTGGCCTCAAAGTCAGAGTGATGTCAAACTGCATTGTTTCACCTTTGATCACAGAACTCCTACTTGTCCTACAGGCTGTTGCATCTTCTTTACGTCCTACAAGGTTATAGTCCTTTAAATTGGGTCATTGGAAACATCTTTCTTGCCTGCTGCACACAAGCAAAAACTCCTTCAGTTTCCTCTAGTCATTCTCCTCGTCACCTGGAATATTCCATTCTTTCCCTGGGAATGGAAGCTCAACTTAAAAAATTATGAGTCAGGATGGAACTCTGCCATTTGGAGATATTCAGCTTTTACAAAGGGAGCCAGAATATAAGAACACTTTCTTTCATTGCCCTCATACTTATAGGGAGAGTATAAATCACTGTAAGCCCTATGGCTTGATTGACTTGGTATAGGGGTTAAGTTCTCCTGTGTGCTTTCTGAGGACAGTCCGTGCTTTCTGCCTGTGGCCTTGGTTCATATGTTATGTATACTCACCGAATATAAGAAAGAGCATTCTTTAACGGCACTGTTGAATTTTACTCTGATCTGGTGCTTTCATTCATCCCCATCCTCCCTTCGATTTAGGCTCTTTTAACCTCTTGGAGAAAGAAAACATCAGCTTCAACTGTAATTTTTTTGTCTTCCTTAAGCACAATATATAAATGTAAAATGCCTAGCAAACTGCCTGACACAAAATAGATGCTGATTAAATGGTAACTGTATTTCATTTCTTCTAATTTATTCATCTTTTAAAGTAACTAAAATAATATTTTTCTTTTTCTCTTAAGGATTTCCGTAGTGTATTCTTTACTTACCAAATTATTTTAAATCAATGGAATTAAAATAGCGTTAATATGGAAAGATGCACAGTTCATCAGAGAACAGAGTTAGGACTGGATTTCTTTGTTTACAGTTTTTTTTTAATGGAATGGGAAGATGTTTACTATTATTAAATAGAAAAGTAAGTTACAAAAGCAGAATATACTGTATATAGTGTAAGCCTAGTTTTTTTTTACTGTGCTTAGAGTTTTAACCAGAATAGAGAAAGAAACATGCTTAAACAATGAATTCATCTTTTTTTGTTCTTAATAACAATATTTGCTGTTTCAAGGGAGGAGATTTTGAATTCATAAATGGATCTTCATACTTTTTAAGATCTTCTTAAAATGACAGCTTATATGAAACGAATGCCATCTAATAATGTGTGACTTGAAAAAGGTTTTATCTAAAGCAACTGCTACAAGAATAGGTTTGTAACTCCTACATCTGAAAAATACATCTATTCTTCTGATTCCATTCTTCAGGATAGATTCTTGCCTCCCAAAGAGAGATGTTTTTTACCATCCATAGCAGCCAACCAATTCTTTTGGTCAATGGCCTTTGAGGCACCAATCACATTACCCTCCTTAACACAGATTCTTCTAGAGACAGTTTATAAAAATAGTAGAATTTCCTTTTGTTTTCAACTAGGATAGGTAATGCCATCTTCCTGGAAGTGTTACAGATTTTAAAAAATAATTGAGAAACCCAAGGAAGAAATTAGTCTTAACCTATCAGTAATGTGCAGAAGAACGTTAGAGGAAGAAAAGAAGCATCATCAGGGAAACTGCATGGAGAAAAGGGATTAGATCTGATGCCCTCTTGTGTTTTCTTCCAACTCACACTCTGCAAATTTCCAACACTTGCTTGATCAAATATTTCTATTCAGGGGTAGGAACAGGTATAAAAATAAATATTGTAGAGCTTTAACCACCATAGATTATTGAAATTCAGTAAACTCATAGAAAATTTGTATATATAAAGCAGATTTATTTTCATTATGTGAGCATGAAAACTAAAGAAAAAAAAAAAGTTTCTATAACCTTAAAAGAGCTAAAATGATTTTCTCTACAAAAATTGTGTTCTCAAGTTTCACTGCCTTGTGCCAGTTTTCAGCCTAGAGTGAATTTTTATGGTTGAGTCATAAACCTCTGAAAATCATACCACAGGTTTATAGTGGAAGGAAGGCTGACACCACTTTAATTACAGTGTGGCAAGGGCCAGGGTGAGAAGCATGGATGGCGTTAACTCTCTCACTCACACACCACTTCACACCTCTTCAAAGCAGGTGGGCTCTGCCATTCAATCCAGAAAACGTGGATTTCAAAATCACTGAGTTTGTACAAGTCTTCTGTTTTATTTCAGTTTCCTTGCCCCTTCCAAGAAATACTATCTTTAGAGTTATAATGAGTAGTTTTATTCCTCAGATTTGGATCAAAGCAATCTGCCATCTCTGGAGAAACCAACCTTCCTAGGCTGTTGCAGTGAACATACTTTAGACTTGGTTTTATGAGCTAATTTTGATGACTATTATCACTGAGATCTTTCTTTGGCTAACAGATGAAAAATAAAGGGTTTGGTCTTCTCATTTGAAACTGAGAAATGACTTCAAAACTCATACCCTGCAAAAGGAAAATCCAAGCCTTTTGGCTACAGCTTCTTCTCTGGTGACGTTGCCCAAATTTTGATGAACAAGGAAATGATCAAGCAACTGTTTAAGAGGATCAATGAACCATAAGTGGCCCAAAATAACTGACTCATGAAAGCAGCAAAGCTTTTCATAGCCATCTGAGGGACCTCAAATATGAAGGCTTCTTTCATATTCACCAGTAGGGCGTATTTAGGTTATAAACTGCTGAGGGATCATGACCATATGTTATATAGTGCTTACTACATTGTGAGCCCTTAAAAAACATCTCATTATAATGAGATGTTGAAAAAAAGGAGAAAAGGAAGACAGACATTTTCTTTGTACTAAGATACCTAGGAAATTTCATCCTAAAATGGCTGAGGAAACAGGCCTAATGAAATAAGCTAAGCTGGGACAGATCCATCAAGTCAATAACTGCATTAGCAATTACATCCTTTTAGTGAAAAAGCAATCCTGGGCCATGTCTCCATAGCTATTGAGGGGATGTCTCCTCAGCTGTGCTGGGAGAGTCCAATACCTTTGGCTGCCTCAGCTCTCCAGGGCTTTCAGTTAAAGCAGCTGATGGATTAAGTGGGCAGCTAACAAGGGCAAGCCACCAGAGTGTATTGGGACTGTGTCTGGAAACTCATGGAAAATTCTGAGTCTAGGTCCAATCAAAGTTTAGAAATGAATTTGATAGCCCCCGAGAATTTTCTTTCTTTCTTTTTTTTTAATAAACTGGTCATTCTGTTTTCTGTTAATGACTAACAAAGTAAACAACTACATGCTACTATAGATGGAGATGCTGATAAACTATGTTTTCAAGGTGTCTTCACAGAATCATAATCTATTATTGCTGCAAGAGATCTTAGAGAAAAATCTTGGCTAATGACTTGCCCAAGGCACTTCTTTTCTAATTCATCGACTTGCAATTCTTAAAAAAATGAACTTAACACTATGGATGTTTTGCTCACGCTCTGTACTAATTTTTTTTCCACTTACTGTTTCATACTGTGTATGTAGCTTATTTTGCGTTTTAAAATTCACAACCATTGCCCCCTTCTTCCCCCAGTTTTGTTCCTAGATTGTCTATCTCCCGGGTTTATAATTCTCAAAACCTGATAAGATACAGACAATGAATTTAAAATCCATATAAGCAGTGGGAGTTGAAAAACCTTTGTTTATTTGTTTGGCTGGCTGGTGTTGTGAAGAATAAATCAATCAATCTTGGCTTAAAAGTGGTTCCAGCTGATCCCCATACATTTACTCCTGCTTGGAATTGCTGTTACATTAGTTAAACTGTTGAATTCACAATCGTTTAATGGACAGGCTTTGTCTTCCCCTGATAACCTGCATGCTGCTTGATTAGCACTGGTTTGATTCTCTTCTGGACATTTCTCCTTTAATTAAACCTGACAGCTTTTTTGGCGTGGAACTTCTAGAAGCACCCTAGGATCACTATGTCCTTTCCATTTATAAAAGTCAGCTCCTAGATTCCACAGGATAATGTAGGTGAAAGTGCTTTGAAAAAGTAAACTGCATCCTATAAATACAAAGTACAATACTGGTATTTTCTCATTTGGGAAAGCAAACTTAGTGAAGCAGGTTTGGTACAGCAAGGTAGTTCAACTTTTGTTCTAGATTTTTCTCTCCCCTTCCTTTAGAGCACTTCAAAAACTTTCTCTTTTGTATCTATGAAGCCCCGAAGTTGCTTTTCCACCAGCATAAAGAATAAACAAAGCAACGGATAAATATTGCAGAGCTGGCATTTTGGGAAAAACAACCTACTGAAATCTATCCGCTTTTGGCAATAGACAGATCAACTTTAGGGTACTGCAACAGCTAGATTATGGGGTTATTGAATATAAACAGTGGCAATACCATTGGCTATGATATTTTTAGGCAGTGGATTTGAGATGCCAGGGGAGTGGGGTTACAGAGCTCTCAGGATTCAGGTTGATCCATAGGGTCAGCTGCTTGATGATTTTCCTTAAGTCCATCCGTAAGTTTGCTTCTATTGAAATTCATAGGTCCACTCACACATAGAGGCGTCCTGTAGGAAATAAACATAGTTAAAACGTATTAATTAATTTTATATTTCTGGTTTCCATAGTTCTCTAGTGCTTTTTATTTGGAGTTTCTTCCACAATCAAATGGCAAGAGATGTTATAGCTATTATAAATGACACACCCCAAAGATTCAAAGATAGCTCTAACAGGTTTTGGTAACTCTGGGTGAAACTGTTAGTGAAAAAGAAAAGTGATTTTAAAAAATATGGCAGAGAAAAGAGTAAGCAAACTCAAAAACCTCAGTTAACAAAGTTAATACCATGTTGGCTAATGCACAAACAACTTCAATTTCCTTTAATTAGTTCAGAGTTAGGTGACAACATATTTAATCAGTGAGCTAACAAGTGCAGCAGCTGATTGCTCTCACCGCCCCGTGTGTATGTGTTGACTGAAACACTAAATAAAATTACTTTCACTGCAACAATAAAGTGGCATCCTAATTTTATTACAGTAACAACCTTTTAGAAGTGGCATGCAGCAGTGAAAATTGATTATTTCCTAAGTACTTTTTTCCCCCCTTTAACATGTCACTGTGGTTTAACCTTTCGGGAATGTGATGGCTAAATTGGAGTCCATCTGTCAAAAAGACCTGCCGCTGTGTCTCTTCTGCAAGGTATTGAGATGGTCCTGAGTGCATTGCTTGAGTTCACGTTAGCAGCTATATTCCTGAGTGGCAAAATGTGGCCTTCAGCAGACAGAGGAATCTGTTCAAAATCCAGTGTTTTTCCAATTAGTTAAACACACCTAGAAGCCAGCAGTTTTTTGTAGTGTCTTTGTCAGTGAGAGAGAAAATAGGTGTCATTTTTCGCATCCTCTTCATGACCTATATAGAAATATTCATTTATTTTCTTTATATTAATTAGCTTGCATTTTGCTATGATTTTCCTAGGTTGGCAAAAGAGAACTCTCAAAAGCAATGCTACTCACTGAGGAAACATTTCTTCCTAAATCCATGGTCCTTTGAGGGTTACAGGGTTTGGAGTACATTTTTCTTCCAACAGTTGTACAATTGAAACCACTAAGGTATAATAAAAATTGCTAAGAGTAACCTGCTCCTTTTGCCGTCATTACCTGTAGAATGTGAAAGACTCAGTTGATCTTTATTGGTTTGTTTTTTTTTTAACATCTTTATTGGAGTATAATTGCTTTACAATGGTGTGTTAGTTTCTGCTTTATAACAAAGTGAATCAGCTATACATATACATACATCCCCATATCTCCTCCGTCTTGCATCTCCCTCCCACCCTCCCTATCCCACCCCTCTAGGTGGACACAGAGCACTGAGCTGATCTCCCTGTGCTATGCAGCTGCTTCCCACTAGCTATCTATTTCACATTTGGTAGTGTATATATGTCTATGCCACTCTCTCACTTCGTCCCAGCTTACCCTTCCCCCTCCCCCTTACTTTCTCCCCCTCCCTGTGTCCTCAAGTCCATTCTCTAAGTCTACGTCTTTATTCCTGTCCTGCCCCTAGGTTCTTCAGAACCATTTATTTCTTTTTTTTTTAAGATTCCATATATATGTGTTAGCATACGGTATTTGTTTTTCTCTTTCTGACTTACTTCACTCTGTATAACAGTCTCTATGTCCATCCATCCCACTACAAATAACTCAATTTCATTTCTTTTTATGGCTGACTAATATTCCATTGTATATTTGTGCCACACCTTCTTTATCCATTCATCTGTCGATGGACACTTAGGTTGCTTCCATGTCCTGGCTATTGTAAATAGAGCTGCAATGAACATTGTGGTACATGACTCTTTTTGAATTATGGTTTTCTCAGGGTATACGCCCAGTAGTGGGATTGCTGGGTCATATGCTAGTTTTATTTTTAGTTTTTTAAGGAACCTCCATTACTGTTCTCCATAGTGGCTGTATTTATTTACAAATCCACCAACAGTGCAAGAGGGCTCCCTTTTCTCCACACCCTCTCCAGCATTTATTGTTTGTAGATTTTTTGATGTTGGCCATTCTGACCGGTGTGAGGTGGTACCTCATTGTAGTTTTAATTTGCATTTCTCTAATGATTATTGATCTTGAACATCCTTTCATGTGTTTGTTGGCAATCTGTATATCTTCTTTGGAGAAATGTCTATTTAGGTCTTCTGCCCATTTTTGGATTGGGTTGTTTGTTTTTTTCTTCATTGGGTTTTCTTGCCTTTAGCCATCATAGAAAATACGGAGACAAAAATGTCTTTTGTTATCTCCTTATAAAGACTCCTGATCAAACATATCAGGAGGAATTTTAATTAAAAGAAAGCAAAATCTATATAGTAGGATCCAGGACACTTTTGTTCATTTCAGCCAGAGGGGTGATGTTGTTATACATCATCATCTTCATTGTTAGCTTTATTTGATGCGTATATGCCAGGTAACCTAGCTGCATTATTTCCTTTAATCCTCACAACCACTCTTGGAGGTAGACACTATTACAACACCCATTTTTCAGATGAAGAAACAGACACAGAGGAGTGAATACTGCAGTCGGATCTGAACCAGGCCTGCACCGTGAACCTCAAGGTTGGTGAAAGGTGATCTTGCCCACATCGCTAAATTCCTTTCCATCTTACATGCATTAGGGCTATTCCAACTGGTTTTTGGCCTCCTGGATATTACAGCAAAGACTTGGAGTTCTTTATCTGTGACTCCAGTGGGGCTCATAGTTTCCCCCATAGGACAGATCTGCCCAAGGTCTCTGTTTCAGAGACCAACTTCCTCTCAGGACCAGAGATTGATTCAAGGGGGACATCATTGTTTTTCTTTCCAGAACAATAAACCTCTTTCTTTTGAGCTCATTTCAAAAGACAGGGTAACCTAGGTCTTGGAGCCTGGTAGGCATGGGTTCAATCCCTGACTCTGTCTCTTATTATCTATGTGACTCTTGAACAAGTTCCTTAACTTTTGAACGTCATTTTTCTCATTTGTAAAATGGAGCTGCAGATACACACTATTATATATAAAATAGATAAACAACAAGAATTTACCGTAGAGCACAGTGAACTATATTCAGTATCTTGTAATTACCTGTAATGGAAAAGAATCTGAAAAAGATAGATACATATATGTGTATAACTGAGTCACTTTGCTGTATACATGAAAATGACACAATATTGTAAATCAACTATGCTTCAGTTAAAAAAATGGAGCTACAGATACCTACTATATAGACCTGTTGTGAGTATTAAATGAGATCACAGAGCTGAAAATTTGTTATTCAATTCAAGAGATATATGAAACCAAACAGACAAAACGTTTTGAACAAACACCAAACCTCCACAATTAAATAGAGCCAACAAAAAATTATGTAGTCCAGGCTTGCTTCTCATGTTTGTAGTTTACATACCACTTGGTGCTACCAATGTCTGGAAGGCTGGAAATACATTTAAATGAGGAGAAAATGATGTTTGTACAACTAGCAACACAGATATATGTGGGAGTACCCTGACTTTTGAAATGTCTTTTTCTATTTCTATGAGATGACTTGAGTGGCTTACATTTCTCTTAGTGGCTCCGCCACCATTGAATTCATTTAGTTGTGGGTTATCTCATCATCACAAATACGTTGCAGCTGCTTTCCAGTGGCTCTCCACAACTGGTTAACACTGTGATTCTCCTTGTCCCATGGTATCAGCGACCCAAGGCTATGTGTTTAGCAGTGAACTCCATTCACTGAAGTTTGTGGGCATTGATTACATTGCAGGTCGTATGTAAATAATTTAAAATTGAGATTTTGCTACATTGTAAAAATTCCTCTGGGTGATTCCCAGTGGCCCACCCATAAGCAGATCAAATTTTCACACCTTGCTGAGCATCTCTCTTTCTCTCTGCCAACGTATTCCACTTTCCCCATCCTCCTGGAAACACCCAAGCTTGTACTTAATCATTCAGAGAAATCATTTAGTTCTCACTTCTCCCTTCTAAGATTTTCTTTCCTCCACAACCAAATGGCTCATCAATGTGTTTTGTGATGTTTCAGGGAGAATTGACTCTGGTCTCTCAGGAGGTGGAAGCTGCCATAGTCATTTATAGTTTTAAACCACCTTCCCCCCTTCCCACACTATATGTTCATTCATAAAGGTTTTATTAGGTACCTCTTGTATGCCCATTAATGGTAAGTAAATGATGAAGAATGTCTCTGCGTCTGAAGTGCTCTCCTTGGTCGCCTTTATCATTCGTGTCTATTAATAACTATTGGGACTTTGGGGAACATCAACAGAGTGAAAATCGAGATAAAACGTATTCTTTCCTCTTAATGTGGGATTATCAGAACATTGCTTCTAAGTCATTGTCTTCACCATTGGATAGTCAAAGTATTATATTAGCATTGATATTCCAGAGAGTGATAAAGTAAAAAAGATAGTAAAGACCTCACAGCATAATCTGAGAACAGCCAAGTCCTGATGGCTAAAAGTAAAATGGCCAAAGAAATGAGAAACAGAATCTGGGTTAGAATTTAGGTTCTTCTCTTTTTCACTTCTGGATTCACAGTTCTCCTTCCATTGCCACTATGTCTCTGTATTTCTTTGTCCCTGTATTTCTTTGTCCCACTGGAATATTCATTTAGAAGACACTAAGAAAAAGTTGGCAGGTAATTACTTATTGCAGGATTTTGAAAAAAAACCCAAAAACCTGGAATAGTCAACAGTGTTGATATGCAAGTGGAATGGGAGTATTAAAACCTTTATTGGGTACACTATTTATATATTCATCTGTGGCTATAAGATTATACGTTTTTGTAATAACCAGAATTTAACATTTTAATATGGCACTCATGAACTCTTAAAATCCTGTTTTTAATGGTAGTAATGACTGAAGTGAAGTTACATCAAGGCATCTAAAAGAGTCTGTTAAAATCTCAACTGTGATCTGAAAGGCTTAATTTAGAAAGCTAACATATGTACCAGGTGCCTTCCTACCTAAAATATTCAATAAAATAAGACAGGATTCTTAGAACAATGACCAAAATGGACATGTAGCATTAGGATATTTTGTTGCCTCCTAATGATTCCTGTGAAAAACATTAAGTAGTTTTAGGTGGACATCAATTTTGTTTTCCCTCCCCTGTGGACAAGGCTATTTTATCATCTGCAGGAAATCAGAGAAAAATAATTGCATTGTAAAAATGATCTTGGCTTCCTTCAAAGTTTTTAATTGCTTTATTTTTCCCCTTGAAACACCTGATATTTAATAGGCAGAAAAAGTACATGGGTAATAAACATTTTTAGAAATAAACAAGAAACACCAAAGAGTATTATTGACTGCTGTTGAAGCCTCCCACAAAAATAGATTAATAGAAAAAATAAGGCTCTCTTCCATAAATTGGCTTAACAGGATGTGCTGTCTTAAGATTCTCTCCAGAACTGTGAAATACTGTCACTTCAGTGATGAGAGGAGGCTAAGTAAATTGCACTCACTAGTGACAGGTCTGGCAGTGCAGACATTTCACTCCTCCTTGCTGAGAGCCCAGACATAGGTCACAACTAGCCAAAATGGACAAGAGCATGGAAATATTTCTCCAAAGCAACTCTACTGGCATTTTCCTGAAGTTTTAGCGCAGAATGGGGCCTTTCCTTGCTTGCAAGAAAATTCCATTTTTCATCCTCGGGAGAGCCATGATTGCATCCTGTTTTTAATGCCTCAGAAGAAACTGAAGCCTTTCTTCAGATTAAAGCCATCGTCTGAGTGACATCACGAAGGAATCCATCAGTTATCACCCAGGGAACAGACTTGTCGCCAAGGGAACAGTTTTGGAGGAGCAAAGGCCTGAAGGTATATTTATAAGACAGAGGAGTTGGCTATTTCCAGGATTTTTAATGGATGAGGTTGCAGGTTGACATAATCCTATGTTTGGAGAGTTGGTTGCTCTTTACAAAAATAACTAAACAACATTCACCATTTTGATTAAAACCAAGCTAGGTGTGTTTAATTTCCTTTGGAAATATCCCTATTTCCTTTTCCCTGGTGTGAATCCTGCCACATGCATACTGCTGTTTCTGTTATCCACAGTCTTTGGCCAACAAGGATGCCAAGCAGGGTAACCAGTGTTGAGGGTAGTAAAGGAGAAATCCTATGTGTTCATATTTAAAACAAACAAACTCAAATAGCTGGAAGAGACAGGCTATAATTCATTCCTGCCTGTGGCTTAATATCCTTTGGAAACTGGAAGCACAGTTTCTCCCTGCAGAATGGTATGCTAAGAGTAATTGTCAATGGAAATGACAAATACAGAGAAAAACTTTATCCTTTGGTTGGTGTGAAACAGTAACAGCAGAGAGCAAGACAAAACACATGCTTCTCAATCCTTCTCCCCACCCACAAAGTTTAACTGACCTCTTCTTGCAAAGGAGCAGTATAGTGAATTGGTTAACACTACTGGCCAGGGGAGCCTGAATGGCTTTGCTCTGAATCTCAGTTTTACTAATCTGTGACCTCGAGTGGCTCAGTGTCCTATTTATAAAATGAAGATGATAACTGCATTACATTATGGAATTGCCATAAACAGAAGGTAGGTGTCATGCTTGGCACATGCCTGGCACACAGTAAGTGCTCAAAACTGATAGCCATTGTTTAACACAGAAGTATGGCTGTGTGGGAACATAGCTGCTTGATTAAAGAGAGGTAAATGGTATTTACTCATGAATTAATTCAACAAAGCACTGACACTATGTACTAGATGCTGTGCTAAGCTTGGGGTACAGTGGCAAAAAAAGAGCCAGTCTCTACCCTCATGGTGCTTAGACTTGAGTAGTGGATACAAACATTAAATTAAAAAATCATACATGTGACTATATGACTGCAATTAAAGTGTCTTGAAGAAAATGTAACTAATGCCATGAGAGAATATAAGAGGGATCCTAAACTAAACTCTGGAGTCAGGAAAGGTCTCCCTGAAAATGTAGCATTTAAGACAAAACTTAAGAATCAGTAGGAGTTAGCCAAATAAAAGGGATTAGGGCTGGTGGTTTGTGCTTCAAACAGAGAGAACAGTGTGAACCAAAGGACTGATATAGGAACTCACTTGGCATATTTGAGGAAAAGAGAGCAGGTCGGTGAGTAGAAGCCGAGTGAGAGAGGAAAAGAGTGAGAGAAAAGAAAAAGTTGCAGAGGCAAGTAGTGGCTAGATTATGCAGAAACTTCTAGGTTTTTGTTAACAATTTTGATTTTTTTTTCTAAAAAATGTCAAGAAGCAGTTAAAGGGATTTGAGTGTAGTGAGTGACATAATCAGACTTGCCTTTTATAGAGGTCATTCTGGCTATCGTTGGAGAATGGATTCGGAGGGGAAAGAAGAGGTGTACAGAGAAGTTAAACTTTCACTGGACAAGTCTTCACGAAAGGTGATGGACTTGGCTGGTAAAAGTGAAGACATGGGAAATCTGAGTGAATTAGAAATGTTTGGAAGGTAAAGGTGAGAGGAGTTTGGTGGAGAATTGGCGGTGATTGGGATGAAAGAGAGGCAAGGCTCAAGGATGACTCATAGATGTCTTGGCGTGAGCAAGCAGATAGATACAGGTGTCAACTGCTGATGAGCTAGTTGAGTTAATACCATTGCTGTTGATAAGTTTGTAGATATCCATTAAGGGTAATGTCATTTGATGTAAACATTATTGATTTCAGCTTGGAAATGCATAATCAAAAAATTCATAATAACATTTTATAATAAGTTGCCAAATAAATAGACCTCTGGTGTAAAATCTCTTTCCTCTTATGTACCCCTGCTGCAGTTCTAGTGTTTTCGATGTTTTACACATACAAATATTTTCTGGTGTTTAGCAATTTCTCTGTCTTCTTCCTTCTCATCCTCCTTCTCCCCCTAGTCTCTCTCACAGCATCTAGCCCTTCATCGTAACTCTTACTTCCATGAGAGCTGCCTTGATGGGAGACAATAATAAGATGGATAAAACTAGAGCACTAAATAGGCACCAGCCAGTGAAAAATAAGGCTAAAGAGGAGAGGAGGCTTTCTCAGTGGCTTGCTGGGTAAACTGAATGGGAAGAGTGAAAAGGGTATTTCTTGTTTTCAGAAGTTGGAGAACTCTAGAACATTCAACATTGCTATAATCTCATACTCAGGGTACACATGGGATAAAATGCTATTTTTCTGCTGCTTCAGTCAAACTGTTCTAGTGACCATAGCATTTTGAGGCATTTTGAGGTATTTTGACATCATTGCCCAAAGGTAATGAGAGAGCATGGAACTGCATTATTTTTTTCAGTCTATTTTTTCTCTTTCTCGCTCTTTGTCTATTGGGTTCCTATTATTTCTGGAACAGAAACTTAGTTAAAAAACTAAATTAGAGGAGCCTCCTAATTTGTTTGACTCTGCAAAGAAAACTTCGGCATTCTGGGTATTAGTTTATAAATTATGGTTGTGGAAACAACTTCTGCTTCTTATTGATAAAATATTATCAATATTGTTAGCAAATAATAAACCAATAAAGTGACTGCTTAGTGTTAAAAATAACCATATAACACTTTCAGAGTCATGAAATGTAATGAAGTTGCTACATTTTGCAGTTTTATGAGCGTTACTTACATGACATGTGCTGTGGAAAGAATGTGGCCCCCCCAAATCCATATGTTGAAGCTCTAATTCCCAATATGATGGTATTTGGAGGTGTGGCCTTTGGGGTTAATTAGGGTTAGGTTAGGTTATGTTGTTGAGGGCCCCACGATGGGACTAATGCCATGTCAGCATACTGCAAGGTGGGTGTATACAAGTCAGAAAGCGGCTCACCAGAACCCAACTTCACTGGCACCCTGATCTCAGACTTCCAGCCTCCAGGACTGGGAGAAATAAATGTTGTTTAAGCCACCCGGTCTATGGTGTTTTCTTACAGCAGCCTGAGCTAAGACACAGCATGGCTCCAGCACTTTTGTGTGTTTGCTTCCTTTCTGAACTGAGAAGATTGAGATGATGTTAAAACAAGACATTTCCTTAGGTCAAATGCATACTTTTTATATTGTTGTTGGATTCAACAACTGTTGGTTCTTTATCCTTCACAGTATTCTTACATAGGTACCAACTGCTGGGGATTGTGTTTGAGAGAGAGAGAGAGAGAGAGAGAGAGAGATAGAGGGAGAGAGTTTGTAAGACAGAGATGGAGAGGGAGAGAGATTGAGATTCTAGGTTCTGGTCTCTTTATTGGATCACTCACAAAGGAAATGGGAACTGACATTTATTGGGTCCTTACTACGCACTGTCCCAGACTTTTTACACGTGCTGTTTTTCCTGGTCCTTGTAAGAACTTCATTTTATACACAAAGAACCTGAGGCTCAAAGAGGTTTAATAATTTGCCCACAGTTGCACAACTGGTAGAAGGCTGAGTTGTAATTTCAAACTTGGTTCTGGACTCCAGATTCTAACTTCTTTTCTATAATTTTCATTGCTTCTATGAGGATTTCTTCCATCTTCACTCAATTCACCAACTGTGGAAGTTATGAGACGGCCTTCACTTAGACCCTGCCTGATTCAGCTGGGGAGATACGACAGGAAACAACCAGAGGACACTGTATACATTGACTAGATGACACAGCATACAGCATGATTGGGTAGGATGTAGGCTGTAGGCACATTCATATTCGGAGAAGAGAAGTGCACTGTGGTTAGTGTTTTAGCTGAGAATACCCTGTGAGGGGACACACACACACACACACACACACACACACACACACACACACACCTTGAGAGGACCTCCATGGTCTGTGGGATGTTTAGGTGCCAGAGAAGACAGTGGAGGACGTGACTCCACATAGAAGTGATGCGATGAGCGCTGAGAGTAGCAGAGCAGGTGAAGCACCTCCACACCATGCCGGTGAGACCGAGCACTGATGGGGACCGCAGGCCAGACTGAAGAGCCTGGCACCGATCCCAGGAGAGCTCATTTCAGCATAACGCTCAGCTCAGCTCAGCTTAGCACTCAGAGTGGGGTATGGGGGCTGCTTGTCCGTGTCCCAAACGCTAAGCTCTTAGGCTGTGCAAGAAAGAAACACTAGCAGTTTGGCCAAACTAGGCAAAGCTTATGTTGGGCTCATAGTGTAAATAAGACTATATTCTAATTATTTTGTTTTCTGGTTCGGTTTGGATGCACACGAGCTCTGCTTTCTGCAAAGCTGATGATAAATTAAGTATGTTTTCTGTCACAAAAATTGACAAGATTAAGCGTCCCGTGGTCATCGCGTTTCTGATTATGGTAGGATCATTAACAAGCAAACATCTGGCCATTATTCCTGATGAAGCTGTTCCTTGATATCTCTTGACAAGGAGAGTGGGAGGGGTCAGTGAATCCAAACACAGATGAACCGCATTGCGATGACCCTGGCCATTGACTCTAGTAGTTATCGTTAATGAAGCATTTTGCATAATTGATCATTTGAAACCGAAAGATATATCAATCATATTGTGCCATAGGGCACTTGCATTGTCTCAGAAGCAGAAAAACTACTCAGGGGAATGTGTTTTTGGAGCTGTGGTTGGTGACTCGGCAGAGTGGATACAGAAGAGGGTGGGGGCTGGGTGTAAAGCATTGCTGAGTCACAGGTTCCTGACATCAAGCTACGCATAAAGGAGTGAAAAGGAAAAGGTCTTCCCCAACCCTCAGCAAGCCTTGTGTTCAGTGAGGCGTCCTCACAGATGGCCTTTTCCTGAGCGCTGGGGACAGACAGCTCCCAGCCTGACTGCCTGCCACAGCAGGTGACGCCTCCGAGACTTGCTGAGTGAACCGTCGGGAAGGGCATGCGCCAGGGCAGCCTTCCGCACGGAGCGTGCTATTTCTGGACCCTGCTGCACAGAAGCAAGCTGCTAAGGTACATCATTCTGGAGCCTCTTCTGCCACCTCATCAGGCCATGTGTTCAATTTCAGAGTTCAAGGAGGCTGACAAACAACCAAGCAGAACTCTCCTTGAGCTCAGACAGGAGAGCAACTTCTTCCTCAAACCTGTGCCCCCTCCAACTCCAAAGATGTGTGCACCAGTTTTGTTCCAGGTGGAAGCCTCTTTCCACCTGGCAGCCCCCGGTCTCTGTGCTTCCTCTAGCATCTGAGATTTAGAACCGCTGTCATGAGAGTTGGAAAGGGCATCAGACATCATCCAGATAAGGCCTCCTGTTACAGAATGGGACAATGAGAGCTCAGAGAAGTGACTTGCTAGGCACCGTGAAGAGTTGGCAGCAGGTCTGGGATGGAGCACAGAATTATTTCCGCTTTCCTCTGTCTCTTCCATGTACCAACAGGTAATGTGTTAGGTTTGTAGTGATACAATAACACAGAGATTCAGGGCAGAAGCAAGTGCTCTTTAGTACTTCCTCTCATTTCCCTGCTCTACTTTTCCTCCCAGTTGTTTGATTCTCCTTTCACATTACCCCTCTTATCTGTCCCATGCAAGGCATTCAAGTGCCACTACCCTGGTTCAGGCAGGAGCAATGTCAGTGATGTTTTGCCCGTCTTCCTGCCTCCAGCCTCTTCCTCTCTAGCCCCCCTTTCACAGTGCTACTTAAATCTGACCTTTGCATCCCTGACAAGGATACTCTGCTGCTCAAAATTTTTCAGTGTCATGTCACTTCTAACAGAGGAAAACCAACACCCTGAGTATGATATTTAATTTCATCCATTATGTGTTCTCAACTATTAGGTAATGGAAAGTGAGCCAGCCTGGGAACCGGGGTGCTGAGGGGCATCTCAGCTCAGCCACTAGCTGTGCAACATGGGAAAGGCGCTTAATCTCTAAGATGCAGCTTCCTCACGTGTGACGTAAGGGGTTAGGACAGGACGAACACTCACGCATTTTCAGGTTGTTCTAATTCTAGTCTCCACACTCACTACTCTCCGTCAGGATCCCTGTGCTTTGGTCAGTTGTACTTCTTGTTATTTTCTAACAAAAGCCATTCTTCCTATCATTTAATTTCAGCCTGTTGAAATCCTATCCATCTTTTAAGATGCAGCTGAAAAGCTACTTGGAGCCATTTCTGACTCCTCAGAGAAACAATGCAAACTCCTGACTGTGTTCTCTTATACCTCATTCCTGTACTTCTAGACACTTTTTATCATGCCTGTCTGTGCACCCACCTTTTTTTCTTCTTCCTTACAGGTAGATCTGTGTCTTGCTCATCTTTGTTTCCCTTATAATGCCTGGCTCAATGCTTTTCACAAAATCGATGTCCAATAAATATTTGTTGAATTGAACAACTGCAGTTTGTGCCAAGAAAAAAATGACTTTTTCTCTTTGGAAACTGATTAGGTGTACCTAAATTCAGCAAGAAACTGTAATGAGATTTAACTGTAACTCACCTGGATATTTATGCTACTTGGCTCATTCAAGTGTTGGGGTATTCATAATTGAACTAGTCTGTTCATTATTGGATAATTTGCCGCACATGTATTAGTTGGTGGTATCCATCTTGTCTATTACTATTTACTTTCATTTTTGTAGGAGGGGGTCTTAGCCTATATCTTATCACATTCCATGGAACTAAACACATCTGGCCATATTTGGCAGATGGATGGGAAGGTCCATATAGATTCAATTTGCATGAGGGAACAAGGAAAGTCCTAGAAGAGAATTTATCCTAAAGGCAGATGGAATCAGACAGTCTTGGTCAGTAATAAAGACCTAGCAGTCAGGGAGGACATGTCCTTCTGAGAAATGATAATAACGGTAATTAACATTTATTGAATGCTTACCAAGTGTCAGGCATGGTGCTAAGAGCTCTATAAGCATTATCTTGCTTAATCCTCATTCTATCCTATTAAGGTAGGAACTATTATCCATCTTTTAAAAATGAGGAAACTTAGGAAGACATATGTGTCTGGTAAATATTTAGTTAGTGGCAGAGAAAGAATCAAACCACAATCAGACCCAACAGATTGGTCTGACTCTAGAGCAGGGTTTGGCAAACTACCGGCAAATATGGCTTGTGGCCTGTTTTTCTATGGACTCAGACTAAGAGAATTAGTACATTTCTAAATGGTTGTCGAAAAACAGACCAAAACAAGAACAAAGAATATGTGACAGCAGGCATATGAGGCTCGCAAAGCCTGAAATATTTACTCTCTGGCCCTTTGTAGACAACTTTTGCTGAGCCCTGAGTTCTAGCACCAAACCCCATTGCTGCTCAGTATGTCAAGGTCTTTAGAATTATCACTGGACTCTTTCCCCATGGGACTTGTCTTTCAAGACTAGGGAGAGAAAGTGTAGCAAGTAATACCTGAAAAAGTGACCTTACTGATGATTCTTTAAGATATTGGGGGATAAGAGTACCACTTTTGTCCATATGTAACAAAATATAGCACAAGGAAAGGACAGAGGCATGGAATACAAGGTGGCTTTCATATCCTAAAGATTACCAGGATTTCACTGAGCTCTGCTGAGCAGGCCGTGCCCCATGTCGGCGCTAGATGTCTGCGGTATGAGGCAGCCTGTGACCATAGACCTGCCTGAGGGAAGATAACACAAGGGAAGAAAGAAGAAGCCATCACAGGGCAGCTGACAATAGATTTTTATGAACAAACATTACTTAAAACCTAGATTCTATCTAGGAGAGGGGGATGAATAGGTAGAGCACAGGGGATTTTTACAGAGCAGTGAAACTTTCTGTATGATACTGCAAATAGTGGATATGTGATACTATGCATTTATTGAAACCCATAGAACTACACAACACAAAGAGTGAACCTTAATGTAAACTATGGGCTTTGGTTAATAATACTGTATGAATATTGATTTATCAATTGTAAGAAATGCAGCACTCCAAAGCAAGATGTTAATAGAAGGGGAAACTGTACAGAAGGATAGGGTAGAGGATATATGGAAACTCTATACTTTCTGCCCAACTTTTCTGTAAATCTAAAAAAATAAAGTTTATTAATTAAAAAAACCCACCTAGATTGTATCAGAAAAAAAATCATTTTATTTGTTTGGAGAGATGTTTCATAGGTCTATGATCTCATAATAACAGGTGAAATTAAGTCATGAAATGCTATTTATTCTCTTAAGAGAAACTCAATAATGTCCTTCTTCCCAGAAGACTTGTGTGGCCTGGGGAAATCCATTTATTTCCAGTAATCTATGATTTAACTGCAGACTTGTCAGTTTGAGTGAAAATTATCAGACATTTCTCTTATTAAGAAAAGTGTTTAGTAGTTAATGGAGAAACTCTGTGAATTCATCAAAAAAAGTTGTTGGAAAAACTTGAACAAATATATCAACAAAAGCAAATGTTTATTAAATTCTCACCAAGTGACAAATCCTATTGGTACATTAAAAGATGTTTAAGACATGGCTCTTAACCATAAAACAACAAGCAGTCTCAGTGATGAGATCAAATGTATAGGCATATGAGTAAGAGCACATTTTGTCATTAAAAAATTATCGAATACTCATTAGGTGCCAGACACTGTTGAAATCCCTGAAGAAAAACTCCTACTCTGTGGAGGTTATATTTTAATGACAAAAATCAGACAGTAAGCAAAGGAAAAAATGTATAAACAAAATAAGTTGTGAACAAAATAATTTTATTTCCTTCATGCTATGAAGGAAATAAAATGGGGCCAATGTAAAAGTGATTTGGAATGAGAGCTGGTTTAGATTTTGCATTCAGAGAAGGCCTCCCAGAGAAGGTGACATCTAAACCAAGATTTGAATTGTAAAACAGATTGTATATTAGTATTATAGGCTCTGTGCATTGGGGTAGGGAGTGAATTTCTCATTTCCTTTTCTGATTCCTGTGCCGCCAAAGGAAGGAACTGAAACCAAAACCTACAGCTTCCCTCTTTGTCCCCTACTTACTCTTCTCCATAGGGAAAAGGAGTGATTTATCTGATTCCTCCTGATTTAAGAATTTCACTGAAATAAAGTTTACTAGTGGGGGGAATTACTCTGCCACAGCCCTCTTCACTACCTGAGCCCTGGTATGGCAGGCTCTCTGGGTTGGCTTAAAGCAAGGACATCTCAGTGGAATCTTCCCTGCAATTTCCTCTGAGTGTCAGCTGCTCTGTTGGCGATGACAGGTAAGTCAGGTTGGGCCTGTCCTTTGAGTCTATTTTCAATTAAGGAGGGGGACAGGAAACCCCACTTCAGCCTCAGGCCTAAAAGCCTCATTATACACTGTAGTTGCTTAATATAGTTTATACAACACAGTTTGATAAGTTAGACTTTCTTATTTGGCTAGTAAAACTTTTGCATATATTTCTGGAAAGGAGGAGTCGCAAGTGATACCCTGAGTTCTGAGAAAAAAGGAAAAGTATTAAAGAAAGGAAAAAAACCTTTTTTAAATTGCAGATAAGCTAAGAATGGTTTGGAATCATAGAACTTATTTTCTTATTGTCTGGAGGTATCTCACTGACATTGCATACATTATGTCTATTAACATTATAAAATACGATGATACTAATAATGTACTCTGAGGAAAAAACTGTCCCCTAAAATGACTTTTTAAGACCACACAAACTTTGAATTTAGACCATGGTTTGTTGTTTACTAGTTGTATGTGAGCAAGTTACCTAACGCTCTTATCTATTTTTCATTAGCAAAATGGGGATAATATTCTTATTTGGAAAGAATTTTGTGACGATTATCCAGACATTGCCTGACACAATAGGGCTACTCAATAAGTGGTATCTAGTGCTGGTTATCAGGAATCAGCTCACAGCCCCAGCTCATGAATATACTGACTCCATATGTATTGGAAATATATGCATAACTTGACTGGAGTAGAGTTTTAGGGACTGTTACTCTACAGGCATGCACAGACCACCCATCCATCTATCCACTCATTCATTCATTCAATAAATGATGAGAACCTACTAGGTGTTGTGGAGACTCAAAGATAAAGAAGGCTTGACCACTTTTCTTCAGGAATTTCTAATGTAATAGGGGAGCTATAGGAGGCTCGCAAACAATGATAGAATGCAGAATGCAGTAAGTGTTTTAATATGAAGAATGAAAGTGCTATAGGATATCTGAAGACAGGAAAGCAACTTCTTTGTGGCCAACATCCATAGCAGCAGTTAAGGTTTGTGGTGAGCCACTGTACGTCACTCAAGAGGATAGATATTCTCCCTTAATAACCCCTGGTCCCAATCCTACAGATTAGAGCAGTGGGTTCCATGTAGCACATAGGTGTTCAACACAAGCAGAGCCAGGGTTTCTTTCCTCCTCATGACTACTTTACAATATTTCATTCCAATTTTCCCCAGAGCCAGCATCAAATAAGGAGTCCCATAAAGTCTCTGAGGTATTTTACCAGTGAAATTCTAAATTTAAATACTTTGTCATGTCACATGTTCAAGTTCTTTTTCATGGGTAATTTAGTATAATGAGTGTTTTAGTTTGAGTGTCTTAGAGAAGTGAGCTATATAAATATAAAAAGTTATTTTAAAGAATGATTTATTTAATAACAAAAATAAAGAACACCTCCAATTTCTTAATTTTTGAAAAATGACTTTTAAATGAAGGGTTGGAGTTTATCTTTCACTTCTTAGGAGTCCCAAAGAGTACTTTGAAAATAAAATTGTATTTTGAAAAAAATAATTCTCTCACTCAAAACTTCAGTTCTTGTAAGATTTCTTTATGTCATTGAAAAAAAAAAGATTTTTAATGTGATTAATTTGGCTTGTTATCCCTACAGCATTATTTATATAGTTTCCACTAAGTTATTTAAATTTTAAAGAAAGCAATCTTAAAATTACCTGTTGGATTCATACAGAATAATTACTAGGAGGACAAACTAAGTCCACTGGTAAAATATTAGTTGTTTGGATTGTTAATATCAGTATCTTTTTTGGAGAATTCAAAGGATTTTGAACACTTAGATTTACTACTGCTGATATCAACTCAAGGAATTAAGCAACAGCACAGGTCTGGGACCAATAATTCATGAATGTCACTTAGCTTGCCATTCTGTAAAGCAGAGTGGTTTTGGCCCAACAGGGATGTTTTAAGTGACCCTGAGTCAATACTCAGTATATAGGGTGTTGGTTGAAAGTGTAATTTCTGGAGTCAGACTGGCTGGATTCAGATTCTGTAGCCCTACCCATACCAACAGTAAGATCTTGCTTAAATTTCCTATGAATCACATTCTCATTTATAAAATGGGAGAGGTGGGAGAGGATAATTGCTTCACCTCATGCAGTTTTGGTATGTAAAAATTAAATAAATAAATCACTAAGAACAGTACCAAACACATAATGAGTGTTAATTTCCAATAATCCCCAACAGCTCTGTATGATGGCTGGTTAAACTAAAAGATTCTGGCTACCAATTCTGAGTCATGGGAAGGGGTTTTTGTTTGTTTGTTTGTTTGTTTTTGTTTTGTGGGTTCTTTTCTTTTCTTTTTTTTTTTTTGCCAGACCAACTAGCACTTCTTGAATACCAGCACGGTGTCCTACAATTCAACTCAATTCTGACACCATCTACCAGGAGATACCATCAGATTCCACTGGTTAAGGGCTCAGTTTTACAAGACTGTCCATTTCAGACACCATTCTCAAGTCCAGGTTGTCACTTGTGCTTCTCACTGACTGGCTATAGATTGGAGGTTCCAAGGACTCCCTTTTCTGATTAATTTGCTAGAGTGGCTCACAGAACTCAGAGAAACATTTTATTTACTAGCTCACTGGCTTATTATAAAAGGATATAACCCAAGAACAGCCAGATGGAAAAGATACCTAGGGCAATGTATGGGGAAAGGGCACTGAGCTTCTTTGCCCTCTCCCAGTGTGCCTGGCAACCAGGCTGCATCGTTGGGTGTTTTCCAAATGTCCCCTCATTAACATAATGAAAGACACCTTTATATCTCTCATCACTTAGGAAATTCCAATGGTTTTAGGAGCTTTAGGGACAAAGACCACATATATATTTCTCATTATAAATCACAATATCACATTACCATTACCCCCATTCTACAGATGAAAAAAACTGAAAAGTGTAAAGGTAAAATGATTTGTCCCTAAACTCAGGGTTTAGAAGGTAGCAACAGATGAACCTAAAGTGTTTGACCTTAAAGCTTATTCAGGCAGAAAGCACAGTAATAAGTTTGAGGTTTTCAAGTTGCTTTTAGTGCAGTGCTGGTCCCCATGTATGAAACAATCCCCAGATGTTTTACACTTGTTAATACACACTTCATGCTGCAGTTGGAAAAGGTAAGTGCTAGAATGATACAAATGGAGGATAAAAGGTGTCAGAATGTTATTTTAGAAATATAGCAATGTAAGTGAGGGAGAGAAGAGGCTGTACACAACAGCTCAAAAAAATAAGCACACAGACATGAAATATTATTGTATGCCAGCCTATCTCAGTTAGAGATAAATCCAAAAAGTAAGTAATGCATTCGTTTTCCTGCTAGGTTTAGGATGAAGGTATATGAAAAACTTGAAATTTTATGAATATAGAATTGTGGTATCTACCATGTTTTTGCCATGAAAACCACTACTTGCTTTTTATTCACTGAAGAATTCTCTACAGTGTATATTGTAGTTTCTAACAGCAAGAACTGCTGGTGTTTTCATCTAGACTCCTGGACCCAAACTCTAAAGAGTCTAACCAAAATAAGAAAAATATGATTATCTTTGCAGTAGAATAATACTGTAAACAGACAGAATATTTTAAAGTATTATTTTTTAGAGGGAGAAAGTTGGGGAAAGAAAAACAGTGGCTTGAGATAAACAACCACAATAAAGGTACACCTTTGGTCAATCATTTTGATCCTGTTATCATGTACTTGCACATTTTCTAAGTTCTGTTTAAGTCTGGGTCAGATTTTAGGCCTGCCTGATCTCAGAGATAGAACTCACTACTAAGGAATTCATGTATGCTGAATTCCACGCTGAATGGTCTGCAAGTCACATTGCTGCATACAATAAACAGAAAAAATTAGTATCATTAAGTTCTTTTGGCGAAGACTGGCAAGTTGTTTCAGAACATGTTTCTCTTTCTTCCTGAGTCCACAGATTAACTACACTTCTAGTTTCCCTTGGGTACGTACGGTCAAGTGACTGAATTTTGTCCCTTGGAATGTGGACAAGACCGATAGATGTTACTTCTAGCCTTGATTTATGGAAATCTTCTATGTGATCCTATTCTCTCTATTTTCCCTTCTGCTGGTTAAATGAAGAGGGTGCTGAGGCCTTAATGGTGAGGGAAGCCACCTGTAGAATAACCCTAGGTTCCTGAATGATGGCATAAACAGAGCAACACCCAATGCCCAACATCAATTTGACTTTATGTGAGAGAGTAATGAACTTCTCTTGGATTAAATCTTTGAGATTTGGGGGTTAATCTACTCCTTTGGTGGAAGCTGTGATGATCCTTCTTCAAGAAGGTCCTTCTTCAGAAATGAAGGGCTT
Source organism: Balaenoptera musculus (assembly GCF_009873245.2). Taxonomy (NCBI): domain Eukaryota; kingdom Metazoa; phylum Chordata; class Mammalia; order Artiodactyla; family Balaenopteridae; genus Balaenoptera; species Balaenoptera musculus. The sequence continues at coordinate 93,896,381 of NC_045785.1, read as the reverse complement.
ATTCCTAGGGAATGCTGCTATCAGACAGCCCCCCACCACATCAGCCATCTTTGAGGATGCCTGGACTAAAGAGCTTTGGCTTATCAAAGGTCATACTCCCTTGTAGGAGTGGATTTTATCCAATCACTGGTGAACAAGCTGGTACAAAGGTGAACAAGCTCCTCAACTCAACTAGGGATAACTCTAAAAAGCCATCTTGGTGGCAGAGCCCCTGTGAGGCGGGCTGAGGATTTTACTGAGACTTCATTATAGAACAGTTTCTTCTACCCAGTTCTCCTGTCTTCCTTTCCCTTCCACAGGTATCAGTGTCAAGAATTCTCTCTTTATAGGAATATGCTGCATGGCAACTTCCATCTGAGTCTGCAAGGAATTCACGGCAATTAAAGAATCTCAGATACACATTCCTTTTATGTGGACCTTCTGCCTTTTCCCACATAGCATTTCTTTGCATATCAGGAATTTTAATATTTACTTATTTAGAACCCAAATCTTTCCTACCTTGGGCTTTAATTGTAACACAAGTGAAAAGTTGAAATGAAAAATGAAAAATCTTAATTCAAAATTAATTCCAGATGGTAAGTTTATTGGTTTCAGCTCAGACTTTAGTCTCTGATTGACCTGATCAAAAACCCGGATCTCCTACTTGCTCCTGTGAGAAATTAGGGCTCTTCTTAGCTTCTACGATCTTCTGTGTCTTCATCTATAAAATAGGATAATATTAGTATCTATTCACAGCGTTATTGAGAAGATTAAATACAATTACATATTCAGAACATAATGTGTCCTTAATAATGGTAGGCTATCATAATTTAGTCTTAACTTATCTTTTAGCCTTATTTATTCTTACTGCCTATACTAGAGGCATACTTGGTTAAATAACTTGCCACCCAGCTATACAATCCTGCGTTCTACTACAATGGAATACTCTTATGCTTTGCATGTTCTGCTCACCCTTCAGGGTCTACCTGAATTTCATCCTCCTTAGAAATTCATGGTACCTTTGTCTGGGTAAAATATTTCCCTTCCTTGAACTCTTGTAACAATTTACCTTCACTTTTCTTATGACATCTATGTGCCATCTCTGCTACTAGATTGTAAGCAGCTCAAAGTCAAATCCCATGTCTGATTTATCTTTACATTTGCTTAAGCCCTAGCACAGTTCTTTGCATAAAGACCTCAATAAATATTCATTGCATAATTGCATGCATGAATTAGGTCAACATAATGTCCTCACCTGAAATTTGCATATATGCAAAATGAAAGTCCAACCCATAATTACCTAGAACAGGGTCTTATATCAGAGTTGTCATGTTGTATATGGTTTCCAACAGAAAAGATTCTCACAGACAGAATGCCAACAGGCTGTTATGGTTATTTTTATTAGAGGGAATCAAAATGCAGCTAAAGTTAGAAGTAAGCAAATATGAAGTATAAGTAAGATCATTTATTTACCTATCAAATACTTATAATGGCTTGTATTATATGACAGACATTTTTCTAAGAACTGTATAAATATTAAATCATTTCATCTTCATAACAACCTGGTGAAGTCAGTGCTGCTGTTAGTCTCATTATACAGATGAACAAAGGGAGGTACAGAGAGCTTTCAGTTATGTGCTCAAAAATACTCAGATAAAAAATGGCAGAGCCAGGTACTAAAGCCTTTTACACTCATCTGCCTTCTACCTCTTTGGAGTCAATCTCACTGCACTCCACCAAGATTTGCTGCTGCTTCCCCTGCTTTTGTCTCATACTAAAGTGATTTTTTTATTGGCTGGTAAGAATTATATACCAACCACTGCACATGGGTTTTTGATAAGAAGAGTTTATGTTTTATGTGATTGGTTTGTAAAAGATAAGTCAGGAAAATGACCAAACAGAAGGAGTACCTGGCATTATAATCAGTGCTAGGAGCACAGTATGTAGACTAAATAAATGCTTCTTGAATGAACAAATTAGACAAGAAGAGAATGTGTTCTTGTTAGTGAGCCATACAGTAATCCCAGATGTATGTGGGTAGTTAGCTGCAGACTCATATGCTTGAAATTTTATGCCTTTTTTAAAAAAGATAAATCAATGGACAATGTGCTCAGAGCCTAAATAGATCACTTCTTAAGTCTCAATCTAAAAATATACTAATTGTATCACTGTGTAAGTGTTTAGAACTCACACGTCTAAGAGGACTCAGACTTCTCAGAGAGGAGGCATTGCTTTCCTGTAACTGATAATACAATTACAATACAATAGATTTTCACCATTCCAGGAGAAATTATAACTATAAGAAAAACAGAAATTGGCTGATTTTTCATAGTATAGTTCTCAAGGAATAAAGGAATTCCCAGAAGAATATACACAATATGACATATTTTTTATACAGTTCAAAGGCAAGTATACATCTATATGTGATAAAGTAGAAGAAAGCCAACAAGGGAATGATAAAAACAAAATTCAGTATAGAGGTTACTCTGGCACAGTGGGGAACGGGAGGAGAGGAATAAGAAGTAATACAGAGATAGATATGAGCTATTGGTAATACTCTATTCTTAGGTGGTTTGATGGGTTCATAGAATTACATTCAGTAAATAAGCAAATAAATAAAATTCAAAGGGGCATTAATGACCAGTGATGATAATGTTCATGAGTGAAAGATTATGCTTAATTTATGCCCTGATATAATAACAATAAAAAGTAAACTATCTTAAAAATAGACTTACATATATATTATAAATGATATTTAACAGATTTTTAAAATGTGTCAGGGGCGCATAAAGCTAAGAGAGGTCAGTGTCTTACCAATTTTAATGATTAATGATAAATTAAAATGTAAAGGTGGAGGTGGTTTGATAAAGCCTAGACAAAGGAAAGTGGAAGATTTCATTCATTTATTCACCCCTCTATTTATCCACTCAGGAACCTTTTATTGAGCACTAGCTATTACTCTGGAACAATTCTGTAGGTAGTGGATGAAGTGGACGACATATATAGATGAATACAACTAATTCATTTATTCCTTCTTCTATTCAGCCAAAAGGTCTTCATATACTGCATGTTATATGATAGGCAGTGACTGAGGTGCTGATGATACAATGGTTAGTAAGATAGACTGTCTCTGCTTGCATTCTGGTAGGTAAGGCATATATTTTTAGGTAATTATTATAAAGTGTGATGAGCATTATGATAGCAGAAATATAGGATGCTAGCAGAGGGCCATGGGAACAGAAAGAACAAGAATGTGTCTATTTACCTTAATGCCTGTGAAAATCACAAGGGAGATAATAGTTGGGAGAGGTCTTAAAGGCTGAATAGGAGTTTACTAGGCAGAGATGAGAATGGACATTCAGGTAGATTGATCAGATTGTAGCAAGCATGAAAATAAAACAGAAAGGTAGCAGGTTGCTTTTAGAAAAAACAAACAGCTTGATATGACTAGGACATGGAGTACACTGGAAAGAAGTGTTCGGGTTACATTTTTGAGAGAGGTTATATGCTATGCTAAAGGACTGCATGTCATGCTAAAGAGATGAACTTTGTTTTATAGCAATAGAGAAATACAGATATTTGTGTTGTAGAAATAAAGAAGGTCAGAGTGGCGAGAGACAGAGAATTCAGTTAGCAAGCAGTGGAAATTACCCAGGCAAGAGTTGTAAATAGTTTATATTTCCAGGTCTTTGATACCGAAAGGATGTGTCCAGAGTGAATAAAATTGTTGCTAATACTGAAGCAAAGAGTTTTCACCCCAAGGAATCAACCATATGTGTCCTCATGTATGTGTCTGTGTGTGTGGTAGTGGGTGGGGTAATATGTAGAGTGAAACAATTACTCAAAATAACAAAAAAAATTTTAGCCACAATGCAAGATGGTATGTGTCTAAATGCCTTCATAGGATCAGAGAGAGAGAGGGAGAGGTTTAGGATGGAAGGGATGATTTCAGTGCAAAGTTGTTTTTAAGATGAGAGAAGACTTAGGTAAGCCCGAAGAAAGAGAGAGGACCCAGTGAAGAGGGAGAAACTGGAGCTACTAAGAAAGATGAGACAAATGTGGAAGGAACGTTTCTCAGGAATTAAAAAGGGTTGGGATTTATAACTGTGGTGGAGCAGTTAGATAAAAGGAAAGATTTCTGTTCCTGTGAAGGTGAAAATGGATGAGTAGATATGGATAATGGTCAACATTTGGAGAACTGAGGTGCAGGATAGTTAGGGAGCTCAATATCCTTAATAAAGTCTGAAATGAGGCCATCTGCTAAGAGAGAAGTGAGATTTTAGATGTTAAAAAGTTAGATGACTGTAGTATCAAGGGGTCAATTGTAATCAAGTTTCTTAATAATCTGTGCTTAAGTTATCAGAGTCTCAGTGGCAATGGAGAGTAGTAGGTTTAGTGAATGAGAGAAGATGGGAGAGTACATTGCAAAGAAGTTATTAGAGGCCTATAAAGAAAAAACGTGACAGTGAGGTCTAAGATATGGTCAAGTTTGTGCATGAATGATGCAGGGTGGAGGAGGCTGTTGGTTGATGGATGGAGAGGCCACAAACTGAGGTTGAAGCTGACTGGGTCATGGCGTGGATGTAAATGTCAGTAAGAAAGAAAGGAATGTTAAGGCTGGAAAGATAATGTGTACATAATCATAAAAGTAAAATTAGGTTCTCCAGGGTTTAGGAAATTGTGTTAATAAAAGAAGAACATTGTAAAATGTATCGGGATAGTAAAAGAAATGATAGATCACAACATTTTTCAGAAGCTGAGAGTAGCTACTTCTATCTATGTTCATATTCAGCTTCCTGGACACTCAACCTGCATTCTTCTTCAGATAATCAAGATAATGTATTTACATGGACTTCTACTTTTATTTTTTATTATATTTACATTAATAAAACATATGTAAAAATGTAGCTATGTGGTAAGTAGTATGGTTAACTACTTATCTCAGGTACCTTGTCATCTTTGGTCCATACCTGTCCCCTACATTGTTTCATTTATTTAATGATTCCATGGTATCTCCATTCCTAGTTCCCATCTTCCTCCCTTTCTTTACCATAGGCCAAATTTCAAATGTACATAACATGAATCTTTTCGCTTGCATGTACTCTTACAAAACGTGTATTAGTGTTTAGTATGTAATTTTAATTAGCATAAAATGGCATTATGTAATATATTTTGTTCAATATTTTTCACTGAGTGATGCCTTTAAATCCACCTAGATTGTTATGATTACATCTATTTTTTTTTTTACATCTTTATTGGAGTATAACTGCTTTACAATGGTGTGTTAGTTTCTGCTTTATGACAAAGGGAATCAGCTATACATATACATATATCCCCGTATCTCCTCCTTCTTGCGTCTCACTCCCTCCCACCCTCCCTATCCCACCCCTCTAGATGGTCACAAAGCCTCGAGCTGATCTCCGTGCAATGTGGCTGCTTCCCACTAGCTATCTATTTTACATTGGGTAGTGTATATATGTCCATGCCACTCTCTCACTTCATCCCAGCTTACCCTTCCCCCTCCCCGTGTCCTCAAGTCTATTCTCTACATCTGCATCTTTATTCCTGTCCTGCCCCTAGGTTCTTCAGAACAATTTTTTTTTTTTTAGATTCCATATACATGTGTTAACATACAATATTTGTTTTTCTCTTTCTGACTTACTTCACTCTGTATGACAGTCACTAGGTCCATCCACCTCAATACGAATAACTCAATTTCGTTCCTTTTTATGGCAAGTAATATTCCACTGTATATATGTGCCACATCTTCTTTATCCATTCATCTGTCAATGGACACTTAGGTTGCTTCCATGTCCTGGTCATTGTAAATAGAGCTGCAATGAACATTGTGGTACATGACTCTTTTTGAATTATGGTTTTCTCAGGGTATATGCCCAGTAGTGGGGTTGCTAGGTCATATGGTAGTTCTATTTTTAGTTTTTTAAGGAATCTCCATACTGTTCTCTATAATGGCTGTATCAATTTACATTCCTACCAACAGTGCAAGAGAGTGCCCTTTTCTCCACATCCTCTCCAACATTTATTGATTATAGATTTTTGGATGATGGCCATTCTGACTGATGTGAGGTGATACCTCATTGTAGTTTTGATTTGCATTTCTCTAATGATTAGTGATGTTGAGCATCCTTTCATGTGTTTGTTGGCAATCTGTATATCTTCTTTGGAGAAGTGTCTATTTAGGTCTTCTGCCCATTTTTGGATTGGGTTGTTTGTTTTTATGATATTGAGCTGCATGAGCTGCTTGTAAATTTTGGAGATTAATCCTTTGTCAGTTGCTTCATTTGCAAATATTTTCTCTCATTCCAAGGGTTATCTTTTTTTCTTGTTTATGGTTTCCTTTGCTGTACAAAAGATTTTAAGTTTCATTAGGTCCCATTTGTTTATTTTTGCTTTTACTTCCATTTCTCTAGGAGGAGGGTCAAAAAGGATCTTGCCGTGATTTATGTCATAGAGTGTTCTGACTATGTTTTCCTCTAAGAGTTTGATAGTGTCTGGCCTTACATTTAGGTCTTTAATCCATTTTGAGTTTATTTTTGTGCATGGTGTTAGGGAGTGTTCTAATGTCATTCTTTTACATATAGCTGTCCAGTTTTCCCAGCACAACTTATTGAAGAGGCTGTCTTTTCTCCATTGTATATTCTTGCCTCCTTTATCAAAAATAAGGGGACTATATGTGCGTGGGTTTATCTCTGGGCTTTCTATCCTGTTCCATTGATCAATATTTCTGTTTTTGTGCCAGTACCATACTGTCTTGATTACTGTAGCTTTGTAGTATAGTCTGAAGTCAGGGAGTCTGATTCCTCCAGCTCCGTTTTTCTTTCTCAAGATTGCTTTGTCTATGTGAGTCTTTTGTGTTTCCATACAAATTGTGCAGTTTTTTGTTCTAGTTCTGTGAAAAATACCATTGGTAGTTTGAGAGGTATTGCACTGAATCTGTAGATTGCTTTGGGTAGTATAGTCATTTTCACAATGTTGATTCTTCCAATCCAAGAACATGGTATATCTCTCCATCTGTTTGTATCATCTTTAATTTATTTCATCAGTGTCTTATAGTTTTCTGCATACAGGTCTTTTGTCTCCTTAGGTAGGTTTATTCCTAGGTATTTTATTCTTTTTGTTGCAATGGTAAATGGGAGTGTTTCCTTAATTTCTCTTTCAGATTTTTCATCATTAGTGTATAGGAATGCAAGAGATTTCTGTGCATTAATTTTGTATCCTGCTACTTTACCAAATTCATTGATTAGATTTAGGAGTTTTCTGGTAACATCTTTAGGGTTCTCTATGTATAGTATCATGTCATCTGCAAACAGTGACAACTTTACTTCTTCTTTTCCGATTTGTATTCCTTTTTCTTCTCTGATTGCTGTGATAAAACTTCCAAAACTATGTTGAATAATAGTGGTGAGAGTGGGCAACCTTGTCTTGTTCCTGATCTTAGAGGAAATGGTTTCAGTTTTTCACCATTGAGAACGATGTTGGCTGTGGGTTTCTCATATATGGTCTTTATTATGTTGAGGTAAGTTCCCTCTATGCCTACTTTCTGGAGTGTTTTTATCATAAATGGGTGTTGAATTTTGCTGAAAGCTTTTTCTGCATCTATTGAGATGATCATATGGTTTTTCTCCTTCAGTTTGTTAATATGGTTTATCACATTGATTTATTTGCATACACTGAAGAATCCTTGCATTCCTGGGATAAACCCCACTTGATCATGGTGTATGATCCTTTTAATGTGCTGTTGGATTCTGTTTGCTAATATTTTGTTGAGGATTTTCACATCTATGTTCATCAGTGATATTGGCCTGTATTTTTCTTTGTGACATCTTTACCTGTTTTTGGTATCAGGGTGATGGTGGCCTCATAGAATGAGTTTGGGAGTGTTCCTCCCTCTGCTATATTTTGGAAGAGTTTGAAAAAGAGAGGTGTTAGCTCTTCTCTAAATGTTTGGTAGAATTCAACTGTGAAGTCCTGGGCTTTTGTTTGTTGGAAGATTTTTAATCACAATCTCAATTTCAGTGCTTGTGATTGGTCTGTTTATACTTTCTCTTTCTTCCTGGTTCAGTCTCAGAAGGTTGTGCTTTTCTAAGAATTTGTCCATTTCTTCCAGGTTGTCCATTTTATTGGCATATACTTGCTTGTAGTAATCTCTCATGATCCTTTTTATTTCTGCAGTGTCAGTTTTTACTTCTCCTTTTTCATTTCTAATTCTATTGATTTGAGTCTTCTCCCTTTTTTTCTTGATGAGTCTAGCTAATGGTTTATCAATTTTGTTTATCTTCTCAAAGAACCAGGTTTAGTTTTATTCATCTTTGCTATTGTTTCCTTCATTTCTTTTTCATTTATTTCTGATCTGATCTTTATGATTTCTTTCCTTCTGCTAACTTTGGGATTTTTTTGTTCTTCTTTCTCTAATTGTTTTAGGTGTAAGGTTAGGTTGTTTATTTGAGATGTTTCTTGTTTCTTGAGGTAGGATTGTGTTGCTATGAGCTTCCCTTTTAGAACTTCTTTTGCTGCATCCCATAGGCTTTGGGTCATTGTGTTTTCATTGTCATTTGTTTCTAGGTATTTTTTGATTTCCTCTTGATTTCTTCAGTGATCTCTTGGTTATTTAGTAGTGTATTGTTTAGTCTCCATGTGTTTGTATTTTTTACAGATTTTTACCTGTAATCAATATCTAGTCTCATAGCATTATGGTCAGAAAAGATATTTGATACAATTTCAATTTTCTTCAATTTACCAAGGCTTGATTTGTGATCAAGATATGATCTGTTCTGGAGAATGTTCCACGGGCACTTGAGAAGAAACTGTATTCTGTTGTTTTTGGATGGAATGTCCTATAAATACCAATTAAGTCCATCTTGTTTAATGTATCATTTAAAGCTTGTGTTTCCTTATTTATTTTCATTTTGGATGATCTGTCCATTGGTGAAAGTGGGGTGTTAAGGTCCCCTACTATGATTGTGTTACTGTCAATTTCCCCTTTTATGGCTGTTAGCATTTGCCTTATGTAGTGAGGTGCTTCTATGTTTGGTACATAAATATTTACATTTGTTATATCTTCTTGGATTGATCCCTTGATCATTATGTAGTGTCCTTCTTTGTCTCTTGTGATAGTGTTTATTTTAAAGTCTATTTTGTCTGATATAAGAATTGGTACTCCAGCTTTCTTTTGATTTCTATTTGCATGGAATATCTTTTTCCATCCCCTCAGTTTCAGTCGTATGTTTCCCTAGGTCTGAAGTGAGTCTCTTGTAGACAGCGTATATATGGGTCTTGTTTTTGTATCCATTCAGCCAGTCTATGTCTTTTGGTTGGAGTATTTAATCCATTTACATTTAAGGTAATTATTGATATGTATCTTCCTATTACCATTTTCTTAATTGTTTTGGGTTTGTTATTGTAGGTGTTTTCTTTTTCTTGTGTTTCCTGACTAGAGAAGTTCCTTTAGCATTTGTTGTAAAGCTAGTTTCGTGGTGAGGAATTCTCTTAACTTTTGCTTGTCTGTAAAGATTTTAATTTCTCTGTCAAATCTGAATGAGAACCTTGCTGGGTAGAGTAATCTTGTTTGGAGGTATTTCCCTTTCATCACTTTAAATATGTCCTGTCACTCCCTTCTGGCTTGCAGAGTTTCTGCTGAAAGATCAGCTCTTAACCTTATGGGGATTCCCTTGTATGATCTTGTTGTTTTTCCCTTGCTGCTTTAATATTTTTTCTTTGTACTTAACTTTTGATAGTTTTATTAATCTGTGTCTTGGTGTGTTTCTCCTTGGATTTATCCTGTATGGGACTCTCTGTGTTTCCTGGACTTGATTGACTATTTCCTTTCCCATATTAGGGAAGTTTTCAACTATAACCTCTTCAAATATTTTCTCAGTTCCTTTCTTTATCTCTTCTTCTTGTGGAACCCCTATAATTCAAAGATTGGTGAGTTTAATGTTGTCCCAGAGATCTCTGAGACTGTCCTCAATTCTTTTCATTCTTTTTTCTTTATTCTGCTCTGCAGTAGTCATTTCCACTATTTTATCTTCCAGGCCACTCATCCATTCTTCTGCCTCAGTTAATCAATCAGCTATTGATTCCTTCTAGAGAATTTTTAATTTCATTTATTGTGTCATTCATCATTGTTTGTTTGCTCTTTAGTTCTTCTAGGTCCTTGTTAAACATTTCTTGTATTTTCTCCATTCTATTTCCAAGATTTTGGATCATCTTTACTATCATTACTCTGAATTCTTTTTCAGGTAGACTGCCTATTTCCTCTTCATTAGTTTGGCCTGGTGGATTTTTATCTTGCTCCTTCATCTGCTGCATATTTCTCTGTCTTCTCATTTTGCTAAACTTACTGTGTTTTGGGTCTCCTTTTTGCAGGCTGCAGGTTCATAGTTCCCATTGTTTTTGGTGTCTGCTCCCAGTGGTGAAGGTTGGTTCAGTGGGTTTTGTAGGCTTCGTGGTGGAGGGGACTGGTGCCTGTGTTTGGGTGGATAAGTCTGGATCTTGTCTTTCTTTTGGGCAGGACCGCCTCCAGCAGTGTGTTTTGGGGTATCTGTGACCCTATTAGGATTTTAGGTAGCCTCTCTGCTAATGGGTGGGGTTGTGTTCCTGTCTTGCTAGTTGTTTGGCATAGGGTGTCCAGCACTGTAGCTTACTGGTTGTTGAGTAGAGCTGGGTCTTAGCATTGAGATAGTGATCTCTGGGAGAGCTTTCACCATTTGATATCACATGGAGCTGGATGGTCTCTGGTGGACCAGTGTCTTGAACTGAGCTCTCACGCCTCAGAGTCACAGGCCTGATACCTGGCCAGAGCACCAAGACGCTGTCTGCCACATGGCTCAGAAGGAAAGGGAGGAAAAAAGAAAGAAAGAAAGAATAAAGTAAAATAAAGTTATTAAAAATTTTTTTTAATTATTTAAAATAAAAAAAATTAGAATGTAAAAGAAAAAAAAAATACGGACAGATAGAACCCTAGGACAAATGGTAAAAGCAAAGCTTTACAGACAAAATCACACAAAGATGCATACACATACATACTCACAAAAAGAGAAAAAGAAAAAATATATATATCTATATATTAAAAAAAAAAAAGGAAGAGAGCAACCAAATCAATAAACAAATCCACCAATGATAATAAACTCTAAATAGTAAACTAAGATAAACATAAATCCAGAAACAAATTAGATGCAGAAAACAAACCCCAACTCTACTGTTGCTCCCCAAGTCCACTGCCTCAATCTTGGGATGATTTGTTGCCTCTTCCTGTATTCCAGAGATGCAGGGTGCATGAAGTTGATTGTGGAAATTTATTCCACTGCTCCTGAGGCTGCTGAGAGAGATTTCCCTTTCTCTTTGTTCACATAGCTCCTGGGGTTCAGCTTTGGATTTGGCCCAGCCTCTGCGTGTAGGTTGCCTGAGGGCATCTGTTCTTCGTTCAGACAGGACGGGGTTAAAGTAGCAGCTGATTAGGGGGCTCTGGCTCACTCAGGCCAAAGGAGATGGAGGGGTCCGGATGCAGGGCAAGCCTGCGGCGGCAGAGGCCAGAGAGACATTGCAATAGCCCTAGGCTCGTCATGTGTTCTCCTGGGGAAGTTGTCCCTGGATCACGGGACCCTGGAAATGGTGGGCGGCACAGGCTCCCAGGAGGGGAGGTATGGATAGTGACCTGTGCTTGGACACAGGCTTCTTGGTGGCTGCAGCAGCACCCTTAGCATCTCATGCCCGTCTCTGGTGTCCGCGCTGATAGCCGCGGCTCGTGCCCACCTCTGGAGCTTGTTTAGGTGGTGCTCTGAATCCCCTCTCCTTGCATACCCTGAAACAATGTTCTCTTGCCTCATAGGCAGTTCCAGACATTTTCCCGAACTCCCTCCCAGCTAGCTGTGGTGCACTAGCCCCCTTCAAGCTGTGTTCACGCCGCCAACCCCAGTCCTCTCCCTGGGATCTGACCGAAGCCCGAGCCTCAGCTCCCAGCCCCGCCCGCCACAGCGGGTGAGCAGACAAGCCTCTCGGGCTGGTGAGTGATGGTCGGCACCGATCCTCTGTGCGGGAACCTCTCTGCTTTGCCCTCCGCACCCCTGTTGCTGCGCTCTCCTCTGTGGCTCCGAAACGTCCCCCCTGTCACCCACCCATCTCTGCCAGTGAAGGGGCTTCCTAGTGTGTGGAAACTTTTCCTCCTTCACAGCTCCCTCCCAGAGGTGCAGGTCCCATCCCTATTCTTTTGTCTCTGTTTTTCCTTTTTTCTTTTGCCCTACCCAGGTACGTGGGGAGTTTCTTGCCTTTTGGGAAGTCTGAGGTCTTCTGCCAGCGTTCAGTAGGTGTTCTGTACGAGTTGTTCCACATGTATATGTATTTATGATGTATTTGTGGGGAGGAAGGCCATCTCCACGTCTTACTCCTCCGCCATCTTTAAGGTCTCTATGATTACATCTTAAGCTGTTGCTTTTAATCGTGCATTGAACTCCATGGTGTGCCTTCAAAACATTTTACCTATCACTCTTTCAGTATTGAATACACAAGTTTGCATACAAAAATAACACTGCACGAATATCTTTGTACATGTTCCCTTTGGGACTTCTATACGAACTTCTTTGAGATATATATCCAAAATAGAGTTGGAAATGAGAAGTTGTACACATACTATTTTGACTGGGTAGAGCCAGATTGTTCTCAAGAATAGCTGCTCTAGTTCACACTCCCAACAATAGTGCCTGAAGGTTCCAACAGCCCTACATTACTTCCAACACTTGGCATTGCCACCTTTCTAATTTTTGCTGAACTAATAGGTTTAGTTTGATTTCTTACTGTGGCTTTAATATGCATGTCTTTGATTTCTAGAACATTATAGCATCTCTTCACATACTTCATGGATATTTGGACTTTCTCTTCTGTATTACTTGTATCCATTTTTTAAATTGGGGTTACTGGTTTTTTTCTAGCTAATTTGCAAAAATTCCTGGTGTATTTTGATTATAAATACCTTGTCAGTTTTTGGCATTACAAATATCTTTTTCCATTCTATCATCTCTGTTTTTACTTTGTATATAAGTATTCTTGTTGAACAGAAGTTTTTAATTTCAGTGCAATCATACTGGAAGAGGAATGGGTCAATAAACTTTTCTGTTTCTCTAGAATTTAAATTTTTGAACTTAAGGGCAATAAGACTCAGTTGATTTTTGAGATACATTGATTATAACATGAACTGCTAATGAAATTTCATGACTTGTTTCTGTCCCTTACTTTAAAAAGTCTACTATTTTTTTAACTCTTCTTTGAAATCTGTGAGGTATTTTAATATTCTTTCAACAAAAATTCTCTTCTTGTTGAAGTGAGCCAGAGTTGCTTTTTATTGCTTACAGTCACAAGAAATTTCACTAATACAGTAGACGAGAAACAATGACAAAATGGCATTCTCAGGATCACAGTTCATAAAATAGTCATGCAAACCTTTGTGATCTACGAATTTCCAACCACCAAGAGGTCTTTCCCTCATAACTCTGTTCAAATGAACAAAGCACAAAATTGTATATTCTCATGTAGTAAAACTTATATTATTGATAGATAAATGACCTTCTCACTCAGTTCCACAATTACATTTAGTTATAAATATATACTCTAATAAAAACATGACAATTAGATCATTCAGTAGCACTAAATACATTTTAAATGATGGACCTTAAAATAATACTCCAAAGATCTCTCTTAAGAGAACTCTGAATAAGCTAAGTTTTCTCATTTTTTGGTGACCTTTTAATCTGGCAGCACTTGACTCATCAGCTGCATCTTTCTAAATATGGATATACTTAGACAGTAAATACATTCTCTTCCCAGCACAAGCTTTGTGTCCTATCAAAGGATCAATTACGATTCTGCAAGGGGGCAATGCATTACTAAATAATGTCAAAACTGTGATTGCCTTAGAGAATAAAGACAGAACAATGTTTATGTAAGAAGTGCTCAAGGAATGCAGCTTCTTTTTTTTTTTTTTTTTTGAGTTTCTGTTCTTTAACTGGTAATTGAAATATGCCTAGATCCTAAAATAGAGATTCCTGAGAACAGATGTGATTATAATTCTGTCAAGGACAACAGTTTGATTTTTGTTACATTACAGGAAATGAATCTTTCAGGTCAGTGTGAGTGAGAATTCTTTTACTCTTTTATTCTAGTACTTCTCAAACTTTGTTAGTCATAAGATTTTGATTCAAGAGTTCTGGGTAAGGCCCTGGAATCTGTATGTTTAACTAGCACCCCAGGTAGTTCTTAGGAAGTTGGTCCATATCCTGTCCAAGGGGGAATTCTGTTTTAATCTATCAGAATAACATGGAAAGGAATTGATTGGAGTGAATATCTTTGGGAAGTTTGTGATATAAACTACTGTAAATTTATTAAGTCTATCTAGAATTTTAGAAAATAGTCCTTGCTGATAATTTGCAAAGGCATCAGATGTCTCATCTATTAATAGAACACAGTGTTGCTGGGGGAATTAGATGAGATGGTGTATGTAAATTACTGATTTTTATTCACTTTTTCACTTAGCAAAAAGTTTTTGAGTTCCTACCATATTAAAGTTCGCTTGGAAGATACAGGGCACACAGAGATTATAAAATGCTGTTCTTGACTTCAAGGAGTTCATGGTATACTAGACAAATACATAGCAAATAATTGCATTTATATTGAGATGAGGATAATAATACCATGTATGGTAGGGTTCTTTGGTAGAAAAAGTAGTGTTCAGTTGTGTTAGAATGTAAGTCCCTTTCATTAACTCAGTAAATATTATCAATTATTTGCTATGTCTGAGGTGCTGTTAGATATAAGTACCAAAATTGTGAATTGAAGATAATCCCTGTCCTCCTGACAATTACAGTCTAGTAGGTTACAAGCACTTACGAATTAACAGGAAATGAAAATGTGGTATGATAATTGCTATGATTGTAAAACTATAGTGTATTATCACATTGTAAGAGCATCAGATCTATACTTTGGGGTATAGGCATAGATAAATTGGTAAATGAAAGATGAAAAGAGGTCAGGCAGATGAAGAGGGAAATAGAGTAGTTTATACAGAAGGAACATCATCCGAGAAGACCCATTAATTAAGTTGAGAGGCAATGGAGACATTAATGAGGGTAATTTTGGGTGGATAAAGAGAGTTGGGCAGATCCAAGAGATTAGAAGCAAGCAGAGTAAACAGCACTTAGATATTTGTATTCTGAGATTTGTGCAGTGAAAAGCACATAGATGGCACTCAAAAAAAAGTTTGTTGGATGAGTCAGGAAGGTATTATCTCCTTCACAAAGGAGATAATAGAGCTGGATTGTTACAAATCTTATGTATTGGAGCCATTTTCTGGATTTTCCGCCGGGTCTTCAAACTCAGTGTTTGCATAATTGCATCTATCTTTTCCCATGAAATCTACTTCTTATTTTGACATTATTTTGTGGACCTGACATTAAATCTCCTTCTGCTGACCCAAGACTGGGAATCGCTTACCTCTCTTTCTCCAGGGCCTAAAACAATACTTTGTCCAGATGGGCAAATGTATTCTATAATTGTTGGTTGAATAAACAACTCCATGAATTCACCCAACCTCAAAACCTCACCATGAATGAAGCATACCCACTAACGCCAGTGGTCAGGATTGAGCCTATCTTTGCAACATTTTCTGAATCTACCCCTTTCCTCTATTGCTGTATGTTTGTTTGTTTTTGTGGACACAGGCAGGATTCTTCTCATATGTCTCTTTATCTCCAAGCTGTGCCCTCTTCAATCCATTCTAATACAGTTGCCACATAAGTATGTGGTAAATTGTCATGGCTCTCTTCTATTCAGAATGTTCAGTGACCCTTCCTCACCAGACTAGCCTGCCCCTCCTTTATTTCCTTTCTGACTTTCTCTTCCTTTTCTCCTATTACCCTCCCCTCAGCTCCCACACACTAGTTTCCTTTAGCCATAAAGGCATTACCGTTTCTCAAAATGCCTTACATTTTGGCACATCTATATTTTGACTCATGTTGCCTTTTGCTTGGAATTCTCTTCATTTCAGATTCTACTTGTTCGAAGTCTATCCTCCCTTCAAAGCCTAGGCCTAAACCTTATCATACCCATGAAAACTTCTGAGTCTTTCTCCAACTAGTGATGACTACTCTTCTCTAAGCTCCAAGGACATTTTAATTTGCACATGCCTTATAGTACACATCACTTTCTTTTAAATGGTTATTTGTATTTATGTTCTTCTTCTCTTTATGTACTGTAAACAGGATGTGGATTATATGTATTTTCTTTTTGCTGACACAGTGATACCTTGTCTTTTGCCTTAGGAACAGAATATACCCATTAAACATTTATTGAATGAATGAATGAACAAATATCCAAAATCCATTCCTGGCTAAACCCAAGGAACTATTTTGCCATTCTCCTTATCATTTTATTCTCAAAAAGGTCTATGATTGTCCCCTAAAGAGGAATGAGAAGTGAGTAGAAATGTTTTGAATGTAACA
Source organism: Balaenoptera musculus (assembly GCF_009873245.2). Classification (NCBI taxonomy): domain Eukaryota; kingdom Metazoa; phylum Chordata; class Mammalia; order Artiodactyla; family Balaenopteridae; genus Balaenoptera; species Balaenoptera musculus. The sequence goes on along the minus strand of NC_045785.1, from coordinate 93,879,897 downwards.
ATGTCTAGGAAAGGGTCACTACTGACATTCAGTGGTTAGGGACCAGGGATGCTGAATTTCCTGAGGCACTCTGAACAGTCTCTCATCCACTTCCGTTGAAAAACATTTATAGGCTTTGGGTTTTAGTATATGGTAGTCCTATTCTTGGCTTTTCTTTCTTGGATTTTGGCCACATAATTATGTTAAGAATTTGATGAAATAAGATGTATAAAGCCTCTAGGTTACTTTGTAAAATAAGTTTGCAGTCAGTGATAGCTGTTATTGTCAATTGTTTATCTAAAAAATGGGGATAATGGTATTAGGAAGATTAAATAAGTTAGTGCATAGGAAGCTCTTTGCACAATGCCTGGCATATTGTAAGTGCTCAATAAACATTAACTATTATCATTATTATTGTTATTCCGTTATTAGTATTATTTTCACATTTTACAAAGTAAGATTATATTGAATTTACAGTCACCTAAAAGCCTGAGGACTTTTTCACATGAAGAGGTGTTAAGTCAGTTCCTTTGCGATCTTACACCTATGATGGAAATCAGCTCAGACTTGCTGTGCTTTGGTTCCTTTTGAAGGCTTATGGGAAATTCCAAGGTAAACCAGGCTTAATGCCTGTGGCCTTTATCCACAGCACTGAGAAAAGAATATCAAGGTGAAACAAAAGAGCAATTTGATTCTAGGTTTTGCATTGAAATGGATCTGGCTCTGTGCTGCTTTTTATTTTGTGCTGGAGCCGCCTTTCCACTCAGCATCTGGTTTTCTGGAGAAAGAAATGTATGAAGACAGAAATTTGCTTAGGGGCTAGTTTTTTTTTTTTTTTATATTTTTAAAATTTTTACTACTGCATGTTTTAGTGGGGCTTAAAAATCTATCCACCTTTGAATTTAGCATTAACTTTCTTTTGTTTGTTTTTTACATTATTTTTTATTTAATAAATTTGACATTACATTTCATAAATTTAAGACATACAGTGTTACTTCAATACATTTATCTATTTAATATGATTGCCATTGAAGCAATATTTATCACACTGTATCATTATAGTACAATACTATTGTCTATATTCATTATATTGTGCATTAGATCTCTATGTTCACAACTTGTTACAAGTTTGCACTCTTAAGCACCGTAAATATTATTCCCCCAGCCCCCATCCTTTGGTAACTACCATTTTACTCTCTGTTTTCTTTTTACAGGTTTTCTGTTTTTGCAGAATTTTTAGATTCCACATATAAGTAATACCATACAGTACTTGTCTTTCTCTGTCTGACTTACATTGCTTAGCATAATGTGCTCAAGGTCCATTTATGTTGTCACAAATGGCAGGATGTCCTTCTTTCTCATGGCTGAATAATATTCCATTGTATATTAAAATGAAACGGCAGCCTACAGAATGGGAGAAAATTTTACAAACCATATGTTGGATAAGGGGTTATACATATACATATAGAGAGAGAGAGAGAGAGAGAGAGAGAGAGTCACATATCCAAAATATCTGAAGAACTAACACAACTTAATAACAAAAAAGAATGATTAAAACTGGAGAGTAGAATTAAATAGACATTTTTTCAAAGCAGACATCAAAATCGCCAACAGACACATGAAAAGATTCTCAACATCACTAATCATCAGGGAGATGCAAATAAAAGCCACAGTGAGATATCACCTCACACCTGTTAGACTGGCTATCGTCAAGACAAGAGACAAGTGCTGGCAAGGATCTGGTGAAAAGGGAACCCTGGTGCACTGCTGGTGGGAAAGTAAATTAGTCCAAACACTTTGGAAAACAATATGGAGTTTTCTCACAAAGTTAAAAATAGATCTACCATATGATCCAGCAATTCCACTTCTGGGTATATACCCAATATAAATTAAAACAGGATTTTGACAAGATATATGCATACCCATGTTTATTGTAGCATTATTCACAATAGCCAAGATATAAAATCAGCTTTGTGCTTGCTTTCATAATTGTTACCCTCACTGGCTCACAAAGCTGTTTCACATACATTTTGCCTTATTTGATTTTTCACAGCAGCCCCATGAAGTAGGGATCATTATCACTTTTTTACCAATGAGGAAACTGAGCTTATTTATGACTCACACGTATAGTGTCAGCTCAAAAATTCACATTTGGGTTTTCTGGCTCTAAAATCTAAGATTGACAGGTGAACTATTTAATAAAATGATAGGAATATAAGGGATTCTTAGAATCAGATTGTTGAGGAGAACAATGAGAGAGGAAGAAAGGAAACTTCTTTATGGACTGATTTCTATATATCAGTCATGTTGCTAGGCATTATTCATTAGCCATTTCATGTATCCTATATAGAGAGGGTACAGAACTGAGTAAAAAATAAATAATTTAGCAGGCCCCAAGCTATGTACAGGCTGTGTGCTAATTTTTTTAAGTTTGTTTAAAGCTCAGAATGCTTCCAATGTTAAGAGTGTTCAAAGTGTTGGTTAAAAATAATTAAAAGTTGTTCAAAGTTATCAGGCAAAGTTCTCACAAAGCTTGTTATTAAATACCATTTTTATCGTTGGTTATGATTTTAAATATATGATGCAGGGAAAGGATTTCCCTGGCAGAAGTGGGAGGAGCAAGATGGGATGGCTTCAGCCAGAGCCATTTGTAATAATTTTAAAAATCCATTATCGAAGAGTCTAGGGCTTCATGTTTTCTATTTTTTTGTTGGGACTTGGAGGAATCATAATAGAATTCTCTTGGAAAATATATATATATTTTCCTTCTCATTAACTGAAATAATGGGAATCTTCTGGGAAAAGAATCATTGTGGACAAGTTTACTCACCAATTATTTTCAGTTATTTAAAATGCTTACGGACTTGAACTTAAATAAAGCTTTTAATGACTCTGATTAAAGCAGGTGTAGGGAAAAGTTAGACATGAGTTATTCTTGCCCCAGCTAGTATAAAAATTTATCAAACTCCCTCCATAGGATGAGCAGTCTTCAAATTTTTATGCAAACTGTTTATGTTTTTTATGTGTTTCAGGGAGATAAAACTTTGCATTCAGTATATATATATATATATATATATATACATACATATATATATATATATATACACACACACACACATATTTCCCCTTTTCACTATGAACATATCAATATTTCCTCTTTGTGATACCTTTTTAAATAATATAATTATTTCATTTTATCTTTCAATTATATCAGCTCTATGTGCCTTTATTTTTACCCTATTTTTAAAACATCTAAAGGAGAGAGGAGGTGTATCTATTATTTGTGGCTTGATGGCATTAGATGAATATTTTATTTTAAAAGCAAGTTATAGAAATCTCTTAGAAACTTATGCAACAGGTGTATGTTTATTATTCAGTGTCTTCAAGAAAAAATAGAGTTTTCAACTCCCGAGGTTATACTGGTGAACATAATTTAAAATAAAACCTGAGAAAAGTAAAAGAGATTAAATAAATATTCATGAAAATGCCCTTTTCAGGAAATAGGGTCATTTGAACAGTCTATTCCATTAAAATTCGCTTTATTTCACTTAAATTGGTTACCTTGCAGGGAAGGAAGACGTAAGAATACTGAGGGATTGATTCTGAAATCTGGCACTAAGAAATGATTTTGAAATCTCTCCATTGCATTAGCCAGATGGAATTTAACACAGAAAATCTAGAACTGCTCAGTTGTTTTAACCTATATATACTCAGAGGAGTACCAAGATCCATTTAAGTGCTATGTCAAAATTATATGAAATATTAATATTTTTATTATAATATAAATACTGATAAACTACAAATTAATTTGGACTTTTATAGCATTTGGGGTGATCTAAAACTAGCAATTGCCTAAATGTGATTTGCTAACAATCACTTATAATGATCATTAAAATTAATTCATAATCAGAATACCACAGAATAGACTGTGAAATCATTAGTGTAATTTGATTTTTATTAATGAAAATCACTAGAAATTAAACCAAATAATCTTTAATCAAAAAATAAACAAATTTACAACTATGATTTTTTATCAGATATTCATAACCATATTTGCTGATCAACTATTGTGATATTTGAAAGTTCAATCTAAACAATTTACAACTGCTATGTGGATGGTTTCTCAGACTTATGCTTATCCTACTACCCATCTCTCTGCCCTCTCTCCCCACCACTCTTCTCCCTCTTTCTCTGTTCCTTTAACTGCTGCTTTCAAGTTTTAAACATGCTGTGGTCAGAATGGTTGTGTACCCTCAAAATTCATATATTGTAATTCTAATGCTCAATGTGATGATATTACGAGATGCAGCCTTTGGAAGGTGCTAAGTTCATGAGGGTAGAGATCTTGAGAGTGAG